>NC_134235.1:38933883-40223258 GCF_965152275.1 Natator depressus
CGGCCACCTAATCTAAATCCAATAGAAGGACTTCAGAGTTAACTAAAGAAACCAGTGGCAAAGTAAATTATAGCAAGAAATAACCTAAGATGCATTTTGTGAACACCTGGGAGGAACTGTCTCCCATTTGCAAGAAATATACAGAATGGGTCCTGGGGGTGATTGGGGGCGGGGGGGTCTCTGGAGGGGGCGGTCAGGGGACAAGGAGCAGGGGAGGTTAGATAGGGAGTGGGGTGTTGGGAGGGGTGGTTAGGAACGGGAGGTCTCTAAAGAGAGCAGTTAGGTGACAAGGAGCTGGGGGGATTGGATGGGTCGGAGGTTCTGAGGCATCAGTCAGAGGGCGGGAAGTGACTATTAACGGAAATGCTCGAGGCCAAAGCAAGTTCGATATAATGCGGTTTCACCTATAACACGGTAAGATTTTTTGGCTTCCAAGGACCACGTTATATCGGGGTAGAGGTGTTTTAATCTTTGTTGGGGGTGAAAAGGAAGGGGAGGGGCAAGAAGGAACATCTTGAAAGAATGTGCAGACCATGAAACAGCAAAAAGATTGTGGGGCAGCACCTCTTTGAAGCTGTTCAGTGGTAGCATCAATCTTAACACCAGTTTATGTTGGCTCATTGCCCCTTAGTTGATATTTTTTGTTTATTCCAGTGGGATTAGACCCTCCTGGTACTGTATGAAATAGGTTTTGACCCAAAGAAACTAACAACCGTAGGTGCCAATTGTTCTACATTTTCAGACAGTTACTGGTGGTAATTATTAGAGCTGGCACATGGACAGAGGAGAACCAGCTGGCTTCTTCCCCCATTCAGAAGCTGCCAGCAGTCAGATTGGTCCCCTGGTGCGGGCAAGGTCAGTGATGCAAAATGCACTTTACAGGCCATTGCAGCAATGCAGGGGACACACACCACTTCCCCTCCAGCCCCCACACTGCACTGGGAAGAAGTGCACAGCTGGCTCTGTGGCTCCCATGGCGGGCTCCTTGGTTTGTGAATACTCCCCTGGGGGCTTATGCAGCTATTCTGGAGCAATTTTGTGCCAGCTATACTGACAAAAGGAGCCACAAAGCAACCTGAACCTAGACCATCATTTCTTACAGGGTAAACAACACTGTAGAGAAGCACTTCCACTGGGATAGCTTTAATTACTTTAATGTCTTTAAGTGTGTAGAAGACAAAGTGGATGGTTTATCAATTAGACCTGAGAAAACTGAAGTTTTACAGAGACTTAACAATAGGTTTTTTAAAACTATAAATTAACAGGAATAGACAGAGAAGATAAGCTTGCCCACTGTCAAATCAAGAAAAATAGACTTCTTTTTAGAAGAAGTATTTTTTGAGAACAAACTAAACCTTTATAAGTTCTGGGGCTGCAAGAGAAAGCTAAAGTCCAGATCCTATGCTCAAAACTAAATTCAGTCTTTTAAAAGACTGAAATGTACTGGATCCTAGACATTCCTATAAATGCCCAGATAGAGTTGAAATCACTGTTGAGTAAATGTCACAAAGCATTATTTTAAATTTTACATTAAATAAGGTTCAAGAACTTGAGAATGAGTCTACTGAGAGAAACATCTTAAAAGAAAAAGAAAAGCCCTAGTTCAATGACTAAACTCCTTAGTTTACATTTTACAAGTTAGATAATACACAGAATGGGATTTTTACACTTCACACTACAGTGTTCTAAATATACCACAGTTGCAGACCTTTATTGCCAACAATATGCAATGAATTTGGAACAGACTCAAATGCAGGAAGCAACAGGCCATAAATGTATTCTCAGTAGTGAATATAAAGCCTTAGAAAAGCAACTGGCAGATGCTCACTGCTAAGCACCTACAACGAAAGAATACGCTTTAAAACTGGGAAGCATGAAACAACTTGTTGGAATGTAATTGGTGAGACAAAGAGTCTAAGGCCTGGTCTACACTGGGGGAGGGAGGGCGGAAATTGATCTAAGTTACGCAACTTCAGCTACGTGAATAACATAGCTGAAGTCGATGTACTAAGATCTACTCACGGCGGTGTCTTCACTGCGGTGAGTCGACTGCTGCCGCTCCCCCGTCTACTCCGCCTGTGCCTCTCGCCCAGTGGAGTACCGGAGTCGATGGGAGAGCGCTGGCGGCCGATTTATCACGTCTAGACTAGACACGATAAATCGACCCCCACTGGATCGATCACTGCCCACTGATCCGGCGGGTAGTATATAGACATACCCTAATTTAGGCTTAAAGTAATTTATCAAGGAAAGTGCAAATTTCAGAACAGAAACATTTCAGAAAAGGAAAGGAAAGTGATATAATAAATATAACTAGTGTTAGAAAAACTTATAATTTCCTCTATCTACTGGTTGTGAAAAATGTAAGGGTGCTTAGTAAGGAACACTTACTTGTACCCCCAAAATGTGGTTTATGTATTGCATTTCTTGAGATGGCATGTTGGAATGTCAGAGGGGAACACACAGCGACTGCAAGCCAGCAAGACTGAATGAATCTAACTGCCAAACAATGAACAGCCATCATGGAGGCATTTTCCTAAATGGCCAAGCTGGTCAACTGGGAAAAAACAGCCTAAGGTAGAAAGAAGACTTCACACCCAGGCCCTGTAACAAAGACCACTGAGTAATACGTATACTGAGTAATACCACTGAGTAATATGTATGCTCAGGCATACATAGCATCTTTCAGAAAAGGCTGTTGCCCTGAGAAAAATGGGAACAGATGGATAGACACACGGAGACAAAGCCTGGCCCAGGAGATCCTTGACTTCCTAACAGAGTGTAAGAAAGATCTGTTCTTTTTCTGAAACTCTAGAAGGAAGCCCACCTAACTTAGCTTGAAGTGAAAGTGTGTGTGTGTAGGCTGTTAATTGTTTTGAAATAATGTTCTCTAATGCTTTGTTCCATTTGCTAATAAACATACTTGTTTTAAGAAGGTTGTTGGTTGCTGTATCACTGGTCACAGGACTCCAAAGAGAGGATCAAGCAGATGACTGAACCCGTCAGGTTTGTATGATGGTTAGCCTTTGACACAGATGGGAAGTTGTACCCAGATCCCAGTATAAGAATGGGAAAATTGTGAGATTTTAATCTCCTGATGGGTAAAGGCAAGAAGTCTAACACATGTGGGGGTGCACTCAGAGAAACCAGAAAAAGGACAGTGTCATAACCATAATTGTGCACTGTTGGATTTCTTGAACATTCCTCCGAATCATTAGATACTGGCCATCGTCAGAGAGAGAATACAGATCTAGATGAACCAGTGGTCTGAGTCACTATGGCAATTTTTATTTTTATACAATGTTAAAAGAATTAAGTTAAACATCTAAACTAGTTTAAAGGTCTTAGAACAATGACATTTTTCACCTTCCAATAGAATGACAAGGCTGACTGACAAAAACTAAGGACTCTCATTTCCCCTCTTGTTAATTTACAAGCTACAACTGATGAATTTGAGGAGTCCCCAGAAAACAAACATGGCCCTTATGATTCTTAACTGTAAAACAATTCTATACAACTCACTCAGAGCTGTATTTCCCCTGAACCATCTTTCCATGCCCTACACATTCACCTTACTCTACCCAAAAAAGAAAAACAGGAAAAGGCTCAACTGTTAGAAAAGCCCGACAAAAATCTGAAAGAGCCTCCCCTCCCCCCAAAAAGGTAAGAGATCTGAAGCCTGCTCACAGGAGAATTTTATCTTAAGAGTTGTAAGTAGGGTCTGAATGAATGCTTCCCTAACCGCTAGCTGAGAGGGGGAGAGACTTTGTAAATACAGTTTGCTCCTGCTCTGCTTAGATATTCTGCACATAGAACGGTGACAAAGTAATCAATTTTGGCTGGTATTGGGTACAAATCACTTTAGTACTGAATGCAGGGCTAGTGAAATGTTGTTACCAAAATGTTGTAATTATTGTAAGAATACAAGGAAGCAGGACTGTGCTTAACCTGTCCCAAATGAGGGAGGTCACCTTCAGCTGAAAGGACCTCATTAAGCCAGGGGCTCGAATGCCAGAGCCCTGTGAAAGTAAGGGGAGGGAACAGGTGTCTCAACTAGGAAGCTGCACACCCTCACCAAGGGTCCTCCCTGGACTGGTTTAACCTGTTCCTCCCCACTGTTTAAAGAAAGAGGTAAATGGGCTTCATTGGGAGCTTCTTTGTTATTTTAAATGCTCAGTCGGAGGTAAAAATCAGTTGTGGTGGGACTGTGCTCTACCCAGAGCCGACAATCACTGAGAGCTAAAATCGCTTGAGATGAGGCAGTGTTTTTGCCCAGCCTGCAAAGAGCTGAAAATCATTAAGAGACTGATGTGCAGAGGTCACAGCAGAGAGACAGGTGGCAGCAGAAGGTGATTGACAGTTGGCTGGCGAATGAGCAGCTGGTCAGGCAGCGAGCAGAATGAGCAGCTGGTGGGGCAGCCGGCGGAGAGGCGCAGCAAGCAGCTGGCGGGGCGGCCGGCGGAGAGGCGCAGCAAGCGGCTGGCGGGGCGGCCGGCGGAGAGGGCCCATGGAGCAAGTAAGGTGCCTCCTGACCTCCATTCAGGGTGAGAGGTGAACTCTGCAGATGCACCTCTGAACTCTGGGTCTGCACTAACCAAGGACAGCAACTGTGAGTGGGGTGCAGAGAAGGGATGGGCACGTTAAAGGGATTTTTGGGTTGCTGGATTTAAGAACCTGAGGGGAAAAGGACACTGCCCAACTTACTTTGCTCATGGTTTATGTTTATAAATCCTGTTTGCCGTGTTTTCCCAAATTAACAATGAGTTACTTCTTTCCTTTTATTAAACTTTTCTTTTCTACACTCGACTCTGTGCTTGCAAGTGGGGAAATAATGACTCTCAGAGGCACCCAGGGTGTGTAATTTTCCCAGGTTACTGGGTGGGGGCTTGAGCCAGTTCTGTGTTGTATCAATGGAAAGGAACCCCTAGATATTGAACCCAGCCCTGGTTGCTGCTGGCTCTGCTTGGCAGAAGCGTTACTGAGTGATGCTTATTTTGTCCAAGTTCTGCTCCCATCTGGCTTAGGTGCATAAAAAGAACTGTTGCAGGGTTGAAAGCTAGAAGAAGCACAAGGGAAAACCTCAGTACAGGATACAAGGAAAAAAAGCAGCTCATAAAAGGGGCAGGGCTGTCGAGAATAGAACCCCCAGACTGGTAATGTTATTTTATCAGCCTTTACAGACAGATAGGCTGGATCCCCAGGTGATTAAGATTCCAGGTGGAGGTCAGAGAGCTTTTCTGTTTAAGAATCAGAACACTGTCCCCAGTGAGTCAGTAACTGAGACAGGGAATTACTATCACCCTCTATCCCTTCTTCCTGAGGTGGGCTCCTACAGGTGCTATAAACTAGGCATTGGCTCTAAGGAATGAAAGACCAAAGTGAAAAGTACAGGACTGGAGAACCAGTTCCTGAGACTGAACTGGAAGTAACGGCAGTGCTAGAAAGCAATTGATACAATCAGATCAAGTGGGTCTCTATAACAATAGTTAACCATGCTGACTCCAAATATGAAAGTCTTTACGGACTTTTTTTTAACCATTTCATGAACAGGATGGGGTGACTCACTTCCCCATGGACCATTTCTTAAATAAGTCAAGTAGAAACTCAAAAACCATTCATCGAAGAGGAACAAATGTTATAGCCCTGCAGCAGAGAGGATGGATTGCCTTTAAAATTCTAGGCCTCCTATCTCCCAAGAGAAAAGAGAACACAATATATTGGGTATGGATGAGTGAGGAGAGCTATAGCAAATCTACCAGTAACAGTGGGAAATACCCAGGAATTGGTTTTGAAAATAAGACAAGCAGCCCTAAAAAGCTATTAGTTCAGGGAGAAGAGGAGGAATTCAGAACCTCCCGCTTCAAAATACCTCCAAGGAATAAGAACAAGAGGGATTCTTTCTCCGGCTGTTCCACTGCTGTTTTTCCATCTTAGAGAGAGCTTGGGTTTTTATAGACCACTTCTTGGATGGGGAATCTTTTGTAAGACCAAATCTGTAGTTACTTAAAAGTATATTCATTTAACCCTAATTTTCAAGAGCATTTAACATTATATGTTAAATATGTGGCACTTGCCAGATGGTTTTTACTTTAACTATTCAACAGCATGTGATGACTTAACGTCAATAGAATATGATTCACTCAAGAGAAGATCAAAGCCAACTCTGTAAATAACTCACTGTTATTAACTAAAGAAAACTAAAACAGAGAGGGCAACCAACAAGTGGAGAAAGGAAACATCAGAGATGAGGATGCCCAAGAAAAGAGAAGGCAAGGTAGTAGGATGTCCCTGGGATCAAGTGCAGCAGCCAGAAGTAAAAAAGGAAGGTTAAGGATTAGATGCAGCAGGGAACAGGAAGCACAGTCACCATAACAAAGAGGAGAGTTAAGGATTGGATTTGTGTCTCATGCTGCCCCCAAAACAAAGGAAAAACACCAAGCCAGAGAGAGAAAAAAGGAAAGAAAAAGTGTAAGACACTTTTGATATGATCTGCAGCCCTCATGATATAGTCTCAAAAGAGAGAAGCTAAGTAAGTTCAGGCTAGGGACAGTACTTATTTAGGAGGCTTCCAAAGTTGTTTCAGGAAATAGTGTTGATGACATCCTCCCTCTGAGTCAGTACTATGCCAGTTCCACATCAAGTTGTTAAAGGATGCTGGGCAGATGTAGAGATCATCTTTTTGGTCAGACAAAGCTCAGGTGTTGACTACTTGTGGTCTTTCTACTTGGAACCCACTGACATTGCTTGCAATTCTTATTTGATATTATACCACACAACAACACCCACAGAGGGTGTTCAACCTTTCTCATTTGTTTGAAAAGCGTTACAGCAACACATCAAAGCGAAGAGAATTCTGGGCACAGTAACTCCTCACTTAAATTCGTCCCAGTTAACGTTGTTACATTGCTGATCAATTAGGGAACATGTTCGTTTAAAGTTGTGCAATGCTCCCTTATAACGTCGTTTGGCAGCCGCCTGCTTTGTCCACTGCTTGCAGGAAGAGCAGCCCATTGCAGCTAGCTGGTGGGGGCTTGGAACCAGGGTGGGCTGGCAGCCCCCCTATCGGCTCCCCGCTCCCCTAAGTTCCCTGTGCAGCAGCCACCAAGCAGGCTATCAATTGCCAGCAGTTCAGCTGTCCCTCCCCCCACTGCCATATGCTGCTCCTGCCCTCTGCCTTGGAGCTGCTCTCCAGAGCCTCCTGCTTGGAGGGGGCGGAGGGGTAATGTCAGGGTGTCCCCCTCCCCCCTGCTCCTGCCCTCCGCTTACCCCATCTCCATAGAGTGGGGGGACACCACGACAGGGCTCAGGACGGAGGGAGCTTCCTGGCAGCAGCTGCTGCGGTCTCAGCTTGCTGATTAACTTAACAAGGTAGTGTACTTAAGCGTGGTGTCAGCGTACTTAAAGGGAAAATGCACATCCCTGTCTCTGTCTGCCATGCTGTCTCCCCTCCCTCCATTCGTGCTGCCTTGTAGAGTGTGAGGCTACATTAACAACGAGTTAACCCTTGAGGGCTCAGCCAATTGCTAGTTCATCATTTAGCAGTAAGGCATTCCCTGGGAAATATCCCACCCTCTGACTCCACCACCTCAACCAAGCTTCACAATCATCATCGCTGTGTACAGTATTAAATTATTTGTTTAAAACTTATACTGTGTGTGTGTGTGTGTGTGTGTGTGTGTGTGTGTGTGTGTGTGTGTGTGTCATAAATATAAAGGGAAAGGTAACCACCTTTAAATCCCTCCTGGCCAGAGGAAAAACCCTTTCACCTGTAAAGAGTTAAGAAGCTAAGCTAACCTCACTGGCACCTGACCAAAATGACCAATGAGGAGACAAGATACTTTCAAAGCTGGAGCTGGGGGGTGGGGACAAAGGGTCTGTCTGGGTGATGCTTTTGCCAGGAACAGATCAGGAATGTAGCTCAGAACTCCTGTAAAAAGTTAGTAAGTAATCTAGCTAGAAATGTGTTAGATTTCCTTTTGTTTAATGGCTGGTAAAATAGGCTGTGCTGAATGGAATGTATATTCCTGTTTTTGTGTCTATTTGTACCTTAAGGTTTTGCCTAGAGGGATTCTCTATGTTTTGAATCGGATTACCCTGTAAAGTATTTACCATCCTGATTTTACAGAGGTGATTCTTTTACCTTTTCTTTAATTAAAATTCTTCTTCTAAGAACCTGATTGATTTTTCATTGTTTTTAAGATCCAATGGTTTGGGTCTGTGTTCACCTGTACAAATTGGTGAGGATTTTTTATCAAGCCTTCCCCAGGAAAGGGGGTGTAGGGCTTGGGGGGATATTTTGGGGGAAGACGTCTCCAAGTGAGCTCTTTCCCTGTTCTTTGTTTAACACGTTTGGTGGTGGCAGCATAGGGTCATGGACAAGGCAAAGTTTGTACCTTGAGGAAGTTTTTAACCTAAGCTGGTAAGAATAAGCTTAGGGGGTCTTTCATGTAGGTCCTCACATCTGTACCCTAGAGTTCAGAGTGGGGAAGGAACCTTGATAATGTGTGTGTGTAGTCTTTTGTCTGGCAAAAAAAATTTCCCTGGAACCTAACCCCTGCTATTTACATTAATTCTTATGGGGAAATTGGATTCGCTCAACATCATTTCGCTTAGAGTCGCATTTTTCAGGAACATAACTACAACGTTAAGTGAGGAGTTACCGTACATCTTTCCCAGAATATTCTCTGTTGTGATGCCCCTGCACTTCAGAGCAGAAGTACAAAAGGGGCGTGCATATTTGTCAAGCCAAAGAGATGTCTGGGAAAAGCAACAAACCTTTGATTTCTCTCTTATTCTTTCTCCTCCTCAGATTTTATTTCACACGGACAGAAAAACTCTTAATTGAATAGCAGTAACCTATACTCCAGTAGAATGATAATCTCTTTTCCCCACTTAGTAACTTTCTCCCCATATAACATTACACATTTGACCAAACTGAAATTTTAAATGTTTCCTTTTAAAGTTTCTACCTATTGTTGCTTGCTGATATTGATTGCTGTACAGATTTTTTCCATATTTTTACTGTTATGTTTCTAAATATATGTATTACACGCAAACACACAAATCTTTATGAAAACACAAAACTATCATCATAAAACTATTTTCAATCAAACATTAGGTTTTAGAAAAATACTCTCCAGAAATCAGAACTCCCTTCTATCCTGGGACATCACAGAACAAATTATTCTGTGGTTCAGAATGAAAGCTCAACCTCGCCCCCACTGGCATGGTGGCCCTGAAAAATAAAGTATGCTACTTACTCATTATTGTTAATATTTATTGAAAACCCAACTGTAATGGGTTCCTCCTGGGGTGCCACTTGGAACTGAGGTACCACTGAGCCTTCCTGACTCACCAGCCTGGGCTCCCTTTCACATAGTGGTGCTGTGATAAGCTGCCAAGCTCTCCAAGTTTGCTCTTTCACCAGAATTCACACAGATAGGGACACACCCCACTGCAGCTTCACACACAGATGCTGACATCAGCTCCGCATGGGAAGGCTCAGCTAAGGCACCTCCCAGTTGCTAAGGCACGCACCCCCTCTGGAGTGTAAACCCCAAATTATACAGTCTTGCACTGCACAGGGAACTGTACAACATAAGCTCATAAAATTTGCCCCCACCCTCCATGTGGAGGAAGATATGCAACAGCTTTCTGCCCCAAGTATGAGTTCCATACTGGTTTTAGACAAAACAAAAACAAGTTTATTAACTACTAAAGGATAGATTGTAAGTGATTATAAGGTGATAGCTAAGAGATCAAAGCAATAAATAGTAAATAAACAAAACCACAAACTGAGCTTAATAAACTAAATAGGTAGGATATGAATTAGCAAATGCTCACCCTGAGTGATATACAGGCTAGCAGATTCTTAAGGCACAAGCTGCCCTGGCTTTCCCAAGTTTTCATACACTAAAAATACGCTAAAAATCCCTCTACCCTGGGATCAACACTTCCCAGAGTTCAGTCCTTGCCCCTCAGGTGTTTCCAGATATGTTGTTGTAGGGAGAATGAGGTCCCATCATGATGTCATTGTCCCCCTTTTATATCTTCTTCCCACTTGCTGGAAAGCTCTTTCGCTGTGACCTGGGTCAAACAGTTCCCACTGTGTAGTGCTATCTATGAGAGGTTTCTATTGTACACAGTTCCTGGGACAATTCTTGTTCTTGTGTGCATCTCCTCAATAAACCATTAACACTGTTTGGCCTTTTTACTGTTGTACCTGAAAGGCTGCTTGTGGGTGTTTTCAGCCTCACAACGTGTTTCACTAACACATACACAGCCAAACTTCCTAATTTCACAAACTATGATAGCACATATAATCCAACAAGATATTAATGTCTAGCAGATCAAGACTTTTAGAATGATACCTCACAAGGCATACTTTGTACAAAACATATCCTAATAACATGACAGTGATGAATACTGGGGTGCCAGGGTGTCACACCAACTTCTGGTAATTAAATTATTTTATCTGACAGTCTTTCTTCAGATTTTGGAAAATTCCTAGGACATAGTGGGCACTACTTTAAAAATAAAATTATGATGTGTTGCTCTACTTCAACATAAAACAACTTGATTTTTTTTCTTTATCATTGCCTCAAAATATATTAAATATATAAAAAATATATAATATATCTATTTATATAAACATGGTCATTACAATTTATCATCATCATGAAATTGACTAAACCTGAAATAAATTAAAAGGAAGAAATTATATTCCTGCATTGCTAGCACAGATCAAATATAATCATTCCTCAAATAGTCTGCATATAAGAAGCTCACCACAAAATATCTACTCTACGAAAACATCTTTTGCTCTAGCATCAGTGAAATACAAAAATACCGTGCAATTTTCCTTACAATGGAAAAATACATTGCAAATAATAATTAATCTTTTTAGGTTAAATTAATTGCTATATATGCATCTTTCACAAATTTCTCACAGTAATGGTGTTATAAAACACACAGCACTTCAGACTGGTGACTGCTAATAAAGTACGTAACATTGTAGTTAATTTTAAGTTTCCAAGCAAAGAGGGAAAAAAATCTAATCAAAGTACTTTTCCTTTTTTGTTCATTCAAGAGTTCATTATACAACATTAGTTCTGATATATATTCATCAGTTAATGTGCCAAGTACTGTCATAATAGACGTTTTAAACAACAGTGCAGTACTTTGAATCTATTCACATGATTTCAGCATCCTGCAACTTTTACTTTGATCAAACAGACATATGTTTCATAAAATCATGAAATTCAAATCAAGCCCAAATATTACACTTAAACAGAAAATATGTTCCTACTGCATAAATATGTGTAACATTATAAATGCACTTAATCTTAAACCAGCCCACGTAGTTATGATTATGATAGTTAGAAAGGATTACATGTAACTAATGTAACAAACATATCCTTAGTACAAGTCTCAAGGAAACGTCTCTGGTTTTTGTTCTAAATGTGTTGTGTTTTCTAGTTCACATTTCATTCACACCACCGAAGAAATGGTTACTTACTGTAATTGTTGTTCTTCAAGATGTGACTCAGTCATGTATTCCATTTAGGTGTGTGAACACCCAGCATACCACAGCCAGAGAATTTTGCTTGTAGAGAGGCAGCGGTCGCGTCTTGTAGTCAGAGCCCCTCCCCTGATGCCACCCTGTCCCCCATCAGTTCCTTCACACCAAATGCCGAGAGACTAGACTCCAATGTACAGGGAACAGAGGGTCGGTCATGGAATACAAGCCTACATCACATCTCAAAGAACCACTGTTACAGAAAGTAACCATTCCTTCGTCTTTGAGTAGATGCAACTGTGTATTCCATTCAGGTGACTCACAAGCACTATTCACAGGAGGCGAGCCGAGGCTCAGAATCTATTTAACAAGGATTTCAGGACCACCTTCCCAAAGTCTGCGTCTGCTCTGGATGCTGCAGTAATGGCGTAATTGTTCATAAAAGTATGTATCAATGACTATGTGGCAGCCCTGCAAATATTCAGAATTGAGATGTCACTTAAGAACGCTATTGTAGCTTGCACTCTCATAGAATGAGCTCGCACACATACAGGGATAGTCAAAGCTGTTTCGTATGCAATCTTGATGTAGGATGCTATCCTCTTAGAGATAGTCTGTGATTAGACTACTGTGCCTTCATATGGTCTGCACAAACACAACACAAACAGGTGAGGCGAAGCCCAAAAGGGTTTAGTTCTCTCCAGGTAAAAGACCAGACACTGTCTGACATCTAATGCATGAAGACACTGCTCCTCCAGAGATGAGGGCAGTTCAGGAACAAATACAAACAAGTATGCCACAAGACCACTTTAGACACAAATTTCAGGTGCAGCCGCAACATCACTGTCTTTGGAGAATTGTATGTAAGGAGACACTGCAATCAAAGCCTGCAGCTCCACACTCTTCTCACAGACGTGATCACCACAAGGAATGCAGTTTTTTTGACATAAGAGAGGAAAGGCACAGGATGCCAGAGGCTCAAACACAGGTCCCACCAGAGCTGACAAGACCATATTAATGTCCCACAAGGGAACCAATTCCCACACTGGTGGATGGAGATGAAGGATTCTTTTTAAGAATCTCACCACCATGGCACTGGAAAACACTGATCTTCCATGAATGGGTCAATGAAAAGGTGATATCGCCACTAGATGCATCCTCAATTAGCTAAACATAAGGCCCAACTACTGAGGATGCAGCAAACGCTCCAAGAGGTCTTGGATACTTGAATTCAACAGGCCAATGACCACATTGAAAAACAGTTCCACTTTGCTGAGTAGGCCATCCTGGCAGAGGGCTTTCTACTCCTGAATAGGACTTGTCAAACAGCCACCAAACATTGCTCTTCCTCCTCATTCAACCATGGAGAAGCTGCACTGTGAGATGCAGGGAGCTGAGTGTAGGATGCAAAGTGCGACTTTGAGAGCAGGTCAGGATGGAGAGGAAGGGATATGGAAGGCTGAATCGACAACGCAAGAAACTCAGAAAACCAACACTGCCTCAGCCATGCTAACACTATTTTTTTTATTCTGATATCAGGAATCATAACTTTCAAAAACCAGTAGGAGAACACTTCAACCTCTCTGGTCACTCAGTAACAGACTTAAAGGTTGCAATTTTGCAACAGAAAAGCTTCAAGAACGGACTCCAACAAGAAACTGCTGAACTAGAATTAATTTGCAAACTAGATACCATTAACCTGGCCTTAAATAGAGAATGGGAGAGGCTGGGTCATTACACAAATTGAATCTATCTCCCCATGTTAAGTATTCTCACACCTTCTTGTCAACTGTCTGAAATGAGCCATCTTGATTATCACTACAAAAGTTTTTTTTTCTCCTGCTGATAATAGCTCATCTTAATTAATTAGCCTCTTAGAGTTGGTATGGCAACTTCCACCTTTTCATGTTCTCTGTATGTATATATATCTTCTTACTACATGTTCCATTCTATGCATCTGATGAAGTGGGTTGTAGCCCACGAAAGCTTATGTTCAAATAAACTTGTTAGTCTCTAAGGTGCCACAAGTACTCCTGTTCTTTTTGCAGATACAGACTAACACGGCTACTACTCTGAAACAAATTCTTAGAGTAAGCCCTGTCTTTGGCTTGTTGTTATTCTTGGTAGCCCACCACTGTACACACAGGAGTTTATGTTATCCTAAAAACACACACACTCAAGGCTAAACTGTGCCTTCTACACATCTATATAACTCTATTCAAGTTAAAGGCAACGGTATTAATACAGTAATGCTCATCTTTAGGCCAAAAGCTAATCATTCCTTTCCTTTTCCATGTGTGACAGGGTGTACCAGGCCTTTGTGGCCACTTGCTGGAGGCCCTGTAATCCTACCTCAGCCCATCCCAGGAAAGGAGCAGTAAAGGTGGGTCTTCCAGGCCTGCTTAGAGAGGTGGCATAGAAGCAGCCAATCAGAGCCCAGCAGGCTCAGATTAAAAAAAACCTGCTGGATCTGAGCAGTGCAGTTCCTGGCTGGGACTAGATGGAAAGGAAGGGGGCTCTGTTGTGGCCAAAGGAGCTTAACGGGCTGCCTTTACTGGGCCTGGGAGAGAGGCTTGAGAACTGTAACCTTAAGTAAATGGTGAAAGGAAAGGGACGAGGTGGGAAGAAGCCCGGGGAAAACAGCAGCAACCAGTCAAAGAAAGCAGTACGTGGCTGCTGTTCATAGGGTCCCTGGATTGGGACCCGGAATAGTGGGCAGGCCTGGGTTCACCCATCGGCCACTGGGAAAATGGCCTAAGCCCCAAGCAAAGGGTTGGATTAAAAAGGGCCCAGGCACTGGACTGAAGACCTTGGTGAGGGCAGATAGTTCTGTTGGACTTTTGCTATCCTGGAAGGGTTAATCCATATTGATGGTGTAACTTGGCCAGAGGGTTGAGCAACTGAAGACTTGCCTAGTGAGGCTGGCAACCTGCAGCGGGCATCAGGAGCAGAAAAAAAAGATTGCAACACCACACTCAGCGATAGGAGTCACTCAGGAGATGAGTGCCTCCCATGACACCATGTTACTGACTTTTTATTTATTCCTTTTCATTGTATTACTGAGCCCCCATTTTTGAATTTTCAGCAAAATGTGACCATTTCATTTGTAGTCCCAAAGTAGATTAAAAATTATTTTAAGAGATGTTTGTTTTTCTTTTTTCCCCTGTCAAGTTTACAGGGTGGAGTTAAGGTTGTCTGAATGCCTTAATTGTACATTTCCTTACTGTTTATTTTACTGTTTGTAACATTCTTTAATTTTGTCTTTGAATTTTTATTTAGGTTAACAAAACTTAAAACAATAAAAGTCTTTAGTGTACATATTTTGACTGAGCAACATGAGTTTCAACAAAATTAATAAGAAAAGTCTGAAACTGTTAATTAAAATTGTTTAACCACTGTGCTCTATACACACACTTCATGTTAGTTCCTTTTTTTCTTTTCTTTTCTTTTTTTTTTAAATTTTGTTAATTTGTCATCAGTGCTGGGTCACTCCAGAACCCTGCTGTAGTAGGAAGACTTCTCTAAGAGACTAGAAGCTTCTCCATAATCTAGACACCAATGGTGATTTTAAGAATAACACACTGTCACACTCATGCTGAGATCAATGTTATCTCTGCAGTGCACCCACATCTTCATGTTTTAAAAATATTCTTGAAGATAAGTCTTCATCATAACAATTAAAGGTGATATGATCATATATATGCCAACCAATTAACATATCTGAATTAACCATAATTTGATCCTGAGCTGTATTTCCAAACTATCTGCAGATGATCAGTTTCTACCTAATTTCAAATGTACTACTTGCACAGAAGTGAACTGTATATAAAAAACCGTACTATTTATGCATTGTATGCAGAAACCTACATAATGCATCAGAACACATGTGGGTACAATCATCCATGAAAGACAGCAAAATGTTTATACTGTGCAAGTTTCATACAGCTGTGCTCTGCCACTCCCAAGCAATTACTCAAGAGAATGCACTCTTGCACTTTGATTTTAAACAGAAAGTCTAACTCACAGTCCTCAAAATGAATGCCAACCTTGGCCACGTTATGTGGAACAAACAGAGATTCTAAGCCAGTACGTTGCAAGGAAATAATTACAGCTCAACAACCTGCATTACAACTGAACTTAGAAATGTAAAGAGGGGGAAAGTAGTTTTAAAACAGAGGCATTAGAACAGCAAATCACTATATTTCAATCTTTTTCCTAAGTGGTTAAATAACTATGCAGCAACTCCAAAATTCTTTTTATATGTACACCTGGGAAGAATACTGAATCCTGTTACTTTCCTCAGCGCTACCCTGATGTGGTTTAGACCAGATGTTTAAATGTTACAGTATGCACATTTTCTTCTCTTCTTCCCAGGCAAAAGCAAAATAAGAGGAATATTTGACTTCACTCCACAAGAGACCTATTTAATAGTTTGGCGGTTATGTAAGTAAAGGTAGCTTGGCTAAGTCAATGTTGACGACATACAGAACGACATGATCCTAATGAGTTGGAAAATATTGGCTCTCATGAGATTCAACCAGATGCTACTGCGCTGAGAAAGCTACTGTATTATTGAATTTCATTTTTATGAGGTAAAATTTATTATTCAACCATTAAGTATCCCACATGAAATCTTGCATAAAATAGTTTTACAGTTACTTTCTGGAAAGTAGATTTTATTTTAACTTTAAGACATCATTTACATGAGGGATTCCAATGCCTATTTGATCGCCTTCAGAGAAATTTAAGGTCTGCAAGCAATTTTCCCAAATATGCCAGATTAATGGACCTGGACTGTCAACAAAATAATGAACTACCTGAATAGGACAAGGAAAAAGTGGTAGCAAGTTCCAGTTTTCCAGAGCAAAGTAAAGCCATATGTGCCTGTGTATGTGTTTTCTTGGCAGGCTGATAAGCTTAGAAAACTAAGTGGTTTAGGTACACACTAACAGAAAAAATATGTAACAATAACTCCAAAGGATTAATAATATTACAGTTCTTTAAAGAAATTACTGCTTTGCAATGTTTCACTATTTGCTATATCTGTATGTTTATAATCGAGAGTGATAATAAATAACATTTTCTTGTTTGAATTTACTGTAATGACCAATACTCACTGTACATATGCAGAGAACATGAACATTTCAGACCCAAATTTCCTATCCCATTGAAAAGTCATGAATTATAAAATATGCCTGCCACATTGTTGGGATAGTATGTTAACTAAAATGTGTATTTAGTATACTACTACTAATGCTTACATATTGTAACAGAAAATATTTTGGAAAAAACATGAGGCAGCACTAATCTAAAGAAAAGAGCATGAGGTTGAGACACCTTATTTCTAATTCCTTTTATCAGTTTTAAATTTATTGCCGTTCCAATTTCATTACATGTCCCCCTTGTTCTCAATTTATGAAAAATAGTAAATATATTGTACCTCAAGGGGGTTTTTGACCATGTAGCTTAGAACGATGCGCAGCGTCCAGAGTGCCTTCATCCTTTACCCCGGGTTGACTATGCAGAGGACCTGGAACAAGACTTTACATCATGGGAAGCAGAGGCCAGACTTACGAAGACCAAAAAAAACAGCCCCAGGAAAAGATGGCATTCACTACAACTTTCTGAAAAAACGAGACCCTGGTTGCCTCCTACTAACTGCCATTTTCAACAAATGCAAACAGTTCCGCCGTACTCTCAGTTCCTGGAAGAAATCTATGATGGTGCTCGTCTACAAGAAAGGGAAGCAAGACAACCCCAACACTCGGAGACACATCTCTCTGTTCCACCATGTACAAACTGTACGCCAGCTGCCTTGCGGCTAGGATCACAGACTGGTCGGTGAACGGAGGAGCCATCAGATCCATCCAGAAAGGCTTCATGTCATGCAAAGGCTGCTATGAACACAACTTTGTCCTTCAGATTGCCATCCACATGGCCAGGAGGGCATGGAAGAAATGTGCCATAGCATGGCTCGACCTGGCCAATGCTTTTGGATCGATGCCCCACCAGAACATTTTCAACATACTGTGAGAGTTCAGGATGCCTGAAAACTTTCTCCAACTGGTCTGGAAACTGTATGAAGGCTGCACCACCACCATCCGCTCCATGGAAGGAGAGATGCCCAAAATTCCTATCCATAGCAGCATGAAGCAAGGCTGTCCCGAGCCCCATCGTTTTCAACTTAGCCATAGAGCTGCTCTTTTGAGCCATCTCCAGCGGTCTATTCAGTTTCCATCTATATGACAACAGAGTGAATATCCTGGCTTACGCAGACGATATGGTTCTGATCGCAGACAACCCCGAGAGTCTCCAGCAAATGCTTGACATCGCCAGCCAGGCTGCCAGCAGGATGGGACTCTGCTTCAATGCCAGGAAGTGTGCATCCCTGCATATCGATGGCAGTAGAAGGGATTTGGCCCAGACAATGTCATCCCAGATCCAGGGTGAACCCATGATCTTCCTCGAGGATGGGCAAGCGTACCAACATCTCGGCACCCCAATGGGTTTCTGGTTCCAGCAGACACCTGAGGATACCATCGTGGAGATCCTACAAGATGTGGCCAGGATCGACTCCTCCCTACTGGCACCGTGGCAGAAGATCAACGCCTTGAACACCTTCCTAATCCCGTGTATCTCATTCGTCCTGAGGGGATCTGCCATGGCGAAGGTACCTCTTAACAAGGCAGACAACATCACCATCTGGTGAAGAAATGGATGTTTCTTCCCCAGAGGGCCAGCAATGAACTGGTGTACATGTCACACAGGCAAGGCCGAGCCAATGTCCCTCGAATAGGTGATCTGTGCAACGTTGCTGTGATCACTCGTGCCTTCTGACGTGCCCGGACGCCATGGTGAGGAACATCGCGGAGAGTGCCCTGCAGGATGCCATCAAGAAGCGAATCATCAGGACCCCCTCCAACCACCTACCTGAGCAGCTTGCTGGAAGGTGAATTTGGAAGAGAGGGGGGAGACTTTTTTTGCTCTGGACTTGTGCCCGCAATGCTACGCGACAACTAGAGAAGTGTATCAGCTGCCACTGGATGTGGTGTGAGGAACAGGAGCTGGGAGTCCTGGTGCCACAGGTGAAGAACACGGAGTGCACCATCATCACTCCAAGAGCCAGAACCAAGCTGGAGAGGACCTTAAAGGATGCCATCCACTGCCAATACGTGGAAAACCTGAAGCAGAAGCCAGACCAGGACCAGGTCTTCAAAGTGACGTGCAAGTGGGACACCAGCAACCACTTCTTCCCCAGGGGCAGCTTCACCTGGTTTGCCGACTGGAGGTTCATCCACAGGGCCCGACTCAACTGCATCCCGCTGAATGGAGCCGTCTGCCACGGGAATCAGAACAAGCGATGCAGGAGATGTGGCTATGCCAATGTCACGTCCTGTGTAGCTGCAAGCCCCATTCGAGAGCTTGGCAGTTGCAACACAACACCATCCAAGATCGCCTGGCCAGAGCCAACCTTCCCCACGGGTGGCGGGATGTCGTAAACTCTGCCATCCCCGGAACCGACAGCTAACTGCAACTGGACATCGTCATCACCAACGAGGACCAGAAGAAGATCATCATGGTGGACGTCACAGTGCCCTTTGAGAACAGGACCCCGGCCTTCCACGATTCCCGAGCTTGAAAGGTAGAGAAATACACCCCTCTGGCTGAAACCTTGAGAGCTAAGGGCTACCAGGTTCAGACACATGCACTGATCATCGGAGCCTTGGGCGCATGGGACCCCAGTAATGAGCCAATGCTGAGAAAATGCGGAATCGGTCAACGCTATGCTCGGCTGATGTGGCAACTCATGGTGTCAGATGCCATCACGTGGTCAGGGGACATCTACATAGAACACATCACCGGACATTGGCAATACCAGGAGGGATGAGCTGGAGTGCCAATGAGAAGCACAGTCAGGAAATAACTGAAATACTTTCCTCATGGACTGTATTTTCTAAATGGACAACCTACCTAATTCTCAATTACTGAGGGACAATCTCTACTCGTTATATTTTGCTTTCCACAACCAAATCTCTGTACAACTTTTCATGAGTGATGTACCAGAGTATTTGGATTCTAATATCTAAACTATATTGTTAAATCTATTCACCTAAATTTGGATTATTGCTGATTATGTACTCTATGTATTGTACGACTTTTAAAAACAAACTTTGTCTTTGTGGATAATCTAAGCACTATACCCAGAATGCAGACACACTCTTTTCTCAACCTATGTATTATATTTTTTTAACATTAGTTTTAATAAAATTTTTTAATCTGTTCTTATCAGCTAGGTGCTCAAAAAGCAAATAAACGGGTCAAAGGGTATCAGTATTGAAGGGGAAATTCAGAAGAGTGATAGACCTAATTAGTTAGTGGACTGGGGCACTCAACTACTGTGTTCTGTTGTTTTACTACCAGAATTGCAATTTCTTCCACTGTGGGTACCATGCGTGTGCATTTTTATGTTTTTTGAACAAATATGCTTACAAAATAAATCCACAATCTTTTGTGTTTCATTTCATACATTTTATTTTTAATTTCCTCCAAGAAAAAAATAACCTTGAATTTTTTTCAGATTGGGGCAAAATCACAACTTGGATCTCCCCTCAAATATTCTCTGTGGTGAAGACAGATGCAAATAAATCATTTAACTCCTCTGTCCCTATTCTCAAATTGCTCTCCTTACTCCCTGGGAAAAGACTGGATACTTTGAATTTCATAGGCTTCCAATATACTTAAGTAATTTCTTCTTATTTTGTTTTTACCCCTTTGGCTATTTATCCTCTTCAAATTCCTTAGGCCTCTGAATTCCCACCTTACATTTTACCTACTATAGTTTATTCTATTTTCTCTGGGTTTGGATTTCCATTTTCTGAAACATATATCTGTTTGGCTTGAAGAACCTTTCGAACTTTGCCATTTAACCATGCTAGAGTTTTGGATTTTTTGCTTCCTGATTTCTTTATTGTTTAGGGGCATGCACATTTTCTGTAATTCTGTTATAGCTTGCTTAAGAAACTTCCATGCTGAATTAAAGGATGTCAGCCTACACTTCTGGCTCTTCTTGCCCTCTGCCAAGAAGCTGGACTCCAGCTCTGGCTCTCTGAACTCCTGCTGCCTGCAATAACACAGGAGGCATGCACTGTAGCCCAACTACCTTTCTCTTACGGAAAAAGCTGATGAGCAAGAGGCAGGTGTAGGCCACTCAAGGACACTAAAAGCAAAATGCTGGGTGCCTAACTGCAGAAGAATGGTAAATTCCATTGTAAAACTTCTGAATTCTTCAGCTTCTTGAGAAAGTGTCAATTTTTGTGGCCAGAAAATCACAACATCCACAAAGACCCTTACTGAGATGAATGGAGCTAATATTTCAGGCCTTCTGCAGACTCAGGAAGACAATATTGCATTGGTTTACACTTAGTTTACATTTTCAATGTTTGTAGCACAACCACGTGGGCTAAACACACTGTTTAAAAATGAAAACAGATTCTAGAGTACAATTCTGTAACAAATTCAGAGGCCCTGGAGCATACAGCGTCCTGACTATAGTCATAACAGGATTGGTTATCATCATAAAAAAAAAAAAACAGTACCAAAATGCAGCAGGAGGATTATTTTTCCCAGCTATCCACTCTACAGTTCTTATTTGGGAACTGCCTGACAGCTCTGTGAACTTCCTCTCTAGCTGCATTTAGACAAGACGAGCACTTTATATAGCTTTAGTTGGTCAAATAAAACCAACTGCGAAACTAACTCCACTTTTTTTTAGTCCTTGCTGCTCTTGGAAAGAGCCAGCCCAGTGTCATAATGGACTACTTGTATTGCTTTATACCTTTTTCAAAGAAATGGACATCAGCAGCACTGTTTTGTAGCACAGACTAAGACAACTGCCTCACCAGGCAGTTGTTTTAGAGATGGAGCTCACGTCCATGCTCTCTCTGCTGGTGCCCTTCTAGACACTGCTCTAAATCCTCAGCTGCCAGCATATAATCTTGGATGACATAAAAGTTTTGAAAAAGATACCCACAATGGAGTCAACATACAGTTGTACATAAATCACTGACCTTGTATGCTGTACTACGGAAAAAGAGGAAATAAAACTGTTTTTTTCCCTTCTTTGGCCAAAATAAATACATTTGTTCATGGGGAAAAATAGGTGGAAAAAGAAGCCAGGCTTTTTCAGAGAGTTTGAACCAATACATTGAAGAAAGTGTTCATCCTTAGTAAAACCATTACTCATAATTTTGCCACGGTCACTGAGTACTTGGATTTAAGTAAACTTGAATAAGGTAACCTGAATTCTCTATGGACTAAGCGAGGCCCGGATTCAGCCAAACACTTAAGTACATGCTTATTTTAAAGCATGTATATAGCTTTGTAAAGATGGATAATAAGCATGTGCTCAAGAGCATTGCAGAATCAGTCCTTAATTTGCATAAACAACTTTTTTTCTGAAAACCCTCCATGTTTTGCATTATGAATCCATGTAGCCAGCTCTTTTATTTCTTCCACCTCTTGGATTTGCATCACTGTAGCTACTTCAGAATAGTCAAGGAAACAGTTATTGATGAAACTGGCTTAGATGAGGAACATTTGCTGCCCTTTTGAACAAATCGACATCTGCATTCTACAAAATGTCCTTGATGAATAAAGCCCTTAAACCTACTGCTTTGCATTTCATTCAACAATTTCACTTCTGAATGATCTTAAGTTACTACATTACACAGTATAAGGCAGAAAGGCTGAATGTCTCAAATGATGAAGGAAGTATGGAAAAATTATCCTGTATGGCAATATTAAATGCATCCAGAAACTGGTGCCAGGGAGAGAAGCCTGGTGGCTTAGCTTACATCCTGCTATAAATACCATATGCACACAAAAACATTCTGTCATTTAACTACAGTATGCTAAACCTGGATTTAAAAGTAGTTGTATGGGCATTCATTTGCTACTAGCAGTGCTCTATATTACCGTACAGATTTTAATCTACCATACTTCTCAGAAATATTATGTCTTTACCTAAAGTTTGGAAGACTTCATTCAGCAAAACTTCATTTACCACTGCAGAACTGACATTTCCAACATGATGAGACCAGCTCTGATAAATAGTTCGTAGCAGAAGGGTCTGGGCTCTAGTTGCTTGAACTGTCAGATTTGGAAGTTCAAATATGCACTCTGTTAGTGGAACATGAGATCGCTTGGTCCTGTTTTAAAAATTGAAAAACAAAATAGAAAGTGATTAATTTAGTGCATAGCGCTGGCAAATATACCAAAAAAACTGTAATCATGAGAGCTGAGGCTGCAAGCAGCTAGCTTTTAAGACTTGAATTGCACTTTATTGGTGGTATTTCATAATTTACAAAAAAATCACTAGATTACAAATATGATTAGATATCGAAAGAAATTTCTTTTCTCGTTATCTGCCTAAAAAAACAAATATGTCATACACTATTAGAAAGAATAACTGACTTTTCCTGCCTTCATCCTGATTATCTCAAAATTTTAAAATGTTTAAATTAAAAACAAAACAAAAAAACAAACAAACTTGTCATACTGATGCGTTCCCACCAGAATAGTACTTGGTGTTTTCACTCTTGTAAATCAAAGCATCGGGCACATGTACAGCAACCACACTGTGTGCATAAAATACAGAACAAACAACAGGAAAATTAATTATAGGGTTATAGTCCATTGGCGAGTGCTGGTGATGACAAACCACAAGAGCAAAGCTCAAACAGTTAATCTAATCCCCAGAACTCCTCAATGATATTATTGCTTCATAATTCAAATATTCTGGAGAGGTTTTTAATATAAAATATGAATCAAGGCACATGCTCCCGCTGTGCTCCAACTAATGCTGCCTTCACCTTTTCCTTCTCCCACAGCTGCTACTGTTACCATCTTCCAACCTCAGATGCCCCAAACTGCTACTACAGATCTTCCCCAAGTTCTCCCCACTTCCATTGTTGATCCTTGTTCACTGTCCATCCTCTTTCTATCAGTACTGCTTTTCCAGCTACCCCTATCTTGCCCTACTTCTGAACCTTTCCCCTAACCACCCCACTAGATCTAGCTGTTCTATTTTCTATCTATATATTTGTGACCCACCACTAGAGTATCTGAACAATTGCCAAATATTTATGGATTTAGCCTCATAAAACCCGACAGTCATTTTTCTGATCTTAACTACATCTAAAGGTAGTAAAATGGATATAAATTATGTACATATAAATACAAAATATTAATATACACAATATTTTTTAAAAAAAATTTACACATTAGTTATAGATTTGGCAATTTAGCTGTTTAACCTTACTAAAATGGAGGAAAGTGTTTATAAATTGAATCATTTGAAAATGTTTTAAAAAAATGTAACGAGTCACTAAATGAAAAATCTGTTATGTTCACTAGCAGAGGAAAATAATTAAAAAACAGCCATGCTGACAGTATCTCAGCAAATAAAAGTAACAGAAATGAGTTTTTCCTCACACCTCATACTTAGAACTCACTGAATATGCACTCTATTTAGCCACTATCAGTTTTCAAACTCTTACTCAGATTTGATCCCTTTCACTGCATTATCTTAATTTATTCCCAGGCACATCTGCTTGCAACAGCAGCACTTCTGGGAATGACATAAAAATACATTTGTAGCCCACCGAACACAATGCAGGCAAGTAGCACTTTACATCAGTAGTCAGGGGTTACATTTTTCGTTAAGCTTCAGGTAATATCAATATGTTATAAACAAATAAATGTATCATATTCACTAAAAACCACAAACATACCGATAGTTTCATCCTGCAGTTTCTTGATCCAAAATATATCTGAAATCTGACACTTTCTTGTCCTTACCCTAATCATCTGCCTTAATCACAGCAATTGTTCTTCCTGACATCTACATCAGTCCCCAGCAATCTTTACAAAATCCTATCAATGCCACCAAAATTATTTTCCATACCCATCATTTAGATATGGTATCATCCATTTGGAATTCTTTGACTGGCTTCCCAGTGCCCCACACATCAAATTACATTTATCTTCACTTTCAAGGTCCGACACTACACTTACCAAACACACCTCCTTGATCTCAATAATTCTGCATATCCCAGCTCTTACTCTGACAGGGATACCAGCTTTGATGCCCCCTTTCTTTCCTTCTCCAACTTCTGTCTCCAGATCCCTTTTCTCTGCCCCCTCTCCCTCCCCCGCATACTGTTCCCTATGCATGGTATATACTCCCAATCACTGCACACAAAGGCGTTACCCACTCCTAATTCATATTCTGACAAAAAACTCATTTTCCCTCTGTTGCCTACCAGCAAGTTAACTAACAAGATTTTTTTAATTGTATGTAAATACACATTTTGTATGACCAAGTGAGTGTGCCTATATCTGTGTATCTCCATGATATCATGTTAACCCATGCCCTTCCCCATCCCTTTTATTATCTGCTTATATTGTGGTGGTGCGCAGAGGTCTCAATCAAGATTGGAGCAAGATTGTAAAAGAAGCTGCTTATACACAAAGACATGGTCCCTGCCCAAACAGTTTACAATTCAGCACCCTGATCCCATAGACACTTTCATTTTTATATTTAAGGTTATTCATACAAGTTGTCACAGAACCATAGGGTTACAAGTGAACGCAAGGATCATCTAGTCTAATCCCCTGCCAAGATGCAGGATTTGTTGGGTCTAAACCATACAAGAAACATGGCTATCCAGCCTCCTTTTGAAAACCTCCAGTGAAGAAGCTTCAACAACATTTCGAGGCAGTCTGTTCCATTGTCCTACTGTTCTTACTGTTAGGAAGTTTTTCCTGAGATTTAATCTAAATCTGCTATGCTGTAGTTTGAACCCACTGCCTCATGTCTTGCCCTCTGTGACAAGAGAGAATAACTTTTCTCATCTTTTTTATGGTAGCCTTTCAAGTATCTGAAGACCGCTACTGTATCCCCCCTTAATCTTTTCTTTTCCAAACTAAACATACCCAATTCCTTCAGCCTTTGCTCATACGGCTTTTATTCCATCCCTTTGATCACCTTTGTCACTCACTTCTGGATCCTTTTCAGTTTCTCTTCATCCTTTCTGTATATGGTGACCAAAACTGGACCCAGTACTCGAGCTGAGGCCTAACCTGCGCTGAGTAGAGCAGTACTATCACCTCTTGTGACTTGCATGGTATGCCTCTGTTAATGCAATCTAAAATTGCATTTGCTTCATTTTTTTATTTTTTTTTTGTAACAGCATCACATTGCTGACTCATGTTGAGGTTGTGATCTACCACATCCCAGATCCTCTTCAGTAGTGCTGCTGCTGCCGCCAAGCCAGTTTTCCCTCACTCTGTGCATTTGGTTTTTCTTTCTTAAGTGTAGCACCTTACATTTGCCTTTGTTCAATTTCATTTTTTTATCTACAGCTCAGTTCTCCAATTTATCAAGATTCCTCTGAATTTTAGCTTTATCCTGCAAAGTATTGACAACTCCCACTAGCTTTGTGTCATCTGGAAACTTGATCAGTATGTTCTCTGTACCTATATCCAGGTCATTAATAAAGATGTTAAACAACACCGGATCCAGAACAAGATCCCTGTGGAACCGCACTTGAGACCTCCCTCCAATCCGACGTCATTCCATTAATAGTTACTCTTTGTCTGCAGTTGTTTAACCAATTATGTATCCACTCAATGGTAGTTCCACCAAGCCCACAATTCTCCTGCTTACCTATCAGAATGTCATGTGGGACAGTTTTCAAAAGTGCTGAAGTCCAAGTATATTATGTCCACCACACTCCCCCTATCCACCAAAATCAGTTACCCCATCAAAGAAGGAAATCAAGCTGGTTTGGCATGATTTGTTCTTTGTAAATCCATGTTAGCTGCTAGTGATTACCTCTTCATCCTCCAGGTATTTGCAAATTGAATGTTTTATACTTCGCTCTAGTAGCTTCCCAGTTCTCAAAGTCAGGCTGACTCGTCTACATTTCCCTAGCTCCTCCTTTTTAAAGATGGGCACTACATTAGCTCTTCTCCAGTCTTCTGGGACCTCCCCTGTCATCCATGAGTTTGTAAATATTATTACCAGTGGCTCTCAGATTTCTTCAGCTAATTCCTTCAGTACCTTCGAAAAGTGAATAGCATCCAGCCTGCTGATCTGAATTCATTCAAATTGGACAGAAGATCTCTGATGTGTTCTTTACTTATCTTGATCTGCATCCTTTCCCCTTTATTCTCTATGGTAACTTCACTAGTCGTCTGGTCACGTTATTTTTTTGTGACAAGACTGAAGCAAAGTAGGCCTTGAGCAGTTCTACCTTTCTATCATCTTCCGTTACCAGTTCAACTTCTCCACTGAGCAGCAGACCCCACACAACTCTTGATCTTTCTTTTTTGTCTGACATATTTGAAGAACCCCTTCTTGTTGTCTCTAACATTTCTAGACAGCTGCAATTCATTTATTACCTTGGTTTTCCTGATTTTGTCCCTACATGCTTATGCTATTTCCAAGTATACTTCCTTGGTGACATGTTCTTCCTTCCATTTCCTGTATGTATCCCTTTTGGTTTTTAGATTAGCAGAAAGGTATCTTGTGCAGCACACTGGCCTCCTTTAGCTCTTCTTTTTCTTCTGCATCAGAATAGCTTGATGTTGAGCCTCTAGTATTACATCTTTTAACAACTGCCAAACCCCTTCAACTCCTTTTCTTCCTAATTAGTCTTTCCATAGGACCTTGCCTACTATTTCTCTGAGTCGGTTGAAATCTGGCTTTCTGAAGTCCAGTGTCCTTGGTTTACTGTTCTCATGTCCTCCTTTCCATAGGTTCTTGAATTCCATCAGATCATGATCACTTCCCTCCCAAGTCCAAGACCACCTTCACGTTCACAACTAATTCATCCCTGTTGCTCAAAAACAGATCCAAAATGGACGACCTCCTCGTTGTTTCCTCAACTTTCTGAATCAGAAAGCTATCCCCTACACATGCTAAGAATTTGCAGAACATATTATGTTTTGTTGCAATACTCTTCCAACAGATATCAGGGAAGTTAAAATCCCCCATTAACAGCAGCTTATGTGTCTTAGTTAATCTTATTATGGGTTTATCGAATAACTCATCCACTTCCTCTTCCTGATTTTGTGGTCTAGAATAGACCCCCCTGTAAAATCACTACTGTTCTTTTCCCTTGTTATCCTCTGCCAGAAACTTCCAGTAAGTCTGTTGCTCACTTCCCCTTGGACCTCGGAACAAGTGTATACATTCTTGACGTACAGCGCAACACCGCTTCCTTTTTTCCCATACCTATCCTTTCCAAACAAGCTATATCCCTCAATACTGGTACTTCAATCATGGGAGTTGTCCCACCAAGTCTATTTGATGCTAATTAAGTCATACTTTGCTTCATATACAATGACTTCCAGTACATCCTGCTTGTTCCCCACACTCTTTGCATTTGTGTAAAGGCATGAAAGATATTTTGCAGACTGTCCTGTTGCTTTTCTTTTTGCCTTTTTAATGCAGTTGTAATTTCTAGACACTTCTCCCATAATTACTCCCTTCCCTTTGTTCTCGTTACTTGAGCCTAGAGGTACATTGGCTGGATTTTTGTCACCATCCTCCATAGGACCTAGTATAAAGCTCTTCTTATCAGGTTAGCCAGATGATGTCAAAAGAAACTCTTCGCAGTATTTGACAGATGGAGCCCATCCTCGCACAGTAATCCTCTTTCCTAGAACATCAGCTCATTGTCAACAAAGCCAAAGCACTCTCGCTGTCACCACCCGTATAGCCACACATTTACTTCCACGATTTAACGGTCATACAGTCACAAAGTCATACAGACTTCAATGGGAATACTGACGGAAGAAGAGTTAAACATATGATATGTTTTTGTAGGACTGGTGCCTAATGTAAAATGAGACACAAGTGGGTGCAGGAAACAAAAAAGGGTGGGGGGGGATGGAGAGTATAGCAGCAATAAGTGGCTAAATAGGCTAGTTTTATATGAAGGTGGTGGTCTGGGAATACATAAAAATTAATTACTATAAACATTTTTTTGTTTGCTACCCTTACTTGTCATGTTACATCTAAAAAATTACAGACTGGAAGCTCTTAAGGCCCGAGGGAAGAGCACCTACAACTATAAAAGCTACACTAGTTGAGCATACCCAAATGAGGTACTGAATCCCCTGGGCATCATGGACATGCCAATATTTCCTACACTGTGCCAATCACTTTTGGTGCAGTGCTATGATAACCCACCAAAGATTGTTCTACTACAGGGGTCGGCAACCTTTCAGAAGTGGTGTGCCAAGTCTTCATTTATTCACTTTAATTTAAGGTTTTACGTGCCAGTAATACATTTTAACATTTTTTAGAAGGTCTCTCTCTATAACTCTATATATAATATAACTAAATTATTGTCATATGTAAAGTAAACAAGGTTTTCAAAATGTTTAAGAAGCTTCATTTAAAATTAATTTAAAATGCTGATCTTACGCCGCTGGCCCGCTCAGCCCGCTGTCAGCCTGGGGTTCCATTCAGCGAGGCCAGCAGCAGGCTGAGCGGGGCCTGCAGCTGGGACCCCGGCTAGCAAGGGGCTGGCAGCCAGAACCCCAGACCAGCAGCGGGCAGAGCTGGGCTGGCAGCTGGGACCCCAGACTGGCAGTGGGCTGAACAGCTCAGCCCGCTGCCACTCAGCCCACTGCCGGTTTGGGGTTCCGTCCGCCAGCTCCTGCCAGCCAGGGTCCCGGATGCCGGCCTCACTCAGCCCGCTGCCAGTCTGGGATCCCGGCCCTGCCCACATAGAGTGGGTACCTACCTTCTCCCTGGTTCTAACCCATTCTCTTCCTCTCTCTCTCTCTCTGCACTGAGCTGAGGGTGGGAGTGCACTGAGCACAGGGCTGGGGGTTGGGCTGTAGGGTCTGGCCAGGAGCTAGAATGAGGGAGGGGGCTCAGAGTTGGGGCAGGAGGTTTGGGTGTGGAGTGCTTACCTGGGCAGCTCCCATTTGGTGCGAGGGGTGCAGGTGGTAATGTGGGGTGTGCAGGAGCTTCCGTTTGGTGCTCAGGGTGGGGGTGGGAATGTGGGGGGTGCAAGAGTCAGGGCATGGGGTGTCGGGGGACTGGGTATGTGCGGGGGTGCAGGAGTCAGGGCACAGGCTTGGGGGCACGTAAGGGGGGTGCAGGGGTCAGGGCAGGGGGCTGGGGTGTGGGCTAGGGTCATGGGGGTGCTCCCAGCCCCCTGACCAGAGCGGCTCACAGCAGGGGGCTGGAGGGGATATGCCCTGATTCCACCCCACTTCCCCAAGGCCCTGTCCCCACCTCTTCTCCGCCTCCTCCCTGGAGCAGCGAGCGCGCTGCGGCTCCGCTTCTCCCCCTCCCTCGCAAGGGCCATCAGCTGATCGGCGGCAGGGAGGGAGAGGAGGAGAGGCAGGAGCCCAGCACGCTGCGGGAAGAGGCGGGGCAGGAGGGAGCTTGCCTCCCCTGCAGCAGCAGCTGGCAGGACCCAGCTTCTTCACCCTGCCCTCACGGGGAGGAGGGGAAACGGAGAAGAGTGGGCCGGGGCGGGCAGGATTTTTAATGGCATGCTGATGCCTGCCGGGGTCCCAGCTGCAGGCCCAGGTTCAGCAGCGGGCTGAGTGTGCCATTAAAATCGGCTCACGTGCCATCTTTGGCACGCATGCCATACGTTGCCGACCCCTGTTCTACTATCTGTGCCCCATGCTAGAATCTGAGCCTGCTACTCTAGTGTTATTCAAACCCAAGTTATGTTGTCTCTCAATGCAAACAGCTCATATGGGAACTACAAAAATCAAAGTTATGTTGAAGAGGAATTCACCGTGGAAATACATGTAATAGATAGATAAATAAATATTAATAGATATATTAATGTATAAGACTCAAGACAAAAACATTATGCAGAAAGAGGTGAGACACAAGTCTCATACTACTAGTCCCCTCTCTCTAACATGGCACAAGACACCACTAGCCAGGTGAAGAGCAAAAGTCAAAGTTACAACAGTCACAAGCCAGAGCCCAAAAATACATGTTAGCAGAGCCTTTGGCAGCCATTAACAGAAAATCTCGAAATTTCCCTGAAGGCAAACCAGTGTAAGTTGATGTACTACTATGGTCAGAGTTCTTCCTACCAGGCCTTCTCTCAAGCCATGCCCACTTTCGTAACATGGATCTCAATGCATTGGTGTCACTGATCCATTTTCCTTCATGTCTCTTAAAAATACGCTCTCCTCCTTTTTGTTTTCACAGTATGATTTCTTTGGTTTTAATGTCTGGCTCCTTAAACTAAATGCTTCCAATTCCCTTAATATGTAATCTGACAGAAGAATGTTTCATAACATACATTTGAAAGAAAGACAGCGGAACGTAATGGCACAGAACTCCTATTCAGCAAAAAATAGGACAAATATAATTATAAATGCATGTCTCTATAGTAAGGCTTTTCTAATGACTAATAAATGTACTTGCAGAGAAAACGGGATATCCAGAGAGCTGCAACACTACTGACTTACAGTGTAATATCTTGGAAAAACTTCATTTTAAAAACTAAGACTATTCATTTAATCTGCAGTGCAGCTACTGTACTGAACTACAGTGACTTTTACACTTACAGATTTAATGTAAAAGATTCCCTGATGGGTAGTAATAGTGTATTAAATAAAAACATTTTTTACAATATGCAAATTCTAAACTTACTGTAGTTTTTAATAATATCATAGGGACAAAATACATTATTCATTTTCAGAGAAAGGAAAAGTGAAGAAAATAAATCCTTTTATACACAGAAAGGCAGGAAACAAAAAAGGAGAAAAAAATTCTACTGCACCATGTGTGCAGCAAATGTTTCTTAAAGGAAATTTTAACTAGGACTGGCTAACGATGAAAGTGCATTTTATAATTCAAATTTTATTATAATGGTTTTGAAGTACAAACAATGCATTTAAAAGCACTATATAATATATATTTGCTACCAAGCTGCACCTGTTAATACAAAATATCCACTATTAATAAATTTCATGAGCTATATTTAACCAGCTTTTATGACCTAGCAGATATATTCAAACAAACAAATATAAACGAATATTCAAGTAAAACTAACTTTTTCACTGAACCAAGTCAGATCCTTATTTCAACTTAGTGCCATTACATTTTGGTAGATCATTTTAGGTCCTATGAAATAACTGAATATGAATTCGTACTAAAATTCATCATATTAAAACACTGTAATTATATAACTGATGGCTTCTACACTTTAAAAAGCACTAATCAAATAAAAAAATCTTATTAACAATAATAGAAATAATTATTTCTCAAATCTTGCTTATATCCAGAGTTGAAGTTCAGATCTGAACATATGTTCATTTAACAAAACAGGTTAAAAAACTATCAATTCAAACATTATTCTCCAGGGCAAAATAAATCCTAATGTAACTAGCGGGTTAGGCAACTCATTAAAGCTAAACTTGGACAAATTCCAGGATAAATTTAAGGAAATAGGAACAAGCAAGTCTTGCTGTGTAGTGGCATGGAGTGAAAATGAATCTGTCCTAATTAAATGATTTTTAAATACACTTTGCTGTACCCAGTTTGCTGACAAACTGTAATACAGACTTGCTGAAATATTTGGATAAATCTGGCATATCATTAAAGAAAATAGTTTTCTTCACTGTTTTTGAATGAAATCATGAATTGTTCCTTATTATGCTCCAAGCATAGGCATTAATATAACCAATCCATGCAAGTTCACAGGGCTGCCATGAAATATTTGCAGTGTGTAGATTTTAGGAACAGCAACCCATTCTTTTAAAATCAACACCTCATAGTGATTGAAAGAATATAGTGGTGAACAGCTGGCTCCAGAGGTTTATACAGAGTCCCAAAATGCAAGTCTGGAACCTGCAAAATGTTTCCAAAAATTTAATTTTTGTTATTACTCATATCCTGTACAGTAAAATACGATTAGTTCATATTTTCCAAAATAACAAAACTGGTAACCTGTTACTAGAACCTAGTGAATGTACTTTAAAAGAACCTGAATGTACTTTAAAAGCCTAAAAAATATTGGTAGACATTCTAACAAATTTGTTTTTATATAACCAGTATATCATTTTTACATTCAGTTATTCAAGATGGACAAGATTCACTTGCAGTATATACAAGGTCTCCAATGTACAGCTCTACCCCGATATAACGCGGTCCTCGGGAGACAAAGAATCTCACTGCATTATAGGTGAGACCGCGTTATATCTAACTTGCTTTGGCCCCCTGTTCCTTGTTCCCTGACTGCCCCCTCCAGAGACCCCCATCCCTAATCACCCCCAGGATTCCACCCCCTACCCAACCCCCCTGCTCCCTGACTGCTCCGACTCCTATCCACAATCCCCTCCCCCTGACAGGCACTCACCGGCAGCAGCAGGAAGTGGAGCAACGTGGCCCCAGCCCACTCCGCTTTCCTTGCCCTGGCCCTGGGGGGTTGGGGGGAAGGTCCCACACTCACCTGCAGCGGGAAGCGGAGCGCCGCGGCTGGGAGCTGGCGGAGTGGAGCAGCCTGCGGCTGGGCTGCTCTGCTTCCGCCGCTGCCGGTGAGTGTGGGGGGATCCCTTTCCCCAAGCCCCCTCCCCCGAGTGACATGGCTGGCGCCAGGGTAAGGGAAGTGGAGCGGGCTGCTCCCGGCCCCTTGCTAATCCCCCGGACCACTCTGGGACTGCGGGGCCCCCAAAAGGGCCCCCGCACAGCTCCTGCCTCCCAGACCCTGAGGGGGGGGGAGCCCCTGACCGCCCCCGAGTCCCTCTGTCCCTTATCCAACCCCTCAGCCCCGCCCCGGCACCCTTAACACGCTGCTCTGAGCAGCGTATCGGAGCTTTACCACGTTGTATGCAAACCCGCGTTATATCAAGTCGCATTATATCGGGGTAGAGGTGTAATTCAAACACTGATTTCTTTGATCCTCCATTTAAAATGATAAAAACTTCAGAACAAAGTCATTTATATTGCCAGCACCACAATTTCAAGCCCTAAATTTATCATCTTTCGAGCAAGAATTATTAGATAATCCAATCAATGACTATACAAATGTGTTATTTAATTAATAAGGAATACCAAAACTCTGAAGAGAAAAAAGAGAAAAATAATCCAATGATGACTAACAAATGTTTTTAAAATACTGAATTCCAGTCACTATGATATGCCATGCAAGTTATGACCCCCATTTTCTCCTTATAGGAGGAAATTTTATCTTCTAGAGATAAATGATGTATCTTTTTACTCTTGAGGCACTAAATTACTACAGTGATGAGTGCTACAGAAATGCCACTAAAACAAATGAAATAAAAATATAAAACTAACAGATGCAATAAAAATTTATTACTTTGCTCCATTAATAAACCTCAAGTGTGACCCATTAGACGTCACCTCTACTTACTTTATAAAGTTTTGCATAACTGAGTGTGTGGCATCTCATTTTGGTCTCTCAAATGAGTGAAATTTCAGGGAGTACCACTAATTTTTCCAATCTGACCTCTATAAAGCATGCTAGTCAGACAATTCATCACAATGGGGAAACCACGAAATTATGGTATTCACAAACCAGTGTTTTTCTGTTTAATGTAAAGACAGAAGAGTCTGGCTGGGTAATAATGAAGTTTCATTTCTGTCTAGAATAAATCTAGAATAAGTTTAGAATAAATCTAAAGTGTGGAATTCTAAAATTAGGAATATAACATTGATAAAAATGTTAAATAGCATAGGGCCAAAAACCAATCCCAGTGGGCCCGCATCAGAAACACACCCACTTGAAGATGATTCCAAATTTACGATTACATTTTGAGTCCTGTCACTTAGCCAGCTTTTAATCCATTTAACGTTTGCCGTGTAAATTTTGTATTGTTCTAGTTTTTTAGTCAAAATGTCACACAATACTACTAGTTGAGGAAGCTGCTTTAGTTGTGAATGACAGCACCTGGCTAAAGCCATTAAAGCTAAAAAAAACATTTCCTCATAGTATTTATAAATCTAATATTGTAGCACTATGCTCCTGTATGAGAACTTAAAAGTTAAACTGATTAAAAACTGACTAGACACAAAAGTGAAACTAAATAATCCATCTTCATCTTCCAAGCTCAGGAGATGGAATAAGTAAACACAGGAGGAAGTATTATAGATTTCTAAAATTCTTTCCATTTTAACAATCATAACTTTAACACACACACATATCAACTCTTGCATGGGAAACAGAGAACAGGAGCTGGCAGGTCAAAAGAAAAAAAAGTAAAATATATTATTTTAAAAACTAAATGTATATTCACTTTTAAGTCTGCCAAAATATTATGCATAATTTAAGACTGTGAACTCCCTCCCTATCCCAAGTTTTGTAGTTAATCTTTCAATTTAAATTATTTATTCTTACAACACTTTGGAAATTTGTAGATTACAGAGGTGGAGCTTCAATTTAGTTTGCCTCCTGGCCCCAAAGACTGAAGTTGATGGGCCTTTGGACACTCCCTGAAACAAGCATATGGGAAGGATGGGAAGCCATGGGGTCCTCTCAGAAGACCCCTGAGATAAAGGAGAGGACCTGTCTACTGGGATTAGGACTGCTGGCTTTGTAGGAGCCAGCATAGGACTAGGGGGAAAGGGTCAGGTAGGCAGGAAGGGGCCCCAGATAAGAACTACCTTGCTGGCTGGGGCAAAGATAGGGGTGCCCTGGGCAGGAGCACCTGGGAGAGGGCGTGGAAATCCAAGGATTTCATAACCTCATTATAAGCTCTCAATCAGGCCACAAGCCCAGTGTCTTCATCTCCCCCCTGGCCCGGAGACAGTGGAGCAGGAGAACGCAGAAAGGGGTGGAAAGCTGCAGAGCCAGAATGTTCACACAACTGATTCCAGCCTGACATGAGGAGGGTTGGGAGGGGGAGGAATAGGCTCCCATCATTTCCCCCTCTTCCAGGTTTCTAATGTAAGGGGAGGCATCAAATGAAGTCCTTTAAGGGGAGAAGATTGGGAAGGTCTGGGGGTGAAGACAGGTGTCAAAATAACATGCTGAAGCAATGGCAATATGTGAAAAGGTAGTTAAGCTGAAAGGCCTGCAGAGGAGGGCGTAAGGGTGGGGAAAATGCTTGGAAGACGAGATTGGGTGGTGAGAGTGTGTACTTTGGAAGAGGAAGTGAGGGTTAGGAAAAATGAAATTTCTTTGTGGAGATAGAAGGGGATGGCGGCTGTGGAATGAAATGCTGATGATGGGAAGGGGAAGAGAATTAAATGCTGGAGTCCAACTCTTTCCTTCCTTTGCTGTTCTCTCTATTCTATTTTTGCACGCCAGCTCTCTTCTCAGTTCTAAGTACTCCTATGAAAATATAATTCTGACAGGGTCAGGCCGGATGGCTACAGGAGAGTAATAGAAGGCAGATATATTAGCCCCAGGTTAAGTAGGTCCCTTTTCCCTGGGTAAGGTAACAGGAAAGGTTCCAGAACAATCAGGAACCTTCTGGAGACAATTAAGACAGACAGGCTGATTAGAACACCTGCAGCCAATCAAAAAGCTGCTAGAATCAATTAAGGCAGGCTAATCAGGGCGCCTGGGTTTAAAAAAGGAGCTCACTTCAGTTTGTGGTGCACGTGTATGGAGCTGGGAGCAAGAGGCGCTAGGAGCTGAGAGTGAGAACGCATACTGTTGGAGGACTGAAGAGTACGAGCATTATCAGACACCAGGAGGAAGGTCCTATGGTGAGGATAAGGAAGGTGTTGGGAGGAGGCGGCCATGGGGAAGTAGCCCAGGGAGTTGTATCTGTGGCACAGCTGTTCCAGGAGGCACTCTAGACAGCTGCATTCCACAGGGCCCTGGGCTGGAACCCGGAGTAGAGGGCGGGCCCGGGTTCCGCCCAAACCTCCCAACTCCTGGTCAGACACAGGAGGAGTTGAACCTGGACTGTGGGTTCACAAAAACGGCCAAAATGCGCGCTGCCGTGAATCTCCAAGGCAAGGAAATCCGCCAATAGGCGCAAGACCCACCAAGGTAGAGGAGGAACTTTGTCACAACTGGTGTCAGAAGCGGGATTTGGTGTGCGCAGCCCGGCAGGAGGAGGACGGTGTTTTGGAAAAAAACAAGCCACAGCCGCCCAGCAGGAGGCAATACGGCTGCAGCAAGAGACTAATCGCCTGCTGATGGACCAGGCTGCTCAAGACCTGGCTATGTTGCGGGAACTGGTAAACCAGGTAAAGGCCCATACAGCACTGAATCGCAGCCACGATGGGACGCAGATCATACGGGCCAGCAATTGGCTGCAGAAAATGACGCGGGAGGATGATGTAGAGGTATACCTCCTGGCCTTTGAGAGGACAGCCCTGCGGGAGGCTTGGCCCCAAGAACAGTGATCTGGCATCCTCACTCCATTCCTGTGTGGGGAGGCCCAGAAGGCCTACTATGATTTGCCTGAAGAGGCTGCAGCAGACTACCCCCAACAGAAGGCAGACACCCCAGATCTGGCCAGGATAACAACCACTGTGCAGGCCCAGCGATATCATGAGTGGAGGTACCAGGAAAACAAAACCCCACAGTCCCAATTATATGACCTCATCCATCTCGCATGAAAATGGTTACGAACTCAGTCCTGGAGCCCGGAGGAGATACTAGAAGTTCTTGTCATCGACCGGTACATGAGAGGACTACCGCCAGACCTTCGCACCTGGGTAAGCCAGAACGAACCCTCCACCTACGACGAGGTAGAAAGGCGAAGGACTCCAAGGGAGCTGACCCGACCAGTTAAGGAAGAAGCACCCCATGTTAAACTAGCAGCACCAAGCCCTAGAGCTCGGGTGACTGGGCCACCAGGAGAGCCCAGGTGGAAAAAGAGAGGGGCTGAAGGCCCACCAGAAGCCACAAAGAGTCGGAGCACTGAGGGTGAAGAGGATCGTGATGTTAAACTACCCAAACCAAGAGACCGGGGAACGCCTAGGGCTCCATACAGATGTTACGCCTGTGGGGAGTGAGGACACATAGCTGCACCGTGTCCCAATGCCGAGGAGCCTATGCAGTGTAACCTGGGGAACTGGGTAGACCCATGCTCCCTAATCTACCTTGTGGGGGTCTCACTAACCCCACCCATATACACCAGACTAGTGAAGCTAAATGGGGTAGAGACCACAGCACTGGTTGATTCGGGGAGTGCTATCACGCTTGTCTCGGGGAAGCTCGTGAAGCGTAGTCAGCTACTGTGGGCTAAGCGTACGGGGATAACATGCATCCATGGGACAGTTGATTATTACCCCACCATCCCAGTAAAAATCGAGATTCAGGGGAACACTACTGAGGTAGCAGCAGGTATAGTCCCTAAACTCCCATACCCGGTGCTCATAGGGAGGGACTTCCCATGGTTTGGAGACTTATTCCCAGTATGGGAATTGGAGAAAGGGGGAAGCCCTGAAAGTAGTAAGGCATCCACAGTAGACTGTCAACCCCCAGCCTTCTCTGAAATATTCCCAGATTTGTTCTCCACTCCCAGACAGCGTAGAAAGATGAAAAGGAAAAGAAGGGCAGCTAAGGCCTTGGGAACCTGAATATTGGCCCAAAGCCAGAGGGTCACTCTCATAGATAGGCGGACCCGAGCAGCTGAAAAGGAGGCCACCCAGGAGGGAGAAGCACCCGAGTCGGACCCACACCCTAACGCCTCTGAACCAGTAGAAGCAACAGAGACTGGCCCCCTAGATCTCGGGCAGATTAGCCCCAGGAGAAGAAATTTTGGACGGGACCAGGCTGAAGACCCAAGGTACGACAACATTAGGATGGAGGTGACCAAAATAGATGGGGTCCCCATGGAAGGGAAAACCCAGGGACTAGGACCCTACTTCATAATGAAGAAGAATCTCTTATACCAGGTTGCACCAGTACAGGGGCAGAAGGTACAGCAGATCCTAGTACCTCAAAAGCACCAGAATGCTGTATTAAGTCTGGCCCATAGTCGTCTTTTTGGGGGGCATTTGGGGGTAGAGAAGACCCTGGCACGGGTCCTGCGACGATTCTTCTGGCCCGGAGTACATGAAGATGTGCGGAGGTACTGTGTGTCCTGCCCGGAGTGTCAGCTGCACAGTCCCCATCCCCACTTGAGGGCACCATTAGTACCCCTTCCCATCACAGAGGTCCCCTTCGAGCGAACAGCCATGAACCTAGTGGGACCCCTGGAGAAGACAGCCTGGGGCCACCAATCTATACTTGTTGTTCTGGATTATACTACTCGCTACCCAGAAGCCGTCCCCCTGTGGAACGCGGCCTCTAAAATGATAGCTAAAGAGTTGTTGGGGATCTTTGCGCGAGTGGGGCTACCAAAGGAGATATTAACAGACCAAGGTACCCAATTTATATAGAAGCTAATGAAGGACCTCTGTACACTGCTCCATATACATACCCTGAGAACTTTTACTTCCCTTTAGAGATTGGCTTATGATTGAGGCACGAGTGTTTATAGCCCTTCCAAAACTAATGAGTAACCAGAGTTCAATTTTTTCCCTGGAAATGGGAATAATGTCCTGGGCAGAGGAGTATCTGCCAGCTTTCAAAGCAGTTCACACAAAGGATATAGAAAAGGGAAAATTTGAAGTTGTCATCCTATTCTTCCACTAACCTAGAAGGGACTTTGAATTTGCTAGACAGCCAAGGAACCCATCTGGCACTTAAAGATTATACCTATAGGAAAGTACATAGGAGGAATGGTGATTCTCCATTCTCCAATACTTTGATTAGTGCATAAACCCCCTTATTTTTCCCCCTAAAATCAAAGGTGGGCTTCTCTTGCATGTCATGGATGGGTTGCAGGAACAATTCTGCAATAAATGTTTTCTCAGGGTAAGCCTGTAGAATTTACAATATACTAGGGCTGTCAAGTGATTTAAAAAATTGCGATTAATCACACTGTTAAATAATAACAGAGTACCATTTATTTAAATATTTTTGGATTTTTTTCTACATTTTCAAATAGATTTCAATTACAACATAGAATACAAAGTATAGAGTGCTCACTTTATTTTTGATTACAAGTATTGGCACTGTAAAAAACACAAAATAATTAGTATTTTTCAATTCACCTAATACAAGTACTGTAGTGCAATCTCTTTATCATGAAAGTTGAACTTAACAAATGTAGAATTATATACAAAATAACTGCATTCAAAAATAAAACAATGTAAAATTTTAGAGCCTGTAAGTCCACTCAGTCCTTCTTCTTGTTCAGCCAATCGCTCAAACAAACAAGTTTGTTTACATTTGCAGAAGATAGTGCTGCACGCTTCTTGTTTACAATGTCACCTGAAAGTTAGAACAGGCATTTGCATGGCACTGTTGTAGCCGGCGTCGCAAGATATTTACAGGCCATGTGCGCTAAAGATTCATATGTCCCTTCGTACCTCAACCACCATTCTGGGGGACATGCGTCCATGCTGATGACTGATTCTGCTTGATAACAATTCAAAGTAGTGCCGATCGACACATGTTCATTTTCATTGTCTGAGTCAGATACCACCAGCAGAAGGTTGATTTGGGGTTCTGTAGTTTCCTCATTGGAGTGTTGCCCTTTTAAGACTTCTGAAAGCATGCTCCATACTGTGTCCCTCTCAGATTTTGGAAGGTACTTCAGATTCTTAAACCTTGGGTCAAGTGCTGTAGCTATCTTTAGAAATCTCATGTTGGTACATTCTTTGCGTTTTGTCAAATCTGCAGTGAAAGTGTTCTTAAAATGAACAACATGTGCTGGGTCATCATCCGAGACTGCTGTAACGTGAAATATATGGCAGAATGCATGTAAAACAGAGCAAGGGATATACAATTCTCCCCAAAGGAGTTCAGTCACAAATTTTAACACATTTTTTTTAACGAGTATCATCAGCATGGAAGCATGCCCTCTGGAATGATGGCTGAAGCATGAAGGGGAATACGAATGTTTAGCACATCTGGCACGTTAAATACCTTGCAATGCCAGCTACAAAAGTCCCATGCAAATGCCTGTTCTCACTTTCTGGTGACACTGTAAATAAGAAGAGGGCAGCATTATCTCCTGTAAATGTAAACAAAACTTGTTTGTCTTAGCAATTGGCTGAACAAGAAGTAGGACTGTAGGCTCTAAAGTTTTACATTGGTTTGTTTTTGAGTACAGTTATGTAACAAAAAAATCTACATTTGCAAATTGCACTTTCATGATAAAGAGACTGCACTACAGTACTTGTATGAGGTGAATTAAAAATATTATTTCTATTGATCATTTTTACAGTGCAAATATTTATACTCAAAAATAATATAGACGTTGATTTCCATTACAACACAAAATACAATTTTTATGAAAATGTAGAAAAACATCCAAAATATTTAATAAATTTCAGTTGTCATTCTATTGTATAACAGTGCAATTAAAACTGCGATTAATCATTAATTTTTTAAATTGCAATTAATTTTATTGTTAATCATGTGAGTTAACTGCAATTAATCGACAGCCCTACACTGTACATATATTGTAAGTTTTGTCTCCCACCTCATCATTTATATTGTGTACGTATTCTTTAAAAAATTCATTATAAATCTGTTGTCAGTTTATCAGTCAGTTAAGAAGGGATGGAAGGCAAAATTACATGAGAAGTTTTGAAAGTTCTGAATCCAAGCTGGTTTTGACATTTTTTATACTATTTTAAATGCCTTGGATTTTCATTACTATGTAATTCAGAAACATCTCAACCAATTTCTCTCAAACTTACTCCCCCAACAACACCCACGCACTCTATTTTCTGGCTTGAAATGAAGCATGAGAATTTACAGCCATTTGTTTTTGTTTGTTTGACGAAGTCAGGGAAACAGAGTTGTGAAGATAGGGAATTGTTCCTTTCCTGAATGTTTAAAATGGCGCAAAGATTCCCAAATAAGGTGTTCAGTAGAACAGTAAACATTCTGTAAGAAACAAGGATATAGGAAACCTATTTGCCTAACATCGTTTTGGTATTTCTTTTGTAAGTCAAAGAATTTGCAAATGTTTTTATGAAGATGTATTTTAGGATTATTTTTTAATATGAGGTGGTATTAACTTTTATAAGAATTTAGGTAAAGTACTTAATAGTTATATAAGACAAAGCACATTCTAGTGGCTAAAGAACAGGACAGAAAGACTGGCTATCTGGGTTATTTATATGCATTAAATATAACTTCAGAACTTCGCCCACTTTTTTCTTTTTCAGATAAGGTGGTTTCCAATTGGCTGAAGCACAAGTGTGTCCTTCAGTCAATCTTTTAAGGTGTGCAGTTGCATATGCAAAAACTGAATGGATGAAATCCGGGTCTCACTGAAGTCAATATCAGGATTTCAACCTCTTTTTCTAGTTACTTATGGAATTACATCTTGCTGAGTGCTTAAAATGCATTCTTTGCAGTCTCCAATATACTGAAGTCATTTGGCTTAACAGAAATGAAGTTGTTATACTGGAATACTGTGTCAGACTGAAAGGCTCTTGCTTTGAAAAGAAGTATATCAGTTATGTTCCAATATGTATTTTCCATAAATGTCTTGGCTTTGATTTTGCATTTATGTTACAGCGGGAGAATGTTATTCTGTGACATTTTATTATACTGACAGTATCTTTTAAAATGTGTCTGTATCTGATTATTTTGATGGTCTTGAGACTCACCAGGGTTTGTGGAACTATTCAATGTTTAAATAATAGTAACAAGACACTTTCAAAGTTAGTAGGCCAAAACTAAACCCAACTTTTTTTTTTTCCCTTAAATGTCTGCAAAATCTTTTTGTGTCTAGAAACTGCTTTCAAAGATTTTAGTATTTTTTAGAAAGCATTATATGGTGACAAACCCAGGGCCATTGCATTTAAATCTAAAATATAGTTTTCACTAAGGGCTAGCGTAGCTGTTGGAGAGAAATGGAACACATTTACTAGTACACAATTATTTACATTTAATACAAACAAGACATTTTGAATAGTACCTGAAATACTTGAAAATATTTTTAAACAAAGTTATTAAGTAATGGGACTGCCAATATAATCCTTCCTTTACAGCCTTCACGCTTTTTTTTTGCTACTTACACAATGTATATTCATGGAACTTAAACATGAACTGTAACATCTCCATCAGTTCAATGTTTCAGCTGGACTCTGGCATTCCCCCCCCCCCCCACTACTCTTTTTATTCTTTCTCCTCAGATCTCTTCTAGTGATGATTTCATAGGCTCAGTCTACACTAGAAAAGGTTTGCTGGTGTATGGCATATGCAAAATGTGGAGATGGAGTTTATGCTGGCAAAAGAGTTTCCCACTATAGTTCACGATAGTTTCCAAAGCGAAATAAACTGTATCAGTGAAAGCTCTTCTATACTTGTAGAACTGCTTCTACATTAGGGTTATGCTGATATAGAATTGTAAAAAGAAAAATCTCACCCCGATCAACATTATTCTGCTAGCAAAAGTTTCTAATTTAGACTTCGGATTAGTCCGTAGTGTTGGCTAAAGCGTTGTGTATCTTGTGAATCTTCAGAAATAGAAATGAAACCAGTGTCTTAGTCCATAGCCAAGTCCCTACCTTAGAAAAAAAAATCCCATCTATGAGTCCCTTTCAGTCAGCAGCAGTTAATCCTCTGATAATGGTAACCTCATACAGGCCAACATCTTTAAAGCAAAAAGCACCAGAGGAGCAAATTTATTTAAATTTGCTTGTTTTGCATACATTTAAATATTGTGACAAAGTTCCTCCTCTACCTTGGTGGGTCTTGCGCTTATTGGCGGATTTGCTCACCTTGGAGATTCACGGCAGCCCGCAGTTTGGCTGTTTTCGTGAACCCGCAGTCCAGGTCAATTCCTCCTGTGTCTGACCAGGAGTTGGGAGGTTTGGGCAGAACCCGGGCCTGCCCTCTACTCCGGGTTCCAGCCCAGGGCCCTGTGGAATGCAGCTGTCTAGAGTGCCTCCTGGAACAGCTGTGCCACAGATACAACTCCCTGGGCTACTTCCCCATGGCCACCTCCTCCCAACACCTTCCTTATCCTCACCATAGGACCTTCCTCCTGGTGTCTGATAATGCTTGTACCCTTCAGTCCTCCAACAGTATGAGTTCTCACTCTCAGCTCCTAGCGCCTCTTGCTCCCAGCTCCATACACGTGCACCACAAACTGAAGTGAGCTCCTTTTTAAACCCAGATGCCCTGATTAACCTGCCTTAATTCTAGCAGCTTCTTGATTGGCTGCAGGTGTTCTAATCAGCCTGTCTGTCTTAATTGTCTCCAGAAGGTTCCTGATTGTTCTGGAACCTTTCCTGTTACCTTACCCAGGGAAAAGGGATCTACTTAACCTTGGACTAATATATGTGCCTTCTATTACTCTCCTGTAGCCATCCGGCCCGACCCTGTCACATATCTCCCCCCACCGCTCCCCGCTCAACACTATGGGGTTGGGCAGCTTGGGACGTCAGGCAGTGTACTCATGACAAGCCATCTGCATTGCCATGGTGGCTTCCAGCCCGGTGTTGTATGGTGAATTGGAAAGGTTGTAGGGACAGGAACCATCTGGTCACCCTTGCATTCTTCTCTTTATTTCGCTGCATCCACTGGAGGGGTGCATGGTCAGTCACAAGGGTAAACCGTTGTCCCAGAAGGTAATAACAGTGTTTCCATGGCCCATTTCACAACTAGGCACTCTCTTTCAACCATGGCATACTTCTGCTCTCTCGGGAGGAGTTTCTTGCTGAGGTAGAGGATTGGGTGTTCTTCATCTCCGACCATCTGCGATAGGACAGCTCCCAATCCTACTTCAGATGCATCTGTTTGTAAAATGAATTCTTTGTTGAAGTCTGGGGCTATAAGCTCGGGGTTACTGCAGAGGGCTGTCCATAAATCCATGAATGCTTTCTCTGCGGCATCTGTCCACTTCACCATGTCTGGACCCCGGGCTTTTATCAGGTCTATCAGGGTAGCAAAATGGGGAATAAATCATCGGTAGTACCCCACCACACCCAGAAATGCCCGGACTTGCTTTTTCCGATTCGGCCGGGGCCAATTTTGGATAGCCTCTAGTTTGTTTAGTTGGGGCTTGACCATGCCCCTTCCTACAATGTAGCCAAGGTATTTAGCCTCGGCTAGCCCTGTAGCACACTTGGCTGGGTTGGCTGTGAGGCCAGCCCATCTTAGCGTGTCTAGAACCGCTTCCACCTTTCCTAAGTGGGTTTCCCAGTCGGGGGTGTGAATAATCACATCATCTAGGTATGCCGCTGCATAACTGGTATGGGGCCGTAGGAGCTTGTCCATAAGACGCTAGAAGGTGGCAGGTGCCCCATGCAGTCCAAAAGGAAGAACAGTATATTGAAACGGACCCTCTGGGGTAGACAATGCTGTCTTTTCTTTCGCATCTTTGGGAAGGGGAATCTGCCAGTATCCCTTTGTTAAATCAAGGGTGGTCAAAAATCGGGCATTGCCCAGGCGGTCATAGAATCATAGAATATCAGGGTTGGAAAGGACCTCAGGGGGTCATCTAGTCCAACCCCCTGCTCAGAGCAGGACCAATCCCCAATTAAATCATCCCTGCCACGGCTTTGTCAAGCCTGACCTTAAAAACTTCTAAGGAAGGAGATTCCACCACCTCCCTAGGTAACGCATTCCAGTGTTTCGCCACCCTCCTAGTGAAAAAGTTTTTCCTAATATCCAACCTAAACCTCCCCCACTGCAACTTGAGGCCATTACTCCTTGTTCTGTCATCAGCTCCCACTGAGAACAGTCTAGAGCCATCCTCTTTGGAACCCCCTTTCAGGTAGTTGAAAGCAGCTATCAAATCCCCCCTCATTCTTCTCTTCCTCAGTCTAAACAATCCCAGTTCCCTCAGCCTCTCCTCATAAGTCATGTGTTCCAGTCCCCTAATCATTTTTGTTGCCCTCTGCTGGACGTTTTCCAATTTATCCACATCCTTCTTGTAGTGTGGGGCCCAAAACTGGACACAGTACTCCAGATGAGGCCTCACCAATGTCGAATAGAGGGGAACGATCACGTCCCTCGAACTGCTAGCAATGCCCCTACTTATACATCCCAAAATGCCATTAGCCGCCTTGGCAACAAGGGCACACTGTTGACTCATATCCAGCTTCTCATACACTGTAACCCCTAGGTCCTTTTCAGCAGAACTGCTGCCTAGCCATTCGGTCCCTAGTCTGTAGCGGTGCATGGGATTCTTCCATCCTAAGTTCAGGACTCTGCAGTTGTCCTTGTTGAACCTCATCAGATTTCTTTTGGCCCAATCCTCTAATTTGTCTAGGGCCCTCTGTATCCTATCCCTACCCTCCAGCATATCTACCACTCCTCCCAGTTTAGTGTCATCTGCAAACTTGCTGAGGGTGCAATCCACACCATCCTCCAGATCATTAATGAGTCAACTAACTCATCGATACAGGGTGTGGGGTATGTATCAAATTTGGATATCTCATTCAGCCAGCGAAAGTCATTACAAAACCTAGTGGTGCCATCGGGTTTGAGCACCAACACAATTGGGCTTGACCACTGACTTGTGGGACTCTTCGATGACTCCCAGCTCCAACATCCTTTTTACCTCTGCCTTGATCTCCTCCCTTTTTGCCACTGGGACCCAATAGGGCCTTAAAGTTACCTTTGCTCCAGAGTCTGTGATAATGTGGTGATAGGCTTCAGTGGTCCGACCTGGTTTAGTTGAAAACACGTCCTGGTATCAGTTGATCATCTCAGTTACCTCCTTCTTCTGGTTTGGTGTCTGATCAGCGGATATCCCGATCTGCTTCTGCATGTTATTTCCCTGGATCGGGGTCTCTTGGGCCACTACACACGCCTCTCGTTGGTGCCAAGGCTTTAAGAGGTTAATGTGATAAATCTGTTCTTGTTTCCGGCATCCTGGCTGCCGCACCCTGTAGGTTACTTCCCCCATGGGTTCAACCACCTCATAGGGCCCCTGCCATTGGGCCAAAAGCTTGCTTTCTGCCATGGGTACCAACACCATCACCCAATCCCCTGGTTGGAACTGTCGGACTTTTGCCTGGCGATTGTAATGGGTTCGTTGGGCCTCCTGCGCCTTTTCCAAATGTTCCCGTACAGTAGGGGTGACCCGGGCTATCCGTTCTCGCATCTGCAACACATGGTCAATTATATTTCTCCTCTCATTGGGTTCCTCTTTCCAGATTTCTTTTGCAATATCTAGTATGCCGTGGCTGTGGCGTCCGTATAATAATTCAAAGGGGGGAAAACCCAGTTGAGGCCTGAGGTACCTCCTGGATTGGAAACATAAGGTAGGGTAGTAGGGTGTCCCAATCCTTCCTGTCCCGACTTACCACTTTCCTTATCATTGCCTTGAGGGTTCGGTTAAACCTTTCTACCAGCCCATTGGTCTCTTCCCATAGTTTCTTACTCATCCCATAGTTTCTTGGCACCTTCCACTGAAGCAGCTGGTACTGGCCACCGACCTACCTTTTGTTCAGACATGAATAAACTAAATGGATATGTACTCTCAGATGTTGGGAACTTTCTTCCAAGTATGCTACTCATCCTTGCTTCTATACCGATAATGCAGGGTCTGGAGTGAATACTGGGTTGGTAGTCAGCATGTTTGTACTTAGCTGCCCACAAAGGGACGATTGGATGCGATATGAGAATAACATCTAATTTTGCATTCCATCAGGTGTGTGATTCCATGTCGTCAGAAGGAAATTCTGCAGGCACATTTTAAGAAACCCACTCAGAGGAAGAAGCTGAAGAATGACACCAGCAATCCTAGTCACTGAAGATAATTTGGTAAATATGACCACTGCTAGGAAATGCCTTGATGCAAAAAAGTTTAGGACCTTTGCAAATTTTTACCATTGTGGTAACATGCAAATACCTCAACTGTAGAAGATGCTTGCTAAATGCCCTAGGAGCCTAAAAGCCTGCCTGCTTGCTCCCCCAGGATATCTAGCATCCAAGTAAGTACAGTCGAAGTTACCTACTTGCACTCAGGGCTTTAATCAGTAAATCAGGATCATACTGAACATGAGAAGGGATTTATCTCCACATCCCCTGCCCTCCTCCCCAGTAATGCCATGATGATGCAGGTTTCTGGGAAGTAGAATCCTTGTGTGCCTCTGTTCTGGTCACCAATTATTTACATTTTACGTGGAGCCAGTCTGTGATGAGGGAAAGGGGAGGAGAGAGAGACCACTTTCCGCTTTTCAGACTCAGACCCTTTCCCTGACAAAACAAGGGTTTATGGATGATGACCAGAAGGCACAAATCCCATTCTTCTTCTGCCTGAAACTGAGCCCCATTCGCTGGTAGAGCAAAAGTCCCAGGTTGAAAGCCAGACAGGCACAATTCCCATTACACTGCAACCTGAGGAACAGTTTCACAGGACAGTGACAGAATCCTCTGCATTCCCAGACATGCTGCGGCGTGAGAGGGGATGGTGAGCTTGGTACAGAGCACTGCAAGAACTTCTCTGGGATACGTCTAGACCGCAAAGAAAAACCCATAGCATCGAGTCTCAGAGTTCAGGTCAGCTGACTCAGGCTCAAGCTGTTGGGTTTAAAAATAGCAAGGTAGATGTTTAAGCTTGAGCTGGAGACTGGGCTCCATCCGAGATCTTCGGGTTTCAGAGTCAAGGCTCCAGTCTGAGTCCAAACACCGACACTGCTATTTTTAAGCCTAAGATCCCAAGCCCTGGGAGCCCAAGTCAACTGACCTGGGCCCTGAGACTCAATGCCATGGGTTTTTCTTTGTAGTGTAGACATACCCTCTGTGTAGGAGAGGCCCCAACAAACACTCCCTTAGGTAAAGGAGAAGGGGGTTAACCACTGGTTTTCACCCCACTTGCTCATTAATCACACTAATTATTGCACTACCAAGGTGATGGCTGCTTTTACTTTTCTGGGACCCAGAGTCTCTACGGTTTGCAAGACTTACACCCGACCATGAGAATTCCCTGATGTACAGTGAGAAGGAAAGGGAGTTGTGTAGCAGCCCTACTTCTTTCCCCAGGGAGCTGAGGACCCACTGCAGTATCTGGGGATTGGGTTTTTGATCCTCTTCAAGGATTTTTCCCCTCTGGTCCAGGTCTGTTGTAGGATTTGCTCCTTGAGCTGGCTGGATAGTGTCTGCCGCATCCTTAGACACTCTCTCCCAAATCATAAGAAGCTCCTGATCAGGCTTCTCTGTGTTGTAGTCATGGCTTCTCAGGACAGGGAGGGAACCAAGCATGCCAGTCCATCAGAGCTCCGTGCACTGGCAGTGCAAGGTCATCTGGCTGTGAACTGCCAGAATATAATTTGCCTTCTATAGAGCCTGTAAATGTTACCTCCCACAGGGAACACTGCTTAGAGTTAGCCTGGTGTTTGCAGGACTGCTCTGCCATGCATGAGTGGGGACAGAGGAAGCCCAGAACAGAAGCACTGTAGTAACAGATCCGGGTGGTCGAAACCACCAGGCTGCTTAATACCCAATCCAGGAGAAGGAGGCAGAAGAAAAATTATAAATCACTACAGCATAAAAACAAATACAAAATAAAGTTATAAAACAAAATGATTGGGACAAATTGAACTGGCAATTTGTTCCATCGACAGAGGCAGAAAATCTGGTGGCCCAAGCAGCAAGACGAGGCTTAGTCCAGGAGTCTCCCAGCAACAACACTGGACTGCCTCTGATTTGCACAGGTGCAGGGCATTAACCCATTAGTGACAAATGAGGAGAGAAGCTGTGCAACAGAACTTGTCATATGCTTATTCCTTAATTTCTTTAACATTCCAACTGTATTAACACATGCTCCCAGGTCCTACTGAGCTTCTTGAACATGATACCCTCAGAACTAGAGCTCCAGACAGGATACAAGCAAAGTAGATCCACTTCTTCCCTGATGTATTATGCATAATACCCTTTTCTACAACCTTAATTACAAACCTTAGCAACATCAGCAAAGACTTTGAGTTGACATATGCGCACAGATTGAGTGTGCTTAAGGGGGAGACATGAGATCATATTGTTTCCTTAAAGACAGAAGGAAGTTCATTGAGAGGATTCTGGGTCAAGCACTGGAAATGTGCTGTGTGGTACATCTGGGTACGTTTAAGAGATATATCCTGTATATGGGGCTTGTCTATACAGAGTGTTAGTACCTACTGAAGCAGTATGCAAAGCACACTACAGAACGTTTAGTCTGCAACAGCAGGGTCCACATGGACAATTAGTGCAAACCTCCTGGAGCAACCCATCTTATCACAAACTAACTTGCTGTATAGACATATCCTTTTATGTCCTTACTTTATAGGGTTTGCATTGGCGAAGCAACCTTATCTGCCTCGGGATTTGGAACTGAAGCAGGTCTCCAAGCATTTATGAAATCCTGTCCCTCAGAATCAGGAGGCTTTGTTGTTAAGGTTTCCTGAAGCAGCACTACTTAGAGTCTATTTTGTCATTCTTTTTTAGCCCTTGGGATAAAGGATGTAACAATGTCTGGAGGAATGGCTTCCCCCCAGCAGGCCACGCACCACGCATTGGTGTCCAAGGAAAAGAACACAGAAGGGGCAGAGGCAGAACTCTTGAATCGCAGTTTCTTTGCTTTTTATTCCTCCTTAGCAGAACCAAGGACCCATGCCAGGGCAACACAATCCTCTCAGACAAAAGAAGAAATACATGAAACACAACACTAAACTAACACTAAGCTGGACTGCACTAATTAGATGTAACTAAAATATAGTGAATTAACTGAAACAAATGTTCCATTAAAAGACTGAGTCTGTGAACCCAGGGAAGCTCCTCGTCCACTTACTACCACAGCTGGAAGGAACTGAGGTAGCTCATTCAACCTGTCCTCTTTTATGTTCTCGCCCTCCAGACATTCAGATTTCCCAGGGGAGTAAACAGGCAGTTTGAGGACATTCCAACTGACACTGCTTCATGCCGTTTGCATTAGTCCAGGCTGCACTGATGGTGCATCCTAAGCATGGGAATGTGCAGAGGAGAAATAATGATATAGATGACATATGAGCTGGATCAAAATCTACCTCATAAAACATATAGATGAAACATTTGTGTATCAGCCCAAATATTTAAAACAAAAAACAGAATTCTCTTAGGAATCTAATCTTTAGTACCACAGGAACCCTAACAAATATTCATCTATAGAACAACAAAGTGCTACTCTACTGGTGATACTGTGTTACAATACTAAACTGCCCTACACCCAATTACCTCATCTACTGAAAAATAAATTCTAGCCAAAAGAAAAATGAAAAAACAGTTAATTCCTCTCAAGATTTCTGTTTTGCATTAAGTAGTATTATTAGTCAGTATGTCTTTCGAGCCATATTCTGCTAATTTTTTAGTTGCTTTTAAACATCCCCCTAGAAGGTTTGAAAGCTGTTTAATAGCCTGGCATGCAACACTACATGAATTAGTTGTAAAACACAAATATTAACATTGTATTTTGTAGCTTACTGCCATTGTGAACGACACAAATGATATTTTTAACTTTAATTTTAAAATAAGTTACATATACAGGAATTTAAAATATAGTCAGAAACACACTGAACTAATTGCTCTGAGCGAATCTCTTGGCATTAAGCCAATGTATTCATTTGTATTAAAACACCAAAGTAGTAAACAAAAACAAATATCACTTGTTTAAATGATAAAAATAGTTGCCAGCATCTTTATGGGAGATGGGGGGAGAACTAATTTACTTTCATTTATCAAATGTTACCTAGGTTTCTCCACTACACTTTAAAAATGTAAATATAGCAAAATATAGAATATATTGTATATAGTTAGTGTACAGTTCGGAATTTTTATTTTGAAACAAGAAAAATGAAAGCTATTCTGTTGATTTATGTCAGAAATAAAGTTGAGATTTTCGCTGCTAACTGAAAACATACTACCTAAGGGATTCCATAACAGTTCATAAAATGTCTTTGTTTTTAAAAGCTCTGGTCTGTGGTATATATTTTCTCCCAAGAAATAGAAGAACATATGTAGCATCAGATGTGTGTACTTTAAGAAATTCTGGAATGTGAAATCTAAAAATCCAAATAAAGCAGGTGGTATAATTTTGAAGGGAAAAAAAGAGAGTTGAAGCTTAATGACATTACCAGGTTATTCTACCAGACTAATTCTCACTCAGTGCATGACTTCAATGAGCTCTCAGTCCTCATGCTGATTTCGATTTAGTTCAAGTGCTATTTGATGCATTTCATCTGGAGTTTTATTCACTTCAAACTACACTTCATTTAAGCAGGCTGCTGCTGTACTCATTTATTTTTTCTACTTTATTACCCTCAAATTGGCGTTGCTTGGTTTAGATAAATTGTTTGCATAAGTTAGTTTTATCTTAAGATTGTGAAATACATTTATATTTTTTTAAAATCTACAAAAGCATTATACCCTGAAAACAAATGATCAAACTCACTATTAAAATAATTTAGAAATGTAGTAAGCTATAGATGCTATTCAGGTTATAAATCCTATTCCCAAATGTTGATATATATTTTCTCATTTTAAGACAGCACATTTTTTTGTTTAAATTATGAGTTTTCTTTTTTGTTGATGGTCTATTGAGTTGTTTTTTCTGCCTGGGGAATTTATCATGTTACATCACATAAAGTAACCTACAGTCTACAAATGAAAAAAAAGAATGATAGAAGAAGGCATAATATGCACAGAGACATACATTGTTAAACACTAATAGGTAGCTTGCCTACTGACAGATTTTCATCGCCGACATCTTTAAAAGAATTAGATCATTTTAAAATTTCATTTTGCACATGTACACGAACTTTTCAAAATAATGTAAAACCAAAATTTATATTTAGGTTTTAAACATCTAATTCATTTTTACAAGCTAATACTTGTTAACAAGTACAACCAACTAACGTTGAGTGAAAAAAGTTTGTTTTTCCTAATCTTAACGACTAAAGTACTCTTCACCAGTGTTGACAATTTACATCACTTCTAAATTACCATAATAAAGTCAGTATTTCATCAGCAAAATGAAAGATCAGCACACTATTTCACATAAAGTATTAGGTGTTTTTGTGAAGTATCAATGAAAAATATGACCAACAAAAATTAATCTACCACCACCTGGTGGTGTACTGACTGTGTTAAAATATTATCATCCATTAAGATAACATAGTGCAGCTATCAGTAGTAAACAACTTAGTATATTCCAGTGTAGCATTATATATAAATCTAGTCTATTTGCATAGTTCATAAATAGGACAAAAATATATTTTTTCCATTAATGCATATAAAATATTAAATATAAGGACAGTATTTCTAACATGCTCACTTTTCTTCACTCTGATTTCTGCTTCTTTTTTAATAATATTTCTCAAGGAGAAGACTTACATTCAATATAAGTAAAAATATGTATATTATATTTAGAACCAAAGGGAAAACCCTGAAACATTTCTACTATGACATGCAAAATGTCATATTTAATTGAAAATATTTTTTAAAAACAAAAATAATTTTTTCTACAGCATCCGATTTTAAACACAAGACCTAATTGGTGGAGCTAGGTTGTAGATTATTTCCCTACTTTGTTTCAAACCCTGAGTTTGGTTGATTCTGATTGAAGTGAGAACAGAGCTCTTCAGTTAAACACATTAAATGTGTCAGTTGATATCAACTCTTGGTATTCATTCAAGAAAAAATGGGAAGAAGTTACTCACCTTGTGCACTAATGATGTTTCTTCAAGATGTGTCCTCCTATGGTGCTCCACAGTAGGTGTGTGTGCACGCACTGTACTGTCGATCAGAGAATTTCAGTAGCAGCCCGTGCCGCCCGAGAATGTGTGGCTCCCCACCTGCCACAAGGCTAGTCAGCGTGCAGGGGCAGTTCTCCCTCAGTTCCTTCTCTACCTCAGAGTCAACCAGTAGAACTCTGAAGCAGAAGGGAGCACCCACAGGGGGACATATCTCGAAGAACCATCGTTACTGCACAAGGTTAACTGAAACTATTCCCCCACCATGTCCATGCTACAAACACAGACTCAGGTCTGAACCACATCCTCCGAACGCTGCAGGCTTAACTGCACATGGTTACTTCTTCGTGTAGTGTCCTGTTGGTGCTCCACTGTAGGTGACTCCCAAGCAGTACCCACCGCTGGAGTCTGGAACTTCAGAGCTCAGTCTGACACAGATGAAAGTACTGAGGCCCCGAATTGGGCATCTGAAGCCGAATCACTCGGGGAAGGGAGTGGGGAGCCTGCCCTCTACTCCGGGCTCCAGCCCAGGGACCCTAATAGTAGCAGCTATGGTAGCTGACTTTTGGAAATAGGACATGTACAATTCCCTGGGCCACTTCCCCACAGCAGCCCCCACTCTATATCTCCATCTCTGGAGGCGGTGGCCAAATGAGCAAGTATGCGGTGGAATCAAGGGGTGGTCGTGCAGACCCTAGACCAACATTTCAAAATTGTTGTTTATTCCCCGATGGATGGGAGGTGGTTGCTTGAGCTTGATTTTGTCTGCACTTAGGGGGTCTAGCACGATTCCTAGTTATGTCGTATGGTTTGGGTTGAGGCCGATAATACTGTTGTGTGCGTGATCTTTGGTAGGGTTGATACCGTTGTCTCCTGGGAAGAGATGGGTGAATGCCCAGGGTGCACAGTGTCACTCTAGCATCTTTCATGGCATGAAGGAGTTCATCCGTTTTTGTGGGGAAAAAAGTTTATCTTTATCAAAGGGGAGGTCCTCCACTTTGGTCTGTAGATCTTTAGGGATGCCGGATGCAGAGAGCCACGAAGATCTGCGCATAACCACAGCAGTTGCAGTAGTACGGGCTGCTGCGTCCGCCATGTCTAGAGATGCTTGTAGGCCTGTTCTGAAAATCAGTTGGCCCTCATTCAGGATTGATTTGAAGTCTGCTCTCCTATCCTCTGGAATGTAGGAGACAAATTCAAAAAGTTTATTGTAATTATCGAAGTCATAGCTGGCGAGGAGGGCAGAAGTTCACTAGTTCACAATTCTGAATTGTAGAGTGGACGACGAATAAACCTTGTGACCCAAGGTGTCAAGGTGTTCAAGGTCCTCGTCTTGCAGGATGGGCAAATATTGTGGCTGTTTCATCCTTTGTGCGACTGCATCCATGACAAGAGAGTTCGGTTGTGGATGAGAAAATAGAAAGTCAGCGTCCTTAGCAGAAACATAGTATTTACATTTGGCCTTTTTGCAAGTTGGTAATAAAGAAGCTGGAGTTTGCCAGTGTGTGTCAGCTGGTTCCAGGAGTGCTTCGTTTATGGAGAGCGCGATCTCTGAGGGCACAGATGGTTGAAGGATTCTGAGGAGTCTGTGTTGTCTCCTGAACCTCTTCTAAGGGGATGTTTTCACTGAGTGCCACCCTCCTGAAAAGTTCTTGAAATTGTTTACAATACAATTCAATTACAGTCGTCGATGTTCTGAGGAGGCGGAGAGAAGAGGGCTCCGTCTGGAGCTGATGGAGAGTTAGGGATCGTTGAGTCAGGATATGGTGCATAGCTCACATTCTCAGGAGGGGGTTCAGGTACTCTAGAAGTGGACGGAGCTGGAGATGGAGGCATAGAAGGAGGTAGAGGTTTGGTGGAAGAGGTCTGAGGATGAGTGGTAGGAGGATGTGGCCAGGGGCACCACTGAGGCCAAGGCATAGGGTAGGAGAACCCAGGTGCCGCCCACGGGGGGGGCGAAGTAGGGAAACTGAGGCTGGTGGCTGTGAGCCACGACCTGATGTGGAAGAGGTTCCGGTGGAGGAGGAGAGGCAGGTGGGGAGAACTCCGCCTGCTGATGTATATCAAGTTCGCTGTCAGTAAAGGTAACCAGTTCAGGTGGGGAGAGCGGCTGTTCAAAAAGTGAGCCCTGTGTATCCAGGAGCAGGGAGTTAGGCTCAGGTGGCACTGAGAGGTCACAGTGAGTGAGAAACTGTTGCTCCTGCTCCCTGGGCTGCGCTGAGCCTGCTCTGTGCTTTAGCGCGTTATCAAGTGAAAGTGTCAGCGGTGCCGCGGAGCGCTTGGAGGTGCCCTGCAGGGGGTCCGCTGCTGGTGCCGGGGTGGGAGGTAGGCTCGGTGCAGACATTCTTCTCGGCACCGGGGTAGAGCGCCCTGTCTACACCTCATCTATTTACTGTGCCGCAGAAACCTTCCCGATGTGAGAGGTCGGGTCTCTGCCTCTGCGCTCTGCAGCTGAGGCATCAGAGAAGATGGAGGCGCCTGCCTTTGGTGCTGTCAGCACAGAAGGCAAGGATCTCGCTGGAGACCCTTTACCCTTGTTAAAGTCTCTCCTTTGAGAGACTTCATCCTACCCTCCTACCCTTCTTGCCTCTGCTCCAGAGAGGGTGAAGCAATGCTCCCAACTGGTTCGGATCTGGCCGGGGAGCGTGTGGGAATGGGTTTAACTTCACACAACGTGAGTCCCCATCTGACCGTGGCACGGAGTCCTGACAGGAAACACACTTTTTGAATCCTGAAGCCCCTGGCATTGTGAATTAGAAATGACAGGGGAGAGTGTCTCAGGGGGAGACAAGCCTGAAGCGAAAACATTTTTGTTTGTTTAACTAAGTAACTAACTATGTAACTATGCTAAAGGAAGGGAAACAACTGGGATGTAACTAATAACTATTTTTATGTTCTTTGTTACTGTTTCCAACAGAGACCAGGAAAGAAAAGTAGCACTGCCCTGAGTCCCATCTTCAGCCGAGGATGGCTGAGAAGGAACTGAGGAGGGTGCGGGATGCACACGCTCAGGAAGATTCCAAGAAGATAACCAACTGAGATACCAACTGAGCATGTGTGTCTCGACCAGGCACTGCTACCGAAAATCTCCGATCAATGGCGCCGGGACGCACCGACACCTAGAGTGGAGCACCCACAAGGGACAGCACTCGAAGAAGAACCTCCAGTTACAGGTAATTAACCTCCATTTCTTCTTCGAGTGCTGGTTCCTATGTGTATTCTAGATGTGGGTGACTGATAAGCAATATTTAAACAGGAGGGGAGGAGCAAGGATACAGTTGGTATAGGTGGTTGTAATATTGCAGATCCTACAGTTCTCCAGAGGCAGCTTGAACTAATGTGTAATGCTTCATGAATGTATGGATGGAGCTCCAGGTGGCCGCCCTCCATATACCTCTTGAAGAGATGCTCTTGAGGCTGCTTGTGCCCTAGTGGAATGGACTCTTACCCCACCCAGGGAAGGAATATATACTAACTGGTAACACAGAATGATGCAGCCAGAGATCCACTTAGAGCGTCACTGAGCAGATAATGCTCGCCCTCGTAACTGTCCCACTGTAGCGATAAACAGTCTTTGTGATCTTCTTACTGGTTTTGTCCTTTGCAGGTAGAATGCCAGAGCTCATCTGATGCCAAGAGAGTGAAGTCTTCTCTCATCAGAAGCATGAAGTTTTGGGAAGAATACAGGACAGACTGACTTATGTGAAACTCAGAAATTACTTCAGGAATGAATTTCGGGGGGAAGGCGTATTAAAAATAGCATATGGCGGGTCAGGTGTTCCCAGTTCACTCACTGTTCTGGCTGATGTGATGGCAACTCAAAAGGCAATCTTCATGGAAAGGTGAGTCATAGAACATGCGGCCAGTGGTTCAAATGGTGGTCTAGTAAATACTGACAGCACAAGGTTCAGGTTCCATTGCGGTGCAGATTTCACCACCAGTGGGAATGTCCTAATAAGGAACTTCAGGAATCTAATTATTGTTGGGTGAGTAAAAACAGAATATCCCTCTACTAGAGGGAAGGCACTGATGGCTGCTAGATGGATCTGCAAGTAACTAGTGGAAAGCCTTGAAGTTTTCAAGGACAGAGATAATCTAAAATAGCAAGGATATCTGCACAGTCTGGAGATAACTGATTATGTTGTGCCTAGATAAGGAAATGCCTCTATTTAGTCAGAAAAGATTTTCCGGTCAAATCTTTCCTACTTTGATTGAGGAAAGACTACATGAGCATGAACCTTTGAGCATGAACATTCTAGGTCTGTTGCCCCTGGGAATACCAGATCAAAAAGGGCGGCTGGGTTGGAATGTCTGATCTTTCCGTTCTTCTGAGTTAGTAAATCTGGGGAGTGATGGATACTGATGGAAGGACAGGCTGACTTTGCAGAAGGTCCAGAAACCAGAACTGTATGGGTCAGCTGGCTGCTATGAGAATGACCTGAGCTCTGTCATAGCAAATCTTCCACAGAACTTGTGGTAGCAGATGGATGGGAGGAAAGACATATGTGAGCTGACCTGTCCCGGGTAACAGAAGGGCGTTGCCCCTGAAGACATTGCCAAGAGCTGCCCTGGAGCAGTAAATGGTTTACTACATATTCATTTGGGATGAGAACAGATCCCAAGAAGGTGTTCCCCACTGCGTGTATCATTCAGGAAAAAATTGTATATCTCCCACTCATTCTCTGTGGAGAAGTGCCTGCTGAGATTGTCTTCTAGAGAATCCTGTGCACCTGGCAGGCATTCAGCCAAGACAGTTATGTGGTTTCTGATCAACCAATTCCATAAATTCAATGCTTCAGAGAAGGGATTTTGCTCCAACTTGTTTATGTAAAAGAGAGCTGTCATGCTGTCTGACATTATTTGAACATGGCAGGATCCTAGTGGGAGGAATACGATGCAGGCTAGATGGCCTGCTCTCAGTTCTCAGAGGTTCATGTGTATTCTGGCCTCACACGGAGTCCAAATTACTTGTGTGGTGTGGTTGTCTAGGTGGGCTGCCCAGTAAGGGATGCCTCTGTGACACGAAAAGAATTCCCACATGTACTTGTTCCGGGTTCATCCACGAGGCAAGGTGACTATTGTTATTCTGGTGCTTATGTGGTCTCTGTTTGCTGGGTGAATGGACCAGAGTCAGGTTTGTAGGCAACGTAGGTGAAGTCTGGCAAACACTGTTATGCAAGTACACGATGCCGTGTAGCCTTGCAGGAAAAGCCTTGACAGAGTGTGTGGTCTGAAAGAGACTTGTCTTATCAAATTGTTCACGGTCTTGAATATTTCTGTAGGGAGGCAGACCCTTGCTGAGGTCAAATCTAGGGTCACTCCTATAAAGTCCATAGTCCTTGTGGGAGTCAATGCTGACTATTCTTTGTTGATACAGATTCCGAAGGCTGCCAGAAGATGAAGCAAAAAGAGTCACCAGCTGGACCGCCTGACTAAAGTGACCCACTTAGATACCTACAGATACAGGATTCCAACTCAGGCCACGCAGCAACAAGAAAGAACTGGAGAGGGGCTGATCCATACTGCTCCCTATGCCCTTGGTTTGGAGTACGAGAGGAACAACTGTGTGGGCACAGATCAATGGACACTCTGCTAGAAATCTGATCTCAGGTGAATGGTGCACATGCATATCCCATGTGTGAAATACACAAAGGGACCAGCACTCAAAGAACTGGTCCATAAGACTTCCATTTTAAAAGCAAAACATTTGCTATAGGCTTTTGTAGCTTGTTCCTTTAGTTCATTCAAACAAAAAAAGGCCCTACAACACTAATTAACAGCTACATCCTCACCTAAATTTTTTGCGGACAACAGACTTTATATGATAATATATTCTACAAGAAACACAAAGGCCTAGAGGCAAATATGGTACTATACTCAAAATTCCATTTATCTTTAACCTATGTCAATAAGTATAACACAAAAATGAACTGAAAGATTATCTGTTACTGTTTCATATTGTAAGTTTAATACTCACCAATATTTGGGAAACTTAAGCAGTTTGCCATAAATAGCAGTACTAAAAGAGGGGATAATTGGAGTAGGTAAGCAGTATGATCCTCTAACATCCAAAGAGGTCAATCCTGCCTGAAAACCAAATATCTGAAACAAGAAAAAAGGTCAAATTATATCTTGATATAAGATGTAACAAGCAGAAGATTAGATCTACCAGTTTCAATTTTCTTTACAATAACTGTACACTAAACTCTTTCTAGTTTTCAATCCAACTCCCCAAAATTTCAATTTGTTAAAATTAAACTAAACAAACATAAAATAATTATGGATTATCATTAGAGAATACTTTCCCAGCACACACAAATAACCTGAAAATTCCTCATGTCCAAGTTCTCTCCAAAAAACAAAATGTGTAAGTGTTTTACTTTAAGAGAAATATATCTGTTGAAAAAAATACTTAAAATTTATTTTAATTCACCCATTAAGATTTAAACATCATCCCACATGTTTCCTTACAATAGCATATTGTTATTTATTATTTTATATTATCATAGCAGCTAGGAGCCCTAATCATAGACCACGATCCCATTGTTGTAGGTACTGCACAAACACAAAAAAACAGTCCCAGAATAGCTTACAATCTACGTACAAGACAAGAGACAACAAATGGATACAGACAGGGAATACAAAGAAATAATGAGACAATATTGGACAGCATGATAGGCTGTGTTCTCAGCACACCAGCAACCAAACTGTTGTAAATTTTTTTTGTAGGTACCACGGAAAAGTACAGTTTGAAGGAAGGATTTGAAGGACAAAAGCACAAATGAGCCTGTTTGAAAATTTAACAAATGGGCATAGAGGCTGGCATCATGGGCCACCCTGAAGTGGGAGTCAACTTTTCTATACTGAATGAGAGCGTGTAAGTCAGGTGGAGGTAGACTGGGAAAGGCCTTGAAAGTGAAGACAAGTAGCTCGTGTTTGATACACTAAAGAAGAGGGAATCAGTGGAGGAATACAAAGAGTGGGATGACATTTTCAAAGCGAGAGCCAGGAAAATGATCTTTGCAGCAACATACTGAATAGGTATGAACAGGAAAGACTTCATTTGTCAAAGTGCAGCGCCTGTGGATAGGGCAGCATGCAGAGCTGCCTGGCCTTGCCTCCACGCAGGAGCCAGAGGGGGACATGCCACTGCTTATGGAGTTGCTTGAGGTAAGTGCCACCCAGAGCCTGCACCCCTGGCCCCCTCCATCACCCCAACACCGTGCCCAAGCCCTGATCCCCCTCCGAATCCCTCAATCCTACCCTCCTGCACCCCAGAGATGGCACCCCCAGCCAGGGCCCTCACCCCCTCCTGCATCCCAATCCCCAATTTTGTGAGTATTCATGGCCTGCCATACAATTTCCATACCCAGATGTGGCCCTTGGGTCAAAAAGTTTGCCCACCCCTGCCTTAGGGGGACGGAGGGAGATTAAGAGGTCTGTTTTAGCTATGCTGATCTTGACCTGACAGCTACATATCCATGAGGAAACATCAGACAGGCAGGCTGAGATTTTAGTTTTGACAGAAGGACATAGGTCTGGAGTAGAGACCGAGATCTGTGAATCATCAGCATAGAGATGGCAGCTGAATTTATGTTCATGGATGAGATTATCCAGACAAAGAGACCAAGGACAGAGCCCTGTGGAACTCCCATAGAAAGATGGAGGGGAGATATTGGAGATCCTCCAAAGGACATGTAGAAGGAGTGATTAGAGAGGTAGGAGAACCAGGAGAAGACAGTCACAGAAGCCAAGGGAGAATAAGATTTCTAGAAGCAGAGCATGGTCAACTGTGTTGAAGGCGGCTTACAGGTTATGAAGGATGAAGATGGAGGAGTAACGTTTCCAAGCTTTGGCTAGGATGAGGTCAACAGAGACTTTGACAACAGCAGTTTCAGTTGAGTGGAAGGGGTGGAAGCAAGACTGAACAGAGTCTAGGATGGAAATGGAAAAGAGGAACTCCAGACAGCAGTTGTAGACAGTGTTCTCAATTAACATAGAAATGAAAGCAGGGCAGTAGTTAGACAGGCAAGTGGGGTCAAGGATTTAAGATGGAAGAGACAAAAGCAAGTTTTGTATTGTGAGGGAAAAGAGCTAGAGGAAAGTGAGAGGTTAAGGAGAAAGTAAGGGATGAAGATAAAAGAGGGCATGAGGTATATCAGGAGATAAGATGCATGAGGCCACTGGGGCAAGTGGAGAGATTAGAGAGGAAGAGAAAATGAGAAATTTCTGCATCTGTGTCAGGGAGTGTCATCAATATAAAGGGAAGGGTAACAACCTTCCTGTATACAGTACTATAAAATCCCTTCTGGCCAGAGGCACAAACTCCTTTTACCTGTAAAGGGTTAAGAAGCTCAGGTAACCTGGCTGGCACCTGACCAAAAGGACCAATAAGGGGACCAGATACTTTCAAATCTGGCAGGGGGAAAGGTTTTGGTCTGTCTCTTCTGTGTGCTTCCGGACACAGATCAAGGAAACAAGCAATCCAACTCCATTAGAATTAGTAAGTACTAGCAAGGGAATGCGTTAGCTTATTTTTGTTTTGGCTTCTGATTTTCTCTGTGCTGAGAGGAAGGTGTATTCCTGGTTTTCCTTTTGTAACTTTAAAGTTTGGCCCTGAAGGGAAATCCTCTGTGTTTTTGAATCTGATTGCCCTGTAAGATTATCTTCCATTCTAATTTTACGGAGGTGCTTCTTTTACCTTTCTTCCTTCTAATAAAGTTCTGTTTCTTTTAGAATCTGATTGGGTTTTTTTGTTTGTTTGTTTTTTTCAAGTGTCCTAAATGAAAGAGGAGAGAACAAATTTTAATGGAGGAAAGTCAGGGTGGTCATGGGATTTCCATCAGAGATTCTCTGCAGCAAAAGAATAGGGACAGAGGAAATGGATTTTGGTGATGAGCCAGGGTAGGGGGTTGCAGGGCAGACCTTGAGATGAGAGAGAGGAGCAAAGAGTAAAGGGTGTAGGAAATAAACGAGTGTGAAATGGAGAGAATCAACAATCATATCGATGGAGGAAGGGGAAGAGAAAGGCAGAAAGAGAGGAGAGGGCTGAGAGCAGATGAGAAGTCAAACACTGATAAACTTGAAGTCACAGAAAGACTGAGTGACAGGGTTTTTTGGGGTGGGGGAAGCTCATGGACGGTGTTCAAAGATACCATGTGATGGTCGGAGAGGGGGAAGTCAGCAAGAGAGAGATAAGTGACGGATTGGTGAAGATCAGGAGAAGTGGATGGCCCTTTCAGTGAATGGGAGAGTTGAACAAGGCCTGGAAGTCAAATGAAGACGATAGGTGTGATGGGTTGGATCACAGAAATCCCTTTGGGACTGCTAACTGATGTGCTGACACTACCTCTGAACCCGCTTTCCCTAGCAGCTTGGGACTTCAATGGCCTTCCTGGTTTGAGCCAGAAACACTTGCTTGCTACAAACATGTGACTTCACCCCACCCACCCTTCCCCGATTAATCACTGAGACTGGGAGACAACAGAGACTGCAAGGGAGGGTTGCTTCTCCTCACCTCCCTTGCAGGCTTATGATGAAAATGGTTCAGTAAGCTGTGACCCTTGCTTCTAGAGAGACAAGGTCTTTGTGGAGGGTCACAGTGAGCCCGAGGCTAGCGAAATCCACAAGGAAACACAGGAACCACGGAGACAAGGACAGAGCTTTGTCACATAACCTTTACAAATCCTGTGTGGAAAGAGGCAACAGCCTGGCTCTGTGAATCAGCAGCTTCACGTGTTACCTGCTGCCTGTTCCCTCTCAGCCAAGGACAATTATTCCTCAGGTGCTCAGTGGACTTACAATGATAGCACCTCTGGGGCTCCTCTGCTTGTATAGGAGATTTGGGACAAATAACAGGGGTATGGGGAGGTGAATGTCCAGCCTCCTTTCTCCCAGGGGTAAAACGGTGATTCTGCTTTTCCCCAATCCTGTACCCCTCTGCCAGTGGTTTATGTTTACTTGCAGCTTGTGACTGCTCGTAAGAGTCTGCAAACTCAGCCAATTCCCCCACACTGCATCCACAAATCCCCCACAACTCCTGAATTTAACCCTGCAGGTTTCAGGTGTCATCTGAAACTGTTTCAAGACCAGTTCCTTAAATTTACCATAGTTTGAAGCATCATAAATAGGCATCTTATTGAATATGTCCAGAACTCTTCCAGTCAATTTTGCTCTCAATGTGGTCATCTTTTGATCTTCAGGGATGGAGGATGCAGAGTCTCTCAAAGGTGATGAAATATTCAGCAATATCACTGGATTCATCATACTGTGGACACAGTCGCTCCCATTCGTGGATTTTTGTGGAAGTGGAGCCAGCAGCTGGAGGTTTTGGCTCTTCCACTCCATAACAGCCAGTTCATGCTTCTGGGCCTTAATCTGGGCCTGCACTTCTCTGTCTCTTAACTCCAGGGCTCTTTTGTCCCTGGCTGCTTCTGCATTAATTTCCATTTGTTTTAATTCCATCTGTCTTTTATGTTCATTTTCTTTCTCAGCCATTTGCAATCTGTGCAGTTCTGGCTTTTTCTGAGTCTCACTCTCACTCATGTTGCTGATTTTACTGTCTCTATTCCCTTCCCCGAAATAAGCAAACAGAAAATAACAAACCAGTAACCACTTTGTCTGTTCTCCCGCCACCACACCCAAAACTCACTTAAAATCACTACAAGTATCTCAAAGCAATCAGCTGTGCACAGACCCTCCTCGCTGCACCACTGTGACAAGTTGGATCACAGAAACCCCGTTGGGACTGCCAACTGATGTGCTGAGACTACCTCTGAGCCTGTTTTCCTTGGCAGCTTGGGACTTCAGAACCCTGCCTTGTTTGAGCCAGACACGCTAGCCTGCTACAAACACAGACCCAGATCTGAACCACATCCTACAAATGCTGCAGGCTTAACTGAAAACAGCTTAAGAAGTGTTCCTGTCTCCAACACTCAGGTACCCAGCTCCCAATGGGGTCCAAACCCCAAATAAATCCGTTTTACCCTGTGTAAAGCTTATACAGGGTAAACTCATAAATTGTTTGCCCTCTATAACACTGATAGAGGGATATGCACAGCTGTTGCTCCCCTCCCAGGTATTAATACATATTCTAGGTTAATTAAATAAGTAAAAAGTGATTTTATTAAATACAAAAAGTAGGATTTAAGTGGTTCCAGGTAATAGACAGAAGAAAGTGAATTACCAAGCAAAATAAAATAAAAAACGCCAGTCTAAGCCTAGTACATTAAGAAAATGATTACAGATGAAATCTCACCCTCAGAGATGTTCCAGTAAGCTTCTTTTACAGACTAGCCTCCTTCTAGTCTGAGTTCAGCAACCACTCACACCCCTGTGGTTACTGTCCTTTGTTCCAGTTTCTTTCAGGTATCCTTTAGGGGTGGAGAGTCTACCTCTTGAGCCAGCTAAAGACCAAATGGAGGGTATTCCAGGGGCTTAAGTAGACTCTCTCTTGTGGGTGGAGATCCACTCCTCTCTCCTATGCACAATCCAGCTGCAAGCTGGAGTTTTGAAGTCACATGGGCAAGTCACATGTCCATGCATGACTCAGAACTTTCAAGGTAGCATGTGAACAATGTCTGCCACCTGTAATGTCCCCAGGTAGACTTCTTATGTGGATTGGAGTCTTCCAAGTTCCATTGTCTGTTAAGTGTTTCTTGACTGGGCACTTAATTTGCAAACTCCTTTCTTAAGAAGCTGACCAAATCCCTTACTAAGGCTACTTAAACTCAAACAAGTACACAGCCAATATTCATAACTTTGAATACAAAAATGATATATGCATACAAATAGGATGAATATATTCAGTAGATCATAACCGTTACAGAGATATGTTACATGGCATATGTAGCCTAAAACATATTCCAGTTATGTCATATATACATTCATAAACATATTTCCATAAAGCATTATGGGGTGCAACGTCACAAAAGGGTGAGGAAACACACAGTTAAGGGGTCGGATGGGTCATCAACATGGAAGCTGAAGTCACTGAGGATGAGTGAGAGAGAGAGCCAAGAGTCGAAATCAGAGAAGAAGGCTAAAAGTGGGGACCTGGGTGAATTGTAGATGACAACAACAAGGAGGGAGAGAGGCGAAGAGAGTTGAAAGAGAAGAAAATGGGAAGTGGGGTAGAGAGGGGTTATCATAGCACACTTTATACTTAATACAAATTAAACAAAATGCAGATATCCATTGTTTCATAGTTAGAGTAATATTTTTACAAAAACAGTGGGATTTAGTGACAAAAGTAGCTTTTCTTCAAATCTTTTTGTTATTTTGAATAAAATGTGACGATTTAAATTACATTCTACACAGTATATTATAATTGTTCTTTAATTTTTTTCTGTACTACTGTGAAAATTAATTATTGTGGAGCTGAATCTTTTCAACACATGTTGCCACACTTCATGTAAGAATACAATTCATATGTTTACACTAAAACTGGCAGATAAAACAATGGACTTAATCCTGCTCCCATCAACTTCCATAGGAGCAGAACTGGACCCTTCAGTACTGAAAACATCAAGGGGTTTCTTTAACATTTACGTATTAACTTTGGGGAAAGAAAAAAAAACTAAGGAAAAACTTGAAAAGCATTTAGGAGTGTTGAATGTGATATTGCTGTCCCAATTATTTAAAATGTGATATGAGGTGAATATCTAATTCTAGAAAACATAAAATTTGCCATGTAATTAGCCAGCACAATATTACTGTTTTACAAGAAGAAAAGGAGGACTTGTGGCACCTTAGAGACTAACAAATTTATTTGAGCATAAGCTTTCGTGAGCCACAGCTCACTTCATCAGAGCTGTAGCTCACGAAAGCTTATGCTCAGATAAATTTGTTAGTCTCTAAGGTGCCAGAAGTCCTCCTTTTCTTTTTGCGGATACAGACTAACACTGCTGCTACTCTGAAACCTGTTTTACAAGGACATTCTAAGAATATCATTACTTAGACAGCTGTTTTGGTATGAGTAGACAAGTGCAGTGGAAAATGATGCTTCTGTATGTCTTTCAAAAGAGTCAGTAAAAGTTAGTAGTAATATTAGTAGTCATGATAGTAAATTATTATATTAATATCCTGGTAATATTCAAAGACCCTTCAAATGATTCTAACCACTGCACTTGGTCTGGCAGGGAAACTAACTTTCCTGGTGATCCAAAGGGGGCAGAGTTTCAATAGATTCTTCTAAAATCTTAGCAGATGCCAATTACGCATTCTCAAACTGATTTTTTAATGGATTTTTGCAATCTCTTAACCTAGCAAAAGGGCCTCCTCCTCACTAAAGGATATTAAAATGCAACGTTTAGAGGTTCTCCTCACACACTCAGCGGTGCTGGAGTTAATGTTATGCAAAAAAATGTTAAAATGGGTGGCTCACTGTAATCAAAAGCAAATATTACCGTAACAATTTTCTACCAAACATGTTCATCATAGCATCTTACAGAATGTATAAAGATGATTTGTTACAAATGTATTAACTATATTAGTATTAAAACCAATTTTGCAAAGGTCTTCGCCAAATAATTTGAATAAATAACAATAATAAAAAATTAGTTCCCTGGGGCTTCAGCCTGTACTCCTTACAAAGGTGGAAATAGGAAATTTTGCCTAAGTTAAGAGTGCAAAACCAAGCCCTTGATATTTGCCATACACCTCTTTGGAAAAACTGCATGTGCTCTGGGAGATCACAACTCTTAGCATCTAGGACTGTCTGTATTTGTATTAATTCTTTTCAGTGTTCTTTAATAATAAATACACTTCATATTTTCTTTTACCTTAAGGTAGCAGTGTGCATAACAGTAATGAAGCAGGTTATCAGGAGGTTGGCTAAGGCTGCTGACTGTTTGCACAAGTTGTTCAGCATACATTGGCACAGAATGTTCCAGGTTAATTTTGTCCATCAATATTCTAATAGCAGGCAAAGGCCGTAAAGGCTGGAAGCTTGTAGCATTTAACAAACCACTTGAACTCTAGAAAGAAAAAGAAAAAGTATTCTAAAGACAAACTTTTATGCAATACCCTATGCAGGACCTCATACCTCTATCAATAAAATTTTTAGAGTCTGAAACACTTCTAAAATAATTTTCCTGTAACAAGTTTTCATGTACAGAGTATGTGAAGGTGCAGTATGCTAGTCTATAAAAAGGTTATTTACTCATTGCTTCACCACTTGAAAGTACAGTGCACCCAAATTCATGCTGATATAACTTTTACATAACTCTGCACTATCCAGTCTTTATAAATGTGCCAGATATCTTAACTATTATAAGAAAATAATGCATTTAATTTTCAAAAATATGTTACATAAAGATTGTTTATGAAATAAGTAGAAGTTGGAGATAAAAGCTAGTACAAACTGCATGCATTTCAACGAAAAACTGATTAGGGGTTTTCAAGGTCCCCAGTGAAGCCACAAAATTGCTATATCACACAACAAAGATGGTGTGAGAAAGACAGGAAACGTTTCTCCAAGGACTCCAGTTATGTGTTTTTATTGATTCACTCGGATGGAAAAGTTTTCTACCTGACCTGAATGTTGCTTTTCTGGTGTTTAGCTGGCATCCTGTTTAACTTGGCTTTAACTATAGGAAGCTGTCAAAGGATCTAACTACAGGAGTGGAAGCAAGCTTCATCATCATGGCTGCCATCACCCGTACTGGGACCTAAGAATCTACCACCAAACCATTAGATCTCCATTATCCTAAACATGAAAAATATTCTGATTATATGAGGGGAGTAGATCAGACGACATCCACATCTAAGTTGGGTACAATTAAATCTTAATCAAAACCTGATAAAGAAAAGTTACTAGACAAATAAAATTAACAAATTTAGCTAATTGTAAATCACTAGTGGAGTGTCTTTAAAGAAGAAAGGACTCAGATATGTGCTGGACGACACATCACCCATGAACTGCACACTTTGGCCACCTTAGCTTTAGCATAAGAAATGACAAGCCACCATTGGCTTGAACACTGATGTCCCATTATAAAGTTTAACTGTTTATACAGAATATATGATGGTCTGCTGTAAAGATTTTACCAGCTTGAGTTTGAGATGGCTACATAACTCAAAAGAGACTAAACCACAAGCAAGCCCTTCACTCAACCCGAACAAGTCCAATTAAAAGTGCAAATGCTGCAGGGAGAATTATAATTTCTGTATTGATGCTATTTTTCATATCCCTCAGCCTGTAAAGCAGGGGTGGGCAAACTTTTTGGCCCGAGGGCCACATCGGTGTTGCAAAACTGTATGGAGGGCAGGGTAGGGAAGGCTGTGCCTCCCCAAACAGCCTGGCCCCCGCCCCCTATCCGCCCCCTCCCACTTCCCACGCCCCTCAGAACCCCCAACCCATCCAACCCCCGCTTCTCCTTGTCCCCTGACCGCCCCCTCTTGGGTCCCCTGCCCCTAAATGCCACCCAGGACTCCACCCCCTATCCAACCCCCCACTCCCTATCCCCTGACTGCCCCGACCCCTATCCACACCCCAGCCCCCAGACAGGCCCCCCAGGACTCCCATGCCTATCCAAACCCCCCCGTTCCCCATCCCAACTCCCCCCAGAACCTCCACCCCATCCAACTTCCTCTGTTCCCTGTCCCCTGACTGCCCCAACCCCTATCCACACCCCCACCCCTAACCGCCCCCGGGACCCCACCCCCTATCCAACATCCCCTGCTCCCTGTCCCCTGACTGTCCCGACCCCATCCACGACCCCACCCCATCCAACCCTCCTGCTCCCTGTCCCGATTGCTCCGACCCCTATCCAAACCCCCACCCCCTGACAGCCCCCCCGGGACTCCCAGGCCTATCCAACTACTCCCTGATCCCTGTCCCCTGATTGCCCCCAGAGCCCCCTGCCCCTTATCCAACCCCCCCCCAACTCCCCGCCCCCTTACCATACTGCTCAGAGCAGCAGGAGCTCGCAGCCCTGCCACCCAGCCGGAGCCACCTACGCCGCCCGCACTGCACTGTGGGAGCTGCGGGCCGGAGCACTGGCAGTGCGGCACGGTGAGGCTGCAGGGGAGGGAGGACAGCAGGGGAGGGGCCAGGGGGCTAGCCTCCCCAGCCGGGAGCTCAGGGGCTGGGCAGGACAGTCCCACGGGCTGGATGTGGCCTGCGGGCTATAGTTTGCCCACCTCTGCTGTAAAGTCAGGCTCACTTAGTAACACCATGAGCCCAACTGTAAAGGTCTCAGAGGGAATGAAGAATTATAAATGAGACATTTTAAAAAGTTTTAAAATAGCTTTGATAGTCAGAAAAGTGTTGGGAGTTTTCAAGTCCAATCTCTTGACTCGCTCCAGAACAATAGAAGTGTTATTTCCCATTGAAAAGTTAGGGCACTCCCCTTTCTAGTGTTAATAGCTCTTGCTTCTAACCCTGATGTATCAAGAGATATCAGACCTTAAACCTGTGACTGGTTCAGGACCACCCAGGGTCTCAGGCAGAGTAATCTGGGTGAAGGTAAGAATTCCAAAATTGAGGGACAGAAGGTAACATTTCAGGTGTATTGATTAAATAAATGGCAGCTATTTCAAACTGCTTAATGGTTTGGAATGTTATATATAGTCATGAGGGCAATAAATTGGTTGGCTAAGTAAGTTGAGGCTAAAAGTACGTAATACATGCAATTTATTTCATAGGTTTCACTACCATATATCATATAATTACTTTACTAGACAAACATTAAAAGAAAGTTAATGCGAAGTGCAAAGTGAAGCACTGAAAAGTAAAGAAATGCTAGAATTAAGGTATCCTATATAACCTTAATTTGGCCCCCTTGTGTATACGCATTATAACAGTCTTTATTTACATGATCACATACTATTTTTTCTACTAGACCCCTGCCTCCTTCTCTGAACAGGATGCCCAGGGAACCTTAGTTCTGGCATCTCCTAACTTTTGTGTGCTTCACTTTCAAACCTCACATAGCAATAGCTGCAAGTAACACTTTCTACCATCTCCAGTTGGCTAGGAGACTCCGTACCATCTTGGCAGATGCGGATCTGGCCTCACCCATTCACACCTTCATCACCTCTCAGATGCATTACAACAATGCAATATCTTGACATGAAACCTTCAGCACTTAAGAAACTCCAGCTAGTACAGAACATTGCAGAGCATCTCATGAGCAACTGAGGCTTCCGCAATCGCATTATGCCTGTCCTCCAGTCTCTACAATGGCTTCCAATCAACTTCAAGGTCTGGACCGTCTCCTCAAATCACTCCAAGGGTTGGGCCTAGGATACTTACAGACTATCTAAAGGTCCAGGACAAACACCATGATTGACAAATACATTCCTCTGGTACCATGAAATTCTCAACAATAAGGATAAAGCTCATTTGTACAGAAGATAGAACTTTGTCCAGAGGCAGTCCAAGAGCGTGGAATTAACTCACAAAAGAATGAAGTGCCATCACAAACTTTACCACTTTCCACTCCAAAGGCAAGGCACACTTCCTTAACCTTGCCTTCTCTAATATAAACACACAGCAACAGTTCCACTTATACAAAAAAAAATTAAATTAAAACAAAACCCCAGCAAAACAGGACACTCCACTGCACGTTTCTCCCTCTGGGGAGAAGATGAGAGAACAAACAATGTGTGACATATGTATGCATGTTGTTTAATGCACTACTGGAAGGCACTCAGATATCATAGTGATGAGTGTGGTATGAAACCTATACAGTACCTAAATAGCATACTTTTAACAGGTATTTTTGTGTGCATCGTCATAGGTTTTTACAAAAGGAAACTGAAAAAACAGCATTCTACCATACGGAATTATATTGAAACCCACATGAGTCATCAGCAGGGTTTGAACCTTTAGGTCCACCACACAGACCTCTGCAACTTGACGTAACAAAATAACCAATTGCAGTAATATGTTGCCATTCTCTATGTGGCCCAGCACTAGCAGGAGATGAAAAGTTTTCAGTGGATTTCCCAGATACTTGTTGACATCACAGGAATGGTGAGACTCAGTAATCTTGGGTTCCGTTTCTGACTCTGAAGGAGAGGTTGCTCTATTGAGTACAGACTCTTCTGCCCAATACTCTCACAACCTGTCCTTGTCTTGTCTCTTTGGCACCCCAGCTTGTCATACTGGTCCCATTCTCCCTCATGTAACCTGTCCCAATTTCAGCTCCTCAAGGTTTCTCCTCCCTGTCACCCAGTCTCCCCTTTACTGCCAGGTTAGTCACCTTACCCAACCCTACTGAGTTCCCACCCCACAGCTCCTTGCCCAGCAAGTCCCAGTTCCCCCCATCCAGCCTCATCTGGTCCCTCTCTCTCCACCACCCTGGCATACAGTCACATCTCTGCTCATGTTTCCCATCCCCACTGGTCCCCTACATGGAGGATAACAGTCTATTACTGCTGTTTATTCCTTCAGCTCAAATGGAAGAGGTCTGCATAGTGAACCTCAAGTTCCACGGTTTAATTCCTGCTGACAATGCTTGTGGGGAGTAACAACAGTTGCACATGATAGAATTTATTTGATTTCTTTTAGTTTTCTTCCTGAAAAACACCTAGGAAATTCCATACAAAAATAATGCTAAACCAACATTGTAAGGTTGCAAAATCAAGCACTCCAAAGCCAGAAAATGACAGAATTAAGGCTGCATGCCTCCTTCTGTTTATGTCTTATGAAACTATCTTTAATTATATTACTGCAAAATTTTTCCAAGGAAACAATTTCTTGTCTCATTCAGTACACAGGGTACCACACAGACAAGGATGTGTCGTCAACAAGGCTGTTGAGAATATGTCTGCCTCATTGGCTGACAGTGATTTTAAATGTAAATTGAATGAGGAAGGGGCCTGCAGGAAGAGAAAAGATGTGTTTGTGATTAAGGTGCTGAATGAAACCTGTGAGCACAGGGTTCCATCCTTATTCCCGGCACAGATTTTCTGTATTATGTTAGGGAAGTCATTTAAACCAGAATTTTCATACGTAGCCACAAACTGTTCTCCATTTCCTCAGTGTATGATCTGAGACACCTAAGGTCTGATTTTCAGTTCTGCACACACAGAACTCCCAACTGCTCAGCAACTCTGAAAAAAATCAGGCCCTAATTATCTCAGGTTAGGCACCCACTTATTGAGACACCCAAAAATTTGTGAGCCGACTAATTAATTTTGTACTAAATCTCTCTGCACTGCAGTTCTCTGTCTGTAAAATAAGAAGTGTTATTACCCCATGTGACAAAGTGCTGGCAGCTAGCAGGTGAGTCAGCACTCTGATCATTGTGTACTAATTAGTTTCCCCAGAGAGATCTGATTAGCAAATTACATTTAATTCCCCAATCAGGACAGAAGACTAGGTGAGCTAAAAGATTAATTAGCCCATCAGATGATAAAAAAGGCATAGGAAGGAAGTGCAGGAGAGAGAAGCAGGGCTAGCTAAGCCCACTCAAAGAGATCTCAGGGAAGGGCAACCTTTTCTTTTCTTTGAGCCATGAGAGAGGGCTGAGAATACAAGGGACAGTGTAAATAATATTGTTGCACAAAAATATGAAGTTGTTGGTGGAGAGAACATAAACAGCACAGTGTGGATACTCAACCAATGGAGTCTGCACAGGTTTCGGTGGTGCAAGGCAGCAGAAGTGGATCACACCTTGCTACAGCCCCATTTCACCCATTTCAGGGGTGTTATGAAGATAAATGAATTATTGTTTATGAGGCAACCAAATACTATGGTGATGAGTGCAACAGAAATCTTGTGAAGAAACAAATTCATACTCAATATAAATACTGGATGGTGTGTAGTCAGTCAGTCATGAGACCACATACTCAAGGACTGAGATAAAAAGAAATACCGCATAGCAACACGGTTCACTTAATACCTTCTCACCCTGTGCAGTGAATGAGGCAGGAATTCCATGTATGGAAGTATGTAAAAAGTAGTATGTGACCATGTAATTAAACACTGTATCATAATGCATATGGCACAAGAAGACAAGTTTGCATAGGTAAACTTAATTCTGGCATTTCCTAGCATATGAATTTGACAGAAGTGGAGCTGCTCTGTAATAATTTATGAATATGGTATGTTGACCCTGTTATTGGGATATTTACCGTATAATATATAGTTTGGTATAATAGGCTGTAAGGAAAAGCAAGCAGGAAGAAAACTGTGGCTCAAGAGAAGCCAATCCACAGTAAATACTTCAGGGTTGTAAGAGACAATACCCAAACTATTAGGTTTGAAGATTCTACCACCTGGATTCCGCCAACTTGCAGGCCCAGTTTTAATGACCTAGGCCAATGGCCAGAAACTGAAGAGAAACAAAGTACTATAGCAGTTTTTAAAAGGACTGTCGATAGAGAGAGGGGTTGACTGTTCAGTAGTTGTTCTGGGAGAGCAGACTGAAACAGGTACCCACTCGCATGTCTGAAGAAACTAGGCCACTTGAGACTTCCATCAAGGAATGGTAAGACAGACATGCATGTAGGCTGGTTGTTGTTTTTAAATACTTTGTTCCTACTGTTATGATACATCATACTTGGGTTTTGAGAAGGTTGTTGGGTTACTGTACACACCACTGGTCACAAACTCCTGAAGGGAAGATACTAAATCTATTTGGACCTGCTGGGTAAGATTGGTTGACACACAAAGTACTGTAGCCAGGGCCTGGTCTAAGAAAGGGAGAATCTAAAGGCATGGGCAAAGGACTTGAGGGAGTGCACTCAGAGAGCCAAAAAAGAGGACACAGATGTAGCTAATCCTGTAACCACGACAATGAATGCTTGACTATGCAACCTTAATGTACTTTAATCTTAGGTGTATATATGTGTGTGTGTAAAATACACACACACACACAAATTGAGCAAATATATATAAAATTTACTGTAGATAAAAATCTTACCTTCTGTCCCATGATTATAGGCAGCAAATGGCCCAGTAAATTGAATTCAGCCATAGAGATTGTAATGGTGCACTTAAGAATGGTAAAGCTTGTGAGTCGAGTGGGAATGTATTCCTCCAAAGATGCTATTTCTTCCGAGTTTGGCATAGTTCTATTTCCTTCCACAATATCTAAAATCAATCACGATTACACAAATAAATTCAGCATATGATTAAAATAAGTAAATGGATTACCTTAAAATTCATCGATCCTAAGGCCAAAAAGGACCATTGTGATCATCTAGCCTGACTCTCTGTATAACACAGGCCACAGAATTTCCCAAAAATAATTCATGGAACATATCTTTCAGAAAATCATCCGATCTTAATTTTAAAATTGCCAGTGACAGAGAATCCATCACAACCCTTAGTAAATCGTTCCAATAGTTAATTATTTGCACTGTTAAAAATGTATGCCTTACATTATTTGCCGTCTGAATTTGTGTAGCTTCACCTTCCAGCCATTGGATTGAGTTATACCTTTCTCTGCTTGAAGAGCCCATTGTTAAACATTAGTTCCTCACATTGATACTCAAAGACTGTAATTAAGACACCCATTCACCTTCTCTTTGTTAATCTAAATAGATTATATTCTTATGTTATGTCCTTATGATCTTATTGAACTCTCTCAGTCTATCACTATGAGGCAAGTTTTCTAATCGTTTAATCATTCTCATAGCTCTTCTCTGTACCAACTCCAATTTATCAATATCCTTTTTAAATTGTGGGCACCAAAACAGGACAAAGTATTCCAGCAGTGGTCGCACCCGGCCAAATACGAAGGTAAAATAACTTATCTACTCCTACTCAAGATTCCTCCTTGGGTCACAGCATTGCACTGGGAGCTCATGTTCAGCTGATTATCCATCAGAACCCCCAAATCTTTTTCAGAGTCTCTGCTTTCCAGGATAGAGTCCCCTATCTTGTAAATATGGCCTATATTGTTTGTTCCTAGATGTATACATTTAGCCATATTAAAATGCATATTGTTTGCTTGCACCCATATTACCAAGCCACCCAGATCACTCTGAATCCGTGGTCTGTCCTCTTCGTTATTTACTATTCCCCAATTTTTGTGTCTTCTGCAAATTTTATTAGTGATGATTTTACATTTTCTTCCAGGTAATTCATAAAAATGTTCAACAGCATACAGCAAAAAACTGATTCCGGCAGGGCCCTCTGGAAACAGATCCACTTGATGACTATTCCCCGCTCGCAGTTACACTGAGATCTATCAGATTTTAATCCATTTAAGGTGTGGTGTGTTAATTTTATATCATTCTAATTTTTTTAATCAAAATGTTGGTGCAATACCAAGTCAAATACCTTAGCAAAGTCTAAGTATATTAAATCAACTCTATTAACTTTATCAACCAAAGCAAGATATCAAGTTAGTTTGACAGGATCTATTTTCCATATACCCATGTTAATTTGATTTGAATTACATTACCCTCCTTTAGTTCTTTATTAATCGAGTCCCATTATCAGCCACTCCATTATCTTGCCTGGTATCGATGTCCAGCTCATAGGCCTAAAATTACCTGTAATTATTTTCTCCAGTGTCTAGTACAGTATTTTTTGTGGATTACTAAAAGATGCAATTTTTTATCTTTCTCTCTATATATTTGGGAATATTATCCTTTGTACATTAGGCTCTACTTAATGCTAAATATAATAATAATGAATTATTTTCCTCACTTGGAAATCCACACTTGTAGAGTGAAAAATGGGCTCTCTGTTTTGTCTAAAATGTTTATCTTAATAGCTGGCCATAATTAGCGTCCATTCCCTTTTTCTGTTTAATCCCATTATTTCATAAACATTAACCCACATTAAGGGTTTCCTTTTATTTTCTGGGACTTTAGAGGAAAAAGTACACTCAGGAGTGTGGATGTTGTGATGATACAAAGCCTCCACCCACCACAGGACTTGTATGTAAACAGCATAGCCATAAAAGTGGTATGTGCTGGTCAGAGAATGGCATAGTTAGGGCTGCCAAGGCATATACTGATTCACTTTACCCACCCCCTAGCCTTTGCTGGTGTGACTCCCATGAAAAGACAGGCAGAGATTAAATTTCCTCTCTGCATCCCCACTTCCACTATTTGCAGTTTGCATCTTTCAGCAGTGCTGAATCTGGTCTATTATATGTACAAAAAGCATATTCATAATTAAATAAGCAACATACCTAGTTTGGGCTTGTTATATGGCTCATATTCATGTTCCACAGCACAAACTATCATTTTCATAATCCTGTGTACTGCACTGCTATCCAAACGAAGATCAAGTGGACCCACAATGAGGCTTTTTGTAGACATCTCCTGCACATTTACAAAATCTTCACTCTTTGATGAAGAAAGGTCTTGCTGATTTCCAGAAACTAAATAAAAGTATATTTTTTTCAGTCAGTAAAATGAATGATGACAATTGGGAATATCAAGGTATTAATTTTGTCAATTATTTTTGGATACAGCTCTTACGACCCCAGATTTATTATCAGAAAAAAAATTACACAGGAAACATAATTAAGTAAATGCAACACTTCTGTTAACACAGAGTTAATCTATATTTTTAAGAATTTTTATTCCTTTTCATGTTGAGAAAACTAAGGATGAGATTCTGTGCTGTGCAATATATAAGAGCAAACTCGGGGAGGGAACACTATTGTTTTTGGAAGCCAAAAACATCCCCAGATAATTTAGGCAGTTCCAGGAAACTGTCTAAATTACAGAAGCCTGATACCAGCTGCCTATGGATAGCTGTGCTGCTCAAAATCTTGGCAGTGTGGCACTGTAGCCCCAATCCTAATAAACTCTAATGTGACCTCAGTTTCTGCACCACAGGAATTCCCACCAAGTTGGAATTGGTGCTTTTAAAGCCCTTTTACCTGGCATAAAGGGGCCTGAGCAGAACTGAGAATCTCACCCTACGTTATTGTAATAGAAACTGGACTGACAGCTCCAGGAGATAAATCTCTCTTGTTCATCCACACATGAGGTACAGCACAGGCAGTGAGAATGCAAACTTCCTCACCAGTGCACTTCAGTCCTGTTTCTGAAGGACCACCCCAGGGATGAAAGGGTTGTTCAAACTCCATGTCCAATTGATCTTTGGCCTCAGTGCTAAGACCACCAATAAGTATACCAATTAGAGCTAAATGTGATGGTAGTTCTTGTGATACAGGCATTTGGAAGAAATGGACTGAAACCACCTACTCATTGTACACAGGCCACTGGACAACCATTAGATGATAGTGACTACATTATTATAAAACTATTTGATAGTAAAATACTTCAGCCAAATTCTTCTAACTCTAGTGATTTAGGTTTTGTAACTTTTTTTACACTATTCATTAGAAGATTTCTTCACCTTTTCCTTAGCATATTTACTCAGGAAAAATCCATTCAGGCTCATTTCATTTTCAGTGATTTTTTTACAGTGATTCAGCAGTTTTTATAGTGTCCTTGTAGAGTTGAAATATCAAATGGCTTGCTGAGGGTCACACAAAACTAGAACCAGGATCAAACTGACTCCCAGCCCATTTCTCTAACAACACACAAAAGAATAGAGCAAACACACAAACACAAGAAAAATCTGAGTCAAGGATGAGCAATGAGAGCCTTGTCCATTCCAAGAACTATCATATCTTGATGGTATCTGGATAACTGATAGCACACCAAACTCCAAAATCCATCTGACCAAAGTGGTGCCAAATAGGAAACATACTTTTTCCAAAACAAAAATAGAGACGGCCTGTGATGCCTGGGAAGGTGGTTTTATGAGAGCCTACAGCACAGTATTTATTACTATGTGCTACTGGAGAACTGGTGAGTGGGGAATCTGGTAAGGTGATGATGATTTCACCTTGGTTTCTTGGAGTTTTCCAAATCTTTCCCTTGCAGACACCTGTCTCACCAAAATGTAATCCTTGATTTCCATGGTCAAGCTGTCTTGTAAAAACTATTGTGTCTTTCACTTTAATTGGCTTTGGGAACTCTAATACTTGCCTAAGTGATTCCATATATATAATTTCCTCTGCAGGTATGTCTACACTGAAGTGTAAGGTTGGGCTCAGACTCCAGTTAAAGCCTAACCCCCCCTTCTGTCTACTCACAAATTGTGCTAAAACAAGGCTTGGACCCAGGGTTCCAGGACTTTGAGGAGCTGCAGGCTGTGAGCCCGAGTCAAGTCGTGACTCAGGTTTTGAGCTCTAATGCTTTGCAGTATAGACACAGCACCCCCTTGACTCAGGTTCTCACCAAAAGTATCTCACCATTTCATGGGCCAAATTCATATGCCCTATCCCAAGAATCCCCAATCAACTCCAAAGAAAATGGAAACAACCCCCACCCCTTGATGTTCAGCAGCAGCTCACAGTCAGCACTGACCCTTCCATTGTCTTCTGACCACCAAGCTGCAAACACATGAGAGCGCCTTCTGTGTTTGCAATGAACAGAACAAGCCTTTTGCAAAATGCACTGCTTCATGGTCACGGAGCGCAGCCAGATTTTGGTAAATCTCTGGTGCAAGGCCAGCAAAACTGATTTTAGTAAGAGTACCAGGAACAACCATACATACCAGCAAATGGCAAAGAAGCCAGCAGCTTTGCAAATTTACCAGACTGGTCATCAGTGCAGGGAGTGAATTAAGTGGCACAAGAGCAAGTATTAGAAAACCAGGGACCCAAACCGCATCTCAGGCAACTGGCCAACATCATGCCCATTTTATGAGGGTGCTGGACACAGCACGCAGCATAGAGATAACAGTGATGCATGATGACCTGGTCATCTGGGATGGTCCCCTGCTGGACCCAGAATCCAGCACAGGTACCAATTGAGGATAATGAAGTCACTCTGTTGTTGAAACCAACCCCAGAGCACGAGCAGCAGCAGCACATTCTGGGTCCACACACGGCGGAATTGTTTGATGCCCCTGCGGAAGCAGATGCAGAAGGGACAGACACTGCCCCCGAGCCTGGTAAGGTTCTGGTTCCATTTTAGTGTTTATTAATACAGCAATGGGAGGGATTTCTGCTCAATGAATGAATGAATGCAAAAGTTATGAAAAGCCCCGGCTAGCAGCACATACCAGCTAATGGTGGATTGTTTGCCAGCGCCTTGGCATCCCTCCAGTTTCCCCTACCATGTGGAATTCAAAATGGTGTCCAGGAAAGGCAAACAGTAAAGAACACCTTTAAAGTGTATTTTTTACTTGTAAGGCAGAGATTTTTGCTAGGATCATTCCTATTTCTTATAAATAACCACCTTATGTTGTCAAGCTGTAAGTATGCTGCTGTGTAACCACTGAACGGTCTAATGAGCTTCCTGGAAATAGTGGAACTGTGTGGGGATGGGGAAGGTGGAAATGTGTTTCACGTACAAATTTAGTCCATTTCAGTTAGAGGTACTCCAGGAAGTCCATAGATGGCAAAATAATTTGTCCCAAATACAATTGGGGCTTGTAATTCTGACTGTTCTGATTCAGCGGCTCTCGCTATTGTAGGTCCATTCAGGGGGAAATGGCTCACCTTTGGCTTCACAAAGATTGTGAAGAGCACAGCAAGCCACAGCAATGCAGACAGCATTGATGACACCTGGCATCCAAACACATCTGTAGACATTGCCAATGGGATTCCATATATGCCAAAAGCACATTCAGCAACCATTCTACACCTGCCAGGGCCTCTAAAATCAGGGTACGATTTCATAAACCAAGGCTAAAGGAGGAATGTGGGGTCTGCCAGAATAAGGGCAGGGACAGTAACTCTATTTATAAACAACGTTATTTGGTGGGAATAATGTCCCAGCCTGTCCAAGAATATAGACTCCTGCAGGGTGACAAAACCCTGACAACATGAACTTTCTCGCCTTGACATTAATAAATCCTCTGTGGCCCACAAGGACCTGCATAACAATGGAGTAGTACTCTTTGTGATTTATGTACTTATGTGCTCCTTGACGAGGGCTAACTATGGCCCTGACACAGTTCCGAAACCCCATTCTCTCAAAGCCAGCAATCACATCAGGATATCTTTTCAGCCTGCCACTCTGGGGTAAATCACACACCTGATTGCCTCAGAAACCTCCACCACAATTTTACCCACAATCAACTTCCCAACACCGAACTGGTTGGCAATGGACCATACAAGACTGGGGTAGCCAGCTTCCAGATGCCTCAGCAACCCACTTCTGCACCAGAAAGGATGCCTTTATGCTGAAGGATCGGGGCAAGCTGCTCACAAAACTCCAAAAATGTAGCTTTCTTCATACGAAAGTTCTGGAGTTACTAGTGATCATCCCAGGTCTTCACGACAGTGTGATCCCACCAATCTTTGCATGTGGCCCTGCGGCAAAAGCACCAGTCTACACAAGGAGCATCAGCAGCTATACTGAGTGTCATGAGTAGCATCAGCCAGTCTGAGTCTGCCATGCCTGGGTACTTCTCTCCCTCTGCCGCCTCCTGCTCCATCATACACTCTGTCAGTGCCTTTGGTGGGTCAGAAAGCAGCACTGAAATGTCCACAAGCACCTCAAGGAAGCTTTGCCCAATTCCTGACACAGGAGTGAAATCACAAGCAAGGGAAGTTCTGGGAAAGGCACCTCCTGCAGGTTGATCAGCAGGATGTATCGGTGGGCTGTTCAAACTTCCTGTAATATGCATGTGGACAGTAAAGTTTTCCCACAGTGCACCACGATCAAAGGCCTAGAGCAGGGAGATTTCAGGAGGGTGCTAGAGAGTCTGGGATATAGCTGGTTTCACTCGGGGTTGTCTACTACAGTGTGGACGGCAGAGCCACAGCTTAGAAAATTCTTAATGTAGGGTTAGCAATCAATGTAGATGCTCAACCCCAGGTTCTCTAACCTATTGTCAGTTGGCTCGAGTCCCACTAACCCTGGGCTTACATTGCAATGTAGACATACCCTGAGATGCTAAGAGTGCATTTATCACCTTCTTAGAATATCCAAGTAATTCTAGCTCCCTTCTGCCCCATTTTCACACTGATATAGTTTTAGAAGCACTTGATTGGATGCATGCAAATATTCAGTGTCCCCTTCTGTGTTGGGAGCTTGATAGGAGGGTTCCAACTGCATCTGAATCAGGTCTGAGAACCAACATGTGCAGGGCCATTAAGAGATGATCATAATCACCGTGGCCTGTTCCTTCACAATATTCTTTACCCTCTTCACTATCAGAGGGAGGACATAAAGAAGGTCCTGGGGGACATATCTAAAATAAGGTTTTTGTTTCTGTTTCTCTCTTCCTCCAACAGAGCCTGGACACAAATAGGTTCATCAGTGAGCTGCTGACCTAACTTTGATGATGCTCTGGAGGGCTGACTGGTCCAGGCTCCATTTTCCAAGGTCTGCATGTGTTCTGCTCAGCCAAGTGATCCCCACAGTGTGAGTTTTTGTCCAGGATGCAACCAACATTTTCTCCTATGTATAGCTAATGATCTCTTGGTTTTTTAATTGGTTTAAATATACCATAATATTGATCAGTCAGAAACAGAAAGTACTTCTAAAGAATCACCTGCTAGAAATAGAGGAGAGCTTGTCTGATGTCAGAGCTCTATCAAAGTTATATTCCCTCCCCCACCTCGGTGGACCACAGTCCTGAGATCACTATTAAGAATGTTTGAATTTATATAGGTTCTTTTAAAAAAAAATCTGAATATTCAAGGCCCCAAATCCCAATTTTTTTATTAAAGTAAAAAAATGTTAGGCTGGTGGGCTGATTTCTGTCATAATGCTGGTTCTGTTTTGGCAGTCAGCTTACTTAGCCAATATAGTAAACAAGAAGTAAACAGCTTTCCTGTTAAAAAAGGAACCAAGACTGCACTTAAAGTCACAGCTGTGAAACCTTGTCTATTTGTCCAATGTTCTATGTAAATTTTGAGATTAAACAACAACTTTTGGGGGCAGGGGATTTGTACCCTTGCATTTTTTAAATTTTTAAACCAATTCAAGCAAGATGGTCACTGATGTGATATCTCCATGGACCTCATGACCAGAAGAATTTATGTCAACTTCCTCAGTGACAATCTGTCTGGACTGACATATTTTAGGGAACTGCAAAAAGGAATCAGTTTGAGCAGTGGGAATCAGAGCTGCTGCACAGATACGCATCTGCCTTTTCGAGAGGTTGTAGTAGGAGCTAGCACCTTTCTGGGTGGATACGGCATTGCAGTTAAGTCACCTGGGGGTGGTTTCTCCATAGCCTTCTCAACCATCTTGAAGGGGAAACCTCACCTATACACTAGTTGGAAAAAAGAATTTCTTCCTCCTGGTTGCTATGGGAGAGACCTATACTTTCCCCAAGATTCAGGAGGCACTCTAAAGCTTTCTTGCCAGTTCTGCCACCTCTGGAAGTAGGGGGTCCATCATTCAGGTTGAAGGTTTTTTGTTTTTTTGTTTTTGTATCCCTAATAAATTGTCACTGGATCTTATCTAGTTTTGGTGAAGGGAGCTCTCCTGCAGCCTGCTCAGTTGGGCCAGAATTGACCTAATCTATGCTCCAGATAGACAGACAGATTCCCTGAAATCTGTTTAGCTCGCTCTGCATGGACCTCGCCTACATACTAGATACTAGCTCCACCTTTGTCCCTAGGAGTCTGGCAGCCTGTAAGGAGTTCGGCAATGGCAGCATTTATTCTCCTCTGCTTCCACTTGCTGTTTTTGTTTACCGTTTCAGGAGGAGAGAGGGGCAGGAAAAGGAACTAATCTCATAAAACATGCTGAGAAACCCAAGTGAAATAAGATAGCAGTTTTGAGGAGAAAAAAAATACAAAAGCACTGAAAAATATTAAAAATTTAGTTTTAAACCTCTTAAAATCTTGTGAAAGTCTGCACTAAAAGGGAAACCTAGAGTCTGCCCTCTGTTTCAATGTTCTCTGTATCCAAGCCTGTGCATTCTTCCTCAGACAAGCCTGGGAAGCAATCCCTGGCTCACAGCCAAAAAACTTGTAGACCTCCAGTTGTTCAAGAGAAGGTGAATAACACGTGTGAAGATCAACAAGGAGGGGGCACAACTTCATACAAGACATTGTGTGTAACTTGGATCAAAAGTCTTAAAAATAATGGCCCAAATTTTCAAAAAACGTCACTTGTATGCACAATTTTTGAGTACTGCTATTTGGATATACAAGTGACAGAATTTGTACAAACTCCATTTGCAAAAAAAGTTGAGTACAAATTAAGTACAGAAAGGATGTGTGTGGGTAAATTCTATCAGTTATATTGACAAATGTTAAATGCTCAAGAACTTCACTTGCAATTTTGTATGTGTATAAATGGAAGGATGGGTTAAGTATCATTTGAAGATCTGGCCCCAAGAAAAAACATTTCTAATACTTTAGAAATACCTATTAAATTGAGGAACTGTTGCATATTTTAAAAACCACAAATCTACACTAATGTGCAGCATGACATTCCAAAACCACATTTTATTTCGAGCATGCACTCGAAGAAGAAAGACAACATATTTGTTTTACATGCAATATCATGTTTTCCCTGGATGATGCTTTTATTAACCAATCATCCAGTTATGTATACACAAACATCCCTTGCCTTCCTAGGTACACTGCTACTACCGATAGAGATTTGGTAAAAAACCCTGGGTGCTGAAGACAACCCAAAAAGCAAGACCTTGTACTGAAAATGGTCCTGCCCCATCACAAAATGCAGATCTCGGATGACATGGTCTTACTGAAATATAGAAATGTGTCCTTTAAATCCAGGGCTGAAAACCAATCCTGAGGAGAAAAGATTGTCTAGTTGCTGCTCTCAAAATATCAAAAATTGAGAGAGATGATTCATCAATTGAAAGTGAAAGAATATCCAGTGTGCTTGCCATGCAGTCCACTAATTCATGAAAAGCCAACGCATTTTCTGAAAATGACAAAGCTGACTTATCTCCTACCTTTTCATCTGTGGTTGTCATGCCCCCAGAGTCTGGATCTGACTCTGAATCCCACTAGTTCTTCCTTTTACAAGAAAAATTCCTTCCGTATTATAGAAGACTTATCAGGGTTCACAGATTTGATCAGATTAATGTCTTTCAGATCTGGAGGTTGAACCTCATCTACACACACATTCAGAGAAGCCCTATCCCCATACATCGAGAATTACTGATAAGGAACCGGGAAAGACCAATGAGGCCAACGCACCCATGGTGGCATCTACCAATCCGGCCAAAACCCCATATTTGGATTTGGATGCATATATTTTTGTCTACGAAGTTATACATCATACAGGTGACTTTGCTAATACTCCTTCTGCGGATCCTGCCCACAAATCAAATTCTTTTTCCAGTATGAAACTGCTCTCAGTTCCAACAAAATTGGAGACAACAATAATCTTGGTTGAACAAGGGAAATTGGAGAACAGTTCTTTTCTAGGGATCCAGAATATGTTCTTGGAGTTAAAGGAAGAGGAGAATCCCCACACTCCTCTACATATCCTCTCCCTTCTGGAGACAGACATATTTGAGACTGTTGGAGTATGGTTTCTCCTTGCTCCAGTAACATAACTGACTCCATACCTGGCAGATCTGAGGTCAAATCCAATCTATAAACCTGCACCTGGACAATTATGCACTGTACTGCCATAGTATCAGTCACTGGTGTTACAATATGTTCTTGCTTCACCAGCTCCTTAAGTCTCTTTTTAGAACTGGCTCATCCAGATCCGAAGAAGGTTTCCTCACTTTTCCATGCAGCTGCATATCAGTATATGGTTCTTTATATTAGTTTCCATAATGGAATCCTTCACTCATGGATTGGCTCTCTTAAGAGAGACTGACACTGTCGAGGACTGACTACTGACATCTGCCTGGGTAGATAAATCGTTATCAAGGGGATTGGCCTTACACATAGAAGCCGACACCTCAGAGGCTTTCCTCTTTTTCTGGGCCTTGTCACCAGACCTTAGATTCCAGCAAAGATGACATCTTTTTTACCCACAGAACCATCCAGAAAATGACCTTGAATTACCTATAGAAAAACTATAATGTAAAAAAATGCTACATGCTGAAGCATTAACTAACCTTGTGTAGCTTTAGCTATTCTCAGAGGAACACAATGACTTTTAAATGAGCCAGACACGTCTATGGATCATCTTGCCAGTTCCAAATGGCCTTGCAGCTAAGACTATTTTCAAAAGGATTGCTTGTAATCTGTTCTTTCTTTGCTCTCGAGGTAAACGTAGAGCAAATTGAGCACTTGGAGGATGAGTTCCCGTCCCCTAAACATGACGGGCATCCAGCATGTGCACAAGATGCTGTGAACAACGCCGGACAGGATACATATCTTTTGAAAACCATGTGTCTTTTTTGGTTCCATCAACAACTATCTATACTATTACTAACTATAAGACTAAACTCTCTATAGCTACTAACAATTAAGATTTCAACTAACTAATCATGGATCCAAGAGGATACCTGAGCTCCCTACAAAAGGTTCAGCTGGTCACAGTTGGAAAGAACAGAGGCAGCTGGAGGGCCACACCCCTTTTATACTCTTGCCTTGGAACATTTGACATTCTGTGAAGGGAGGGAGGGAGGGAGGGAGCACCCTAATGACTACTGCTAGTTAAAGCTCTAGGGGTCAGACTGCACCAGTTCAGAACATCTCGAGAGTGGGAATATGCACAGGACCCTTGGAAAAAAAATCTAGTTTTAGAGGTACTAAACTTAAGTGTGTCTTTTTAAATTGAGGACTTTGCATAAGAAAAAAATATTTTCTTTAATAGTGCATCTGTTCACCATTCCCCAGCTGATATCACCATCCTATATATGTGTAAATTGTTTTTACAACAGACAATTGTGAGTTCTGCAGCATAGAGGTAAGGATATATACAGAAAACAGCTGATTTGGAGCAGGCACATATACATCTGCTTGGTCAGAAGCCCACCAAATAGACACCAGAAAACCCTCATGGCAATAATATTTGTTCACCCTTAAATGCAGGTGGGGAAAGAAGCAGTTACCCAACAAATGGATGGAGCTATGGAATAGAAGCTCTACAGGGTATTCGGTCAGAGAAAATGACCTTGAATTACCTATAGAAAAACTATAATGTAAAAAAATACTACATGCTGAAGCATTAACTAACCTTGTGTAGCTTTAGCTATCCTCAGAGGAACATGATAACTTTTAAATGAGCCAGACACGTCAAAATTAGAAAGCTCAAGAATGGCTGATAATTGGTGCAGGAGACTAAATATACACATGGTGTGAACCAATATTTCCCATAAATCTGCAAACTGCATAATTAAAATACTCTAAACCCACCATCTTCTGTGTATTTGTTAATGCCACTGTCCCAAAATAATAAATGTGTAGGGTTGTCTACACACTTAGCCATGTAATTTGGGTGTTCTAACTTTCTTCTGAATATTTTTTCCTGGGGAGTATGATATGGCCCTAGGACATCAAGTAGAAAATAAGCAGCAAAAACAGATTAACTCTTAAGAAACAAAGCTCTTGTCATATAAATCTTCTATATATAAAATAAGAAAGTACAGAAAATATATTCTAAAACTAGAATTATTTCTCAATTTTTTTACAGCATCAGGTTTTTTTTTAAAAAAAGTCATTCAAATATGTCACTTTACACAAAATTCAGTCTAGTACACTACTAGATTGTACTACTAGTAGAAAACTACTTTAAGTTTAGCTGTTGATTATAAAAAAGTATCTTTCCAATCATCTATGAGAAAAAACAAGTTAGAATACCAAGAATCTAAGAAAACTCAAACATGTCGGTTCCAACAAGCAACTGCAAAAATAAATCTAAAGTAAGGTAGAGGACAGCTAGTCAAGGCCCAGGTGGCTGTCAAAAAATCTTTGCTTTCTGTTTTTCAAGGGAGGGCAAAACAAAGAAAAGGAGTACCTTTGCCACTGGTGCTTTCCACTGTGTACAAGTAATCCATGTAAAAGGCACCAAACCTCTGCATTCCAGCTATCTCCGAGTATGTCTCCTACCAACAAAGCAAAGCAAATAAAACAAAAGTTGTGTAAGGAAAGAATCTTGAGATTACAAACTAATAGGCCTACTATCAAAGACATATATGCTTGTTTGGGTTTCTGCATTAACACACAGAAAGGCTTATCAAAACAGAAGACAGAGGTTATCTCAGAGAATTCACCTTTCAGATAGGTAATCTAACTTCTATTGCACACCACACAAAAAGGAGATCCATAATTCTGCTTGACATTTTGATCACTTTATCAATAACATATAGTTTATTAATACCTTTAATAGAGTAAATATTCTTCACTTGACCTCCCACATCCCAGCAGACCTGTCTAATACTGTGAAATTAAAACTAAAGCTTGTTAATTCTAAAATATTTTGATTTTTTTAAACAAAAGAATGCCTTTTATCTTTAGCCTTTTGAAAACTTAGTAAGTCACTACATCATTACAATTTTTAGACAATATCTCATATTTTAATTTCATAGAAGCAAGAGAACCATAGAAAACTTGTCAAGGAAAGGGCATTTTTTAATTAAGGAGAAGTAAAGGGTATTCATAAATGTTTGGGTTTGGGGCTTTACCAACTTCACTCTGTTGTGGCATCTCTAGATTAATATATACTGTACTGCTCTTTTCATTCTTTTTCTTTTTGTTATAAGCAGTATATAGAATCATAGAAATGTAGGGCTCGAAAGGACCTTGAGCGGTGACCTAGTCCACCCCCCCCCCCCCACTGAAACAGGGCCAACTATAGCTAGACAATCCCTGACAGGTGTTTGTCCAACCTCTTCTTAAACACTTCCAGTGACAGGGATTCCACAACCTTCCTGGGAAGCCTATTCCAGTACTTAATAATCCTCAGAATTAGAAATCTTTTCCTAATATCTAACCCTAAATCTCCCTTGCTGCAGATTAAGCCCATTACTTCTTGTCCTACCTTCAGTGGATACGGAGAACAAATGATCACCATTCTCCTCTATATAAAAGCCTTAATATATTAGCAAAATTATCAGATCTCCTCTCTGTCTTCTTTTCTCAAGATTAAACATTCCCAGTTTTTCTAACCTTTCCTCAGAGGTCAGGTTTTCTAAACCTTTTATCATTTTTTGATCCTTTTCTGCAGTACTACTGCCTAGCCAGTTAGTCCCCATTTTAGTCGTGCATTTGATTTTTTCTTCCTATGTGTAGTACTTTGAACCTATCTTTATTAAATTTCATCATGTTGATTTCAACTAATTCTCCAATTTATCGCGGTCGTTTTGAATTCTAATCCTGTCCTCCAAAGTGCTTACAACTTCTCCCAGTCTGGTGTAATCTAAAAATTTTATAAGCATACTCTCCACTTCATTATTCAAGTCATTAATGAAAATGTTGAATAGTACTAGACACAGGATAGAACCCTCCAAGAACCCTACTAAGTACATCCTCCCAGTTTGACAGCAAACCATTGGTAATTACTCTGAGTATGGTCTTTCAGTCAGTTGTGTAACCAACTCTTATAGTAATTTCATCTAGACTGCATTTCCCTAGTTTGATTATGAAAATTTCATGTGGGATTATGTCAGAAAGCTTTACTATAATCCAGATATCACATCTACAGCTTCCGCCATATCCAGTAGGCCAGTGGTTCTCAAACTTACTTGATTGCACACACAGCCTTTCTTTGTGTCTGTAGTAGTTTACGTCCCCATCCCCCCACCCCCCCACACACACACACACAACCCACCCCTCAGCTCTCCAGCCACCAAGCTCTGAATGTGCGTAGTAAGTTTTTTTTTCCCTAAAGCTTCTCATGCCCTCCCCTAACCAAAATACATTTGGCATACCACCAGCACCCCCATTTGAGAACCACTGCAGAAGGCCAACAACCCAGTCAAAGAAGGAAATTAGGTTGACTTCGCATGATTTGTTCTCAACAAAACCCTGCTGGCTATTTCCTTATCACCCTATTATCCTCTAGGTGCTTAAAAATTGATTGGTTAATAATTCCACATATTGAAGTTAGGCTGACTAGTATATAATTTCTTGGGTCCTTCTTAAAGGATGTTTGCCCTTCTCCAGTCCTCTCAGACCTCACCAATCCTCCAAAAATACTCCAAGATGATTGCTCATGGTTCCAAGATTATCTCAGCTAGTTTCTTAAGTATCCTATGGTGAATTTAGTCAGGTCATCAACTTCAATAGATCTAATTTATCTAAATATTCTTTAATCTAATCTTTCCCTCTTCTGGTTTGTGCTCCTTACCCATTTTGTTAATATCAGTCATGGTAGGTATCTGGTTACAATTTACCTTTCAAGTGAAGATTGAGGCAAAACAGGTATTCAACACCTCAGCCTTCTTGACGTCATCCATTAGCAGCTTTCCTTCCCCACTAAGTAGAGGACCTACTCTCTTCTTCATCTACCCCTTGCTCCTAATGTATTTAAAGAACCTTTTTACGTTGCCTTTCATATCCCTGGCTAGGTGCAATTCATTTTGTGCCTGAGCCTTTCTGATTTTGTTCCTATATCCTTGCACTATTCTTTTGTACTAACTCACAGCAGTTTATCCATGTTTCCACTTTTGGTAGGATTCCTTTTTTATTTTCAGCTCATTAAAGATCTCCAGGTGTAATCATATTGGCCTAATACTATTCTTCCTATTTTTTTATTTACATCCACATATTCTGCTGCTGTGCCTTAAATACTGCCTCTGAGAAACTGCCAGCTTTTCTGAACTCCTTTTTCCTTTACATTTGCTTCCCAAGAGACCTTATCTACCAGTCCTGAGTTTGTTAAAGTCTGCTTTTTTGAAGTCCATTGTTCTGACTCTGCTGTTCTCATTCCTTCCTTTCCTTAGGATCATAGAACCTATCAATTCATGATCACCATAATTTTTTTCCATCCCCACAAACAATTGCTCCCTGTTAGTCATAATCAAGTTTATAATAGGCTTCCCCTCTGCTTACATCCTCCTCTGTATGAAACAAGAAGTTGTCACCAGCACCTACCAAGAACTTCTTGGAAATTTTATGTTTTGCTATATTACTCTTCCAACAGATGTCAGGGTGGTTAAAATCCCTCATTACTACCACATCTTGTGTTTTAGAGACTTCTGTTTCTTTTTCTAGAGACATCTCATATATTTATAATACTGACCCAAAGCTCTCTATCATAAGACTCAATTTTTTTAAAAAAATCAAAGTATAATCTTATCAACATGTATCTGGCTCAGACTATCAATATTTGTAGGATAACTTTTTCAAAAGTGCCTACAGGTATATCTACACTGCAATTAGAGATCTATGGCTGGTCCATGTCAGCTGACTCAGGCTCGTAGGGCTCAGGCTAAGAGGCTGTTTAATTGCAGTATAGACATTTGAGCTCAGGCTCCAGTTGAGTCAAATGACATGGGCCACCCATGCATTTTTAACTGCAGTGTAGACACACCCTCAGTGATTTAGCAGACTAAATGACTTAGGTACTTAGGAGACTATGTCTCATTGAAACACAACAAAAGGCAGGGCTTGTTTACACTACAGTAGAGCACATTAGTGCATAAGCAACATATGTCAACAGAAGGTGTTCTGCTGCCAGCATAGCTACACCAGCTACCCTATGGCAACAGAGGCACTCTTCTGTTAGCATAGCTGGGCTATACTGGGAGTTCTGCCAGCATAGCTCTGTCAGCTAGAAAGTGTGATTTTTGTACACTCCTCGGCAATGTAGCAATGCCAGAAAACTTTGTAATGCAGACCAGATCTCAGACTCTTCCTAGGTGCCTAAATCTCTTTTGAAAATGGGACTTCAGAATTTTCAAAATTATACCCAGAATCTGCAGTCTCACATAGATTTGATTCAAAACAGAACTGACTGCATAGTGGATGTGCTCTCTGCAAATGAGAACAAAATGGGGAATAACTCTAAAAATGTACACAGAAAGGAGACTTGTTTGACTAATTCCAAAAATACCCCTCCTGACACATAGTTTATTTGAAGTCCTAAAATGACAAAAAGTGAGTGTGTTTGAGAATATAGCCAGCGTTACAAATCAGAGCACGAAGCATACAGAAGCAGAATGACTCAGGGTAAGTTAATTTTGTCTCCTTTGAAATGATAAGAAGGCTTCTAGCTTTAAAAAAAAAAAAAAAAAACTTATTCACTAAAGAATTTTGTGCGTGGTCTAATTGTCAGAAATTTGTTGGGTCTGGTACCCCACGTTGCACAACAAGTTTTCTCTGAACCATTTCTAATTTGTAGCCATTATACAGTATAGGAATTGTGTTAACTACGAAATGTTATACCCCTTTTCTCCCATATGTGAATACCATATTCAAGTTATTCAACTGATTCAATTTCTTAAATTCTGTGTATAATCTCATAAAACAGGATCAGACCCAGATATAGAAGAGATATGGAGTGATGTGGAAAATTACTGAATCTGAAATAACCCAGAGAGATATAGTAAGAGAAGCAGTATGTTGCTCTCCAACAGCATAGAACAACAATGGTGAACATGAAATGCCAAAGGACATCTGTTCCAGCAATTTAAGATTACTGGGTTTCCCTAATGGGAATCAGAAATTATTACATTCTGGACAAACGACTTCTAAACACCCTATTTGTGAACATAAGAGAGAATCTAATTTACAGTGAAGCAGTATATTGATATCTGACTGAAGAGGTAATAAATGTTCTATGTTAAGTAACACAATAGCTGTCAAAATATACAACCACACCATCACCAAAGATAAAAGCTGAATTAGTAGTACACCTTGCAAGTAGATAGATATAGCATGCAAGGACAATACAATTAACATTCTTCCAGACTTGGGCTCTTTAAAACAGCAGTTCCCAAACTGTGGTCCATAGACCACTGGAGGGTTGGATGAGCACTTTCTCGTGGTCTATGAAGAACTGTTTGGATACATGGTGTTGGTGCTCCTCTTCATTTCTGGTTTATTTTACAGGCACTCAAACTCTGAAATCAATGCAGCTACTGGGTGCTCAGCAGTTTTGAAAATTTGCCCTTTTGGGGGGCCAACAAGGCCATTTGTAGAGTATGGTGCTATTCAACATAAGAAAGGGTGGCAGGATCTGGTCTTTAGAAAGTACATAGATTTTAAAATCTATTGAAAAATTAAAAAAAGAAAACAAAATTAATTTTCTAACCTTATGATGAGCTGCATCCAAAATAAATTCTGCACGAATACCATTATTTTCTGGACTTCTGTAATCAAATAGTGAATTGGTAAGATACGTCATTCCTTTTGCACTCAGATTTTCTCCACAACTGAAGAAGTAGGCCTCCTTAAAAGTCGGTTTAAAAAAAAAAAAGAGAGAGAGAGAGAGAGAGAGAGAGAGGCACAAGAGGGCAAACATGAGAAAAAGTCAGGTTAGTGTGACCAAACATTTCTGTTGTTTCTTCATACAATGATCTATTTGCAAAATCGACATGAATCCTTATGAAAACTTCAAACAGGCCACCTTAAATTCACTCCTCATTTTCAGCAAAAATTCTGGCATAGATGAAGATATTAAAACAATGATTTAATTAACTTCAAAGCTTTTCCTTATTTACAGGTTAATAAAAATATCCTGGGCTAATGAACTTTGCTATTCTATAGTTTGTTAGCCCAGAATACTGTGAACTTGATATTAACATGGAGAAGTCTTGAATTATTATTACACTGAAATATGCTCTCCATCTTACGTACACACCACCATGTGGCCTAACAACCTCAGGCAGGAGCGAGAGGAGGTGAGCATGTGGTCTTTCACATGGGAGATCAGGTCCAACATTGCCTGGAAGCGGGCCTCTGGAAGGAACGCTCTGGCTCATGTGGCGCCGAGGACCTCCCCTATGAATTCTATCATTGCACCGGCCTTAAGGTCGATTTCTTTTAGTTTATCAACAGGCCCAGGTCATGGTAGATGGAACGTACCAGATCGAGGCGTCGTTGCACCTGTTCCCGAGATCTGGCCTCGATGAGCCAATAGTCAAGGTACAGGAAGACCTGGACACCTCGACGCCTCAGGTAAGCAGCCACTGGCGCCATACATTTTGTGAACATCCTTGGGGCCGACAAGAGTCCAAAGGGCAGTGCAATGATTTGGAAATGGCTCCGCCCACTACAAAAAAGAGGAACTGTCTGTGCCCTTGGAAGATGGAGATATGGAAATAAGCATATTTCAAATCAAGGGAGGCGTACCAGTCTCCTGGATCCAGGGAGAAGATAATGGAAGCTAGGGAGACCATGCGAAACTTCAACTTCCTGAGAGATTTGTTGAGGCACCGCAGGTCCAGGATGGGTCTTAGGCCCCCTTTTGCTTTCAGGATTAGGAAATAATGGAAGTAGAACTCTTTTCCTCTCATTTCCCAAGGGACCTCCTACACTGCCCCTAGCTGCAGGAGGTTCTCAACCTCTTTAACGAGGGGATGCTTGTGAGAGGGTCCCTGAAGAGGGACGCGGAAGTGGGGTGGAGGGGAGGCAGCTGAGAATTGCAGGGTGTATCCCAGAGATATAATTTCTACCACCCAGAGGTCCGAGGTTACCCATGACCAGGCTGAACAGTAGGTGTGTATGCGGTTGAGGAAAAAATGAAGCAGATCCAGGAAGTTGACTGGGGCTTCACTCTCAAGTGCACCATCAAAATGAGCACTTCTGGCCCCGATGATGCTTTACCGGGCCGGGTTGGGCAGGTGAGTGGGAGGAGGAAGGGTGGCAACAACTAAAACTCATATCTCTAGCCTTTCTGCTTGCAGACCCCTGCCAAGGCTGCCAGGGCCTTGAAGGTGGGGGGCAGCCGGAACTGCTTCCTCACCTACTGACGTGTATGCAGACCCAGCAAGCAGAAGGTGGCCCAACAGTCCTTTAGTCCATGCAGCCTCACATCTGTTTGTTCTGCAAAGAGACCACTCCCATCAAACAGGAGGTCCTGGATGGAGGACTGCATCCCCTGGAACAAGCCCACAGTTTGAAGCCAGGAACTGTGCCTCATGATCACCACTGATGCAACCACAGTGGCCACTGAATCGGCCACATCCCACATCATTTGGAGGGAGAATCTTGTCGCTGTTGTACCCGCCTACATTGGGCCTTGAATTCTTGGGCCAAGTCCTGGGGCAGGGAATCCTTGAACTTACGGAGGGAGTCCCATAAGTTAAAGTTATATCTCTGCAAAAAAGCCTGGTGGTTTGCAACCCTGAACTGAAGGCTGGCCGTTGAATAAATTTTCCTTCCAGAAAGATCCAGCGTCTTGGCCTCCTTAGTTTTGGGGGTAGAACTGGTTTGCCTGTTGGCTTCAGAAACGGCCAGCAACCCTAGAGGTGGGTGGGTGTACAAGCATTCAAACTGCTTGGCTGGGACAAAATATTTCTTTTCAGCTCTCTTGGAGGTGAGTGGGACTGAAGACGGGGTTTGCCAGAGGGTTTTGACTATCTTTAAGACCCCATCGTGCACCGGAAGATGTCTGACTTCTCCACCATCTCCTCAACGTCCAGTGGCCACCCTTCAGAGCAGGACCTAGTGCTCCTTGAAATCCTTCATGGGCTAGCTGGAGGGGGCCCTGTCATCGTCCTCTCCAGATGAAGCTGTGGCAACTGGTCCACCAGGGGAGAGCCCGGGTCATTGTTACCCGTGGGGGGGAGAGGGTTTTGGGGTGCGCACTCACTCCTCCACCCCAGCGTCCAATTGTGTTTTGTGCACTAAGTCTGGCACCGCTGGTTGCTTTTCCTAATTGGCGACCAAAGATTGGTGCAATGGGGACATCAACATAACCAGAATGCCCCAGGCGTTCCAGTAGAGCCACTGCACCGGCCACTGGCCCTGCTGCCAGGACAGCATTGAGGAGGCTGACGCAGCCTCAGGTGCCCAGTCGTGCCAGTGCTGCCTTGGTGATAGGCTGCACTCCCTTTCCAAGCCAGAGGAATCCCCTTTCGGTGATCACGGTGGGGCCAGCAACACCCGAGTCTAACCGCTAACCCTTGCTGTGGGTGAACAATGCCTCGAATTGGCAGATCGGTGCGGGATCGGTATCATGTCGGAGAACGTTCCCATGGTCTAGGTGATGGCAACCTACGTCATGGAGACAGCTGGCAGGAGGATGACCAGTGCCAGCCATACAGTGGCCAATGCCTCCCTCCAAGTGAACCTCGTTGAGAGGGTGGAGACCAGGAGCATGGTGTCGGCAATCTAAAACGTTGAATCTAAAACAGTGCTGTTGCGGAGACCTGGAGTGCAGCGACAGAGAGCGCTGCCTCTGCTCCAGGGTCTGGGGCGGGGTGGATATTCACTTGACCTCTGTGGGTTTATTATGGCTGACTTGTTCTTGTGGGGAATCTTTGCCAGGTCCATCACAGCATGCAGTGCCAGCTGCACTGGGAGAGTCCTTTGCTTTCTGGGCACCGGGAGGGCCTGAGAAGGCATTGACCCCGCTATGAGTCTGGTCCCCTACCACTCTCTGGATTCAGTGGCAGATCCCTCGAGGGGCTAGGAGGCCCATTTGGGGAGGCACCCCCATGTAGTTCCGGGGTGGACTGGTGACCTGAACTGGGTCCTTTACCCAATGCCCCTTGGCCTTTCTTGCCCAGTGCCAGGAAGTCACACATCTTTGACTTCTTTTTGGGCACCAGCAAAGGGGAGCGCTGCCGGGGGTGCACTGCGCACCAAGGCCGAAGTGGTGGGAGTCAAGTCCGGCCAGGACGGCTCTGAGGCTGGGCAGAAGGCAGCCTCCATGAGAAGGAACCGAGAGGACATAGGCTAGGCGGCGCCTGATATATCAAGGCATAGCACAGCACTCCAGAGGGCACCACAGCCAACCCATCAGATACCGCTAAGGCAAAAATCTCTGACAACTGTGCACATGGGCATGCACACACCTAGAATGCAATCAACATGAGTAAGCACTCAAAGAACAACCATGGTTGTTGCAGGGAGAAGGATAGGGAGTTCAGAGGGTAGCATCCAGGATTCAATACAAACAATCATACGTGGCATGATTGTTGCAAAATAACTATCTCTGAGAAACATTTAGAGATGTTCAGATGGAAGATGCTGTGTAACTGCAATCTATTAGTAGCTGTAGGATTATTAAATAAGAAACCCTTGGCAAATAAATATGCAGGAAATTGCATTACTAAGAAATAAGTGTATAGTTTCTATGGTTCAGTAACTGTATAGTATCCCCTCTCTCTGAGTGAGACAGTTCCCCCAAATCATGCCAGTTATACATACTACCACTAAACACAGGATTTCTGTGACACTGTACTCTTCACCACACCTAAGAAAAGTAAATATTTTTAATATTTTAAATCAATAAAGCACATCATCTTTGCTGTATTTAACAATCAGCAGTATTTCAAATGAACTTACTTTATCACTTCTGTTCACATTCTCTTCAAAGTCTTTAATTCCCATAATTCCTTTAAGGCACATAGCTTGGCAACCAACAAAACCTATTTGGCAGTCAAAGAAAGGTTCTCCCATCATAAGGGCCTATTGGAGGGGAAAAGTTATATAACAACGTGTAGTATAGCGACTGAAGATATTAAAAACTAAAAATTGAAAAAGTAGAGAAAATTTTAAAATAATATATGGTAAGCTTTACAGGTGTGGCTTTTAATTAATCAAGAAATGAATTCAATAACAACATTTTTAAAAGTACACTCTTACCAAATCTTAGTACTATGGTGTTCTAACTTTGCAGTAATGGAGAATAGGAATTACTTTAGTGAACTATCTAATAAAGTAGAAATATACAACCAAATATTAACTGCTATTTCAAATATTTAACTGATGAAAAATATTTATTATACATCAATTTGCAAAGACATTTACTATAACCTGAAAAATCTAGTCATAATGGAACATTACCTCAACTGTGGTTCCTTCTTGCTCCCAGCATATAACTTCTTTGGATTTTACTTTCTGAGGGCTATAATAACTACTTTCAGCTTGCATTTCAGTAAGCTATGAAACAATGATAAACACCTTATATTAGCCAATATTAGCATTAAACAGCAATAATCTGTCATTACTATATAGAATTGATGAAGACAAATTAAACGTTAGTATAGGCCAAAAATTATTATTAGGCAGGAAACAGGTGCAGTAAAAACAGCTGTAACGTATTATCCATATTAGAATATGCGAACTTCTAGCTGAATATGCCAATTTAATCTCAAGTATTGCTAAAAAAAGTTTTAAAACACTTTAGTATTTTTATTTAGTTGTCCTTTTACACCAACAATGTATAAAATTAAAGTAACAGATATGCAGCTGTAATACACATGCCAGTTTATAATCTGCTCTAAAAATCCATAAACTTATTGAAACATTTATCCTGCATAGTAAATAATTCACAGCATAAATAATATTAAAGAAAACATTATGAATTTGAATAATACCTAAACTTCTTTTTTCTCACGTTATTTTAAAATAAAACTCTATTAAATTTTATTTTCTATGCTCTAAATACTTAAAAATTTATCAAAACTTTAAAGCAGTAAATCATACAATGGAAAAAGTACATTATACAGTTAAACACTCTATTATATGAAGTTTTAGTACAACTTTTCTTAGTTTTGCATTTTTATAGTTTGATCTGCTGAAATTAATAATTCAAGTTTTAATTTTTACATAATACACACCGGCTCTCATTACTTAGTTATTTCCAAGAGAGTGTAGAAATGGCTGCTGTTTCTAAGTAAAATTCTGTAATCCAAAAGCTCAAGTAAAATTGGTTTTTAAAAACAAAAACAAAATAAAACAAAAACTGATCACTGTTCAGCTGTGTGCAATTATTGTGGAGGAAAAGCAATTAATTGATTAAAAGAACTCAGACATTACAAGAACAATTTTCAACATTATTAGAAAAATGCTACATTTAATTTGGCATGATTTTTTAGCTGGAATGGTATCAACTGTTCAGAATGCTAATGTAGAAACTTGACCTTATTTTTTGACCAAAATATGAACCACAAATTAATTCCATTCATTCTTTGCATGCAAGCAGAAAAATGAATTCTAATGTTTTCCTCCTAAATGTCACCATACTGCTCTCATATACCACTTTACATTCTAAAAATATAAAATGCAAGATGCCATAATTTATAAGTAATTTTTACCACAACATAAGATTAAATGCACAAGCCTATTAACACAACATTAAGAGGCCCAATCCTGCAACCCTTGCTCACGTAAATCAGTGGTTCTCAACTAAGGGTACACATACCTATGAAGATATGCAGAAGTCTTCCAGGGGATACATCAACTCATCTAGATATTTGCCTAGTTTTACAACAGGGTACATAAAAAGCACTAGCAAAGTCAGTACAAACTAAAATTTCATACTGACAAAATGAGAAAGTAAGCAATTTTTCTGTAATAGTGTGCTGTGACACTTTTGTATTTTTATGTCTGATTTTGGAAGCAAGTAGTTTTTAAGTGAGGTGAAACTTGGGGTATGAAAGACAAACCAAGCTCCTGAAAAGGGTACAGTAGTCTGGAAAGGTTGAGAACCACTGACGTAAATAGGTCCAATTACTTCAATAGGATTTCTCATGTGAGCAAGGGCTGTAGAACCAAGATTCAATACTGCACATGGGAATACAAAACAAAGCAAAACCATTTAAGTTCCAACTGCAATTTTTAAAAAATTACAACTCCCATACTTTTAAACAAAAACAAGGTAAGTGAAAATCATGGGAAAGCTGCATATTTTCCTCCACTCATATTAATTAACATTTTTAACTAAACAGAAGACAAAGCTATGTTTCAAGTCCCTAATAAATCCTTTAAATAAAATTACTTACATTCTTACATCAGATTAAAGTGTTAAATAATTAGCAGCTGTCAAAGCTGAAGTGGTTGAAACTTTTTCATCAACATGCCTTTTTAAAATGCAGATTCTCCACCATCCATTCTTTTCATGCTCTAAAGCATTCTGGCCTTTATTCAACATGTGCCTAACTATAAACTCATCATTAGTCTTCAGTCGGGCTACTCATGGACATAAAATTCGACATGTGTTTAAATACTTTGCTAAACTAGGCCCGGGTTTTTATCAAATTAATTCCTGTCAGTAAATCTTAGTGTTTTATCAGTATTTAAGTTATTAACAATAATACATAAAATCAATTACTGCTTTCTGAAAACTCATAACAGGAATAAGCAGAGATTTATTTATTATTTGAGATTATTTTGATCACTGATTTATGAGAAAATTTATACAAATCTCAGTATCTCTCTCTCTCTGTGTATACATATAAAATTTCTTACTTTACTGTTCCTAAGGTGACTCCCAACAGAAGTACAAGTATTTAAAAATTATGTCAACTAAAATTTACTTTAATCTTGGATGTTCCAGAGTAACAGGTCCAGTTCTATCTATTACTACACAGTAAAGAAAATAACTCCAGCCATTATCAAATTGCTATATCAGCAAAAGTACTTTTACAAGAAATCAAGTGAATTTGCAAAAATGTCATGTAGACTCAGAAGCCAATATTAAAATAAAAGTTCATGGATACTTTTCAGTATTAAGAACTTTTTTTTTCTTTCAAGTTTTTTTATCTATTTTAGTGCTAAATTAAAATGGTTTCCCTTCAGAACTGGATTGTTTTTCATTGAACTAAATTTTATATCAATCATCTCACAAACCCAAGTTAACTGCAAATTGTTTGATGAAGAATAAAACTGTTCAATTGCTTCATATTTTCAGCAATATAAGTCTTTCCTCTCTTTATTAAAAAGACAAATAACCACACACTGAAATCTAATACATTAATTCATTGCTCTGCAAAACAATTATTAGACTATAATGTAGAGATGTACTTACCTTGAAAGTCACAGTTGCCTTTGTGCAGTAAAACCCAATAGAAACAATAGGATCCTTAAGGGCCTGGGATTTGTGTTGATGCAGTATTGTTCCACCTTCTGTTCCAGTATAGTCATCCTCTCCATCATCATAACTCACAATAGCAGGGACAAAAGACCAGGCCCAGGAAACCCATCCCTGCTGCTGATCATCATCTTGATGCATGTAGGGTTCTTGGTTAATATACTGGGTAGAATATTGCATATCTGAACCTGTTTCATCTTCTACACCTTTTGACACAAAATATAAATCAAATTTCAACTCAACAGTGATTAAAGGCTCTTCTTTTATGCAATGTTCACAATTATAATATGCAGGCAGTTATCTGGGGTAAGTTTTACACACCATTCTCTTGTCTCTAGTCTCATTAATACCAATATAGATTTTTATAAATAAAAGTTTCCCGCTAAGGCTTCCTAAGCTCCTAAAAAATTGGTTTTTTTAGATTTTAAGGTAGCAAATCTGAGCTCTGATGACTTTCACCAATATTTTCCATTATGATTACAGAAATGCTATGCACTTCAAACGTTTTTCTCTATGGTACATGTTTTTCAGTCATATTCGGTTCTCCGTCATTGAGGCTATTCATAAAGTTTCAAACCAAATCTCATTAAGTAAGGCAATCTTACAACTTTAAAGTTCAATTTTATGAAAAGTGGGAGGAAAGCTTTGTTTTTAAAACCCACAGCAATGAAAGTTCAACACAGTCGTATGCTGATGCCTGTATACTATGGTGATTGCTACCCTATAAATACACTATATTAATCTTAATTATACAATATTCCCTTATTTTCAGAGATGTGTACTGTAACTCCACCATATAATTCACAATACTCAAAAATAGCACCCAGTTTTAGCACAGAAGAACTTTTAACTTAATGTCAAATAATGATGTTGGCCTTTATTTTGGTTTCTTTTCCTCCTAATTTGGGGCTTAATGTATCACATTATTTTTCTATTTACTGCTTTCTTTTCTGCCCTTCAGGGTACTCACAATTTTAATGACAACTTGAGAGTCCTTCCTGTTTATGAGATAAAACCTTAGATAGTAAACTCTTTGGGACAAGAAGGTTACTATTTTTTCATGTTTGTACAGCTCCTAACTCAATATGGCCCTGAACTCAAGGCGCTACAGAAATACATAATGCAAAAACACTGAAGTTAATGGCTGATGGCTGTTTCAAAATAAATTGAGAGACGAATTCTCTGACAAACAATAAAAACACAAACTAAATAACATATGGCATATATTCTAGGAACAAAACCCCTGTTGACCAGAAGGGAGGGAAAAGAGACAACAGGTATTGAAGTAAATAAGAATGGTATGATCTTGCTCCCACTGATGTTCATGACAAACCATCCAGTGACGTCAATGGAATAGAATTGAGTGTGAAGGAAGAAAATGAGTCGAAGGTATTTTTAATTGTTTTTTTATTTTGAAATAATTTCCCATTTTATATACCCATTTTCATTCTTTTCTGTATGGTTCTCCTTCCTGCTCTGCACCCAATCTAAATTTTGGGATTTCCCTGTTAAAACTCACGTAGGCAGAAGCAGAGCTGGCCATCTTAGTTACTGACAAATAGCCTGAATATATTTACAGTATAATGTTGCCTAAATATTATCACTGCATGTGGGCATGTTGCTTCATGGGGAGGGAGGAACAGTCACTATCGTAAAACAAGTGAAAATCTAAATTAGACACACAAGAAATTAAAATAATTGACCAAAGAAAGAGGAGGAACAGGACAAGGAACAAGGAAAACAACAAATTATTGTGATTTTTTTTATGTTGTATATTCCTGTATCTTATGGGTCTTGATATTTATTTTGAGAAAGGGTAAAGGAAGAGCTCAATAGAAGGCCCTGGATTAGAGCTCAGCAGTGGAAAGCTAACAAAATAAGTGAATTTTGAAGAAAAATCTAAAGACGTCAAGTGACCTGATTTTTAGGAAGAAACAGGACTCTCCAGGTTTGAAGGAAAGAGGCAACATCACAAAAGGTATAAGTAGAAAAAAGAGGAAGGAAACAACACAGCACAAAATGTAGGAATAAAACAAGGAGTAGAAGGAAAAGAGAGATAATAAAAAGCAAGGTTGGAAAAATACACCCTTCTTAACTTATTAGAAAGCTTTGCTGAGTTGAGTACCATCAACTCCTGCAAATCTGAGTTGCCATTTAAATAAAAGGTTTTAATCCTTATGGTTGTTCAGATCACCTTGCAAATAGGAGTACCATGTAAACTAATGCAGTGCTATCTTCCAAAATCTGCAAAAATCCGCGGCTCAAAAAAGAGGAGGTGGGAAGGAGAGGAGCAGAAACCAAGAAGGGAAGGGAAGCCAAGAAGGGAAACATGGTATATAAAAATGAGAGCTGTTGTAAGTTACAGCTGCAAAGTTTCAATACAAAGTTCATTTATAATAATTTATAATTAAATATAGACAGGACTATAAACCATACACAACGGTTTCATCCATTTTAAATTGCAGTGTGAGATTTAGAGGACAAGGCAGCACGGGTTTTTTTCTCCCTGGTTAGTGGATATTAAGTCATTTTTTCAAGCTCTGATAAAAGGAAACAAGGGCAGAAATTAAGCAAAGAAGAATTAATTAAGATGAGATCAAGGGAGTTCAGTTCTGTGTGGAAAGAGGTTCAAAGTCAGTAAAGGAAAGGGGTCACATGACTGAATGGTGGGAAAGGAGGTGGTTTCAGTTTATCCCAAATATTGCAACTGAAGAGGAACCAGCTGAGGAGACTGAAGAAGTTGTTACAGGGTTAGTGTCAAGAGACCACTATAGCATGAAGCAGAGCCAGGAAGAGAAAAAACTATTACTAACCTGTTCCTTAACTGATGTTCTTCATGATATGCTGTACATGTCTTTTCCACTTTTGGTGTGTGTGCCTTCTGCGCATGATTGTAGGAAATTTTTATCCTCAGTGGTACCATTTGGAGCAGCTCGAGTGCCCACTGCTGCTGCACACCCCCCTATGTGCAAGAATAAAGGCCAGAGCCACCCTGACCCCCTCAGTTCCTTCTTGTCAGAAATTCCCACATGAATGGGCAAGAGGGCAGGCTGTGAAATAGATATGTGTAACATATTTCGAAGAACAACAGTTACAGAACAGATTAGTAACCATTTTTCCTTCTTCGAATGATTGCACATGTGCATTCCGCTCTTGGCGACTAACAAGTAACGAAATCAGGAGGTAGGATTGAAGTCTATCTGCATAAGGACTGGAGGACAACTTGCCCAAATCTCTCCTCGTCTTTAGAATGCTGAGTGATGTCATAATAGGATGCAAACGTGTGTACTTAAGATGAAGCTACTGTCCTACAAATGTCTAGGATAAGCATTTGAGCCAGAAAGGACGCAGAGGTCACTTACAATCTTGTTGAATGTGGTGTCACTCTGCTTGGTGGTGTAACACTAGCCAAGTTGTAGCACAAACGAAAACAGTTGGCTAGTTCTCAACTCCCTGACATTTGTGTGTCCAAAAAGTCCTTTATGGACCATTACCCTTGCCTATGTAGAGAATCCAGATGAGCCCCCAAACCCAGAGCAGATGCTGTCTGTCAGTCACTAATGTCAATGAAGGTTAATGTAGGACAAAGGGAACACCTACCACATATGTTTACAGGGTTTGTCCACCAATCCAGAGAGGCTAAAATCTGAGAGGGTATCCACACCACAAAGCTTCCAGAGTGAAAACTCAAAGAGAATACAGAGGCTAACCAAATCTGTAGTTCCCTGAGGCGCAACCTGGCATGACAGACTATGTATATATGCAAGAGGCCACGTGCTCCAGAAGCCTCATACAATTCCATGCTCTTGTGTTTACGTGAGCCTTGATACCTAAAATGATAGATCAAATTGTCTGAAATCTTGGCCATGGAAGGAAAGCTCTAGCTTGAGTTAAGTCCAGGACTGCTCAAATGAATTCTATCCTCTGAACTAAGGACGGGATAGACCTCTCTGTGCTGATTAATAGTCCCAGTGCATTGAAGGTTGACTGGATAAGACTTACACTGGATAGTACCTGAACTCTGAACCAGCCTCTCTCAAGCCAGTTATAAGGATACACTTACACAGCCAACTTCCTCAGAAATGCAGCTACCACTGACATACATTTTCTACAAACTTGTGGAGCTGTGAAGAGGCTAAAAGGGAACATTATGAACTGGTAGTGAGATTGGTTTACCAAGAACCTTAATACTTCCTACAGCCCTGATAGATCACTACATGGAAGAACACATCTTATAAGTCAAGGGCAGCCTACCCGTCTCCAGGAAGGGAATAATCGGAAAATAATCAGCAAAACCATGAGAAACTTCATATTTTTCAGATATCTGTTGAATTGAGGCAGGTCTAAAATCAGTCAGACTTCCCTTTGCTTTCAGGTAAACAAATAGTGGGAATAAAAACCGAACCCTCTGTGACACTATGGAACCCCTTTTATGGCTCCCAATTGCAGGAGATATTGTAACTCCTGGAGGAGTACTTCCTTATGAGAGTGGTCCCTGAAGAGGGACAGAGAAAGAAGATGGGAAGGAGGGACAGAAACAAATTGAAGGGTGTATTCCATTTCCACGATGCTTAAAACCCATTTGTCTGAAGAAATTCGGGACCAAGAACCTAGGAAGTAGGATACACTATTTGAAAACAGAGAGCAAAGAGGCTGGAATTTTGGAGAATGGTATGGCATCCTTGACCAACCCATCAAAATGTTTGTTTAGCACCCCCACAGAGTGTCTGGATGAACCAGGAGCTGCTGCAGTAGGAAGAGGATATGGTCTGCGCCTATAACCTCTACTCTTTCCTTCGCAGATCCTGGAGAAGCACAAGAATGAATATCAGTGGGACTGCTAAGGATGAAAGTGTTTTCTTTTCAAGGCCAATGTATACATACCCAACATAACAACATTATCCTGGAGTCCTTTACACCATGAAGTTTCTCATCCATCTCTAACTGACGGAGGGATGACCCTTCAAATGGCTGGTCCTGAACAGTTTGCTGGACTTCTTACAGCAGGCCCAAAGACTGCAGCCATGAGCAGCCACACATGATAATGGCAGAGGCCATGATCTTAGCAGCCCATCAGCACCATCCAAACTGGCCTGTACTGATATTCTTGCCACCAGCTTCCCTTCATCTACCCGTGAAAATCTTGTTTTGCAACCTTCAGCAGCTTATCCTTAAACTTCAATATAGAGTCCCAGATATTAAAGTCATAACGCCATAATAAAGCCTGTGGGTTGGCTATTATAAGTTGTAACCCAGCTGTACAAAAGATTTTTCTACCAAACGGGACAAGTTTTTTGGCATCCTTTGATTTAGGAGTAGCAGCCTGCCGTCCCTGGCATAAAAATGCTCAATGCCTTGGCAGGATACACAGTAATGAGGCTCAGCCCTCTTGGGTGTGGGAGGAGGGGGTATGCCACAGGGCCTTGATGGGTGGGCTCTAAAATTGCCTCATTAATCGGTAAGGCCACACAAGACAGGCCAGCTGTGGTTACAATGTAAATAAGTCTATGGTACAACTCCCCAAACTTCCCTCCACTTGGATATCCAAGGCTGAGGCAACCCTTTTTAAGAGCTCTTGGTATAAGGCTTGGTGTTATCAAGTGTAGGTTAGGACACTCCAATGGATACTGCTTCATCTGGGGAAGAGGAGTATGGAGCTAACAGAGGTTGAGGCTGAGGACTTTTGCTACACTTGCAAGTTTGAGTGCATTAAATCAGCCCTGGATGCCCTATTTCCTGCGGTGTCCACACTGGCACGGCACTTAGAGCGCCTGGACTCCACAGCTGGAGCACCCCTGGTAATCCACCTCCACGAGAAGCACAGAGCTTGCTGAGCCCTGGCTGAAATGCCTGGGTGTCAGTGTGGATGATGTGTTGCATTATTGCACTGTAATTGGCCTCTGGAAACGTCCCATGATCCCCTGAAGTCAAGTGGCCACTCTGGTCATTGTTTTGAACTCGGCTGCGGGCATGCGGATATCCCCTTTCAAAGCTCTGTTTCTGACAGCCAGCATGTTATCTGCTCCGGGCCATAAAGCAAACCATTACTGTGGAATGCTCTTGCTGCAGAGGCACGCATTTGTGCGTGTGTGTGTGAGAGAGAGAGAGGGAGAGGGAGAGGGAGAGGAGGGAGGGGAAGGGCTGATGTTGGGGTTTCCCCCTGCTGCTGTCTGAACTTACAAGACAGCATACTGATACACTCTGCCCCGCAAAACAGTCTCTCCTCCCACATACACACAACACACTCCCTGTCACACTCCACCCCACCCCCCATTTGAAAAGCATGCTGCACCCACTTACATACTGGGATAGCTACCACAATGCACTGCTCTCTGTGGCGTTGCAAGAGCTGCTAATGTGGCCATGCCACTGTGCTTGCAGCTGACAGTCTAAACACACAGCTGCGCTTTCCCTGTTGCTGTCTCCGAGAGATGGTTTAACTCCCAGCACTCTACATCTGCAAGTATAGCCATAGCCTGAGTCTCCTCTGGCAACTGACTCACAGGATCCCCCAAACTGTTACTTCCTGCTCAGTACTGAGTGTGAGATCACAATGAACTCAACAAGAAAACTCCCCAAGCCTAATCAATGAAACTGAAGGGCAGTAGTGTGGGGAGGACATGGAGATGTGAGGAAACACCCATGGGTTCTCACAAGGCCACTGAAAAGGCATTGGACCTCAGTGCCTTACCAGCCACACGTTCCCATCAGCACAGTCTTCAGGGTCTTGGAAGTATCCTGGGCAGTTAGCTCTAGGAGGGGAGCAGTGAGATGCACTAGACACTTGTGAGACATAGGAGCCAATCCCTGAGTCAGAAGATGAAAAATCAGCTTCCTTTGACCACAGGGTACCACCAGTGATGGGACCAGTGCTGAGAACCCAGAGACAACTGAAGCGAGGCCATGACTGCCAGTTTTCCCCTCGACAGTACCATAAGATGAGAGCTCCAAGAGATGACAGACTGATTCTGTACCAGGTGCTAGACTGAGGGAGCTGAGATAGTGTGTGCTGATGGTACCAGCGGAGCAATTTTCTGCACCACCGGGGAAACCAGCACGGACAAACTCAAGTCCCTTGTTGCTGCAAAAGACTTTGGCATGGATGGTACTGGCATAGTTTCTTACTGGTGAGTAACAAGACAACAACACTGCAGAAACTTAATGCACCTCTTCAGGTACTTGACTCAACAGTGACTACCCAGTCAACAGTGCCTCCTTAGCCAACAACCGAGATGAGGAGTGCTTAGATTTGAATGCACTCTGCTTGAGTTTCTATCTCCCTGCTTGGTAAACTTACACACTGTAGATCTCTCCTGACTGCTTCCTTAAAAGCCTTGTTTCCTCCTTTGTACTGGAGATAGTGAGCGGTGCCAGGACTCAGCCAACATTGAGGGAGCTTGTCTCTCAGAAACGAAGTACTCTGCGCCCTCTCCATGCAGAAAGGCTCCAAAGGCAGTTTCCATCAAAAGAAACTTCAGCCTGGCGTCTCTATCTTTTTTTGTTGCTAGGCTTGAAGTCCTTACAAATTTGACAGTGATCCCATATGTGAGATTCATCCAGACATGTTAAACAGCTGGAGTGCAAGTCACTCTCAAACATCAGCTTGAAAAATAGAGCTTGAAGCCCAATGACCAAATCATTCCTCATATGGAGCTGAAAAAAATATGGAGCTGAAAAAAAATTTTCCCTCTGAGCAAAAATTTTTATCCACCAATAACAACAATGAACCAACAGGTAACAATCTACAAAAATAAACAATGCAAAGATCTTCCTAACGTAAGACCAACAGATTCCAACAACTGTTATGGATGATAAGAAGGAAATGAGTGGGTACAAGGGAACTCCACCCTTTATTTCTGCAAACAAGGGTGAGTGGCAGCAGAGGGCACTCAAGCTGCTCTGACAGGTACCGCCGAGGGGAAAATTTCCAACTGTGTATGGGGTGCACACACACTAAGATTGGAATACACATGCGCAATCACTCAAAGAACTATAGATGTGACTTTTGTGTGATCACCATCCCCCTACCCAAATACGGCTGGAGGCACATCCCTCTAGAAGCTCTCCCTATCACTCTCTAAAGGGCTATGAAAGTGCTGCACATTAACCAGGAGGTCTCACCCCAGTTAAAACGTTAAGTAAACTCCCTTTATTCTGGAGGGTGAATTTTTTGGTATAAGGTTGTTCGATCTCCATGTCCATTCAGTTTTCATCTCTCTGCTGAGGCTGACAATAAAAAAAAGGAGAGGTTACTCACTTTTTGAAGTAATTGTAGTTCTTTGAGATGTGTGTCCCCATGGGTTACCCACTTCAGGTGCATTTACACCCCATATACCTTTGGCAGCAGTGCCCGTTTGACCCGCATATGCCCCCTACACATCCTCGTGTCCTGCACCAAGATTATATAGGACTATGCAATCGAACTTCCCTCAGTTCATTCTCTACCGCAAATCCCCAAAGGGCACTCCAAAGCAGAGGGGAAGGAGGGCAGATAGTGGAGCACCCGTGGGGGAAAATAGTATAAAAAGAACAACGAGGAGTCCTTGTGACACCTTAGAGACTAACAAATTTATTTGGGCATAAGCTTTCGTTGGCTAGAACTGACTTCATCAGATGCATGGAGTAGAAAATACGGTAAGTAGGTATAAATATATAGCACATGAAAAGATGGGAGTTGCCTTATCAAGTGGGGGATCAGTGCTAACAAGGTCAATTCAATAATGGCGGATGTGGCCCATTCTCAACAGTTGACAAGAAGGTGTGAGTATCAACAGAGGGGAAATTATTTTTGCAGTGACCCAGACACTCCTGATCTTTACTCAGGCCTAATTTGATGGTGTCAAGTTTGCAAATTAATTCCAGTTCTGCAGTTTCTCGCTGAAGTCTGTTTTTGAAGTTTTTTTGTTGAAGAATGGACACTTTGAAGTGCTCTCCTACTGGTTTTTGAATGTTAAAATTCTTGATGTCTGATTTGTGTCCATTTATTCTTTTGTGTAGAGACTGTCCGGTTTGGCCAATGTACATGGCAGAGGGGCATTGCTGGCACATGATGGTATATATCACATTGGTAGATGTGCAGGTGAATGAGCCCCTGATGGTGTGGCTGATGTGGTTAGGTCCTATGATGGTGTCCCTTGAATAGATATGCGGACAGAGTTGGCAATAGGGTTTGTTGCAGGGATAGGTTACTGGGTTAGTGTTTCTGTTGTGTGGTGTGTAGTTGCTGGTGAGTATTTGCTTCAGGTTGGCAAGGGGCTGTCTATAAGCGAGGACCGGCCTGTCTCCCAAGGTCTGTGAGAGTGAGGGATCATCTTTCAGGATAGGTTGTAGATCCCTGATGATGCGCTGGAGAGGTTTTAGTTGGGGACTGTAGGTGACAGCTAATGGCGTTTCTTTGTTGGGCCTGTCCTGTAGTAGGTGACTTCTGGGTATTCTTCTGGCTCTGTCAATCTGTTTCCTCACTTCAGCAGGTGGGTATTGTACTTGTAAGAATGCTTGATAGAGATCTTGTAGGTGTTTGTCTGAGGGGTTGGAGCAAATGCGATTGTATCTTAGGGCTTGGCTGTAGACAATGAATCGTGTTATGTGGTCTGGATGAAAGCTGAAGGCATGTAGGTAAGTATACTGGTCAGTAGATTTCCGGTATAGGAAACCATCACTTGTTTGCACTGTAGTGTCCAGGAAGTGGATCTCTTGTGTGGACTGGCCCAGACTAAGGTTGATGATGGGGTGGAAATTGTTGAAATCCTGATGGAATTCCTCAAGGGCCTCCTTCCCATGGGTCCAGATGATGAAGATGGCATTAATGTAGCACAAGTAGAGGAGGGGCGCTAGGGGACAAGAGCTGAAGAAGCCTTGTTCTAAGTCAGCCATAAAAATGTTGGCATACTATAGTAACCATGTGGGTACCCATAGCAGTGCCGCTGACTTGAAGGTATAAATTGTCCCCAAATCTTAAACAGTTGTGGGTAAGGACAAGGTCACAAAGCTCAGCCATCAGGTTTGCCGTGACATTATTGGGAATACTGTTCCTGACGGCTTGTAGTCCATCTTTGTGTGGAATGTTGGTTTAGAGGGCTTCTACATCCATAGTGGCTAGGATGGTGTTTTCTGGAACATCACTAATGGACTGTAGTTTCCTCAGGAAGTCAGTGGTGTCTCGAAGATAGCTGGGAGTGCTGGGAGCGTAGGGCCTGAGGAGAGTCCACACAGCCAGACAATCCTGCTGTCAGGCTTCCAATGCCTGAGATGATGGGGCGTCCAGGATTCCCAGGTTTATGGATCTTGCATAGCAGATAGAATACCCCTAGTTGGGGCTCTAGGGGTGTGTCTGTATAGATTTGTTCCTGTGCTTCTTCAGGGAGTTTCTTGAGCAAGTGGTGCAGTTTTTTTTGGTACCCCACAGTGGGATCAGAGGGTAATGGCCTGTAGAATTTTGTGTCAGAGAGTTGTCTAGCAGTCTCTCGTTCACACTCTGACCTATTCATAATGACTACAGCACGTCCTTTGTCAGCCTTTTTTATTATAATGTCAGAGTTGTTTCTGAGGCTGTGGATGGCGTTGTCTTCTGCACAGCTGAGGTAATGGAGCAAGTGATGCTGCTTTTCCACAATTTCAGCCTGTGCATGTCGGCGGAAGCACTCTGTGTAGAAGTCCATTCTGTTGTTTCAACTGTCGGGAGGAGTCCATGTAGAATCCTTTTTCTTGTAGCATTGGTAGGAAGGTTTCTGTGGGTTAGTGTGCTGTTCAGTGGTGTGGTGGAAATATTCCTTGAGTCGGAGATGGCAAAAGTAGGATTCCAGGTCACCGGAGAACTGTATCATGTTTGTGGGGATGGTGGGGCGGAAGGAGAGGCCCGAGATAGGACAGATTCTATAAAAAGAGAAGCCCCACCATTTCTCCAACCCTTTGGGCAGAGGTGATAGCCACTAGAAAGGCCATCTGCATTGATAAATGAATGAGGGAAGTAGTAACCATTGGCTGAAAGGAAAAAATTGATAAGGCATAAGGAAATACATCCAAATTGGAGTGGGTTCCTTAACTTGAGGGAAAAGGTTCCCCAATCCTCTGAAAAACCTCACAGCTGTGGGATAAGTGAAAACTGAGAATCCCTCAACTGAGGAATGAAAGACTGTTATGACCGCTAGGATGGAACTAATAGATAAATCAGTCTTTTGAACTCTAGAAGGTAATCCCAAAATGGTCGAGAGGGACTACTGAGCAGGTGGAGAACATCTCTGAATACACCAAATGCTGAATCTTTTCTGAAGATAATGTATCTCATGGACTCCTTTCTATTGTTCATTAATACCTCTTGTGTCTCCTCAGAACAGGAAGTCTCTATTCCCATGAACCACTGAGGAGCCAAGCTTTGACATGAAGAATCTTCAGGTGGGGTTAAATATCTGACCAGCAAGGGAGACTCCATTTTATCAGAAAAAAGGAGGTCTCTGAATATATGAATTCCTGTGGTGTCACGTAAGTGTGAGGTACAGAGCCACTTCCACTGTTGGTACTGAGGACATAAGCTTTTCTAGTAGGTCTCTCCTGGTAAATATAGTCAGTACCCATGAAGATGTCTTAAGAGACACTGAGATTGTATGACAGGCATGGCACTTACTTGGTACCAAGAATATCTAGGACGATGATGTTGGTACAAACGGCACCAAAGGACATGTAGGTACTGCCTTCTCAGAAGAGAAGTGCTTAGACAGCTGTGGTGCAGCGCTCTGCTTCTGCAGTATAATCTCAGTACCGAAGCATGTTTGGTGCCTCCATTTTTAGAAGAGTAGGGAGCACCGGACATGAGGTTGGTATTGATGGCACTTGAAGCCTCAAGGTACCTAGACAGGACATGAGGTCTCTAAAATGGTCTTACTTGGAGGAGTCAGACTTCTTTGAAGTAGGCTCCTCTTGAGAAGAATATGTTCTCTTCTTATGGGTCTTCTCTGAAGATTTACCATGAGCAGATCCAGGTAAACATGTTGAAGTCAAAGGGGCACTGTGCTCACTGCCAGACTAATGTCTGGTAGAGAAGGAGGCGTCCTGGTCTGGATCTGAGGCCAGATAAAGAGAACGCTCCATCATTAAAAGTTTTAATCTTATCTCATGATTCTTCCTAGCCCTGCTCTTAAAAGCAGAGCAGATGGAGCATTTTGAGGAATATGCAACTCCCCCAAGGAGAGGATACAATGAGAATGCCCATCACTGACCTAGATAGCTTCCCAGGAAGAGAGGCACTGTTTGAAATCCAGAGAGCCTGGTATACCCCAGAGCAATGGTGATGTGAGGAGGAAGTTCTCCCCCATAAGAGGGAAGGGATTGAGACCAATCCCTCTAAGAGAAAGAAAGAAAGACAGAAAGAAAGAAAGACAGAAAGAACAAGAGTATTTTCAAACAGAAAGGCATACTAATGCGCCATCTAAGGCCAAGGCTGCTGAGAAGGAACTGAGGGTGGTTTGACCATGCAATCCCATATAGCCTCGGCACAGGGCATGAGGATGCTTAGGGCTCACACACAGGTTAAACAGGCACTACTAACCAAAAATCTCTGATCAAAGGTGCATGGGGTGTAAGCAAATGAGGTGAAATGGAGCAGCTCTGGGGTCACTACTTGAAGAAGACCCAAACAGTTTTAACTGATGGCTTTTTGGGGGGAATTTAGACACTTATCCACTAAGAACTGGACATAAGCCATTCATTGGTTTCATACAGGCAACAGGAAAGCCAGCAACTGGAAACTCCTGATGTTGATCTGAGCCAGCTCTGAACCGGTGACCCAGAGACAAAAGGGTCTGCATTCCATTACCAATCTCAAGTGTCACAGAGGGAGCAGAAAACAGTGTGAATCTGCAGAGGGGAGGGAAAGTCTCTGTCCAAATTGATTTTCTGTACATCTTAAAACAACAACATGGGTCACATAGAAATTCAACTTGAGTTTTGAAATTGACTTTTTTTTTCCTGACTGTTCAGATACTCTATTATCCACTATAAAAGATAACAGTGCATATAAAATTCAAGTAATATTTTTATCACATCCTAATCTTCCAAAAACACAAACTAATGTCTACTTTTGGTTTAGTATTTTTACTAGTAAGAATTTTATAGAGATACTAACAACAACCTTATGTTTTGACTGTGTGTGTCCATATACATTGACAGCGAGAGATTGTTTTGTCCCAACACATACTGCACAGCAGTCAAAACCCCCACAAAAATTACTTCACCACCACCAGAGGAAATAAATATTTTAAGCCATAGTCATTTTCTCCTTTTAAAAAACCCAAAAAAATATAACTGGATTGAAGTTAATACCTCATGCACATGAATAAGTTCTCAACTAGAGCCACATGGGACACATACAATGGGCAAACATATGAAGACGAAATAGTGATGGCTGTGATACTGATTTAAAAAGAGGATGAGAGGGATACCTAGCCAAACGCCCAGCTGTATTAAAATACTTTCCAAACAGGAGTTTTATCCAAACCACAAGAAACTGCAAATATTTAGTAATTACTATATTAGAAGGTTTAAAAAAAAAAAAAACCATCTTTTCCAGCCAGAAGCATTGAACTATAAAAGATGACAAGCTAGTGCTCACCCTGCTGCTAGCCAGAGTGGGGCGTGGGTGGGTTCAGGAGCAGTGAAGATGCCCTCTGGAATAGGGGAAGGAAACACTCAACTGTGAAGAGCTAAGGCAGCATTCAAAGTAACCATTTCTCCTTTACCCCCACTAGGCTCATCAAAAGAAATTTTGGGCCTGGATACATTATATTTCCTGGGATCCCACCCCTCCCATTTTACTTTTTGTCACACAGATGTTTTGGGGGGTCCCCTTGACCTCAGGGCCCTGATACAATCATCCCTCCTTGCATGCTTTCAGCCTGGATTCCCACCATCTGTTTGCCTTTGGAACCTGGGAGTTGCTTCTTTCTTCCCCTTTCCTCCTGTTACAAGGCATGGGGAAGAGGAGAGTAACATGCTGCATCTGGGCTTCAGCTCTGGGGTCTGTGTCACCCTCTTCCACTGTCACCAAGCAGTGAAGCTGGTACTGGGCAAGGTGATTGAGTCTCATGTGGTGGCAGTGGAGCATGAAGGGGGTTGATACAGCTTGCTGCCTGGGCCGGGAAGCCATTATGGGCTTCCTGTTTCAGACCCATTCTTAACCTAGTTGCTGGATCTCTGGTAATTCTGGTAAATAACTGCTGAGTAGTGATGCAAACTAAAAGCTTTAGATTAGTGAAGCTGAGCAAGAGCTTCAGGGGCAAAGCTGCAATTATCTATTCCTGTAGCTTTGAGTACTGGATAAAGAGATGAGTTTTGCCAGCCATATCTTTTATCAGTTTTGGACTATGAAAGGAAAAGCTATAAAACACACAGCTGTTGGTGTATTATAATAGAATTACATGCAGGGCATATCTGAAGACTTTTTACTTATTAAATTCATTGGGGAGCAAAAACAGAGTTGATCAAAAAGTATTTAAATATATTGTTATAATTTATTTTTCATTCACGCTGAGCTTTTAACTGTTTACATTCTGTATCTTGTCCTGAGGAAGTTTAAGCTGCATAAAAAGCTTAAACTTATCATTCAAAATAGACCAAGTAGTCCTATCTAATTTACAACATAGATTTTTCATTTGCTATACATCAAAAGAGAGAGTGGGTGAACAAGTTAAAAAGGGGAAAATGGAAGGAAGAGACAAGGAAGGACCCAATATAAAACAATACTTACACTAATTCTCACATATAAAATTTACTGGAATAAATTCCCTAAAGATCTCTTACTTGTGCAATCAACATTTACATGGTTGACAATGCAAGCTTGATGCTGACCTTGGCAGTTCTACGGGCACAATCGTTATGTAAGCAAATGGGTTCTTGAACAATCTCAGGTTATTAAATCTAAATAGGAATCCTGTTAACATCACACACATTTTTTTCTTGCAACTTTCTGCCGCCCCAAATGTATTTATTATTGCCAGTACAGGGAAATTACCAGATTCATTTTTTGAGCAAATTCCTCAATGTGCTTCATACAGTTATCAGATAGCAGTGGTACCATACAGGTTCTTATTCCAAAAGAAGATGTATCATTTAGATTCACAACGTATATGACAAAAAACTCAAGTATCACAGAGTAACTGGTAATGATTATTGACTATGCCAGCAGTTCCAACTTTAGGTGTTTACATGCACTTACCTCGTGAAATGTAAGAAAGAATGTAGGCCTTGAGCCACCACAAATGTATGTGGACAGCAAGCAATGCTGATGAACCAATTTTTGCGTTATTGGAAATGATACCACTACCACCAAAAACCAAAATCCTATAGACCAAATTCTAGTCTGAAAGCCATTCCCCACATCCCCTGCTAAAAACAGAATTCCATTCTAGAAAACCTGACACCATGATAATTGCAGTGTGAATGCAATATTATAACAAAGTCACATTATCAGTGGAGAATGCCTATATAAAGTTTCCAAATATTTTACTCTTTCATACAAAAAGATCATCCATGGTTCAAATAGCATGGGGTCTAATACTGAAATATAGTAGGATTTGGGGACTATTATTGATTCCTATGTCAAGAGTAGCATCCAGTTACTCTGGAACAGTTTCTGGCGGCTACCGGGCCAGACAAACAGATGACTTCTAGGCAAACAATACTCTTAAAGAAAGAAATTGTAACTCTCTTTCACTGCTGAGCTGTCATACAGCCTGCTAGACATGGAATGCTCTTTAAGTGTTCTGCTATAGTGAAGTTTCAGCTTCTGTTCCACAAGGTGCACTGTCTCAAGAGACACTCCACATCAGAATCTTGTTTCCATTTGTTAGATTGTGTTTCCACACAGTCTCCCTACCCAAAATCAACTCTTTTAGCCTTTTATAAATTGAAACTAGCTAAAACCAGAGCTAACAAGTACAGAGAAAAGGGGGAGGGAAGGGGGGAAATAATCATCCAAACTTGTTAGGGAAATCCTGTTTAGCTAAAGAGCATGCCAAACTCATCCACCAATTTGATCAAGGAACCAAGCCACAAATACAGTAAGTGCTGAACCAATAATGTGTTTGTTTTGACTCCTTTAGGTCAATCTAAGTCAAGTGATAGCAATTAGGCTTCACTCATAGGAAGCGCTCAAAAATTGCCTACATTTTGCAATTTTTTCAACCTAACAATTTTCATCTTCTTTTCAGGCAAATGGGTAACATATGGGGGTGCACACATAGCTACATTACAGAAATAAAACACAAAGCCTCAATTTTTCCCCTCTACAAGGCAGCTACATATCCACAGAAAAACCATTTAAAGAAAATGCTAGAGAAATAATCTAGTATTTAGCTTTATATGAGCAACTAATAAAAACAAATAAACCTGAGAGACAAACCTATACCGCTCAAAATTCAAGAAAGCTAGCAGAGAGTTTGGTGTCTGTGACAGATGGGGAATATTCCCTTTGAGAGAAAATGCTAAACAAAATCTGAATAGATCTGTACAATGCATCAACAGAAAAAGTCTCAACTCTGGGCAAAGTTGTTGCCCAGGCAAACACCCTGGGCAAAGTTATTGCCACTAAAAAGACAGTTTTTTAAAGTAAGAGGATGCAACAAAACTGACGCTATTAAGTTTACTGGTTGAGGAAGTTTTTATCTTCAAAATTAACTATTGCTTTGGTGATTTGTGCTTATATACAAATGCACAAAGCCTTGGAAACAAGCAGGGAGAACTGGAGGTCCTGGTAATGTCAAGGAACTATGATGTGATTGGAATCACAGAGACTTGGTGGGATAACTCACATGACTGGAGTACTGTCATGGATGGTTATAAACTGTTCAGGAAGGACAGGCAGGGCAGAAAAGGTGGGGGAATAGCACTGTATGTAAGGGAGCAGTATGACTGCTCAGAGCTCCGGTACGAAACTGTAGAAAAACCTGAGTGTCTCTGGATTAAGTTTAGAAGTGTGTGCAACAAGAGTGATGTAGTGGTGGGAGTCTGCTATAGACCACCGGACCAGGGGGATGAGGTAGATGAGGCTTTCTTCTGGCAGCTCACGGAAGCTACTAGATCGCATGCCCTGATTCTCATGGGTGACTTTAATTTTCCTGATATCTGCTGGGAGAGCAATACTGCGGTGCATAGACAATCCAGGAAGTTTTTGGAAAGCGTAGGGGACAATTTCCTGGTGCAAGTGCTAGAGGAGCCAACTAGGGGAGGCGCTTTTCTTGACCTGCTGCTCACAAACCAGGCAGAATTAGTGGGGGAAGCAAAAGTGGATGGGAATCTGGGAGGCAGTGACCATGAGTTGGTTGAGTTCAGGATCCTGACGCAGGGAAGAAAGGTAAGCAGCAGGATACGGACCCTGGACTTCAGGAAAGCAGACTTCGACTCCCTCAGGGAACGGATGGCCAGGATCCCCTGGGGGACTAACTTGAAGGGGAAAGGAGTCCAGGAGAGCTGGCTGTATTTCAAGGAATCCCTGTTGAGGTTACAGGGACAAACCATCCCGATGAGTCGAAAGAATAGTAAATATGGCAGGCGACCGGCTTGGCTTAACGGTGAAATCCTAGCGGATCTTAAACATAAAAAAGAAGCTTACAAGAAGTGGAAGGTTGGACATATGACCAGGGAAGAGTATAAAAATATTGCTCGGGCATGTAGGAATGAAATCAGGAGGGCCAAATCGCACCTGGAGCTGCAGCTAGCGAGAGATGTCAAGAGTAACAAGAAGGGTTTCTTCAGGTATGTTGGCAACAAGAAGAAAGCCAAGGAAAGTGTGGGACCCTTACTGAATAAGGGAGGCAACCTAGTGACAGAGGATGTGGAAAAAGCTAATGTACTCAATGCTTTTTTTGCCTCTGTTTTCACTAACAAGGTCAGCTCCCAGACTGCTACGCTGGGCATCACAAAATGGGGAAGAGATGGCCAGCCCTCTGTGGAGATAGAGGTGGTTAGGGACTATTTAGAAAAGCTGGACGTGCACAAGTCCATGGGGCCGGACGAGTTGCATCCGAGAGTGCTGAAGGAATTGGCGGCTGTGATTGCAGAGCCATTGGCCATTATCTTTGAAAACTCGTGGCGAACCGGGGAAGTCCCGGATGACTGGAAAAAGGCTAATGTAGTCCCAATCTTTAAAAAAGGGAAGAAGGAGGATCCTGGGAACTACAGGCCAGTCAGCCTCACCTCAGTCCCTGGAAAAATCATGGAGCAGGTCCTCAAAGAATCAATCTTGAAATACTTGCATGAGAGGAAAGTGATCAGGAACAGCCAGCATGGATTCACCAAGGGAAGGTCATGCCTGACTAATCTAATCGCCTTTTATGATGAGATTACTGGTTCTGTGGATGAAGGGAAAGGAGTGGATGTATTGTTTCTTGACTTTAGCAAAGCTTTTGACACGGTCTCCCACAGTATTCTTGTCAGCAAGTTAAGGAAGTATGGGCTGGATGAATGCACTATAGGGTGGGTAGAAAGCTGGCTAGATTGTCGGGCTCAACGGGTAGTGATCAATGGCTCCATGTCTAGTTGGCAGCCGGTGTCAAGTGGAGTGCCCCAGGGGTCGGTCCTGGGGCCGGTTTTGTTCAATATCTTCATAAATGATCTGGAGGATGGTGTGGATTGCACTCTTAGCAAATTTGCGGACGATAGTAAACTGGGAGGAGTGGTAGATACGCTGGAGGGGAGGGATAGGATACAGAAGGACCTAGACAAATTGGAGGATTGGGCCAAAAGAAATCTGATGAGGTTCAATAAGGATAAGTGCAGGGTCCTGCACTTAGGACGGAAGAATCCAATGCACCGCTACAGACTAGGGACCGAATGGCTAGGCAGCAGTTCTGCGGAAAAGGACCTAGGGGTGACAGTGGACGAGAAGCTGGATATGAGTCAGCAGTGTGCCCTTGTTGCCAAGAAGGCCAATGGCATTTTGGGATGTATAAGTAGGGGCATAGCGAGCAGATCGAGGGACGTGATCGTCCCCCTCTATTCGACATTGGTGAGGCCTCATCTGGAGTACTGTGTCCAGTTTTGGGCCCCACACTACAAGAAGGATGTGGATAAATTGGAGAGAGTCCAGCGAAGGGCAACAAAAATGATTAGGGGTCTAGAACACATGACTTATGAGGAGAGGCTGAGGGAGCTGGGATTGTTTAGCCTGCAGAAGAGAAGAATGAGGGGGGATTTGATAGCTGCTTTCAACTACCTGAAAGGGGGTTCCAAAGAGGATGGCTCTAGACTGTTCTCAATGGTAGCAGATGACAGAACGAGGAGTAATGGCCTCAAGTTGCAGTGGGGGAGGTTTAGATTGGATATTAGGAAAAACTTTTTCACTAAGAGGGTGGTGAAACACTGGAATGCGTTACCTAGGGAGGTGGTGGAATCTCCTTCCTTGGAAGTTTTTAAGGTCAGGCTTGACAAAGCCCTGGCTGGGATGATTTAACTGGGAATTGGTCCTGCTTCGAGCAGGGGGTTGGACTAGATGACCTTCAGGGGTCCCTTCCAACCCTGATATTCTATGATTCTATGATCATTTTAACACCCTGGATGGGGAGAGTGAGTGGAAATGAAGCCCACATGAGGAGGAATTAGGAAATCCTGCAAGGAATAAAATGGGTGGAAAAACATACAGACAGATAAAAGGAAGAAAAATGAAGTATCATATTTATTTATCATTATAGTGCTTAGCAGCACCAACCAAGATCAGAATTCCATTGTGGTAGGTACTACAGAGTAAGAGACTGTCCCTGCTCCAAAGAGTTCACACACTAAAAAGACAAGATAAACAAATGGTGGGGTAGGGGGATAACATATGGGCAAAGTATCAAAGTGATGCCTGGCAAATGTAGTATTAGTTCCACAATTTTTAATTTTTATTTGTTATGGGAAGGCAGGGGGGGAAAGCTGCATGGAGCCTGGTGTCCCTAGGGAGGTGGTGGTGGGGCGGGGGGGTTCACATCCTCTGCACAGTTCCGGGCCCAGGAGTGCTTCCCTACCCCATTGTGTGGCTATAACTTGTCTTAGGAAAGGGAAAAAAACAAAGACCAAAAGTTACAACAGACCTAAAGAAAAAGGGACCATATTTTCCGACTGAGTGATGCTGAATGTGACAATAAGGTACTGAACAAGTAATAAATACTGATAAGTAAAAGTTGAATTACTGCATAATGGCCATAATCTACCATTGATATTTCTGCAAACCACTCACAGACATGAGCGGAAGACCCACTGTATGTGGTTCTAAATTTATACCTCAGCCCACAGACTAATTAATGGATTGTGGCTGTCTCCATAGAATATTTGATACCCTGGTCCTTGGACATCAAGTTCATTGAATAAAAATTCCTTTTCAATGTCATTAGTACCATGCTCATCACCAAAGGATCGGAACACCTAAAGAAAGCTGAAGTGTGCAAAGATGCCTAAAAAAAAAGCCATTCATTGGCCCCTTTATGGGCTGAAACACCACTGTACAATGCTTAATCCCTTATGAAAGCCTCAGTCACTTCTATCCACAGAAAAGAAAAAAGTAAAAAAAAAAAAAAAAGAAGAAGAGGAGAAAAATGCACTTTAAATGTACTTTAAAACCCCCTGGCAATCTCGACATCTTTATCTGGCAGGGTTTCAGTCAAAATAGAGAGAAAGGGCATTGTTCTCAAATATCACCACTCTACACTCAGACGTCAGCAGGGAGCACATAACTGGGAAGGATCTGAGAATCAGTGTTGTTGCCATTGTCCAATCACTAGGATTCACTGTGCAAGCTGTCTGGTTCTTGCAGCACAGAGCTGTCTTTCTCGGGTAAGGTGAATCTACTCTGGCTTGTCCATTTTTACCTTTCTACGATACTCCAGAGTTTCATCTCCCTTTCTCCAACTTCAAAAGTTGCACTAGGTTTTCTTGCTGGCACAAATTCTTTTCAGCTGGCTGAGAGGGGATTCTATGACAAACTCTCTCCAATTCAGATGCAGTCAATTCTCTGGATCTACTGTTAACCCTATTGGTTTTATCTCCTCATAGTAATACACTTCTTCTCCCTGAATTTTCTATAAGAAGCACTTGAGCATGCAGTTATTTCTATCTTAAAGGTTTGGGTCTCTTAAGGACTAGAATCATAGAACCATAGGGTTAGAAGGGACCACAAGGATCATCTAGTCTAACCCCCTGCCAAAATGCAAGATTTGTTGGGTCTGAACCATCCAAGACAGATGGCTATCCAGTCTCCTTTTGAAAAGCTCCAGTGAAGGAGCTTCCACAAACTCCCTAGGCAGTCTGTTCCATTGTCCTACTGTTCTTACAGTTCGGAAGTTTTTCCTGAGATTTAATCTAAATCTGCTATGCTGTATCTTGAACCCATTACCTCTTGTCCTGCCCTCTGTGGCAAGAGAGAACATTTCTTCATCTTTTTTGAAGTATTTGAAGACTGCTATTATGTCCCCCCTTAATCTCCTCTTTTCCAAACTAAACATACCCAATTCCTTCAGCCTTTGCTTGTATGGCTTGCATTCCATCCTTTTCAACATCTTTGTCAGTCGCCTCTCAATCCTTTCCAGTTTCTCCACATCCTTTCTATACATTGGTGACCAAAACTGTTCTCAAGCTGAAGCCTAACCAGCACTGAATAGAGCAATACTATCACCTCCTGTAACTTGCAAGCTAACGCCTGTGTTAATGCAACCTAAAATTGCATTTGCATTTTTTGCAACAGCATCGCAGTGCTGACGCACGTTGAGGTTGTGATCCACCACAATTCCCAGATCCTTCTCAGCAGTGCTGCCGCCGCCAAGCCAAGATCTTTGAAGCGTCACACATAAATACTTGTGCTTTGCAAGCTTCTTATAAAGTAGTGCTTCACGTTGCTAAGGCTAAAAAGCCATACACAATCAGTGAAACGCTAGTGATAGGCTGTATTAAAGATGTCTACATGGAAACGCTGGGCGAGCCGACAGCAAAGAAAGTGGCTCAGGTGCAACTTTCAAATGACACTATAGCTCAACGAATTCACGATCTGGCTCACTATATGGATGATCAGCTCATAGGACAGATTAAATTAGCAAAGTACTTTTCTTTGCAGCTTGGTGAATGTACTGACGTTGCTAATACAGCAATTCTGATGGTGTATGTGCGCTTGAACATGAGGGTGATTTGAAGGAAGAGTTTTTGTTTTCTCCTTCACTACCAACAAAAACAACTAGTTCTGAAGTGTTCAAGACTGTGAGCGACTACATTGTTAACAAATGTGGGCTGGACTTTAAGTTTTGTGTAGGCGTATGTTCTGATGGCACTGCCGAAATGACAGGACGGCATTCTGGAGTGGTTACCCAGATTAAGGCACTTGCACCTGAATGCAAGTCAACGCACGCCTTCCTTCACCGAGAAAGTCTTGCAACAAAAAAAATGTCAACAGAACTAATCAGTGTGCTCAGTGAGGTCGTAAAAATTATGAACCATGTAAAGGCGAATGCTTTAAATTCAAGACTATTCGCTGCATTATGTGATGATATGGGAGCTGATCATAATCAGCTCCTATTGCATGCCGATGTACGTTGGTTATTGAGGGGAAAAGTCCTGTCAAGAGTATGTGAGCTCCAAAACGAGCTTGCCGAGTTTCTTCAGGACAAAAAACCAAATTGGTCACAATTGTTCCGAGCTGTGGATTGGATAGCCAAGCTGGCTTATTTGGCTGATATCTTTGCTATCTTTAATGATCTCAACACCTCCATGAAGGGAAGGATGGCTTCGGGTCTTAAAACGGCAGACAAGATCAACAGACAGAAACGAAAGCTAGAAGCATGGAAGAGTCAAGTGTCAAGAGATTGTTATGACATGTTTCACAAATTAGCGACAATCATTGCCGATGCAGGCGAAGACCTTAATGTTACATCTCTACGAAACGTCATCAGTGAACACTTGATGAATTTGGCAGAACGTTTTGAGTTTTACTTTCCAGCAGAAGAAGATCCACAAAAAGGGACTGGATGGATCCGAAATCCGTTTATTCCATTGAAAGATGACTTAACTGACACTATGGAGGATAAATTGTTGGAGCTGGCTGCTGATGAAGGATTGAAGATGAGTTTCGAAACTACAACATCACTTGCTTCCTTCTGGATAAAAGTGAAAGCAGAATATCCTGAGCTTACTGAAATTGCTCTGAAAACTCTTCTCCCATTTCCATCAACATACCTCTGCGAGACTGGCTTCTCAACCATGAGTGTCATTAAGAAAAAGTACAGGAATAGTATGGATATTCATTCTCCGGTGCACGTGGCACTGTCCTCAATTGAACCATGACTGGATAAGCGAACAAAGAAGAAGCAGGCTCACCTTTCACATTAGTAAAGGTTAAGTTTTTAACATGCCTATTATTATGTTAATAAAATAGCTTATCAATTTGATATTTTAGTATTAAGACATATTTTCAAAATTATTATGTCTTCAATTTAATGTTACCTATTCCTTTCAAAATTTTTTAACCTTTACTTTATTCATTATAATTTTTTATTTTATTACTTTTATATAATTTTTAATAATATCTTTGTTAGGAGACTTTGCTGGTTTGATTTTTTAATATTTTTATTTGTATTGTAATATTGTATTTGTTTACAAAATAAACAATGTCTGCCAACTTTTATTATATTCATTATATTGTTTCTGATATAAATTAATATTACAAATGTTCAAATAATATTTTCTTGGATCATAAATGAATAAGTAGTCATTTTATACTATCCGCACAGATGCACAGCCTTTCAGTCTTCAATGTATTTAAATGGGAACAGCTCCACGAGTACGCTACACTTGGTATGCACACTCCTATTCCAATTAATACAGTGAAGAATGTTAGTTTTTCTGATCTGATGTGCTATGTGCCTATGCGAATACGATAATAATATGGCACAAATATGGTACCAGTCCCTGGCACACTGGAAAAAATTGCCGGTCCGCCACATCAGATAGTTTGAGAAGCACTACTATAGAATACTGTCTCCTTCACTACATAACCCTGATTTGTTCCCCAGAACAGGTCCATTACATGCACAGAATGAGGCAGGGGTCTTGTGGAAAAAATAGTATGTGATCCTGTAATTAAAGGCTATCATAAGGCATATGCACAAGGGGATCAAATTAAGCTTGCACTTGCAATGTTAACTCTGTGTGGCAAATTGCTGGTATGATTATGATGGGTCCCGCGCTTCCTCTTCTTGAGTGGGGGTTCAGGGCACAGTTTCCTGCCCCTGAACTAGGGTATCTACTGTCCCACTAGTAACCCAGAGAAGGGTAGTGGAGAGGGAGGGACCCAGGCCCGCCCTCTACTCCGGGTCCTAGCCAAAGGGCCCTAGGGATAGTGGTAAACCACTTGAACTAGTGCTTCCTTCCCCTGGGCTATTCCCGCTCCTGCTCTTCAGCTTGTGGGGCTTCCTCCCTCTCTCTCTCTGCACAAGCCGGATGTCTCTTTACCTAGGGTCTTGGTCTTCTAGCCAGCCACGGCACTTCTCCAAACTGGTCTCTGCTCCAACTCCTCCTGGTCTGATTGAAGCAGGGGGTTTTTATCATGTGACTGGCTTCAGGTGCTCTAATTGACTTCAGGTCAATTATAATTAGTCTATAGCAAACTTTTTTCCCTCTACAGGGAGTAAGACTCCCTTCTAGTACTCTCCTGCTGCCCTCTGGCCATGCTGTATCACACATCCCCCCTCCCTGCTCAACACCATGGGGTTGGACTACTAGGGACAAGAAGCAGCGCTGTCATGATAGGCCATCAGCGTTGCCATGTTGGCTTCCAGCCCTATGCTGTACGCGGAAATGAAAGGGCTGCAGGGATAGGAACCACCTAGTCACTCTTTTCAGAGTAACAGCCGTGTTAGTCTGTATTCGTAAAAAGAAAAAAGAAAAGGAGTACTTGTGGCACCTTAGAGACTAACCAGTTTATTTGAGCATGAGCTTTCGTGAGCTACAGCTCACCTGCGTTTTCTCCTTGTTTCGCTGTATCCACTGGAGTGGGGCGTGGTCTGTCACGAGGGTAAACCGCTGTCCCAGTAGGTAGTAGCGGAGAGTCTGCATAGCCCATTTTACCGCCAGACATTCCTTTTCAACGACGGCGTACTTTTGTTCCCTGCAGAGGAGTTTCTGGCTGAGGTACAAGATCGGGGGTTCCTCCTCCCCACCATCTGCAAAAGGACGGCTCCTAGCCCTACCTCCGAGGCATCTGTTTGTAGGATGAATTCCTTCTCGAAGACTGGGGCTATGAGTACTGGATGGCAGCAAAGGGCTGTCCTTAAATCTGCAAATGCTCCTTCTGCCACATCAGTCCACTTTACTATCTCGGGGCCCCGAGCCTTTATCAAATCCGTCAATGGCCCTACTCTTGTGGCGAAATGAGGGATGAATCTTCTATAGTATCCTACTATCCCTAAAAATGCTCTGACCTGCTTTTTGTGGACTGGTTGAGGCCAACCTTGTATTGCCTCCACTTTGTTCCATTGGGGTTTCCCCAAACCTCTTCCTACTACATACCCGAGGTATCTGGCCTCAGCTAGTCCTGTCATGCACTTGAGAGGGTTGGTAATGAGGCCGGCCTTCCGCAGGGTGTCTAGCACCGCTTCTACTTTTCCTAGGTGCATTTCCCAGTCAGGGCTATGGATGATTATGTCGTCTAGATAGGCAGCGGCATACTTGGCATGGGGTCACAGCAATTTGTCCATAAGTCGTTGGAACGTTGCAGGGCCCCATGGAGTCTGAAAGGGAGGACAGTGTATTGGAACAGGCCATCGGGCGTAGAGAAGGCAGTCTTTTCCTTGGCATTCCCGGCCAGGGGAATTTGCCATATCCCTTGGTCAGGTCCAGACTGGTTAGGTATGGTAGGATATAGATATTCAGGCCTGTTGGTAAAGGTCTGTACTCGAAGAATTTAGGTGTACTCTTATCCCTTGGCTAGTCAGACGTATAAAAGAAAGAATCAAAATCACTGTCTGCCAGTGTAAGGTCCTTCTCTTACTGTGACAGTCCGAGGCCCTGTTCTTAGATTAAGGCCTTTGGCTAAGCAACAGAGGCAGCCATAAGCTGGGAAGTGAACGGTCACATCCTCACATTCCAAACTAGTCACATTGAAATAAGGTGCTATTGGGCTGTTAGGAATACAATCCTGTCCTGATAGTGCCTATCACCTCCAGAGAAAGGGAAGTGCCTAGAAAATGTAAAAGGAAACTTAGTTTGATAGCATCCTGTCTGGCAAGAACTCACTTATCAACAGCTGGGCTGTGAAATCCTCACTTCTGTATTGTTTTGTCATTATAGTTCCCATTTTGCTATTGTTTGTCTGTATAATCTCTGTCTGGTTCTGTGATTGTTCCTGTATGCTGTATAATTAATTTTGCTGGGTGTAAACTAATTAAGGTGGTGGGATATAATTGGTTACATAAGCATGTTACAATATGTTAGGATTGGTTAGTTAAATTTCAGGAAAATGATTGGTTAAGGTATAGCTAAGCAGAACTCAAGTTATACTATATAATCTGCAGTCCATCAGGATGGGGGGGTGGGGGAGATGGGAACAGGGAATGTGGGTAAGGAAATTGGAATCATGTTTGGCTAAGGGCAGGAATGGGAACAAGGACACAGGTGTAAGGCTCTGTGGTGTCAGAGCTGGGAAGGAGGACACTAAGGAAGGAAACTGGAATCATGCTTGCTGGAAGTTCACCCCAATAAACATCGAATTTTTTGCACCTTTGGACTTCAGGTATTGTTGCTCTCTGTTCATGCGAGAAGGACCAGGGAAGGAAACGGGTGAAGGAATAAACCCCCTAACAAGGTATCAGGCCTTGCCAAACTGATCAACTAGCTCGTCAATGTATGGTATCGGATAGGCATTGAATTGGGATACTTCATTCAACTTCCGGAAGTCGTTGCAAAACCTCAGGGTGCCGTCAGGCCTGGGGACTAGGACGATAGGGCTGGACCACTGGCTGTAGGATTCTTCAATAACGCTGAGTTCCAGCATCTTCTTCACTTCTGTCCTAATTTCTTCCCTTTTAGCTTCCGGTATTCGGTATGCTCTTATTGTCACCCTTACTCCGGGACTGGTGACAATATGATGTTGGACCAGTGTCGTACAGCCCGGCTGTATACAGAACACGTCCTGGTTCTGTTGAATCGTATCAATGACCTCTGTTCATTGTTCTGTAATTAACTCAGGAGATATCTTTACCTGCCCCTGAAGGTCATCTGTCTGGGGTGGAGCTCCCCTAACGACCAGGCACGTCTCTCGGTCACGCCAGGGATTCAGTAAGTTGATGTGGTAGATTTGCTCTGGCCTTCAGCGGTCTGGTTGTCTGAACTTATAGTCCACCTCTCCAATGGCTTCCACTATCTCATATGGTCCACGCCAGCTGGCTAGGAATTTGCTTTCTGCTGTCGGCACTAGCACCATCACCCGTTCCCCCGGCTGAAATCTCCGTACTTTCGGCCGACTGTTGTAATATGTCCGCTGGGCCTCTTGTGCTTTTTCCAAATGTTCTCGTACTATAGGGGTTACTCGAGTTATTCGCTCTCTCATCTGTGTCATGTGCTCAATGACATTCTCTCCTGAGTTGGGTTGTTCTTCCCAATCTTCCTTGGCAATATTCCGCGTGGGTGGCGTCCATATAGTAGTTCAAAGGGAGAGAAACCAGTGGACACCTGGAAGACTTCCTGTATAGCAAACATTACATATGGTAGAAGGGTATCCCAGTCTTTTCCATCCTGAGCTACCACCTTCCGGATCATACTTTTAAGGGTACGGTTAAACCGCTCAACCAGTCCATCTGTTTGTGGATGGTAGACTCTGGTCCATATGGCCTGGATGCCGAGTAGGGTACATAAGTCTTTCATTAATTTTGACATGAAAGGGTTCCTTGGTCTGTCAGGATCTCCTTAGGGATGCCCACTCTGGCAAAATCCTGGAGCAGTTCTTTTGCTATTGCCTTGGATGTGGGGTTTCTTAAAGGAATGGCTTCTGGATACCACGTGGCACAGTCAAGGATGACTAGTACGTTTTGGTGGCCCCGAGCTGATCTTTCCAGTGGGCCCACTATGTCCATGGCTATCCTCTTGAAAGGGACTTCAATAATAGGCAAAAGTACTAATGGGGCCCGCAAGTGAGGTCGGGGGCTATGCAACTGGCATTCAGGGCAAGCGGCACAATAGCACTGGACCTCTGCACGTATTCCTGACCAATAAATCCTTCCTAGGCCTGTATCCAGTGTCTTGTCTACTCCTAGATGTCCCCCAAATAGATGACTGTGAGCTAACTCTAGTATTGCCCTTGTGTGTTTCCGTGGGACTAAGAGTTGCTCTACTTCGTCCCCTCGTATTTGCTCTATCCTGTATAACAGATCGCGTTTGAGCACATAATATGGCCTTGGGCCTTTGGTCTTTCCTTCGACGGGTACGCCATTTACTTCCACTACCTCCTCCCTCACGTTCACATATAGCAGGTCATTGGTTTGGTCCTGCCCAAAATTCTCATGGGCGGTACCAAACTGGCCTAATTCCAGGGGGCTTGTTTCTACTCCGCCCCCTGGGTTGCCCCTACTTAGACTAGGAACCGCCTCCGAGTCCTCACTGGCCTGAATTATCCCCTGGCCTCCTGAACGGGTTCGCCTACCAACAAGGGTGGTTTTCTGGTTCTCTGCTAGAATCCTGGTCCCTAATCTTTTATCTGCCCTCCTTTCCGACCTAGACTTTCGGGGTTTTCCGGGGGATGAGAATAACTCTGTGGCAAATTCGGCAAACACTGGGGTGAGGCTATCTGTAGGTGCCTCCATCTCAGCCTGGGGGTTGCTACCCTCCCCTGGCTCTATTGGGTGGAGTAAGCTCTCAAACCCAGGGAATTCCCTACCAATTAAGACAGGGTAGGGGAGCCTGCGGACCACCACTGCAGACACCCTGGTAGTATTCCCCTAGATCTCAATCCCTACCAGGATTGTGGGGTAGAAATTTACGGTGCCATGAACACACGTTACCCCTGTGTTTTTGGCCTGGGTTAGTTGGTCTTGCCCCACCAACTTCCCCGAGACCAGTGTGACAGCACTCCCGGAATCTACTAATGCTATGGTCTCAATACCTTTAATTTTTACTGATCTTGTATACCCATGTGAGGTCATTGCAACCCCTACCAGGCCGATTAGGCCACACTGCTCCCCGTGATCCCCCAGACTACACTGCATAGGCTCTTCCCTGTTGGGGCATTGGGCTGTGATATGCCCCAATTCCCCACACTCGTAACACCGCCCCCTTATTCCTGTTGCCACCCTTAGAATCATAGAATCTCAGGGTTGGAAGGGACCTCAGGAGGTCATCTAGTCCAACCCCCTGCTCAAACCAGGACCAATCCCCAATCAAATCATCCCAGCCAGGGCTTTGTCAAGCCTGACCTTAAAAACTTCCAAGGAAGGAGATTCTACCACCTCCCTAGCTAACACATTCCAGTGTTTCACCACCCTCTTGGTGAAAAAGTTTTTCCTAATATCCAACCTAAACCTCCCCCACTGCAACTTGAGACCATTACTCCTTGTCCTGTCTTCTTCTACCACTGAGAACAGTCTAGAACCATCCTCTCTGGAACCACCTCTCAGGTAGTTGAAAGCAGCTATCAAATCCCCCCTCATTCTTCTCTTCTGCAGACTAAACAATCCCAGTTCCCTCAGCCTCTCCTCATAAGTCATGTGTTCCAGACCCCTAATCATTTTTGTTGCCCTTCGCTGGACTCTCTCCAATTTTTCCACATCCTTCTTGTAGTGTGGGGCCCAAAACTGGACACAGTACTCCAGATGAGGCCTCACCAATGTCGAATAGAGGGAAACGATCACGTCCTTCGATCTGCTCGCTATGCCCCTACTTATACATCCCAAAATGCCATTGGCCTTCTTGGCAACAAGGGCACACTGCTGACTCATATCCAGCTTCTCGTCCACTGTCACCCCTAGGTCCTTTTCCGCAGAACTGCTGCCTAGCCATTCGGTCCCTAGTCTGTAGCTGTGCATTGGGTTCTTCCATCCTAAGTGCAGGACCCTGCACTTATCCTTATTGAACCTCATCAGGTTTCTTTTGGCCCAATCCTCCAATTTGTCTAGGTCCCTCTGTATCCTATCCCTGCCCTCCAGCGTATCTACCACTCCTCCCAGTTTAGTATCATCCGCAAATTTGCTGAGAGTGCAATCCACACCATCCTCCAGATCATTTATGAAGATACTGAACAAAACCGGCCCCAGGACCGACCCCTGGGGCACTCCACTTGACACCGGCTGCCAACTAGACATGGAGCCCTTTGCCTGGGGCTATTTGGCTGGCCCCCCCAGCCCTCTCTTCCCAAACCCCCAGATCCCTTCTTGGCCTTGGGCCATTCCTCGGTGTCTTTCCTCCCAGTTATGGTTCTCCTGGAGTTCTCGACAGTCCGGGGCCTTAGGTTTGGGACTGGCTTCCTGTTTTGCTGTGTCTCACCCCCTGGGGTCTCGAAGAGTTCGTGGGCTGCCAGCTGTCTTTAGGGCATTGGTCCTGCTTTGAGCATGGAGTTGGACTAGATGACCTCCTAGATGAGGTCCCTTCCAACCCTGATATTCTATGAACCTCCTTCTGGGAAATGGATGACTCTTTCATCTGAAATTTTCAACAAATTTTCAGGCTGAAGCAGCCATCTAGCATAGAAAATTTCATCCCAAGTGACTGAAACTTGGCAAAGTTATAAGCACCTGAAAACAGAGTCTATAATAAAAGTTAACAAGTAATATTCAGCTCAAATAATTTACAACAAACCAAGAAAATAAAGGTTAATGGATTTCACAAAAGAAAATCAAACACTGTACTGTAACTCCTCACTTAAAGTCATCCCAGTTAACATTGTTCCGTTGCTGATCAATTAGGGAACATGCTCGTTTAAAGTTGTGCAATGCTCCCTTATAATGTTGTTTGGCAGCCACCTGCTTTGTCCACTGCTTGCAGGAAGAGCAGCCCGTTGCAGCTAGCTGGTGGGGGCTTGGAACCAGTGTGGACCAGCGGCCCCCCTACCAGCTCCCCGCAGCCCTAAGTTCCCTGTGTGGCAGCTGCCGAGCAAGCTATCAATTGCCAGCACTTCAGTTTTCCCTCCTCCCACTGCCATGTGCTGCTCCTATGCTCTGCCTTGGAGCTGCTCTCCAGAGCCTCCTGCTTGCTGTGCGGAGGAAGGGAGAAGAGGGAGATTAATGTCAGGGTGTCCTCCTCCCCCCTACTCCTGCCCCCCACTTCCCTTTCTCCATATAGAGCAGGCGGGAGACACAACAGGGCTCAGAACAAAGAGAGCTGGCCACAGCTGCTGTCTCAACTTCCTGATCTTTTTAAAGGCAATGTATTTAGAATGTGGTGTCAGCGTACTCAAAGGGGCAATGCGCCTCTCTCTCTCTCTCCCACACACAGGGTGTGTGTCTCTGTCTGCCATGCTGTCTCCCCTCCCTCCATCCGTACTGCCTTGTAGAGTGTGAGGCTATGTTAACAACAATGTGTTAATCCTTGAGGGCTCAGCCAAATGCTAGTTCATCATTTAGCAGGAAGGCATTCCCTGGTAAATATCCCACCCCCTTCCACCCTCTAACTTCACCACCTCAACCAAGCTTCACCATCATCATTGCTGTGTACAGTATTAAATTGTTTGTTTAAAACTTATACTGTGTGTATGTATGCATGTGTGTTTGGAATTTCCCTGGAACCTAACCCCACCATTTACATTAATTCTTCTGGGGAAAACTGGATTAGCTTAACATCGTTTCGCTTAAAGTCGCATCTTTCAGGAACATAACTACAACGTTAAGCAAGGAGTTACTGTACCCTTTTAAAACTCCTTATCAAGGAAGTAATTACCATAATCACTCTGGACACAGAGTGATTCTCCAAGAAAGGGTCAGGCTTTTGGACATGGAGTACCCAAGAAAGAAGTTCACATGTAAGACCAAATTTCCCCTTATCTGGACCCTCCAGATCTCACAATTTTAATAGTGGGTGTAGAAAGCAACAAAGTCACCACTTTCTAACTTATGCTATTCTACTTCCTTAGGATGTTCTAGATTTTGTCAGAATGATAGGAATATTACTTCTGTCTTCTCTAAGATTTTGTGTTGACCTTGGCAATGAGCCCAAGAACTACCATGACTTCATGAAACAGAGGCTCTACCAAATGCTGAAATCTGCCTGAATAAAATGACAGCAAATAGGAAAGATACTTTCAATTAGAAGACGTAAACAGCAACCGACTGAGGACACTAGAACTGTGGTTTTATGAAGGTTTGGACCACACAGCTCAAGTTTCATGATGGTAATCTGCATATTATCGAACAGCTGAAGATGGTGGCACTTAAGAATCTGGTCATGTGATGGCAATTAGATAGTCTCCTTTGTTTGTTACAGTTCAATATACTTGCAGTTGCAAACCCTTGTGTTTTCCAAGTGTTAGTCCTGATCCTTACCTGATCATTTACCCTTTTTAAATATTGGCACCTTAGCTTTCTTCCATCCTACAAGAACTTCCCCAGTGATCCAAAACTTATTGAAAATCCACATAAATGGTCCAATGAGCTCCTTAACCCACTTGTTTAATATTCTCAGATGCAAGTATTCTGGACCTGCTGTGGTGTAACTGTCTAACTTTAGTAGCAGCTACTTAACATCTTCCTTGGCTGTTATTGGAGTAGAAAGTATTTCGTCATCATATAATATGAATGCATCATCTGTTTTCCAAAAAACAGAGCAGCAATCAGCGTGGATAAAAATCAATGATTTAAAAAAAATTAACAGATTTTTTTATTTAAATTGGATTTTTTTATTTAAATCGCATTTTTTGATACAATACTTATACAAAACCTATATAAAGATAGTTTTAATTAAGATACATTATAGCTCAAAGATATCTTATCATGGAATAGGGATTATAAATTTTAATTCTATAGTATGAAACAATATATTCACGTAATGTTAAAGAAAAGTTTTGTAAATGAATTCCAATAGTTCATGGATTAGGGACCCAATCTTATGGGGTCCATGGGGCTTCTGTAAAGATTATTTAGGTTAATCTTTCTGTCTACCCAATGGGACTCAGTGCTCAATCGAGAAGATACCATCAGAGATGCTTAGTTTTGCCATTCGCAAACTGTGGATTTGTGTCTCCAGAGATAACATGCTTGTTAACAGCAAAAATGTTTTTAAATAAATAAGTAAATAATATATAGAGGTGAGAAATAACAGACCTCAATCCTATTGTCCCCCTGCAAGTTTGTATACACAGAGTCAATCCCTAACCTCTCTCTAAAAGTGCAAAAAGTTTCAAAAAGTTCAATGAATAGAAGATTATTGGGGACGGAATAGATCTGGACAAGGAGAAGAAGTCTGGAGATAAATGTGAGAAGGGAGGGACAGGCAGTAGAAACAAAAGTGAAACTGTTTGAGCAACATATTCCAGAAGTCTTGCGGTCTGAGTGTAGCCTTCATTGATTTGAGATCAATCATACAATTCTCTCACTAGAAGGGAAAACCTATAATGGCAGCAGGCTGTAAAAGAGACCCAGTTTGGGAATATTTTAATGAAGTTCCTCTACCTGTAGGTAAGACAGGCATGTGTGCAAAATACATACTGTGCAACAAAGAAATGCAAGGCCTGATTGCCCGAATGAAACAACAACATGAGAAGTTTCAGAGTAGCAGCTGTGTTAGTCTGTATCCGCAAAAAGAAAAGGAGGACTTGTGGCACCTTAGAGATTAACAAATTAATTTGAGCATAAGCTTTCGTGAGCTACAGCTCACTTCATCGGATGCATTCAGTGGAAAATACAGTGGGGAGATTTATATACACAGAGAACATGAAACAATGGGCTGTTACCATACACACTGTAACGAGAGTGATCAGGTAAGGTGAACTATTACCAGCAGGAGAGCGGGGAGAAAAAAACCTTTTGTAGTGATAATCAAGGTGGGCGATTTCCAGCAGCTGACGAGAACATCTGGGGGAATAAACATGGGGAAATAGTTTTACTTTGTGTAATGACACATCCACTCCCAGGCTCTGTTCAAGCCTAAGTTAATTGTATCCAGTTTGCAAATTAATTCCAATTCAGCAGTCTCTCGTTGGAGTCTGTTTTTGAAGGTTTTTTTGTTGAAGAATTGCCACTTTTAGGTCTCTAATCGAGTGACCAAAGAGATTGAAGTGTTCTCCGACTGGTTTTTGAATGTTATAATTCTTGACATCTGATTTGTGTCCATTTATTCTTTTACGTAGAGACTGTCCAGTTTGGCCAATGTACATGGCAGAGGGGCATTGCTGGCACATGATGGCATATATCACATTGGTAGATGTGCAGGTGAACGAGCCTCTGATAGTGTGCCTGATGTGATGTGATGTGTTCCTTCTCAGGAGGAAGCTACCTTGAAGATGATGAAAGGAACATGCCTGAACATGCAGGATCTTCGGGTTGGTAAAGTTTTTTATTTCATACTTCTTTCTTAAGGACTGCGTGTCTTCCTTCTGGACTATTCTTGAATTCTCATGTTTGAGCAAAAAATATAGTTGTTACTCTAGATGCAATTGTAATAAAAAATAAATAGCTGAAATAGGCAGATCTTCCTTTTACAATTTCACCTTTAAAGTAGTACTGTCAGTGAATGCAATAAGTAATACTAAATGGGCAATATGGTAATAATAATTAAATAACTGCATTGACTTATTTTGTTTAGGAGAATCCATCTTCAACATACACGATTCTGAAGACTATCCACCTTTAAGATCACCATCATTTTCTACAGTTTCAGAGTTATCTGCCAATGATAGTGTTTCAGTCACATCATGTATGTCACATAGCCACAATATATCACCTGTAGCAAAAAGAAAAAAAAATCTCCATCATCCAGAAACAACCATAGATAAGTTTGTGGTAAGAACCAGCAGATTACAAAAAGAGGTAATTGATGAAAAAATTGCCCGGTTTGTTTATGCAACAAACATATGCAACAAACATCATTTCCGTATGATTGAGAACCCACACTTCATTAACATGGTTCCGTCATTAAGACCAGGATACAGTCCACCCAACAGAGCAGATGTTGTCGGCAAATTGCTGGATAAAGTGTATGAAAGAGAAATTGAGCACTGTGCAAAAGGTCTAGAGGGTGAAATTGTTAACCTGAGTCTTGATGGGTGGAGCAATGTCCACAATGATCCTGTTATATGTGCCTGGATGACAACAGAAGGGAATGTCTTCCTTACAGAAACAACTGATACATCACGAAATTCACACACAGCAGAATACTTACAAAAAGCAGCAGTATAACAAACTGTGAAAAAAATTTCAAATGTCTAGACATTTTATCACAATTGCTCTGAAAAAAGTGGGAGGAACCACGCTAACTCTCCCCCAAGACGCGTGATGGAACTCGGTAGTGGACTGTTTTGAGCACTGTATCAAGAACTGGCCTAATCTGATGACAGTTTGTGAACAAAATCGTGAAAAAATAGATGGCACTGTCACAGCCAAAGTTCTCAACATTGGGCTTAAGAGAAATGTTGAACACATGCTGAGTACCCTGAAGCCTATTTCTGTAGCCTTGAACAAAATGCAGGGAAATAGCTGTTTTATTGCTGACAATAAAATATTGTTTTATTTTGAGCTTATAAAGAGAAATATGCAATGACAGAGTTTAATTACAAGCATTAAAAAATGAATGGGACAAGCATTATCTCCAGCTCATTTTCTTGCAAATATTCTCAATACTCGGTACCAGGGTCAAACCTTAACTGCTGAAGAAGAGGAGCTAGCTATGACATGGACATCCAGCAATCATCCCTCCATAATGGCCAACTATAATAAACTTCAGAGCTAAGGGTGAACCATTCAAGAAATGTGTGTTTGCTGATGATGTTTTAAAGAAAGTCAAACCAGTGAACTGGTGAAAGTCACGTAAGCGCTTGGATTCAGACTGTTGAAGAGATCATCTCACTTTTAACTGCAGTAGCTTTTTCTGCTCTTGTAGAAAGAGTATTTTCTTCTTTTGGACTAATTCATTCCTAACTGAGAAATCATTTGGGACCTGAAAAAGCAGGAAAGCTTGTTTTTCTTTTCCAGATTACGAACAAACAGGAAAATGAAGGTGAAGACAACTGAGTGAGCTGCAGAAGCCAATATTTTAAGTTTCTCATGTTGACCTGGCTGACATAGTCGATATAATTTTTGTGTTTTTTCAAAAAATATTTCATAACTATTTTAGTTAAAAATAATTTTAACAAAAACAAACCTGATTTTAAAAAACTTGAATGTTTAAATTCAAAAATTCATATGCTTCTTTTGTTAAAATACAGCATGGCAAGAAAATCCTCCAAATATTAATGATCAACCTGTTGAATTGGAGATAGTTCAACAGACTTCATAAATATCTGCTTCAATTACCTTTGGTAAATGAAATAACCAAACAATCATTCATTTTCTGATATAGCTGTAAAACTAATCTGAAAAGTTTTCAAAATAAATCACTTTAAAAATGTAGCATGTACCTTCTAAAAATGAAACCTATGTCTATCTGATTTCTGAAGAATATGTATTAAGATTATAACCAACAAGAATGCACTTTTATGTAGAAATCCATAATTAAATTGAGTCTTCCTGACTAGTGATTTAAATCACGATTTAAATCAATTTAATTTAAATCAAATCCACCCTGGCAGCAATATTTATTGAATATTTCTGTCTTTTCTGCATTATTACTGATAATTCTATCATTTCCATCTAGTAATAGATGAATAACATTGTTAGGATTCTTTTTGTTTCTAATATATTTAAACTCCTTCTTAACTATGCTGGCCATAGACTTCTCCTTGTGTCTTTTTCCTTCCCCTATCAATTTTCTACAATTCCTAGCTTCTATTTCATATTCATTACTATCAACTTCCCCCTTCTTCCATTAGTTTTTATTATATATATATATATATTAGTTTTTACAGCTGCCTTCACTTTTCCCTCTAAACCAGTGCAAGTATTTTGTGGGATTGTGGCTTTTCGAGAATCTAATGAACCGTGTTTAATCAATTTCCCATTATCATTCACGTTTTTCTGATTAAATCCTTCTTCTAGCTGATTTGGCTCATAATTGTTTTCAGGAATTGGCCTTTTAAGGGGTGAGTGAGTGGGTATGGGTGAGAGAGAGAGTGTGTGTATATGTATGTATAAACAAAATTTACTGGTTTGGACTTTTTTCTGTTTGCACATTATAGCAGTGGCTCCACTCACCTTTTAAAAATTGACCTTAGTCCTCTAAAATTGATATGCTTAGTCCAGTGGTTCCCAAACTTGTTCTGCCACTTATGCAGGGAAAACCCTTGGAGGGCCAGGCCAGTTTGTTTACCTGCCGGGTCCGCAGGTTCAGCGATCGCGGCTCCCAGTGGCCGCGGTTCGCTGCTCCAGGCCAATGGGAGCTGCTGGAAGCAGCGCGGGCCGAGGGACGTACTGGCTGCCGCTTCCAGCAGCTCCCATTGGCCTGGAGCAGCAAACCGCGGCCACTGGGAGCCACGATCGGCCAAACCTGCGGACGCAGCAGGTAAACAAACTGGCCCAGCCCACCAGGGGCTTTCCCTGCACAAGCGGCAGAACAAGTTTGGGGACCACTGGCTTAGTCAGATTCCTTTGAAATTTGATGTGCCTCAGGAAGATCCAGAATAAGATTAGTGACCCTAATGTGGGATCACTGGAACTAGTGGTTGCGGAGATACAAGCCCTGAAAAAGATAGCCATTGTTTAAAAAGTTTGTATGTGGCCTTTTTTTTTTATTTTGTTTTGTTTTGGCTCCAAGCTGGAGCTCAAACTATTGATGTGATGTGGGACAAAATGGTCTCAATCTGTCAAGTTTTACCCAAGCTAGCACATGGCACCCACTAAGTCTTTGGGGACCCAAACTGTGAAAAGTATATAAGAACATGTTCACTTCTTCACATGAGAAGATGTGCAGTCCAGAAGGATTACAGTGTGCACGCACAAATAAAGAAAAAAAACATGAGAAGGTTTCTATGCAGCCATTTTATGCTTGCCTAGGTCATTCGAGGGAATTTCCAATACCATTGCCCCAGGTGAGCACCCTGCCATTGACGTTACTAGTCTGAATCTTTGTAGACCTGTGTATTAAAGATTTAATAACTCATGTTACTTGCTACAAGTTGTCTCTGTTACTACATAACATTTTTATTGTTAACACAGCAGAATACAGTAAGTAGCCAGTCTAACCAAACTTTTTGTTACATCAAGTGAGGAGGAGCCAGAAAAAGAAGATGAGCATGTTAGAAAAAGGGCAGTTAAGGCTGCATGAACTACCTTAACTGTGCATTTCCTGGTTTTCAGCTGCAAGGGGACGAAATACCACCCAGAAACCTTAACTCAGCATTAACAATTTTTTTGCCATTGAATTATAAATTTGATCAAGTCATGATCACTTGTACTTAAGCTGCTGTTAATTTTTAGTTCTGTGATAAGTTGCTCTTATCTGTCAAGATGAGGTGCAATATAGAATTCCCTTGTGTTAGATGCAACAGTTTTTGAATTAAGAAATTATAATCTATAATATTAAGAAATTCTCAGGATGTTCTAATATTGCTGATACAGACTATCACGGCTACAACTCTGAAACTTTAATATTGGCAGTACATCACTCAAATTGCCGGATAACGCAGTTTTTTTCCTACATATTATAGATAGCTGCTTAAGAAGCAGATCAGCCTGTTACCTAGTGCGATGTGGTGGACTTGGCAACTCATGGGAGGGACACTAAGAGGGGCATGAGCTAAAGGGGAAATGTGACCTCCCCACTTAAACCCTCCACGTGACTCCTCCCCGTCCCCTCCGCATCCCACTTTACTTGTGGGGTGTGGGGTGGGAGGTGCTATCCTCCCGCTATGCCAGATACCGATTTCAGGCAAAAGGAGGGCAGCCCCATGCTGGCAGCTCCTTCACCGCGGCTGTACTGCCCCCAGCCCTTCCATGCAGCTGCATCTCCTGAGGTCAGCACAGCCCCACCAGAAGACAGATACAGCTGTGCCAGAGGAGCTGCCGGTGCAGGGCACTGGCTCCTGGGAGTGTTGGGCCCACGTTCTGCTCTTTTCACCACTGCGGTTCCCAAGAGCACCCTGCGGTTCAGTTCAGCACTGAACTGAACTGCAGGGCTCTCCCAAGAACCACAGCAGCAAAAGGAGCAGAACGTCGCCGGCAGCTGTACCGGTACTGTCCCAGCCCTGTCCTCAAGCGGGACCGTACATATCCCAGGAGACGCAGCTGCATGGAAGGGCTGGGGGAGGTGGCCCCATGTTCTGCTCCTTTGCCAGTGCAGTTCCTTGGTGAATGTGCCCCCACCAGGCATCTGGGGAGGGGCATGTGACCCTTCTTGACCCTCCCAGGCGGCGCCTTTCAGCAGACACCAACAAATACCCCAGCTTGTGTTTTATCTGTTAGGACATAGAAGAAAATATTCTGGAACACTTATGGATCTGAGTTGTTAGCGACTCAGACATGGTAATGCCATTTTTGACAGACTGCTGCTCCACCTCCCCTTTTGCCCTCTCAAACTCTTCATTCCTCACAAGGCATATAATTTCCTTTAAAGACTAGTTTTCAGATTTAGAAAAAAAATATAGGAGCACTACTGACAATTCTGATAGACTAATTTTTTTGCTCAGTTCCACATAGCAGAAGCATGACAGTAAATTCCAAATCTGGCATTAGACTGAAATTATCATCTGTGCCAACCAATATTAGACGTTACATTTCTGGCAAATAAGTTTCCGCTACCAACATCTTTCCAACAGTAAATTACTTCCTTAAAACCACAGAGCACATAAGTTTTTTTTTAAGATACATTGTTAAGAATTTTCTTATTCACGTGGTAATTCATTCATTGAAAAAAATGAATTACTCTTAAAATTCATCTGGGAAGCTTTAAACTACCAAAACATCCTAACAGCAACAACAACATAGCCTACCATTACCAGAGCACCTTCACATGTCCTGCAAGAATGTTGTGGACATTTTTAGGGAGTACTCTTGATTGTTAACATTAGAGACCTATGCAAAATTATTTCTTAAAATGAAATTAAAAACAAAAACTCTAAATTAGTTCCCCACCGCCACCAAAGATGTAAATCAAAAATGAGAAAAGTAGATAATTTAGATACCTCCTTTCCCTCTTTCTTCTGCCCAATGCCCCACTACAAAACAAAGTTTTCTGATAAGTGTGTGGGATGCTCAGTATCTTAACTGCTTTTGATTAAGACAGACATGACAACTTGAATTCTGAAAGTCTTTTCAAACCCAGTCATTAACATATAAAATTACTTACTTGATATATTATATTGAAATACAAGGAAAGATATAACTATCAGAAGAATAAAATAAACCATCAAAGCTGCACACCTGATTTATTGCTTCAGCAAACAATAACCATTATTAAGTGATCATAAAACATCAGATAAAACGGGGTATATACCATCTCTCAGAATAAGGAGAAAGAGAATAAAACAAAACAGCACTAGTGAAAACACCATGCAAAACATTTATTTAGGAGATACTTTGCAGTTTAACACTTAAGGGGGAAAAAAGGGTTATTAACCTGTTCCATAACTTGTTCTTTGAGATGTGTTGCACATGTCTGTTTCACTCTTGTTGTCTGTGCATGTGACCCAGTGCATGGCCGTAGTAACCTATTTCCCTGAATGATAACTGATGCACTCCATTGCATGCAGATATAAAAGGGCACAGCCACACCCAGCACCCTGTCGGTTCCTTCTTGCCGGAACTTCAGTGCGGAGGGGTAGGAAGGCACGTTGTGGAAAAGGCATATGCAACACCTTGCGAAGAACTGTTACAAAACAGATTAATAACCATTTTTCTTTTTAGAGTGCTTTGCACTCTTGGTGACCCACAAGCTGTGAAACAGGAGGTGGGATCAGAGTCTGTCTAAATAAAGTTTGGAGGACAACTCATCCAACTCTAACATCATCTCTCAAGTCCTAAATGATAGCATAATGGGCAGCAAATGTGTGGACTGAGAACCGGTTACCCTGCAACAAATGTCCAGAATTGTAATATGTGCTAGAAAAGCTGCAGAATTAAATTGACATCTCATCAAATGAGTTGTGACTCTGCTTGGTGGGGTGACATTAGCTAGGTCAGAGCACATGCGTATACATGAGATTACCCAAGAAGAAATTCTCTGAGAAGAGACAAATTGTTCTTTCATTCTGTCTGCATCCACCACGAAAAGTTGAAAGGATTTAGTACTGCTTGGTTCTGTCGAGGCAGAACACCAGAGCTCTTCTGATGTCCATCATGTGCAAACATCCTCTTCCCTGCTCGAATGTAGTTTTAGGAAGACTGCAGGTATGTAAACAGGCTGGTTGAAAGGAAAGCAGACACTACCTTCGCAACAAACATCGAATGAGGGTGCAGGTAAACTTTGTCCTTAAAGGAGATAGTATAGGGAGGCCCAGACATTAATGCAGCACACAGCTCTCCCACCCTTCAGGCATAGGTAATAGCAATCAAAAATGCCACTTTCACTGACAGATGTAGCAGAGAGCAAGTGACCAAAGGATCAAATGTAAGCCCCATAAGCCTTGACAACACTAAGTTTAGATCCCACAGGGGAACAGGATCATGCACCTGAGGATACAATTTGACTAGGCCTTTCAAAAACCTTATTGACATGTGGTTTGAAAAAATAGACCAATTATCCACCTTAGAGTGGAAAGCTGAAATAGCTGCTAGATGTACCTTGATAGATCAGCCAATCCTTGATGTTTCAGGTATAATAAGTAATTTAGTATGCATTGAATTGAAGAATGGGACAGCAAGAGTCCAGAATGGCACAACTAGATGGAAAAACATCTCCATTTACAGAGGTAAGTAGCCCTGGTAGGGCTTTCTACTGTTTAACACCCTTTTGAGCAAGAGTGCTCCCTAACATCTAGCCATGGAGCATCGATGCAGTTAAATGAAGAGATTGCAGGATCAGGTGGAGTAGACTTCCATGATCTTGGGAGATTAAGTTCAAGTCCAGTGGAAGTGAAATAGGTGGTTTCACTGAGAGTGCGAAAAGAGTGTAGTACCTGTGTTGACAGATCCATGCTGGGACTATGAGTATTACTCTGGCCTGGTCCCATCTTAGCCTTAGTAATACCCCATGAATGAGATGAATTAGTGAGAAAGCATAGATGAGCCTGTGAGACCATGGTAGTATGAATGCATCTGTCAAGGAACCCCGGAGTCCACTTCACAGGTAACATAACTGAAGACACTGTTGATACTTGTCACAAAAAGGCTTATTTGGGGAGACCCCCACCATTGAAAGATGTATCTGACCACAACCGAGCAAAGAGACCATTCATAGTAACTCAAACGATCCGCTCAGGTGGTCTGCCAGATGGTTTTGGAGCCTGATAAGTAAAAAAGCTTCTAGATCTATCAAGTTGGCAACGCAAAACTCCCAAAGCAGACTTGCCTCTTGACAAAGTGGAGAAGAGCGGGCTCCTCCCTATTTGTTGAGGTAGAACATTGCTGATGTGTTGTCTGTCAGAACTAAGGGTTTTTCACTTGATCTGCTGCAGAAGAACTTGGCAGGCCAACCTGACAGCTTTCAGCTCTCTGACACTGATGTTGATGTTAAAGTTAAGTCCTCTGCAGACCGTAGACTCTGAGTCTGTAGAGAAACCAAGACTACTCAGCCAAGGGCAGAACCATCAGTTACAGGGGGGCAAAGAGAATGCCCACACATACATTGGCCAGACCTGTCCACCAATCTAGGGAGGTGAGGACATGAGAAGACATAATCACTACCAAGTCTAGATGGTGACAGCCCTGTGAGTAAACAAAGGCCAGTAAACCCTGCAGAATTCCAAGGCACAGTCTGACATACTGGGCCACACCTGTGAAGAAGGCTATGTGCCCCAGCAGCCTCAAACAGTGTCATGTTGTTGTGACCAGGTAAGTTTTGAGATCTATAACAACCGATTGAATTGTCTGAAACTTCAAGTCCAGAAAAAAAGCTCTGGCCTGAGTCCAGTACTGTCCCTATAAACTGTATCCTTTGGACCAGCGAGAGGACAAACTTCACTGCACTAAGTCCCAGAGCATTGAACATTGACTGGATCAGAGATGCACTTAACAGTATCTGCACCCTGACTGGCCTTTGACAAGCCAGTCGTCCAGGCAGGGATAAACTTGCACGTCCAATCTTTTGAGGAATGCAGCTATCATTGCCATAACCTTTGTAAAAACCCTGGGAGCTGCTGACTAGCCAAATGGTAGTATGGTGAACTGGTAATGATTTCGATTTACCAAAAACCTGAAATACTGTCCATGAGCTTGACTGATCACTACATGGAAGCAGGCATTTTTTAAAGACAATGGTTGCAAACTAGTCTCGAATGAAGCTAGGGTAACCATACAAAACTATCTTTTTAAAGAATTTCTTGAGTTGACGCAGTCTAAAATTGGTCTGAAAGCTTGCTTCAATTTCAATATTAGGTTTCAGAGTAGCAGCCATGTTAGTCTGTATTCGCAAAAAGAAAAGGAGTACTTGTGGCACCTTAGAGACTAACAAATTTATTTGAGCATAAGTTTAAGTGAGCTGTAGCTCATGAAAGCTTATGCTCAAATACATTTATTAGTCTCTAAGGTGCCACAAGTCCTGCTTTTCTTTTTTCAATATTAGGAAATAGCAGAAATGAAACCCTTTCCCTCTGTGATACTGTGGAACATCTTCTACGGTACCCTCCCTTGAGAACAGATTGTACCTCCTGGAGCAGGAGCTCCTCATGAGAATGGCCTGAAGAGGAAGGGTGGGAGGGAGGGAGGCAGGAAGGGGTAGAAACAAATTGGAGGGTATATCCCACTTTCAGTGTTTAAGACCCACTGGTTTGAAGGAATTTGGGACCAAGCACTGAGCAAGTGGGAAGACTTTGCAAATGTTTGAGATAGGGTCTGGAAATATGGAGACTGGTATGGAGTCCTTGACTGACCCACCAGAATAACTGTTTAGAAGGTGTCCAGGAGGACCAGGAGCTAGAACCGAAGCAGAAGAAGTGGGAGGTCTGTTCCTATAACCCAGATTTTTTTAATTCTGGTCTTGATGAGGAGAAAAGCAGGATAATGCTGAGTCTGATAGTGCTTTCTGACTGGGGCAGGTACATACAAACCAAGGACTTCAAGGTGTCCTTTGAGTCCTTAAGGCCAGGAAGCTTGATGTCCGTCTGTTCTGAGAACAGAAAAGTACCCTCAAAAGGCAAGTCCTGAATAATATTCTGGACTTCATAGGGTAGACCAGAAGACTGCAGCCATGAAGACCTCCACACGGAGACTGCAGAAGCGATAGTCTTAGCTACCGAGTCTCCCACATCCAGCCCAGCTTGCAGCCAAGTTCTCACTACTAATCTGTCCTTGTTCACCAGGGAAGAGAACTCTGTCTACCATTCTCAGGGAGCAGATGTTTGAATTTCTCCATGGAGCCCCAGAAATTAAAATCAGAACATTTCAGCAGAACACGTGGTTAGCAATTCTAAGCTACAATACCCCCAATACCAAATAAATCACATTTCTTTGCCTCTTGATTTGGGGGTGGGAGCTTGAAGTCCCTGGTGATCCCTTTGTTAGTCGCTGCAATCACTAGCAACCCTGTAGGAGGATGGGAGAACAGACAGTTAAACCCGTGGTAGGGCACGTAATACTTGTGCTCCACATGCTTCGAGGTAGGAGGCAAGGAAGATGAGGTGTGCCATAGTGTCTTTATGGGCTCCAAAATCACCTCATTGATTGGCAGTGCACTCTAGGTGGACCTGGCATAGTTAATACATTGATCAGGCAAAGAGAGGACTCTCTGACCTCCTGGACCTGAATGCCCAAGTCTGAAGCACCCCTCTAACAATTCCTGATACGTTTTGTAGTTGTCCAGAGGGAGTGATGTTGCCTCCAAGGAAATCATCTCATCCAGAGTGGAGAAGACTAGAACTGGTTGAACTTCTTCTGCAAGATGTTCCCCTGGCTCCTCCAGAACCTCTTCCTGATAGTTTGCATTGGGCCCAATATCAGACACTGCAAGTGGGGCAGCTTCATGCAAGGACTCACTCCTCCTGGACAAGGGCACTGAAGAAGAACGAGGAGGGGAGGATCCAGAAGCTGGGGGAAAACCCCAGTGGTTCCAAAAGAGCCGCTGATAAGGGATCAGATCCCAATGACCTCCTCGCCACATTCCCACAGAAGGTCCCATTTTGGGTTCAACAGGGTACCCAGAGAGGAAGGATCTACGTGGGAAGCAGTGGGTACTGCTCCACGACTGACAGATATATGAGGCCACCTCGGGGTCCAATGAAGAAGAATTCCCTTCTGCAGACCATGGAGGGTCTATCCAAGTTGATTCCCGTGATTGGGGCCAAGAACCCACTGATGGCTAGAGAGAAACCATCATTGCCAGCTTCCTCTTAGATGGCACAAATGGGTAGACTGTCCAAGAAGTAGGCAGCTGGTGCACTACAAGGTGCTGCACCACAGATGTTGGCACAGGGCGATTTAACAGTACCGTAGGAGCTGATTCCTGTACCGCCAACAATACCAGCACCAACAAAGTAAACTCCTCGCTGCTGCAAATGCCTCCAGAGTACTCGGCACCAAGATCATATCTGATTGATGCAGTGCTGCTGAAGTTAATAGTGCCATTTCTGGCACAGGACTCGACGGTGCCCATTCTGGGACTGGAGCTAACTGTGCAGTTTTAGGCACTGATTTGGAGGAGGGGTGATTAGATCTCAGTTGCCTTGACTCCCTTTCCCCCTGCTTTGCAGACTTGGGGGTGGAGATCTTCCTCTGATCAGAGCCTCTCTGGAAGACTTATGCTCCTTCCTAGGCACAGGTGACAGTGACCAGTGCCGGGACTCTGACACTCTTGGAGGCAAACTTTTGACTGAAGCTGCAGCACTTGGCACAGAGTCAGACCAGGACAGCTCTGAGGGTCATCTCAGCTCCACCTCCATGAGCTGGAACTTCAGCCTAGCCTCCCTATCGCTTTTCACCCTACGCTTGAAGTCCTGGCATATCTGGTACTGGTCCTTCACATGTGCCCCACCCAGGTGTTTGTAATAAATGCTCTATGGGTCACTGTGACACAGCTGGGACTCACCACCGCGACGCCTCCTGTTGGTACCTCTGGGAATTAGCTCAGTCCATGTGGAGCGCCCTCCACTGGTGGTGTCCTGTCCATCTCTCGCCCTCTGTTGACGTCCAGACCCATGTTGTTCCCTTCTGGCAGCTTCCTCTTTCAGGACACTGCCCTCCAGCATGCCCCCTAGTCCACACTCACCCCCTTCTGCTCCCCCGAGCCTGCCCAGCACTGCGCTATCCCAGGTGCTGGTCTCCTCGTTCAGGAGTCAGACCTTCCCCTTTGAAGGTCTGGGAGAGACTGCCTGCCTGTTGCCTGGGCAGCCTTTATATAGGGCCTAGCCTAACCCTGATTGGCTCCCCTCAGGCCCTCTCTGATTGGCTGCCTGTCTGCACAGCCGCTCTGGCCTGCTGTAGCCCAATCTGGCCTGGAGGTGGGGCACCGCCCCAACACAGTCACTCACAGGCATAGGTTCTGAGCAAGAAGCACATGATTTGAAACCTGGTGACCCAGGCATGCCTCGGTGGTGGCAACAGAAACCTGAAACAAGGAAAAACTATAAAATCTTAACTTTTTTTTAAACTAAACTACAACTACTAATTACAACTAGACTACGTACATAAAGGCTGAGAGAAAGCTGTTCTAGCAATGAAAAGGGGTTCCAACGACCGTCGCAGAAGATCAGAAGAAACAGAGGGGCTGGGGGCAGCTTTGTCTTTTATACCTACACGCAGTGGAAAGTGACGGCAAACAGCGCTCAAGCCACTCACCGGATACTGCTGAGAGAAAAAGTTTCTGATGGCCATACACCGGGTACACAGACACCAAGAATGAAATTCACATGTGCAACCACTTGAACAAGTGTTGACATTTCTATTCACAGTAAAAAATTATATATATATATATATATATATATATATATTTAGTTTCAAAGTCAAAACACAAAAACAAAATCAAAAAGCTATATTTTAATTAAATTAAAAAATATCAAAAACTATCTAACAACCCCAAGTCTCCCGCTACATTGCATGATCATCAAAATCCAAAGTTTTGTCCAGAAACAACCTCAGCTTAGCTAGGATAATCAAAATAGCTTTCTCAGCATAACACACAAATAATGTTAAGAGTATTACACACTTACATAGCACAATGTATTAGCTCTAACAGATTACAGATTGTCAAGACACTGTAATAGTTTGTGTTGAACACTCACATTTTTAAAAATCAGAAAATAAAACACAATTATTTTTGGTTGAGAAATAATAGTTATATGTACCTGAGATGTTTCCCAATATATCTTTAGTATGACAAACTAGGTCTTCATTTTCTCCTTCTTTAAAGTTTCCCAATTCTCCATAGTAAAGAGCAATCCCAAGCTGCATTATGCGTATAAACATAGGGAGCTGCTGATCAGTGATGGAAAGCTTCAAACTTTCAACTAACGTATGAATCTACAATATAAAGAATACAGAAGCAAAAAAAATCATAATTGTTTTCACTAAAATCAAGTTTTAAAATGTAAGATATGATGCTATAAATAGAATATCCCTATTTTTCTCTCTTCAAAAACAATATCACAACATTATAATATCTTTAAGTCAAAAACATTCACACTTTGGAACCTAAATAAAAACAACATTTTACTGTATTAATGGCAGAGAGATGTGCATGAAAAATACCTTAATTTACATTTTTATAACAACTTATGTTACAATAAAGGAGAACATTCTACACTAAAGTTTGGGGTGTCTGAAATTGATTGAACACATTTTGCTATGTAGGAGAAAATGATCAAAGCATTCCAGGGCTGTAAAAAACATCGCAACAATAAAAAAAACCACCACCCTGAAGAAAAATTTAAGTCAGTTGGGTTTTGGAAGGTTTGTTTGTTCGTTTTTTCATTTTTTTTTTTTTTTTTGAAGCATCATATGTCCATATATTTGAAAGTTTGATCCTAGAAACATCAAGTTCCTAATTTCAATCTGTGAATGACAACTAGTTATTCTAAAAAGGTGAAAGCAAAATGAGAACAATATATATATATATATTTTTTATGCCTAATTATGTCTATTAGGAAATAAGGAAACTCTCTAGAAGTCCAGAGAAGATAAGAGAATGGCTGGAGAGTAGTGACTGAAGAGAGGTGGATGATCAGTGGTTGGAATTAATCACTGGAAGCTGAAGAGAGAAGACTGTGTAGATGTATGAACTGTGAAGGCGGCTTGATTTACTAAAATTTAAAAAATTTTGGAAGGTGTTCTATTTAAAGCTGTTTAGCTCATCCATAACAGTCTTCGTACTTTACAGCTGGTGTAGTCAATAAGTGGACCACAGGCCAAATCTGGACTGCCAGACACTTTTGAATGGACCCCAAAATCTTATTTACTTATTTATTATCATTATTGTTGTTTTTTTAAAATATTTTCTCTGGAGTCTGGGCCTTGACTATACCTGACCAAGAAATTGGGACCTTGAAAAAAATAATTGACTACCCTTGCTTTACAGAGTTGAAATCAGTAGGTGGCTATTTCTCATTCCAGCTTCTGGAGATGGAAAGTTGCTGAATAATACTGCAAAAGGATGCTTAGTGTTTAGTGATAACTAAGCATCAGCAGTGTATGAATTTATCTGAGTCAACATGCCTAAGGTTGAGGGAAGTGGTAGAAAAGAAGCAACTGCACTAATGAAAATAAATAATTTTCAAAAGTAAAATATAAACATTGTTACATAGCAAGAAAGGAAAAGTCATGCCCATTTAAAAGTACAGAAAACTGGTTTCTTTGGTTCTTCATGATCAAATATACCACAACATGAAACTTTGCTGAAGCAGAAGAAAAGAACACTGATGAATATGACCCCACAAATGAGACATTTCATTGCTATTTTTATCAAAACATAGCCAGGTTGGTAATTTAAGTCCATGTTTCAGGGCTTCCAGCAACCCTTCAGCAGCGTCATTCAAAATCTGTCTCCATTTGTCCCTCATACTCAAAAAAAATTTTTTTAAATCAATTGGTGATTATGCCATAAAAATGAAGTTCTTCAAGATGACTCTGCATATTTACCCTTATGGGTAATGTGCTGACTGATACAGCCTAACAGTAGAATCTTCTCCAAACAGTGCCTGTTAGAGCACACTTGTGCCCCCTCCTGCCCTTCCTTTCAACATCCTCAAATGTTCTGAGGGTGAGGCTATAAGGGGCCCTGTGCCCTCTGCCATCTCAGTTCCTTCTATCACTGACCCAGAGAAACCAAGATAGGACTCTAACAAAGATGGGAAAGGTGGGTGGGAAAAGTGAATATGCGGGGTCACCTCAAAAAAACCCTCTGGTTACATGTAAGTAACCTTCATTTCTTCAAGTGGCTCTGCATATTCCCACTTATGGGTACTTTGGCAAGCAGTACTGAAGAACACAGAAGGAAACAGAGCTCTAATTAAATGATGATTGAAGCACCGCTCTACCAAATCTCGCATCTGCTCTCGAAACCAAATCCAAAGCATATTTAGTAGATGTACAGACTGACTTCCAAGTAGCAGGTTTACAGATTTCCCCGACAGGAACATGTTTAAAATAAGCAAAGGATCCTGCAACTGCCTTAGTGATATGACATCTCATAACAGTAGACAGAGGGACTGCTGCTAACTTCTAATATTTAAAGATACATTGTTTAACCCATCTGAAAATAGTATGGACAACTACACTGTAACCCACATGATTCTTAGCACAAGAAACAAATAACCAAAAAGACCACCTAAAATCTTTTGCTCTATTTAAAAAATAGGCTAAAACCATTCTAGCATCTAAAGTATGTAAAGGAGATTCCCCTTTATTAGCATGTGGCTTTGGAAAAAACACTGGTAAATTAACTGTCCGACTGAAGTGAAACTCATATACTATTTTTGTGATCAAGTCCAAGAACCATCTTGTCCTTATGAGAAATAGGGATATAATTCGCTCATGCTTCTGGCTGATGTTATAGCAAAAACCACCACAGTTTTAATAAATAAATAAAATAAAGAGCACTCTGCCACAGGTTCAGAAGGGGACTTCATATGCCTAGATAAAACCAAATTCAGATCCGATGGTGGAACCATATCTCTACAGGAACAATAAAAGTTAGATAACCCCTTCATAAACCTTTTAACTGTATCATGTACAAATAATGACCTACCATCAATCAAAGCAAGATAATCTGAAAGATCCACTAAATGAACTCAAAGAATTAGCCCCTCAGACTTTAAATATATCAAATACTCTAATATATAGGGAATAGAAATGGAAACTGGTAAGTCAGATTTGCCTTGTATCCAAGAAGCAAATCTAACCTATTTCAAGTAATATTTCCTCATAGATTGTTTTCTAGAATGAATACATTCTGCAGCAACATGGAACAAGATATTTCTAGATTAATCAAAGTCCTATAGTCCAGGCCATCAGATGGAGACACTTTGGATCTGAAAGAACACTCCTGCCTTGCTGCGGTGACAATAGGTTTGGAGACAAAGGAAGAAGTACACAGGTTCTCTATGACAGCTGGAGCAGGTCCATGTTGCCTCGGCCAAGCTAGAACAATCAGGATCATTCTTGCCTTGTCCTGTCCGATCTTCTTCACCACCTTCTGAATTAACGGAAAAAGAGGGAAAGTGACCGAGATGGACTCACTGTTCTTTCATGCTCTTGAACAGAAGAGACATTTTGTTGAATCATTTTGTTTGGACAGACTCCCGCTGGAGAAAATCTCTTGCCCACCTAATCTTTCAGTGATCACTCGTGCATCTGAAACTGCTTCTGCTGAGCTGATCTGCCAACATGCTGCTCTCCCCTGCTAGATATATGGCCACCGAATAAACAAACAATGCTCCAATCCCACAGATTGACTGCCTTAGCAGAAAGCAGAAAAGAGTGGGCTCCTTGTTTGTTGACATAATGCATAGCCACTGTATTGTCTGTTGCTACCGAAACAACCTTCCTCTTTACATGAGGAAGAAAAGACCTGAGAGCCAGATGAAGAGCCCTTAATCTTAAAACATTTATGTGTAAATCCTATTCCTGGGACACCCAGTCACCTTGAACTATGAAAGATTCCAGATGAGCTCCCCATCCATTGTTCGATGCATCAGATTTATCATTATCAACAGCAAAGGGGAACTGACCAGGATCCCCTCGAGAACATTAGTTCTTTTATCTACCACATCAAAGAATCTAAAATGTTCTTAGGCATGGTGACTAACATGTGAAGGCTGTCCAGCTTGTAAACTAAGCCAACCAGCGTCTCATTGCCTCATTCTGAAATATGCAAATTGAGTAACATAAGTAGTTGCTGGCATACGACCCATCAGACCCAAAAAGAAAATCACTTTCTGAGTTCAACAACGATGTATCTCAAAAGTAGATTGTACTATCTTCAGAATGTTTTCCTCAGGGAGAAAAACTCTTCCTACTACCAAGTCCAGGATAGAAGATCCATTTTATAGGGTCTAAGTGGAGTATAGATTTGACTTTTTAATATTCAGAAGCAATCATAAATCCGTAGGAACGGAGGTAGCAAAACTGGATGTAGCCTAGCAGATATTTGTGTGAAGGAGACTTCAGCAGTCAACCGTCTAAATATGGGTTAACAGAAGTTTCCTGCCTTCTGAAATGCATTGCTAATATAGAAAGTTACATTGTAAAGACTCTTGGACTGTAGAAAGGCCAAAAAGCAGGACCTTGTATTGAAAATGTCCTTGTGTCACCACAAAACATAGGTATTTATGATGATTTTGCAGATAGAAATATGGAAATACACATATTTTAAATCAAAAGTTGTAAACCAATCCATAACTGAAAGTAAGGGACTTAGGGAGGCTAGAATTCACATTCAAAAACAAAACTTCAAACAAACCTGTTCAACTTCCTCAAATCTAAAACTGGTCAGAGATCCCCATCTTTTTTCCACACCAGGAAATATCTTGAATAAAACTCTTGACCCCACGGACCCTAAGATACCTCTTTCAGCATCTATCAGAAGCAATTTCTGAACTTCATCTGGAACCGATGAAGACAGAATCTTTTAGGCACCTTAGCCTTACTAAATGAGGCAGTCAGAGCCAAAACAGGCCTCTTAATCTTTGGTTTCAGAGTAGAAGCCGTGTTAGTCTGTATTCGCAAAAAGAAAAGGAGTACTAGTGGCACCTTAGAGACTAACCAATTTATTTGAGCATAAGCATCCGATGAAGTGAGCTGTAGCTCACGAAAGCTTATGCTCAAATAAATTGGTTCGTCTCTAAGGTGCCACTAGTACTCCTTTTCTCTTAATCTTTGGATCTGATGATCTCCTGGAGACCAATGGCTTAGCAACAAGAGCTTCTTTAAGCAGGAACAGTTGCAGTCTATTCTGCCATTCTTTATGAGCTCTGAGTGTAAAAATCTGACAAACAGAACATCCAAAAGGAGAGTGGCCTTCTCCAAGACTCTTAAGACACCTAACGTGGTCGTCTGACACCGGGAAGATAGCTGGGCATAAAGAACACCTCTTACATCTGCTTTTTCTTTGGTTCTGTCATCATACAGAACCAAACCTAAAATTATATTAAACTAAGTACGACTACAAACTCTCGAATTTAACTAATATTATAAGCTACCAACAACAATTATCTAAAAAACCCAGCTCTGAAGGACCAGATTAGCTCACTTCCATCTGGTTGAAGCAGCTGGAAGGAAGACAGACAGTAGAGAGTGCAACACCTCCTTATATAACCTTGCCCTGAGAGCATTCAAAGACGCTATGGGGAAGGGTAAACCAGTTAGGGCATTATGCATAAAGGGGACTATGCAGAACCACTCAAAGAAGAAACAATTGAAAGGCAAAATCCCAAAATGGATAAAAAAAAGTGGCTACATTCTTTTATAATCTTCAGTGTAGCACAAAATCAGCTATTATAATAAATTACATATCATCCTAGATATATTCTGCCAGGCAGATTTAAACTCACAGCTCCACTAATAGAATAAAAAGGATCAATATTGACATTAATGCAATATATAGTTCATGAAACATGAAAAGTGGCTTGATAATAGTCCCAAGTATCCACACAGGGCAAAATGCACTTCTGCATATTGCTATTGACCCGACATCTAAAAATAAAATCAGACACATAGTCCAAGATGCTCATGATGATACCCAAGAATGTAGAAAAATATAAGGAAAACATTACCATCCGCACACATAACCCCCTTTTCATTTTTCTTCTTATTTTTTGGTGCTCAGCCAAAATATTTATTGCTGTAATTACAACTGCCGCTTTTACTTGATCTGAGTTGATTTGGAAACCTTCCCAGTCAAGGTGGCAGTATAAAGATTTGTGTGATTGCAAACAAGTAGTTATTTCAGTACACTAAAAGGAGTGCAGGAAGTTAATCATGCTCAATAGTGGTTTTAAAGCTGGTGTGGAAGGCTTCATTAATGGCAGACAGTCCTGCATGTATACACATACACTCTTAATTAGAAGCTGGACACTTCTGACCAATAAGTCACGAGTTCTATCGGGGTAAAAACTGGCAGCCATTTTGAGCACCAGTCAGATCTAGTCCAGTGCCAGGAGAAGACGGAGCTGCCAGTGGTGACCCAGACTGAATCTGTGGATTGGATCTCAAAAGTTTCCTGTAATTTTATAGAGGTCAGCGGGACTGAAACTGGAAAAACACCATAAAAGAGGAATCACAGACTGGAAGTCCAATGTCTTCGTGAAGGTCCCCCCTCCACCTCCCCCCCCCCGAGATAATTTATGAATACACTAGTTCCCAGGTATACAAAAAAAATTGTTTTTAAGTAAACATAATGCCCATGAAATGAAACAAACATTCCTACAGACGGCACCCTCTATTCAATTACAGAACAAGTACAGCACATGAAGCATTAATGCGAACTACCTGACAGCCTTCCTCATACCTGTCCTAGGGGAACTGGCTGTGGATTTGGGTTAATGTTACTGAGATAAGGGCCAGACCTTTCCACTCTAGCCTCTCTGCTAAAAACAGTCAACTAGTTAGTGACAACTGCAGTAATGACGATTTTGGACATAAATACACTTATCTACTAGAGGAAATGGTTGAAGCTATAAATTCATTTCATTTACAGCAGGGAAGTTTAACATTTTTAAAGTTTTCATGAATGAATGCCAGCCACCCAGTGATTTGATTGGCTGGCACAGACTTCATTAGTATAAATTACAAGAGCACATTTAAAGAACACCTATATCCAATCAGAAACCTAACATTTAAAATAGTGTGTGTGTGTGTGTGTGTGTGTGTGTATATATATAATTATAATTTAAATGGTAATTTTTTCTATAACTGCTCTCTAACTAAAGCATGTAACCATCTTGTTTACATCAAATCAGAATGCAGCAAATCAATAATGATATATGAAGAAAATATTTCTCTACTGAATCAATAATTTAAACCTACAGGAATCAAGCAGTATAAAAATCCTTTTAGAATAGTATAAAAGAACACTGACATTGAACATTACTATACTGCTTATTTTATTAACAATTGATGATTGACTTCAACGTTTATCCAGCAGCATAAGACCAAATGTTCTAATCTTTTATTGACATCTCTAAGGACAATGTACAAAGTTAAGGTATTTTATCTGTAAATCACATACTGAAAATGAAAAAATATGGTAACTAGGGACAGTATCACCAAAAATCAACAAAATATGAATAGTGGGTAAGATGCGTCTTTGAACACACTGAAATGTTTAAAAAAGATGGGAATGACTGACCACCAACAGAGATAAAGAGGTGGGTTTCATATAAATATAAATGTAATTACACTAACACTGCTCCATGTACTCTGGCATGTGTTTTATGGTAATCTAGGATCCATAAAAAACTTTTTTTATGTAATAAAGTAAAAGAAAGTAAATAATTCATTATTAAAACGGCAGCACCATTTGACACTATCCTGAAGACTGTGTCAATGTTTCCACTATAAATGTCTGTTGTCAGAGGTTTATAATTCAGCCATAAAAATTTGATCCGTGTTAAAACTTGGCATAGAAGATCTCAAGTCTGTGACTGAATATTTTTCCAAAATTAAAAAGAATAACTTTGCTGATTTTAAGTGCAAAAATACAGGATTTTTAGCATGCAGTATTATTGCACATATGCACCAACTGCACTAGTACCACAAATCATAAAGGCCTTAATACGTATGTAACAGTCAATCGTATGATAAATCATTAATATCAGGATGGTCCATGTAAGCTTTAAAATCATTGACGATTTAGTTATAAAGGTCCTAATATCCGTAAAGACTCAGCTTTTACTCATTTCTAAAAAAAACACAATAGAAATGAATTTACAAAAAAAATTAGCACAGGATTAACTGGTCCCACTGTACCTAAGTACTGTATACATTTAAGTGCACCAGTGCACGATAGGATGTATTTTATGTACTAAGATACCTACATCTGATAGGAAAAATTACTAGAGAGTGTATCAGTAAAAATTAATGATCACAAGAGGTGCTGATTGCCTGCTTTGCACATATGCTACTGGAAGTTCATGTGTGCAAAACAAGTGTCTAAGCAGCATTTTGCATGAATACATTTCTAGATAAGCACTTAAAAATAGCAAGTGTCTGTAAAGAGTTTTGGTATCTTCATATCAATAGTGCTATGTAAGTGCAAAATACCATTTACAGGACAGGTAGTAGCAAAAAGCTTCCCCCATACCGTCCAACATACCTACAACATGAACTGAAGGAAAAGTCTTTAAAGGTGAAAAGGTAATTCAACCTCTGTGCCCATTCAGCTGTTGATTTCTATGCTTTGACTATCAATAAACAGGTCATTTAGTGCCAGATGTGTGTGTATGATATTGGATACTTGCCCATTAAGAACTGGACTTGGACAACGAATTTTTTACACCTCGACCACTGACTATATTAAGTTTTGCTTAATACCAACCAGTGTCTAGGCCAGATTTGAAAATGCTCTATGTCCCATTACTAATCTCCTAAATCATACAGTCCCCAAATTTAACTTTGAGCTTCCCTTTTTCCCCTCTGTTTTCTCGACTCTTTATTCTGTGGTACAATTATTACAATCATTTTTGAAACTCAAGCAAAAAGCTGTCTGGATTGAACATGACTTTTTCTTTCTTAAATACGCTAGTATACATAATACATGCAGTCTATTAATAAACCAAGACACAAAAATTCCATAGTAGTTAATGTACTATGTTAGTGTTCATGTTCTTTGGTTTTTCTTATGAATGTCAAATTATACACTTAAAACCTGAAAAGTAGTTCATACATATGGATGTGAGGAAACAGAAGAAGACACTTTGGTACCTACTTTGATAACAGATGGCATCTTGGAATTAAGATTATCGTAAGTAAAATGCAGACGAGTTCTGAAGGAACACTTGTAAAGGAGAGGGTCCTGGTAAAATTCAATTTTTCCACTAGCATTTCTCTTATCAAGACATACTGTGCAGTCAGAAAAATTAATCACCTTCCTTAGTACCAGATCATTTGCTTTAAAAAGATAAGAAAAAATATTAAGACAGTTTAAAACATAAAAAATAAAAACCAAATACTTAATATGCATAGTATACTAATCTATGAGCAAACAGTAATAATCAATAAAAATAAATAGATTCACAGAAAGAGAAGAGACTGCCATTATAGTTAACAGTGTTATCTTTTATTTAAGCTACCACAAATATTACCGGTTCACATGACTAAAATAAAGAGCTTTAGCAAGAAGAAGAATTTTCTAAGCAAGCATTTGGTAATATATTTATCTTTACAGCTTACTAAAATGTTTTCTATTTAAACATGCACTTAAAGTGTGCGTTTTACACTTAAAAAAAAAAAAAAAAAAAAAACTTCCACAGAGATAACAATCCCACCCACACTTGAAAACTATTGTCCCAAATATTGCAGAGGCCTCAAATCCCCAGGAATAATGATTATCCAGAGGGGGTGGGGGGAGGAGGAAAGAGTGTTGATCTTGAAAGAAAGGGGAAGAAAGAACTTAATAAATCTAAACATTACACCTCCAATAATGCACTCTTAGGGTACATTCAGTTTTACTCGGAATAGCGGGGGTGGAGGGGTGGAAACAGCTGAAGCCAATAGTTAAAAATTAGGCAGAGAATATGGAAAGTGAATATCCAAAATGTACTCTCAATTTTCAGATACTTGATTATAAATCTGCAAGGACAAAAAAATCCTTGAATTATCATTAACCAAAAACATATTAATTTTTCCTTATTAATCATAATTTTGCTAGAAATAACAGAGTTGCAGAAAACTCCAAAGATACAAAATCAATTCACAAAAAGAGTAGTTTCTTTCTAAGATCTTGCATGGCCTTGACTAATAGAGAAAAAAATTATACATTTTCCTGTTTAAGAAGAATTTTATATTTTGCAGCCAAAGGCAGAACAGGGAGAGTCCTTCTTTCTCCTTCTTTGGCCCCTTTATCAATTCTCCTATGCCCCAGCCAAATGGATTACCCAGTGAGACCCTTCCTCTTAGAAGAACTCTATCTGGGATGACTAGTGCAACTGGGAAGCCATGACGTATGGATCACCCTCCACACCCTGCTCTGCAATCCAACGAAAGCTGAGAAGGGCAGAATGCCTTAACCTGTTTTTCCATGCTGTGGTCAGTTTAACTTTTAATAAAACGCATATTTCAAAGATGGTCTTTCTTGTGAATTTGGTGATTATAAAAACAAACAATATAGGCTAGAGCCATGCACAGTGCAAATTTCTCAACTCACTTTGCACCTCAGAGCTGACCTTAAAACACTCCTAGCTACTGTAGTCTGTGCACAAGGATAAGACCTTTACAGCCCACTCATTTCTCTCTCCCTGGGAGAGTTTTGTCGATTTGATATGTGCCAAAAATGAAATGTGCCAAAAATGCACATTTGCGTCAGATAAGTTTTTATTTTGCAATTTCTGAAGCAAAATAAAATGTTATGATAAATTTGGATTCAGATATATTTTATAATGTTATAATATTACCATAATTATTATAAATTTTCGCTAGAGAAGACCGTCCAGTGGTTAGGATAATGGCACAATATACAAGAGACTCATGTTCGATTCTCTGCTCTGCTACATATTTCCTATGTGACTGTGGGCAAGTCTCTCTTGTGCCTCAGTTCCTCATCTGTAAAATGAGGATAATAGGACTTCCCAGCCACACAAGAGAATTGTGAAGATAAATAGATTAAATATCGTGAGGCACTCCGATACCAAGGTCTTGAGGATGACACACCTGACCCTAAAATGAACAGATAACTTGATATTTTCCCCTACTGAAATGTGATGTGGCAGGTATTATTTCCCTTAACTGATGGTCCTTCTATCCCATAAAATACACTGCATGTGTTTGCATTTGCATTCAGCCTACTTAACAGTCAACATATAAAATTACCATATTGTGACCTGCAAGGTACTGGTAATGGAAAAAATAACTATGTTAAAAAAGAAAATTGAAAATATAATAGGAAGCAATTTCACTTCCAACACTTAGAAAGCTACTTGCATGAAATTTAAACTCCCATCTAAGGGATAAGAGTCCTAATACTACAGAATTTAAGACCCAAAAGTATCTACTCACCAGAGATGTCCATAAACGCACGATCCCAAAATTCATCCACTGTATAGCATTCTGCAGAAGTGATATTGACTGATAGAACAATATCATCCTCCACATACTTTAATATGAGATTGTTGATCACTATGTTGACATTGTTTACAACACGCCTAATCAAACTCTGCACATAACCTATCAAATGGAAACAAAAAGACAAACAGAATGATTCTCAGACGCTATGAGAAAGAGATGCTACTATTAATTTAATTATTACAAAAAAATAAAACAACAAATTATTTCCAAGGTGTATCTATTCCCAGTCATCAGAATACTAACCTTTCCCTAACCAAAAGCACAAGGCACATAACTTCTTTAAGACTGCATTGAGTGCTACTGAGTGGATTAGCTTCCAGCAAGTGTGGCAGAGGAAATATAAAAACAAAATTCTCATCTATTAGTATTAGGTGTTAGATTGTTATGTTGAAACCTGATGGCAAAAATTAACCTTCAAATTTAATTTTTCAGGATAGTGCAAAATTTATTTCTTTCTTTGTGTGGGGAGATCACAAAATACTGCTACAAAAAGATTTTATGTGAACATACAAAAATGACTATTTTCAAAGAAAGATAGAAATGGACTTGGAAAGAATATACAAAGTTACTAGGATACTAGTTCAAAATACATGCCTTTACATGTATTTTTCCTTCTGAATCCTTCTATAAAAAGTCACAGAACAACATCCATCTTTCTAAGTACTTTTATTACTCAATTTAAATTTTAATGACCAACATATTCATGTGCTCCTCAGTAAGAACTCTGTTAGGTATAACAGAATCAATTTCTGTCAACAACTCACACAGTTAGCACCTGCAATAAAGCCTACTGGGAAGAAACCTATTTAAATTTGTTCAACCATAACATGGCTGGAAAAACTAACTCTTTTATGCTTTCCCAGTGGAGGGTAAAAATTCTCATCTGAACAATACAGGAAAGAAATGCAATCCTATCCATGTTCAAGTTTTTCCTGTATACGGAATATATTAACAATGCCAATTAATTTATGCTGTGAAGGAAAAAACACAGATACAACTATTTAAAAATTATTATATTTTAAATTATATTACTTATGCATCACTATATTTTAAGTTATTACCTACCCATACATCAATATCATATGTAAAAACACATGCATTATATATTATGGAGACAGTGATGGTCACTATGGTTTAAATTGATTGAAAAAAGGCAGTTAAAGTTAGAACTTATTCCACTTATTATACAAAATAAAATATTGCCTTTAGAAATTCATGTCACACGTTAATGGGGTATGATTTACTTTTTAGTGTGTTTTAAATCCACCGGGGGGGGGGGGGGAGAGAAGGAGAGAACCTCACACAATCTTTAGCAATTTTTTGGGCCCCTTTCAAAGAATGTTGTTAAAACATAGCAAATGCAAACATACCACAGGTACCAATAATAATGTCTCATGTATAGGGTACACAAAGAATTTCATATTTACACAAAATATTTATTTACCTAACTTCCATAACTTTGCTCACTAATGTCAAGACATTTGATGATGGATGCCATTTTCTATGGACGGTGAAGAGAAATTTACTAAACAAGAGCAAATGTAAGATGCTTTTAACTGGGGCTGCAGATAGGATTTATAGGTCCTTCAACAAGCTGTCAAAGTAGGGCTCTCTGTGACCCAGAACAGTGCAGCAGCCTCACCCTTCTAAATAAAAGATGTAGCATTCCCGCAACCCTATGCTTTGCTCCCAGAGAACTCATCTCCCCTTTGTTGTGCCTCCCACACCACCTCCATTGATAATGCCTCATCCCTTGACCAGCTAGATACCCATACTAAATTTCATTCTTTTTTTTTTTTTAATACCATCTCATTGCCATGACACAGAATACAAGTGTTGCCAACGTGCAAGAGACAGTCAACACTCAGATCCCTGTTACAAGTTGGTACCATCTGCCCAGGATGGGGCATTATCTCTGGGAGACAGATTGCCAACATTCACTTTAATAGAGCCTTCACATTCTCAGTGAGTTCAGTTACCATATTAAGGAAAGCTGATAATATTGCTTCTAATGTGGCACTCCATTTCTTGATCCACTTTATGGAAGCTGGGATCTGCCCGCTGCACTAAATTTACAAACAAAGATTACTTTGAATTTGAGGATAATTTCTCTTTATAGATAGTTAGCATTAAAGTTGAGATTCAACTTCTATTCCAACTCTCCTTTTTCCAGTCTATCATACAAATATTGGGCTGCAATTTTCTTCATTTGATTTCATCCTAAAATGTGTGTGTGTTTTTTGGTCCACATTTGAGCAAAATTGATTAGCCATTTTCAATTTATAAAAGTACAAATTCACATACTTCCCCTATATACGTTCTTATCAGATGATTCGCATTTGCATAATTCTAAAATGGCTGAAATTGAACTCTTTGCCATGTTTCAAAACAGTTATTTTACATATCCAAATGTGGTTTTAAGATTTCCCTTGAACATATTCAGAATCAACAATATTCAATATCTGAGTATTTTTTAAAGATTTAATATGAAAGGTTGACCACACAATGTGCAATAAATCTTTCATTATATTAAAAATATTTTGAACAAGCTTAACTCCCACATAATTATTTATTTTTAGACATTTCTATTATGTTATGATCTTGCCACTATCATGAGTGTATTAAAGCATAATAAATATGATATTAAGGAGGTGAAGTATTTCTTTGGAGACTTGTGTAAGGAAACAAGATGGAATCCAGGAGGCCAAGTGAAAGCTGTCAATATTAAGCTGTGAAATTTACAGTTCTCTAATCTTACATGACCTTTTCACTAACTGAATCTGCCCTTTTGCCCTACTGTCAACCAACTACTGAAATGAACATGTAGAAGTACAAAACTTGCTGAAAAAAGCTTGTAACTGAAATTCAAAAGATGAGAAAGGGTAAAATGTACTAGTTCATCCTTGATGAACATTAGAATACAGACTAAAAAGATTTGCAGAAGGAGTTGTAGTATTATAAAGTGCTTGATTCCTGTTTACACTAAGACCACTTTAAACTGCTCTGATGGTGTAAAGGAAAAAAGTGGAAGTAAATTATACTTACATCCACACTAAAACCGCATTAAATGATTGAAGTGGTATAAAGTGGCCTTCGTGCAAATAAGAATCAGGTCCCAAAATATTTAGGCTTTTGAAAAAGTTGCAATGTGCACAGTACAAATATCAATTAGACTATATTTTATGATAAAAATTGAAATGGTCTGATTCTGATCTAACTTACACTGTTTTCTTCTGATGTAACTTTAATACATTAAATGGCGTTACTCTTGATTTGCATCAGAGAAACAGAATCAGGTTCAGCAAAACAAGTGAAATCCTTACCCTGTTAAAATCAATAGCAAAACTCCCACTGATTTCAGTAGGCTCAGGATTTCACTCATATTTAAATGTAAAATTAAAAGAGTTCTAGCTTTTTTTTATTCTGAAAATATTTAAAACAAAGCTTTTCTATTTCAAAGCCTGCTATATCTTTAGTTGTATTGTTATATTTCAAAATAATGCAAAAAAGAAAGAGTGACACTTTTTCAATTCTCTGATTTAACTCTTCACACTTACATAATGATCATTTAAATGTTTTTTCACATAAAATTCACATGCTTATGGAGAGAATATTGCCTTTCTAGTTTCATCAATATTCAGCCAGCCAAGTCTCCAATAAGCTTTAGGTGAATTATAAAGATTGATAGACTAAAGTATATTAAAATGTATAAAATTCCTAAATATGCAAGAAAATATTCACAACAGAATGCACTGAACTGTGGCAAAATTTATAAGAACCATGAAACACCATGAGGAAATTCAGAGAGCAGAAAGCTTATAAATTTAATTTTTAAAAATGTATATGGAACGTAATTTCATTTTTTTTTAAATACTGATTTCCTCTTTCCTAATATCTTAGTCATAGGGCATGTCTATACTTGCAGCTAGATTGGCACTGCTGTGATCGATGAAGCGGTGTCGATTTAGCAGGTCTGGCGAAGATCCACTAAATTAATGGCAGACGCTCTCCCGTTGACTTCTGTACTCTAGCTCCCGGAGAAGTGCAAGGTAAGTTGGAGAGAGCGCGTCTCCCGTCAAAACAGCGCAGTGTAGACACCACTGTAACTAGCCATAAGTTACGTCGACTTCAGTTATGTAACTTACGTAATTGAAGTAGCATAACTTAGGTCGACTTTCAGCTGTAGTGTAGACCAGCCCATAATGATCCCTTCTGTTCTCAGAGGTTATGGACCATACAGCAAGCAGCACTTACTGCAAGGATGTACTTCAGGTTTCTGCAATTTTGCTTCAGTAGGAATGTCTATTTCCCCTTCAGTCTCCACAAGGCAACTTTCTGGCATGATTGAGGCAATAGTTCAATCATTGTTTTTCAGCACCCTCAGAATCTGAATATGGCTTCACCACCATGGCAGCAAAGGGTAGACAGAGTCTGCAGGTATCATAATTGGCACAGAAACAGTAGCAGTGTTCCAGCTTTGTGGAGCAAGTAGTATCCCCTCCACCGATCCAAATGGAAATTCTTTAATATTCCGGCTTTATAAGCCTTTCAAAGCCAGTCAGTTTTGACATCCATGATGCTTTCTCTGTGATCCACTATAGTTTGCCTAACCACAAGGTAGTAAGATTTTCCGCTGGAGAAAACTCTGATTATGGGAATAAAAAACTGGGAAGCGTGTTCTATCAATAGTTTTCTGCAGTTTTGGTGCAAAACAATTATCAAAGTTAAAAAAAAAATCTGAAGTTGCTTTCTCTTTCATCAGTAATTAATTATTTTGCTCAAATATAAAATGAAGGAAGAACTGGACCTCACAAACTAAATAGGATCAGACTGGATGAGTGTGATGCTTCCTAGGGCTAGGCAGGGTTGTGAGGCATCTTGCTACCACCTGCCCATAGTGTGAGGAAGCCTTAACTGTGCCTGCCATGGATCAGCTTGCCAACTCCACCAGCCACAGACAATACAAGAATCATAGAATCATAGAATATCAGGGTTGGAAGGGACCCCTGAAGGTCATCTAGTCCAACCCCCTGCTCGAAGCAGGACCAATTCCCAGTTAAATTATCCCAGCCAGGGCTTTGTCAAGCCTGACCTTAAAAACCTCTAAGGAAGGAGATTCTACCACCTCCCTAGGTAACGCATTCCAGTGTTTCACCACCCTCTTAGTGAAAAAGTTTTTCCTAATATCCAATCTAAACCTCCCCCATTGCAACTTGAGACCATTACTCCTCGTTCTGTCATCTGCTACCATTGAGAACAGTCTAGAGCCATCCTCTTTGGAACCCCCTTTCAGGTAGTTGAAAGCAGCTATCAAATCCCCCCTCATTCTTCTCTTCCGCAGACTAAACAATCCCAGCTCCCTCAGCCTCTCCTCATAAGTCATGTGCTCTAGACCCCTAATCATTTTTGTTGCCCTTCGCTGGACTCTCTCCAATTTATCCACATCCTTCTTGTAGTGTGGGGCCCAAAACTGGACACAGTACTCCAGATGAGGCCTCACCAGTGTCGAATAGAGGGGAACGATCACATCCCTCGATCTGCTCGCTATGCCCCTACTTATACATCCCAAAATGCCATTGGCCTTCTTGGCAACAAGGGCACACTGTTGACTCATATCCAGCTTCTCGTCCACTGTCACCCCCAGGTCCTTTTCTGCAGAACTGCTGCCCAGCCATTCGGTCCCTAGTCTGTAGCGGTGCATTGGATTCTTCCGTCCTAAGTGCAGGACCCTGCACTTATCCTTATTGAACCTCATCAGATTTCTTTTGGCCCAATCCTCCAATTTGTCTAGGTCCTTCTGTATCCTATCCCTCCCCTCCAGCGTATCTACCACTCCTCCCAGTTTAGTATCATCCGCAAATTTGCTGAGAGTGCAATCCACACCATCCTCCAGATCATTTATGAAGATATTGAACAAAACCGGCCCCAGGACCGACCCCTGGGGCACTCCACTTGACACCGGCTGCCAACTAGACATGGAGCCATTGATCACTACCCGTTGAGCCCGACAATCTAGCCAGCTTTCTACCCACCTTATAGTGCATTCATCCAGCCCATACTTCCTTAACTTGCTGACAAGAATACTGTGGGAGACCGTGTCAAAAGCTTTGCTAAAGTCAAGAAACAATACATCCACTGCTTTCCCTTCATCCACAGAACCAGTAATCTCATCATAAAAGGCGATTAGATTAGTCAGGCATGACCTTCCCTTGGTGAACCCATGCTGACTGTTCCTGATCACTTTCCTCTCATGTAAGTGCTTCAGGATTGATTCTTTGAGGACCTGCTCCATGATTTTTCCAGGGACTGAGGTGAGGCTGACTGGCCTGTAGTTCCCAGGATCCTCCTTCTTCCCTTTTTTAAAGATTGGCACTACATTAGCCTTTTTCCAGTCATCCGGGACTTCCCCCGTTCGCCACGAGTTTTCAAAGATAATGGCCAAGGGCTCTGCAATCACAGCCGCCAATTCCTTCAGCACTCTCGGATGCAACTCGTCCGGCCCCATGGACTTGTGCACGTCCAGCTTTTCTAAATAGTCCCTAACCACCTCTATCTCCACAGAGGGCTGGCCATCTCTTCCCCATTCTGTGATGCCCAGCGCAGCAGTCTGGGAGCTGACCTTGTTAGTGAAAACAGAGGCAAAAAAAGCATTGAGTACATTAGCTTTTTCCACATCCTCTGTCACTAGGTTGCCTCCCTCATTCAGTAAGGGGCCCACACTTTCCTTGGCTTTCTTCTTGTTGCCAATATACCTGAAGAAACCCTTCTTGTTACTCTTGACATCTCTTGCTAGCTGCAGCTCCAGGTGCGATTTGGCCCTCCTGATATCTTTCCTACATGCCCGAGCAATATTTTTATACTCTTCCCTGGTCATATGTCCAACCTTCCACTTCTTGTAAGCTTCTTTTTTATGTTTAAGATCCGCTAGGATTTCACCATTAAGCCAAGCTGGTCGCCTGCCATATTTACTATTCTTTCGACTCATCGGGATGGTTTGTCCCTGTAACCTCAACAGGGATTCCTTGAAATACAGCCAGCTCTCCTGGACTCCCTTCCCCTTCATGTTAGTCCCCCAGGGGATCCTGGCCATCTGTTCCCTGAGGGAGTCGAAGTCTGCTTTCCTGAAGTCCAGGGTCCGTATCCTGCTGCTTACCTTTCTTCCCTGCGTCAGGATCCTGAACTCAACCAACTCATGGTCACTGCCTCCCAGATTCCCATCCACTTTTGCTTCCCCCACTAATTCTACCCGGTTTGTGAGCAGCAGGTCAAGAAAAGCGCCCCCCCAGTTGGCTCCCCTAGCACTTGCGCCAGGAAATTGTCCCCTACGCTTTCCAAAAACTTCCTGGATTGTCTATGCACCGCTGTATTGCTCTCCCAGCAGATATCAGGAAAATTAAAGTCACCCATGAGAATCAGGGCATGCGATCTAGTAGCTTCCGTGAGTTGCCGGAAGAAAACCTCATCCACCTCATCCCCCTGGTCCGGTGGTCTATAGCAGACTCCCACCACTACATCACTCTTGTTGCACACACTTCTAAACTTAATCCAGAGACACTCAGGTTTTTCCACAGTTTCGTACCGGAGCTCTGAGCAGTCATACTGCTCCCTTACATACAGTGCTACTCCCCCACCTTTTCTGCCCTGCCTGTCCTTCCTGAACAGTTTATAACCATCCATGACTGTACTCCAGTCATGTGAGTTATCCCACCAAGTCTCTGTTATTCCAATCACGTCATAGTTCCTTGACATCACCAGGACCTCCAGTTCTCCCTGCTTGTTTCCAAGGCTTTGTGCATTTGTATATAAGCACTTGAGATAACCTGTTGATCGCCCCTCATTCCCAGTATGAGGCAGGAGCCCTCCCCTCACAGACATTCCTGCCTGTGCTTCCTCCCGGTATCCCGCTTTCCCACTTACCTCAGGGCTTTGGTCTCCTTCCCCCGGTGAACCTAGTTTAAAGCCCTCCTCACTAGGTTAGCCAGCCTGCTGGCAAAGATGCTCTTCCCTCTCTTCGTAAGATGGAGCCAGTCTCTGCCCAGCACTCCTCCTTCATGGAACACCATCCCATGGTCAAAGAATCCAAAGCCTTCTCTCCGACACCACCTGCGTAGCCATTCGTTGACTTCCACGATTCGACGGTCCCTACCCAGGCCTTTTCCTTCCACGGGGAGGATGGACGAGAAGACCACAAGAACTCCCCTCTATGCCCCACTGTCTCTTTACAGGTTAGCAATAGGCACACTCCACCTTGAGCCCTCAGGGCAAGCATTTCCCTGGAATGTTCAACCCCTGTTCCGCTCACAGCACTCACAGATTCACGGCTTCCAAAGAAACAGCGCTCCTCAGCTTACCAGTTTCACCTCAGATCACCACTCAACTTAACACACAACACTTAGATATGTTTACAGTGAAATCAAGTATACGTTTATTTAATAAAATAAATTCAAATAGCAGCAAGTATTGGAAACAAATGGTTACATATAAAGTAAAATAAATAAAAGCATTCTAAAAGCCTACACTTGAACTCGGTATTCTCATGTCTTGTAGAGTAGTGCTCACCCAAAGTTCTTGAAGAGCTCTATAATGAGAGTTGGCTGTGATCCTCCTTTCATCAGACAAGTACGTGGTCAGCTTGCCTCCCCACTGAAAGACGCTGTACGTTTCCTTGTACCCCCAGATATACCCTAATAACCTTTTGTAGTTAGTCATTAACAGGACACTGCCTGCTGTTTGTTTCATCCTGTGAATTTCTTCTCTTGTAGATTTCGCAATAGTTTCTTCTGCCTGTGGGTCAGTATGGAAATAGGCCTACACTGTGAGACATACAAAAAATGCATGACCAGACAGGGAGATAAGTGTACGTTACCTTCCACCTGAAAGGAATATGCATGCGGTGACCTGCCTTAACTCCAAGACCTTAGTATAATTTTCAGTATAAATACACAACTCCTTAAATATTATCCATACATACACTTTGCAATGATTACAATGACTAGTGGGCTATTGGCTCTCGGTAGAGTCCTCATATACCACAGTTCAGTGAACTATTATGCATATATCTGACCCAGAGCATTCCTGTTAAAACCCTATGCACCCCCTGTGCATTCTCTCACTTGGCACCATCACTACCACCACTCAGAAAGTGGTCATCTGTTGACCTTGGAAAACTGTTTCTGCCAGACTGGTGATGTCTCCCTGCAAGCTAACAGCCCTGAATTTTCTCCCACACGTGAATATTTTGTGCTGAACTCTATCAAGCAGCACTTCCTTCCAGTACATTACACCAGCCTCTGAGAAAATACTTGGGCCTTTGGGAAGCTCATGTTGAATTGAGGGATTCCAGCACTCTGGTGTGATGCTTGCTAAACACCAAAAGTAGTCTATTTACAACAGGAGATATGCTTTAATAAGAGTGAGATATATGGATTAAAGCCTACCTAGGACATAACAGCTAAATCATAGAACAAGATTCACAGTGTTTAGATTCCTATGTTGCATATCATATGGAACTTCTGAGTGACACAGAAGGTGGCTGATGCTAGATGCATAAAGAAACAAAACTGAACTTGGAGAACTTAGCTCTGCTGAAAGTCTGTCATGATGCATTCAAAGACATCAGCTCTTACTGATGCTCACTGGTAACAGTCCAAGTTGTTGAGCTCTTCACACTAATATACTGAGTGTCCGTCCCTTCACCACACCACTGACTGCGTAGAGTGTGCCTACAGACCAGAAGTGATGATGTAATTACAGATCCACAAGAGCATCAGGTTACAAAGTAACTACTGAAGCACTAAGAGAAAAACATGATAACCAGGTGTTGATGCTTCACCAAGATACTGACATGCCCAGCAAGGTGCTCACCTTAGGCAATTACAGGTTCCTGCCTGGAAAAGCACATTTCATGATGCAATTGTTCTTGGAGAAATGCCCCTCTTGGAGGGTCTACGCTCCATATGATGCCTGTGTTCCAAAAAGCATGCCTCCAGAGCACCTGTATCCCGAAGATTCTCACAGAAACCGATATTCCAACGTGCCAAAACCATCACTGAGGAACTGATGATTTCCCGCACAAGGCTTCTGTGGGTTGGGTCAGAATAACTAGGTCTCGGAACCTCATGATGTGGAGATGGGACACAATGAGCCAAGATGGACAAACTCTACTACCACTGAGTTGAAGTGCTGCCCAGGTAGAGATGTGTACCAAAACTCCTGCATATCCAAGTCACTGAAGTTCCAGACTTCCTTCAACACCAATAATTTATCAAGGCAAACAAATCAAAGCAGTCTTTAAACTCTTGGCTCTAACACAGTGTCCATGTACCAAAGTGAGCCAAAACAATATACAATAGAATCATAAAAATGTAGGGCCAGAAGGGACCTCAAGAAATCATCTAGTCCATTTCTACACACTGAGGCAGGATGATCCTCGTGCTATCTAGGCTTGTATCCCTTGATATATTCCCTAACACAAAGTGCTCTGCACACAAACTTTAATGTCCTCTCCCAAGGTCAGATTAATGAGACAACTGCTAACTTGAGCCTTCTGCTACTTTGACGTGGTAGAGAAAGGCCTCATCAACTCTGAAGGCCCAGAATAATAATGTCCAAAAAAAGACCCTAAAAAACTGTAGTGCCCTAGACCTAGATCAAGAAGTTTGCCAGAAAGAAAAATACCACAAGGAAAACATCCAATGCTATGTGCACAAAAGAGGATGATTTCTTAAATTCACATTAGCACACACTGAAAACCTTGTAAGAAGACAAAGAAAATAAGATATTGAGATAAGCTTCTCAACTTTTATCATCCTGAACACACAGATGTACATCAGCCAAAATTACTGGAAAAACTAGAAAGTGCTATTCCTTGTGCAAAGGCCTACGAGGAATTAGCAGGAAAAGATTTGTCTTTTCTTTAAGTTAAAGTTTTATTTTAATTTAGCTGTGTTTTGGAATACTGCTAGATCCTTTTCACCTCAGAGTAACTTGTGGATGGTCAGCACTTCTGAAACATCAGGCTACTATTAGGTGCCTAAATATATTTAATGCACCTAACTTTAAGCACACAGATTTGAAAATTTGGGCCCAAGTTAATAAACCTTTAACCTATTTTATTTAGAAAATCCATATAAAGCATACAAATAAACAATTACAATCCAGTTCATGAAAGGTATGTTGTACATTACCTGGCGGTAAATCAGGATCAGAAGGAGCAGTTTGCTGGATTCGTCGTGGTTTCACTGTTGATTTTGCACTCTCTATGGTACTGCGGTTTGTTGAACTGGAACCACTGCTTTCATGGTCTTCCTGGAAATCAAACAAATATTAATCTGAATTATTCAAAGAAGAAAAAAATTAACTGAAGAGCAGCTGAATGTAAGGGATTTATGATTGCTAGATTTGATAAATATAATATTTTTGCCAGTATTGTTCCTTGTACATTACAGTTTGTGTTTAACCATAAATTACACAGTAATTTGGGATTAACTAGAAAGCAAAAAACAGATGATTTGAAATGCAAATAAAAAAGAGTATCAATCCAATATTTAATTGATTGGTTTTGTTTTAGCAAAAGTCACACATTGTAGTGATGACCGTAATTAGCTGCAATTCAGACAAAACGTTCCTGAAAAAATCAAAGAAAAAACCCTACAGACTATAAAAATAAATGTGAGAAACACTATCCACCTTTATCGGATTAGCCTAAGTGTTTGCTCATGAAACAATCTTGAACAGTTCCAACATGTCAGAGTCATGTCCTTTCTACCACAGTTAATTAAAGCTGCCTCATGAAGCAAGACATTCTCTCAGACCCTTAAAACAGCAAATACTGCCCTAAAATAGATAAACAAACCTGAAGTAACTGCTCATCTTTAAGCTTATATGTAGCTTATAAGCTTATAAGCTTATATGACTGATTTACCTTCAGCACTTTGGCAACAGAAAACATGGCTCACTCATAAAATAACTGAGTTAAAAATGTATGTTAAATGATAAATACTTGCAACATAGAAAATTCACGCACACAAAACTTAGCTATGTGGAGTTAGGGTTGCAATGGCTCAACTATTGTGTCGTGTTCCCTGTGCCCTTCCAGAATGTGCATTTATCATCAAAACTCATGTTTAGAAAACCAATACATTATGGTTAATGCCTTATCATAAGAATACTAATATTACAAGAAGAAAAAAAAACCTTAATTCTGCTGCCTGTGATCCCTGCCCCGAGGTTCCCTTAGGGAGATCAGGGTACTTTACCCACTCTTAAACCTTTTTATCTGATGTGAACTCAGCCTACCAGCAGCAAGTATGTCCTGGATCATAATGCTGCCCAGATCACAAGGGTTGCTGGAGTGTATGAACACAAGTCCTGTTAAGAAACTATAATGGGCAATAAAAGTGGCAGTGTTTTATGGAGAGGTGACATTCCTAGTTCCTGTTGGCATTCCTGCTACAACACAGTTAAAATTGCGTGGTTATGTTGTGTGAGAAGTGTCATCTTCAGTCTGTATTTCTGGATTTTCTAACATTTCTTGTTTAATGTTCTTGTAAGAATTACATGAGGGGATCTTAACCCCGTATTTCTTGGCTTTTCAAGGTTTCCTCAGACAACATGAAAAGCATGTCCAACTTATGAAAAGGTCTGTCTCTAAACAAAACTTAAAGAGATGTAAAGACATTCAAGGAAATGCCACAACCTTTCCATTTCATATTTGGAAGAGGGAGAAAAACTATTTATGTCAATTTCCCTGATTGACACAAAATGGAGATAACATTTCAGGAAGAAAGGAAGAGATAATATTTACCAAACACCTTGGTCTGGAAGAAGACTAAATACACGACAAAACATAAAATCAACAACTAGCATACTGACCCATCTAAATAAGGAGGACAAGTAAGAATATGCCTTTTACAGAAAAAATGAATCCCAAATGCTAAAAGGGCAGAAGAGAAAGCCTAGTAACAAATAAAACTTAAGATATCACCGTGACGCTCTCCAACAGTAGTCAGGGCTGAGACACACCTCACCACCACCCACCCCTAGAGTGAAGCAGATTTGCCTAGTGCCTGCTCTAGCTCAGCTCCCTGAAACTAACAGTCTCTGGTCACTGATAAGTACTGTCTTCCAGGACTCCACAGAGCTCACCCTCTCTTGTGCAGACTAGAGACAATCGTATCCAGCCCGTCACTGGACACTCCCAGAAATAACCAGGTACGCCTGTCTCTGAAGAGACAGTGTACACACAGCTTGACTGGCAAAACTCGGGATTAGGTCCCTTATAACAACACAGCACCAGAATCTACTTATAGTGAAAACAAATAAATCTTAATCTTTGTAAATAAACTTAAGAGCTAGTGAGCAAAGATAACAAACAACAGGTTACATGTAAAACAAAAGGTATAAAATGCTTCCCTTAGGGTCCAAGCTTAGTTAAATCCTTGTCTAAAGCAGTGGTTCCCAAACTTGTTCCGCCGCTTGTGCAGGGAAAGCCCCTGGCGGGCCGGGCCAGTTTGTTTACCTGCCGCGTCCGCCGGTTCGGCCTGGAGCAGCGAACTGCGGCCACTGGGAGCCGCAATCGGCCAAACATGTGGACACGACAGGTAAACAAACCAGCCTGGCCCGCCAGGGCTTTCCCTGCACAAGCAGCGGAACAAGTTTGCGAACCACTGGTCGAAAGCAATGTCTCACCTAAAGCAACTTCCCAACGTCACTAGCCCTCATGGCCAGGATGCAACTTTCATGAATGCCAAAAGCACCGTCCTCTTTACTTCCCCGGTGAAGGACAAGAGGCCTTGTTCCTTCCTCTTATAGCTCAATAAATCGTTGAAATACTCCTTTTGAAGTGTACTTCTAGATAAGACTCTTCTCCCCTGTGGCTGGTTCTCTGGTGTGCTCCCCAATGCTGGTTTCACATTCCCCCCCCCCCCCCCACATACACACACAAACCCCTTCACCCCTCCCCCAGTCAACCTGTTTTTTCTGTTGGCTCCACATGCAAATGGGGCTTCCATTGTGTTGCCTTATAGTCCTTAATTTACATCAGAGACAGAGATAAGAGTCTGGCAGAAGACCTGTTTGTCCCCTTTGCCTTGTTACAGAATTTAAAACGTAATTTCAGTGTGTATATATATATATACATACATACATACATACATACACACACACACACTTTCTTATATATTGTCAGTACATATGTCAAGGTTTCTTCCCCACTCTGAACTCTACGGTACAGATATGGGGACATGCATGATAACCTCCTAAGCTTACTTTTACCAGCTTAGGTTAAAACTTCCCCAAGGTACAGACTATTTTACCCTTTGCCCTTGGACTTCCACTGCCACCACCGAACGTTTATCTGGGTTTATTTATTAGGAAAGCGTTGTTTGGAAACGTCTTTCCCCCCAAAATCCTCCCAACCCTTGCACTCCACTTCCTGGGGAAGGTTTGGTAAAAATCCTCACCAATTTGCATAGGTGACCACAGACCCAAACCCTTGGATCTTAAGAACAATGCAAAAGCAATCAGTTTCTGAAAAGAAGAATTTTAAAATAGAAGTAAAAAGTAAAAAAGAATCACCTCTGTAAAATCAGGATGGTAAATACCTTACAGGGTAATTAGATTCAAAACATAGAGAATCCCTCTAGGCAAAACCTCAAGTTACAAAAAGACAGGTTTCAGAGTAACAGCCGTGTTAGTCTGTATTCGCAAAAAGAAAAGGAGTACTTGTGGCACCTTAGAGACTAACCAATTTATTTGAGCATGAGCTTTCGTGAGCTACAGCTCACTTCATCGGATGCAAGTGAGCTGTAGCTCACGAAAGCTCATGCTCAAATAAATTGGTTAGTCTCTAAGGTGCCACAAGTACTCCTTTTCAAGTTACAAAAAGACACACAGACAGGAATATCCATTCTACTCAGCACAGCTTAATTTCTCACCCATTTAAAGAAATCATAATCTAATGCATATCTAGCTAAATTACTTACTAAGCTCTAAGACTCCATTCCTGTTCTGTCCCCGACAAAAGCATCACACAGACAGACACAGACCCTTTGTTTTTCTCCCTCCTCCCAGCTTTTGAAAGTATCTTCTCTCTTCATTGGTCATTTTGGTCAGGTGCCAGCGAGGTTATCCTAGCTTCTTAACCCTTTACAGGTGAAAGGATTTCTCCTCTGGCCAGGAGGGATTTTAAAGGTGTTTACCCTTCCCTTTATATTTATGACAACATACATTTCACAGTGATATTAATGACTAGTGTGTCATCAGCTTTCATTTGATATCTTATAGGCCACTTTTTGGATAAGTGCAGCAAAAGCAATGTGTTGGGTACAGTGAGTTTGTCAGGCCTGATAGGAGTTGCTGACCCAGAGTGGCGAACCCTTTGCAAGCTGGCACTAACAGCCCTCTGTATCTCAACAGAGTAGCCAACTGTTTTCTAGCTGGCACCAATGGATCTCTGTGTCGCAAACACAAAAGATATTCTAAATGTGGGAAAATAGGAGAGAATAATAAAATAAATTTTCTCGAATCTTATTAATACGACATATGATCCTACTACCTTGCACCTTCCTCATGGCCTACAAAAGGATAGAAACTTGAACTATCAGAAGCTTATGAGCAAGGTCCTGATTTCTTCAAAATCTCAAACTTTCTGCTGAAGAATTAGAGGTCACTATAGTGTCTACCCTCCGAGCATCTTATCAGTGAAGAAAAAAGTTTCCCAAATCCTTCTGGAAACTAGGAATGTGCACAATTTGAAGATCTACTTCTATATGCTTTTCAGAGTGAGACTTCACAGATGTTTTGGCAGGTCTGGATGTGGCACTTCTCTTAACAGCTTTGAGAAAATGAGAAAGCATAGAACTCTTGATGGCAGCTGGATCCTGTTTTTTGTACAGTGCTCATTGCAGCCATGATGGCCCAACTAGGATGACAAAGACTGCCTTTCTCAATCCTCCAAGGATTTTTATGAATAAGTGACACCAAAGGGGAATGCAAAAAACACACTTGTTTCCAGGAAATACAGAATTTACAATGGCTCCCAGCTGAGTTTCAGATTTCTTTAGAGTTGAGATTGCGCATGCAGAAATTACAAGTCATCTTCTGTTGATCTTAAATTAGGATTAACTGGTCATTTGGGTGATATGGGACCTCATCTTTTTATATAATTGATCAGTAATGGCTGATCAATCATATAAACAACTAAGGAATGTTGCTGGTATTGTCTGGGATTATGTTCCAGCGATTCTGGACAAAATTAGAAGATAGGAATCAACTGGTGATTATGGATAATAGAGCATCTCACCAAGATTTTGTTTTAACACCTGTTGTTCAGCACCTCAAAATATTGTAGCGTCTCATCAGTACAATATTGTTCTTTTGTCCATGGACCTTACAAATGAAATTTCTGATTTGGAAGGATACCTGAGCAATAATGACACTTGGATACACCTGCCCTCTCACATCCTCAACACTGAGAAGACAAAAGTTTTGCTGTTAGATAGAGATCTTTTATAACAGGAAGCTTGCTCATCTCCTTCACTTGTAGAGGACAATTTATTCATAGATTTCAAGTTAAGAATTTTGGCATTATTTTGACCATGCCCTTTCCTAAGAAAACTGTGTTTTAGATTCTGTACAAAAGTGTTTTTCTGATGAATCACTGCATTTTTAGTTATCTTTTGATCTTGCCAAAGCAACAGATGCGCTGGTGACCACACAGCTCAATAAGCATGATCCCCTCTTTGCTTAGCATGTGGTAGAGTCATTGTCACTTACCATTTACACAGAATGTTTTGGAAGGACTCATTACTGATATGAATCATTACGATCATATTATGCTTGCCCTGTGATAGTTATGTTGGTTACCAGTAAAAAAACAGATTGTCTTTAAATTAGCATTACCTCTTTTTAAACCACACATGGTGTTGATACTAGCTACATTCAAATTCTACTTTTTCAGCCTTGTACTAACCAGTGCACACTCACAAACCACCTGTCATACAAGGATCCCATCAGCACATGCAAAGTCTGCTGGCAATTGCACTTTTGCAACATGACTCCTACACAACACAGAATTTGCTTATGCCTAAATCAGTCTCATTTCATTCCTCTCCATTTATAAAAAGTTCTGTAAAGCTTTTTTCATCCTGTAAGGTTTATTTTTTAAGGAAAAAGACCTTTGTTTCTGAATAAGCTTCAATTTCAATCTTTTTTTTATTTAAATGGATCCCGTCATTTGTTGTTTGAATTAAAAATGTTAAGATTCTGAGATTATTATATTTTTGTTATATTGCATTTGTTTTTAATTTTATTACTTACTGAGCAATTAGTCTTTGCTGAGAGGGGAACAGTCTGCAATAGTTTGTTTAGTGTGTTGGATCTAACAGGGTAGTCAAAATAATATCTACATGCTCCAGGATGGTGACAAAAATAATACACAAGCACCACCCTAGGAAACATAACTATGCATTACTATTAATAAGGAAATTCTAACGGAACACTCACAATTTTATTCCCACCTATGTGAACACTTGTAACAATATGTATCTAGCTACAGCTTAAAAACAGCTCAATCACAGAATCATAGAATATCAGGGTTGGAAGGGACCTCAGGAGGTCATCAAGTCCAACCCCTGCTCGAAGCAGGGCCATTCCCCAACTAAATCATCCCCGCCACGACTTTGTCAAGCCTGACCTTAAAAACCTCTAAGGAAGGAGATTCCACCACCTCCCTAGGTAACCCATTCCAATGCTTCACCACTCTCCTAGTGAAAAAGTTTTTCCTAATATCTAATCTGATATCCAACATGATACAATAGTTTTTGTACCCAACATGATACAGTTAGTTTTTCCTAATATCCAACATAATACAATGATGTTTGAAAGTACTACTATATTTAGTGCTAGCTAATATGCACTCGTTTCCTTAAACTACACAATTATCCAACAGTTTCTGTATAGCATGTATTATTTTTTAAAAAAATACACATTTTTTCTTGCACAACAGCTACTGATATTTTATAAAATAAATGTCATACTCTAATTACTAGATGACAACTACTCTGGCCATGACCTTACAGGAACTAGATTCCTATTTAGTTCTACTTACATTCAAAAAAGTTCTGTAGTTATACACTTCTGCTCAATGTTAACTTTAAAAGCATGCTATTAATTTTTCAAACATGTGGCTGTCTAATCTACCCAGAAGTAAAACACGTTCATTAAAGAGAAAACGTTCCAAGTGAACTGCCAAAACTAGCATAATTATGAAAATATTTAACACTGAAACCAACTGAAATCACATACTGTATATAGATTACAGTGATGTCATAATAAACATCACAGCCAAAATGCACTAAAACTACTGCAGTCTAATAAATCTAGCTCACACCACATGACAAACATTTTAAAGTTAAAGAAACACTTTTTAAAAAATATATATTTCTAAAATATCATTAGCTGCAAAGTTTAGTAAACTGCATTTGCATTTTGATAATGGGAATGATTGCAAATATAGTTATAACAATAGCTATCTAAATTATAAAAAGACAAAAGTGTATTTTAAGTGCTGATCTTTACAGAGAAACACAATAATTATTTACTAAAAATATTTTGTGAAATAACTATGCAATAACTTATAATGCTGGCCTTTAACAATAATTTAGGTTTGCTTTCAATACTGGACATAATAAAGAGCATCTTTAGTGTAAATAAAGAAGATATCTATTTTCTTCCTAAACACAAATAAACTGGGCATACTTATATAATTAGAAAGTAAATATATGGAAAATTATTATTTCCTATCTTCTCCTCCATTCAAGCACCAGAGTATGTAATCTACTCAAGTTGTTCTTGTCCTAACCTGGCTGGTGATCTTACAAGTCCCATGCATATAGTCCTCACATGCATAAAGTTACTCACATTCATAAACATTTTCAGAATCTGGCCTCCCCCGTACCACCCACAAGCTCTTCAGAGAAGGGACCTCATTTTAATGTTTTGTAAAGTACCACGTGCACCTCTAATGCTGTGTAAGTAATAAGTAAAATATCCATGAGATATATTTAATAAATTAAGATTAATGTTCTGTCAAAGTTGACTTGAAATATTTGATAAATAAAATGGCTATTGCCATTTTGTCAAATACAAGCCATATTTGACAGCGTCAGAATATGTGCTCTGAATTTTACTATAACCTTTTCCCAATAGTCTATTATATATTTTAATAAAACAGACAACTCTTTTGCTTTAATTTTAGAAGATTTTTTTTTCCATTTTAAAACATGCTTCACAACACAAGCTTTGTTTAATTTGCAAGACTTCCAAGATGTCTAGTGAGAATACTTCATGGGAGAAGAATGTTTTCTCATGGGGATCACATGATTATTTCTGCAAATATTGGCCTATGCTCTCAAGAAACCAAGTAAAAACGTCATTTCTTTAAAATAGGGGGAATCGTGGTAAAAAATCAATTCCAGTTGTGTATTACACTGCAAAATCATACTGACACAGTCTGTCTAGCTACTTTACAGAAACCTTCTTGCACACTTATATGGGTAGGTTGTTTCAAGTTACTGTTTTGACTCTCTCCCTCCTCCACCCCCCAACAAATTTCTCCCTCATCCTCTTGCTACTCTTCCAGTTATTATTCCTAGAAAAATAAATCTAATTTACTTTCCAGACTACTTGCAGAAACCCAAAATGATGAACCCAGTTCCTATTTATGGAAGGAAGGTTGGTGCTCCACAAAATAGCTTCCAATGATAGGGGTATGTTAAAATTAAACACTCTTACCCATGGGAAGTTCAGCAAAGAATCATTTCAAGATCTGTTACAAATCTATGTCAAACTGGTTGTGACCTGCAGGATTTCACTGCAGAAAAAAATATAGTGGTGGTATTGTCTCCTACAGAATACTACCATATATGCGTCAAAATGTAGATGCATGTATACAAAAAATACATTAATAGAGCACTTTATTGCCAGCAGATCGATGGACATGATCGTTCCCCTCTATTCGACATTGGTGAGGCCCCATCTGGAGTACTGTGTCCAGTCCAAGAAGGATGTGGAAAAATTGGAAAAAGTCCAGTGGAGGGCAACAAAAATTATTAGGGGACTGGAACACATGACTTATGAGGAGAGGCTGAGGGAACTGGGATTGTTTAGTCTGTGGAAGAGAAGAATGAGGGGGCATTTGATAGCTGCTTTCAACTACCTGAAAGGGGGTTCCAAAGAGGATGGATCTAGACTGTTCTCAGTGGTAGCAGATGACAGAATGAGGACTAGTGATCTCAAGTTGCAGTGGGGGAGGTTTAGGTTGGATATTAGGAAAAACTTTTTCACTAGGAGGGTGGTGAAACACTGGAATGCGTTACCTAGGGAGGTGGTGGAATCTCCTTCCTTAGAAGTTTTTAAGGTCAGGCTTGACAAAGCCGTGGCGGGGATAATTTAGTTGGGGATTGGTCCTGCTTTGAGCAGGGGGTTGGACTAGATGACCCCCTGAGGTCCTTTCCAACCCTGATATTCTATGATTCTATTATTACACCCTTGCAAAATTTTAACTGACCACTCTTCTAAGGTGAATACTTATTTGAATAAAATATCTCTTTTCCCCCTATTAAAGGTAAAAGGCATGCAAACAGATTTTGCAAAGCTGCTTTATTGGGAATAGATACTGAAGTCAAACTAAACCTTGAAAAATGCAGACTAAATTTTACTACTGCTCTAATGAAAAGCAATATAAACAAGTAAAAACAGTGGATATAGAAAATTAATTTGCTTTGATCTGTTTGATATAAACTTAACTGCTGTAAAACTTGAGCTCTGGGGAACTTTAACAGCAGTCTGACTATTGGAAGTTAACAAATAATAGAATGAAATATGAAAAAGCTAACAGATAACAGAATGAAATATGATTGTTATGTAAACAATATGGTTAAAAAGATGGCAATATTTATGACATAATATTGACAAAATTAGGATCATGTAGCCTGAAATTAAAAGAGTTAATGTTACTCAAAACTCTAACAAACATAGCATCTTTCAAAATTCTAATGAATATAGCATCTTTTATCTTGAAGGGTTCCAAAATGATTTAGAGATTGTATGCCAACACTGAAATTCTGTCCCAAGAGTGGTTGTATGTGGCATCAGTTTTGCCTACAACAGTAATAATGGTTTGTTTGAAGGGGAAAAAGAGAACATCTTTAACTGACAGTGCAGGGGGAACTTTAAGGAAATAGAAAATAATTATCCAGGCTGGAATTTGGCCACTGGGAAATTACTATTGTGAGGTCATGAATTAGAATTTATCCCGATGCCAGAGTTAGATTGTTTATGACAGCATATTTTCTTGCACTATTATTACCCAGTCTAGTTTTAAATCTCTTCCAGTAGATGTTTTAGGTACCCATACTGATTTTAGAGCTATCGAGTTGCCTTTAATAAAAAGAGATGTTGCTGACTCACCTGCACACCAAGACAGAAGTGACATAGTAACTCGTGAATGGCTGCTTTTCTCTCCATGAGATCCCAGGGGAGCTTGTTGTGAGTGATTGTATTTTGGTCCCAAAAGCGCTCTCATGTGAGGTTTCACAAAGGTCCATTTTATAACCTCTTTTATTCAAAATATATATCAGACTATTAGAAGGGATAGTAAGGAGTCCCATTCTGAGGTACTTTTAGTACAATGATTATATCCATGTCTTTCTCATCAGAGCCAATTGGTGTGGTATCTTAATGATTGTCTAGTTAAGACTGGGGGCATGGATGAGGATAAAGAGGCAAAGGCTCAGCCTGAATGAAATTAGGAACATAGGCTGAGGTAAACAACCAAAGGGTTTAGAAAAGACTGTATCAGGTCATCTGATTGAGGGTGTTTGGCAACAATGACCAGAAAGACTTTTTACCATCTGCATCAGGTCAGGAGGTTGAATCCATTATTCTTGACTCCAGAATTTACTATCATGATCCATGTTTTTATTACCTCTATATTAATTTACAGCAATGTGCTCTAAATGGTGCTATAATTTAAATCTGTTTGAAAGATTAGGACAATGTCATATGCAGCCACAGCAGCCCACTTCGGAAGTAACGTAGCTTGCAGTGAACACACGGCACTGGTGCTCTGGGAAATGCCCTGGCTGCCCATCAGTTTCTGGGGAGAACGACTGCTATGTTCAGTGCTGTTACTGTTCTGATTAGCACAGATATCTGAGTGCAACATCTCTTTGTTTACAAGAGAGGGAGCTGCTAGCTTCTCAAAAACTGTGGTGACAATGTCCACAGAAGCACAGATAGATAAGATGGGCTGTACTCCATTAGAGCCCCTTGATTTTGAATTCATCCTCACTTTGGTCAGCAATATCCAAAATTTGTCAAAGTCCACTTATTTGTCTCGGCTCTTTGATAGGGTTGACTTGCCTGAATGTCATTTTTTCTTTTTGGGGAGGGTGATTTATATTGTAAACCTGTTGACTCTTTTGGATTTGATTATATGGGAGCTAGGTCGTCTACTGGAGTAGCGATATTTGTTATATTTGCTGTGTTTTTTTTTAAAAATATATCAGGCCACCTAGAACATACGATAAGTGCCTTTTAATTGTAAAAATCAAAATAAAAATATAAAAATAATGCATGTCTTCAAATATGGGGTTTCCGCAACTTCCATTTGGAGACTACTCCAAAGAAATAACTCTTCCTAATGATTCGGGAAGTTTTTTCTGATGGTTAGCCTTAAAAAACAACAACACTTTTTAAAAATTCATAATATTTATTATTTGTATTACACTAGCGCCTAAAAGCCCCAGTCAATGAACTCTCTGTAGTAAGCACTAAAAGGAAAACAATGAAACACTGACTACCTGTCCCACAGAGCTCACAACCTAGAAAGTTTTCTAGCTACCTTTTCGCTCTCTTGACTGGTGTTCACAGAACCCCCCAATGTAATGAAATTCACAGATACTAACATATTGTTAGAAGATTACCCTCTTCCCAACCATTAACATTTTAAAGAAGATCAGCATCAGGGTCTTCTCCACTCTTAAAATTAATGCAGATTAAGGAACTGTGCGAATTCAAAGCGCAAGAGCTCCATATGAAGAAGACAAGACCTAACACTGAACCTTGCCACACCTTGCTAGACACTCTCTCCCGTGACCCCACAGTCTTTTCCTTTGTGTTCCTTCATCCTCTTTGCAGTCCGAGACCGTTTTAATTTATTTTATAAGTAGGATTTTGTAAAGACACTGCATCAAGTGTTATTAATATCCCTATTCCTGTGAAAAGTCTCATGACCCACCTTCAGTAACTATGAATACTCAAAGAACTTCTTTTAAATTAAATGAATAAGAGAATCTCTAGCAGCACAGTGCCTACACTATTTAGCAAGGGCATTGTCTTGAACACCACAGAAAGAAAGGTGAAACACCAGGAATGTGGTTTAACCAGGCTGAAGCTTTATTAAACAACACATACGGGAACTATACAGCAATAACTTGTCCAGTGCAAATCATCCTTTGTATTGTTATCTATTTCACCTGATGGAGGACTGTCATCAGCCTCTAACTCAGTTAGCCTAGTCCCAGTACTGCTGTTGAGACCTTACCACCTTCCCTCATCTAAGGGTTAAGGGGAGAGGGGAAAGCAGGGCTACTTGCTCACCATACCAGACATTAGGACCTCATCCCCATTCTTCTTTAGGAGATGCCCTCTCCTAATCCATTTCCAGTTCCAGTTTATCAGGGACCAACCCACTACTGAAGGATTACCAGCAACTGACATCTACCAAGTTGCAACAAAGTGAATTTTACATACCCACTGGGTGCTGGGCAGCTAAGAGGAAGGTGAAATAACCCACCTTTCCCAGGCCAATCTGGCAGTGAAAAGAATTTCCTCCCTAGCCCCAAAGGCAGCTAGCATGATGCAAACAGCAAGGGCCCAAAAGACCTGCTCCTACTCTAATCAGAAGAGGGAAGCTTTTCTTCCTGTGCAGAATGGCCCCCTGGACTGGAAGAAGGATTCATAATTCTCTCATTAAATGCATGAAAGCCAATACGCTTTGCTGATCCCTTGCGTCCCACCAATCAGCCAAGAGCACTCCTCCTCAAGACCACAAGATAACTGAATGCTCACAGTGCGAATTCAAAGTGCAGGAGCTCCGTATGAAGACAAGACCTAACACTGAACCTTGAATATTCTATAACGGGGCCAACTGTTTTCTTTCCCCTGCTGGTTCAGACAAAGACTGTGTCCTCCTAATTTCTAAGGCCACAAGGGGTCACTGGTTCAGTACTGATAGAGGGAGAATTCCATCCACTGCATCACCAACACCAATTTTTGTAGCACTTAAGATATTTCTTAAAAGGCTTCCCATGCCAGATCTGATCCTCGCTTACCTTATGAGATGTAACGAGATCACAATCAAAAAGCGCCAACTGCAATGTAATCAGCACATTTACAGTATGAAAAAATGGAGATTTGACAGTTTTTAGTAGAAGTGAGCTGTGCATAATGGATAGTGATGCTACTGCTGCCATAATAATTATACATATTTGACTAGGAGCATAATATTTTAAATAGATGTTTCATCTTTCATATGAATGTAAAACACACTAAATTATAAATAACTTTAGACTTTTCACTTATTGTTTATAGCACAAAGAGGAAGTGTGAATGGCCCATGAAAAATTGTAATACTTTTTAACCATCCTGATATGGGCATTTTTAACATGCTTATACATATTTCAGTCAACCTATTGCATTTTTTGGAGTTAGAAAATTTGTTTTGCTTGAATACAGAATATACAGATTTAATATGTTGCTAAAATAAAATGAATTATTCATTAACAGTTCCAGGGTCCATGAAAAACATAATATTGTATACTTTGAATTACATCCTATGTAATTAAATATTTTAAGATTTTAACACACACACACACACACACACCTTTTTATATATGTCACATTCTGAAAATTCTTTTAGCCTAAAATTTTCCATTTTTGATCTGTGTTGAAAGATATTTTGTTTGTTTAGGGGCAACTTTTGAAGAATCTATTCCGAATTTGTTGAGTTAAGGGGGGGGGGAGGCTTTTAGTGTTCATTTTACAGTATATACTCCAAAAAGTTTGAAAAAACTGACTAATAATGAAGGGCCAAATCCTGCAGTTCTTACTCAGGCAAAACTCCCATTGAGTTTCAGTGAATAAAGGACTTGGCCCACAGGTTCCCAAACTGTGCAGTTGGACATCTGCTGCAGCTAGCCTCTCCATCTGCCCCAGATTTTCTTCTATGGCACAACCAAGTGAGTCATGTCTCTCCAGCTCTCCCTAGTTCTACCAGTGAACTTTCAAGCTCATTTGTGCCCTGAGCACTTAAGTCTGTTCCTAGTCCACATGGCACTTAAACAACATAGAAATGTGTAAAATAAAACTATTTTAGCTCAAACCTTTCCCTTTCTTGGAACATAGGTTCCCCAAACTTTTCCCAATCATGACTTTCTTTTTGATTCTCCAAACAAAAGTGATCCCATTATGAGAATGAATAAATGAATGAATATTTACAAATAATTCATAACACTGGGCCAAATTCAACAAAGCTGATATAGGGAGGCAAAAACTGCACCTTCTTGAGCCAGCTAAGCCCACTGCAAGAAGAAGAGATTCACCCTTCTTCAGGACAGACTAACTTCTTTGGGATTTGTTGCCCCCCATAATGCTGTTAATCATTATTTTACAGTCTTCCTAATAATCCCCTATCTAGATACTTACATGGCCCGTCACCAGAATATTTGGATGGATCACACACAAACAATGAACATACCCTCCCAACAATCTTGTGAGGTAGGGAATTATTGTTATCTTCATTTTACAGAAAGGGAGGCAGGGCACAGAGAAATTAAATGACCTACCCAGAATCACACAGAAAGTCTCTGAGAAAATTGGGAATTAAATCCAGATCTCCCAAGTCCCAGCCCAGAGTCTTAAACCACAAGAAATTCCATCTCAAAAAAATTTCCCCATTTGTAACAAAACGCGCGCACACACAAAAATGTGGTGGGATCATGGTTATCAATCTAGCAGAGTTTTCTCTTTATGGGTCACTGTTTAAGACTAGTGCAGTCTAGTGAAGTAGAACCTTCATTGTGCTTACATTGCCAAGTTCCCTATTTAATTCGAATGTTAGCTTGACAGCAGTTCTCACTCTCACTCTTCACAATTCCACTATAAAATTATGGCACTTGTTTCTCTTCCAGATGACAAGAATCAAATGTGCTTGCGGCGGTCTTCCATAGTACCTACATCAGGGGGAATCCTCTCCCGGTTGGAACTGGGTTTTTCAGAACTCTTTACACCACTCATGATTCTTTATTACGCATAAAGGGACTGGAGTCTGATCCTATGGGTGTGAACATATTTGAGTATCTCCACAATTTTTTCTGCATTCTGCAAGTTCAAAGGTGTTTCCAAACCCCACCCCACCACATTCCCCCCCCACCGACCCCCTATACACACACAAATTAAGACCTCATCATGCATAATGATCTCTTGGGGCAGATTAGAACGACTTAAATACAATCAAGTTAAAAAACTGTCCTACCTTTCTTTTTTAAAAAGGCAAGGAAACTAAATACATTTCTCAAGAAACACATGAACACTGTGTATGTGGAACAAGTTCAAGTTAGTTACTATAAGAATATTCATTTTTACTCTACAAATTTATATTTCTTTAATGTACTTTTTTTGCATTTTACCCACACATGCACATGCTACTACACTCAAAACAAGCTCTCTTTTTAGAATGGCTATACCACAAATTAAACATGTTAGCTGAATGTAACAGCGTGCCAAGTTTTGAAATATTTATTTTGCCTGGCAAGAGGATCATTTACCTAAGTCATGACTTTAGTTAACTTTGTGCATCTTGAGTTGGTCAGAGTCTTACCAGCATAGAAGTCAAGTCAGTGCTGAGTTCCAGTTATCCCTAGCTACTCAGACAACCTCTTCAAGCATGATTTACTGAAACAGCCTTCCATAAAAGATTCAGGAAAGAAAAAAATTGGATCAAATATGTGTGCTTGTTTTATTTCAATTTGCTTTTTTAAACTTTTACTCAAATAATATCAATACACTAAACTTCCTGTATTCTGTAATTAGAACTATATTAAGTTTCCTTTATTTTTCACTCTTTTTTCTTAGTTGTATTTTAAATTACTGTTATATACCAATAAGGACCAAAAATTAATTTTCACCCAAAGTAATCGGTGAACTAAAAGAGTCCAAGTGCTCAGATAACAGACTAATAAAACCAGTGGATTACATTGAAAAGGTACCTGGGTCACTCTACAAGCTTTCTGGTTAATAAATGTCAAGAGTACACACAGGCACAAGACATTTAAATTAAGCCTGTTATTTCTACTTATAATCAATCATTTCTTTTATATAAGTGTCAATCTTTGTGATGTGTACACTATTTCATAGAATTTAATACTATGTATAATGCATCACTTTTCAAATTCCAAGAAAGGCTTTCAAACTATTAACTAAATGCTAAGCTAACAACTATTTATCTTCCAAAACAGGCCTGTTAGATATGCATCACCTAAACCGCCAAAAATTCTATACATTAAAGAGTACAGATGTCAACTGCACATTATAACTCTCAGAAAGCTTTACAAAAGATCTCTGTAATTATATCATCATAACATGTAAATTCTTATCACATTAGTCAATTTAAAAAGCAATGTGTTTCATCTCAAATAGCTGATACTTTTTAATAGCACACACAGTGTTTATTATCCTTTCAAGTGACCACATCCATGACAAATATTTTTTCTTGCATGAAGGCTCACATGAGCAATTCTTCAAATTCAACTTATTTTTTTTTGTTACCGACTGATCAGAATATTTCTAGCTAAAAATAAGGACTGCAAACTCCCATTTTATTAGTCTTTGGCACTAGTTCTTCCTGGAAGAAAAGTTAATTTTTCTGTCATCCCTGGTCTAATTTCTAATGAAAGAAATAGTAAAGATTTAATAAGAGGAAGGAAAGTAAGTGTCAGCAAGAAATGGAACTGAGTGGATTCTAGATACTCATGGGAAACAAAATATATAAATATTTCTGAAAGGGGGAAAAGATTGTTACTGTGTGGTGTTCAACTGTGTACTCTGAACATATGCAAACGTAAAGGTTAAAACGGCCAACAGGGTGGAGAAAACAAGATTTAAAAGTAACTTGGGAAAAAAATAGGAGTGTGGGAAAATGAAAAATTTGGAAACATCTTCTAATCTTATATAATGCCAAACAGAATAGCTCAGGGAGTATTTAGTGTGTAAGGAGAAAAGAATGCATCTCATTTTAAATTAAAGCACAGAATAACCTTTGGAACAGTACTATTGAATAATACAAAAGAAGTGGTTTATATAGTTTATAGCAGATTTAGAGTCAAACTGACAAAAAACTATAGGATTATTCTATTATTAAGTCTATAATTCAGTGTTTTAACTGATGTTCATATTATATTAATAAAGTTTGCCTTTGTAGCTTAGGCATGATCTACACTTAAAAGTTAGGTTAACAGAGCTACAGTGAAAAGAACAGGAATACTTGTGGCACATAGCTACAGTGCTCAGCCTCACATCCTTGAGCACCATAATTAAGCCTACCTCTTGCTAAAAGACATGGATTATCAGTGCAACAGAAAAAGCACTTCCATCATTGTAGGAAGTGTCTGCACTATGATGTAGCTGTGTCACTATAGTGACCGTAATGTAGACATGGTTGTTAATTTGCCCAACTCTAATCAAATGAAAAACAAACAAGTATGTAAGTCACCAAGTCATCCAGGTTTCTCTAACAGTATTTCAGTCCAAGGAAAATATTTTTAGTTAGCTTTCTGTGTACATTTAGGAAACTACATGTAGTCACTGTAAATTAACCTCAAAAGCACTGCACTTTTTAAAAAAATGAATGAAATTTAAATAAATTACATATTTAACAGACCGCTTTTTCCAAATAGATGAACAGATGTTGTTTGTTTTCGGGTTTTTTAAAACCAAGAAACAAACAAACAAAATCATCATCATCATCTAGCTCTTACGAAGACCCACAGATCTCAAACACTTCACAGAGGAGGTCAGTATCACTATCCCCATTTTACAGAAATGAAGGCACAGAGAGTGGAAGTGACTCGCCCAGTGTCACCCAGCAGACCACTTGCAGAGCCAGAAATAGAGCGCAGGCCTTCTGAATCCAGTGCTATATATTCTACACTGTGCTGCACAGTATAGGTATATAATACACAGAGGCTTCTAGCCATACACTAGAAGAAACTTTGAGAGGTCATCTAGTCCACCCCACCCCCATCCAAACCCTCCCTAGGTCCTGAGGCAGGATTAAGTGTATCTACTAGACCATCCTTGACAGGTGTTTGTCTAATCTGTTCCTAATCTCCAATGACAGGGATTCCATAACCTTCCTAGGTAACCTGTTTTAGTACTTAACAATCCTCAGTTAGAAAACTTTTCCTAATATTTAACCTAAACCTCCCTTGCTTCCAAAACTAAGCTGATTACTATTTATTTACCCTTGTTGGACATGGAGAACAATTGACCACGATCCTCTTTATAACAGCCCTTAACATATTTGAAGACTGTTACCACGTCCCCCTTCAGTCTTCTCTTCTCTAGACTAAACATACTCAATTCTTTCAACCTTTCCTCATAGGTCAGGTTTTCTAAGCCTTTTATCATTTATGTTGCTCTCCTCTGAACTCTCTTCAATTGGTTCACATCTTTGTGTGGTGCCCAAAACTGGACATAGTGTTCCATCATAGACTTTACTAGTGTCAACTAGACTGGAACAGTTACATCCCATGTCTTAAATGACCCTCATGTTGATACACATCAGAATGACACTTGCCTTTTTCGCAAGAGCGTCACATTGTTGACTCACATTCAATCTGTGATCCACTATAACCCCTAGACTCTTTTCTGCAGTACTGCTGCCTAATCAGTTATTTCTATTTTTTATTTTTCTTTCCTAACTGAACTGGTCTTTATTGAATTTACTGATTTCAGACCAGTTCTCCAATTTATCAAGGTAATTCTGAATTCTTAATCCTGTCCTCCAAAGTGCTTGCAACACCTCCCAACTTGGTGCTGTCCTCAAGGTTTATAAGCATACTCTCCCCACTCCATCATCCCAGTTGTTAATGCAAATATTGAATAGTACCGGACCCCACTTGATATGTCCTCCCAGTTTGACAGCAAGCCATCGATAACTACAAAGTACAGTTTTTCAACCAGTTGTGCACCCACCTTACAGTAATTTGATCCTTCATATTTCCCCAGTTTGCTTATGAGATTATCATGTGGAACAGTGTCAAAACCTCACTAAAATCAAGATATATCACATCTGTTGTTCCCCCCCCATCCACTAGGCCAGTTATCCTATCAAAGAAGGAAATTAGATTAGTTTGGCATGATTTGTTTTTGACAAATCCTTCTTGGCTATTACTTATCACCTTATTATTCTCCAGTTTGGAACAAAATAATTGTTTAATTTGTTCCAGAATCTTTCCAGGTGTTGAAGTAAGGCTACCTGGTCTATAATTCCCTGGGTCCTCTTTTTTCTTATTTTTGAAGATAAATACTGTAATTGCCTTCACCTTTCCTCCACAAGCTCTCAAAGATATAATGCAATAATATTTTTTTCATTTTCAGACTAAAATCATTTTTAGAATTAAAATTAAGGGCATCTTACTTACAATTTTAATTTATGAATTTCTACATGCCTATGGCTGTAACAATTAGACAAAACTAGGCAATTCAATGTAAAAGCTAATTAGTTTATAGGTTAATATTTTTCCAGCTCCTTAACACACACATTCCAATCCTAAATGACTTCACATGCTCAATTCCATTTTCCTTGAACACTGCAGAATATGCATACCCTGATTTTTAAACAATATTTACATAAAACTCTGAGAGGAAGAGGTCTGGTTGCAGTAAGCAGCTCAGGCAGTTTCTTCTCTTTTGAGGCTGGCAGCAGTGGCTGCTCAAAGGTCATCTGAAAGACTGGTATTTAAAATTGGCTAATAGCCAGCAATGAAAATTTAAACGATCGTCCGTCTAACTGATCAACAGAATAAAAACATCAGCAAACAGCACAGGTAAGATACTGGGAATTTTATATATAAACAAAGTTTCTTCAGATTTAACCCTAAAAATAAGCCATTAGACTTTTGGATGCTCAAATAGGTACATAAATATATGTAGATTCCCATTTAGGTCTGGGTACCTATATGTGCATTAAACCCAGGATTTAAATATTATTATGGGGCACACATAAATATATGTATTATGATGCATGTACAGAAAGCTACCATAGGACATAACCATGGCAGTGTTACATACTACAATAATTGCTTTCATATAATCCATACATTGATATTTAAATATTGGTATTTCCTTTACCTATATTTCCTTTGTTATGATTTTCTGAAATTTTTAGAAGTCTGCTTTTCAGACACCAGATGTAGCAAACAAATTAAAGTTTAGAAGGCAAAAAGCATAAGTTACCTTTATTCTAAAATTAAGTATGATTTACTCATTTATCATTAGCAACAACATTAAATATTACAGCTTTTTATAACTTTATAATTTCCCCAATACCTGTTGCTTTTACTATCAACTTCATTCCCACCATATAGTCTTTATGCACACACAAATATGCACATATCCCACAAACTATGTTACCCTACTACATACTGTATGTGCTCTTTTTTTTTTTTTTAAATCTATTATATTTTTGACAGGTTTTAGAATGAACAGAGAGTTTTCTGTATTAAACTGTACTTAAAAATTGAGATTAAATTTTGTCATAACATGTAATGGTTAAAAAATAAAATGCAGATGCCCCTTTAAATGTTTTAATAGCACTACATGGAATTAATTTAATCTATGCAGTTACTCTCTTGCAGTACAAAATTATTCATTTTTATGGAATCAAGTTTGCAGTCCAAAACATAATCCAGAAAACACTCAAATGAGAGCAATGAATTTTATACTCTCTGCTTGTATTTTCATGATATCCCCAAAAGAAAGACAAACACTCACCTCTCTCAATCAAGTTGGGTTGTATCAGCTAAACTAGTCAGTTTTTCAATCACAAGTGCCTAAACTTGCTATAGTTTGACCTTAAAATTTTAAACCATACAGATGACGTAGATTAGTCCATAAAAATATTTTAAAATTAAGAACTTAAAAGGCAATGCTAAATAGGTTATCCCCTATGTACATGCATTAAAAGACAGTCTTTAATTGCATGACCACATACTATCTTCCAAGTAATACAACCCAATTAAGAGAATTTATTTAACAATGCCCACCAGTGTGGTATCTAAATGTAACACATTGCTCCATGGTGGGATGTCATCAGCTCTAAGAGATTGAACTCAAGAAGTCTAGATCTTTATTTAAAAAAAAAAAAAGCCTCACTGTCTGAGCTAAAAAGACTCAGTGGTTAGCGCAAAAGCAGTAGCCGACTCATCGGTCTCTTTGTGGTCCAGCTACTAGAAGGGGCTGAAGAACCACACATGTAAGCACAGATTCTTCTACAAGGGCCTCTGTGAATTCCCATTAATGGGATTCAGCACTGCTAGTGGTGAGCTGCGGACTTGTATAGAAAAGCTACCATTACTGCCCGCACGGCTAATTAACCTGTTTTCTTTGAATAAATAGTTATGGTCTGTTTATTGGTAGTGATAGGTTAGTTGGGATTGTGGGCCTTGGACCCCCAGAGACTACATCAGATTCCTAAAACAGTAAGGGGCTCAAAAAAAAAAAAATGTACCGTCTTCCCTGAGACAGAAAAACATGTCCGGTGCCTTGTGTGCCTGGGAGAATCACACACAGTATCTCAGTGCACATACTTTTATGCTTCAGACAAGGAAGGAGAGGCAGCTCAGGCTGCAAGTGCCTTTGGCTTTAGTAAGTCTCCAACTTGACCAGTCCAGTACTCAAGCAGGAGGTATGGGGTCTGCTTCTGTGCTGAAATCTTGGGTACAGAGACCTGAGAGGCACCTAGCCACTCCTGCCGTGGCACCTCCCTCGATGCTGGGCTGGAGGTCCAGCTCTCCAAGGCTAGCGCTTACAGCAGCTCAGCTTCCCACCCAGACCGTCTACCACCTCAAGTTCCATCTAGACAATCCATACTGTCAACCCGGTCTGACCTGGCACCAAAGACTCCTTTGGGAATTTAGGATTAACACCAGTTGATGCCATTACCAAAAGGCAGGCTTCCAGTCCTCCACATGACTTTGCTCCAGGGGAAAAAGAAGGAGAAGAGGAATCATTGCAGCATACAGAGAGAGTCCAAGAAGCAGCAGTGGAATCATTCTCCTTCTCTGTCACTGCCATGTTTCTTCTGGTAACTCTTTACATGTGCAGACGTCACTTTCAGCACATACCCCTTCTTAGCTTGAGGCTCTGGTGTTGAGTTATATAGATACCTTACCAGAAGCATCAATTTCCCCTCTAATCAGGAAAATCCTGTTGAAATGGTTAGCTTTGCTTCCGCTGCTTGACTCTGTGCAGCAGGATTCATCACCAGCTTCAATATGAAACATCTTTGGAAGAAGAGAAGGTTACTCGCCTTGTGCAGTAACTGAGGTTCTTCAAGATGGTTGTTCCTGTGGGTACTCCACTTTAGGTTTCTTGGCGCCCTGCACTTCTAATAGGAGATTTGTAGTAGCAGTGACCGGGTTGGCTGCGCACGCACGGCAGCCATCTCATGCCGCTCTGAGCAACTACCCTGCGTGAGCAGCCAACTGTTCCCCAGTTCCTTCTCTACTCCAGAGGATTGAGGTGAATCTCCAATGTACAGGGCCAACCATCTTCAAAAACCTCAGTTATTGCACAAGGTGAGTAACCTTCTCTTCTTCTTCGAAGAGTGCCCCTGTGGGTGCTGCACTTTAGGTGACTGTAGAGCAGTGCCCCTCAATGGAGGGGAGAGGCTTCGGAGTTGATTTATGTGCAGCGGAGAGGACCGATAGTCCAAATTGCGTGTTGCAGCTGATTGTTATTCTAATGCATAGTGTTTGGTAAAGGTATGGGCTGATGCCCAGGCAGGTGCTTTACAAATGTCCGTGATGGGTACATTATTTAGAAATGCTACAGATATGGATAGTACCCATGTGGAGTGTGCGCAAAGTCCAGGGGGAGTTTGCATATTATGATTTTGGTAACATAATTGGATACATGTAGATATCCATTTAGATAGCCTCTGCTTGGAGATTGTTTGACCCTGAGAATGTTCTGTTGTCAATAGGCACAGTCAATGATTTTCTAAACATTTTTGTTCTTTCTATATAGAATGCTAGCGCTCTGCGGATATCCAGCATGTGGAGGGAGGCCACTCTGCTGTCAGCATGAGGTTTGGGGAAAAATACGGGTAAGTAAATGGGCTGATTGAGGTGGAAGGGAGAGGCAATCCTGGGTATGAACTTGGGATGTTGTCATAAGATTACTTTGTCTTTGAGGAATGTAGTATAAGGTGGGTGTGCCATTAGGGCACCAAGCTCTCCCACCCTTCTTGCTGATGTGATGGCCACAAGGAAGACAACCTTCATGGAGAGATACAACAGCGAGTAGGTCACTAGTGGTTCAAAGCGTTTGCCTATGAGGGCATGGAGAAGGAGACTGAGATCGCACATGGGGGTTGGGTCCTGTAATGTGAGATAAGTGTTCACTATGCCCTTGAGGAAGCGTTTAATCAGTGGGTGTGCAAAGATGCTTACTCCATCCACCTTAGAGTGGAAGGAGGTGATGGCCACTAGATGCACTCTGAGTGAGCTAGTAGATAGGCCCAATTGTTTTAGGGTCAATAGGTAGTCGAGAATTAGAGGCAGCGGGGCTAACTGTGGAGTAATCTGCTTGTTCTGGCACCAAATACAGAATCGTTTCCACTTGTGGGTGTATGTCTTTCGTGTGGTCAATCGCCAACTGTTCAGTAGCATGCCTTGCACTTCCTTCAAACAGTGAGCCTCAAGTCCCGCCATCCATGGATTAGCCAGGCCTTGAGATGGAGTATCAAGATGTTGGGGTGACAAAGGCAACCTGCACCCTGTGCCAACAGATGAAGCACAAGGGGAAGGTTTCACGGTGGTCTCACCGCCACATGTTTCAGGTATGGGAACCATGTTTGTTTGGGCCATGTTGGTGCGATAAGGATGACCCTAGACCTGTCTTGCCTGATCTTTTGGAGGACATGATGAAATAGAGGGATTGGGGGAAAGGCATACATTAGTGGGGCCTCCCATTTCATAAGGAAGGCATCTCTCAGGGAATTGTGGCCCAATCCAGCTCATGAGCAGTATTGCGGGCACTTGGCATTTTGTTTCATTGTTAAGAGATCTGTTGAGGGGAATCCCCATTGTCTGAATAGAGTTTTTATTATTACAGGATCCATTTCCCACTCGTGGGTCTGTGAAAAGTTCCTTCTTAGGTCGTCCGCTGTTGCATTCTGGCGCCCGGGCAGGTAAGATGCAATGAGATCTATGTTGTTGGAGAGGCAACAGTGCCAGAGGCGGACTGCTTCTGAACAAAGGGGGTAAGCTCGGGCCCCTCCTTGGCGGTTTACATAAAACATAGTCGCCAAGTTGTCCGTAAGAATCTGTGCAGTCCTGTCATGGATCAGGGGGAGAAAGTGTTGGCAGGTGTTTCGGACTGCTCTTAAGAACATAAGAACCACCATACGGGGTCAGAACAAAGGTCCATCTGGCCCAGTATCGAGTCTTCCGACATTGGCCAATGCCAGGTGCCCCAGACAGAATGAACAGAACAGGTAATCATCAAGTGATCGATCCTGTCGCCCAACCCCCGCTTCTGGCAATAGATTTTCTATTAAATCATGTAAGAACATTTTAGCTCATATTTTTTTAAGTGAATTAGTGACAACAATACATTTTTAAAATTTGGCTGAGTAATATTTTGAGTAATATAAAAATATGCACAAAACCACAACATAATTATCAATAAGAACCAGACAACTGCCCCTTGAATCTCCTCTTTCCAATTGTAAAATTCCAATACATTACTGGTCACAGAGGCATCCTAAATGACTAGTGTCAACTCAATGATGAAAAAAACTGTATCCCTTATGACAGCAGGCTCTGGATGTGAGTAATGCTCCTATCATTAAGGGTAGGTCTTTACTACACAATTAACCTGGATGCATTGACACCCAGGTCTCAGCAACCAGATTAGCCTTGCCCAAGTACAAGCATTCCCACAACAAAGCCCTACTAACTTTACTGAGCCCTCACTGTTTCTGAACTTGCCAATTTATGTCTGAGGGCATAGCCCATGAGTCTTTGTGCTAAGACACTCTAGGATTTTTCCCATTCAATTCTGACAATACTGGGAGAACTTGTTTGTCCTTCAGGAGGAATTGTGGAAAGGGTATTGGAGGACTATCAGCACTGGAGTGATTTTGCATGTGTCCTCATCTCAGAATAAGCAGGGTCCAGCTTGACTTAAAGGAGAACCAGAGCCCTAACTTATACCTGCAGCCAAGTAAGATAGCCTGGGCTTAAAACACCTCCAAACCAGTGTCGGAGGTTTTTCTGTGTCGACAGTAGGGAGTCTTGGACTAAAACCTGGCTAAAACCTGCAGTGACCTTAAATGTCACATGTTGACACCATAGCATCTAAAGCCAGTAACTAGCATTTTTAATTATCTTGCCAGGCACATCTAGAATTAGACATTAACAGTTATAATAACTAATAACTTTTTTAAGAAGTGTTGAAAAATTGGAAAGGATGCAGAAAAGAGCCATGAAAAATGATCCAACGGCTGGAAAAAAATGCCTTCTAGTGAGAGATTTAAAGAGCTCAATCTGTTGAGTTTATCAAAAAGGAGCTCATAAGGTAACTGGACTACAGGGAGAAAATACCATGCACTAAAAGACTCTTTAATATAGTTCAGAAAGATATAACAAGATCCAATAGCTGGAAGCTGAAGCCAGACAAATTTAAACTAGAAATAAGACACACATTTTTAACAATGAGGGTGATTTGCCTTTCAAACACATTCTCAAGGGACGTGGCAGATTCTCCATCTCTTGAGGTCTTCATATTAAGACTCGATGTCTTTTGAGAAGATGTGCTTTAGTTAAACAAGTTATTGTGCTCAATACAAGGGTAACTGAGTGAAATTGTATGGGATGAATTATACAGGAAGTCAAATTAGATCTAAGAGTCCCTTCTGGCCATAAACTCTATGAATCTAGAATGCTAGGAAGCACCATCAACATTTACCAGTTATTGTTTGTACGTCATCTAGCATCAGCATTAGATGACAGAACTGCTGCTAGTTGGAGAAAGAAGAGACTTGTAAATGGGAGAAGGTAAGGTAGGGAGTGGTAAAATAAAGAAAACAGGAGAGAAAAAGAAAAACAGAAGACAAAAGTGGAGAGGCAGAAACAACACAGGGGGAGGGGAAACTATCCCACTACAACCACCACCACCACTAATGCTGCCTTCAGTGGAGCATGTTCAATCTTAGGAAACAGATGGCAGGTCACCTGATGCAGGCTGAGACAAAAACTATTATGACCCTTAATTCCTTTGCAGATTGCTGTCCCTTTTTGCCAAATTTCTGAAGTGAAACCTAAGTATGTGTGGTTGTGTGTCTAAAGGTCAGAGTGCACCAAAATTCACTAAGCGACTCATTATTCACAAGTCCTGTAAATTTACCAAAATAGTTTGGAAGAAGTTTCTGAAAATGGCTCCCTGAACAACAGCCAAACCAAAGAGTATGAAAAAAACTTTCACAAGCATCCCATGGCAATACTTCAGTCAACTGCAAAATACCAAGATGAAATATATACAGTGCAGTAAATCTTAATTCTAGTACTGTTAGCTGCCAAAAAACAACAGCTTTCACAGTAAAATTTAATTTAGCATCAAAAAACAAAATTATGTTTGATTAATCAATGTGCCTCCTACACACTAATTAATCATATCTATAGTCACATGTAAATTCAGTATTATTTATAATAGTTATTACAAATATCCTTTACCTTGTTGGCCTACATTTGTTTAGCTGATTAACTCTTCAACCATCTGAATACCTCATGGCAGAACATTCAGAGAACAGGCTCTAATGTTCACTTCAGATGCATCCAGCTGTTCCTGATGTAAAACAGGGCTGTACAAAAATAACGCCGTTCTGACAATGCCAAAGTTATTCTGTTCAAGTGTTCTAGATAAGCAACTGGAGGCATGTCACTAACTCCAAATAGCTAATAAATTTTAAAATACATTGGACCTGATTTTCAGAGCTGCTGAGCCCCAACAGTTGCTGCTGACAGCAAATGGAGCTGCAAGTGCTCAGTTCCTCTAGGGGAAAAAAGCCATAAACTTTTCCATGAAAAGGTAGTAGATGGGTTATTGTGCATATATTATAAACCACATCCAACCTTTTAATAAGCGCTTCTTGTGAGATAGGTAGTAACATGCTTTACTGAACACTAGAAATAGTATAAAACAAACACATCCAATGACCATTTCCAATAAAGCAGAGACTACATCTTTTACATTACTTTGTTACTAATTCTACATTAAAAACAACGGAAATCGGCTTTAGCTAGATATGTATTCTAAATTCTAACTTTAAAATGATCAAAAATTGTCACTTTTACTGTGATCTCTTATTTTCTGATTACTGCAATTTATCGTATGTTGACTAAGTTGGCCATGGCGGCTGTTACAAGGATGTTGGTTCTATGATGAGGTGGGTGGAATAGTTTAGGACTCACACTAGATCATATCTAGGTTCAGTAACTTGAGAACATAAAACATAAGTAGCCTATCTTCTGACAAATGTAGAGGAAGAACCAATGTTGAATGTCATGGTCTATTCCGCGAACACACAACATATAATACTACTAAGACGTTATAGTACTCTGCAAAATCTAAATAGTCATACCAAGAAAGTGATTAAGTTGTAAAGAAAAAGTTATTGCACTATTCATAACTAAAATTGATGCATAAATACTCTTCTGTTCCTCACTTTCCCAACCTGTAAAACTGAGTTAATTATACTTACCTTTCTTTATAAAATGCTTTGAGATTGTGTAGAAAAGCATTTTAAGAGTGAGGTATTATTAAATATTGAAAAATTCAGACTTCCTTTCTTTCACTACTAATTTAAAAATTTAACAAAGTTTTATAAAGAGATAAATAACAGCTACCACTACACTCCAGTAATGAATAAATATATTTTATCTTTAAAACCAACATTAACATGTGGGCCTTCTATTGGAAATAGAAACCAGATGAAAACCTGGCTTCTGGTGCCATCAGTTGGAAGCAGGAAGTGCTTTCTTTCATACTCCAGTCACTATTCACTTAGAAATAACATGTTAACATTAGGGCTGTTGATTAATCGCCGTTAACTCAAAAAAATTAATCAAAATTTTAAAAATTTATCGTGATTAATCGCAATTTTAATTGCGCTGTTAAACAATAAAATACCAATTGAAATTAAATATTTTATATCTTTTTCTACATTTTCATATACATTGTATTCTGCGTTGTAACTGAAATCAAAGTGTATATTATTTATTATAAATATTTGCACTGTAAAAATTAAATAGTATTGTTCAATTCAACTCATACAAGTACAAAGCAGTCTCTGTCGTGAAAGTGCAATCTACAAATGTAATTTTTTTTTTTACATAACTGCACTCAAAAACAAAACAATGTAAAAGTTCAGAGCCCACAAATCCACGCAGTCCTACGTCTTGTTCAGCCAATCACTAAGATAAACAAGTTTGTTTACATTTACAGGAGATAATGCTGCCCTCTTCTTATTTACAATGTCACCAGAAAGTGAAAACAGGTACTGTATTTGCAGAACACCTTTGTAGTCAGCACTGCAAGGTATTTACATGCCAGATATGCTAAACATTCGTATGCCCCTTCATGCTTCAGTCACCATTCCAGAGAACATACTTCCATGCGGATGACGCTTGTTAAAACAATAATGTTGTTATAAATATAAAGGGAAGGGTAACCACCTTTCTGTATACAGTGCTATAAAATCCTTCCTGGCCAGAGGCAAAATCCTTTCACCTGTAAAGGATTAAGAAGCTAAGGTAACCTCGCTGGCACCTGACCCAAAATGACCAATGAGGGGACAAGATACTTTCAAATCTGGAGGGTGAAGGGAAAAGGTTTTTGTCTGTGTGATACCTTTGCCAGGAACCGATCAAGGATGCGAGCCTTCCAACTCCTGCAAAGTTAGTAAGTAATCTAGCTAGAAAATGCGTTAGGTTTTCTTTGTTTTGGCTTGTAAATTCACTGTGCTGGAGGAAATGTGTATTCCCGTTTTTGTGTCTTTTTGTAACTTAAGGTTTTGCCTAGAGGGATTCTCTATGTTTTGAATTTGACTGCCTGTAGGATTATCTTCCATTCTGATGTAACAGAGTGGTTCTCTTATTTGTTTTTGTTCTTCTAATAAAGTTCTGATTCTTAAGAATCTGATTGGGTTTTTTGGGTCTTAAAAATCCAAGGGTTTGTGCTCATCTTGTTTATTCTCAAGCCTCCACAGGATAGGGGGTGTAAGAGCTTGGGGGCATATTTTGGGGGAAGACATCTCCAAGTGGTCTCTTCCCAGATTCTTTATTAAATCGCTTGGTGGTGGCAGTGTACCAGGTTTTTAACCTAAGCTGGTTCCCAAGGCAAGAAAGAAATCTGTGCCTTGGGGAAGTTTTAACCTAAGCTGGTAAGAATAAGCTTAGGGGGTCTTTCATGCAGGTCCCCACATCTGTACCCTAGAGTTCAGAGTGGGGAAGGAACTGTGACAAATGTGTTAAATAAATTTGTGACTGAACTCCTTGGGGGAGAATTGTATATCCCCTGCTCTGTTTTATCCGCATTCTGCCATATATTTCATGTTATAGCAGTCTTGGATGATGACCCAGCATGTTGATCATTTTAAGAACACTTTCACTGCAGATTTGACAAAACGTAAAGAACGCACCAACGTGAGATTTCTAAAGATAGCTACAGCACTCGACCCAAGGTTTAAGAATCTGAAGTGCCTTCTAAAATCTGAGAGGGACGAGACGTGGAGCATGCTTTCAGAAGTCTTAAAAGAGCAACACTCCCAGGCGGAAACTACAGAACTTGAACCACCAAAAAAGAAAATCAACCGTCTGCTGGGTGGCATCTGACTCAGATAATGAAAACGAACATGCGTCAGTCTCCACTGTTTTGGATTGTTATTGAGCAGAATCCATCATCAGCACAGACGCATGTTCTCTGAAATGGTGGCTGAAGCATGAAGGGACATATGAATCTTTAGGGCATTTTGGCATATAAATATCTTGTGACACTGACGACAACAGTGCCATGTGAACACCTGTTCTCACTTTCAGGTGACATAGTGCTGCCTACTTCTTGTTCACAATCTCCTGAAAATGTAAACAAAGTTGTTTGTCTAAGTGATTGGCTGAACAAGAAGTAGGACTGAGTAGACTTGTAGGCTCTAAAATTTTACATTGTTTTATTTTTGAATGCAGGTTTTTTGTACACAATTCTATATTTGTAAGTTCAACTTTCATGATAAAGAGATTGCACTACAGTACGTGTATTAGGTGAATTGAAAAATAGCATTCCTTTTGTATTTTTACAGTACAAATACTTGTAATCAAAAATAAATATGAAGTGAGCACTGTACACTTTGAGTTCAACTACAACACAGAATACACGTCTACCCCAATATAACGCGGTCCTTGGGAGACAAAAAACTCAACGCGTTATAGGTGAGATCGAGTTATATCGAACTTCCTTTGGTCCCCCCCGTTCCTTGTTCCCTGACCACCCCCTCCAGAGACCCTCGTCCTTAATCACCCCCAGGACCTCACCCGCTACCCAACCCCCCTGCTCCCTGTCACCTGAGTGCTGCGACACCTATCCACACCTCCCAACCCCTCACAGACACTCACCGGCAGTGGCGGGAAGCGGAGCAACAGGGCCCCAGCCCGCTCCACTCCATCACCTCCAAGCCGCGGCACTCCACTTAACACCGCCGGTGAGTGCAGGGAGGTTAGAGAAAGGACACCACGCACACTCACCTGTGGCAGGAAGCGGAGCGATGCGGCCCCAGCCTGCTCCACTCCGCCATCTCCCAGCTGCGGCACTCCGCTTCCCACTGACGGTGAGTGCAGGGAGGTTGGGGAAAGGACACCCACCGTAGTCATCTGCAGCGGGAAGTGGAGCGCTGTGGCTGGGAGCTGGCGGAGTGGAGCAGGCTGGGACCGGGCTACTCCGCTTCCCGCTGCCGGTGAGTGCAGGGAGGTTGGGGAAAGGACACCCTCCGCACTCACCGGTGGCGGGAAGCGGAGCGACGCGGCCCCAGCCTGCTCCGCTTTCCTTGCCCCAGCCATGTCGTTGGGGGAGGTGGGGGGGTCCCACACTCACCTGCGGCAGGAAGCAGAGAGCCGTGGCTGGGAGCTGGCGGAGTGGAACCAGCTGGGGCCAGGCTGCTCCGCTTCCGCCGCTGCCGGTGAGTGCAGGGGGGATCCCTTTCCCCAAGCTCCCTCCCCCCCGTGACACAGCTGGGGCCAGAGTGAGGGAAGTGTAGCGGGCTGCTCCCGGCCCCCCACTAATCCCCCGGGCCACTCTAGGACTGCGGGGCCGGCAAAAGTGCCCCCCCACAACTCTTGCCTCCCAGACCCTGACCGCCCCCAAGACCCTCTGCCCCTTATCCAACCCCTCAGCCCCAGACCGGCCCCCTTAACACGCTGCTCAGAGCAGCATGTCAGAGCTTTACCGCGTTGTATGCGAACCCCAGTTATATCGGGTCACGTTATATCGGGGTAGAGGTATACAATATATTTGTAAATGTTGAAAACACCAAAAATATTTAAATAAATGGTATTCTATTATTAACAGTGCAACAGCCCTAACAAACAAACATGAAAAAAAGCATGAACAAAAGTCCTAATTAACATGAAAAAAGCAAACAAGATTCCTAATTAATACAATGTGGTTTGGAGGGATGGGAAAAGGGAGATTGAGAAAATATGAGAGGGATAATCAATATTGGTGTCACATCTAATTTACAGGAAAGGATAAAATGTCCTCCTCTCTCCCCCCAAATTGGGACCCAATACAAAAACCTGAGCTCTACGCTGCACAACCCAAATAGCAAAGAAACACCCATGCAGCAGAAAGGCAAACTTTATTTGCACAGGCAGCATTCCATTCTACGAAGAGGATGCATAACAGAAACATAATCAAACCATCAAATGGCGGGGGGGGGGGATATTCTGAGTCTTACACCCTTCATTGACAATAGAAATAATTCAGTGGGAATGAAATAATTTTAAGACTCTTTCCTTTACTGCAATCCCCAACAGTGAGTGAATCTGAAAGTCTATTAAGGGCAGTTACTAATCTGTCTTGTAACTTTGCTGTTTTTCAAGATGTGTTGTACATGTCCACTCCACTTCAGGCATTTGCACACCCAATGAACCAGTGTTGGAAATTCACCAGTCAAGAGATTTTTTTCCTTAGTGGTATTAGTTGGGGTGCCTCATGCTGCTGCACAATGGTATAAAGCAGCAATTCTCAAACTGGGGTCTTCCAGGGGATCCACAAGTCATGCGTGGGGCTGCTAGCCCCGCTGATCAACTCCTCCCTCTCCCTCCCAGTGCCTCCTGCATGCCGCGGAACAGCTCTTCAGTGGCGTGCAGAAGGCACTGGGAGGGGCTGGGGAGGAGCGGGGACGGGGCATGCTCAGGGAAGGGGAAGAAAAGAGATGGGGAATAGGAGGGGCAGGGCTTCAGGGGGGCGGGAAGAGGTGAGGAAGGGCCTGGGACTGAACGGTGGTTGAACATCCCTGGGGAAAAATTAGAAGTCAACTTGGGGGTCCATGAAAAAATTTAAAATCAAAATTTAAATCATTTTTAATCAGACAGAATCCATAACAGAGAGAAAGGAGAGTGGGCTGAGGAATGGACATGTGCAACACATCTCAAAGAACAGTTACAGGTCAGATTAGTAACTATTTTTTCTTCTTCAAGTGATTGCACATGTCCACCATTCTACTTCAGGTGGCTCACAAGCAGTTCAAACCAGAGGCAGGATCAGAGTCATCCTGAAAATGACTGAAAGACTACACATCCAAATTTAGCACTGTCTCTGGAATGCTGAGATATGACATAATACGTCGTAAAGGTATGACCCTACACTTCATACCTGCTGCAGTTGCTTGAGATCTTGTCGAGTGTGCTGTCATCTTGCTTGACAGGGTTATACTGACAACATCATGTCACATGCATATGCAGGAGGAAGTCCATGACAAGATCCTCTGTGTCTAAACTGGAAGGCCCTTCATCCTCTCTGCAACTGCCACAAATAGTTGAGATGAGGACTAAAACAATCTGGTCCTGTTCAAGTAAAAAGTTAATGCCTTTTCCGACATCTAAGGTCGGGAGTCTTTCCTCAGCCTTATTAGAATGAGGCTTAGGAAACAAAGGTGATAAGTTGATTGAGGTGGAACTCCAGTACTACATTAATCAAAAATTTTGGATGCAGGCGTAAGTACACTTTGTCCTTATGGAAGTCTGTGTATGGACGCTCATAACTCCCCCAACCCTCCTCGGATAGGTAATTGCTCGCAAAAACACTACTTTCATAGACAGATGCAGTACAAAGCAAATACCCACTGGTTCAAAGGGAGGACCCATCAACTTGGATAACACAAGCCAAGGACAGGATCTGCCACCTAGGGATATAATCTGTCCAGGCTCCTTGAGAGCCTAATTGACAAGGGATTGGAGAATAGTGAACGACTCTCAACTGAAGGATGGAAAGAGGAGACTGACCTGCTATACCTTGGGGGAGCATCTTGTAAACCCCATATTCTTCATTTACATATAATTGTGATATTGCATATAAAGCATGCCATATGAGGTATCGGAGGAAAGATTATGATCTGCTGAAAGTCATTTTTCTATCCATATATATCAATGTATATGAAGTTATGAGAATTGTGTTGTATGCTTGTCACTAAAACATGGTATAAGTTGGGGAATCAGCCAGATATTAGCTCCCCAAGAGGCAACAGCAAGGAAAGTAACCAACGCCTGGATGGGGTGTCAAACAACCCATCAGCTGCCACTGTCCAGCAAGGAAGCTACAATTCAGTGACTCATCTGCATGAGGCCACACCAGGGGAATTGCTCAACCTTCCCTGAAGACTCAGCAATGCCCCCCAGACATGCCTGGACTTGTGTTCCCCAAGCACATGGGACTGAAGGTATAAAATAGAACACAGCAGCTCCATGCTTGGCCTTTCTCCTGCCCCCACCTATGCTACAAGTAACCAAGGCACTCAGAAGAAGACTGAAGACTCCAAAAGAGGAGGATGGCCCAGGTTTAAGGGACAAACCTGTATATTAAGGACTACAATATCCAATGGGGTGAGAAAAACTGCTTAATCTAGATGCTGCCCAGTCTAATAGGGTTGAGAGTTTAGACTGCATGCTTATATTTTCTTTTCTTTCAGTAACTAACTCTGACTTTTTGCCCATCACTTATAATCACTTAAAATCTATCCCTTGTAGTAAATAAATTTAACTCTTTATCTTTACCAGTGAGTTTGCCTGAAGTATTTGGTAATTTGCTCAGGTTTGCAAAGGTTGGTGTAGGTCCACTTTCCATTAATGAAGTGGTTAACCAATTAATAAATCTGCACTACCCATCTTGAGCAGTGCAAAACAGTATATTCCTGAGGTACAGTGCTGGGAGGGATTTGGTTCTGGTGCCTCTCTCTGTGTGATTCATGAGTGGCTCTGGGAGCATTCATGCAATTTTGCTGGCTGTGGGTCTCCACATTCAGTTGTACTGAGTGATAACAGTGCCTGTTGTGGCTTGCTACTTGTCACTAGCAAGGCATTGAGAGAGTGTTAAGGGGGTACAGCAGTCCCATAGTCCCAGGCTGCACCCTAGGGATCCCATTGAGGTAACTCTCAGGTGAGCCCTGACTGACTCAACAGATAGGCCTTGTTGTTTCAGATGGAACAAATAATCCAGAACATGCTGTATAAAAGCGTGGACAGGCAAAATATCTTTTCTCTGAGACCATGAGGAGAATGGCTTCCACTTTAATAGGCAAGTCTGTCTTCTAGTAGAAGGCTTTCTGCTGTTCAGGAGAACATTTTTCCACATTCTCTCAACAGACTGCCTCCTGAGGCATTAACCACAGAGCAGCCAGGCCATGAGAAAAAGAACATCTGAGTTGGTGTGAAGCAGGCAACTGTGGCCATGGAGATCAGGTCCAGTTCTGGAGAAAATGTCAAGGGAGGCCTGCTGGAGAGGGTCTGCAGAGTAGAGAAACAAAGCTGACGAGGCCATGCTGGTGCTATGAGGACTGATTGATCCTGAGAAATAGTCTGGGAAAGAACATAACAGGATGGCAAGGACACAGTAGTTTGCCTTGCCAGGCCAATCAGTGAGAGAGCCCTGACTGTGACCTGCTCTTCAGTAGAAGAGTTGGCACTTCCTGTTGTGGAATGCAGCAAACAGGTAAGCAAACAGTAAAGGAACTTCCCAATGCCTGAAAAATGAGTATTAATATATCTGGCTTGAGAGACCAGTTGTGATCTCTGCTGAAAGATTTGCTCAAGCAATCTGCCAAACTGCCCTGAATCCCCAACAAGTGTGATGCTTTGAGGTGAATTGTCTTGGTGATACAAAACTCCCAAAGCTGTATCACGTCTTGACAAGCAATCTTACCTTGCCCCTCCCTGTCTGTTCATGTAGTTGTAGAATATTGCTGCTGTGTTGTCCCTGGGGACATGTAGAGTCTTTTCCTTGATGTCTGGGAAGGAAGCCTAACATGCCAGATGAATGGCCCTCAACTCCCATAGTTTTATGTGGAGAGCTCAATCTTGATGTGACCAGAGATGTTGAGTCCTCAGGTTCACTAGCCGCCTAACCTAGAGAAGAAGCATCTGTTATCAGTGTCAATGTGCATATCTGAAGGGCAAGGGGAACTGCCATACACACATTGGTTGGATCCATCCACCACTCCAAGGAAGTCAGCACTCCTGCGGGCACTCAAACTAGCATGGCTAGTGGGGGGTGAGTTGGGGAGTATACTAAGCTTACCCAGCTCTGAAATACCCTGAGATGAAGTCTGGCACACCAAATCACATACATACAGGAAATCACATGCCCCAGAAGTATCAGATAGGTCCTCCCATCATTCAGGATTGACTTTTTAGGTCTGAAGAAATGGCTAACATTGTCTGAAATCTGGTTTGAGACAGGAAAACCCCAGCTAACATAGAATTAATAGGAGTGGGCCTGGTTTCTATCTTCTGAACTGGGGGAGAAGACTGACTTGTCCTTGTTGATCAGGAGACCTAGAACTTTGAAAAGGGACCAGATATTGACCACACTGCATCCTACCTGTCTCCTGGACCAACACCTTACCAGCCAGTTGTCCAGGTACAGAAATACCTGTATTCCTGTGTTCCCTTAGAAACCAGTCGCCACCACCATGCATTTTGTAAACACTCTCAGGGCCAAAGGACAGGATTGTAAACTGATAATGGATATTGTTGACCAGAAATCTTAAGAATCTCCCATGGTTTTGTGGTTTCAGCCAGATGAAAATATGCATCCCTGAAGCTGAGGGCAAGATCACCAGCATCCAGGAATGGGATAATGGAGGCTAAGATGACCATGCAAGACCATATTTTCTTTATACATTTGTTCAGCTCTCACAGGTCTAGTATGAGTCTGAGACCTTCCTTTGCCTTTGGAATCACGAAGTAGCATGAATAAAACACTTTGCCCCAGTAGAGAGGAGGACCCTCCTCTATGGGTCCCAAATGGAGAAAAGACTGGACATTCTGAAGGACGACAGCCTTTTGAGAGTGGTCTCTGGAGAGAGATAGAGAAGAGGGGTGGGAGGGCAGGACCGAAATAAACTAAAGGATGTATCCCAGTTCTGCAGTGCCTAGAACCCATTGATCTGCAGTAATATGGGCCAAGCAGATAGGAAGTGGGATAACCTGTTGGGAAAGGTTAACCTGGGATAACCGATTGGGAAAGTGGGATAACCTGTTGGGAAAGGAGAAATTGGCATAATTCAGACTGGTAAACTGCCCTCAACCATAGCCCTCGAGTCCTTAAGTCTGTGAAGTTTCTCATCAGTCTGTTGCAAGAAACAAGTTGGACCCTCAAAGGGGAGATCCTGTATCATCTACTGGACATCCTGTGGAAGACCCAACAACTAAAGCCAAAAGCATCTACATATCGTTATTGTGGATGTCATGGTGCTAGCTGCCAAATCTGTCCTATCCAATGCAGCCTGAAGAGAGGTCCTAGCCACCAGCTTGCCTTTTTCCAGTACTGCCTGAAACACCTACCAGGCATCCTCTGGCTACTTCTCCATGAACAAAGACATTGTCCCAGAGCGAGAAATCGTATCTAGCCAGTAAGGCTTGCTATTTCACGATACAATAGTGCAGGCCAGCAGCAGAATACATCTTTCTACTGAAAAGTTCTAATCTCTTTGCCGCCTTTCCCTTTGGGGTAGAAGAAGAAAGTCCTTTATGCTTCCTTTCATTTACTGCCAAAACCAAGGAACGTAGAGAGGGATGAGTGTAGAAATGTTCCAGCCCCGGGAGGGAATGTGGTACCTCTGCTCGGTCTTCTTAGCTTTTGGCAACAAAGACAGTGTCTTTCTTGGCACCAATGTGGCCTCATTAATAGGAAGAGCCACATGAGAAGGTCCTGCCAATCACAATATGTTCACCAGACTATGGGAGGACTATTCGATCACCTCAACATTGACGTCCAGAAAGGAAGCATCCCTCTTTAACAAGTTCTGTTATGCCATATAGTAAGAGGGGGGACACCCCAGACATCACCGCCTCACCCAGTGATGAAGAGGAGGAGTGCAAAGGGGGCTGAAATGAAGTCTCTTGAACCTCCTCTGTGGAAGGCTCTGGCAGGTAAGGTTGCTCGAATTCAGTACCGACCTCAGTACCACAGGTAACTTCTTGTGTCTCTGCCCAAGAGCTGCACTGGTATCTGCTTGGAAATTGGCAGGGAAGAGGAACCGGTGAGACAAGACCTCCCACAGGTTCCAATATGGCCACTGATAGGCCATGAAGCTCCAACATCTACTGGCTCATGGATCTGGGTCTCCGGACCAGTGTGGGACCTCTGTACCAGGAACACAGTCCTCTCGATGAAGGTGAGTGATGCCTTCTACCCTGTCGAGAGGCACAGAAGCAACGTATGGCTCCAAGGAAGAACCTGAGTCACCTGACCAGGGAAGCATGGTACCACAGAGTACTGAGGACCAGAGCTGTGTTTCTGGTAATGTAATTCCAGGGACAGCATGTTGGGCTTGCCTCTAGATGGCACCAGGCAAGGAGACATGGGACAGTCTGAACATGGCCACAGTACCAGTAGTTGGATTGTACTTGCAGGTAAGGCCAACAAAGATTGCATATCAACCAGTACCAGACAAGTCATATCCTGAACTGCTGGAGAACTTGGTAGTGAGAGGCAGAGGAGACTCCACTACACAGCATATGTCTCCAGCATTGTAAGAACCAACAAGTTCCCCTGATGCTGCTGTTTTGCATCAAAGGATTCAGTAAACACAGAGGGGTTTGGTCAGTGTCAATGACTCTGTACGAGATGATGTTGGTTCCAGGGAGTGTCTCTTGTCCAAGGACATTCTCTCCTGTTCTCCTGGCTGTCTGCTGGAAGACTGTACCGGGGACCTTAATCTCCTGGATGAGGCTGGCTCCTTGGAAGCATAGTGTTTATGCTTTTTTCTCGGTAATGGGGAAGGTGAGGGGCACCGAGTCTCCGCAATGTCCACAGGGGCACTTCTGACTGACATAGAAATGCTTGGTGCCCAACCCAAGCAGGAAGGCTCTGAGGACATATCCAAGGCAGCCTCCATGAGGAGGTGACACAGTCTCACCATTCTGTCCTTCTGAATCTGTGGCTTGAAGTCTTTACAGATCTCACACCTATCGCAGACGTGGCTCTCCTTGCGGCATTGCAGATACCTTGAGTGAGGATCACTCACTGGCATAGACTTCTTACAACTCAAAGCCCGGAGACCAAGGCTTGCCCCCGTACCAAGAGTTGGCACCCAGAATACCCAGGAGCCAACATTCTTAAGTAACACAAAAACAAAACAAGAAATGAAACTTATTGTAAAGCTCATTATTGCCGTAAATTATCTATGACAAATACACTAACTATATATGAAAAAAGAAAGGGAAGACTCTTGCTCAGCAAGTCAACACGCTCCTGCTACTGATTATGGTGGTAAGAAAAAACTGAAGAGGATCAGGGTGACTCCACTCTTTATAACATTGTGCAGCAGCACAATGAAAGCAGATGGCATGCGCTGCCCTGACAGGTGCCACAAAGGGAATCATCTCTCACTCTGATGAACTGGGAACACATACACTGGAGTCAGAGTAGCAGCCATGTTAGTCTGTATTCGCAAAAAGAAAAGGAGCACTTGTGGCACCTTAGAGACTAACAAATTTATTTGAGCATAAGCTTTCGTGATGCATCCAATGAAGTGAGCTGTAGCTCACGAAAGCTTACGCTCAAATAAATTTCTTAGTCTCTAAGGTGCCACAAATACTCCTTTTCTTTATACACTGGAGTGGAAATGACAGGGACAATCACTCAAAGAAGTTACATTCATATTAATTTAATCAGTGCTAATAGAGTTTAGAACTCTTCCAGGAAATTTTGCAAGAAGTGCAAGCAAGTTTTGTTTTGTTTTTAATTTTTATTCTCAGTAAAATAACTTTATTTAGGATTCAGATTCTGCAATAAAAAAATTTAGTTCCAGTATATTTTTAAAATTCTGATAATTTCAAACATAAGCACAATTTAATGATTGTGTCAGGTAAGCTTCCCAACTTTATAAACCTTTAAATAGGAAACACTATTTTCCGGGCATCAAAGTATTTTGTTCATGAAAATTACCTCCTTGTCCTCTTATTAGTCTTAATTGCCAGGCTGGTTTAAATCACGATTCTGAATGAAGCAAAGCTTAATGGAAATTTATATAGGATAACTAGGTAGAGCTCTAAGCTCTGGTTTTCTAATGATTAATTATGAAGAGTATGGTATTCATTTAATTAGGAAATAAGAAAACAGATCATGTAGTAGTGCTAATTAACCTATATTTTTAAATATTAACTAATTTATTAAAATATTAAAATAAAGGAGCTGCTGGTAAGTGAGGAGGGGCTCAGGTAAAGTGGCAACCTGAAATGGAGTCATGAATACAAAGCTGAAGCATGTGAAAGGTCTCAGGCTGTAAACATCAGAATCATTTTTACAAATTGCAATTTTTACAAATTGATTTACAAATCATTTTTACAAATTTAGCTCTTCATATAGGGTGACCAGATGTCCTGTTTTTATAGGGACAGTCCCATTTTTTGGGACTTTTTCTTATATAGGCACATGTTACCTCCCACCCCGTCCCGTTTTTTCACAGTTGCTACTGGTCACCCTATCCATATGCAACCCACCTTACAGTGGCCATGTCATGATCATAAAATCATGTCGTTGCTCCCAGCATTTCCAGGAAACACTTTGAAATTGCAGTAGTGATATATTTGTTGTGGGAAACATCAGTGCAAAACTGCAGTTCTACATCTATTAGGCTCATAGTCAAGACAGTATACAGTAAATCAAGGAAGGACTGTTGCGCAGACAGAAGACCTACACATCAGAAATACATACTGTCAAGGTTCCTTCCCCACTCTGAACTCTAGGGTACAGATATGGGGACCTGCATGAAAACCTCCTAAGCTTACTTTTACCAGCTTAGGTTAAATCCCCAAGGTACAAATTAATTTTACCCTTTGCCCTTGGAATTTCCACTGCCGCCACCAAACTTTAACTGGGTTTACTGGGAAACATAGTTTGGACACGTCTTTCCCCCCAAAATCCTCCCAACTCTTGCACCCCACTTCCTGGGGAAGGTTTGGTAAAAATCCTCACCAATTTGCATAGGTGACCACAGACCCAAACCCTTGGATCTTAGAACAATGAAAAAAGCATTCAGTTTTTTACAAGAAGACTTTTAATAGAAGTAAAGGAATCACCTCTGTAAAATCAGGATGGTAGATACCTTACAGGGTAATTAGATTCAAAACATAGAGAATCCCTCTAGGCAAAACCTTAAGTTACAAAAAAGACACACAGACAGGGATAGTCATTCTATTCAGCACAGTTCTTTTCTCAGCCATTTAAAGAAATCATAATCTAACACATACCTAGCTAGATTACTTACTAAAAGTTCTAAGACTCCATTCCTGTTCTGTCCCCAGCAAAAGCAGCATACAGACAGACCCAGACCCTTTGTTTTTTTTTTTTCCCTCCTCCCAGCTTTTGAAAGTATCTTATCTCCTCATTGGTCATTTTGGTCAGGTGCCAGAGAGGTTACCTTTAGCTTCTTAACCCTTTACAGGTGAGAGGATTTTTCCTCTGGCCAGGAGGGATTTTAAAGGGGTTTACCCTTCCCTTTATATTTATGACACATACATATATTTCTCATTGTGTGTGCAGACCCAAAAGCAAAAAGATTTTGAGTCATTGTTTGTTTGGAAATAAGCTTGACATGTCATACACCGAAGCCTGAGTACAAGGCCGAATAGTTTAATCAGGAAGGTACCTCTGTTTAATTCTTAAGATGCAGAACGAGAGGCCTGTGCTGGCCGAAACAAAACCACCATAACTTACCAACCCCAAAAGAAAATATGTATGGACGTAAAATTTAACCTTTTTTTGAGAGAGAGAAAAGAAAAATAGCAAGAACATTTCAATTCTTACAGGAAATCAGCATAAAGGAATATCCAGGCCAACACAGTTGACAAGATCACCAAATTTTAAAATCAAACTTGTTACAATAATGCTCAATGCCAAAGAAAATGTCATCATGTACAATGGAAATTTTTATTGACTATTATGTGCTGGATGTGTTCAGGAGGTTATTTAAAGAAACGGGTTAAAAGGCAGCACAGTATGTCTCCCTTGAGGCAGTGATAAACATTGAAAATAGAGGATTTGCTCCATTTAACATTATACAGGCATAAGACAAGGATGTACAACACACATCTAAGAAATGTTCTTAAAATAAAGGATACTCGAGTAACAATATGAAACACAAACTGGCAGTGTATGTCACTGTTGTCATCTCCAAGATTAAGATTTCAAATGCAAGTTACAGATTCTCAAGAATACAAAATCTCTTTTTTGGAGGCATCCAAGATCGGCAACCACCAACAAGCCCAGACAAACTGAGGAGGGGAGAAGAGGGGTGCAAAAAAAAAAAAAAAAAACACAAAATTTGGTAGCTGTGGGGGGACAAAAAAACAGATTAGGCACTGCTCCATTTCCAACAACAGAGCTGGAGGAGAAAAGGCTCACTGCAATCTGGGGACTCCTATCAGAGAAAACTGCCTCTCAATCCCATTGGACCACGCTTCCCCCTTCTCTCTTTTGTGACAGCATCTAGGCTACGAGTCCACATGGCTCAGGAATGAGTAATAGGCACCCACGCTGGCCCCACTGCTGCTTCGTGGTCCAACCAACGGCAGGAGACCAGCCCTTCCTTCCCAGTGAAGATGAGACAGAAGTATAGCACTCCTTGCTCCCTGGTTTCCTCCACAGTTGGAGTCCCTCCCTTCAGGAAAAGAAGGTTCCTCTCGCCACTGAAGAGGTAGGGGAGGCAGCGGGGGTCCACCAATATTTACTATAGCAGCCACAGTGTATCTGCTTGTAAGAGTGCACTGGACCCACTGCACTCTTCTCTTCTTGCCACACACAGAGTCCTCTGATGTGGTGGTGTTAGAAGTTGGTAGCAAGGTGGATAATTTTGAAAAATTAATTATTTTATTTAAATACATTTTTATTTTTAAAAATAAACCATTAAAAATCAAATTTGAAATTATGACAACTGTGGTTAAGGTTTAAATTTACTCTAAATTATTTTAATAGCTTAAATAACTAAAAAATGATGCTTATCAATGCACCCTCATAAAATCTGAGTAAGTTAAAAAAATTATGCTTTTTTAGTTATATATAGAATTCAAGTTCAATCAAGTTTTATAAATATGTTACAATGTCATGTACTGTATTAAGGAAATATCTATATTATTTTCTTTCAATACAATTGAGTGAATACTGGAATTTACATTTTTCCACATAGATGTGCTTTCAGCTCCTGTTGTGGGCAAAAGCTTTTGCTTTAATTACTTTGGTTTCAGTTCAGCTACCAAGTGCAGAGAATAATTTTTTCTTTTGTACTAGTTCCAACTTGAGAAGTTGACTGGGAGTTTAAAAAGTTGGAAAGTTTGTTTTCTCTCTTCCAATCTATAAATAAAAAACAGATGGAAGAGGATGAGATCTACCAATTCTAAAAACTTGAAGGACCTGGGGCCAGATTTTTAAAAGTATTTAGGCTCCTAAAGATGCAAGGGATTTTCAAAAGGGCACAGGCACCTAACTGGCTTTCACTGATTTCAACGGCAGTTATGCACCAAACCTACTTAAGTAAGCACCAGGAAGCTATCTTTAGACACTTATATACCTTTGAAAATCTGGCCCATGATGATCAGAGAATGTCAATTCACTGCATACAAATACTTACTTAATAAATCAGTTTTTAATGAAAAATTTGTTTTCATAAACTTACTCTTCTCCTTGTGTATCCAAAACATTGAAGGTAGTTTTACTAATAAAAACAATTTTAAAATGTTATTGTGAATTTTAAATTAAATTCCAATTTCCATACAAAAGCAGTCTGATACAAATCACAAGTAAAAAGGTATTATCTAGCAAATAAAAATGTATCACCATTTTCTGACATAAAGGTAAAAACCAATAATCTTAAAAAATGTATGCTGTGCTATGTAACTGTTTAAATAAATGTGTATAGACATAATGTACTCTACTGATTGGCAAAAAGTACCAAATGCAACGTAACGACAATATTTAGTTGCAAATTAACATGTTATAATAGTTCTACCAACCAAAGAAAGATACATTCACATTAGGAAATAACTAAAAATTACAGATGCAAAACAAGAATGAAATCAATTATTTCAATCCAGGCTTCCTGCTTGCTGATTTAAATCATGGTTAAAATTGCTGATTTAAAAAAAAATCAATACACTATGCTATGTACACTGTAGATCTTGGTATTAACAACCCATCATTAAGGACTTGCATAAAGGTGCATTTTTAAAATGTGCTAGCTGAATTTTTTAAATTAAAACTTAGATTCTGATGTAAATCACATGATTCCAAGAGCCAGGGTAAAGGCACAAGTCTATTGCGCTTATACTTTGCCAGCCCTGATACCACAAAAGGAAAGATGTACCTTATCTAACACAATGATTCTGAAGTTAGAACACTCCTCATGAAGGAGTCCAGATATTGTCCCAGAAATAGCTCATGGAAAACAAGAATACATCAAGAATCTGAATTTTCATCCCATAGAACATTCTGATCAAAATGTGTTTGTCCTAAATCAGGAATAAGAGTTCAAATATTAAAATTATTCATGCAATGGGAAGCTCCATAGACCTTCAATTCAGAAATGTCAAAGCATTTCATTTTGATATTTTAATTCAAAATTAAAACCTTTTCATCACTCCTGATTCATAATGTTTCTTTTCATTTTGTGAAATCAAAACATGTTTTGGCTTGATTAAACATTCATCTGTCTACCTGAGCTATGGCAATGCCTCATGCTACGAATCTCCTCTATGGGTCAGGCTCCCCACTGGACTTCCATGATGCACAGGGCAATTGAACAAGAGGGGGACCATGATGTATTTTCAGAGATGCAGCCAGAAGCACAGCCCATAGAGGAGAATGGGGGCATCAGGCACCTGTCCTACAATTCCCAGGAGGTACTGAAGCAGGTAAATCAGACACAAATGAATGCTGAACTGACCAGAAACTGAACATTTCAATTTGGTTCAACGAACTGAAATATTTTTATTAAGGTCAACCCAAACTGAAATTTTTTCTTTTGGACTTTCCCAGTGGTAAACCAAATCAAAAATAAAATTTTCCTGGAAAAAATTTGCATTTTGCAAAAACTACATTTTTCATTAAAAAAAAAAAATGAAAAATTCCTGACCATCTCTATGCAACACACATGGTCTTTCCTCAAATTGATTTTGATTATAACACCCTAACCTTTGACAATACCACATCATAACAAAAAGCTACTCATGGAGAAGTGGATCTCTGTTAACATTACAACAGCCACTTGGAAAATTTACTTTATTTTTTATTGTGGAACAAAGCAGCGGTGGTTACAATAATTTGTATGTGGTTAATAAACTACAGTTTTATTAGTCACAGTTGTGAATAGTATATTCATAGTTACATCATAAAAAAGGACGTGATATAACACCAGCACCTCTGTGGTTCTAAAGAGGAAAAGTCGCTTCCAAATAAAATAGCACATTATCAGCAACCTTATATTTAGAAAGAAAAGCTTATTGTATACAAGCTTAAGTAACTAACTTAAGTAAGTTATTATAAAAAGGACCCTCCACTGTAACTCCATTACACACATTGTTCCTTCTAACTTTTACGTGATAAATTCGTATTTCTTCACTTTCTGTACAACTCCAGTAAACTAGGACACCACAATAAAGCAGGAAATGTCATTTTATTTATGCATAAATTAAATCTCAACAACAGTTTACCATGGCTGTTGATGATAAAGAAGCCATATCACTACTGTATGCAAATGAGACACTGACCTATTCTGTCCACCCCAGATGCTTCCTTAGTAAAGCAGGCTGATAAAGGGAATTAGAAAGCTCGCTGTTGAGTAAAACAGATTTCTCTGATGCCAGCTAAATATTTACCTAGAGTGTCCATTTACTGAACTACCTATACGCCTGATGTTTACCATGAGTGTAAATAAACTGATTGCATCAGATACATTGCATCAGGTCACAGATATTTTTAGATGTTAGTTCAGTTATTTCAAAAAACATCCATGATTTTAGTATATTATAGACTTAAAATAGCTGCAATACTCCAAAAAGCTAAAGACCAGATTTTCATATTTATTGACAAAATGATCAAGTTTATTTTGTTGTCTTCAGAGAAGTTCTCTACGAGTAAACATTTACCATTACTTAATAGCTTAAGTTCAAAAATTAAAGTGATTGGAGACTGGGTGATTCAGCACTTTGACAACAGCATATCACCAACTTCTTCCCAATCAGTGGCAAAGTAGGACAGTGAGATTTCTCCTTCAGAGAGCATGGCTGCACACTTGAAAATGGGTCACATTTACCATTTCTACCAAAAAGAAGTGCTTCTCTCCCCGCATCACCCCACCAGAGTGGTAGTGGTGGTGAGTTTCGTTTTAAAAAGAGCTAGGGTATGTTTCATTGCATTTATATGCCTCGTTCACTGCTTTTTGTTTCTTTGTTTTGTTATGGGTGAGTTGCTAAATTGCGTATTTTAGAATTATTTTACAGAAGCAATTCTTTTAGAAAAGATACTTCATGATAAGTCAAAGGTAATAAATAAATCTATCAATATTATTTCTGAAGTGCCCATCACCGTGGTATCAAATAAAACTATCAAAATTGGATCAGACCCTCAACCAAAAAAAATCCCCTTTTCCAAAAGAGGCAAGTTATAGTCTGTGTAATTCTGTACTTGAGAGGATTAACAGAACTTTTGTCTTTAGGCATTTTTAAAAGCCTTTACCAGAGAAGGGACACATTACATAATTTTTCCACTACAAAATCTGTGATTATACCCATTCTGAAATAGTACCTTTTGCTATAATGAGGAGCTAAGAAACACATTCCAACTAATTTAGCTATGCTTTCATCTACCAACAAATGAGGAAAAACTATTTCCTCTCTAAGGAAATATTGCTAAAAGCGTTACCTCACCTTTTCCTGTTATACTGTACCAATCCAACGTATTCACTCAACTACATGGATACAAAACTGTTCAGATTTTGATCTCAGTTGGACTGGTATAAATCTGGAATAACTAATATAAAACAGTGGAGTTATTTCAGATCTACAGCAGCATAACTGGGATGAGAATCTGGCCCTAAAACTTGAGGAAACATGCCAAGTAGAAAAAATAAATCCCTTCACAACCTTCCTGGACCCAAAGTAATTGATTATGGGTATTTTATTTTCTTATTGTAATATATTAAGAAAAAAGTCTCACTAGCATCCACTAAAATGAAAGACATAGAATCACAGAAGGGAAGAACTGGAAGTTACCTTGAGAGGTCATCTAGTACAGTCCCCTGCACTCAAGGCAGGACTAAGTAATAACCAGACCATTCCTGACAGGTGTTTCTCTCACCTGTTCTTAAAAACCTCCAATGATGGAGACTCCACAACCTCTCTTGGTAACTTGTTCCAGTGCTTAAATACCCTGACATTCAGGAAATTTTTCCTAATGTCCAACCTAAATCTCCCTAGCTGCAATTTAAGACCATTGCTTCTTGTCGTATGCTCAGAGGTTAAGGAGAACAATTTTTTACATCTCTTCCTTGTAACAACCTTTTATGTACACAAAAACCATTATGTCCCCCCTCAGTTGTCTCTTCTCCAGACTAAACAAACCAATTTTTTTTTTCAATCTTTCCTCACAGATCATGTTTTCTCGAATTTTAATCATTTTTTGTTGCTCTCCTCTGGACTTCCTCCAATTTGTCCACATCTTCCATGAAATGCAGTACCCAGAACTGAACACAATATTCCAGTTGAGGCCTTATTAGCATGGAGTAGAGTGGAAGAATTACTTCTCGTGTGTTGCTTGTAACACTCCTGCTGATAAACGAAACATCATTCTGGGATGTACTTGCAACAACATTACACTGTTGACCCATCTTTTGCTCGTGATCCATTGAAACCCGCAGATCCCTTTTCGTAGTTCTCCTTCCTAGGCAGTCGTTTCCCATTTTGTATGTATGCAATTGATTGTTCCTTCCTAAATGGAGTACTTTGCATTTGTCCTTACTGAACTTCCTCCTATTTACTTCAGATCATTTCTCCAGTTTGTCTAGATCATTTTGAATTTTTACCCTGGCCTCCAAAACACTTCCAAGCCCTCCCAACTTGGTATTGTCCGTAAACTTTCTAAGTGTACTCTTTATGTCATTATCTAAATCATTTATGAAGATACTGAACAGAAAGTGACTCAGGTCCAATCCCTGAGGAACACCACTCAATATGCCTTTCCAGCTGACTGTGAACCAATAAGTACTTTACTTTTCCAGTTCTAATATAAAATATATTTCCTATATTTCCTAAAGGAATGTTTTCTCTGTATTTTACTATAAGAAATGTATTCCTAAACTATCACAATCATTGGCTCTGTAAATGAATAAACAAAATTACTATGGAAAATTCTATTTTTAGATTAATACATTACTTCTGAAAGAATTTGTCTTATTCTGGAAAATAGCGAGAAGCACTAAAGCAAATGTCATGAAAAACCGTGACATTCTTAGAACACAAAATAAAGGAATAACTCTAAGTCACTAAAATATCTTATAACATTAAACGCTGAGAACCAGTCATCCATATAGGAAATTACTGTGGGGGGGTGGGGAGAGAGGCTTTCACTCAGCTACTTGAAATAGCAACTCCATAAAAGAAACAGGATAACATTTATGCTCCCTTATATACACTTCAAATGCAGTTCTGCTCTATGAGCGATTCTACAGAAATAGCACTGTGAGGGATCAGTGTTTGTATCTTGATTTCCATAATAAATGTATTCAGTTTAAAAATTCAAAGGTGTTCCCTTCTCCCACCACCACATCCAACTACGAGCCCTACAAATTCACGAAATTTAGCATGGGACCCAAGAGTCAAGGTGCCTTCTTTCTATCTCATGCCTTATAACCAGTATTAAGATTTTTATCCAATTCTGTCCTCAATCCTCTATAACCCAACTGTTTTTAAACATGGATACACCAGGGTAAACGAGAGCACAATTTGGCCTTGAAATCAGAACTTAATTATGTCAATGATGTACAAGACAGAAGCTTGGAATGCGCAACAGGGAATGGATCACTTGACGATTACCTGTTCTGTTCATTCCCTCTGGGGCACTTGGCATTGGCCACTGTCGGAAAACATGATACTGTACTAGATGGACCTTTGGTCTGACCCTGTATGTCCATTCTTAAGCCAAAACAGAATCCAGCTTCCACTCCCAGACCTGTTTTGGCTCAGCAGTACAATGAAGTATTAAAACTTATTTTTGTCACTGAAACAAGCAACAGAGCTTACGACTATAAGGAGCAATCTATCTTTCTTCTAAACAGGACCACACCTAGAAATAAAAGGAAGCAGTTCCTAAACCAGATCAACATTTGTGTTGTGCTCTTGATTCTCTTGAAAATGTAAGGTTGCATTCTCCCAAAACTTGCAATTGTATTATACCAATGGTGTAAATATTAATCTATATACATGTGCACAGTATTTATATATTTTACAATGTTCCACATATTTATTAATTTAAGAAAAAGTGACAAGATGTTCTCCCATATCCACACTTATTTTGATATAAGTGATCTAATTTCCATCAAGAAGAAGAGGTTACTTACCTTTTACAGTAACTGGAGCTCTTTGAAATATGTCCCCCTAAAAGTGCTCCACATCAGGATGTGTGTGCACCTGTGCACTCTGGCTCAGAAATTTTGTGTCAGTAGCATCCACAAGTCCACATACTTGTGCTCCAGTATGAGAGCATATAGGTAGGAGTGGACCTGCCACCATTCCAGTTCCTTCTCAACCATGAAAATCCATTAAGTGGCTCTGCGACAGAGGGGAAGAAAGGTGGGTAGCAGAGCACCCAAAAAGTAACCTCTAACTTTTTCTAGTAATATACCCGTGGGTGTCCCACATCAGGAGACTCCCAACAGCACTGTCACTTTGGAGGTGGATTCGGTACAGATTGTAGAACAGCATCACCAAAAGCCGCATCAGTTCTGGAAGAAGTCACAAGAGTGCAGTGCTGGGAAAACTTGTGTATATTAGACCAGGTGGATGCTGTGCAAATGTCTGGGATAGGTACGTTTCTCAGCAGAACAACAGAGGTGGATTGAGCCCTGGTGGAGTGAGAAATAGCTCTTGGAGAGGGTTGAACCCCTGTAACTTTATAAAAGGTTAAGATGCATCCCGCAATCAGCAGTCTGAGTGGAAATCACCTGTCCTTTCATACATTCTGCAATTGGGATAAGAAGTCTGGGTAAAGCTCTCCTGTCTAGGTAAAAATCAAGAGCTCTTCTTACATCTGGTGAAGGTTCATTGTGTCTCTTAAAGACTGAGGCTTGGGATATGTGAAATTCTGAGGAAACCTTAGGAAGGATGTGAGGGTGCGGACATAGTGTCACCTTGTTGCAATAGAATACCACGTATGATGGGTCAGCCACAAGGGCTTCAAGCTCCCATACCATCCTGGCCGAAACAATGGCTATGATGAGGCATGAGGTTTTAAGAGACAGATGGAGGAGGGCTGATGTAGCCATGCTGGTCCCAGGATATTAAAGAGACAAGGTAAGTGAGATAATATATCTTTTATTGGACCAAAGTTGGTCAAGTAAAAAGTAGGGCTGTCAAGCAATTAAAAAAATTAATCGCGATTAATCGCGTACTTAAACAATAATAAAATACCATTTATTTAAATATTTTTGGATGTTTTCTACATTTTCAAATATATTGATTTCAATTACAAAACAGAACACAATGTGTACAGTGCTCAGTGTATATTTCTTTTTATTACAAATATTTGCACTGTAAAGAACAAAAGAATTGTATTTTTCAATTTCCCCATTGCAAGTATTGTAGTCCAATCTCTATCATGAAAGTTGAACTTACGAATGTAGAATTATGTACCCAAAAAAGCATTAAAAATACAAAATATAAAACTTTAGAGCCTACAAGTCCATTCAGTTCTACTTCTTGTTCAGCCAATCACTGAGACAAACAAGTTGGTTTACATTTGCAGGAGATAATGCTGCCAGCTTCTTGCTTACAATGTCACCTGAAAGTGAGAACAGGTGTTCACATGGCACTGTTGTAGCCAGCGTCACAAGATATTTACGTGCCAAATGCCCTAAAATTCATATGTCCCTTCATGCTTCAGCCACAATTCCAGAGCACATAGGTCCATGCTGATGACAGGTTCTGCTCGATAACAATCCAAAGCAGTGCGGACAGATGCATGTTCATTTTCATCATCTGAATCAGATGCCACCAGCAGAATTTTGTTGGATTGGGTTCTGTAGTTTCCGCATCAGAGTGCTCTTCTTTTAAGACTTCTGAAAGCATGCTCCACACCTCATACCTCTCGGATTTTTGAAGGCACTTCAGATTCTTAAATCTTGGGTCGAGTGCTGCAGCTTCTTTAGAAATCTCACATTGGTACCTTCTTTGCGTTTTGTCAAATCTGCAGTGAAAATGTTCTTAAAACAAACAACATGTGCTGGGTCGTCATCAGAGACTGCTACAACATGGAATATATGGCAGAATGCAGGTAAAACAGAGCAGGAGACATACAATTTCCCTCCCCCCAAGTTCAGTCACAAATTTAATTAGTGTTGTTTTTTAAACAAGCTGTGACAGGCTGCCCCGCTTAGGATGCCACCTGATGTACTGAGATACCACTGAGCCTGCCTGTTATGCCAGCTTGGACACCCTTTTATCTGTCTTGCTGAGCCAGGCTATTAAGCCTCCTCCAGCACACACATAGGCAGCGCCACACTGAACTGAAGAACGACACAGATACTGAGATCAGTTCAGGGAAGACTCAGCTTAAGAGACTTGCCCCTGCACTCAGGTATCCACTTCCCTTGGAGTGCAGACCCAAAGATATACTATGAAATCTGCCTCCTCCCTCAATGTGGAGGAAAGTATGCACAGCCTCTTACCCTCCCGCCCCACCCTCAGCCCCATTATGAATTGTACAGAGTTATATTATAAACAAGCAATAAGTTTATTAACTACAAAAGGTGAATTTTAAGTCAATATAAGAGGACAGAACAAAGCAGATTAATGAGCAAACAAAATACACAAGCTAAGCTCAATATACTTAGAGACAAGCTAAAAAATGTAATTTCTTACCCTAAATGTTATTTTAGGCAGGTTTCAAAATTTCTGTAGCTTAGAAGTTCCAGTTATATTTATTTTCAGACTGGACCCCTGTCTCAATCTGGACTCCCCCATTGCCTTCCCTTCAGGTGTCTTTAGCAGTCTTTCTTCTTGGGCAGACAGGTCACGGAGAGGAGTCCCGTTTGCCTTCCTCCCCACCCTTAAATAAGGTTTACATAAGGCAGGAATCCTTTGTTTCCCAAACTTGACACCCCCCTCCCCGATATTAATTACTTACTCTGGGTTCATTAATAAACAAAAGTGATTTTATTAAAGTATAAAAAAGTAGACTTTGTGGTTTCAAGTAACAGACAGAACAAAGTCCCCAAGCAAAATACAGCAAAATCAAGCAAGTCTAAGCCTAATACATTAAGAAACTGATTACAGGTAACATCTCACCATCAGAGATGTTCCAATAAGCTTGTTTCACAGACTGAAAAAACAAGGAGTACTTGTGGCACCTTCCTTCAAGTCAGCGGCACTGCTATGGGTACCCGCATGGCCCCACAGTATGCCAACATTTTTATGGCTGACTTAGAACAATGCTTCCTCAGCTCTCGTCCCCTAACGCCTCTACTCTACTCTCGCTACATTAATGACATCTTCATCATCTGGACCCATGGAAAAGAAGCTCTTGAGGAATTCCACCATGATTTCAACAATTTCCATCCCACCGTCAACCTCAGCCTGGACCAGTCCACACAAGAGATCCACTTCCTGGACACTACAGTGCAAATAAGCGATGGTCACATAAACGCCACCCTATGCCGGAAACCTACTGACCACTATACTTATCTACATGCCTCCAGCTTTCATCCGGACCACATCACACGATCCATTGTCTACAGCCAAGCTCTAAGATACAACCACATTTCCTCCAATTCCTCAGACAGAGACAAACCCCTACAAGATCTCTATCAAGCATTCTTACAACTACAATACCCACCTGCTGAAGTGAAGAAACAGACTGACAGAGCCAGAAGAATACCCAGAAGTCACCTACCCCAGGACAGGCCCAACAAAGAAAGTAACAGAACATCACTAGCCGTCACCTTCAGCCCCCATCTAAAACCTCTCCAGCACATCATCAAGGATCTACAACCTATCCTGAAGGACAATCCCTCACTCTCACAGATCTTGGGAGACAGGCCAGTCCTCGATAACAGACAGCCCCCCAACCTAAAGCAAATACTCACCAGCAACCACACACCACACAACAGAAACACTAACCCAGGAACCTATCCTTGCAACAAAGCCCGTTGCCTACTCTGTCCACATACCTATTCAAGGGACATCATCATAGGACCTAATCACATCAGCCACACTATCAGAGGCTCGTTCACCTGCACATCTACCAATGTGATATATGCCATCATGTGCCAGCAATGCCCCTCTGCCATGTACATTGGCCAAACTCGACAGTCTCTACGCAAAACAATAAATGGACACAAATCAGACGTCAAGAATTATAACATTCAAAAACCAGTCGGAGAACATTTCAACCTCCCTGATCACTCAATTTCAGACCTAAAAGTCGCAATTCTCCAATAAAAAAATCCTTCAAAAACAAACTTCAACGAGAAACGACAGAATTGGAATTATTTGCAAACTGGACACCATTAAATTAGGCTTGAATAAAGACTGGGAGTGGATGGGTCATTATACAAAGTAAAAACTATTTCCCCATGCTAATTTTTCCCCTACTCACACCTTCTTATCGACTGTTTGAAATGGACCATCCTGATTATCGCTACAAAAGTTTTTTTTCTCCTGCTGATAATAGCCCACCTTTATTGATTAGTCTCATTACAGTTGGTATGGCAACACCCATTTTTTCATGTTCTGTGTGTGTGTGTGTGTGTGTGTGTGTGTGTGTGTGTGTGATATATATCTTCCTACTGTATTTTCCACTGCATGCATCCGATGAAGTGGGTTTTAGCCCACGAAAGCTTATGCCCAAATAAATTTGTTAGTCCCTAAGGTGCCACAAGTACTCCTCATTTTTTTTGCTGATACAAACTAACATGGCTACCACTCTGAAACCTTTCACAGACTAGACTCCTTCCTAGTCTGGGCCCAAACCTTTCCCCTGGTACAGTCCTTGTTAGTTCCAGCAGACATCTTAGGTGAAAAGCAGGGGCTCTCTCATGACAGGCAGCCTCTTTTGTTCTGCTCCACCCCCTTTCATAGCTTTAGCACAAGGCAGGAATCTTGTGTCTTTCTGGGTCCCCACCCCTCCTTCTAAATGGAAAAGTATCAGATTTAAGATGGATTTCATTATCAGGTGATATGGTCACATGTCACTGTAAGACCTCATCCTTCATTACCCACAGGCTGGCCCACACATACACAGGAAGGCTTGCAGGTAAATAAACAATCCATAACCAATTGTCCTAGTCAATGGGAGCCATCAAGATTCTAAACCACCATTAATGGCCCACACTTTGCATAATTACAATAGGACCTCAGATTTATACTTCATATTTCTAGCTTCAGATATAAGAATGACATGCATACAAACAGGATGAAGACACACAGTAGATTATAAGCTTTGTAATGATACCTTACAAGAGATCTTTTGCATAAAGCATATTTCAGTTACATCATATTCACATTCATAAGCATATTTTCATAAAGCATATGGAGTGCAAAGTCACAGGCTCATCCAATTTGATGGCCTGTCGTTCGGTGGGTGTCTTCCCAACACACTCCCAGTTATAATTGTTACATAGTCCATATTCCTAACTTTAGATACAAAAATTATACATGCATAAAAATTGGAAAATCACATTCAGTAAATCATAACCTTTCAAATAATGTCTTACATGAGCCATCTTGCATAAAATATATCAGTTATGTTATATCATAAGCATATTTCCATAAAGAATATTGAATGTAATGTCAAATGAGCATCATCAGCATGGAGGCATGTCCTCTGGAATGGTGACCAAAGCATGAAGGGGCATAAGAATGTTTAGCGTATCTAGCACGTAAATACCTTGCAGTGCCGTCTACAAAAGTGCGAACCCCTGTCCTCACTTTCAGGTGACATTGTAAATAATAAGCAGGCAGCATTATGTCCCCTAAATGTAAACAAACTTGTTTGTCTTCACAATTGGCTGAACAAGAAGTAGGACTGATTTGTAGGATTTGTAGGCTCTAAAGTTTTACATTGTTTTGTTTTTGAATGCAGTTATGTAACAACAAAAATCTACATTTGTAAGTTGCACTTTCACAATAAAGAGATTGCACTACAGTACTTGTGTACTGAAAAATACTGAGGTGAACTGAAAAATACTATTTCTTTTGTTTATCATTTTTAGAGTGCAAATATTTATCAAAAATAATAAAGTGAATATTACACTGTACACTTTGTATTCTGTGTTGTAATTGAAATCAATATATTTGAAAATGTCAAAAAAATCCAAAAATATTTAATTTCAATTGGTATTCTATTGCCTAACAGTGCAATTAAAACTGCGATTAATCGCAATTAATTTTTTAATCATGATTTTTTTGAGTTAATCGCGTGAATTACCTGGGATTAATCAACAGCCCTGTAGTGGGGCAGCTGCCCCACTCCGATAGGCAGGGGTTAAAAACAGCCAAGCTAGGCTGATTGAGGAACCAACCACAGCTGGGGCCAGCTCAGTTAGGGCCCAGCTGGCCTGATAAGAGGGCTGTGGGCCAGAAGCTGAAGGAGTCTATCTCTAGCTGTGAAGAAAGAAGGACCTGGCTGCCTGGGAGAAAAGGGTACCTGGAGTGGAGCAGGGCAGGAGCTGGGGAGCCCCGGCCTGGCAACTCCCCAGACTGAGGCCTTGGTAAAGGCCTATGCAGGTACTGGGGCTGGGAGGTGCAGCCCAGAGATAGGCAGAAGCAGCTGGTTCAACCTCTTTGCCAATGATGAGTGGCCATGACAGACTGCAGTCTGCCCCAGTGAGCAGGGATTACATGATGACTGGCAGTAGCCACTGAGGCAAGGTGGGGATAGAAGGTTGGGGGTTCCCAGGGAGGGGAGACCCAGAGCAGGGGTACTGCTGGGGGCAGAGCCCTGAGGTAAAGGGGCACCGGGGTCCGGGAGGGATACGGGGGCCTGAGGCAGGTGAGCCACCGGCCTGCAGAGGGCATGCCAGAGATGGAGAAGAGCTAATTCCCAGGGCTACCAGCAGGAGGTGCCAGTGAGTCGTCACTTCACTACAAGCCCTAGTAAAAACATATTACCTCACCCATCTTGTCTCTCTAAGATGGAGGAGGGAAGAGTTTGCCATAGGTTCAAATGGGAGCTTCTTCAGTGCATTGAGGACTAAGTTGAAATCCCATGGTGGAGTTAGTTCTTTAACTGGACAGAAGAGGTTGAAGGTGCCTTTGAGAAACCTTGCCACAGTTGGGTGGATGAAAACTAAAACCCCTCACTGGGGGAGTGAAAGGCTGTTATAGAAGCTAGGTGAACTTTAATCAAACTCAGGGATAACCCTGTGGGTTTTTAATTGAATAAATCATCAAGAATGTATGATAGATGAAACTCAAGCAGAAGTATAAAACGGTGACTGCACCAAGTCTGGAAGTGCTTACATTTCTGCAGATAACTTTCTCATTGTAAGTGTTTTGCTATGAAACAGCACTGTTTGTACCTCTGGGGAGCAGTCTATTCTAAACTAGCAGCCATCGAGTAGCCATGCCTTGAGATGAAACGTTAAGAGGTTAGGAAGGGTGATGGATCCTGAGAAGTGAGAAGATTCATTGTTAAGAGAAGGAGGTGAGGCAGTCGTGGAGATGTGCGAACCAGCTCTTAGAACCAAACCTGCCTTGGCCATGACAGTGCTATGAGTATGGGTACTAATTTTTCTTGTTTCAATTTGTTCAGAACTTTGAGCAGCAGCAGAGTCAGGGATAAGCCTAGGGCAGTACATAAAGCCAAGAAATGATTAGGGCATCTCCCATCGAGATCCAGCCATGCCCTCCCCTTGAACAGAACCATTTGGTCTTCATGTTGGATGGAGTTGCAAAGAGATCTACCTGTGCATGGCCTTAGATAAAACATCTGTTTCTGAATACCTCATGGTTCAGTTCCCAGTTGTGGTCAATGCTGAAATGTCTGCAGAGGAAATCAGCTACTGTGTTCTGTAGTCCTGGTAGACAAACCGCTGACAGCTGTATGTAGTGTGATATGCATTAGTCCCATAGTTTTACTGATACAGCATGTGAGGACTGAGATTGTTCTCCTACTTGCCATTTGATATAATACATTGCTGCTTTGTTGTCCAGAATTATTCTGATTGAGAAGCCACTGACATGTGGATGGAAGCACGGGCAAGTGTAACTGCTCTAAGCTCTAGTACACTCATATGGAGGATTGCCTCAAGGGGGCCCCTTGCCCGGAGCTGTGAGCTTTTTGAAAGTGTTTGCCCCATCCTATCAGAGAGATGTCTGGAGATGATCCTGGTGGGAGGGGGCTGTAAGAAGGGAGCTCCTATGCACACCTTCTGTGAATACTTTCACCAATTTAGAAAATCAAGAACACGACGGGCAACCAACACCTGATTGGATAGCCTGTGTTTGTTGGGGGCGTAGATGGTTCTAAGCCAGGCCTAAACACACTAGGAGTGTAGTGCTGACAATGGTGTCAACAGGCAGGCATAGAGCCCACAAATATACAGGCAGCCATACAGCCCACAAATTATAGGCAAGCCCTTGCTCTGGTTTGTGGGCTCTGTTGTATTATTGAGACAAGGTGGGACACAGTGTTGAATCTGCCCCGGACAAGTATGCTGTGACGGTAGAGGATTCCAGAGTAGCTCCAATGAAATCTATTCATTTCGTTGAGTGGGTCCTTTTAGAGCAGACTTTTCGGCATTGTGGTGGATGCCCAGTGAGCAGAACAGAGATAGGCTCTGCTGGTTGCTGTCTGTGCTTCAAAGAATGACTGACCTTTCAGGAGCCAATCGTCCAGATAGTTTTTCCCTATTATTTCCATTTGATGAAGATGGGCTGTGACGGCCAACAGAACTTTAGTAAAGACCCTTGGAGCAGTGGAAAGACTGAAAGGCAGGATGAAATACTAGTAGTGGTCTCTACCCATGAAAAAACATTGGAAACATCTGTGCAAATGATGCATGGCTATACGGAAATAAACATCCTGGAGGACAACCCATTTCCCAGGTCCAGAGAGGGAATCATCATTGCTAGGGTTACCATTCTGAATCATTGAGCTCAGACAAAGATGTTTAGTGTCCTGAGGTCCAGAATTGGTCTCCATCCCCTGTTTTTTTGGGGGTCCAGGAAACACCTGGAACATAATCCTTTCCCAACCAAGTTCAGTGAGACAGGTTTGATCACCTCCTCTGTTAGGAGGGATTGTACCCTCTTGCCTCAAGAGACTCTTGTGAGAGGAGTCCCTGAAGAAGGCAGTGGCGGGTGGGGATTCAAGGATGAAAGTGAGTTGAAATGGATGAAATAACCTGTAGATATCACTTCCAGGATTTGTCAGTGCAAGGGGACGAGTTCCTAGCAAGGTAGAAAATGGGTGAGATGGCCCCTATAGGGTGGAAGGAGCATATCTGCAGTGTAAAATTTGGAGCAGGAGAGGTCAACAGGTCAAAATGGTCATTTTGAAGATGTCACCACTTAGAAGGCCACAGTAGAGCATGGTCCTTTCTTAAAGAAGCTGGTATTATTCCTGAGGGGCTCAGCCACTCTCATCAGTTGGTAATGGACTGGACAAGACCACTGAGCCATCTGCAGCCTAGGGTACTTTCTCTTTGCCATAACTAAATAGATGCCCAGGGACCATCACATTGCTGAGAGTCCTTGAGAGTGAACCGACCCATCTGTGGAATCACTGAATAACCTTGATCTCTTGAATAACCTTAATGGTGCTTTGTACCTCCTGAGGCAGACCAGTAGACTACAGCCAAAAGCTCTGTACCTGACTATTGCCTTAGCCATGGAGCAAGTAGATGTGCCGGCGGCATCTAGTGAGGCCTGAAGAGATGTCTTGGCTATTATCTAACCTTCTGTCACAAGGGCACTGTGGCAAGTGTTCAATAAAGGATGAAAATTTGGAAGAGTTAATAAAATCCTATATCACTATCAGGGCTTGATAACTGGCTACTCAGAAATGCAGTGCTGCGGAGCAGTAGTTTTTTTCATTCCAGAAGGACCTATTTTTTTTTTCAGATGGCATAGAACTGAATCAATATTTTCTGTTCCATTTGTTGACTGACTCCACGACCCAAAAGTTGGGTATAGGATGAGAAAAGAAATATTCCAATCCTTTGGGTGTGATGTATATCACCTAAATGTAAACGGGCTGACAAAAAATACTACAAGCTGGGGTTTGCCACCAAAGGTAAATGATAGGGCAAAATCTCCTTGCCTGAGACGTATGAAGGATGTCCAACAGGGAGTGTTGGGGTTCCTATGTTTCTTCCAACAGGATAAGTAGGTCTCCACTATGCACTTCATAATGTCTTGAAAGGCCTTGAAATTGTCAGCATAAGGTGGTGAGGGAGGCATGACAGCCTTGTCTGGGGAGAAGGAGGATTAGTGGAAAGGTGATGTGTCTTCTTCTTGAGGCAGCTCTTGCTTCCCCATAAGATCCTACTGTGTGGAAGGACCCAGGATGGCAATTGTTGCTCTTGACATGCCCTTTTACAAGATGGGACCCTTTAGAACTGGTCTCCATAAGGGATCCAGAGGTTCCAATAAGCCCAGGGTGGAGGAGCATAAGGTAAAGGGTCAGGACCCCACTGTTGTCCTTGCCAGAGTTGGGTATAACCCTGGTTAGGAGTTTTGTCAGGGTGTACCCTGAGTGAAGGAGGCCGAAAAGGGGAACTGTGTACAGACATTTCTGAATCTGATGAGGAGTCATTTCCTGTGCCAATTGGAGGGGCAAATGTTGTCAGTACCAGCAGTCAAGAAAGTACCAGGACAAAAAGGAGTCCTGTAATTGCATCTGTACCAGAGGCTATTGCTAGGAAGGTATCAGACAGGGTCCAGTCAGTACTGACCAGAAACACGCCTATGTATCCTTGAAGAGTTAATGAAGGACTGACGGCCGTGACAGTACTCCGACACATGAGAGAACAGGTGAGGAGCGTGTCTCAGTACCCCTTAACAGTGACTCATGCTCCTCCTAGATTCGAAGTTCCATGTGGGTCAAAAGACTGGATGGCACACAAATGACATTAGGAGTCAGAATATCTGGTGGTACTGGAGACAGTACCAAACTACAATCCTTCACATTTGGTTGCTGGCTGCACCAACAATAATTTCAGCCTGGCTCTGGAGTTCGTATGTCTCAGTGCTGATATAAGAAACGGAGTACGTGTGGCACTTTAGAGACTAACAAATTTGTTTGAGCATAAGTTTTCGTGAGCAGCTTTGGCTACAGCCCCCCCAACCTGAAGCAAATACTCACCAGCAACCACACACCACACAACAGAAACATTAACCCAGGAACCTATCCTTGCAACAAAGCCCGTTGCCAACTGTGTCCACATATCTATTCAGGGGACACCCTCATAAGGCCTAATCACATCAGCCACACTATCAGAGGCTCGTTCACCTGCACATCCACCAATGTGAGATATGCCACCATGTGCCAGCAATGCCCCTCTGCCATGTACATTGGTCAAACTGGACAGTCTCTACGTAAAAGAATAAATGGACACAAATCAGACGTCAAGAATTAGAACATTCAAAAACCAGTCGGAGAACACTTCAATCTCTCTGGTCACTCGATTAGAGACCTAAAAGTGACAATTTTTCAACAAAATAACTTCAAAAACAGACTCCAATGAGAGACTGCTGAATTGGAATTAATTTGCAAACTGGATACAATTAACTTAGGCTTGAATAGAGACTGGGAGTGGATGGGTCATTACACAAAGTAAAACTATTTCCCCATGTTTATTTCCCTACCCCACACTGCTCCTCAGACGTTCTTGTCAACTGCTGGAAATGGCCCACCTTGATTATCACTACAAAAGGTTTTCTCCCTCCCCCCCGCTCCCCCGCTCTCCTGCTGGTATTAGCTCATCTTAAGTGATCACTCTCCTTACAGTGTGTATGGTAACACCCATTGTTTCATGTTCTCTGTGTATATAAATCTCCCCACTGTATTTTCCACTGAATGCATCCGATGAAGTGAGCTGTAGCTCACGAAAGCTTATGCTCAAATAAATTGGTTAGTCTCTAAGGTGCCACAAGTACTCCTTTTCTTTTTGCGACTACAGACTAACACGGCTGCTACTCTGAGTGCTGATACAGGTACTGCTTTTAGCAGTTTACTAGATGGGTTCTCAGTATATGGTATGGTCTTCTTAGCCAGTGCCATGGTCTCAGTACCTGATGGGATGGGAGCCTCTGCAGTACCTTCAACAAGATGCGAGTTCGCCCGAGACCCAGATCGAGGTGATTTTCCCTCTCTCTTCTTGGGAAGGGAGCCTTCTCTTCTTCAATGATTTAAATGGTTCCAAAGGGCCCCCAGTGTCTTTGCTTATAGTCTCAGTAGGGATAGTCACAAGAGCTCTCTGACAATCCAATGCACGGGGGTGACAAACCCCACAGGTCTCAGCAAGCACTGCATTAACAGGAGTTTGGGCTTATCCTCCCTCAGTTTACTGTATCTACTCTTAAACCATGAGAAGAGCTTATATTTGGACAGGACACAAGACTCCCTAAGGCAGCAGAAGCAGCTTGAATATCCATTGCTAGGAACAGATGGGATGGACAAGGAGGGAAAACCTGGGGCAGATCTGGAATAGTTTGAAGCCTAGGTCTTGGGGATAACCCATACTCAAGGCCATGGATTAAAGGCCCAAAAAAGGCAAAAAAAGAGGAGGGAGAAAAAACCCTTTTTAAAAGCACTAATTGTGCAAAACACAAAGAAAGAAAAACATACTAAGAAAAAAGAAATGTTAGCGAGAGGGGTAGCAAGACATGCTAGCAGACACCATGATGCTCAATCTCAAGCCTCAGGCGGCTGAGAAAGAACTGAAGGGAGGCAAGTCCATTCTTCCCTATGTGCTCTTGTACCGGAGTAAAAGGATGTTGAGGACACATGCACAGACACGCGGACGTTGCTGATGAAAAATTCCCAATACAGAGTGCACAGATGCATATACATCCTGATGTGGAGCATTCGTAAGGACACTACTCAAAAAACTTGTAGGTACTCTATACAATGTATGAAGCTGTACAGATATAAGATGACAGGTTCCTGTGAGCTAATAAAAATAAAAATCACAAATCCATGAATTCAAGAGAGTCACAGTGTGTGTGTGGGGGGGGGGGGGGGGAATGTTCTTAAGTGGAAACTAATATTTTTTAAATGACCTGGGTAAGCATATCCAAAGTTTTAAACTTAACAAAAAGAGATTAATGTACAAGGAAACTGCTACATTTGGGGGGCAAGGAAGTAAATAAAAGGAAAATAAAAAAAACACCCAATTTTTGTAAGATAAATGAAGCATATGATAAGAACTCTAAGTAAGAATCATATTTACACAAGCTTTTATTCAAATTATACTAATTAGGACTCAGCTACATCTGCATCTGCATCTCCATCCATGACTCGCCAGCACAGCTGTGCTCCTCTGGGACAAGGCAGCTTATAAAATCCAGACAAAAATGCGTGAGACACAGAGATAAAGCTTTAATCGGTCGAGGGGATCTAGCTATGGAATGAGCTCCCACAAGAACTGGCTAACCCAGAGCTCAGCCATTTTTAGGGTGAGACTCTCCCCCACCCCTCTTTCAGGAAGTTTTCCCACCATAATCAGAGAAGTAGGTTTATTTTTTAAATTATGTATATTTCTACCCAGTCAGAGCATTCTACAGCCAGGGGTAAAGAGCAGAAGACTACAAAATCCACTAGGGACATCACTATGCAGGTCTAATTTAACTGGGAGGCACTTACTTACTATAATGATTGGTGTTACAGAAAAATCCTAAAATACTGTACATTATCTAACCCAGTATTGCAAAATTCTAATTGCACAGGGCAAGTAAAATATTAATTTAACAGCATCACCACAGTGGTACAGGCTGGGCAAGTAGTTTGTATCCAGGCTGGTAAATTTTCATGTAAATTGTGCATAGTTTATTTAATCTCAAATTTATTTCTACACATAACTACCACAATTGTTAATGCACAGCATATCTGAGGTGAGAAGAGACCATTAAACTTTGACCATCCTTTTAAACATATGGGCAATTAATTTTTACAGTTCAACTAAAAATAATTCTTTTGTATTCACATTCAAAGCCACCATGATTCTGAGTACCACAAGATAGTTCACTCTAAGTTCTTCTCTGAAATGTATGTAAAAATTGGTTCCTCTGTCAACAGACCTTTTCCTTTTGTTTAATTCATCATATACTTTATCTTTACTAAAATACCTGTTTTCTACCTGTTAGCCCTCCAGTCATTGCAGCTCTTGAAAAATGAGTTCTGGATTCTATTCCAGCAAGTAGAGAACAGAATTGTTAACTAAGTATTGAAATCAGAAACTTTATTGTTGGTGCTTCATCACTCAAAGACCTCAACTTTTCATACAGATTCCAAATATTCAGCCCTGCAGTTATCCCCAAAAAACACACCCAAAAAGATTTAATTTTAAATTGAACAGATTTGATCTTAAAATAATTAACATACAAATATGAAATGTTAAAACACAGTCACTTTTCAGAACACAAATGTACTGTACTCTAAGGATAGGTCTAAACTGCAATTAATCATCTCTGACTGGCCCATATCAGCTGACTCAGGCTCACAGAGCTCAGGCTGCAGGACTATAAAAGAGTGCCATGTAGATATTCGGGCTCGGGCTGAAGCCCAAGCTCTGGGACCCTGCAAGGGGAAAGTAGCTTGACATTCTTACATAAAGGAGAGTGAAGAACCTGCTTTGGGTTTATATAAATATTGTATGTAGTGTTAGTGCTGGCATTTGGCATGGGTTTATGTGTTTTCATGAGCATGACTGATGAGAAATATGTGCATTTGGGGGTCCAGTTAAATATGAGGTTCAGTGTTTTATATATAGCACCAGCTGTAGTTAAGAACACACCTTTCTTCCTAGTGAAGTCAGCCTTAAAGATTTGGGGTATGTCTACACTACAAAATTATGTCAACCTAACTTACATCAACATGCAGCCACCATAGTTATTAAATCACTTGTGCGCATACTTGGCTCCTTGTGATGGCGGTGCATGTCCTTACCAGGAGCGCTTGTATCGATTATATTGTCAGTGTGGTGCATTGTGGGACAGCTCCTGAAAGCTAGTAACAGTTGACATAAGCAACACAGTGTCTTCACTGTTATTGCATCGACCTAATTACATTGACCATGATTCTATGCCACTTGGGGATGTGGTGTTATGAAATCGGCATAGAGAAGAACTTATGTTGGCAAAAGCCAAATTTCAGAGATGACATTTCAACAGCTAGGTCAGCACAAAGCAACTTACACTGATCTAACCCTGTAGGTTAGACCAGGTCTTGGTTCTAACTGTTACTTCATCTATGAAATGATATCTCTTGATATATAAGTCAGTCTCTCATACCACTGACATTCCAGCCTACAGAATTTTAGCTTGAAAATTTGCTGTAGCAGAAGTAAGGTTGGTCATCCGACCCATCCAAAAATAACTGGTTGATTGAATGGTCAAATAACATAAAAAAAATTACGTTTATTTTAAAAGCACTAATTTAATAGAACAGTAAAAACAGTAACAAACAAAAAAACACAGACAGTACCCCTTGATGGGCTCCAACAGGCTTAGCCTTAGACCCTTATGCCAAGTTACTAAAAAACAAGTTACTAACTGAGTTACTTTAACTCAGAAAAATGTAAAACAATGAAATGAAGTTCTAAAAAAAAAGTAATTAACTTTTTTAGCAATGTTATTCAAGATTGAAGAGTTAACAAAAGAATAATTTAACAAAAATAAAACAAACACATAGCAACTATAAAAGAAAAAAATTAATGCACTTATGCTCCATAAGAAGTGCTGTTGTAGCTGTGTTGATCCCAGGATATTAGAAAGAAGTGGGTAAGGTAATATCTTTTTTTGGACCAACTTCTGTTGGTGAGACACACAAGCTTTTGAGTTTACACGGAGCTCTTCACCTACCCATCTTGTCTCTCTCATGCTAGGTAGGCAGCCCATCAACCCTTCAAGCAACTTAATGGCTGTGTATCTATTCTCTGTGTGTTGGGGGAGGAGATTTAATGACCTTGAACTCCCCTCTGCCTCCCCAACTTCCTTCTGTGTTAATTCTGCATGTTTGTCTAGTCAGTTCAGCTTGTGAGCTCTTCAGGACAGGGACCATGTCTTTTAATTTGTTTTGTTTTAACATGATTTGTAAACCTCAACACACACTGACAGCCTGGTATACAAATCAAAACACACATACATTTGTTCTAGAAGATTCTAGCCAATCAAGATATTAAACTTTCAATTAGTTAATCTTTTCCCCAAACGGTATTAGCATGTAGTAAAATGAGTGATCAAAACATTTAAGTAGGCTTGCTAACAGATGGCACTATGATGCAATCAAAATGATAGGCCACTGCCTGCCTTACAGCATTCTTGCTGGAATATTTGACCGCATCCAGTTAGTAGGTAGTTAATTTATATTATATGACCAGTCAACTGACCCTCTTGCCAACCCTAAGAGGACAGGCGATGATTGGTTGAGTTACCCAGCATTATCGACTCTTGTAATTTTATCATGACTCTTGCAGTACGCGGGCTTCAAGAAAAATATCGAGCTCCTAGAATCATGTAATTATGAGAGAATCTCAGTTTTCATTTAAAAATAAATAAGTCTCTAGCCCCTATAGCTGCAGAAAAAACCTTGAGAATGTGACCTAAGTGCACCCTAAAGGTTCAAAACCAAAATGGCAAATAAAAAGAACCCCACGATTTCCCTTCCCTCCCCCCCCCTCATGTTTTTGCAGGGTTTCAGTTATGATTTTTGAACACTTGGAGTGGCAATACCAGTTACACGTATGAGGTCACAACAGCACTAGTGTGACATAAGCTGTTGATCTGGTTCAGCCTATATAATCATAATTAAATACAATATTCATTAGTAACTTAGCAACATTACTTACATCCCAATTTCAAATAAATATAATCTATGCATGTGATTTCGATGAGTTAACTACATCAAATGTTTGAAAAGGATGTTACTCTGTTAAAGTCATTCAGGACCAACAAATTTCAGAGTGCTGTTTAATTTTAACTCAAACAGATTTACTTGTAAATTCTCAAAGTTCATTCTGTACTTAAAAAGTAAATGCTGTTACACTGCACTCTTCCTACATAACAAAGAGACTGAATCTCTGTTTTAAATGCAAAATTCAACTTTAAATATGGACTCACAATCAGTATCCCCATTATTTTAAGTGTGATTGATTTTCACTCCCCACTAATGTCCATGCCATTTAAACACCTTTGTAAAGCCCTTTGTAAAGCAGTGTGAGGAGTAAGTTATCCATGAACCCTCATTTTTCCTCTCCTCTGGCTCCCAAGGGCTCCATGTTCCTTCTGGTTCACTCTTTAGCCTATTAACAAAAAGAAAAAGCGTACTTGTGGCACCTTAGAGACTAACACATTTATTTGAGCATAAGCTTTCATGAGCTACAGCTCACTTCAATGTGTTAGTCTCTAAGGTGCCACAAGTACTCCTTTTCTTTTTGTGGATACAGACTAACACGGCTGCTACTCTGTAGCCTATTAACATCACTCTATGAGTCAGTCAAAGGAGAAGTTTTGCTGTAGAGCAAACAAAAGAATTCCCCTCTCTAGCAACAATGCTTCCAGACCTTCATAATATGAGTCAAGTTGTACCTGCTTAAGTGATTACAGGATTAGGGTTTTTGTTTTTTGCCTGGAGCAGTTTTGTAAACTTCAAATAACTTCACCAATACTGGCATCTGTTTTTTTAAAAACAGCATTTGCAATTTAGTTAATTGTCACTGTTAGTATAAAGTTAACATAGCACAAGTTTTCAATTAGATTTACAAAGCCACAACTTGATTTAAATCTTTTTTTTAAAATCAAGTGATTTAAATCATGATTTTATATTGCCTTGATTAAAACTGTTCCACCGTGGACTACCAAACCAGTCCTTTACCGCAAACAGGAGGGGGCCAAAAATTTAAGTCAGCGGGATATTTTCCTATTCGCTTAAATAGGAAAATTATTTGGTCGTTAGTATTCAAAACACTTCTTGCCTATTTCTGCTTAGATCCTCCGAGACAAGATATTCTCCTACCTTATAACATCTCCTCTCTCTTTCAAAATGTACAGTATGCACAACCCTATGGGAACCAGTGAAACATTACTTTTAAGACTTTTGACAAAATAATTATATTTTCTAGCATTCAGGAACAAAAGCCTGGGAACACTGACTGAGAGAAAGGACAGACCTAAATCAGAAGGGTGAAGAGGTTACATAAAGAATATGAATTAAGTTCTAGTGACCACTGATAAAGAACAATGACCTCTAAACTTAAGTTCCAAACAAGAAGGAAATGATTCAGCAGGTAATTAAGAAAAGTGTTTAAGACTTCATACCGGGCTTAAAAAGCAGCACAAGAAGATCCAGGAATAGAACAAAAGAAGCAAAGGGGAATGCAAAAAACTGAAAACAAAAGTCTTTACCCAAATGTTATGGGCTTTACAAACAAAATGAACAGACTGGAAACGTGTGGCATAAACCAAAGCACATTTTACAGGAACATGCCTCAGTCCAAAGAATAGGGAAAATTATGCATTTTAAATCAGACATGTTAAGTGTTGATAAAAGGATACTCCTAATCATCTGCTTTTTAAAGTACTACATTACAATTTAACACTATGTAAGCCACTGAAGGTCAGGAGCAAATAAGGAAACAAGATGCACTCGTTCCACCTGCAATTTTACTGTATTATACAAAAGGTAAACAAATTTCAAATACTGCCCTCTGGCATCCACACATTTTCGACACATTATTAAAGAACCATTTATTTGTCACATGCATTATGTTTAAAGATTTTTTTTGTGGGGAGGGGTCAAGGTTCCTTCCCCACTCTGAACTCTAGGGTACAGATGTAGGGACCTGCATGAGAACCCCCTAAGCTTATTTTTACCAGCTTATTTTAAAACTTCCTCAAGGTACAAACTATTTTACCTTTTGCCCTTGGACTTTATTGCTGCCACCACCAAGCGTCTAACAAATATATAACAGGGAAAGAGCCCACTTGGAAACGTCTTTCCCCCCAAAATCCTCCCCAAACCCTAAACCCCCTTTCCTGGGGAAGGCTTGATAAAAATCCTCACCAATTTGCATAGGTGAACACAGACCCAAACCCTTGGATCTTACGAACAATGAAAAAGCAATCAGGTTCTTAAAAGAAGAATTTTAATTAAAGAAAAAGTAAAAAGAATCACCTCTGTAAAATCAGGATGGTAAATACCTTACAGGGTAATCAGCTTCAAACATAGAGAATCCCTCTAGGCAAAACCTTAAGTTACAAAAAGACAAAAAAACAGGAATATACATTCCATTCAGCGCAGCTTATTTTATCAGCCATTTAAACAAAACAGAATCTAACGCATATCTAACTAGATTACTAACTAAATTCTAAGACTCCATTAATTTTCTGTTCCTGGCAAAACAACACACAGACAGAGAGAACCTTTGTTTCTCCCCCCCCTCCAGCTTTGAAAATATCTTGTCTCCTCATTGGTCATTTTGGTCAGGTGCCAGCAAGGTTATCCTAGCTTCTTAACCCTTTACAGGTGAAAGGGTTTTTCCTCTGGCCACGAGGGATTTTAAAGGTGTTTACCCTTCCCTTTATATTTATCACAGGAGGCGAGGGAAGAATAGAGACAAAACTGTATCATGGTAAGTGATTAAGGCAAGGAACTCAGGGCTAGTCTACAACAGAAGCACTAAATTGGTGCAGCTGCACCATTTAGTTCTAGAGAGGATGGATAGCATACCCATTCACTCATATTTTCTTCAAGAATAATCTCCTAAAGTTAGGTTATTTCAGAGCCACTATATATACAAACAAACAACTTTCCAGTGACCCAGTCTGTAGCACAGAAGTCCCCAAACTGTGGGGTGCCTCCCACCCCCAGGAGGGCACAAAGGAACATTCGGGGGGAGCACAGCTGGGGCCTGGGCCAGCCCCCATGGAGAGTGGAGAGGGAGTGCCAACTAGCTCTGCTCCTGGTCCCAACTGCTGGCCCCACCCCCACCTGTAGCCCCAGCATCACTCCCCTTGCCCCTGTCTGTGTACACACACGGAGCTGGGGCCCCAGCCCCAGCTCTGAAGAAGGGGGCGCAGACGGGGGTAAGAGGAGGCACAAGGTAAAAAGTTTGGGGACCACTGCTGTAGTACAACTCTTCTGATACTCAGTGGGCCCAGCCAGATAGTTGGTGACTAAACATGCCTACCCCTTACATATACTTTATATATGTTAGTCCTTTGAATGAGAAGTGCATTATCACACAGCCATAATTGAGCTCATCAGTTAAACATAAGAATATAAGAGCAGCCATACAAGGTCAGACCAAAGGTCCGTCTAGCCCATCTAGTATCCTGTCTTCCAACAGTGGCCAATGCCAGGTGCCCCAGAGGGAAGGAACAGAACAGGTAATCATCAAGAGATGCATTCCTTGTCGTCCATTCCCAGCTTCTGGAGAACAGAGGCTAGGGACAAAAGCCAAAATGCATAACCATAAGCTTTCCATGTTTCCTCTTGAATCACATAGGTAATACGTAGTTCAAAACTCACTAAAAGATCAATAAAAAGAACAGGAGTACTTGTGGCACCTTAGAGACTAACCAATTTATTTGAGCATAAGCTTTCGTGGGCTACAGCCCACTTCATCATACTCCTGTTCTTTTTGCTGATACAGACTAACATGGCTGCTACTCTAAAAGGTCAATGGAAACAAGAGACTAGAGATTAAAAAAGAACCATAATGACCCTTAATAAATGTTTGTTACAGAGGAGTTTTAATATAGGCAGTTAAAAAGGAAAAAAAAATCTGAATTTTTCAGAAGTTGGAGTTGGTATGAAAACAGCACAAAAGCAGATGAATATAGAACTAATATCCAAGCATCAGTTCTCAAGAAACAACTTGTCCAATAGGCTGATACAGTAACACGATGATAAAATTAATGCAAATTAAGATTATATGCTTCCAAAGGAGCTCAAGGCACTACAACCAGACACTGTGAGGTCTCCAGGAGAACTCCCTTGGAGAAGTACAACCATTAAGTTAATTCTGTCTTTACCTCTGGCAAGAAAGAGATTGGAGATGAATAGCCCTGCAGCTGTAGAGACAGCATATGACTCTGGAAAGATCATATAGATGTTAGCCATGGGATTAACTCCAGACAGAGTGCCATAAATTCTATTACCTATAGCAATGACAGGCCAAAAGTACTTCCTTTGAATTAAGACTGAAATCTAGTCCTGAAGCTCTGCTACTCTGATATCTGATAATAGCCCTTTCCCTGCGATATGCTTAAGGATTCCCCTATATCAGTGGTTCTCAAAGCCGGTCCGCCGCTTGTTCAGGGAAAGCCCTCTGGTGGGCCGGGCTGGTTTGTTTACCTGCCGCGTCCGCAGGTTCGGCCGATCGCCGCTCCCACTGGCCGCGGTTCACGGCTCCAGGCCAATGGGGGCTGCAGAAAGAGGCGCGGACTGAGGGACATGCTGGCCGCCCTTACCGCAGCCCCCATTGGCCTGGAGCAGCGAACCGTGGCCAGTGGGAGCCGCAATCGGCCAAACCTGCGGACGTGGCAGGTAAACAAACCGGCCCGGCCCGCCAGGGGGCTTTCCCTGAACAAGCGGCGAACCAGCTTTGAGAACCACTGCCCTAGATAATCCAGCTCCTGGAACTAGATTAAGGGATTGTCTACACAGGGATTGTTATTATTATTATGTATTATTTGTATTACTGTAGTGTATAGGAGACTAGTCACAAACCAGAATCCCACTGTGCTAGATACTGTACATCCACAGAACAAAAAGGTAGACTCTGGTACAGGGACTACAATCTAAACATAAAACAAGAGACAACAGATGAGTGCAGAGGGATGGGAAAGTATGTGCATTCACGTTGCTTTGTTATGCCGTTTTATGATACTTTCCTTGTTAACCTTTACATATGCACACCTATCCACTTTTTCAAGTTAACCATGCAGCATAGTGAGCAGACATCCCATGGTGCAACATTCCACCTCTCAGCTTTATATTCTGGGATTTTTCTTGGGGTATACTGTGGGATGCTGTCAAGGCTGAATCCCCACCCTGTCACTTCGAGTACAGGAAGTGAGGGCCCGCAAGGATTTTAAAAATTAATACTTGCCACTCCAGGCTTGTATTACACTCCCAAGGTTACAGCTTTTCTCTGACCTTGGCTTGGTAAACGCTGCCACCACCCAAATGCAAAAAAATCCCTTTGAACCCAGGAAGGAGCACTTGGGAATTCCTCCCTGTGGGGTACCCTCAAGCCCTTTCACCCCCCCTCCAGGGAAGAGCTGAAAAAGAAAACAAAGGAAACTAGCTGTGGCTACCAGCTAATCAAACAACATGCACAAACCTCTCAGGACACCAAAAATCCAATCCTGTTCTTAAAAAAGGTAAATTTTATTAAAAAGAAAAAAGAAAATTACATCTGGAACTTAGGCTTTTTGCTAGATCTTAAAACAATCAATTACAAAAATTAAGCACCCAAAATAGCTTTCTTTGGGGTTCAGCTTAAAGGTTACAAGCAAACAAAAGCATCAGGGGCTAGCACAGAGGAGATCCACAAGCCAAAATAAGATAAACCTGATAGCGTCTAACTAAACATTCCCTATCCAAATTATTTCTTCTAGGTATAAAGGATACTTTTTCATACCTGGCTCAAACCTTACACAGCATTTCTGCTTATAGCTTTGCTTCCCCGTGTCCCTGCAGCCCAGAAAACAAAGGGAAAGTTTCTTTCCCCATTTTAAAAAGTTCTAGCCTTCCCATTGGCTCTTTTGGTCAGGTGCCCACTTTTTTTTTTCTTTACCTGGGGGACTTTTTAACCCTTTACAGGTAAAGCAAGTCAAGAACAGCTACCAAGAGGGATTTTACAGCTAACTGGCTTACTGGGTGTCCATCAAGGGAGCTATCCCCCCACTTTATCACAGATGCCTACCAGAAGCTACAAGAATTCTGGGATGTAGGGTCACACTAACAAATGCCCATGATTCCTTGGGAACCCATAAATTCATCTGTATTTTGCCAGCACCAATTCAATTTTCAAACTGCTTTCAGACAGCATGGAAGACATACTGCTGAACACCGTGATCATCACAATAATTAGTACAAACAGGATGTGCACATTTATTGCAGTTGTTCAGCTGACTGCATTTAACTCAGCAGCTTCAAATGCAATGGTGATAGGACTACAGGTAAGAGGAGCAGAAGGATGAAATCAAGCAATTACTTCTGTATACATATACCTGGAGGGGCTTTACTCAGTGGAGCGTCACTTCTGAAAGTAATCAACTAGCACTGACTGGTCGGATAGGATAGTGACACAGAACTGGGATGACCAGCAGTGGCAGCAGAACTTCAGGATGCAGAAGACTACCTTCCTAAAGATCTATGCAGATCTGTTACCAGAACTACAACAGCACACCAACGTGAGAGTTCCCCTCAGCAGAGAGAAATGTGTGGCCATTACCATCTGGAAACTCACCACTCTTGAGGGTTGTCAATCAGTAGTTTACTAGTTTGGTATAGGTAGATCAACTAATGAGGCTATTGCTATGGAGATTTGCAGAGCTACGAGGAGGGTGCTGCTGTGTTATGTTGCAAACTTGGCAATGAACAGGTTACTGATAGCTTTGCACTGATGGGCTCCCAAACTGCATATGCATTACTTATGTGACCCAGATACCTACTGTTTGCCTCCCACACCAAGCCAATGCCTTTATCATCTACAAGAAGGGATATTTCCCCATGGTGCTGCAAGGCCTGGTAGAGCACGGTGGAAGGTTCACTGATATTCACATTGGACAGTCTGAAAAGGACCATGATGCCAGGATCTTTAGAAATTTAGGCATGTTTGCTGCAAAGAGCAGGGAAATTTTTGTTCCTCAGACCACTTTGGACATTAACAGTTATGATGGCTTCCCTTGTTTAAAAAGCTGGATGCTTGAACAGGGAGAGCTCTCCTCCACAGCAGCTTCAGTATGGCTGTTTGAATGGTGTACTTTTAATCTCCCAATCTGTCACATCATACAGTTATTGCTTCCCCTGAAGAATTTCCTCCTGGTGAGACCCCATGCAATACCAAAGTCAAGGATGCCTTCTGTGGTATCTTAGGTGCTTGGGTGTCTCATGTGCTTTGTGGAAAACCGCCCATCTCTCCATTTTCGGGTTAGGTGGTGACATTGCTTGCAAAAAATCCCGTCCAGCTGCTCACAGTATGGGCAGATAGTAGAAGCATTACCAGAGGTCCTGTTCTTGTCCCTTGTCTTCAGCTACTTCTGTCACACCTCCTTTGCTTTGACTTGGCACTGGGAACAAGTCTGGGAGTGCCCACTGCTGTCATTTGCTATAACAATGTCTTGTAGATGTTTGCATTGCAGTGACTTCTCCAGATGGGACTGGACATGCAGCTGTACAAAGAGGACAATCAAGTCCAGGAACACTGCAGGTGTCCACATGGAAGCACAAGGGGCATGGCTGCTATAATGGGCATATGACTCATTGCCTGAACTCACAATTACCTTGTATCAAAAAGGGGCACACATGGCTGCATGCCAGCATTTAAACAGAGAGGTGGCATCCAGTCTACATTAAACTGGAGCAGTGGAGGGCACATAGATTCAAAGACAGGCTGATTGAACTGTGAAGCAATACAGTCTGGGATAGCAGTGGGAGAACTGTCAGAAGCAAAGTAGTTAGGAATACATCATATGAATCATAAGCTAACAAACTCACTGTAAAGTAGAGTCACTCCAATTCCAAACAGGATTAATTACTGCGACCTTACACCCCAAATAATTCACTTTTCAGAAAGCTTGTGCACGGACACAAGGCACTTTAATGAGAACCTGAGAGTCTGAGTTCAAGGAACTCTGGCAACCAGCCCAGATGGTTTGGACTTCTGCCTGGAGGGCAGCTCTCTCACTTTTTAAATTTTACATTCATACACAAAGATTAACACTTATTATAATCAGATTTGTAAACTGAATATTTTAATATTAAAATAGGCTATACACTAAAAGAAAGGGGTTTGATTTTTTTTAAACAGACAGGGTGTATGGCCAGTTCAAGGTGTATGGCCAGTTTTCATAAATGAAAGTGTGTATGGGCAGAGGCAAGGTTTCTCAGCCCATTTGATTGCACATAGTGCGCTACATAGAGCATTCCACTTCTGTCTAGCAAATAGTTACCTATGATGGAATTTGTTTGGGTTTTTTTTTTTCTTTTTTAAACAAGAGAGGAAATTCCATACAACAAAAACATTAAAACTTGAGATTGCTAAGTGAGTCTTCTTCAAAGTCAAGAAATGACAGTTAAGGTTGTGCAAACAAATGTAAACTTCCTTGTGAATATGTATTATAATACAGTCTTTAATTTTACATTATTAAACACTGTTTCATATTTAATGCAGGGCCCTATTGCTGTTTATGTACACTACTAAGTGAGTCCCTTTAAGCCCAATAACTGAAACTGGCATTCCATGATTTATAGGTAATTTTCTAACAACAGTTTCCAGCATCACCTCTGATCATGATCAGCACAACTTCAACTTATCCAGGAAGTAATCACCACAAGTAAATTCCTCCCAAGTTTCCCTTATTTTAGACCCACATTTATTTGGGTCTTACACCTTATGTAACTGGCTTACCTGAGTATTATTGTAACTTGACATCAGAAACACTGATGTTTAGGCCACACAACAGTGAAAGACAACCACGATGACCCATACACCTCCATGGAGTTCCACTGACTCAACAAGTTGTCATACATGCAATAAGGGTGTTGTAAAAGAATGGACCCCTGATTTCTACTGCAACTACCATTGCGGTATTGTAGAAACTGTAATCAAGGCATATTCTGCCTTCATATTCAACTGCACATCTTACGAATGGCTCACTCAAAAACTCCCTCTCCAGGGAGAACATATTTAGCAACCTATTTTTCTAGCTAGTAAATTGTCATGCTTCCTTACTCAAGGCTCTCATTCACCTGCGGGAGGAAGAAAGGGTCATGGATCAGTACTATGCCTCAGCTTTTAAACAGTCTCTTACTGTGCCAGACCTCCTTAAGGATAGGCCACATGGTCTCAACACCTCTGATACTGAGCCCTGGGCCTACACTAGGGGGTGGGTCGATCTAAGATACGCAACTTCAGCTATGTGAATATCTTAGGTCGACTTACCTGGCCATGAGGATGGCAGCGAGTCGACCGCTGCTGCTCCCCTGTCAATTCCGCTTCAGCCTCTCGTGAGCTGGAGTTCCAGAGTCGACGGGGAGCGCATTTGGGGATCAATTTATCGCGTCTAGATGAAACGCAATAAATCGATCCCCGATAGATCGATCACTACCCGCCAATCTGGCGGGTAGTGAAGACCTGCCCTGAGTCTCTGGGCTCCAGCACTGCTGCTTCTAACCATGAGCTCCGCCCAGCAAGTCCAACCAAGATAGATTTCTGTTCAGAGACTTTCAACCTCTTCAGGAATTAATGCACCCCAGCAAGTATTTGAAGAGACACCAGGCACACTTTTCAAAACTGTAGGACTTACTAGTCAACTGGAATACAGCATTGGGAAGTCCTTAGATTAGCACAGAGAAACAGAGGTTAAGATATAGTCTATACTGGCTAAAGCCAAGGTTTCCTTGAGCCATACTGCTCTAGAAACATCTTGGTTTCCTTTCTCTCTGTTTCTGTCCCTTTGCCTGTCAGCCTCAGGTCAGAACGTCCTCTGTCTCTCAAAAAGCCAGCTCTGATCCTAGCCTCCTTTCACCTCCCATTCTACTGTCATCCTCTTAAAGGACCACTGCTGAGTCATTAGGTGTCAACTGTGCAATCACTAGATTTCCCATTGTCCTTCCAGATCCTCCACTGGTGTGAGTTTCAGCCAGTCCTTAACAATCCATTCATACCACCCCAGACAGTTATATGACCCAAACAACCTCACATTTCCCGCTTTGCCGCAGGAGCATTTTAACCCATCTAAACCCCTGGATAGCAATCCCTACTCAAGTCAGTCTCAGGAAATTCCCACTTCATCACAGAAAGCATAACTGAGCAAAAATAAACTGAGAAGCACAAAAGTGGGAGAGGCAGTTTCTCCATGAACCCCTAATCCCCAAGCGTTTACAGAAGTACCTCAGCTGCTACTCTGTGGGCTTACAGTATGTGTGGGTGAAACACATCACTGTATACCACATTAGAACATAAAAACAGACATACTGTTTTTCTGCTCAGACCAATGATCCATCTAGCCTAGTATCCTGTCTTCTGACAGTGGTCAATGCCAGATGCTTCAGAGGGAATAAACATTCTCCTCTTCTAAAAAGGTAATCATCATCATAGAAGTTCAGCAGAAGTTAAAGCTGCTAGAATCAGCCTTATCTTCCACTCTATGCCTTCACCCCACTTGGGAAAGAGATATTGCCAAAGCATGGACAAAGGAACCAGCAGCACCACAACTCCTAAAGAGTTGCAGGTGTATGATCCCCATGGCGATGCATCTTTGGAAGCACTGCAAAGGGGCTGGCATCCAAGATCAGAACTTCCTTTCCATGGATACCCATAGGATCATCATGTTTAAGACCATGCCCCACTACCTCCTTTGCAAACCCAAGCCAACATTCATCAGAAACCCAGCTAACTTCACCTCTCCTCCACAGGTTTCACCACGGGTTTTCATGGTTGTAAGTTAGGGTCAATGACTGCACACACTTTGCTCAGACAAACTGCTCAGGACTCCAACAGACATTTTGCCTGAGGAAGGAAGTGCAGGATTAAGCTCATAACTTTTGAGAACTAACACGGGACAGGATACAATGTTTTATTATTATTTTACTGATTTGAAGTTCTTTGATGCAATTGTTTTAGTTGATAGTTAATTCAAAATAAAAAAATCGTAAACATTTATTCCATCATCACAGTGTTTTGAGAAGACATTTTACCTATTACAATGTGTGTGCATTTTAACAGTTTCTAACAAGCAAATATTTTGATGCTAAAAGGCTTAGTCTTAACCATTCAACCTACAATTACATAGTACAAATTAAAATAGCCTAAAAATACTTAAATTTGACATGGAAGTCATTAGATATTTTCATTTTTCTTAACACTTAATTTCTAATAGAAGTACTTTTTCATGAAATAAAATCAAATCCACAGCTTCTTAAAAATATACCCATAGAAAACAACAAAATGTTTTCATTTGCATTCTTATTACTCAAAGATAAACGGTATCATTGGCACAGACCCAAATGTTACTCTCCAGGGTGTACATACCACTGAATAATTTGTTCAAACGTCAGTTGTAATTTTCAAAAATCCTTTCTTGCCTCTGAATCTTAAACATCTGTAACAAATACTTGTTTTGAAAGTGCTTTACATTCATGACATCTGACCTTTTGCTGTATGCACCACAAAATTTAAGTTTCAAATACCATGCAAGCAGGAAATCTGATCATACCAGCAGTAGCCATCTGCATGGTCCAATATCAAATACTAGTTCTTGGTTGCACAAAGTCATGTGTTACAAATCTTTTTCCGCAGCTTCTACAATTAATTGTAATTTGCTGCTTCTAAAATGTGTTTCTTATGGGACATCTGGCCTTGAAACCTCTACCTTACCATTGAAAAAATACTTAGTGTCTGGATGTTATTTTTATATATACGTAAAATATATAGCTATATATATGAAAGAGACAGAAAGAGAGAGAGAGAGCACTGCATGGGTGGCATAACTAGGACCAGGTTTTCCAAAACAAAACAAAAATCTCTAATTCCAGAAATAGATTGACTTTCATTACAGAACATTCATCACATAAATGTAATGCAGAAATGTTCTCCAATGTAATTACTTTCAGATATCGAACTATTGGTATCAAATATTAAGCAAATTGTGGAAGTTCCACAGAAGATGTGTAAATCATATGTTTATTTCCAGGACTCTAAATTAAATATAATTGGAGTATCTATTGAAATGAAATAAATGTTTAGACAAAGAAAGAAAGCTAGAACGTGCTTTAGTGTTGAAGTGTTCCAACATATTTGTTGATTGACAATGAATGCTGAAGTATGGCAAGATGCTACTGCATATTTCACAAAGCACTGTACTTTTTTTTAAACTCATATATGCAAAATATAATAATATCCAGTTGCTCATATGATACCAGATTTCATTGTGGTGGAATGAAAATTTTACAGACACGGAATGTTGTTCTGCGTCTGTCACAAACAACTAAATAAAAAGCTTTTAGAAGACACTAAAAAATGTCTTCCAAGACGACTTTATATTTTAAGCAAATAACTTATTACATCAAAACGGAAAAGATAGCTATACTGAAATAATAGGAACTTTAATAAAGCATTCCTATAGTAATAACTCATCTCTTGAAGAGACAGCCTAGTGATGCTCTATATAACTTAATCCAGCAGCGGGACACAACTTCTTGGGTGGTAAAAGCTGGAAGCACTTAGGATGCTATGTTGCTCTTGAGATTCATTTGCTACCTAGTCATAGGAAAATTTTGGCAGAGATTCATTAACCTGCTTTTACACCTGCAGGAACAACACTACAGCAAATAAAGTGAAAGAATAGGGAAAATCTGAATAGAAAGCATTACAGTCCTTGTGTATTAACCATGATTACTGCTTCTGTGCAGACAAAGACTTTTGGCCAGACATGACAGACAAAAAGACATTAGCATTCCTGTAATACAACATTAACTACTTTATCAATTTTATTTAAAAAACCCTCAATTTTAACAATTATATTTTATATAAACTCATCATAGGCTTCCTACCTGGACTCCATCCTTCAGTTTCAAGATGCACTCCATTGTATTGATAGTGATGACAACTGGTTCTGAGCCTAGTTTTGTCCAGGGTACATGGATTCGTAATTCATGAATATGTCCACTTAAAAAACTAAACGGTAGTTTCAGCTCCTAAAAAATACGAATTAACCAATTAGATATTCAAACTTAATTAAAAACAAAATCACAATTGTCAAGGACACATTTGCTACTTTACAAAAAAAACAAGAATAAAATCTTAAGAACCACTTCGTGCCTGCGCCCTCCCCACAAAAAAACCCTCAAGAGTTCTTTTTTCTACTGTCAGTTATGTATGGCATAATTCTTGACACTTTAGTTAATAATTGGTCACATGCATTTACTCACACACATTTATTGTGCTTATGTGTTCAAAGAAAACATCTGGATTCTACTATGTCCCTGGTAATTAAAGAAGGTTTAAAACACAGTCTCTCTTATATGCAGCTACAGTGAAATGCATCACTACTCTAGAAACATAACTAGAGCATACTCACAACAATTAACAATGAAAGTTAATTATATTCCTACGCATACTGTATTATTTCTATAGTGCCTGTGGAGTGCATGGAGACTTACAGATTTATGTTAAAAAATGCATAGCGGTGAAAAGAGGTTTTTACTCCTAAAACCTTTTAGTACTTCATTGGGAGTTGCAAGTGCTCAGCACCTCTTAGGAACAGGCTCAAATCACATGAAAGACAGCAAGAAATGATAAACGCAAAGATGGAGCAGGTACTTAAAGAATGAGGGCTATGATTTTATTACATATGTAACTTGTTGGTTCCTTTTTATCTATAAAGTTGAGTTTGTACTCTTTTCCTCCAGTGTTAACATAATATTTGAAGTTAAGGGAACAAGTCAAACAAGAGGAAAGGAGGTCAACATGGGAAGACTAATCGAATCAGGCTACACTCCACACAGCAAAGATTTACTTTGTGGTTTATTTGACACCCGGATGAGAGTTTCTGTACACACTGTATATAAAACAAATCTTTTGAACATGGCCAGGTTGAAATACATTCAGGGTTTTTTTTTTAAAACTATAAGAATTTCTTCACTATAATCTATGTACAAGATTTCAATTAATTTTAATTATATAAAAATTTTGAAGAGTCTCCATTATTCCATTCAAGATCATTTGGGACAAGGAAAAGACTGACATCCAAAGTTTCTTAAAGGACCACGTTTTAATTAACTTTAACTCCGAACAAAGATCTACTCGTAATTCTCAGAAAATTCATTCTGTACTCAAAATGTTGTAGGTCATTTTGCTGCCTATAACAAATGGAGTCAATCACTTTACATCAGCTTTCCAACAGCCCAAACAAGCAGGGAAGAATAAGAAGCACTATGCTCTCCAACAGCCTGATAAAATAAAAAATGTACAACATACAGGTGAGGCTTTCACAAAGGAAAATAGCAGGCCAGTACAAGCTGCAATTTAATTGAGTTGTAGAAATAAGCTAGGCTTCTTGTTTCTCAAATATTTAATTTCTATGCCAATCATCAGTATAGCAATGTTTATTTAGACACTGATTTGCCTTTACATGTGGGAATTCTAAGTTTACTTTAAAAGACATTCTGAAAGAGCTTTTTTCCACTATTTACCAGATGGATTTAACTCAAAGTCCCATTTGTGTCCAAAGCTTCCTACAAGATATGGAAAAATCCTCTGAATGAAGAAAAAAAAAAAGAAAAAAACACTTCTGAAAGCAGGAAGTGGAGCAAAACGCTGAGAGATAGATTGCCTATATACTTAGAAGGTAAGTCAACCTTTCTGTGTCAAAGGAATGCTGATACAAATGTTGTCCGACATTATCCTAATTGGACAAATAATTGTCTCTGCAGTGATATAATGCAAACCCTTTGTTGTGGTACTTAAGAATGATAACTGAGGCAACACAGAACAAGTCTGCGCGCCACATTTAGTAATTTAACAAACACACACCAGAGGCATTATTTTTATTCTCCTTCCATTCTCATGAAATCTTTTCCCATTAAACTAAGTACTACATGAAATGTTGAATAATATTTCTTGTAATTATACTAGATTACATTTGCTTAATACTTAACACTTACATAGTGTTTTACATGTTTGAAGTAGTATACAAACATTAAAAGATATATGCTGTAGCTCAAACAATATACAGGTTCAATGCAGAAATTGTTGGGTTAGATTCTTTGGCTTGTGTTATGCAGGAGGTCAGACTAGATTATTTTAGTTCTCCCTTCTAGCCTTAAAAATCTATGAACCCTCAATATCGCTGTGGGATAGGCAGGTAAGTTAAGTATTACCACCTCTACTTCCATATTAACATCAAAACTTGTCTTCCTCACATTCAGGATTCTGCTCTATAAATAATATATTACAGTGATGCCTCACAATAATAATTAAGGCATTTTGTGTTTGCAGTTCCCAGATTAGGTTAAACTAATTTTTAAAGACAGGTTTTTTTCATATTTTCCCTTCATGGTACTGCTACAAGGTACAGTTAAGGTTCTTTGGGTGCTTTAACCGTGCATTTCTGTACATGTTTGGATTTCTCTTAAGGGTAACCTTAACCAGATCTAAAAATTAATGGTAGCTTCAGTACAAGTGATCATGACTTGATCAGATTTCTGATATGCAAACAGAATAAAGTTCAGACCAGTAATTATACACACACACACAGTCCAGACTGTAAACTATCTAGTTTGTCCCAATGCGGCCTTCGCAGATGCTCCGTGCCACCCACCGCAGCAGCAGCTTCCCTTCCCTGATCAGCGCACCGTCTACCTCTGCAACCGTACCCGTTCCAGTGGCACAGGGGAAGACCGGGGACTACTTTACCTCCCCCACCCAGAGCCCGCAGCCCCTGCCCCGCCCCCAGCCTAAATGCAGTCCTGCTGCCCAGCTGGCCACCCCCCACGAAGCTCCCAGGGCCTGCTGGGGCTGCTCCCAGCTGCCGTGGCCTGGGGCAGGAGAACCCATTCGACACCCACATATAGCGGGTTAACGGTAAGACCCGGTAAGCGGGTTAGGGTGGGTTAACGGTAAGACCAATACTTACCGGTTAACCGGTTAATATTTTACATCCCTACTTTCAATACTTCTAATGATTTGAAGATATACAACAACTTCAAAACATTATTTTATTTTACTTTTAAGGGCAGATTCACCAATACACCAGAGAAGCACAAAGCAGTCAGAGTATATTGTTAAGTGAGGTTTACTGCTGCTTTGCATTGCCAAAGCAGCGTAAAACTATCAAACTGTAAGGTGAATATGTTCCTTACTTTGCAATTGACTTATTAATTTATAAAGCTGTCTTGGTGAGACCAGCAATATGAGAAAAAGGTAGAAGCTGTCCAGCCCCAAAGTCCCATTGGTTGTATGCGATTAGAGATCTCTCTGCATTTCTGCTTCAGTTCCCCGGCAGTGCTACCTTGAGCACAGCTGAGAGTCCTTTGAGCACAATCATAATGCAGCCACAGACCCTTTAAACAGCAGTGCAACTAGATCAAATAATCTATAAAGGACAGTCTTTTTGTTCTGTGTTTATACAGTGCCTAGCATAATGGGGTCCTGGTCCACGAGTAGGGCTCCTAGATTCAATGGTAAGAAAAATACAGTAATAATAATACCGGAGAGAATGCCTGACATGTATCCTGTCTCCCTCACACTACTGACTCATTCAACCAATAGAAACGTTGCATGCAAGACAGCTGTAAAAGGAAAGATTATGATTTGTTGAGTTTCTTCTGATACCACAATGCCCACCCGCCTTAAAAGTTGCCTGAGCTAGTGATTTCTATAGTAATACAAAATAGTTAATAACTTAAACATAATTTCTTCCACTATAATCTATGTACAAGATTTCAATTAATTTTAATTATATAAACATTTTGAAGAGTCTCCATTATTCCATTCAAGATCATTTGGGACAAGGAAAAGGCTAACATCCAAAGTTTCTTAAAGGACCACATTTTAATTAACTTTAAACTCCAAACAAAGATCTACTTGTAAATTCTCAGAAAATTCATTCTGTATTCAAAGAGTGAGTGCTGTCATTTTTATGCGGATGCATGTATTTTTCATGCATAAAGATGCTGAATCTTTCCTTTAAGTGAAAAATGGAACTCAGACTTAACTACACAGTTGCAACCAGTGCCTGCATAATAAAGAAAAAAAAATACACATGCTCTTGAGGTAAATTGAACTGAAGTTAAATTTCTTTTATATGCACTTATTAGCATTATTTATATAAAATTCTGCAAATTATTTTTTAAAAAACCTTAAGTTAACAGGAGGGTGGCCTGATAGCCCAGGAGACTGAAACACTCTTTGGGCTTGATCAAAGCCTTCCTGGATGTCAATGAGAATCTTTCAATTGAGTTTAGTGAATACTGGCTCCAACTTGGCATCAACAGAATAGATTCAGCACATTTCCTCATGTTGCTTTTGCAGTGTACCCCCATCCCAGCTTGGAGTGCTTTCCTCTAGAACTGTGGTTCTCAAACTTTTTTTTTCCATGGACCACTTGAAAATTGCTGAAGGTCTTGGTGGACCACTTAATTATCTTTCCAAATGTTGTTTGTACCAATAGCTAACTATTGTGAAGCGCTTTGGATAAAAGTGCTATATTAAAAAAATAAATAATAATAAACATGTTTCTGTTCTACAAATAAAAGCACACAATTCATATTTTAATATCACTAGTCTCTCCCCAGCTGGGACTGGGAAGGAGGGGGGTCTCTCCCCAGGAGCCGCAGCCCTGGAGCTGGAGCAAAGTCACCTCTTTTTCTGGCCGCTGCAGCCGCACACGTCCCAAATTCCCCCCACCCCCTCTTCTCACCCCACTGCCCCCCCACCTACCTATTTTCCCCCACCTCACCGCCCCCTCCCAACCACAGTTTGAGAACCTCTGTTCTAGAAGGCAGAATGTAGTCCATCTTCAATTCCCATTCACTCGCTGAATTCTGATGAGGCTGTGAACCAGAGCATCAATTATAGTTATTGTTTTAATGAGGGCACCTACCCGTGTAAAACTAAACTAAAAGCACCAGGTCACTCATTTCACGTGGACTAATAGGTGTTAAAAAACTTGCTTTTGTTGAGCTACATTTTGCTTTCTCATTTAAGTCAATAAGAGTTGCATGTAAGTATCTGAGGCAACATTAGCTCCTAAAAGAAGTAAAATGACAACAGGCTCCATTGTTTCCCATAGATATATACATATACCAAATATTAAACTCAATACTTACATGAACTTTACACATCATAGTAGCTGAGCACTTTGCAGACAAACAATAATTAACGTGTCCTCACAACACTCCTTCTTACTATGATTATCCAATTCTACCAGTGGGGAACTAAGGCACATACAGATTAAGGACCCAGTCTTGCAAACACATACACAAGGGAGCAATTTTGCACACATAAGTAGTCTCACTAAGCTCAATGAGATTTGAAGGTGCAAATGTTTGCAGGATGGGGGCCTACACAACTTGCCCACAGATAAAAAGCAAGTTTATGGCAGAGCCATTAAACAAACCCAGATTTCCTGGATCACCAGAAAACTACGCTTTCTTTCCGAGATTCAAGGGATTCTATTCCAATCCAACTACTTCAGAAAACATGTACACTTACTATACTTAGTAAAAGTAATTACGTTATGGCAGGAATCACCAGATGGGATTGTTAAACAGAGCCTTACAAGTACATTAGAAAGGCCACACTGAGTCAAACCAACAGTCCACCTAGCCGAGCATCCTGTCCTCTGACAGTGGCCAATAGCAGGTGCCCCGGGGGAATGAACAGAACAGGCAATCAAGTGGTTCATCCTATCATCCACTCCCAGCTTCTGGCAAACAGAGGCTAGGGACATTCAGAGTATCATGTTGCACCCCTGCCCATCCTGGTTAATAGCCATTGACAGACCTATCCTCCTGGAACTTATCTAGTTCTTTTTTTCAGTCTTTTCTTAGGCTTGATCTACACTACCGACTTATTTTAGTATAACTGTGTCGGTCAGGAGTGTGGAAAATCCTCACCCTCGAGGGATGCAGTTATACCAACCAAACTCCATAGAGAGCGTTATGCCAACAGGAGGACTTCTCCCATTGACATAGCTACTGCCTCTCTGGGAAGTGGAGTACCTACACCTAGAAGCTCTCCCATCAATGTAGGTAGTATCTTCACTAAGCGCTACAGAGGTTCAAGGAGTCTTAGAAGAAATGCTGTTTTGTTAGTTTTGTGATGCAGTTTCCTTTTGAGGGAGCCGTGGAAAGCAACAAGATGTTTTGCTCTCTGCTTTAATTTAACTGAAGTCAATTCTAGGTGCAGACCTGCTTCCTAGGAACCAGGCAGTGTGTGGGCTGAGATTCCTGAAAGAGTGGATTGCCTACATGCTGCTTGTGAATGCACCTGCACAAGGACTAGAGAATAAGGTGTAAATAATAACAAGTTACCCACAGAAAATACCAGTAGTCCACACTATCAATTTGTCCTTCAAAGGAAAACTGACCTACAAGGCTCTATCACTCAGTGGAGAGGAAATACGAGCAATCACCAAAGTGGGATACTTTCCAAGGAGAGAAATCGTGAGCAGCTATTGTTGCTGAACCAAAATGGAACAAATAGGTGAGACACTAGCAGAAATCAAAGCACATCAGAAGAAATTAAAAGAAGACCTAACATAGTATCTGGAAACTTCTCAGAAAGAAGTGAGGGATAGCCCAAAGGCAGAAATCTAACATAATCAGCTGGAAACAAAACCTCTGTTGATTAAGACAACATGAAGGGTCAGGACATATTTTGAAACCCAGCTACAAAAGGCCTAGTATGTGCTGGCAAAGTGGATTGAACAGGTGACCATTGACTTAATTACCATGGACAAAAAGGTTTTTCAGGAACTAGAAATAACAAGAAAGCTTAGGCCAACACAGAATTTGCTAATAAAGCTGAGATGCAGCAAGGACTTCAGGGACTGAGAAACTGCTTTGCGAGAAAACTCAGGAGGGTGCGGAGAGCCTTAGAAGTCAGCTACTGCCATAGGAATCAAGCCAGAATTTACGTAAAACTAGAGATTTCCACTCTATTTGTATCCTGCAGGAACTCTGATGAGGAAAAAACAAATGTTCAGGGGCTAAAATAATTCAGAAGTCCCACTATCTTTGAGGGAAAAACTCTCTGGGAGACTCTCTTAGCTCATTTTACCATACCCCAAATGAATGGTTGGTGATATGAACAGAAGAATGTTTGGGGGTGAGGGTGTTCTTGCTGCTAGCTTGAATGGTGCTGTAAACTTAAACCACAAAAAGAGAAACTGAGTTGGTACAAGCCTCTGATATGAAGTTTGGAGCCAGCCATCAATATGACCTGAGCCAGGGCTCAGCAAAGGGGTAAAAGAGACCCCATATTAACTGACAAATGACCTGAGGAAATTAGATATGCCAGAAACATCAGATACAAGCAAGGATACTCAGCTGGACATGGACTTGCAAACTGAGATCACCAAAAGGGATCAGACACTTGGTGAGGGAGGAGAATTTGCTACAGAACTACAGTCTTTCCATTCACAGCCCAGCAGAAAGAGGAAAGCCACTACTGAAGAAGTTGGAAGCTCTCTGCAATGAGTCCGGTAAGTTAAAATCTGCACCTAAATCATTAAAAGGAGGATTTTAATTTGATTCACAACATTTTGAATGGTTTTAAATATCATTAAATTCAGTTAGTAAAATAAAAGATTGATAATATTTTTTAAAGGGACAAGCAGTTCAGTTAAGTGCTGGTACTGTGAAATGACAGATCACTGAAAGAAGGGATATGCTCCATAAAGAAATGGCCCTCTCTTCAAGCCCAGTGATTTGCAGAAATGCAAATCTTCCCGGTTCATCCACTAGAACAGGGGATGTGGGATTCCCAGAGCAGCTAAAGGCTGAGCAACGGGGAAAAAACCTCCAAAGATAGGAGCAAAACAGATAGCAAAAATAATAACGATTGTAAGTGAATACTGATCTACAGATAGTATCTTGAACATTTTACTGAACTTATTTTAAATTGAGCCACATACACAGTAGCTACTGTTAACATACCTGTTCAAGTACATCCAGCTTTAATTCAAGTTTGCTAAGAACCACATCTCCTCCCCATAGTGACAGCTGTAGATCTGAGGGCTTCAGGTTCTTAATGTAGCGATTCACATAACTCATTAAAATAGGAGTCACATACGACTCTAGCATTGTGGAAGATTTCTGGATTATACACCAAGCACTAAAAAAAACAGTAAGAGATCACATTAAAAATTAGCATTAGTTAGTACAATGTTTGGAAATGTGAAAATTTATTTCAAGTTTTGAACATAAGAATGGCCATAGTGGGTCAGACCAAAGGTCCATACAGCCCAGTATCCTGTCTACAAACAGTGGCCAATGCTAGGTGCCCCAGAGGGAGCAAACCTAACAGGTAACGATCAAGTGATCTCTCTCCTGCTACCCATCTCCACCCTCTGACAAACAGAGGCTAGGGACACCATTCCTTACCCATCCTGACTAATAGCCATTAATGGACTTAACCTCCATGAATTTATCTAGTTCTCTTTTAAACCCTGTTATAGTCCTAGCCTTCACAACCTCCTCAGGCAAGGAGTTCCACAGGTTGACTGTGTGCTGAGTGAAGAAGAACTTCCTTTCATTTGTTTTAAACCTGCTACCCATTAATTTCTTTTGGTGGCCCCTAATTCTTATATTACGGGAACAACTAAATCACTTTTCCTTATTCACTTTCTCCACACCACTCATGATTTTATATACCTCTATCATATCCCCCTTAGTCTCTGCTTTTCCAAGCTGAAAAGTCCTAGCCTCTTTAATCTCTCCTCAGATGGGACCAGTTCCAAACCCCTAATCATTTTAGTTGCCCTTTTCTGAACCTTTTCTAATGCCAGTATATCTTTTTTGAGATGAGGGGACCACATCTGTACGCAGTATTCAAGATGTGGGCGTACCATGGATTTATATAAGGGCAATAAGATATTCTCCGTCTTATTCTCTATCCCTTTTTTAATGATTCCTAACATCCCGTTTGCTTTTTTGACTGCTGCTGCACACTGCGTGGACTTCTTCAGAGAACTATCCACGATGACTCCAAGATCTTTCTCCTGATTAGTTGTAGCTAAATTAGCCCCCATCATATTGTATAGATAGTTGGGGTTATTTTTTCCAATGTGCATTACTTTACATTTATCCACATTCAATTTCATTTGCCATTTTGTTGCCCAATCACTGAGTTTTGTGAGATCTTTTTGAAGTTCTTCACAGTCTGCTTTGGTCTTAACTAGCTTGAGCAGTTAGGTATCATCTGCAAACTTTGCCACCTCGCTGTTTACACCTTTCTCCAGATCATTTATGAATAAGTTGAATAGGATTGATCCTCGGACTGACCCTTGGGGAACACCACTAGTTACCCCTCTCCATTCTGAAAATTTACCATTTATTCCTGCCCTTTGTTCCCTGTCTTTTAACGGTTCTCAATCCATGAAAGGATCTTCCCTCTCAACCCATGACAACTTAATTTATGTAAGAGCCTTTGGTGAGGGACCTTGTCAAAGGCTTTCTGGAAATCCAAGTAAAGTAAGTAAGTATAACCCCTGTTTTCTTACTAAACTGGGGTTATATATACTTAAAGAAAACATTCGAGACTCAAAATGTACATATATTAAATATTTGTGTTCATGAATTTCCAACCTATTTGCATTAGAACCAGTAGTAGGCTTGTACAAAATATAAAAAATAAAGCATCAGGACAGCATGCGTGCCATATCCTTACATAATATTTTACAGCAGGAAAATAGTAGTCGCTGGATCTATACAAATCCTGCTAATTTATAAACTTACCTTTCGCTGATGACAGACAGACAGATTAGAACATTGGCTCGGACTGAACTGGCACCAATCTTATAATGAATTTTGAACAACTTTTAAGATATCAAGAGTGAAGTTCTATTTCCTGCCACTCTTGGCAAACGAAAGTTTTTTTAAAATCCAGCTAAACATAAATTGCATTTGGCATAGCACAGTTTTTGACATGGATAGTCACAAGACATGCACATCTTATTTTCATGACTGCCCAGCATATAATGCAATCTTATATTAGCCCCGTTCAGTACTACACAAATCCTATAAATAGGGTTGGCAGATTTTGATTTTTATTTCTTTTATCATTTTGATGAACAATATTGGTTTATTTTTAAACATTTTTCTCAACTGTTATCTATTTAAATTTTCACAGTTGCACCAAATTATGGGGGGGTGAGTTAGAATAATTATTTAATGAAAGTAGCAGTTCAGATTAAAAGAGTTAAAGCGTTATAAACCTTATAGCACAAATTCTCAACATCACATGTCAAACATACAAAGTAAACATCCTTAAACCAAACTTTAATAAGTTCTCAAGAAGCACTTTTCTTACTTTGTCTGTCTATAAATTTCTATTATTATAGAAGGAAATTTTTTGTAGGTTTATCTACTGTGAAATTAACATTTCCTGACATTTACCAATAAAAAACTAATCATTCCACACCTATCTATACTTCAGGACATTCACCCCTCACTACCACCTGCCTTCAAAGCTCCCACCCTCACCATCAACCCTCACCACCGCCTGCCCCCAATCCGCACACTTACCCCACACCCCTGCCTGCCCCAACCCTCCCACACTCACCCCTCATCACCGCCAGCCTGCAGCCCTTCCACACTCCCGCCCCTCAACCCTCCCGGCTTTCACCACCACCCCTACCCCCCGCGCCCCTGCCTGCTCCCAACCCTCCCACTTGCCCCTCACCATCCCCTGCCCCCAACACCTGCCCCTCACCCCGACTAACCCGAACCCTCTTGCCCCTCACCGCTGACTGACCCCAGCCCTCCCTCTTGGGTAATGGTAAATGGTGCAGGGTAAAGGCCTCCCAGGTAGAGATGGGGGTAACTGTGCTGCGGGTGAAAGCCCCCAACACTCCCACACTCCCCCGGCCACACCCCAGCCCCGCACTCGCCACGACCTGCCGCCACCCAACCCCTTCACGCTGCTGCCGCCCCACCTTCCCAGCACGCACCCCCAGCACTCTCACCGCCCCTAGCGTGGTCTCCAGGGCCCTCTCCCCGCCGATCCCGGCAGCCGACCTCCCGAGCCCCCGTCCTAGGCTAACCTGCCCGCAGCGCCTCACCGTGACGGCTCGCAGCCGCGGCCGTTACCGCTCGGCCAGGCAATTCCGGGTTCCCCAACGGGTGTCCTCCCCTCACACGCCCCCCGCGGCTCCGGCGCGTTCTCGGCGCAGGCTCGGTCGCGCCGCCCGGCCGGAAGGTTCCAGCGGTGACACCGGGAGGCGGGAACGCCGCGTGCGCCTTGCCTGGCCTCGGTGCTGCAGCTGCGCGTTGGGGGCTCAGCGCTGCGGGGGAGGGCGATCACTGGGGCAGGAGGGTAAATGGTGCCGGAGTAAAAGCCCCCCGGTGGAGATGGGGGTGGGAGGGTAAATGGTGCCACGGTAAAAGTCCCCCGGGTAGAGATCGGGGGGGAAGATAAATGGTGCTGGGGTAAAAGCCTCCTTTCTCCCGAGTGGAGATGGGGGAAGGGTAAATGGTGCCAGGGTAAAACCCCCGCAAGTGGAGACGGGGGCGGTAATTGCGCCTGGATAAAAGCCCACACACACACACGTGAAGAAGGTAGTAATATAACTTGGGATGGGGTTCTTACTTAGCCCTGTTGTAGGCTAAGCCTGTTCATGTCTATGAGCCTTGCCAGTAGGGAGGGTTCTGTGCAGCAGCAGGGCCCAACTAAAGAGAGAAAAAGCCAGACACTCTTCAGCAGAAGCAAAGAGGGATGGACCTGCTATGAGAGGGACAGGGTTTGCAACTGCTGAGTCTCCCTATGTGGCGAATGAGGCTGGAAATCTTGCTCTAGGACACACAAGAAAATCTTCCCTTCCAGGAGTTGCTTTCTGCTGACCTCCACCATGAGGGAAGAGAACGGGGTAGGGGGAGAATCCTCCTTTTTCCACCCTACTGTGTGATTTATTTAAAATACAATAATTTTATTTATAAAATACAGATAATTGAAGTAACCGGCCTCAGTTTTATGTATTATGTGTAATAGATTCATTTTAAATTGTGGACTAAAACGTGATAATTTTACTGTAATTTTTAAGTATGGAGCAGTATTGAAACTACAGTACCAGTATTATATTCACACTTTGCTGAGGGTCTTCTGCTCAATTCATTGGCATTTCTTTCTTTGTCTGTCCCTTCATAACATGATAACTTTTGAACACCACATCTGATCAATTGCAACATATTAGGGAATATTCTAGGCATCAGTGACCTGAACCCTTTTCATCTTTGTGAAAATTGGAAAACAAGAAGAGGAGAATGAGGAAGGTAGAGCCCCTTCATATGGTTAGCAGAGCTAGCAGTTTCAACCGCTTCTGAAATTGTCGGTAAATCAAAGAACCAGTTGATAGCAGCCATTAACACCTTCCAGCATAATAATACTACCCTCTCAGCTCTATCCATCCCAATACAATTTTAAAATGTTGACATTCTGAATGATGTATCTCCCAGAAAGAAAAGAAAGAAAAATAGCAGAGGTAGGGGGCACACAGAGCCCCTGTCATAGGTGGCAGAATGAGGGACCCTTATATGGGGGAATTATGGGGCACACATAGCCCTAGCATAGGGTGTGGGGGGAGAATAGAGGAAAATGGTATGGGGGGACAACAGTGACACACAGTCCCTGGCATGTGGCAAAAGGGGGGAATAGGAAGGGGGACACAAATCTCCTGGTATGTGATGGAGGAGGGAATGGAGGTCACACAGAACCCCTGGCTTGGGGTAGGGTGTTGTAGGAGTCCCTGATATAGAGGGAGATGAGAGGATGGCACACGGAGCGGGGAATGGAGGAATGCAAGGAGCTCCTGGTGTGCAAATTGATCAGCCTATGAAAGCAACAAAGTGTGACTAGTCACATGCACATCTACTAGTTAAAGAACTCACTGAACTGAAGCACTCAGGGACTTAAATGTGGAGGAGACTTGGAATTTCTTTAAATCAGCTATCCAAAAACTATCTGAACTTTGCATCCCAAGCAAGAGGGAAAAACTGATTAAGAAAGGCTCCAGACACAGCTGGATGAATCATCACCTCAAAAAGATTATTAAGAGTATGTAGAAAGCTATAGGGAATGGAAAGGGGGATTGATCAGCAAAGAAAGCTACATATTGGAGGTTAGAAAATGTAGAAATAAATTGAGAATTACTAAAAGCTATGCTGAATTTCTCTTACCAAGGAAATTAAAATATGAGGTTTTTAGTTACATAATTGAGAATAAGGAAGGATGAGGTTGGGTTGCTATGCAGTGTGGATGAGAAGGAGATTAAAGTTAATCTTGATGTGTCCCAAAAATTAACTCAGTATTTTGCCTCATTTTTCAATAAGGATGATAATGTGAAACATCAGCCTGAGGGCAGCGGGGCCCCTGGATGATTGAGATACAAAAGGAGCACTTAAAGACGATAAAGTCATCGTAGAGAAACTAAATTAATTCTTTGCTTCAGTCTTCACAGCTGAGGATGTTAGGGAGATTCCCAAACCTGAACCGTCTTTTGTAGGTGACAAATCTGAGGAACTGTCACAGATTGAAGTGTCACTGGAGGAGGTTTTGGAATTAATTGAAAACTTAACAGTAGCAAGTGACCAGGACCACATGGCATTCACCCAAGAGTTCTGAAAGAACTCAAATATGAAATTGCGGAACTATTAACTATGGTTTGTAACCTGTCCTTTAAATCAGCTACTGTACCCAATGACTGGAAGATAGCTAATGTAACACCAATATTTAAGAAGGGCTCTGGAGGTGATCCTGGCAATTACAGACCGGTAAGTCTAACTTCAGTACCAGGCAACTCAGTTGAAACAGTAGTAAAGAATAAAATTGTCAGACACATAGAAGAACATAAATTGTTGCGCAAAAGTCAATATGGTTTTTGTAAAGGGAGATCATGTCTTACTAATCTATTAGAGTTCTTTGAGGGGGTCAACAAACATGTAAGAACATAAGAATGGCTATACTGGGTCAGACTGAAGGTCCATCCAGCCCAGTATCCTGTCTACCGATTGGCCAATGCCAGGTGCCCCAGAGGGAGTGAACTTAACAGGTAATGATCAAGTGATCTATCTCCTGCCATCCATCTCCACCCTCTGATAAACAGAGGCTAGGGACACCATTCCTTACTCATCCTAGCTAATAGCCATTAATGGACTTCTAGTGGCACCTTAGAGACTAACCAATTTATTTGAGCATAACCTTTTGTGAGCTACAGCTCACTTCATCGGATGCATTCAGTGGAAAATACAGTGAGGAGATTTATATACACACAGAACATGAAAAAATGGGTGTTATCATACACACTGTAAGGAGACTGATCACTTAAGATGAGCTATTACCAGCAGGAGAGTGGGGGCGGAGAAAACCTTTTGTAGTGATAATCAAGGTGGGCCATTTCCAGCAGTTAACAGGAACATCCTAGGAGCAGTGGGGGGTGGGGGAAATAAACATGGGGAAATAGTTTTACTTTGTGTAATGACACATCCACTCCCAGTCTCTATTCAAGCCTAAGTTAATTGTATCCAGTTTGCAAATTAATTCCAATTTCAGCAGTCTCTCGTTGGAGTCTGTTTTTGAAGTCTTTTTTTTCTAATATTGCGACCTTTAGGTCTGAAATTGAGTGACCAGAGAGACTGAAGTGTTCTCCGACTGGTTCATGAATGTTATAATTCTTGACATCTGATTTGTGTCCATTTATTCTTTTACGCAGAGACTGTCCAGTTTGACCAATGTACATGGCAGAAGAGCATTGCTGGCACATGATGGCATATATGACATTTGTAGATGTGCAGGTGAACAAGCCTCTGATAGTGTGGCTGATGTGATTAGGCCCTATGATGGTGTCCCCTGAATGGATATGTGGACACAGTTGGCAACGGGCTTTGTTGCCAGGATAGGTTCCTGGGTTAGTGGTTCTGTTGTGTGGTGTGTGGTTGCTGGTGAGTATTTGCTTCAGGTTGGGGTGCTGTCTGTAAGCAAGGACTAGCCTGTCTCCCAAGATCTGTGAGAGTGATGGGTCGTCCTTCAGGATAGGTTGTAGATCCTTGCTGATGTGTTGTCATTAATGGACTTAACCTCCATGAATTTATCCATGTGGACAAGGGGGATCCAGTGTACTTAGATTTCCAGAAAGCCTTTGACAAGGTCCCTCACCAAAGGCTCTTATATAAATTAAGTTGTCATGGGATGAGAGGGAAGATCCTTTCATGGATTGAGAACCGTTAAAAGACAGGGAACAAAGGGCAGGAATAAATGGTAAATTTTCAGAATGGAGAGGGGTAACTAGTGGTGTTCCCCAAGGGTCAGTCCGAGGATCAATCCTATTCAACTTATTCATAAATGATCTGGAGAAAGGTGTAAACAGCGAGGTGGCAAAGTTTGCAGATGATACCTAACTGCTCAAGCTAGTTAAGACCAAAGCAGACTGTGAAGAACTTCAAAAAGATCTCACAAAACTCAGTGATTGGGCAACAAAATGGCAAATGAAATTGAATGTGGATAAATGTAAAGTAATACACATTGGAAAAAATAACCCCAACTATCTATACAATATGATGGGGGCTAATTTAGCTACAACTAATCAGGAGAAAGATCTTGGAGTCATCGTGGATAGTTCTCTGAAGAAGTCCACGCAGTGTGCAGCAGCAGTCAAAAAAGCAAACGGGATGTTAGGAATCATTAAAAAAGGGATAGAGAATAAGACGGAGAATATCTTATTGCCCTTATATAAATCCATGGTACGCCCACATCTTGAATACTGCGTACAGATGTGGTCCCCTCATCTCAAAAAAGATATACTGGCATTAGAAAAGGTTCAGAAAAGGGCAACTAAAATGATTAGGGGTTTGGAACTGGTCCCATCTGAGGAGAGATTAAAGAGGCTAGGACTTTTCAGCTTGGAAAAGCAGAGACTAAGGGGGATATGATAGAGGTATATAAAATCATGAGTGGTGTGGAGAAAGTGAATAAGGAAAAGTGATTTAGTTGTTCCCGTAATATAAGAATTAGGGGCCACCAAAAGAAATTAATGGGTAGCAGGTTTAAAACAAATGAAAGGAAGTTCTTCTTCACTCAGCACACAGTCAACCTGTGGAACTCCTTGCCTGAGGAGGTTGTGAAGGCTAGGACTATAACAGGGTTTAAAAGAGAACTAGATAAATTCATGGAGGTTAAGTCCATTAATGGCTATTAGCCAGGATGGGTAAGGAATGGTGTCCCTAGCCTCTGTTTGTCAGAGGGTGGAGATGGATAGCAGGAGAGAGATCACTTGATCGTTACCTGTTAGGTTTGCTCCCTCTGAGGCACCTAGCATTGGCCACTGTTTGTAGACAGGATACTGGGCTGGATGGACCTTTGGTCTGACCCACTATGGACATTCTTATGGCAGGATGACTGATGGAAATAAGTGTAGAGAAATGGAAATTACCACATCTAAAATGGAGGAAAAACTTAGAAGAGCTCAAATTGGGTGGCCAGATTATTTCCAACCTGGCATACTAAAAGAACTGATAGAAGAGATTGCTAGTCTAGTAGCAAGGATTTTTAATAAACCAGTCCATTCAGGGGTAGTACTCTATCACTGGAGAATAGCTAAAGTTGTACTTATATTTAAGAAAGGGGAAAAATGTGATCTGGGCAGTTACAGACCCATTAGTCTGACCTCAGTAGTATGCAAATATTTAGAACAAATTGTGAAAGAAAAAATAATTAAATTCATAGAACTAAAAGAGTTGTAATGAACAATGGATTTACAAAAGGTAAATCATACCAGACTGATCTGATTTCCTTTTTGAGAAAATAACAGATTTTTTTAGATAAGGGAAATAGTAAATCTGATATACTTGGACTTCATGAAAGCATTTGACATGGTACCACCGAGGAAATGATTAGTTAGAAAAGATGGGCATGAGTATAAGAATTGTAAGGTGGATAAAGAACTGGCTAAAGGGGAGAAGGCCTTGGGTTGTACTGAAAGGTGAATTACTGGACTGGAGGAAAGTTACCTGTGGAGATTGGTCTTGGGACCAGTCTTATTCAATATTTTTATTAATGGCACAGAAAGTAGGAGTGTGGTAATGAAATTTAGTAAATGATATAAAGTTGGTGGGCATGGTCACCACAGAGGAGGACTGGATATTATATAGGAATATCTAGGTGAACTTGAAGGCTGGAATAACAGAAATGGGATGAAATTTGCTACATTTAGAAATAGTACAAAATGCAAGGTCTTGCACTTTGGGTCTAATAATAAAATTTCTGCTACAAGTTGGAAGTGACAGAGGAGAGAGTCCTTGCTGTGTTTTTTGATCATAGAATGACTATGTGCCACCAGTGTGATGTGGTTGTGAAAAAGGCAAATAAGATCCTAGGATGAATCAGGCAAGGCGTTTCCAATAGAGATAGACAGGTATTAATGCCATTATACAAAGTACTGGTAAAGTACTCGTTTGGAATACTGTATATAATTCTGGTATCAGAGGTGTAGGCGTGTTAGTCTGGATCTGTAAAAGCGGCAAAGAGTCCTGTGGCACCTTACAGACATGCATCCGACGAAGTGGGTATTCACCCACAAAAGCTTATGCTCCACAGGACTCTTTGTCATATATAATTCTGGTCACCCATATTCAAGAAAGATTAATTCAGACTGGAGCAAGTGCAGAGGAGATCTTCTAGGATGATCAGGGAATAGAGGGCCTATCTTATGAGAGGAGACTGGAAGAGCTTGTCCTATTTAGCCTCACAAAACGAAGGTTAAGAGGGGTCATGACTGTTGTCTATAAATACATTGGGGGTAAACACCAGAGAGCACAAAGAGCTATTTAAGCTAAAGCAGGGTACTCAAACTTAATTGCACCACGACCCCCTTCTGACAACAAAAATTACTACATGACCCCAACAGGGTAGCAATGAGCCTGCCCGAGCCCCACTGCCCTGGGTGAGGAAGCCAAAGCTGAAGCCTAAGGATTTCAGCCGCAGGCAGGGGGCCTGTAACCTGAGCCCCATCGCTGAGGACTGAAGCCCTCGGGCTTCAGCTTTGGCCCCGGATGGTGGTTGGGCTTCAGCCCTGGGCCCCAGCAAGTCTAAGCCAGCCCTGATAACCCCATTAAAATGGGGGCATGACCCACTTTGGGGTTCTGAACCACAGTTTGAGAACCACTGAGCTAAATGAGTGTTACCATAAGAAGAGGTTACTCACCTTGTGCAGTAACTGAGGTTCTTTGAGATGTGTCCCCCTGTGGGTGCTCCACTTTAGGTGTTTGTGCCCCCCTGCGCTCATAGTCGGATACTTTTGGTAGTAGTGCCCGGTTGGGTCGCAGATGCGTCATCCCTGTCTCATGCTCTTCCAGACAGTTAACTGACTGTGTGACCAACCCCCACCCCATTCCTTCTCTACTGCAGAGACTGATTCAGAAAACTCCAAAGTAGAGGGGAGGAGGGAGGGTAGTGGAGCACCCACAGGGACACACATCTCAAGGACCCCCAGTTACTGCACAAAGTGACTAACCTTCTCTTCTTCTTTGAGTGCTGTCCCTGTGGGTGCTCCACTTTAGGTGACTTCAGAGCAGTGCCCTGTAATGGAGGGAGGGGTAGAAGTCATGACATGACAGTACACAGCGTCCGAATGAGGTATCAGATGTTACCTGTTGCTCTAAGGCATAGTGCTGTGTAAAGGTATGGGCTGAGGCTCAGGTAGCAGCTCTACAAATGCCTGTGATGGGTACATTGTGCAGGAAAGCAGTGGAGGTTGATAGGGCTCTAGTGGAATGTGCGTGAATCCCCATGTGGAGTTGGCGGTCGCACTGATGATAGCAGAGTTTTATGCAATCGGAGAGTCTTTGTTTAGAGATGGTGCTCCCTTTGAAATGTTCGGTCATGGATACGAACAGTGTAGGTGCTTTACGGAACGGTCTAGAAGCCACACTCCCAGTGCTGGAAGCTACTCCTCTCATGGGGGTGGTTTTTTTACAGCGCTGGGAGAACTCTCTCCCAGCACTAGTGCCGCGATACACAGCCACGTTAAAGTGCTGCTGCGGGAATAATCACTTCCCTTGATCTGCTGGCAATGCTCCTACTAATGCAGCCCAATATGCTGTTAGCCTTCTTGGCAACAAGGGCACGCTGCTGACTCATATCCAGCTTCTCATCCACTGTAATCCTCAAGTCCTTTTCTGCAGAACGGCTGCTTAGCCAGTCGGTCCCCAGCCTGTAGCGGTGCATGGGATTCTTCCGTCAAAAGTGCAGGACTCTGCACTTGTCCTTGTTGAACCTCATCAGATTTCTTTTGGCCCAATCCTCTAATTTGTCTAGGTCACTCTGGACATACCCTTAGATAAAGGTAAGCTGGCAGAAGCTTAGTTTGGACATAAGGGAAAAATTGATAGTGTGTTAAGTGAAAGTGGGGTGACTGTCCTTCCTATCCTTCTTTCATTTAAGAAGTTTTCAATTTGGGGTGCTGCTGGATCCTCAATGACACCTGGAAGTACAGGTGGCATCAGGGGCCCAAAGCATCATTTTACAACTGCATCTGTTTAACCAGGTCTTTGTTACCCAGGTCTTTGTACTCTGGGGGGGTTCCCCGGGGAGGAGTCACATGGAGGGTTATGTGGGGAGGTCACGTGCCCTCCTTTATGTCCCTCCCATGAGTACAGTACTGGCAAGAAATGATTTCTACTTGCACCACTGCGAGGGAGAGACCACCCCCTCCTTCCCAGCCGCAGCTCGGGGACTGCCACGGCAGGGGAGAGAGGGAGAGACCCCCCCCATCTCCTTCCCAGCCCCAGCTCAGGGGCTGCCGCAGCAGGAGAGAGAGAGGGCATATCCATTGCATTAGAAAGGTAAGAATACTAAAAAATATGAGTTGTGTGCTTTTATTTGTAGAACAAAAAAAGTTAATTATTAAGGTTTTTTTACAGATAGCACTTTTATCCAAAGCGCCTTACAAAAGTTAGCTAATGGTACAGACAACATTTGGAAAGATTATTAAGTGGTGCACCAAGACCCTCAGCAATTTTCAAGTGGTCCGCGAAAAAAAAAGTTTGAGAACCACTGGTCTAGATATATGTAGAGCTGCCTCAGCATGGTGTCCTGATCTAAATAACCTCTATGAAATCAACTCTGGCCAATACTTACCAATGTGTCTACTAACTTTGGGTGCACGCAGGAGGATCAAGACCAGAGTGCTCAGCACCTTGCAGGATTGAGCCCATAATGCCTTAGGTGTTTCAAGTTGTGGACCAAAATATTGAGGCATATTAGTGCACATTAATGAATATTTGGATCTTACCCTATCTGGGCCAGGTATACCCAGGGTCTTTGTCTGCTTCCACCCGTGTTTCCCTTGTCAGTGGGTTGGTCCCTCAGTGAATTGAGTCCTTTTTCACAAATCACTTGCAACCTCCCTTCTTTAAGAGGAAACAAAGCGGGGACAACAACCCACCATGAGTGAGCTGGGCTGCCTGGGAAGGGACATGCTCAGGGCAGCCAGGGGATCTTTGTGTATTTTCTCAAATTTATAAGGGTTTAACACACGTTAAAAGTGCTATAAAATAATAAGGTACGTTCACAAAATCCATTTACATAAATTCAATTTGCTTTTTGAATTATTATGGCCACTGCATTACTCCCCTGCCCAGAATACTTGTGGGCCTGATCTGTCATTCAAATGCCATGATGACAGGTGTAGTACTAGAGTTATAGTGTACCTGGAATGCATTATTTGTCTTTTAAGAGTATAATTTATACGTAAAAGATGAAAAGTGTGTATGCACATCTAATTTTTTTAGGGTTAAAACTGACAGTACTCAAGTTTTAGATACATTGGAAACAATGGAGTTAGATTACTATTCTTTCAATATTAAAGTTTTAGTGCATAAAAAAAATGTTTGGCCCATTTTCACACTCTGTTGTTTTATGGATCCTTTGGGTATAAAGAGACATCTTTCATTTGTGCAGCTAACTTGTGAACACATTAAAAAAAAAAAAAAAAGCAGAGTCAGCCAGAATGATGTTATTCCTGGTTCCAGTACATGCAGTGTAAGTATGACAAATAGTTTTAAAACATATTTGTAAAGAACCATATAATTTATTACAACCTCCAGGCATCAGAAGATTTATATGCTAAACGTTTCATACAGATTTTGCCCGATTGTTGCTGTACTGTTCAAGCAAAAAAAGGTTACTTCCGCGGCAACTTCCCACATAGCTTTCTTCTGAAACAATCCAGCTTTGGAAGGCTAAAGAGGGAAATGTGTGATGAGAATAGTGTCCATTTACTTTAAGTGTAAATAGTAATTGTATAAGTCAATTTTGTCCTAATGTTATCACTTTTACAATCAGAAAAAACGTATGTTATTAAAAAGTAAGAAGTGAATGATGGTAACATTTGCTGTTGGTGTAGGAAATGGCAGCTACTTTTCATTTGGAGACTGCTAAATATCCAGTTACCTCTATTAGTTATTTATAGGGCTAAACTACCTTTCTCAACTATGCATTAGGAGCCTCTTTTGCCCTGTGTTTATTTCACAGAGTTTAAGACCCAAAGGGACCATTAGATCATCTATATATCACAGGCCATTAAATTTCACTGTGACCCCTGTGTCGAGAGCAATAACTTGGGTTAGACTAAAGCATCTCAGTCCTCAGGAGACTAACTGTTGTGTGCCACAGGCAGAGAACAGGAGAGACCAAAGTGCCACCAGTGGCCGAGGCCCCTGCAATGGCTAAAAACCAGATAAGGTGAAATATGCCCAGATGATCCTCACAGGTGATCTGTGTTCTATGTTGTAGAACAGGGGTAGGCAAACTATGGCCCGCGGGCCGGATCCACACATCAAGGCTTTGGATCCGGCCCGCGGGATTGCCACCCCTGTGGCGCCGCGGGCCCCGCGCCACTCCCAGAAGCGGCCGGCACCACGTCCCTGCGGCCTCTGGGTTGAGAGGGGGAAAGAGGGCTCCGTGCACTGCCCTCACCTGTGGGTACCTCCCCCGAAGCTCCAATTGGCCACGGAACCTGAGTCCCCTGCCACACCCCAACTCCCTGCCGCACCCCACACCCCTCCTGTGCCCCAACCCCCTGCCCTGAGCCCCCTGCTGCACCCTAACTTCCTGCCCTGCGCCCCCCCACACTCCGCACCCCAACTCCCTTCCCTGAGCCTCCTCGTACATGCCGCACCCCTCCTCTACCCCAACCCCTTGCCCTGAACCCCTTCCTGCACACTGCACCTCCTCACACACCCTGCACTGCCTCCCACCCCACCCCACCCCAACCCCCTGCCCCCACCCTACATTCAATTTCCCCACCCAGATGTGGCCTCGGGCTGAAAAGTTTGCCCACCTCTGCTGTAGAAGATGACAAAAAAAAAAATTTAGGGTCCTTACCAATTTGACATGGGGGAAAATTCCTTCCTGATGCCAAATCTGGTGATGAGTTGGACAATGAGCACGTGACCAAGACACACCAGACATACATCTAGGAAAGAGGATTCTCTATATCGCTGGTCCCACCATCTGGTGTTCCATCTTCAGGTGTAGCTAATCCCTGATGCTTCAGGAGGAAGGTGGGGGGGGGAGGGGGAACAGAATATATCTGACCACTTCTGTATTGGGGGGAATTCCGGCAGGTGACTGGTTGAAGCATGAAATTTGATTCACTGGCCCTGCTATTGGAACCAGAAACATTTCAGCAGAACCTACAATGCAAGCCCTTAAACTTTCTTTTCTTCTAAATTAATATATAGTAATTTTGCATATTGTATAGCTATTGTGAAATATGTTTATAGAAATCAGACTCCTTGAACTGATGAGCGAGGGAATTGCATAACTGAAAGGGCTTCACTTATAATTCAGTATTGAGCAGTCATTTGTCTGACTGCCTGAGACAAATTCTATTTGAATAAAATATTTATTTCTACAATGGCCTAGTGTGTGTCTGTGGCTTTACAGACAAAACATGGCCCCCACCCTGAAGATATTACAATCTAATTCAGACTGTATAAGGACAAAGGACACAGAAGAGATGTAACAGAATTATATAATGTGGATTCTTTAGGTGAGACATATTCATTGTTGGTACCTGAGTTGTTAATTACTACTGTTATTTTTTTTTTCAAGATTTAAGAATTTTATTAAGATATTAAAATAACAAAACGGTACAGAGTTTAAGTGTAGAAGTTTCTGGTTATCAGGGAATAAGGTACAGATCATCAAGGGGTGCAAAATTCAGTTTAGGATTGGATGGCGTAAGGAATACATAATCTGCAATGTCCCCAATTGGGGGTCAAATGTTAACGGGTCAAAGTACAGACATTGAGATAGGAGGGTATATTGTTCATATAATGGCTATGTTCAGGTGTGGAGTATAATGAGGAGGATGGATTTACCCTCATTTGGTGAGATTTAATGTTCAGTGAGTTTATGGTTCCAGTTCATATGGTCCAGTGGAAAAAGTCTCGGTCCCTTTCTCATAGTTGATGCACGATGTCGTTCCGGCTCATGGCTCCTGGCACTGTCGGTGGCCAGTGATGTGTTTGATGTAGATGTCCCTGGACCATCATATTACTGTAACACCCAGAAGCCCTCGGCAGCATCAGGATTCTATTATGCTAGTCATAGTAAAAATTCATAGGAAGAGGTGGTTTTTCCTCAGAAGAATTTACACACTGTTAGATTATATTCTAGTTTTATGTGACTGTGCAGGGAATTAAGTCCCTCCCCCCCCAGCTCCTGGATGGGTTCTTAAGACCTGCAAGGATCACAGGTCTGTGGGGGTGGGGGCAGGGGAAATAGAAGAGCAGGGACTGAATGTCTAATGCTCCCCACCCTCCAGCAAACAAGAGAGAGGGAGGGAGGTGCAGAGAGTGGGAAGTGCTGGCTGTGTACACAGGGAGTGTTAAGGAGGAAGCACATTACACCCTGAGGAGGGGTGTTGTACATTACTCCATTCCTAGCACAGTACTGCAATTAGCCCTGTTCAGGACTGAGTCAAAAGGTCCAATCTAGCCCTAAATTAAGATAAGACAGGCCAAGTGAGTATGACCACCAGAGAAAATGAAGGAGAACAAGGGTAAAGGTGATAGGGACACAAGTTTAAATAGGCTAGCTAAGTGCACATTTTGTTTAAAAAAAGTTATTAATTTTGCTGATAATCTCTGCTGGCCATCTGTCCAGCCATCATCAATAGTTGCCATTTGTTTTAACTTTGATTTTGTATTAACATTTTGGATTTAATATTAATCGCTGCACATTAATTTGTATGATGGAAGTTGGAAAACACTGATGAGACTTCAAAAAAAAAAAAAAAACAACCAAGTTCACCAAGTAGACATTGCCCGCTATATATCTGGGGGTTTTTTTTTGTTTGTTTGTTTGAATAGGTCAGATCTGGACCAGGTAGCCCATCCTTTTATTTAACCCCTGGACTGGTAACAGAATGGGTGTTCATTTTGGCACTAGCTTCTTATATGAAAAATGAGTGGAATGTCATGTCATGTCATTCCAGATACAATCCAGTCACAATGCACAAAAAATTTCAGAAGGTGCCTAGTATGTCATTCAGCAATGACATTAAGTCTTCTCATTTTCATACATCACTCCAAAGGTTCTAGGATACAGGCCCAGTAATCCAAGGAAGCAGCTTTGTGAGCTTGGGGCCAATCTGAAATGCATTCTGTATCCCACTATTCCTCCATTCAGAAAGACAGACCATTGCCCAAAATTTGGGTGGAGTGGGAAGAGAAATCTTTTCTTACCTCAGACTACCAACAGTAGAAAAGTGTAGTTGTAGCTGTGTCGGTGCCAGGCTATTAGAGACAAGGTGGGTGAGGTAATATCTTTTATTGGACCAACATCTAATGTTCAGAGAGACAAGTTTTCGAGCCACACAGAGCTCTTCTTCAGGTCTGGGAAAGGAACTTCCAGCATCACAACCAAAAACAGATTGTTTAACAGAAATAGTTAGCACATTTTGTAAGGGACCATTCAAAGGCAGAGTGGCCCATTAACAACTCTGCAGTCATAAGACAAAAAGAGGGGGTTAATGGGTTACAGGTTGTTGTAATAAGCCATAAATGCAGTGTCTGTTTAGTCCATGATTTTTAGTTTCTAGCAAGACATAAGTAGTAATTTTTCCATTCTGCTCCGCATTGATAAGGCCTCAGCTGGAGTATTGTGTCCAGTTCTGGGCACCACATTTCAGGAAAGATGTGGACAAATTGGAGAAAGTCCAGAGGAGAGCAACAAAAATGATTAAAGGTCTAGAAAGCATGACCTCTGAGGAAAGATTTAAAAAAGAAGGATTTGTTTAGTTTGGAGAAGAGAAGACTGAAAGGGAGACATAACAGTGTTCAAGTACGTAAAAGGTTACAAGGAGGAGGGTGAAAAATTGTTCTCCTTAACCTCTGATAGGATAAGAAGCAATGGGCTTAAATTGCAGCAAGGGAAGCTTAGATTGGACATTAGGAAAAAACTTCCTGTCAGGGTAGTTAAGCACTAGAACAAATTGCCTAAGGAGGCTGTGGAATCTCCAACATTGGAGGTTTTTAAGAACAGGTGAGAAAAATACTTATCAGGAATGATCTGGTTATTACTTAATCCTGCCTTGAGTGCAGATGACTGGACTAGATGACCCTATTGAGGTCCCCTCCAGTCCTACACTTTTGATTTTAATCCATTCAAAATACTGCTGCAAAGATAACTTTTCTGGCTCATTTGACCATATCACCCCTCTCTGTATCCCTCCATTGACTCCCCTCTCTTCATCACAAACACAAACTACTTGTCTTCACTTTCAAGGCCCTTCATGGTTTAACTCCACCCTACCTGCCACATTTTACATGCTACCGAGAGATCAGTTCCCACCTCTCCTCTCCCAGTCATGCCAGCCTTCATTTTAAATTTTCAAACAAGCAACTTTGTGTTTTCTTTTCATGCATGAGAATAATTCCCTGTAAACACCTGCAAAGCCACATCATTGTTTTTCAAAGTCTGCCTTAAAAATCTCATTTGCAGTGAGGCCTACAAAAAAAAAAAAACCACAAAAACCACACACCTAACAGTTAGGTAACCAGCATGCTGAGACCACTGCCTATCATGCTGACCAATATTGTCTCAGTGTTTTCTTGTGCTTTCCATCTGGCTGCTGTATCCATCTCTTGTCCCAAGGAGATTACAATATATGACTTATTGTTCTGTGTTTGTTCAGTGCCTACCACGGCTGGGCCCTGGTCCATGACTGGAGCTCCTAGGGGCTATTGCCATACAAATAATAAACAGCAACAACTTGAGTAGCACTCCTCTATAATGAGAGGATCCAATTTACACTACTTCGATTTCTTGTGCAGTTGTCTTTCTACCATGTAGCCAGGGATACCAGCAGGGTCCTGGAAGTACTACTACACCATGATATTCGTCAACTAGAAGAGAAGATTCCTTTCCCCGTTCCAAAATCATAGAAGCTAGAGATGGAAAAGAATCTCTACTGAAAATGCCCTGACCTTACTATAAAGAGTTCTCTCCAAGAAGCACAGATGGACCCTCACACATGCCAAAGGCAAGTGGTCCGAAGCACAAAGGAGAAATATAAAAGCCCAAGTGTCAAATTTTGGGGTTCAATCCAGACCACAGAGAGATTGTGTCATCACTTGTCCTGTAACCCTGGGTGCCTTAAAATGCTCTGTTGCTGTGGCACCCTGTTTGGATGCTCCCAGCCAGCATAGAAGCATGTACTAAGGATCTGGGCGTTGAGTAGCCCTGGTTCAGCAGCTCTGACTCCAGTAGCTTGCTTGTTGCACCACAGTCACACTCTGGTCACCACCAGCCAAGTGACCAACACAACTCCAGTCCCAAATTTCCCCAAAACCATCTGCCCTGAAACATCCAGCCCTCTCCTAGAACATTCAGAGGAGTAATAAGGCCCATTGCTCCTTTAAAGAGACAAAAGCACAGCAGCTTGTTCCTTTAACTGGAGTTGTTAATCACTTCAAGTCAAACACAGCACTGGGTTGATTTAGAATAAAACTAAAACAAGTTTATTTAATCAAAAAGGGAGTTTGAGAGATTTAAAACAGAAGGCATAAAGTCAGAAATGGTTAAAACAAAAGTGAAAAATGCTTTCTAGTGATTAAGACTTAACAAAACTACAATCTTGGTTCCAGGTCAGAGTCTTACCACATCTCTTTCCAGCCAGGTGACTGATCACCTTGGTCAGGATCTCCCAGAAAGTCCAAAGTGCTCGGTTTCTGTGTCTTCTCAGGTGAAAGATAACTTGGGATTCTTTGCCACTCTCTTTTATTATTCAGTGAACTTTCGGAATGTATCCTTCTCAAAGTTCAGTGCCCTTGCTTTGAGAAAAGGTGCCATGGAGTCTAATGGAGAAAGTCCCATGCTGGTTTCTTCGCTGCTGGTGCTTTCTGTAATGCAAACTATCTGTCCCTGCAGCCTCCAAAATGCCAATGAATGGCCACCTGACTATGATTGCACCTGGATGGAAGTTTCGATCTTTCCTTTATCTGGAAAAAGCCTGTTTATCCATTCCCCAGACTTGCGTGGTTCAAGCACATTTTAGTCCTATATTTCTTTCACATTTATACAGTCCTTTGAGTATTTACTGTACATACACCACACACAAATATTAATGATCAGTGTTACGGGTTTTCCAATGATACCTTACATGACAACTATTAGGTACAGATTATGACATAAGTGAGTTGGGGTACACTGAACTGATCAGGCAAGCTGAAACTCACTACCTGATACTAGCGAGCCCCTTGCCTCTGGCATTGGAATGCTTTTATGGTCACTTATTGGGTGTTCACCCCATACCAACCCTGAAAGGGTTAATGAAGCTGAGAAACGGCCAGTTAGTGAGAAAGCTCACATATGAGGGGTTTAGGATGGAGAAGCAACCCCTGGTTGGACAATGAAGCTGGGCTCATATAAAGCCAGGAAGCTGGCAACAGAAATGGCTGAAGTGAGGAAGTTTACAGAGATCCTCTGCTCAATAGAGAGGAGAGAAGGAAAGCCAGGGAAAGAGTAGAACCCCTAGGAGCCTGGCCCTGAGGGAAGGGTGCAGCCAGAAAAGAGAAGCATGGATAAGAAAGCCTGTGGGAGGCAGAGTAGGCAGCAGCCCAGAGAGAGAGCAGCAAGGCTGGGGACTGAGCAGAACTTGGCTGCATGTTGTAGGGTTCCTGGGATGGAACCCAAAATGGTGGCCGGGCCTGGGTTCCCCTACCAGCCACTTATAGAATGGCATTGCCTGAACAGCAGGTGCAGTGAGACTCTATACCCCAGAAGGCCAAGTCACAAAGAGGAAGCTATAGTTCCTGGAATGAGAGCAGCCACAGAGTAAGAGAGAGAACACTTAGAGCGAACTCAAGGGGAGGGGTCGGATGTGGAAGAGAGCGAATTCCCCGGAGCAGCTAGGAGGAGGTGCCAACTGCAGTGGGTAAGTCTACCCTGTGACAGTCATACAAAGATAAAAGCAATTGACTTAAGAGTCGCAAGACATCTAAACTCAAATAGGATTCTCTCCCAGAGCAAGAACTGCACAGCAGTAGCCTATGTGAACTGACAAGGGGACCAAAGTCCTCTGTGCATTCTGCAGATCTCAGAATTCTGCACTGGCCATAATAAAATTTGTAATGATCTCTGAAAAATACAGTCAAAAGTAGTTCAATATGTAAACGAGGCTGGAAGAACAGGCAAACACAATCTCTAGGACAGCGGGAGTTTAAACCAATACATCCTAGAAATGATCTTCAGAGAGTAGGGAACATCTCAAATTGCCCTCTTCATGTCAAGCTGCAACAAGAAACTAGGTCTCTATTTCCAGGCACTAGGACAAAAAGAAGCGGAGAACAGATGTAATCTCTTCAGCAGACCAATATTGTCCCTTCCCATTCCCTTTCAGTCAGGGTAGCCCAGAAAAATCAGGAAAGAATGAGATGGTGCTGATAGCTTCTTGCCTTCTAGTAGGGGGACACCATGCAGTTCATGCCCTTTTAAAAGAGGATGTTTGCTACCAAAATCTCAACAGTGCTACCTCCATGTCATTGAGGGACTGGGGCCATTTCACAGTAGCACTTCACTTCTGAACTGGTGGATGAATCTGTTATGAGAAGACAAAGATACAGAACAAAATATTATTTTACACATCTTTGTGATATTGTTTTAGCCTGCTTGGCTGTATAATCAATGTCAACACATTGGCTTACATTGTGAAGGCTCCCTTTAGAATCCAGAAAGTTAGAACATGTATTGTTTTAATGAAAGCATAGATTGAAGGCTACAACAAAATCCACAGGAAGATCCTAAATCCTCCAACACTCTGGATTTTTCAACAGCCTGGATTTGGATTGACCCTAATAATGTGTATACTTAGCACCTAGAATCACATGTATAAGATCCATAGAAAATACAATTTACCAGCTGTGCAAGTATTTTTCTAATGACTCAGACTCTGCTTTTTTGTTATTGTATAAAAAATGTGATGCTTTAAACTGAGCAGCATAAATTACAAAATTGCTTCTCTGCAGTAATATAATGTAAATTTTTCCTTTAGTTTGTATAGCTTAAAAAGGGGTATAAAAATTTCATGTATCCACTGCACCTCCTGGACTTTGGTTATTCTCAGTGGTGGGAGACATTCAGCTCATCATTGAAGATAAATCCTGCTCTTTCTATAATTGAAATAGCACCAGTTCTGCTGTGTCTGGAGGTATCTGTGCTCATTGAAAAGGGCCAGTATTTGCCTCTAAATATATAATCATTTTGGGAAACAACAAACAGTATACCTAGGTTGATTCTGGTAATTCTTGTGAATGTCCTATGACAGAAAATTCACTTAAAGGTCCATTTTTGAGGCAATATCTCAACAGGCAGAAGTATATGGTCTCAAAGGACAGGAAGCAGTGTGTATCTTTTCTCATCATTAAGGGCTCAGTTCTACTCCCTAGGGCAGTTGGGGCAGGATCAAGCCCTACATAAAGACAGCCATATGGGATTGAGAAAGCATTTATTGCATATTCATAATAAAATGCTTACCTGCAACTTTTTCCAAAACATTGAATAATGAGATGTACAACAGCAAAAACAGCTTTCAAAATAGAAACAATAGATAAATGTTATTGTGACCAGGTGCCTAGAATGAACCACACTGAGAATGCCATTCTCAGGGCAGACTGCAAGAAACAGGCAGACAATCCCCTAAAACTGGTGGTTTATTCTATAATTAGATTCACTAAACCAGTAGCCAAAAAAGCTTCTGTAGCACCACACTGGTTAACAAGAAGCCAAACACAGTCCTCCCCTTAGGCATTCCAGCCCTTGATTCCCATCTAGACAAACTGGTCTAATATAGTGAGAGGTTACTGAAAACCCAATTCACCAGATGTGAGCTTCCACCAATCCCAAAGGATCAGACACTTCCCCCCCAAGGTCAATATATATTTCAGATCTTACCCAAATATCATGCTGTCAGCCAATCCTTAGCAAACTAACTACAAATTTATTAATAAAAGAATAGAGTTCTAAATGGTTAAAAGACCATATACATGCAAATGATTGCAAAGTCCTTAGATCAAGTTTGTAACAGTGATGGAATAGTCTGCTGGCTTCAAAAAGTCTCTCTGGTAACTTCCAAAAGATTCAAAGGTCCTCAGTCCATTGTTCAAAATACTCCTTTTAGTTGTAAATCCACAGTCCAAAGAACTGGAACAGGAATGAGGCAAAAATGGAGATCTCAGTGTCTTTTATATCCTCTGCCATGTGCATGGAATGTTACTGTCCCAGACAATGCTCACAGCCCCTCTGTATGGAAAGTTACTGACAAAGATGGAGTCTGAGGTCACATATCCACATCACATGCCCTTACATGTTTTGCTGAATCACAGGGATGGCCATTGGCTCCTTGCTGTCTGAGGCATCCTCAGGAAGAGCTATCTGGAGAGTTGATTCTTCTTAATGGCCCATCAAGCTTGAATAGCCCATTCACAATGGGCTGGCGAGACTGGTTGTAAACACTTCTTCCAGTGATGTTGCTATGGGTGCTCCATCGTACGTGCAGCAACGCCCTTCGTGTCTGGGATCAGAGATCTTCATCAGCAGTGCCCATTGGACTACACATGCACACCTCCCCCCTCTTGCACCATAAGCGAGAGGTCTGACCGCTCCCTGGTTCCTTCTCTTCCACCTTTGGTCTGGGACGGAATCCGCAGTAGAGCCTGCTTCTCCCTTTGCCTCCTCATATAGTGCCTTACCGGTTAGTTTTAGTGTAGTTTAATACTTTCTTCTTCTTCCTTCTATCTCCAAAATTCCCCCCCTCCCCGACTTTACCTTAATTGTTACTTAATAGCTTAGGTTTTCATTTCCCTGCTTCCCTCACATCTCAACCGGGAAGCTTTCCGCCCCCTCCCCATCCTTATGCCCAGATCTCCTGGATTTAAGAGGTGGGTCTCTTGTTGGGTTACATTCCTGGTAATGGATGAACACCTGCAGTGTATTTGATCTCTGGAAGAGGAACACGTCCCACAAGTGTTCCCACTGATATGACTTGACTGCCACGGCCAGAAAAGACTGGGACATTCAGTTACAACTTCTCATGGAAAAATCACTGCGACCATCATCAGACCCAGGCCTGGACTCTCGCCTGTGTGGCTTTCACGCCCTGTGAAGTTGTCCGCTGATTCTCATTCCCCACATCCCTCTAAGAGGGAAACATCTCTTTGTCACTCTGATGAGAAGAAACAGGTTCCCTCCTCACTCTGAGGCACAGCCTGCCAGAACACCATCCCGTGAGGTCAGTCACCTCCACATCCTCAGACAGGGGACATAGCACTTGGGCCCATCCGACTAACTCTGGTACTGGAACCAAACAACTATCTAAAGACCCTAACCAGGCAGGCCTACAGCCCTCGGCACGGTCTTCAGCTCTGGAGACCAAGACAGACCAACTTCTGGGAGCTACAGCACCAACAATACCTCTAGGACCAGCTTCCTTTATGGCAAGGAAGTCCTTGGCACTGAGCAAGTCTTCAGCTCCACCTGCTGGCTGCTCAGGAGAATGCATCTCCCCCTCAGCACTATGTCATGCACCAGTGCCGACAACGCTCCTTCCTCCTACCCAAAGATTCAGATGCCCTAAAGACCTACTTATATTGGACATGTCCAAGTCACCACTGCTTAGACATTACCTCCCCCACTTCCACCCTCCTCTCTGGACTTCCCTTTCTCCTTTGAAGACAGCACCCCCACTTCCTCAGCGATGAGGGAGGAGGAGGAATGCCCCATCACACGCAAACGGCTTCCTCTATACATCCTCATGATTCACAGTCCACACCAGAACCCTCGTATGAACCACCATGGATGCAATCCCACATTGTCTATACTGGGATTACTGGGCCATCTACAGGGCATTTCTCTTCGTCCCCTAATGAAGCTATCATGCCTCCACCTCCTACTGCTCATGATGACTTCAAGCATTTTCAAGAATTTTGCAGGATTGCAGACACCTTCCAGATTTCTTTGGAGGAGGTGCAAGACCAGCAACATAAACTACTCAATATCCTGCACACATCCTCATCCTCCACAATAGCATGCCCTATTAATGATGCCCTTCTCGATTGCACTAAAGTGCTCTGGCAGACCCCCCGGTCCATCCCTCTGACTTGCAAATGGGCCGACAAAAAATATGTTCCTGCAAAAGATATGGAATTTCTTTTCTCTCATCCTACTTCAAATTTCTTAGTAGTTAATATGGTGCAAGATAAAAGGACGCCCATATCAACCTTGATCCACCTGTCAGGTTCTTGATAAAGTATGCGCAGTTACACATACAATGTCTTCAGGCTTGGCTACGTACAGTATATGTAGCTCACAGGCACAGCCTGCAAAAACTCTTCTTATCCATGCCCATAAAGGTCAAGGACTCCCTACTCTGGTGGACACAGCCCAAGAACAGTTGTGTTGGAGTTCCTTTCCTTCAACTGGCACCCACCATGATTCTAACAACGGATGCCTCCTTAATCTGCTGGGGAGCGCACCTTCACACTCATACAGTGCAGGGCAGATGGTCCTTAACCAAATCCACCCTACAAATCAACCTCCTGGAGCTACGAGTGGTCCACAATGCCTGCTGACATTTCCTCCCAGCAATTTCACATTCCACCATCAGGGTATGTCTACACTATGACATTAGGTCGAATTTATAGAAGTCAGTTTTGTAGAAAGCGTTTTTATACAGTTGATTGTGCGTGTCCCCATACAAATGCTCTAAGTGCATGTTGTCGGCGGAGTGTGTCCACAGTACCGAGGCAACTGTCAACTTCCGGAGTGTTGCAGTGTGGGTGGCTATCCCACAGTTCCCGCAGTCTCCACTGCCCATTTGAATTCTGGGTAGAAATCCCAGTGCCTGATGGGACTAAAACATTGTCGCGGGTGGTTCTGGGTACATATCGTCAGGCCCCCGTTCCCTCCCTCCCTCCATGAATGCAAGGGCAGACAATCGTTTTGCGCCTTTTTTCCTGAGTTACCTGTGCAGACGCCATACCACGGCAAGCATGGAGCCCGCTCAGCTCACTCTCACTGTACATCTCCTGGGTGCTGTCAGATGTGGTACTGCATTGCTACACAGCAGCAGCAACCCATTGCCTTGTGGCAGCAGATGGTACAATAGGCCTGAAAACCATCCTCATCATGTCCGAGGTGCTCCTGGCCGCCACGGTAAGGTTGGTCAGGAGCGCCTGGGCAGATATGGGTGCAGGGACTAGAGTGGCTCAACCAGGTCATTCTCTTTAGTCCTGCAGGCAGTCCTATTGTACCATCTTATGGTGAGCAGGCAGGAGATGTGGCTGGCTAGCAGTCCTATTGTACCATCTTCTGCTGGGCAGGCATGAGATGAGGATAGCTAGCAGTCCTATTGCACCATCTTCTGCCGAGCAGCCAGGAGATGTGGATGGCTTGCAGTCCTTCTGCACCGTCTGCTGCCAGCCAAAGATGTAAAAGATAGATGGAGTGGATCAAAACAAGAAATAGACCAGATTTGTTTTGTACTCATTTGCTCCCCCCATGAAGTCCTGCCTGAAATACCAGAGGGAGGGATAGCTTAGTGGGTTGAGCATTGGCCTGCTAAACCCAGCGGTTTGAGTTCAATCCTTGAGGGGGCGATTCTGTGTGACAGCTGTTTTTGTTTCTCCTTGATGGAAAGCCACACCCTTTCTTGATTTTAATTCCTGTAAGCCATGTCATCAGTCGCCCCTCCCTCCATCAGGGCAATGGCAGACAATCGTTCCGTGCCTTTTTTCTGTGCAGATGCCATACCACAGCAAGCATGAAGCCCACTCAGCTCACTTTGGCAATTAGGAGCACATTAAACTCCACATGCATTATCCAGCAGTATATGCAGCACCAGAACCTGGCAAAGCAATACCGGGCAAGTAGGCGATGTCAGCGTGGTGACGAGAGTGATGAGGACATGGACACAGACTTCTCTCAAAGCACGGGCCCTGGCAACATGGGCATCATGGTACTAATGGGGCAGGTTCATGCGGTGGAACGCCGATTCTGGGCTCGGGAAACAAGCACAGACTGGTGGGACTGCATAGTGTTGCGGGTCTGGGATGGTTCCCAGTGGTTGCAAAACTTTCGCATGCGTAAGGGCACTTACATGGAACTTTGTGACTTCCTTCCCCCTGCCCTGAAGCGCATGAATACCAAGATGAGAGCAGCCCTCACAGTTGAGAAGCGAGTGGCAATAGCCCTGTGGAAGCTTGCAACACCAGACAGCTACGGGTCAGTCCGGAATCAATTTAGAGTGGGCAAATCTACTGTGGGGGCTGCTGTGATGCAAGTAGCCAACGCAATCAAAGATCTGCTGATATCAAGGGTAGTGCAGGTCATAGTGGATGGCTTTGCTGCAATAGGATTCCCTAACTGTGGTGGGGTGACAGATGGCACCAGAGCACCAACCCGGCAAGTATATAAACTGCAAGGGGTACTTTTCAATAGTGCTGTAAGCATTGGTGGATCACAAGGGACGTTTCACCAACATGGGGTGGCCGGGAAAGGTACATGACACTTGCATCTTCAGGAACTCTGGTCTGTTTCCAAAAGCTGCAGGAAGGGACTTTATTCCCAGACCAGAAAATAACTGTTGGGGATGTTGAAATGCCTATAGTTATCCTTGGGGACCCAGCCTACCCCTTAATGCCATGGCTCATGAAGCTGTACCCAGGCAGCCTGGACAGTAATCAGGAGCTGTTCAACTACAGGCTGAGCAAGTGCAGAATAGTGCTAGAATGTGCATTTGGATGTTTAAAAGCATGCTGGTGCAGTTTACTGACTCGGTTAGACTTCAGCAAAACCAATATTCCCACTGTTATTACTGCTTGCTGTGCGCTCCACAATATCTGTGAGAGTAAGGGGGAGACATTTATGGCGGGGTGGGAGGTTGAGGCAAATCGCCTGGCCACTGGTTACGCGCAGCTAGACACCAGGGTGGATAGAAGAGCACAGGAGGGCATGGTGCGCATCAGAGAAGCTTTGAAAACCAGTTTCAGGAATGGCCAGGCTATGGTGTGAAAGTTTTGTTTGTTTCTCCTTGATGAAACCCCCCACCCCCTTGGTTCACTCTACTTCCCTGTAAGCTAACCACCCTCCCCTCTTCAAACCACCACTTGCAGAGGCAATAAAGTCATTGTTGCTTTACATTCATGCATTCTTTATTCATTCAATCACACAAATAGGGAGATAACTGCCAAGGTAGCCCGGGAGGGGTAGTGGAGGAGAGAAGCACCAGGAGGGGTGGTGAAGGAGAGAAGGACAAGCACTTTCAAACTTACAAAAAAAAAAAAAAAAAAAACTTATTGAATGCCAGCTTTCTGTTGCTTGGGCAATCCTCTGGGGTGGAATCGCTGAGGGGCCGGAGGCCCCCCCCCGCCATGTTCTTGGGCATCTGGGTGAGGAGGCTATGGAACTTGGGGAGGAAGGTGGTTGGTTAAAAAGGGGCTGTAGTGGTCTGTGCTCCTGCTGCCTTTCCTGCAGCTCAGCCATACGCTGGAGTATATTAGTTTGATCCTCCAGCAGCATCAGCATTGAATCCTGCCTCCTCTCATCACGCTGCTGCCACCTTTCAGCTTCAGCCCTCTCCTCAGCCCACCACCTCTCCTCCTGGTCATTTTGTGCTTTCCTGCACTGTGATATTGTTTGCCTCCACGCATTCATCTGTGCTCTGTCAGTGTGGGAGGACAGCATGAGCTCAGAACATTTCATCGCGAGTGTGTTTTTTTTGCCTTCTAATCTTCGCTAGCCTCTGGGAAGGAGAAGATCTTGTGATCCTTGAAACATATGCAGCTGGTGGAGGAAAAACAAAGGGACAGTGGTATTTAAAAAAAAAGACACATTTTGTAGGACAATGGGTACACTCCTTCACGGTCAACCTTGCTCTTAACATTACATACATAGCACATGTGCTTTTGTTCCAAGTTGCATTTTGCCTCCCCCCCCCACCCTGTGGCTAGCCCCTCCCCATGGCTAACAGCGGGGAACATTTCTGTTCAGCCACAGACAAACAGCCCAGCAGGAACGGGCACCTCTGAATGTCCCCTGAAGAAAAGCACCCTATTTCAACCAGGTGACCATGAATGATAATCACTCTGAGGATAACACAGAGAGTGAAAGAACAGATATTGTTTGAATGCCAGCAAACACACTGCAATGCTTTGTTCTGCAATGATTCCCGAGTATGTGCTACTGGCCTGGTGTGGTAAAGTGTCCTATCATGGTGGACGGAATAAGGCTGCCCTCCCCAGAAACCTTTTGCCAAGGCTTTGGGAGTACATCCAGGAGAGCTGCAAATGCCAGGGCAAATTAATGATTAAACATGCTTGCTTTTGAACCATGTATAGTATTTTAGAAAGGTACACTCAGAGGTCCCCTTTCCACCTGATGGGTCCGGGAGGCAGCCTTGGGTGGGTTCGGGGGGTACTGGCTCCAGGTCCAGGGTGAGAAACAGTTCCTGGCTGTCGGGAAAACCGGTTTCTCTGCTTGCTTGCTTGCTGTGAGCTATCATCTTCCTTGTCCCCAAAACCTGATTCTGTGTTGCCTCCATCTCCACTGAAGGAGTCAAACAACACGGCTGGGGTAGTGGTGGCTGAACCTCCTAAAATGGCATGCAGCTCATCATAGAAACGGCATGTTTGGGGCTCTGACCCGGAGCGGCCGTTTGCCTCTCTGGTAGGCTTGCCTCAGCTCCTGAAGTTTCATGCGGCACTGCTTCAGGTCCCTGTTATGGCCTCTGTCCTTCATGCCCTGGGAGATTTTGACAAAGGTTTTGGCATTTCGAAAACTGGAACAGAGTTCTGATAGCACAGATTCCTCTCCCCATACAGCGATCAGATCCTGTACCTCCTGTTCTGTCCATGCTGGAGCTCTTTTGCGATTCTGGGACTCCATCCTGGTCACCTCTGCTGATGAGCTCTGCATGGTCACCTGCAGCTTGCCACACTGGCCAAACAGGTAATTGAAATTCAAAAGTTTGTGGACCTTTTCCTGTCTATCTGGCCAGTGCATCTGAGTTGAGAGTGCTGTCCAGAGCGGTCACAATGGAGCACTCTGGGATAGCTCCCAGAGGCCAATACTGTCTAATTGCATCCACAATACCCCAAATTCGACCCAGCAAGGCTGATTTCAGTGCTAATCCCCTTGTCGGGGGTGGAGTAAGGAAATCGATTTTAAGAGCCCTTTAAGTTGAAAAAAGGGCTTCGTTGTGTGGATGGGTGCAGGGTTAAATCGATTTAATGCTGCTAAGTTCAACCTCAACTTCTAGTTTAGACCAGGGCTCAGAGTCATGACAGACTATATTGCCTGCATATTTTACAAAACAGGCAAGGCAGATCAAGGTCCCAGTCCTTATGCTTGGAGGCACTGAAATTATGGGGCTGGTGTATCCAACGTGACACCACCACCTCAGCCACATAACTCCCTGGACATCAGAACACCACTGTGGATTCATTGAGCAGGAGATTCTCCCATGATCACAAGTGGCAACTGGATATGTGTATTCTTCAGCTACTCGCAATTCCCTGCCAGAGATCTTTTTGCCGCACCGCAAAACACCTGCTGCTCTCAAGTCTGCTCAAGAGTTGGACTAGGAGATAGATCTCTGAGAGACTCATTCTTCATCACATGGGATTCACCACTGCTCTATACCTTCCTTCCCTCCCCTCCTCTTTTTCAAGTACTCCAGAAGATCCAGAGGGACTGAGCCATGTCATCCTTATAGGTCCAACATGGCCACAAGAGATCTGGTATACTTACCTCCTTTGCATGATTGTATGCTAACTGATCTCTCCATCCAACTCTGATTCCTTTCAGAGGATGCAGGTCGCATCTTCCACCCCAATCCACAGCTGCTACACCTGAAAGCGTGGTTCCTCCATTGTTCTGAGATTTGTTAATAACCTGTTCAGAAGTAGTTAAACAGATACTCTTGAATAGCAGATGCAGCATGACGAGATACATCTAGCTCCACAAATGGACTAGATTCCAATGCTGGTGTGCCTCCCATCACTGGGACACAATGAGCGCTCTACTACCACTTATCCTGAACTATACTGATACCTTAAATGATTGGAACTCTATTTGTGTGCATTTGGCAGCCATCACGACTTTCCACTGCTACACAGGATGGCCACTCCGTCTCCACACCCCCACTCATGAATCGTTTCCTGAAGGGCCTCCAAAATCTTTACCCTCACATACGGGATCCAACCCCAGCCTGGGACCCTGGCCTCATCCAATGCTCTCTTACTAGACCTTCATTCAAACCAATGACAACATGCTCCTACGTTCATTTATCAATTAAAATGGCATTTCTTCTCACCATCACATCTGCCAATGGGTTGGTGAAACTGGAGCCCTTATGACATATTCCCCCATACACAATTTTTCATAAGACAAAGTTACACTACCTTCACATCCCAAATTTTTACCCAAGGTACCATCCTCTTTCTATCTTAATCAACCTATCCACCTTCCTTGCTTCTTTCCAAAGACCCATGGTACTGACAGGAGGCAGCACTGCACACCATGGATGTCAGATGAGCATTAGCTTTTTACCTGGACAGAACTAAACCTTTCTGAAAACCACCACATTTATTCCTTTCAAACGGCCAAAAGATCCAAGGGCACAGCCATCTTTAAGCAACACCTTTCTAAGTGGATCTTACATCTGTCCTACCAACTACACAATTGACAACCTCTTACTGGAATGAGAGCACATTTCACCCACTTGTTCTCCACCTCCATTGCTTTTCTCAATCATGTCCCCATCGCTGACATTTGTAAAGTGGCCACATGGGCATCAGCTGACACTTTTGCCCATCTCTACGCCATTACTCACACCACTGCTGCAGACACTCTCCTAGAGCATACTGTTCAATCATCTTCAGTAAATACCACTCTGAAGCCCCAGTCTTTCAATTAGGGGCAATGCTTTCTAGTCACCTACAGTGGACATAGGGACATCACGTGAAGAGAAGTTACTGCACAGGATGAGTAACCTGAGGTTCTTTGAGGTGTGTGTCACTCTAGGTGCTCAATTACCTGCCCTCCTCCCCTCTGCTTCAGAACTGAAACAATCTCTGCAGCAGAGAAGGAACTGGGGAGCAGTTGGATCGCACAGCACTATATGTGTATTTCCCACTCACAAATGTGAAAGGGGGGAGTTGTGCATGTGCGGTGGGCACTGAAGAAGATCTCCAATCCCAGGTGCAGGAGGCACTGCCACACATACAGTGGAGCACCCATAAAGACACACATCTCAAAGAACCTCAGTTATCGCACAGGGTAAATGACCTTCTCATTTGAGATACCAATATATAACCAATACTCATAACTTCAGATGAAGTGACGATACATGGATTTAACTAGGATAATCATACTTGACAGATCGTAACTTTTCTGTTGACACCTTACATGATACACTTTGTATAAAATTTGTTGCAATTGCATAACAGTGGCAGCAACAAATATACAAATGGTCATCTTCAATCATACAGCATATCCCTTAGTAAACAAAATTCTATACCAGCAGAGGACCAGCAGTTGTGGCTGGAGGTGGCACAAAGGGCTTGCGGTAGTGCCTCAACTTATGCTCTCTGTGAGGGCTGCTTGGGAGACAGAGCATCTGAATCAGTGTATGATTTGTCGCCCAACTTGACGCAGCTTGGGAAGGCAACAATGTGCTTAGGGCCAGTCCCTGTTGAGGATCTGCCCTTATGCCTATGGCAGTGCTTATGTGCCCAGTGCTCCTGGGGTTGCAGCCATACCATGGGCACCAGCATGCAAGAGGGAGCTAGGGGCATGCTCACTCCAGTGACGGGTGCCACTCCAGTGGATCTGATCACACACATGGGTACATAGCCTCCTCCATCAGATACTTGCAGAGGCAGAGTTCTCTGGCTTCCCAATGCGAGGCAAGAATGAGCGGCAGATGGAGCAACATGATGTTGACTTCACCAAAGCAGTAGAGACAACATTGGTGCTTATCACTCACCAAGAAGGAGCATGGGCATGAAGCACAGTCCTTGAAGCTGGCTTTCCAGGACAATACCTGGGAGGGGTCACTCACACAGTAACAAATTCCAACAAGAGAGCAGATCTAACCAACTAACTCTAGGCAACTAGAAAAAACTATAAAACTACGCACAACAACAGCAGGAACAAACAAAGAGTTCTCTTAGGAAGCTAAGAGCACCAAGGAACAGGTGTTCTGACTCTGGCCACGTGGCAGTAAGCGGGAACTGGAGCAGTGTTGACCCGCACAGCCTCTTAAAACCTCAAACGCATGTGCAGGTCAATGGATACTATTATGAAAAGTTGCAGCTCCATCACATGGTGCTCATGTGCGCACTCATCTGCAATCCATATAGGGACCATCATGCAAAGAAAAATGTCCATACATCCTTTTTTTTTTTTAATTGTATTCCAGAAGCCTCTTTCAGGACATCTTTGGATTTTTTCTAACTACAAAATGTTTATCAAGATATATTGCTATACCATATAGGATTTGCCCTGTTTATGGAGGGGAAAATAGTCTGGTGGAACAAGTATTCCACAGGAGGAATGGTGTTTGGAGTGAATATAGAAGTTTGAGGAATCTTATGCTCAAATAAATTGGTTAGTCTAAAGTACTCCTTTTCTTTTTGCGAATACAGACTAACACGGCTGCTACTCTGAAACCTTTGAGAAAACTGTTCTACTCTAAATTAAACACCTGTTCAATATATTATGAACTCATTCAGAACACCAAAATACTGAAAAGATCCTCCACTACAAGAAATATTCACATCACTGTTGGGTTAGAAGCTAGCTGTAGCAAGTCCAGCCCACAATTTTTTTTTAAAAAAATGTACTTTTGTATGAGTATTTTGCAACCTCCCAAAATGACCCCATGTCTGTTTTATTTTGAAAAAAGGTCTTATATGTACTTGAAGGTAGGGGTCAAAACTCACTCAAGAATGGCACAAATCATAAAAGTAAGGAAGCCCTTCCACAAATTTAAATTCTTGTTTCCACTACAGTGGAAAATATAACCTCTTCAGGTTAAGTCTAATCCTTAACATACATAAACTTAATATTCATTCAAACATTTCAGGAAAAAAAAACACATACAACCTCAACAACTTGAGTTACAGTCTTTCAGTCGGATATAAGACTGGCTTGCTTGCAGTGGGGAGGAATAGTTGGAAAATTACAGTGGGTACTTTGTTTATTGGGATATATATTTATTTAGCAAACATTGACCTTTGATAAAAACAAGCAATGGTTAAAACCAATAAAGGAAATTGCTGAAATTCAAAATGAGCATCCTGGATATTTGACATAAGATTTGACCATAAACAAGCAAGGCTCTCTTTTGTTCATTTGTTGATTAAAAGAGTTTTTCCAAGGAATAATTATCCAAATAAGGCAGACTCAAAATCTTTGCTTGCCCCCTAGTCATTCAACAGTCATATTAAGGTGAATTTTATCATTTATGTAGTAGCATTAAATAGTTAATCAGATGGGGCAAATCTTCAACTTGTATAAATCATAATGTTGAGGAGATTCTCCTACCTGCCTGGTAAGTACCAGAGGTAAGCGTTATCCCCATTTTACTAGGAATGAATGGGCATGACTTGACTTAGTCCAAGAATCTGTGTCAGATAGAGATGTAGTTTGATTAATATATGGGGGAGAGGGGGGAGGAGGAGAAGGGCAGCTCCAGTCAGGCTAATGGGGGCCATTTGAGGGTGGGGGTAAATTATGTCCTGAGGCTTGCAGTCTGGAGGGTACTGCTGCCCCAAACTACACCCATGGTCAGAGACAAGATTAGAAAGCAGGAGTCCTTTGTTTTCAGTCATGTGCTTAAATTACTAGACCAGGCACCTCTCATGCTATTAGACTTTGTGGCCAGAGGTCATACTTACTGTTATTTAGCTGCACTATTTTCTACCATTGTGAATGGATTTGGGTGCTATGTTTTACAACTATGCAATATTTGCTCGCATGCGTATAACCTGTAGAATACTATGGGTAAGAATTAAATTTTAATCAAAAAGATACTCAGACAATGATTCAGACAGGAAACCAACTTTGCAGGCTATATATTCAACCTCTGAAACAAATTGCATCACAGCTGACAATAAGCATTTCACTGAGATCTAACTATTATGCATTTGGACAAACAGAACTAGCAGGCCCATCTGCAATAGTGGCACCTGAAGCTACAGTAGGGTCTCCTCAAATCAAGGTAACTGTGACCAGGTCTTTCATGATGAGTCCCAAAAAATGAACCACAAGTGACTATAGGAAGGTCTGTGACTAACATCATTTTTTTTGGGGGGGGGGGGGGGAAAATCAGTGACACTAATGATCAGTTTACACTGGTTTAAAGTTAGTTTACTCTTTCAAAGCTCATTTCAAAATGAAATGGATAAGAAATACTATTTTAAAAAATGAAAGCTGAAACTAAACTTTATGTTCATAGGCCCACCAAATCCATGAAGGGAATTTGGGACTCTGAAGGCCAATTTTCTCTGAGTATAGAGGGTTTCATACTCAGAATTACATCAGTGCAGAACTTCTCTTGAGCAATAATTGCCTCCAAAATATAGAATATAATGTTCAAACACACCTTATTGTCAACAGATCAAAAAGCTACAGTAGTTACTGTTTTGCTCTGCAACTGTAGAGGCAAATGCCAACCAGGAGAGGGAGCACAAGTCAACTATAAATCTTATTTCCCAGGGCTGTATGTTGCTGACAAATATAATCATGTTGCCAAAAAAACAAACAAGGGATAAAAATCAATCCTTACTTAATAAAACAGGGCAAAACTGATTAGGAAAGAGGTGAACCATTTACTAGTTCCAAAGAGATGACCTAATTAAAGAATTCCTAATTTTGAGAGTATCTGGATCTGGAGGTTTGGTGCTGCTCATTACACAAATGAGCTGTGTGTCTTGTGTTTTGAAGATGTGCATCATCTGGACTACTAGAGAGATTACCAAACTTCTTTTGTGCCTCTGATAGTTGCACAACTCGCACTAGGACAGCTTATTTCCTCTGTGTGACCGTTTTCTTTCAGAGGAGGGATCATGGGCTCTCATATTGCTTTCCCAGCCTTCCTGGGAGAGGAAGCTCTGGCCAACTTCTGCTAACACAAGAACAAGAACCTGGGAGCAGGACCTGAACATGGGATCCCTCCATTGTTTGGCCTATCCTTTGGCTTACCATGCTGTGTCTGCCATTTCTCGATACCTGAATTGGCTTTTCTGGAAGTAGTGTTGATTGAAAAACCTCAGCCAGATTCTCCTCTGAGTTACAACACACATATCCACTAATATTTACAGTTACTTTCCAGGGACAATTTTCCAATGCCTGGCCTCTAGCTGCTGAGCAATTAGACTTGTGTGTTAGTGAATTTTATTTCTCTGTAGGTGTCCACCATCCTTCTACATCCGCCTCCCCTCTGCATGTTTTGAGCCCCTCTGTTTATGCACTCCTCCTGCATAAGGTCAGCCTTTGGGGCAGGCAATCAGGGTAGCCTACTGAGGGCACCAAATCTCTGCTCCCCCAGGCTTCTCTTTCCTGTGAGAACCTCTTACAATAAGATTGTCTTTTCCCTGCTTCCCTCACTACCCTTTCTGCCAGGTCTCTTTTCACCCTGACCTTTTCAGCCTCCAGAGACAATATGGGAATTTTTAGGGCTCCAGCTTTCTGCAGCTTCCCTGCTGCTGTCAGTGTGGTGCCTCCTGCTCTGAGAGCAACCAAAAGGTGATCGGAAGGATCAGGGCTGGAGCTGCTGGAAAGATAACTGAACAGAGGAAGAGCTGAGGCTGTGCTTAGAGTTGAGCAAAATTTTTGTACCAAAACTTTTCAGAAAAAAAGAAAAAGTGCAGATTTGGGCTGACCAAAGTATTTTGTGATTTTGCTGAATTATTTTGCTAGAGTTGGGAATACTACAAAAATTCCCCAAAAACATTTTGTTTTGACGTTTTTGAAATTAGAAGTTTAGAGATTTGAAATTACTTAATTTTGAACTTCCTTTAGATTTTTTAAACAAACAAAAATGCTTGAATTTAAAACATTTTGGGTCATACAAAACATTTAATTCAACCCATTTTTTTAAACTTTTCAATTCACCAAAAATCTTGAAAAAATTCATTTTCAGATTGACCAGAAACAAAAGTGGTTTGATTTTATGGAACTGGCAGCAGAAATTAAAAAACAAAAAAAAAAAAAAAAAAAACCACCCATTGACACAGCTCTAGCTATAGCACAAGACTAATTCTGCTATCTTTTTCTGTTTCCCTAGGATGGTGGCAGCTTCAGACAGCTATGTTTGCACTGTTTGTGACAGCTATGGTTACATGATGTATCCTGTTGGACTTCAGTGGAGTTATGTGAGTGTAACTGGGAAAATGTGGTCCAACCAAATTCTGTTGGACTCCTAATCCCTTCTTCTCTAAGGGTATTTCTCACATCTTCATCCTGCAGGGAAATTCTATCCCTAAAAAGCACACATGGACTTTTCTTTCTCCTACAGGGCATGCTACTGAATGCATCTTTCCTTAAAAGAACCTGGTCCTTCATTAACAGGGAGGCAATATGTTCTGCAAAGAGGGTCACAAACATTCAGTACAGTAGCTGGTGAGAAATTAAAAGCAAGCACAAACTGGTCAGGGATTATGTCATCAAATAAGACTGTGATTAACATTTAATATTCCCAATCTCTTCTCCTTATTCAGTTTTAGTAGCACAGTTATAATTTTGTATCAGTTATGTAAAACATTTTTGGTGTATGTCAGTGCCAAGCATAGTGGAGTAACATAGAAACTACAAATGTAAAAGGAATAAGTAAACATTAAAATCTAATAGTTACCAAGTTTGTGATGCATGGGCAGATTTTCAAGTAATTGTGTATGCAGTTACTTTGACTGTAGGTGTGTCACATAATTGGACAAGTAAATTAAGTAATTAGCTGTGAAAACAAGTGCACATTTTTCATGTTCACTTTTCTGAAGATCTGTCGTACATGTGAATTTCTCAAATACATTCACTGAAGTAATTCATACTGAACCAAAAATCACATAGCTCTTCATTCACAATATTAAAGGCAACAGGACAGACATAAATAACATTTTGCAGTGTAGTTGTAGCCATGTTGGTCCCAGGATATAAGAGAGACAAGGTAGGTGAGGTAATACCTTTTACTGGACCAAATTCTGTTGGTGGAAGGGACAAACTTCAAGCTTAACAGAGCTCTTCCTCAGGTCTGGAAAAGGTAACTAGAGCGTCTACCCTAAATACAAGGTGGGACATATTGTTAATCATAAGGGTTCAGACACACAGGATCATTATATTGATTGCTTCAGGGGAAAAAAAAACCAACCGTGAAATCCTCAACAAACATTACATCCACCATAATCTCTTCACTGCCGTGAAGATAGTTATACAGTCCGCAAAATCCAGCCACCAGATAGTGATCCAACCAGCAGACAAAGGGAGTGCTATCGTAGTTCTTAATTGTGATGACTCTCTTAATCAGGCCAAGAGACAACTGACACCACCTACTATAAAGAACTCAAAGAAGACCTTGAACCACAATTCACACATGAATTTAAAGATACAATCAAATCCTTTCCCAAACAACTTCAAGAAAAATTCTACAACCTCATTCCCCACAAACCCACCCCAGGGACCTTCTACAGTCTTCCAAAAGTACACAAACAAGGAAACATAGATAGACCCATCATATTTGGGCCACGGCACTCTGTCAGGACTCTTAGAAACCATCCTCAAACCACTCAGACAAAGGGCCAATTTCCTCCAAGACACTACCAACTTCCTCCAGAAACGCTGCAACATTAACAACCTTGCCACCATGGATATCATCTCCCTGTACACCAACATTCACTATCATGACAGCACTGCTGCCTGCCTCAAAGACTTGCAGGATAATGAACAATGCTCAGAAATGCACCCCAAACGTATCGGACTCCTCTCTTTCATCCTCACTCACAGCAATTTTACATTTAACAGATACTTTGTCCAAATCATGGGAACACCCCTGGCTACTATGGCATATTAGGGAGCCATCAATCTCTTTGTGGGCCATCTTGAGGAAGAATTTTGTACCACAAAACCAATGGTATACCTTGGACACAATGATATTCTCTTCCTCTGGACAGATGACAAACTCCCTCTTAGATTTCCACCACAATTTCAATAATCGTCACCCATATATCCAACTCTCTCCAGAATATTCCTGCACCAGCAGCAACTTTCTGGACACCACAATCAACTTCAACAATGGAACCCTACAAATGACTATATATTAAAAAAAAAAAAAATAAATAAAAACACCATACACACATTGCTCACCAGAGTTACTTCCACAGATTCAGCAACCACCAAGGAATCTGTTATTTATAGGCAGGTACTTAGATATCACAGAATTTGCTCCCAAAAGAAAGTATGGGGTACATACCAAATCAAACTTAAAACTTTTTTCACCAAGCAAGGACACTCCACCAGAGTAGTAAATCACATCATGGAATGGGCCTCCCAAATACCCCTAAAGAACCTGCTTCAATACAGAAAAAACAAAACAACCCAACCCACCACTGGCCACGCACCCCTAGTTGTTACCCACCATCCCACAATGGAACCCAAACAGGATATAATCAAATAGTTACAACCCATAGTTAATGGAGACTATGTCCTGGAAAAAAAAAAAAAAAAAAAAATCTTTCCTGAAACCCCTCTTTTGGCCTTCAAACAACCACCAACCTCATCACCAAAAGGAAGCTCTCCACAAATAAGGACACAAACTCAAAGTGGCACCAGATCCTGCCAGAACAACAGATGCAAATCTTTCAGACATATCTCCCTGTAGTAAGCTGATGACTCACTGGCATGGCACCGCCTGTCAGTCTTCCTGGGAATTAGCTCTTCCACCCTGGAGTGCCCTCTGTATGCCAGTGTCTCGCTTGCCACTGCCCCCCCCATGTCCCTCCCAGACCCCAGTACCCCTTTATCTTGGGTGCTGCCCCCTGGCAGTACACCCTCTCTCTGGGTCTCCCCATCCAGAGGAACCCCCAACCCTCTATCCCCACCTCACCTCAGTCTCTGGCTACTGCCAGTCACCATCTAATCCCCACTCACTGGAGCAGACTGCAGCGTACAAGCCATTCAGCATTAGCAAAGGGGGGTTTGGACCTGCTGCCTTTGCCTAACCCCTGAGCTGAAGCCTCTGCAACCCCAGTTCCTGGTTTGGCCTTTGACAAGGCCTGCAGCCTGTGGAGTTGCCAGATGGGAGCTCCCCTGCTCCTCTCACCTTTCCCCAGTCCTGCTCAATTGCCTGCACCCTCAACTCCAAGGCAGCTAGGTTCTTTTCCCTCAGAAGCTAGAGGGAGAGTATCTAGCTCCTGGCTCATAGCCCTTTTATCAGGGCCAGCTGAGGTCCAACTGGGGCGTGGCCCAACTGTGACTTCTTCCCCAATCAGCCTAGCTTTTAGCCCACAGCTCCTGCCCTCTCCCAGGGCTGGCTGTAACCCTTTCCAGACCAGGGAGCAGGTGACCACCCCGCTACACTCCCACAACACACAGATTTCAAGATCTATGATTCCTACACATGCCTTCTCCCAACATGTGGTGTACCTCATCCAGGGCATCAAATGTCCCAACAACTATGTGGGTGAAACCAGATATGCTTGAAAATGAATTCACACCAAAAAATGATAAAAGACAAAAGCATATTTGGATTAATACTTTACACAAGGTGATCACTCCAAATCTGACTTCTTAGTCCTCATTCACAAAGGAAACCTGCACAACACCCTCAAAAGATGAGCCTGCGAACTTAAATTCATAACTCTGCTGAATACTAAAAACCATGGACTTAACAGAGACACAGGTTTTATGGCTCATTATAACAGTTTGTAACACACCCTACTGCCCGCTAACCCTTAATTGCCCACTCAATTTTAAGTGATCTTCTACAGCAGGTATATACCTCTCACACTTAAATATCTGTCCCACCTTGTATTTAGCTTAGAGACACTGGTTACCTTCTCCAGACCTGAGGAAGAGCACTGTGATGCTTGAAAGACTGTCCATTTGACCAATGGAAGTTGGTCCAGTAAAAGATATTACCTCATCTACCCTGTCTCTCTCATAAATAATAGTGATATTTTTAGTTACAAATTATAACAGGACTAGAGAACGTTAAGATTTGCATTGTGCAAAGCAACTCATATTAGTCTGTTTCCATTTTTTTCTCTCTTCCTTTATTTCTTTTCAAACCATTTAGCCCTTAATCTATTTAAACAAAGCTAGGTCAAATCACCTATCTGAAGAACAGTTTGCCTAGAGAAGACAGAAAAAACAATGTTGTCTGACACTCTTCAAATACACTTTGTACCTTGTTGTTTTAGTGTCAGTTATTGACAGATCTAGTTGGGGAAATTTCTGGCCATATCACTAACAACAACAATTCAGTCTTATGCAGCACCTTTCACATCAGAACACATTACAAACTGCATTATAATCAGCCTATTGATAGCAGAGAAGGATTGTTGTGTGTATGGGAGAGTAGTGGAGAGTGTACATAAAATTGGTGTCCTTCAAAAGAAGGGTCAAAGTGAAGGACGTAAAATTCCAAACACAAACAAATACAAAATGACATATTTCAGCAACAATTTTTCCTAAGATGCATTAAGTGAATAACGCTTCCTTCCAAAATTGTTTGTAATTCAAACTCCTTTTATCTCACTTTAGATCTAATGGCAAACATTGTGAAATTGAGGTAGTTTATCTACCCATTTTTGGATTGCCCCAGTCTTTTTCTTTCTTTAAATACATGTTCAATGTCTGAGGTAAAATTCCCCCTCTTTATCACATAAGTAGTAAATAACATCTACAAATAAATTCAATGTCCCAGAATGAGGAGGATAGAAAAAAGGTATTCATTAGTGTGAGATATAAAAATGTACACTCACACTTCTGAAATCTAGGGCTGTTCATTTCACACTTGTGCAAAAGGCAAACAAACTTAATTCTAACTGGCAGCTGGACGACATTCCAAACAGCCACCACATTAATTCACTCACCTCAATCAGATTCCACTTGCAACCTGCACAGCTTGCTACCAGGAAGCTTGGCAATAAATTCTAAGTCTAAATACTGAACAACGTAGAAAATATGTTGACATATTATTGCACAGGGTGAGATGCTCTTGTTCAAGAACAGTAGCAAGCAAGGGATTGTCCGCCTGCTTTTGTTGTTTCTATTACTGAATTTGTAGAAGACTGGAGCTGTTCATCTAAAATATATTTTCAGGGTGAAAGCTCAATTTTTTAAACAGGGCTTCAATGGCAAAATTCTCTGTTAGTAAAGTCTAGGGCTCATTGTTTGATTACAACTAAGGCAGCATATGCTAATTATTTACAAACTTCTGATAACCAGGTGATATGATTATACTGGATCGATAATAGACTTAGGGTATGTCTACACTACAAACTTAAGTTGACCTATGTTAGGTCAATTAATTAGTGTTAGGTCAAGTAATTAATGCGGTGGCTGATGTCCACACTGCCCTCCTTCTGTTGGTGGTGCGTATCCTCACCAGGAGCACTTCCACCGACTGAAGAGGGGCAGTATGGGGGGGCTGAGAGCCAAGGCTCTCAGTTCTGTGCAGCTCCCCTCCAGGAACCCAGCTGCCCTCTGGGCTCTCAGCTCCACATTGGGAGCAGGGGGAAATGGCCGAGGATTCTCTCCTCCCTGCTGGGTCCAGGGGGCAGTGGCCCAGGCTTCTCATCTCCCTGAGTGGGGAGCTGGGTGCGGAAAGCCTGGACAGCAGCCCGGCTGGGAGCACGGATCCTGGAGCAGTTGGAAGCAGCATGGCTGGGAGCAGGGAGCCCGGGGCAGTGGGCAGCAGCCTGGCTGGGAGCGTGGAGCCAGGGCACGGCAGGGCTCTAGCTGGAGCCCACTACTGGCCCAGGCTTTCTTTTCTTTTCCACTGTATGGAGCCATGAAATTGACAAGAATGACAGCCAACTGCCGATGTAAGTAACGCAGTGTCTAGACCCACACTGCATTGCCCTAACTACACTGACATAAGCCCTATTCCTCTCCTGGAGGTGGAGTTATTATGTCAGTGTAGCAGGGCACTTACATCGGTGGGAGCAAGGCTGTAGCATGTACACTGACATAATTAGTTCGACCTAAGTTTGGAGTGTAGACCAGACCTCATTGTGCATTTGATTATGTTATGGAAGAGAATGCAAATGCAAGCAGCTATATAAGATCTGTTTACTACATTTCTTATAGAAAAAGATGTGTGAAAGCAAAAACTGAAAGCTATTAGTAAATAATGAAAGTCTTCTCTTAGAAAAATTATAGTGGTATAGGTTGTGTTCAGTTTTTTCCATTCACAAGGAACAACCATATTATTTCAATGTTTACATTATTTTTAGTTTAGATTAATGATAAATAAGAGGAACTTTTACTTTTGTTCTTTGTGAGCACAGTGTGCAGATGTATCTCCTCTGTAACAGACTGCAGCAAATCTGACAACAAAATGTCCACTGTCTCTGACTGCAGGTTTTCTTATTATTAAATTAAAAATGCAGTACACAATAAACAAAGACCTCACACTTGCATGGTTTCATACACCACAGATTGTTTTGCTTTGAAATACATTGGTTCAAGAAAACTGCTGCACTCTGAATCTGTGTCGCTAATATAAGAGCTGTAATCTAGATTTCCTTGTTTTCCCTACGCTGTTTTTCTGCTGATGGAGGTTCAGCTGGAAAAACATTCAGAAGCCCAGATGCTTTTCCAAGCTCTTTTGGTCTCCTGACTTTGGAGATCTGGGCTAGAAAACTCAAGAGAACAGGCTGTCTTTAGGTTTTTGGCTTTTTCGGTTTCTGGTTGGGCAGAACACATCGCAAAGATAGCCTTCCTTTCAGTATTTTGCTCTTTTCATTTCGGCTTGAGCCAGAACCGGAAGTGCAGATGTGCTCCAAAATGAATCAAACAACTTTTAGAACGTTAATAATTTTTTCAGTTTCATGTTTTGAGCAAAGTTTCAGATAAATGCATATTTTATGTAAACTGGTTCTATCCATGCCACCTTTTATCAATTAACTTCTAGTTTGTAAAGACTAGTTTGATGGGGATTCCAACGTTAGAGTTGGTAAAATATTCACTCTACCCGATTAGGTTTCCAGCTTGACTAATCTTTTTAGGGCCATTGCAGATAAAGTTGATAAAGGTACAGAATCTCACACAGCACAATTTCTCTGGATTTCAACTAAGTCTTAGATAAAATTCTATACAACAAGCTTCTGCTTCAACGAAAACTGTTGATTTTCAAACAATAGGATGATAAGTCACTATTTAAAACATAAAACAAAGAATGTTTGAATGAGAACTTTGTTTCAGTCTTGAAAAACTGTTACTTTTGGGTCAGATACTGCACCTTGATTTAGTATGGATTCCTCAGATTTCCTGTTGATTTGATCTCACATCCCACAAATGACATATTTTCAGTGCCCCTGTCTGTTTCTATTAATTCACCTCATAGCTACTTTTTGGGTTCTTCTGAGGCCACATCGAGTCTTCCCAATTCTAGATTGTTTATTATATGGCACGCCAGTAGTATTTTGGCTATAATGAGCTTTCTATAATAAATCTCATTCAACTCCAACTTTCCTTAAATTCCTCAACCCAAATTCAAACTGCACTACTTGTAGATCCTTGCCTTAAGAGATATTTTATTGGGGCAGCATACTTGAAATGAATAGGACAAGAATTTTTACAGGACATAAACTTTACAAAAGTCTAACTCTTTTGGAACAGCATATTTCAGGCTAGAAACTCCAAGTTTGTTCTGTTCTTCTGCCCTCCATGAGCCCTAATGCTTTTCAGTATTTTTGGATGCTCTCATGCTTAATTTTGGAGGCTGGAGCCATTTGCTATGGATTTTTGAACCTCTCAATAGTCAGAACTGTTTTTTGGACTTTCAAGGATATCTACAGTGTTAACCTTGCTTTAATGGCTAACTAGCTTAGGGCCTAGTTCTGCAGTCCTTTCCCATTCAAAACTTCTGTTGAAATCAATGGGCCTTAAGTAGATAATATCATTTGAAATGTCTTCACCTTAAAAGGAGCATACACAAGGGGACACTGTTTAGGGGCAGATTTATTTTTATGGGGATTAGGTGGAAGAAGGGTACCCTAACTTTGCATTTCCAAACATTTCTGTGTTTTAGGGGTTCCAGAGTGTAATCTGAGCTTTAAATTTTCTGGCTTTCTGGAAATTTAAAGTTTGTGTTTCTTGAAAGCTTCCATGTTCTATTAAGTTTTTTGTTTTAAGTTATTTCTAGAGATTTAAAACCTTAACACCAGTTTAGTGACCATTTTTTGACCTGGGAACAGTGTTGCCAATGCTTGTGAATCTTAAAATGTTTGGCACTTTCCTCAAAGCCCCAGCTCCTGGACTGAGTGAAACTGGGAACTTCAGATTTAAATTGTTTTAAATTAAGTTTCCTCTTGGTTGCAGAGCAGAGTTTGTAAATGGAAACAAATTTATGATAAAGGCTCAAAAACCAGAAAGTAACTAGAACCCCTCCCCCATTTTTTCTATAATCTCAGGATTTTGAAGTCAATCCCATGATTTTTTTAGACCAAACTCATGATTTTTAAACATTTGGGGGTAGAAGTACCATATGTTTTAATGCAGCTTTGAAGCCAAAGGCTTCAACACACTTATAAAACAGCAGCTGACAGAACAAAACAAATAAAAACATTAGCATTATAGTTCAATGTTATCCTTCAAGTGATATAATTGAGGTGCATATTTATTCACAGTCAGTGACTTCCATATGAAATCTGTTCAGTGTACAAGTCATAATGATGTTTTTTCTATCAGACTGAAAATTCCAGCTTTTGTGTGAAAACAGTGTTCTTTCTGCCTCATCAGTAATAACGATTCTGCAATAGGAGATCAGCTGACAATTTTGTTGATGACGTGCAAAACAGAATAGTAGCCTACTCACTCTCCCAAAGCTCTATCAGCTCTGTAGTGCTAACAATAGTAAAAACAGGTTTTTGGTCAGCAAAGTAAGGAGCTATAACTCCAAAATATGCAGGGAGTAGTTTTGTTGAATAAAAATGTGTTTTAACATAGTAATTTTGCTGACCATTAGCCTGCCTTAAGCTCTCAACACTCAGAAGATTGTACATTCCACCCTTAAACAGCTGGTTCTGTCTGTTCTGAGAGGTTGGTGGGAATCCCAAGACAACAGGACTGGCATCACTGCACACTTTTGAGTTAGCACTACAGTAATTCTGATTTTCCTCCCACTCCACTCCCAGCATTATGAGGCTGAAACTTTTCTCTGTTGAAAAGAAAGGGATACACTTTTTGTGGTGACATCTTTAAAATGTAAGTACAAAGACAAGATATTTTCTATTCAGTATATTTTTAATGGGAATCTTCATCAGATATACTGGGCTGAGTCCTGATACTGATGACAAGTTTACTGGTGTACAATGAGGCAGGGGAAAGGGCATAGGCATAGGTTTTTCTCCCCTTTAAGCAGCCAGGCAAGATACTTACATCATGCCCAGAAGTACAAATGGCAAGAGGCATGCTAGTGTGCAAGCCACATAGCAACAGCAAATAGCCAACAGTCTATTGGGCTCCAAACTGGCCTCCAAACCAACTAGCGTGCATGTTTCTATCAAGCCGCAACAGGATCCACATGTAAACTGCAGCCTGCCCTGAGTCATCCTGCTATGCTCAACAAAATATCTTATGCCATAAGCAAAGTCAGCTACCCACCGAGAACTGCTAAATTGGCCCTTATCTCTACTGCCTCAGACACGGCTAGAATGTAGTTCTGTATTAATTTAAATGTGTTCTTGAACACATCAGCCATCATTTTCTACCATGTACTGCAAAAAGGGCTAGGAATTATGAGTCTTTCCTCAAATCTCCTCCTCATCCCTCTAACAAAAAATTCCTGACAGTTTGAACATGACAAAGCCTCTTTCAGGGTGGGGGGTGAAGTCTTAACATGAGCAGGAATGATTATTGGCATTTCAGCTTTCAGCCAGAATTATTGGCTTAATGAGTGAAATGAAGTCATTTTCAGTGCTATCTTCAAGTATGGAATGTCCCTTAAAATATGTGTGTTCCCTCCATAAAACTGTTGAAGACTCTAACAGAGTTACATATAAAAGTGAACTGTCTCATTACAGATGGTTTAAAAACCGTGGGAGAATAAAGCATCATTTGGAATGGACTATAAATTCTTGATTAACAGGGGTATGAAGAAAGACAAAATCAATCTTCTGGGACACACCACCCTCTACTCAGGGCAGACTGCAAGATTACAATCCAGCCCATGGCAAGGACTAATTTAACAAAAAAATGCACAAACAACATAGGCAGTCTGCAACCATATGCTCAGATGTCTGACTCGGTATCTGAATCAAGAATAATGAACTCAACAGCTGGAGAAACACATACACAAATACTACAAACGTGGAGGCAATATCCATGTGACAAGTTGTATTTATCATGGACCTACAACTGCCTAACCTACCCTCTGCCCATTAAGCCATCTCCACCACTGGGACTAACTGAGCAGCTTGAAATAATTAAAAAACCCAAATTGCCATTTAAATGTTTCCTTTCCCCTTCAACTTTAGAACTTTCCCACCAAATGTGGAAACCACACAGACCTATGACTCAAGAGCAGCAATATTCACTGCTACACTTGATTCAAGATGGGATACCTCACAACCTGTCAACCTTTTGATGTGGCACAATACTGCCTTACAACTCTGGTAGGCCTTGAAATAGCAGACCTTAAAATCAAGACATTATTAAGCATGGAAAAGCTATTCTGGGGTCATGTTAGAGGTTTCCAAAATTGTATTACTTATGATTTTCCTCTCCCTAAAGGGCCTGTACAGTTGAACTCACAATACTAAAGTAACTTGATTTTACAGGAACAATATTTTAAATTATAGTACTAATATTTTTAGAAAGAAACCACCTCTAACGTTTCTAAAATAGATTTCCTGTAAAATGGTTCATAAAAGGAATGCCAGGTAGTATGGGGTGGTATAAAGGTATTATTGGCATGATCTTGGGATGGCCACCTTACTCACAAGTGATGAAGCCATGCATAAGTTATTCAAGCAATCCTAAATGAGTGCCAATAAAATCTTTGTGCCTAATGTCATTAGCCACAGAAAGAGCTCCCACGTACACGAATGCAGCTGAGATTTTATTGTTATCCCTTTTATTTTGAAGCACGTTTCTTTGGTGGGTTTACTAATAAATCACAGAAATCTGTTGCACAGAGTGTGACTAGCCTTATACAGTTATTTCCTCTCACAAAACTAGATATCCATAGAATTCCATTTGGGCACTTGCCAAATCTATTTGGATAATCAGATGGAGTCTGAGATGATATGGAGTAGGGAACAGTTGCATTTCTGTTATGAATCTTCAGTAACTGTGTTCTTTTTGCACTGCAAGCCTAGCTTAAGGACTACTTGGTCTGTGGCATTTATGTTCTCATTTCTGGCAGGATTAGACAGTGTGGCCCAATTCTGTGCTTGCACTACAGCGCGGCCATATAAATGATGTAAATGGCCTTCGGAGGCTCACTCTTCAGGGTATAGTCACTAGTCAGTAGTATAGCCAGCATAGTGTTTTTTATGCCACCCTGTCAATGGTTGCATTCACTGCTGTACCACCTCCTGGTATTAGGTCAGGACACTGCAGGGAACTTCATCCCCCATATTGGTCACCTTTTTGGCCCTTTCTGGGTCTTCCACAATAGCCCAGTTCTCTGGCCAGATCAACTCCTAAATTCAGTCACTTTCCAGGGTAATGCAAATCCAACTGCAAATCCATATCAAGAGGAGGAGATGGGTGGTGGTGGTTGGGGATTCCCTCCTAAGGGGGATGGAGTCATCCATCTGCCATCCAGACCGGGAAACTTAAGAGGTGTGCTGCTTGCCTGGAGCTAGAATTCAGGATGCGATGAGTGTCTGCCGAGATTGATCAAGTCTCCGGACTGCTACCCCTTCCTACTTCTCCACATGGGCACCAATAATACTGCCAAGGATGAACTTGAGCGGGTCATTGCAGACTATGTGGCTCTGGGAAGAAGGATAAAGGAGTTTGAGGTGCAAGTCATGTTTTTGTCCATCCTCCCTGTTGGAGGAAAAGGCCCAAATAGGGACCATCAAATTGTGGAAGTAAATGTGTGGTTGCGCAGGTGGTGTTAGAGGGAGGATTTGGATTCTTCGACCAAGGGATGTTGTTCCAGGAAGAAGGATTGCTAGGAAGAGATGGGATCCACCTAATGAAGAGAGGGAAGAGCATCTTCGCAGGCACACTTGCTAACCTAGTGAGGAGGGCTTTAAACTAGGTTTGCTGGGGGATGGAGACCTAAGCCCTGAGGTAAGTGGGGAAATGGGATACTGGGAGGAAACACAAGGAGGAGGGTGCAACAGGGAGGCCTCCTGATTCATACTGAGAAAGTAGGGCAATCGGCTAGTTATCTTAGGTGCCTGTATATAAACACAAGATGCCTGGGAAACAAGCAGGAAGAATTGGAAGTCCTGGCACAGTCAAGAAACTATGATGTGATTGGAATAACAGAAACTTGGTAAGGTAACTCACATGACTGGAGCACTGGCATGGATGGGTATAAACTGCTCAGGAAGGACAGGCTGGGGAGAAAAGGTGGAGGAGTTGCACTGTATGTAAGAGAGGATTATGATTGCTCAGAGTTCCAGTATGAAACTGGAGAAAAGCCTGTTGAGAGTCTTTGGGTTAAGTTTAGAGGCGAGAGCAACAAGGGTGATGTCATGGTGGGCGTCTGCTATAGACCACCAGACCAGAAGGACAATGCATCCCATGTCTTCCGGTCGATGGGGTCTCCTTCTGATCCCTTCCCTCAGATACTCTTCCAAATCATTCTCCGTTGTAGTGCCTGCGCAGAGAACCTGAAAACAGTTACTTACCTCTATCTGCATTGGGGGTACATGGGTTCTACTCTTTCTTCTTCTGGAGATCTTGTTACAGGGCCACATTCTACAGTTCTTACTCAGGCAAAACTCCCTTTGATGTCAATTGACAATGGGAACTTTGGGTAAGAACTACAAGATTTGGCCTATTTTGGAGGAAAATAGGCTATCTTTCAGTTTTCAGCAACAGACTCCTTCCAAGCAGTGAGCCAAACTCTGCTCTTGTTTTCACCACTGTTAGTCCAGAGATAGTATCATTGGGTTCCCTCTGGATTATAGTATTGTAACAGAGAAAAATGTAATCCTATGACTCAGTTTTTGAGGGACTTGTTTTGTTACTGTTTTAGCAAAGATGTTTGGGAGTTCATGCAAGCTCATCAACTGGTAGGCTTTTCCTGTAAAAGGAGTTTAGCACTGGAAAGGAATCAGAAACCACTTAGGAGGTTTTACTATGGACCACAAATATTATGGAGGCACAAGTTTTGCCAAGTGTTTAAATTGGGACCAGCTTCTTCAAAACCTTGATCATGTGAGTAGTTCCATCTACTTCAACTGGACTCACATTAGTAAGGACTGTTCATGTGACTGGGGCTTTGCCGGATCTGGCCTTTCTTGGCAAGGCTTTTCATGGCTCTACTGTATGTAGTTAACCTGCAGGTTTTTTTAAAAGGGATCCCATCAATAAAGTGGAAACAGATTTTTTTTAACTAAGTACTTTCAGTTAAATCTAAAAATGCTGCCTTTGTCAAAGGTTAAACTGTTCCCTTCCTTGCTCTTATACGCATTTTAAACAATCTACATTAAAAGCTATAAATATAAAATACAAGGGTACAATGAGGGTACAATCTAAGCAAAAGAAAACTTAAAACAAAAGGGAGGTTTTCTGTCCTTATTCAAATGCATAAAAGGTCAGCCAGCTGCTTGTGTTTAACTAATAAAAAAGTATTGTTTCACACTAAAAGAACAATTTACTTTGTGGATTAAAAACATTAAAAAGGCTCTTACCACAGTGAGCACTCACATACACAGGCAAAGCCAAGGGGAATACTCAAATTATTAAAAGCTCATCAGTGCACATAAAGCTTCAGAATTGGGCCTATTCTAACCCTAACTAGGGTTGCCAGGCATCTGGTTTTTGACTGGAACGCCTGGTCAAAAAGGGACTATGGCGGCTCTGGTCAGCACAGCTGATCAGGCCACTAAAAATCCGGTTGGCCGCAGTGGCCGGCTCTGCGCAGCTTCCAGAAGCAGCTGGCATGTCCCTCCAGTTCCTAGGCATAGGGGCTGCCGGGGGGGCTCCGTGTGCTTCCCCTGCCCACAACGCAGACGCCACTCCAAGCATCAGCTCCGCAGCTCACATTGGCTGGAAACCAACAGTGCGCAGAGTCCCCAGGCCGTGCCTCTGCCTAGGAGCCAGAGAGACATGCCGACTGCTTCCGGGAGCCATCTGAGGTAAGCACCAACCAGAGCCTGCACCCCCAGCCCTGCCCCAGCCCTGAGCCCCCTTCCACATCCAAACACCCTCCCAGAGTCCACACCCCCTTCCGTCCTCTAACCCCCTGCCATGAACATGTTGTTCATTTTAAGAACTCTTTCACTGCAGATTTGCAAAGAAGGTACCAATGTGAGATTTCTAAAGATATCCACAGCACTGTACCCAAGGTTTAAGAATCTGAAGTGCCTTCCAAAATCTGAGAGAGATGAGGTGTGCAGCATGCTTGCAGAAGTTTTAAAAGAACAACAGTCTGATGCGGAAACTACAGAACCTGAACCACCAAAAAAGGAAACCTTCTCTAGTGGCATCTTACTCAGATGAGGAAAATGAACATGCATCGGTCCGCAATTCTTTGGATCATTATTGAGCAAAACCCATCATCAGCATGGACACATGTCCTCTGGAATGGTGGCTGAAGCATGAAGGGACAGTATGAAGTATGAATCTTTAGCATATCTGTAACGTAAATATCTTGTGACGTTAGCTACAACAGTGTCATGCCAATGCCTATTCTCACTTTCAGGTGATGATGTAAACGAGCAGGCAGCATTATATTCTGCAAATGTAAACAAACTTGTGGGTCTGAGCAATTGGCTGAACAAAATGTAAGACTGAGTGGACTTGTAGGTGCTAAAGTTTTACATTGTTTCGTTTTTGAATGTAGACTTTTTTGAGCATAATTCTACAGTTGTAAATTCAAATTTCATGATAAAGAAATTGCTCTACATTACTTGTATTAGGTGAATTGAAAAAGACTATTTATTTTCTTTTTTACAGTGCAAATATTTGTCATAAAAATAAATATAAAGCAAGCACTGTACAATTTGTATTCTGTGTTGTAATTAGGGCTGTCAAGCAATAAAAAAATTAATCATGATTAATCGCACTGTTAACCAATAATAGAATGCCATTTACTTAAATATTTTTGGATGTTTTCTATATTTTCAAATATATTGATTTCAATTACAACACAAAAAGAAAAGGAGTACTTGTGGCACCTTAGAGACTAACAAATTTATTTGAGTATAAGCTTTTGTGAGCTACAGCTCACTTCATCGGATGCATTCAGTGGATGCATTCATTTTCCACTGAATGCATCCAATGAAGTGAGCTGTAGCTCGCGAAAGCTTATGCTCAAATAAATTTGTTAGTCTCTAAGGTGCCACAAGTACTCCTTTTCTTTTTGCGAATACAGACTAACATGGCTGCTACTCTGAAACCAATTACAACACAGAATACAAAGTGTGCAATGATCACTTTATATTTACAAGTATTTGCACTGTAAAAAAAACAAAAGAAATAGTATTTTTCAATTCACCTAATACAAGTACTGTAGTGCAGTCTCTTTGTCATGAAAGTTGAACTTACAAATGTAAAATTATGTACAAAAAAAACTGCATTCAAAAATAAAACAATGTAACATTTTAGAGTTTGCAAGTCCACCTAGTCCTACTTCTTGTTCAGCCAATCACTCAGACAAACAAGTTTGTTTACATATGCAGGAGATAATGCTGCCTGCTTCTTGTTTACAATGTCACCTGAAAGTGAGAACAGGCATTCTCATGCACTGTTGTAGTCGGCGTCGCAAGATATTTATGTGCCAGATGTGCTAAATGTTCATATATCCCTTCATGCTTCAACAACCATTACAGGGGACATGTGTCCATGCTGATGATGGGTTTTGATCGATAACAATACAGAGCAATGCAGACCGATGCATGTTTGTTTTCATTATCTGAGTCAAATACCACCAGCAGAAGCTTGCTTTTCTTTTTTGATGGTTCAGGTTCTATACTTTGACGATGATACCAAGTTGGGGGTTGTAAGTGCTTTGGAGGAAAGGATTAAAATTCAAAATGATCTGGACAAACTGGAGAAATGGTCTGAAGTAAATAGGATGAAATTCAATAAGGACAAATGCAAAGTACTCCACTTAGAAAAGAACAATCAGTTGCACACATACAAAATGGGAAATGCCTGCCTAGGTAGGAGTACTGCAGAAAGGGATCTGGGGGTCATAGTGTATCACAAACTAAATATGAGTCAACAGTGTAACACTTTAAAAAAAAAGCAAACATAATTCTGGGATGTATTAGCAGGAGTATTGTAAGCAAGAAACGAGAAGTAATTTTTCCGCTGTACTCCATGCTGATTAGGTCTCAACTGGAGGACTGTGTCTAGTTTTGGGCACCACATTTCAGGAAAGATGTGGACAAACTGGAGAGAGTCCAGAGAAGAGCAACAAAAATTATTAAAGGTCTAGAAAACATGACCATGAGGTAAGATTGAAAAAATTGGGTTTGTTTAGTCTGGAGAAAAGAAGACTGAGAGGGGGCATGATAATAGGTTTCAAGTACATAAAAGGTTGTTACAAAGAGGAGGGAGAAAAATTGTTGTTCTTAACCTCTGAGGATAGGACAAGAAGCAATGGGCTTAAATTGCAGCAAGGGCAGTTTAGGTTGGACACTAAGAAAAACTTCCTAACTGTCAGAGTGGTTAAACACTGGAATAAATTGCCTAGGGAGGTTGTGGAATCTCCATCATTGCAAATTTTTAAGAGCAGGTTGGACAAACACCTGTCAGGAATGGTCTAGATAATACTTAGTCCTGCCTTGAGTGCAGGTGACTAGACTAGATGACCTCTCAAGTTCCCTTCCAGTTCTATGATTCTAGTTTCCTCATCAGAGTGTTGCTCTTTTAAGACTTCTGAAAGCATGCTCCACACCTCATTCCTCTCAGATTTTGGAAGGCACTTCAGATTCTTAAATCTTAGGTCCAGTGCTGTGGATATCTTTAGATATCTCACATTGGTACCTTCTTTGTGTTTTGTGAACTCTGCAGTGACTGTGTTCTTAAAATGAACAACATGTTCTGGTTCATCATCTGAGACTGCTATAACATGAAATATATGGCAGAATGTGGGTAAAACAGAGCAGGGGACATACAATTCTCCCCCAAGGAGGTCAGTCACAAATTTAATTAACACATTATTTTTTTAATGAGCATCATCAGCATGGAAGCATGTCCTCTGGAATGGTGGCCAAAGCATGAAGGGGCATACAAATGTTTAGCATATATGGCATGCAAATATCTTGCAATGCCAGCTACAACAGTGCATGCGAACACCTGTTTTCACTTTCAGGTGACACTGTAAATAAGAAACGGGCAGCATTATCTCCTGTAAATGTAAACAAATTTGTTTGTCTTGGAGATTGGCTGAACAAGAAGTAGGACTGAGTGGACTTGTAGGCTCTAAAGTTTTACATTGTTTTGTTTTTGAGTGCAGTTATGTAACAAAAAAATCTACATTTGTAAGTTGCACTTTCACGATAAAGTGATTGCACTACAGTACTTTATGAGGTGAATTAAGAAATACTATTTCTATTGTTTATCATTTTTACAGTGCAAATATTTGTGATAAAAAATATTAATATAAAGTGAGCACTGTACACTTTGTATTCTGTGTTGTAATTGAAATCAATATATTTGAAAATGTAGAAAAACATCCAAAAATACTTAATAAATTTCAGTTGGTATTCTATTGCTTAACAGTGCGATTAATCGCGATTAAATTTTTTGAGTTAATCGCGTGAGTTAACTGCGATTAATCGACAGCCCTACTTAACATATTGGAAGACTAAATATGCCCAGTATTTTTAACCTTTCCTCAGAGGTCAGGATTTCTAAACATTTTATTATTTTTGTTGCTCTCCTCGACTCTCTCCCAATTGCCCTTCTTAGAATGGGGAGCCCAGAACTGGACATAGTTCTCCAACTCCGGCCTCACCAGTGCTGAGTACAGTTGAACAATGACCCTTATGACTGCCAGCAGTGAAAGCTGAAAGGAAGCCACTGGCATGAAGACTGAAGTGCTTAACACCAAAACAAAAACCAAACTTGGTTTTTGGAACATACGGACAATGTACGAAACAGGGAAGCTAGCTCAGGTCACAACAGAGATGAGACGCTACAGCTTGTACATCCTGGGTGTCAGCGAGAGCAGATGGACAGGATCAAGAAGATTAACAACAGCCTCGGGAGAAACCTTGATGTTTTCGGGACAGGATGATGGATAACACCATGAAGGTGTTGCCATCCTTCTGAAGAACAGAGTGGAGCATTCCCTGCTTGAATGGAAATCCATAAGCAGCAGATTTATGAGAGCCAGACTGAAAAGGAAACATAATAATATCACCCTGATTCAGTGCTATGCTCCAACAAATGACATTGATGAAGAAGTAAAGGACAAATTCTACCTTGCACTACAGGCGGAGTTAGAGAGAGTACCAGACCACGACCTAACTCTCGTCGTGGGAGGCCTGAATTCCAAGATCGGTAAGGACAATACAAACAACGACAGAGCAATGGGAAGACATGGGTGTGGCACCTTGAATAAAAACGGAGAAAGGCTTGTTGATTTCTGTACTATGAATGGCCTAGTCATTGGTGGAACCCTATTTGAACTTCATGAAATTCACAAGCTGACAAGGTGTTCTCCAAATGGGAGAGATAAGAACCAGATTGACCATATCATGATCAATGGCAAATGGTGACGCTCACTGACAGATGTGAAAGTGAGAAAGGGTGCAGATGTTGGCAGTGACCACCACCTTGTGACAGTCTCCATCAAGCTAAAACTGAGAAGTGTGGGTCCACCAAACAAGGGACATAGATGTTATGATATTGACAAGCTAAAGTCCCTTGAAATACAGAAAGCCTTCGTTCTGCAGTTAAAGAACAGGTTTCAGGCACTTGCAGACCTAGATGAAGAGGAGGGGAATGCACATGAGGAGTTCAACAAGAAGTGTGACAAAGTAACAGCAATTTATAAACAGAGCAGTGAAGCTATCTAGGCTACAGGCAGAAGAGAAGGAAGGAGTGGATTGCACCCAGCACATGGAACGCCATAGAAACCAGACGAGCCCTGAAGAAAAAAGTTTTAGACACAAAATCCCAGAACCTAAAGGACAAATACCACGAGCAGTATAGCAAGGCACACCGGGAGGTCAAACGCCTTGTGAGAGCAGACAAAAGGCATTATATTGATAATCTGGCAATACAAGCAGAGGATGCAGCTGCTCGTGGTGAACAAGGAACTGTCTACAAAATGACATGGCTTATCAGTGGTAAACGGCAGACACCAACAAACACTCTCATCAGGAACAAACAAGGACACCTACTAACAACCGAAAAAGAACAAGAAATGCTCTGAACAGAGCATTTCAAAGAATTGCTGAACAGGAAGCCACCTAAAGAGGAAGCAAACATCCAGGAGACAGAAGAAGATCTTGATTTCAATACAGACACCCCAACTAAGGAAGAAATCATTCAAGCCATCAAATCCTTAAAAAATGGGAAAGCTCCTGACAAGGATAACTTGAATGCAGAATTGTTCAAGGTAAATCCTAAATTAGCAGCATCTGTTCTGGCCCCTCTATTTACATCAGTCTGGGAAAGGGAAAAAGTGCCAGATGAGTGGACCAATGGGGTTATAGTGAAGATACCAACTAAAGGAACTCTCAGTGATTGCAATAACTTGCGTGGTATCACACTTTTATCTGTGCCAAGCAAAGTATTGTGTAAGATCATAGTCCAGCATATATCAGAGGCAGTCGATAGAGTTCTTAGAAAAGAGCAAGCTGGTTTTCGGAAAGGGCGTGGATGCACAGACCAGAACTTCACTCTACAAAACATAATAGAACAGTGCTTAGAATGGCAACGGCAATTCTACATAAATTTCATAGACTTTGAGAAGGCTTTTGATAGCATTCACAGGACCAGTCTATGGCACATTCTATGGGCATATGGAATTCCTTTCCATATAATTAACACCATCAAAAGCTTCTATTTCAACTTTACATGCAGTGTTGATCACAGTGAGCTCAGTTTTGAAGTCAAAACAGGAATACGTCAAGGATGTGTCATGTCTGCAGTCCTCTTCAACATTGTGATTGACTGCGTAATGCAGCGTACAACAGAAGACATGCCAAGAGGCATTAAATGGGCACTCTTCTCATCCCTTGAAGACCTCGACTTCGCAGATGTCACTCTCCTATCACATACCCAACACTATATACAAGAAAAAACAACTCAACTAAACACATTCAGCCAGCAAATTGGACTGAAAATCAACCGCAATAAGACAGATATCATGACCTTTAACATTGCCTCACCATCATCAGTATGGATAGAGGATTATGTTCTCACCAATGTAGAAACATTCATATACTTGGGCAGCACCATCAGCCAGGACAGTGGAACAAGCCAGGACATCCGGAACAAAATCAATAAAGCCAGGAACATCTTTAGGAGCTTAAATATAGTCTGGAAATCATCAAAATACAACACCAAAACCAAACTCAAGATGTATCAGAGCTGTGTACTTTCAACATTACTTTATAGTGCAGAATGCTGGGGAATGACAAAATATGACATGTCCAAACTGTCTTCATTCCATACAACCTGCCTCAGAAAAATCCTCCATATCTTTTGGCCCAGAACAATCTCAAACCAAGATCTATTGACACAGTGCAGCCAAGAGGATCTGAGCACCATCATTGCCAGGAGACATTGGAGATGGATTGGCCATGTGCTTCGGATGGAAACTGATTCCATCTCCAAAGTAGACATAGGATGGACGCCCGAAAACAACATGGCGAAGAGCTGTGGAAGCTGAGCTGAAAAACCTGGGGCACAGCTGGGGAACCATTGAAAGACTTGCCACAAACAGAGAAGACTGGAGGAGTTTCATCACTTCCCTAAACGCCAGAGGCATAATAGGAACATGATGATGATGGTGATCCTTATTCTGCTGCTCTCACTCCTTCCTTTCCTTAGAATCATGAGTTCTGTCATTTCATGATATTTCATCCGAATTGCCTTCAACCTTCAGATGTATGACCAATTCCTCCTTGTTGGTCAGAATCAAATCTAAAATGACTGTTCCCCTGGTTACTTCCTCCAGCTTCTAAAACAAAGTTGTCCCCGATATACTCTAAGAACTTATGGTAAAACACAAAATGTCCAATATTACTTTTCCAACTGATGTCTGTGTAGTTAAGTCCCCCATTACTAGCTGGTCTGTGTGTTTTGGACACATGAGACAGTGAGATGAATTCTTATTCCCTCCTACTCCTCTGTGCAGCTGCATTAGTGTTAGAAACAATTTAGTCCTATGTAAATAGGTTTTAATCCCCAAATGCACATAATTGATTGTCTTAATACAAACAAATGCTTTTGTATAAACTAATAAATGTGGCTCCTCTGATCACATACAAGTGCTGGAGAGCATCATATTTGTTTTATTACTTTTACAGGAGACTTATTGCTTAAAAATAAAATTCTTCTTTTTTACTTGTACTGCTTTTGTAATCATCACAGCTCCAGCACAATATATGAAACTTTGCAGACTTCTTGTTAGTACTGGCAATCTAAAATAGGCAGATTAATGCCTAGCAAAATTAAAATTCATCCTACTACGTGTAGACGTTGTATCAAAAGGCAGGAAAAAATACACCTCAGGAAAAAATAGCCAACAAAATCCAAATTGAGATTGGATTATTTTATGTGAAAAATTGCTAACCTATTCTACAAGTGAAACAAGCGTTACAATCATTTAACTTTTTTCTGATGTAGTGTGAATAGCTACCAAGGAATATGCTTATTAATTAAATTATTTCTTTATGTGGGAGGTAGCACCGCTGTCCCCAGGGGAAAAAAATCTATCATTATTTTCTTCATCATCGGGAATTCAATTTATTTTTATCAGAAACAATGTTTATAATTGCACCTCTCACCAGAAGAATGCCATAGGGCTTCACAAACTCTTAAAGAGCAGGAAGTAAGTTGACTACGTCAGAAATGCAGGCATCTTTAAGCAGGGTCAGCCTTAGAATTTTGGATAGGGGTAGTTCATTGGTGGTTCATTGCTCCACATCTACACATACAAAGTAAAAGCAGAGACTCCATGGCCCTGGGTTTCATGGGTCCCAAACCCAGCTCTGAGTAGCTGTATGATGGAATACGAGAAACCTGAAATTCTTTAGGAAAAACCTTTCAACACAAATCAGTGACTTGTTTACATCAGAAGGCTCTCTGCAATGAAAAAGACTGGAAACTTTTGTTTTAAGTGAGCAGTTGTTAAAATTGACATTTAAAGGGTCCCATTCAGGGGGAACACAGTGGCAGACTTTGTGTTCCAAATACAAACCATACCTCTAAGGTGAAGTGCTTCAGCAGGATAACAGCATGTGCAGTGGTGCTGGAACAATTTGTATAGTGGGGGTGCTGAGAGCCATTGAACCAAACTGTAAACCCTTTATATGACGGAAACCACTTCAAGCCAGGGGGTGCTGCCGCACCCTTAGCACCCTAGTTCCAGCACCTATGAGCATGTTCACAATGACTGCCCCACTGGAAATACATAAAGAGAAGATTAGATAGGCAGAAAGTGAAGAGTTGAAACAGTAGACAACGGACAGAATTTAGGTAGGCAGAATGTATTAACACAAAATGAGATTTGGCTGGGACACCAGGGCTAAACAATCCTGCTCTTGCAAAAAGGGCTATGGAATCTTTAATTACCGTCTGAAGTTTAAAATTAGAGTTGGGCAACACTTTTTGTTCACAAAACTCTATTTTTCAAAAATGTATATTTTCACAAAGACATCTTGTCTTTCTCAAAAAATTCCACTGTTTGAAACAGAAATGAAGACAATTTTGAATTTTTTGCAATCTGGCATCCACCCTGATAATGAGGTCAAAATCTGTTTTGGGTTTCTTCCAAAAACTTGCACCACTTGGAGCACAGTTCTCCCTTCTGCTCAGCATATGCACAACATGCCTTAGGTGGCACGTGACCAGAATTCATCACTGAATTTGGTCCACTGGTTGGATCATTAGCTTCCCCGGCTCAGACTGGGTACTGCCGGGGAGTGTGACGTGAACACTGATCCATGCCCCCACAATTCCCCCTTAAGCTATGCTGCTGGAGTACTGCTTCAGGATTAACTCCGTGGAAAAAGTTCAACTCTTGAATTATCAACGCTGCTTCCTGTAACACCTGCGTTTTCCTTGGAGGTCGCCCATGCAAATACTGAGTAGAACCCACTATATCTGTCTAAACTGATAAAATCAACCCTACGGTGATATTGCTGAATCAACAATACTTCCTGTTCATCAAAGATAATTCCTAAGAACAGAACATCTCTCCTTCTCATCATGTCATCAGGAAAAATCAGTCATTACAGTTTACAGCAATATTACATTGAATAATAATTTTATTCAAGATAGTTGACTAGAGAAATTATTTTTGCTTACATTATTTGGACTTAACTACTTAGAAAGAAAAAACAGGTTTCACTGTTGATGTTCCACACACCTGTTGATGAATCACCACTGGTTTATGTAGCTTTAAATTATTACCTTAAAAAAAGGCTGCAGCTGATTGTAATTACTCTGAAAACTATCATAACTGGTGAGAACAAAAAGTAAACAAAAAAGACTTGAATACATCTAAATTGTTCTTCGGTAAGAAAACAGAAAATATAGGCTAATAAATGAGCAACCCTCAAGTAAACCGTACATCTATGTAACTGCACCTAATCTCCCCTTGATCTTTGTACAGAACTCTCATTGCCTAAATAGCAAGGGCAGTAAAAGTCTCCAAGGAGGTATATACTGTTTCACACAAGAGTTTAAGACAAACACAGACAGAAGAAAAATGCTGATTTAGTAATAGAATATTTTCACAGCAAAGAAAGTCACAAATTGGCAGCAGTAAAGGCTTCATTTTGGTTTTTTGACAAATGCAAATAAATGCTGCATGGAACAGGTAGTCAAGTGCCAGCAATATCTTTCTTTTGAAAAATGTTATCTTCACTGAGATCTTCTTCAGTAGAATATCACCAGTCAATCATCAAGCTGTGCTGTTCCAACCAAATACTTTTACCATGACACAACACTGTGTGAATTATACTAGACTATAGTAGAGGCCTGATCCTGTAAACAGAGCAGAGATTTTTCTACCATAAAGAGACCCCATTGGTTCTGTTTCAAGTAGGAAATGTTTGAAAAAGTGAGTTCAAACATAGGCTATTCTTCCTAAATAGACAGGGCCATAGGTGTGCTCAATTGAGTTTTCAGGATTGGGCCCTTCATTATTAAGACAGCAGGCTCATAGTCACATTATCCCAGAGGATGTTATTAATTTATCACCAAGTCAGCATCTCACGACCTGCTACTCAGAGATTAGCAGCTTTCTTTCAGCTTAGTAAATTAATTTAAATGGGGTTAGTGCACACTAGTAGTGAACTTTAAGGTGTTTCCAATAAGAAATGCAAAGCTTACTCACCCTATCAGAACGTTGGCCACACCACACGTTTAGCAACTCATTCATGCCAGCTAAATTCATCTAAGCTGCCTAGTCCATGCTGTTTATTTTTCTTTTGTCAAATCTTGGGGGGTTTTGCTTCACTTTTCAAATATATTTCTGATTTTCATGATAAAAAAACACAAAATTCCAACAAAATCTGTAGAATCGCTCTATATGCTGTTCTGCTTTAAAGCTTGATAAGATTTTTCAATGAGTATGTAGGTGGCACATGATATCGCCACAAAACATTTGCATGCATATTATATGGAATACACATGATTAAAAAACAACAGGATTGATTTACTAAGCAGACAAGTACCAGCCTGTGGATGAAGTTTAAAGATGGTGCAGATTTACAAGCAGAGTTCAACATGAAAAGCAACCTTTTTTAAAAAAAAATGGTCTTGCCTCCATCTCTGCAATCTCTTCCTCCAACTCCTACTCCCCCCTCCCTCTGTGTATGGTGCTCCCAAACTGACCTCTCTTCTAAACATCCTCCTCCTGTATCCTCCTCTCATCCTTGACTTTGTGTTTTTCCCCCTCGCTGCTCCATAGTCCCTCCTAGCTATCCTGAATTTACTTATTAATTTGAGTGGAGTTACTCCTGATTTATATCAGTGTAATTGTAAAACTGGTGTAAGTGAAGTCAAAATCTGGCTGCCTGTTACTACCACATAAATAGGGCCCTACCAAATTCACAGCCATGAAAAATGCATCACGAACCATGAAATCTGGTCTCCCCCCATGAAATCTGATCTTTTATATGCTTTTACCCAATACTATACAGATTTCACGGTGGTGACCAGCACTTCTCAAATTGGGGGTCCTGACCCAAAAGGGATTTGCACGGGGGTCGCAAGGCTATTTTAGGGGAATCACGGTATTGCCACCTTTACTTCTGCGCTACATGCAGAACTGGGTGACCGAAGAGCTGTAGCTGTTGACCAGGAACCCAGCTCGGAATGCAGCAGCGCAGAAGTAAGGATGGCAATACCATACCATGCCAGCCTTACTTCTGTGTAGCTGCTGGTGGTGGCTCTGCCTTCAGAGCTGGGCTCCCGGCCAGCAGCTGCCACTCTCCGGCCACCCAGCTCTGAAGGCAGTGCCGCTGCCAGCAACAGCGCAGAAATAAGGGTAGCAGTACTGCAACCCCCCTACAATAACCTTGCGACCCCCCCCCACAACTCCTTTTTCGGTTAGGACCCCTACAATTACATTTTGTGAAATTTCAGATTTAAATATCTGAAATCATGAAATTTATGATTTTTAAAATCTATGACTGTGAAACTGACCAAAATGGACCATGAATTTGGTAGGGCTCTACACATAAAGTAGCAGGACTTAGATTGTACTTCCTTGTCCTTCAACCCCAAGCTGGTATGTAGACAAAGAAAATGTACAGTAAATATATAATCAACAGATTTAATGTAATTTCCTAAATGCATTAACATTAGATGAATGGCTTTGATATGGGTGTTTGCCTTATTGTACAAAAGTGATCTTTGCAACATAAGTTTTGATTGACAGATGTGAGTGGGTTGACCTGAATGCATTAACTGCTATCAACTATGTTGCTGAGAGGTACCAGGAATAAATTTTCAATTGACTTAGAAAGGAAACTAAAGACTATTTATTTTCAATCACAGGAGGAAGCTCCACAGCAGCCGGAGTGAGAGCAATAAGCCAGAAAAGAGTACTGCATCCACATGAAGATGAAAGGGAGGATGTTAGTGATATCGTATGATTTATAACAGCTTTGCGGTTATGGCCTGTAGTGTGTGAGTGTGATGTGTTTTCCTAATAAAAGGAATAAGTGCTCAGAGTTGAGCCTTAAATAAATGTGTAAAGTGCTGAAAAGCATGAGTGTAAAGTATGGCTTGAGAAGGTAAATACAGATATGAAAACTGCTCTTGAGTGTAAGAGGCTGATTGATTGAAGAATGAAAAAGAAAGAATATAGTGTTTCTTAAGGAGCTTACTATTTACTGGAGAAAATGAGCATACTGTCTTCAGCCTTCCCCTCCCTGTTTCTTTCTTCCTTTATCACCTTGCCAAAACTGTTTGCTTTTGAAAAATAATGAAGTATTTTTTTAAAAAAGAGCATAACACTCATCACTAATACACTACTTTTCCTATTCAGAGCACTGTGCAAACATTATCAATTCATCCTCATACCACACCTTGAAGGCTGGTATATTGCTACCTCCATTTATCTGATTGGGAAACTGATGCATTGAAGGATTAAGTGACTTGCACAGTGCCACACAAGTTGGGCCCCTAGGTGCCTCTGAAATACAAATAAACAATCAAATAAAATAATTATTCATAGTTGAACCAGGACTAGAACTCAGGATTTCCTGCTGCTGTACTCAGTACTGGAGATCACACAGTCTGCCTATAAAAATTTTAAAATAAATCTCCTATGCTGATGTCTTAGCTTCTCTGTATGAGCCATGAACCAATTCGTCGAGATTCGTGAGCCGCTGGTTTAATAAGTGACAGCATTGTCTTTCACTTGTAAACTGGCCCCAAGATTCTATATAACGGCCATCTATTTATGTACTTAAGAAATGTGGGGCTCATCTTTCACCTCTATGATACTGATGGGAATCCAGCCTGGGTGGAGAGTGTTCAAATGGTGGCTGCTTGGTGATCTATTAAACAATTTTAATAGTCTCAGTCCCTTTCCAACTGTGCAAGTGACTATATCGCAAAAACAGCTACCATATTTGACAGTCTCAGCAGCAAGGCTAAAGATTAAAAGTGCAGTGAGACTAAACAGTCCTCTCATCAATGCAGCTGTTCCCTCCAGCTCAAAGCTGAAGCATATTTAGGGGAGGAGTGTGGGCAAATTTTTGCTGCCACTACCTATGTTCTACTGATTAAGAATTTTTTTTTCAGACAAAATATATATATTTAAAGAGTCTTTACAATAAGTCAGGAAACTTAGGAGCTTTCATACAGTTTATTATTTAGCTCAATTCTCAGCTCCCTACAGCTCAGATATCCCTGTGACAGTGTGTACTACTTCTAATTTTTGCGTTCATAACTTTAAAGCAAAAAAATACATTGAGTGTATTTTACTCTGTGCAAATAAGACAACTTTTTGAATCCTTCAGAGGAACTATCCAAGATTCTGTATGCAGAGATCTTTTGTTTCTCAAAAGATGATTAATAAAAGTTTGCTTAAGATAAAGTGCTCCTGTCCAGCAGAACCCAAAGGCCTTTGAGAGTGAAGGATTTCGGGCATTAGCACCAATCATAAACAGTAAATTCACCCTCCACACACACACAGTTATGTAAGGCTCAGGTCTGCCCTTTATCCACACACCTAAAAGTAAAGTAGTTGGTCAGGTCTAGTAACATCTTCCATGAAAATATGTTCTTCATCTGGGTCATTTTGATACAAACAACCTCCAATACAGTAGATTAGAACAGAGATGCATGTTTATTGCATTTGTGTCTGAAGATCTCAAAAATAATTGTTTGTCCAAAAGTGACAGGTTTTCCCTTGTGCATCAGTTGTGCATGGATAACCCTGAGGAATATGTCTATTATGAATATTTTTGTATGTAATTGTTCCACACCTTTGATGGAATAGACTGTACACACAAACCATCTCAGCTGTGTTAGTTATTAATAGGAACCTACATTTGGTTTTCACATCTTTCAGCTCAAACACTAAAATACCAAATCCAGCATGCAGGAACACCCTGTTTATGTGGGACACTCCCTAGAGGACTTTGTGACTATAAACCAATAAATGGATTACGCTCATTCACATGTGTTTTCCCATCTGAGACAGATAATATGGCATGCCACAGCCTAGGTGAAACGGAATGGCCAAAAAAATCAATTTGCGTCATGCCTTGTAATGCACTGAGAAGCATCAAGGTAGCAGCCAGTATTTTCAGGGCCTTGGACAAAATAGAGAAGTGGAACCCCAAAGGCCTAAAGTGGGGCAAAGGCCTAAAGTGGCACATCTGAATGTGGGTCGGCAAAACTGGCACATAATAGGAATACTTACAGCCCAAAGATCTCACTACAAATCGTAAGCATGGAAGTCTGAGACAAGTGTACCTACAGATTTTTTTCTGAGTCTCAATAAAAATCCCACAGGATAGAAAAAGAAGCTGTATTGAGCTTAGAATTTAGACTTTAAAAAATAGGTATGTCACTTTATATATTAGCTGATGTATTAACTTTCAAATAACACAAGAATTCCTTTATAACCCAATAATAGGCAGAGTACATTGTTTATAATAATGCTAGCAACAAAAGAAGAAGGAATTTATTATGATATTTTCATGTATAACTGGCCAAAATCCTTTCTGCATGTCAAAGTTTTAATTTTTGATAGATTTAAAACATAAGAAGATATGACAACATGCCATCTAAATCTTTCTTGTGGCATTTCCCACCATAAGCGTAATACAAAGAGAAGCTAGCGGTGTGTGTGTGTGTGTGTTCTGCATATACTTTACAGTTACTATTCAGGTAGGCAGTTTATAATATTTTGGCAGCAAAATGTCTATAAAATAAAATAATATAAATCAGAAACTTACTACATCTCCCTTGGTTTTTATTCCTCCTGTCTCTTCTTTTCCCCCACTTTTTTCTTCTTTTTTCCAGCAGCTCTCTTCCATCCAGTTCACTTTTCTTTTACATCCTTCCTCCCTCTCTAAGACACCATCAACAACAGTAATTAAACTGTATTATCTAAATTGATTTTGAACACAGTAGGGATACAGTTCTGGCTAATAGAGTTTAAACACAGTCTCTCTGACCAATGTGTACCAGACATAACTGTTTAAAACAGTATTCTAAAAACACTCTATAGATGTTATGTCTTACACTGAAATGGTTTAATTTCCAGCGTGGATGGGCCAATATTGCTCCCCTCAATTATTCCCATTTTCTTCTCTATTACTCCTGCCTTCTCCTTGCGTTCTCACTTCCACTAAGGCTCCACTCCCTCCACACTGCTCTCTTCTTGGCTTCCCCCATGCCTTCCCCTCCCCATTCCTCTTTGGGGCTGTGCTCTGCTCTGAATGGGTATGTCTACACTAGGAAAAAGGTGTGTTTTTACAGCATGATAACTAATACATTAACTTGTAAAATCCTAGTGCCGATTGGATAAGTTGCCATTTTACCTCCATGTAGCTGGTCCTAACTTGCCCTGCCTATAGTAGGATTTTAGTTCGTTAGCTATTACTTTGAGAAAACATATCTCTTTTTTCCACTCTCTCTCTCATCCAGGGCCATTATCAGTTTGCCATGGAGTCAGGGAGTTGAAGTGAGTGCATGTGAAGACCATTATGGTTGCCCAAATACTTGCAGTTCTAGCCTGTGTTACAGAAACACTTCCATGCTCACGTTCATAATCTGTTCTGCAGGAAACAAGGGGCAGGGTTGGGGTTCAAAGGAGATATCATACTATGGCACTGCTACTCTTTCAGCCACAGAAGTTGGGGCGTGGCAGGGAAAATTAAGATGATCGCTTTCCCAGATCATCTAGTCAGGCCAGACTTGGCACACATTCACAGTTGTTCTCACGCTGGAGGTTGTTCGGGAAGCATTCCACAAAATGCACCTACTACCAGTGATAAGCTGCCAAAATCTGAAGAACCAGTTCCTTCAGTCGCTCCGGGTCTTCGGCGGCACTTCGGCGGACGCTTCACTCGCTCCGGGTCTTTGGCGGCACTGAAAGACCCGCCGCCGAAGTGCCGCCGAAGACCCGGAGCGAGTGAAGGAGCGCTGCCAGGTGAGTAAAAATTAAAAAGGGATTCTGAGCCAGGGGAGCCTCCCCAGCCAGGATCTCAGGTGGGCCGGACAGGATGGTCCTGCGGGACGGATGTGGCCTGCTGCCCGGAGTTTGCCCACCCCTGTAACAACCAGTTCTAAACCGGCTTCAAAATTTAACAACCAGTTCGCATGAACTGGTGCGAACCGGCTCCAGCTCACCACTGGCCTACTACTAACACAGAGTTCTCCCTCAAATGCCCATCCCACATCTATCCTGGGCTTATTTTCATGACATAGCCTGAAATATCCTGAAACTGGATAGCCACGATTCTACCCTCAAAGCAAAGCAAATCTCCCAGATTTGACTTGGATTTAAATCAAATGGATTCCTTATGTAAAGGGGCTGTGATTCAAACACTCACATCTTTGACCTGGCAAATGAAGCTAACCAATCTGCCTGTAATGGATATGTTTTGGTAATATAGCTTCAAGAGGCATGCCAAGAGTGGTCAGTGGTCAGTGACCAACTACTTGACTGTCATGGACCAAAAGGTCTTACATAAAATAGGGGAGACCAAGAAAGCTCTGGACAACTTGGAATTCAGTAACAGAGAAGAGCTTCAGCAAGGACTTAAGCAGCTGAGAAGCCATCTTGAGAAGTGTCACACAGCACTATGGAATTCAGCCACCTAGATGTGGAATTGGGCCAGCCAGAGGTCTTGGGTAAGACTAGATAACTGAAACAGTTTTGTACCCTGTTAGGGATCCACAAAGGCCAGGAGGGAAGAAGTCAGGCTGCCCCAGCTGAAATCATGCAAAAACTCCTGGGAGACTTATTTGGCTCAGTTCATCACCATCCAAATGAATGGCTGGGAGGATGTTCAGAGAGGGTGGTTTCTACCAGCCAACTTGAATGGCCCAGCTCTGATAGTGCTGCAGACCTTACTCCCAGAAAAAAGACTGAGTTATTCAGGTCTGGTACAAGCACTTGAAATATGGCTGGGATCCAGCCAGCAATCTGCTGGCCAGTCCACAGCTGAGAAGTAGAATGACAGAGAAAGAAAATACTCCACCTGAATAAGCAGAGGATATGTAGAGACTTGTTTTCCTGGCATATCCAGATATCAATGAGGAATTCCAGTATAAACTGGCAATGGACAAATTTCTATGTGCTTAGCTGGATTTAGAGTTGCAGGTCAAGATCAACAAAAGGGAAGCAAAGAGACTGTGAGAAGCTATGGAATTTACCATGGAACCTGAATCTTTCCCTGCAGCAGTACACCAGGAGAGGGAGCAGCTACTAGTGAGGAAAATGAAAGCTTATTGCCATGAGCCTTTTAAGTACATCTCTGTGTCTAATATGTATGATGAAAGGGGGGATTCTGATCTGGTTCAATTATTAGAAAAAGTGATTAATTTGTTTTGTAAAACAAGGGAAATGGGCAATAATGCAAAAATTAAGTGAACCAGTTCAGTTAAATACTGGTACTGTGAAATAATTGACCACAAAAAGCAGGATTGTTGTAAATATAAGGTTGGCCAGAGCAGAGTCACAAATGCCTATTGAAAGTCCCTCACCCAGTTCAGGAAACAAGAATATAAGAATGGCCATACTGCAGGCGTGGCCAACCTGTGGCTCTGGAGCCACATGCAGCTCCTTGTATAGGCACCGACTCCAGGGCTGGACCTACAGGCGCCAACTTTTCAATGTGCCAGGGGGTGCTCACTGCTCAACCCCTGGCTCTGCCACAGGGCCTGCCCCCACTCCACCTCTTCCCATCCCTCCCCTGAGCCTGCCATGCCCTTGCTCCTTCTCCTCCCCCCCTCCAGAGCCTCCTGCATGCCACAAAACAGCTGATCGGGAGGTGCAGGGAGGGAGGGGGAGGCACTGATCTGCGGGGCGGCCGGTGAGCGGGAGGCACTGGGAGCAGGGGGAGGGGGAGAGCTGATGGGAGGCTGCTGACGTATTACTGTGGCTCTTTGGCAATGTGTATTGGTAAATTCTGGCTCCTTCTCAGGCTCGGGTTAGCCATCCTTGATATTAGGTCAGACCAATGGTCCATCTAGCCCAGTATCCTGTCTTCCGACAGTGGTCAGGGCCAGCTGCTTCAAAGGAAATGAACAGAACAGGGCAATTATCGAGTGATCCCTCCTCTGTCATCCAGTTCCAGCTTCCGGTAGTCAGAGGTTTAGGGATGCCCAGAGCATGGGGTTGCGTTCCTAAGCATCTGGGCTAATAGCCATTTATGGACCCATCCTCCATGAATTTATCTAATTCTTTTTTGAACCCAGTTATGTTTTTGACCTTCATACCATCCCTTGGAAACGAGTTTCATAGACTTACTGTATGTTGTGTGAAGAAGTACTACCTTATATTTGTTTTAAACCTGCTGACCATTAATTTCATTGGGTGACCATTGGTTCTTGTGTTATGTGAAAGAGTAAATAACACTTCCTCCACACCAGTCATGATTTTATAGACCGCTATCATATCCCCCCTGAGTCGTCTCTTTTCTAAGATGAAAAGTCCACATCTTTTTAATCTCTCCTTGTATGAAAGCTGTTTCAGATCCCTAATCATTTTGGTTGCCCTTCTCTGTACTTTTTCGAATACTTTTTTGAGATGGGGCGACCAGAACTGCATGCAAGGTGTGGGCGTACCATGGATTTATATACTGGCATTATGATATCTTCTGTCTTATTATCTATCTCTTTCCTAATGGTTCCTAAAACTCTGTTAGTTTTTTTGACTGCCGCAGCACACAGAGCAGCTGTTTTCAGAGAATTATCCATGATTACTCTAAGAGTTCTTTCTTGAGTTAATTTAGACCCCATCACTTTGTATGTATAAGTGGGACTATGCTTTCCAGTGTGTATATTACTTTGTATTTATCAATATTAAATGTCATCTGCCATTTTGTTACCCAGTTTTGTGAGATCCCTTTCTAACACTTCACAACTAACTTTGGACTTAACTATCTTGAGTAATTTTATATTGTTTCCAAACTTTGCCACCTCACTGTTTACCCCTGTTTCCAGATCATTTCTGAATATATTGAGCAGCCCTGGTCCCACTACAGATCCTTGGAAGACCCTGCTATTTACCTCTCTCCACTGTGAAAACTGACCATTTATTCCTACCCTTTGTTTCTGTCCTTTAACCAGTTACTGAGAGAACCTTCCCTCTTACCCCATGACTGCTTACTTTGCTTAAGAGCCTTTGGTGTGGGACAGTATCAAAGGCTTTCTGAAAGTCCAAGTACACTATAGCAACTGGATCACCCTTATGCACATGCTTGTTGACCCCCTCAAGGAATTCTAATAGATTGGTGAGGCAAAATTTGCCTTTACAAAAGCCATTTTGACACTTCCCCAGTATATTGTGAAGCTAAGGGGCAAAGCTTGGAGCTATAAGGATCAACCCCACAGGTTTTGTTTAGATTTGGGCAGTTAAACAACAACAGTAGGAGTTTGGCTATGGAATGTGTAAGAGGACCTGTGAAATACAGGGAATAGTAAACACTGGCTCAAACATAACTAGACTAGACATTATAAAACGGCTAGGGAATAGAGGATCCAAAAATTAATCACCTAATTGGTCCAAAATGGAGGCAGTGACTGGGCAATGTGCACCAATCCAAAACTGGGAAAACTGGGTTCTCAAATTCAAGCAAGAAGTCTGGATAGCCAAGATAATAGTCAAGCTGATAATTGGTTTGTATTTAATTATGGTTAACAATTGTGTAATAAAAGTCAGGAAATATCTTATGAATTCAATCTATGGACCTTCCCTTTAAATATATGGCTCAGGTGAAGCAAATGATTTCTTGGCAATTGGTTTGTAGTGAACACCGCTATACCAGGAACTGGCTGCCTGGCCATCAAAGTTCTCTGCCTACCTGATAGTCTATACAACTGGCGATTCTAGCTTCTTTTCAAATAAGTACAAAACTGTGTCCAGATTCTGAGCCTGGTACATGAAAGTTTGGACACAGATTTAAGTTACTTATCTACCAATGTGAATAAATTGAAAATTAATTCCTATGAAGTGATAGGTTTGGATAATAGAAGTTGTGAATGTGAAACATACTAGTTCTGGTGGCAATGATTTATCTATTGGAAAACAATGCCATGATCAGAAACTTGTTACTTTTAGAAATCCAAAAAAAAAAAGAAAGAAATCAGAGATTTAGCTAGCTGGATTGGTTGTTTTTTTTTACTCTAAATTTCTATCTGGCTTATTTGGCTTTGTACTTCTACAATCTCCCTTGAAATAGCCAGAATGCTCTCTGCTAGATCTTCCAAATGTACTTCCCCACATATGTTTGATTTCATATATATAACAGAATCTTCATAATAAAATCTTTAAACTAGCTCATGAAATGATTGAAGTGGAATTTTCTGGTTCCGGGATCTAGTATTTATCCTAACTACATCTTTTTAAAGAGATGACACAGCTTTGCCGCAGCTAAACAGAGGTTAGAGAACATTGGTACTATAAGCAGTCATTTTCCATCCGGCTAAGCTTTCTTTGGAATGTGGCTGTCAATTTTTCCTGTTTCAGACCCTGAAGGAAGTATCCACATTCATTCAACCTAAAGAAGCCAAACTCTTGGGACTCCTCTGAGCAAAATATGCCAGAAGGTGGAGTGAGAAACTGTAATTATAATCTGTGGAGTGCCTAAGGACAATCTCTTTAATTAACTAGATACATTCCACTGCTACTAAATGTAGTCTGTTCATGTTTTGAAATGTTTATTTTGTCCTATGTACTCACAGCTTTTTATGCTATTGACAAACACACAAAATGTGCATCCAGTAAGTACGCTAAGTGAAACAAGGAGAACCATCCATTTCTAAAGAGCCCACAACCAGGTTCTGTGCACTCCAAGGAACACTTAATTAAGATATTGAGTATTTATTGTTAGATGCTGTTGACATAAATGTAATGCTTCTTAGATCCTAGTAGTAGTTGTTTCATTATAGTGCTTGTAAATACCATACATGCAAATAGAGACTATACCAATTTGCACAGTTTCTACATTAAAATACATAAATTACTGAGTGAGAGGGGACAGGTCCCGGTTGATGGGTCTTTGTGGAGTTAAGGTTGTGGACAGGTTAACCCTATGAAGAGGACATGGAGCCATCCCAAGGCTCTCTCTCTGGAGGAATATGTTCTAGTCACTATCAGCTCCCAAACCTTCTGCATCAGGCAGATGCAGTTTAACCATGGTTTTTGAAAAAGTGCTGAACAGAATTTGTCTTGGCTGCATTTGCTATTAAGCTATGTTCAGCTGTATCTGTTACTGATACTCATTGTCATGAATGAGGAATTCTTGTTGTATAATCAAGGCTATGGATCCAAGAGCACAAGCATATAGTGCCATGTAAGAGCTTCTGTCCTTTTACTCTTCCTTTTAGAATTATGTGCTTTTTGCATTTTTTCCAATGGGGAAAAAAAGCCAAACCCTTCAAAGCTGTCTCTCTTTTTGACACTACACATTGTACCTTCCTAACTGAATGAGATTAATGGCTCTAAAGAATTACTTGCTCTATACCATGAAAATTAGTACTTGTTTGAAATACGAGAACACCACCATGATGACAGCATTCAGAAATTATACTTACCTGTAAAGATTTTTTTTCTTTTTCCTAATTTATCTTCATTTCACAAAAGTGCACTCCACAGATCTGTGATAACATCTGATGTTGTACGACTAGTGCGAAATCTTGCCCAGTCTAATAAAGCTGAGAATTGAATCCTTTTGTCAGCTATGGAATTGATGTGAAGAGGTCTGTTTCATTAGAGATTATCTATTCCAATGGTTCAGAGAATGTATAGACACACACAACAGCCAAACTCTATTCTCATTTGTACTGGTGCAACCCCACTGAAATCCACACAGGAGAATTTGGCCCACTGAATACAGTATTCAGCTACATCTCTCTATATACATTTGAATCTTAAAAATAGAAAAAAAATTAACATACAGAGGCCAATTGTGCAACTCCCATTGACTAGAATGAGAATTGCACCTTTATAAATGAAGGCCCAAAATATTTCCACATTAGGCCTAATACTGATATCTTTTAGCACCTGTAACCCTCATTGATTTCATGGGATTATTCGGTATGCAAGGACTGAAAGACTGGGTTTATCATTGTCTTTGTTCTGTAATGTACTTGATCAGCAGTAAATGCATAGGGTTTTCATGTGAGGAAATATGGCCTCCTAACTGCAAATTAATTAAAAAATAACAAAGAATAAAAGTTGTATGTGTTAGTTTCTTAACAAATAAGTATGTTAACAATGTTGATGTTTTTATTGGTTTCTAGGTCTCCTAAGTTCTGTTCCTGGCTCTGCCACTGCCTTGCTTTGTGGTCTTGGCTAAGTCACATCCTCTCTCCGTTCCTTAACGTTCCTATCTGCAAAACAAGTCTAACATTTACCTGTCTGACAGGGGAGTTGTGGGACCTAATTAGTTCAAACTCTAGGGCTTTGAGATCCTCAGATGACAGGCACTATGGAAATGCAAGTATTATTTCTATACGGTCAAAACTATTTTACCATAAACGTGTGGCTTTGTAAGATATTGCAATTTGGGAAAAAAAATCAATTCTCTTTTGTGCCAAACCTGATGCATGGGGTAGTCATAATGAGGAAAATCAAGAAATAACTCTTATAAGATGGCCCTAAGCCTAGCGAGGGGTGAGTTTAGTGGTTCCTGCATCAGTAGAGGGCAAAAAAGAACAGGATGGGCTGGGTCCCGCAAGATTTCCAGCCCCCACAGAACATCTGGTCTCGCAGGATTTGGCACAAGATTTGGAACCATAAATTCTCATGGGATTTAGCGCCATGATGCACTCAGGGCCACTTCCTGTTTTTTGGTTTCTAGCTGTCAAAGGAGGCCCTGAGCACATGGATCATAGGCAGCAATCTGGCAATGACCAAAACCTGCTCGATTATGCAGGGCACGTGGCTAGCCAGCTGTAGGGCTGGGACCAAGACCCAGTGCAGCAGGACAAGCTAACAGACCCCTTGCAGCCACTTGATACACAGGGCTGTGTGTTGCCTATCCTGGACCAGGAGGATATTGGGAAAGGGGAGGGAGGGAAGAAAGAGCAAGAGGCCAGGAAGGGAGCCATGTCCTAAGTGACCAGGGGTAGGGTAACTCATAGAGATGATGCAGTGCATTTCAGATCAGCTTGGAGACCTGTAAAACAGTGGGCAGGTGCAACATGAAACCCCTGGTCCCTGCAGCAGGGTGTGTTCACAAACAGTTCACTGGGAGGGCAGGGCCCAGTGGTCTGGCCTCCTTGGCAGGTGTGTTTGGGGTTTAGCACACTCCCTTGTGACACCACATGGTCTCAGGAGAGCAGTTCTGGTGGAAGCGACAGGCAGGGCTCCAGGTGGCTTCAAAGTCAGGTGTGCAAGGTAGCACAAGGGAGACATAAATGGGGGTGGGACATGCCAAGTGTCTGCAGGGCAGCCATAATACCGGTGTGGTGGTTGAGTGTTGGTGTTCTTTTCTAAGTCACCATAGTCCAGAGGTCCTCAAGCTGTGGAGGCACGGCTGGGGCTGCAGCCAGCCTCCACAGGAGATGGGGAGGGCGTGCATCCCAGCTCCACTCCTGGCCCTGGCTGCTGGCCCCGACTGCCAGCATCAGCCCCCAACCTCCAGCCCCAGCTGTGGCTCTAGCCTCGGCCCCCTCCCTCCTCCTGGAACCGTGGCCCTGCTCTCAGCCCCGACAGGGGAGGATGTGGATAGGTGTAAGGGGGGACGTGAGGTACAAAGTTTGAGGATCACTGCCATAGTCACTGTACTTGGGAAGCAGTGCTGGAGTCAACTTTGGTGGTGGTCCCACCTGACCGATATCCAGAGCCCATGTGAGGGGGCATGTCTTGGTTCTGGGGCTCATCAGACAGTTCATGTAGGAAGACTGGCTGGCAGAATATGGAGCAGATACTAACCTGGTGCTGATGACAAAGAATATGTGGATCAGCAGCCAACAGCCATGAAAAGCCAAGGATTATGGGAAAGTGTGGTGAGCAGATAATTCTGAACTGAAGGACCTCCTGATGGTCCTGAAAGGCATCTTCCAGAGGCACTGTCTCCCCTGCATTGGCCCCAAAGACAGGTGTGAGTAATCTAGTTCCCACTAGGTCAGGGACAGTCTTTGGATGAACCAGAATACCCAGGGCTTGGGCAGTAACAGCATCTATGAAGTCGGCCGCTGTCCCAGAATCCATCATTGCCACTGAGGTAGAATTCAGTGAGGGGGGCATTATCTTGGGACTTGCCCTAACCAACCCCCTCTACTGGCCAAGTTATTTCCAAAACTGTATCATGCTAGGTCTTGGGGTGGGTAGTTGGCAAGCATATGGTTGGATCCTCCCCAGGAGAAAAACAACCCAGGATGGCGACGGAGCTCCATTTCCTCAGGGGTCACATGGCGGCGAGTGCTATCTAGCTGCATAGATTTGTGGTCTGGGCTGGAGACAGGTGCCAAGAGGCACCAGCCAAATGGTAACAGGGACCCCTCCCTTTCCTCATGTCATTTGCTGAGCCTGTAGTCGATGAGTATAACAAGGTCAACAAAAGTATCTAGGTTGGTCAGGGCCTCCACACGAGCTAACTCATCCTTAGTCTCCTCGCATAGTCCGCACCGGATTTGGTAGAGCTGGGCCACTTCATTCCACTCAATGTCAGAGACTAGTCGCTGAAAGTGAACAGGTTAGGAAGAGGCCTGTCCCTGCCCCTGCTGGAGTTTGTGCAGGACCGCCTTTGCCAAGCAGGCGAAGTGGGGATTGTCAAATATGGCAGAAAATGCCTGTAGAAAGGCATCCCAGTTAACAGAGTTGGGCTTATTCGTTTGAGTAGGGGTGAGGCCCAGCCCAGTGCATCTCTCATCAGGAGACTAGTGAGTCCTACTTTTGCTTGGTCAGTGGGGTAGGACTTGGGGCAGAGCAGAAACAGCAGCCAGTATTGGTTAATAAACCAATATTGATTAATTTTTGGTGATACCCACTAAAATATTCTGGGAGGGGGACTGGTTCCAGGTATGCAGCTGCAGCATATGCCCATAGTGCAGCATTCTCATCCTGCAGCAGTGCCTCCAACCCTCATAGCATCTGGTTATCTGCAGCATGCTGGGCCTAGGTGCCATGTTTTCATCATTGAGCTGGGTGGATTGCCTGTACAGAGCTTGGCTCTCTGTTGCAAGCTGCAATACTTGGGCTCGAAGCATGGGGAGCTCCTCTTGGGAGCAGTCAACCCATTAAGGCATCTATGATACTCTCTGGGGCATAATGGGCAGGAAGTGGCCTGCTGCCTCCATGTTCCCCCAGGATAGGCCTTCACCACAGGCTAGGGTGATCCAGGCAAACTGTCAGAATCCGAACAAGGGTGCTTGGGACCAAGGGTCAGAGCAGGGGCAAACCTGAGTCTCGGAGTAGTAGAGGAGTTCAGAGTCAGGTTCCAGGCCAAGGTCAATACCAAAGACCAGAGTCAGGTTTCAGGGTCTGGGTCAGGAGGCGAAGTCTGATTCAAGCCAAGATTGAAGCCAGGAGTTCATGAGAAGAAATGGTCATGGCACCTACAGAAGATCCACACTGTTGCCTGGACACTTTCTGGAATGCCCTTTGGATTTATATAGGGTGTCCTTGAGGTGGGACTTCCCATGGTCTGTGTCCACAGCAGGTCATGGTGGCATGGAGTGAAAGCTAGTTACAGCTGCTGCTGGGTGGCAGCATGGAAATGTCAGTAGCCTGGCAGGCCTGAGTTCTAGACCTTTGGGGTCTTACAATGTAAGGGACTGCTTTGGGGTTTTGGGGGAGCTGGTAGGCAAATTGGGTGTTCCCCTAGATGATGAAAAATCTGAGGGCCCTACTGCTACATTGACATACCTAGGCATTGTGCTTGATGCAGTTCTGCCTTCCTTGGGACAAGCTTACGGTGCTAGAACATGTGGTTGTTAATGTCAGCAGGGCCAAAAAGGTTTGTTTGAGGGCTCTCCAATATCTGTTGGGCCATCTGAATTTGCATGCAAAGTCATAGCCTCAGGCACATCCTCTGGGTGTTTTTCTACAAGTGCAAGCCCTGCACCACTTTTTAAGGGTAACAACACAGATGAAGAAAGACCTGGCACCATTTTCTCACTCACTATAGTGGAGTTTCCATATAGAATCATAGAATTGGAAGGGACCTCGAGGGATGAAGGTATGTTTACATGCTCGAGGCAGCCCTGCAGGTCAACTTGTTTGCCACAGGCAGATAGGTTTTGGCTTGTATATTAGGGTGCGTTAGTATACCCAGGAGTGAAAGAAGTCTGAAATTTTGAAGGACATCACATTCCTGGAGTTCTTCCCCATTCTGGTGGTGGTCACCATCTGGGATGGGGAGTTCAGGAACAAGACGGTCAGGTTTTGGTGTGACAATCAAGTGGTTGTCCATGTGGTGAACTCTCAGTCCACTAATTCTGCCAGGTTAGTGAGGCCTTTCATTCTCCTTTGCCTCAAATGCAATATTCATTTCACTGCCAAGCATGTGCCTTGGCTTAACAATGGCATAGTCAATGCTCTTTCTTGATTGCAGGTTGACAGATTCTGAACACTAACACTGGAGGCCATGGAGGTGCCGGAACAGATGCTGGCAGTCCTATGGAATCTTGGTTGATATAATCAATATCCACGGCAAAGGGATCACTTGCACTTGAACAGCTTTTTGGCTTACACAACAGCATTTGGGAGTTTCAGTCATTCAGGATGGCTGTCATTCTACCCAGGGTCTAGCCTATACCAGAACCCTAAATTTGGCAGTTCATTGTCTTGCTGCATAGGTGCGGGTCTGGCACCACTGACAAAGCTAAACAGGTGTCAGGGGTGTCTTTTACAGCAGATCTGTGGGTTGTCCAGACCCCTGTCAGGGATTCTTGGCCCATAGGATGCTGGAGGGTTTTGCCTGGGGCTACTGGGACATGAAGCAATGTCAGGAAGCCAGTGACCTTTCAGGTCTTTAAGCAATTAGTCAAGGCATTTCATTGGATCTGCAGTTCATGGGGGTGAGGCTGTACTCTTCTAGGCAGCCTTTCTGTTTGACTTTATGGGGTCTTCTGGGTCAGTGAACTGGTCCCTTCGGCTGGCTCTTGAAGTACAGGACGTGCAGTGACTCTGAAGGTCCACAGGTCAAAAACCAAATAAAGAGGGATCAGCAAGGCAGTTGCTCTGCACTGCTCTGGTGAGATGGACTTGTGCGGGCACTGTGGGCATATGTTCCTGAGCCACCTGTGTTCCTGCAGAGGCATCTTTCCTTCAAAACCAAATTCCAGTTTGTGGAAGTGTTGAGTGACAGCCCCTTCCTATTGGACATGCCACTGGGACAGCATGGCTCCCACTCATTCCATATAGAGGTCACAACTGTGGCTACCCAGTTGGGTTTGGGTGTATCAGAGGTTCAGGTTATAGGATGCTGGTGATCCAGGGCTTGCACGCACCTGCCTGAGGTGAGGCCATGAGCACCTCGGGTTTTAACCATGTCTGCTTCTTCCCCATTTCTATCATATAGACTGTATTGGAGCATGTCTACGGCTGAGAATATTGATTTGCAGGCACAGCATAGTGCACTGCACTTACAGGAGAGTGTGTAATACAGCGAGAGGCTCACACCTGGCCTCAGGTGGGATGTGATTTTGTCTTGGCCTTTCTTGCATGGCTTGGCCCCCGAAAGCACACACTGGACATCACTGTTATTCACTTAGGGGAGAATGAGCTGGGAACATGCTCCAGGCTGGAATGATTTGGAGGGATAAACTGGATGATGGATTGCTGGTGGATATGTTTCCTGGTGTGGGGATATTATGGTTGGAGATGTTGGTTGGCAGGGTTTGGTGGACTTCAGTCCACCCACCAAGGTGGATAGGGCCAGAAGGCCAACCGGAAAGTATCGACACGGCTGGAGTACGGAGGTGGCTTCATTATGTGACACAGCCACATAGCTCAGAGTGTTGCTGAACTTTATTGAGAGGATGGAGTGTGCCTTTCTGATATAGGTGCCAATTTGTTCCTGGATTATCTCGGTATTTGGTTGGCCTAACTCCTAGGTAGTGGGGCAAGGTGGAGGCAGTCAAGCTGATGCTGCCACCTTCTTGTGGCCTGTGCCCAGTGCAGGAACTCACTGATTTAGGTTCCATATCCAAAAGGATAACGTTACTCCTGGGGGAATTCTGTGCCAAGAAATTAAAAATTCTGCACACGATATTTTAAAATTCTGCAAAATTCTGCAAATTAAATTTTTCAAAATAACACTATATAATCATGTCAGTTTCAATTATTTGGGTAATTTATTTCAAAATACCTGTCAGCAAGTATGTCTGTAACAATACACACACTCAAAAATTCCCCCAGGAGTAGCCAGTTAAAGAAACCACTACAACAGCCCAGTTCCTGCTTCTCTGCCCCGTCCCCCACCAGAGCTCAGCCTGGGGGCCTGACACGCACACTCTTTCTCCCCAGAGCACAGCCATGGGGCCCCCCTGGCACAGCAACTCATACCTCCTCCCTTCCAGATTTGTCTCAGTACAAATCATGCATTTGGAAGCAAGCTGCTTGTGTTGAACAGATAAATATAGCCATGGATAGGCATATATTTCATTGAAACCACAAGTGCATTCACCCACTACAAGCACAAAACAGAAACATGGACATGGAAACCATTGCTGCACCATGTAGACAAACCCAATGGCATGAAAGAACCCCTCCAAAGCGTAGGAAAATACCTTAGTTGCCAAGCAAGTTAAGAGTTACTCTTTTTTTTTTAAAGTTTGTGTTATGTTATACATACTGTCACGGCCACATCATGAGCAGCCAGACCTAGTAGTCAGAGCCAGATGCTACAGTCATGAGACAAGAGTCAGTTGTCAGCTGGATGAAGATGCCAGGAGTTTAGAAGCAGTAGACAAACTAGGGATCAGAACCACAAGTCAGGAACCAGAGTCACACCAGGCCAAGATGCCAGGAAATCAAGCTGGGGGAGCAGGAACTACAAGGCACACAGTCGAGCTCAGACAGCTTCCTACTCCTGCTGCTGGCTTAAGTGGTGCCAGTGGGCCAGTCAGCTGCTCTGGGACTTCACCAATAGGACCTCAAGGAGAGCACCACAACTCTGGGTTCTGTCCCTGATAAGCAATTGCTACCAGGCTACCAGGTGGAGGGTTGGCGCATGGCTGCTCTTATGAACCCTGTGGGACCTGTGGGTCATGACATAACCTCCTCCCCTCCAGGCAACATAGGTCCAGGTTTCTCATGGTGGCTCCTATGGAAGGCCCAAACCAGCGTGGGCGCGTGAACACTTTCCACTAGCTCCCAAGTGCATTCCTCTGGGCAATAACCTTCCTAGTTGATCAGGTACCATATGTGACATTTCATTCCATATTCTTTATGAAAATATGCTTATGATATGAGTATGACATAATTGAGATATACTTTATGCAAGATGGCTCATGGCTCATGTGAGATATCATTGGAAAGGTTATGATTTACTGAATGTGATTATCCAATTTATATGACTGTATAATTTCTGTATCTGAAGTTAGGAATATTAACTATGTATCTATATTTCAAATGTGTTACTTTGGGTGTCACCCCCCAATCAGCGCTTCAGGTACAACATTGGAAAAGCCAGACAGGGCTCCTGGGCCATTAGCAGAGACAATGGACTGTGAAAGAGCTTAGTCTTCCTGTGGACGCTGGAAACAGCTTATAAGCAATGGCTGCCACAGCCATGTAGAGACATGGGTCCGAGTCACCTGGTACTGGATACCCCTCCTCCCCTTTTGGGATCCCAGTGGTTTTCCACTAGAAGACAAAGGGTTCCTGCCTTTAAAAAGAGCTATATAAGGCAGGGGAGCGACAATATCGAGGTTCTCCTCAGCCTCCCCACCCTAAGAGACGCTGAAAAAAGACCTGGAAGCAAGAACTGAGGGGAGAAGGTTTGAGCCCAAGCTGGAAGGGCGTCTGGCTTGTGAGTAATAATACCTGAAGTCTCAAGAAGGAGACCAGTACAGCTGCCTTTCAAGACTTTCTGTAATCTGCCTGCAACAATATCTAGGTTGAGAAATACTATTTGTAACCAATTTCTTTACTGATACTAGCTTAGTTTGCGTGTTTGGTTTCATTTGCTTAGTAAGCTGCTTTGTTCGGTCTGTTATCTCTTATATTCACTTAAAATCCACCTTTGGTAGTTAATAAACTTATTTCTTGTTTATAATAAAACCCAGTTTATGCAATTTCTAACTGTGGGGGAAAGACGTGTGCACATCTCTCTTCACATTGAGGAAGAGGGCGGACTTTTATGAGCTTGCGCTGTGCAGATTTTTCGATATAGCGCAAGACAGTATTATTTTGGGTTTATCTCCCAAAAAGGGGTTTGCACGTGAGTGCAGGGGGAGTCCTCTCACACGCAGCTGACTTCAGTCTCTCTCTGCAGCGGGGTGTGGCCCTACCTGTGTGTGTGTGTGTGTGTGTGTGTGTGTGTTGCAAGAGGCCGGAGAGCCTAATTCAGCAAAGCAGGGAAGGGAACCCAGGCTGATTGAGCAGGGGAGGCTCAGTGAAATCCCAGTACATCAGGTGGCATCCCAGAACGGGGGCTCCAACCCATCACACCATAATTTGCCCCAGTTAATCTTAGAGCTGAGGACTTCACAAACAATGTATTCTTCCTGACCCTATATTTGTATCAGTGAGGGCAGTGATTAAGCTTTATGGGGAAATGTATTCTCAGTGTATGGGTTTAGAAGTGAGAAATGGAATACAGGTAGACTCTAAGGAATTGAGGGAGCTGGAGCTCAGAGGTGACCAGGTTGACCAGTCTCCAAATCTGGTATGGATGAAGGAACTGATAGTCTAGTTTCTGGGAGAGTCTGTCCTGTGGAGGTGTTCTGTTGAAAGCCAGACCTTTTGTCCTACAGAGTAGGTGGGGCCTTGTTGTTTATGCTCATCCACATAACTTTTGTTGTCCTTCTTTGTCTTCTCAAGGTGTCCCTCCTCTTGGATGTGATGGCTGTGTTGTACTAGGTTCAAGGCAGATGGGTTGGGGGAGGATATGAGTAGTTGTGGGTGAAATCAGGGGTGATATCCATACTTGAAAAAGAAGGGTTGTGGCCTATGGATGATTGGTCTGCATTATTGTTTGAGAGATATATTACTGACCACCTGACCAGGATGGTGATAGTGACTGTGAAATGCTCAGGGAGATTAGAGAGGCTATTAAAATAAAAACTCAATAATAATGGCGGATTTCAACTATCCCCATATTGTCTGAGTACATGTCACCTCAGGATGAGATGCAGAGATAAAGTTTCTTGACACTTTAAATGACTGCTTCTTGGAACAGCTAGTCCTGGAACCCACAAGAGGAGAGGCAATTCTTGATTTAGTCCTAAGTGGAGCACAGGATCAGGTCCAAGAGGTGAATATAGCTGGACCGCTTGGTAATAGTGACCATAATATAATTAAATTTAACATCCCTATGGCGGGGAAAACACCACACCTGCCCAACACTGCAGCATTTAATTTCAGGAAGGGGAACTGCACAAAACTGATGAGGTTTATTAAACAGAAATTAAAAGTTACAGCACGAAAAGTAAAATCCCTGCAAGCTGCATGGAAACTTTTTAAAGACACCATAATAGAGACTCAACTTAAATGTATATCCCAAATTAAAAAACATGGTAAGAGAACCAAAAAAGAGACACCGTGCTAAACTACAAAATAAAAGAAGCAGTGAGAGGCAAAAAGGCATCCTTAAAAAAGTGGAAGTTAAATCCTAGAGAGGAAAATAGAAAGGAGCATAAACTCTGACAAATGAAGTGTAAAAATATAATTAGGACGGCCAAAAAAGAATTTGAAGAACTGCTAGCCAAAGACTCAAAAAGTAATAGCAAAAAAATTTTTAAGTACATCAGAAACAGGAAGCCTCCTAAACAACCAGTGGCGCCACTGGACGATCGAAATGCTACAGGAGCACTCAAGGACGATAAGACAATTGCAGAGAAACTAAATGAATTCTTTGCATCGGTCTTCATGGTTGAGGATGTGAGGCAGATTCCCAAATCTGAGCCATGCTTTTTAGGTGACAAATCTGAGGAACTGTTCCATTAGAGGAGGTTTTGAAACAAATTGATCAACTAAAGTTGGCCGGGAAAAGTTGGCACCTATGACCCTGGCAATTACAGGCTGGTAAGCCTGACTTCAGTCCCGGGCAAACTGGTTGAAACTATAGTAAAGAACAAAATTGTCAGACACATAGATGAACATAATTTGTTGGGGAAGAGTCAACATGGTTTTTGTAAATGGAAATCATGCCTCACCAATCTACTAAAATTCTTTGATGGGGTCAACAAGCATGTGGACAAGGGATCCAGTGGACACAGTGTACTTAGATTTTCAGAAAGCCTTTGACAAGATCCCTCACCAAAGGCTCTTAACTAAAGTAAGCTGTCATGGGATAAGAGGGAAGGTTCTCTCATGGATTGGTAACTGGTTAAAAGATAAACAAAGGGTAGGAATAAATGGTCCGTTTTCAGAATAGAGAGAGGTAAATAGTGGTGTCCCCCAGGGGTCTGTACTGGGACCAGTCCTATTTAACATATTCATACATGATCTGGAAAAGGGGGTAAACAGTGAGGTGGCAAAATTTGCAGATAATACAAAACTATTCAAGATAGTTAAGTTCCAGGCAGACTGCAAAGAGCTACACAAGGACTTCTCAAAACTGGGTAACTGGGCAATAAAATGGCAGATGAAATTCAATGTTGATAAATGTAAAGTAATGCACATAATCCCAACTATACATATAAAATGATGGGGTCTAAATTAGCTGTTACCACTCAATAAAGAGATCTTGGAGTCATTGTGGATAGTTCTCTGAAAACACCCACTCAATGTGCAGCAGCAGTCAAAAAAGCGAACAGAATGCTGGGAATCATAAAGAAAGGAATAAATAAGACAGAAAATATCATATTGCCTCTATATAAATCCATGTTACACCCACATCTTGAATCCTGCGTGCAGATGTGGTCGCCCCATCTCAGAAAAGATATATTGGAATTGGAAAAGGTTCAGAAAAGGGCAACAAAAATCATAGAATCATAGAATATCAGGGTTGAAAAGGACCTCAGGAGGTCATCTAGTCCAACCCCTTTCTCAAAGCAGGACCAATCCCCAACTAAATCATCCCCACCACGGCTTTGTCAAGCCTGACCTTAAAAACTTCTAAGGAAGGAGATTCCACCACCTCCCTAGGTAACGCATTCCAGTGTTTCACCACCCTCCTAGTGAAAAAGTTTTTCCTAATATCCAACCTAAACCTCCCCCACTGCAACTTGAGACCATTACTCCTTGTTCTGTCATCTGCTACCACTGAGAACAGTCTAGACCCATCCTCTTTGGAACCCTCTTTCAGGTAGTTGAAAGCAGCTATCAAATCCCCCCTCATTCTTCTCTTCCGCAGACTAAACAATCCCAGTTCCCTTAGCCTCTTCTCATAAGTCATGTGTTCCAGTCCCCTAATCATTTTTGTTGCCCTCCGCTGGACTCTTTCCAATTTTTCCACATCCTTCTTGTAGTGTGGGGCCCAAAACTGGACACAATACTCTAGATGAGGCCTCACCAATGTCGAATAGAGGGGAATGATCATGTCCCTCAATCTGCTGGCAATGCCCCTACTTATACATCCCAAAATGCCACTGGCCTTCTTGGCAACAAGGGCACACTGTTGACTCATATCCAGCTTCTCGTCCACTGTAACCCCTAGGTCCTTTTCTGCAGAACTGCTGCTGAGCCATTCGGTCCCTAGTCTGTAGCGGTGCATGGGATTCTTCTGTCCTAAGTGCAGGACTCTGTACTTGTCCTTGTTGAACCGCATCAGATTTCTTTTGGCCCAATCCTCTAATTTGTCTAGGGCCCTCTGTATCCTATCCCTATCCTCCAGCATATCTACCACTCCTCCCAGTTTAGTGTCATCTGCAAACTTGCTGAGGGTGCAATCCACACCATCCTCCAAATCATTTGTGAAGATATTGAACAAAACCGGCCCGAGGACCGACCCTTGGAGCACTTCACTTGATACTGGCTGCCAACTAGACATGGAGCCATTGATCACTACCCGTTGAGCCCGACAATCTAGCCAACTTTCTATCCACCTTATAGTCCATTCATCCAGCCCATACTTCTTTAACTTGCTGGCAAAAATACTGTGGGAGACCATGTCAAAAGCTTTTCATTGTTGATTAGGGGTATGGAACAGCTGCCATATGAGGAGAGATTAATAATACTGGGACTTTTCAGCTTGAAAAAGATATGTCTAAGAGGGGATATGATAGAGGTCTATAAAATCATGACTGGTGTGGAAAAAGTAAATGAAGAAGTGTTATTTACTCCTTCTCATAACAAAAGCCTAAGGGCCACCTAATGAAATTAACAGGCAGCAGGTTTAATACAAACAAAAGGAAGTAAATTTTCACACAACGCACAGTCAACCTGTGGAACTCCTGGCCAGAGATGTTGTGAAGGACAAGACTATAACAGGGTTCAAAAAAGAACTAGATAAATTCATGGAGGATAGGTCCATAAATGGCTATTAGCCAGGATGGGCAGGGATGGTGTCCCTAGCCTCTGTTTGCCAGAAGCTGGGAATGGGCGACAAGGGATGGATCACTTGATGATTTCCTGTTCTGTTCATTCCCTCTGGGGCACCTGACATTGGCCACTGTCAAAAGACAGGATACTGGGCTAGCTGGACCTTTGGTCTGACCCAGTATGGCCATTCTTATGTTCCTCTGAATACGGTAACAGTCATCCTGGTGATGATGGTGTACCATCATAAGTATTGTTCGAGGCTCTGGTTGATTTTTTTTTGTTTGACTGAGGATGGTAGGCAGAAGACAGGTGCACGTGGGCTTCTAATAAATGTAGGGCCTTGTGCCAGAAGTCAGCAGTAAATGGTGACCTCCAGTCGGAGGTGATATGATCCAGGAGGCCATGAAGATGGACTCTGTTGTTTATCCAGAGCCGGGCAATTTCCTCTGCTTAGATAAGCAATCTACCACTGTCAGGATGGTTGTTAAATCTACTGGATTCTGGTAGTTCCACCACAAAGTCCAGGGAAATGGTCTCCGAGGGCCAAGATGGGATGGCCAGAGATTGCAGGGGACAGCAGGGTTTTTGGTGATGGATCTTGGTGTGGGCATACACCTGACAGGAAGCTACAAAGGTCTTTATCATAGGGCACATTCGGGGCCATCAGAAGAAACAAGATATTAACTGTTGGGTTTTGTATCACCCTAAGTGTCCTGCCAAGGTGGACTCATGGCACAGCTGAAGAACTGCCACCCTCGCAAGTTCTGAGGGAACACAGATGCAGTCCAACATTTTTAGTGTCTAGCAAGACACGAGATGTAATTCTTCCACTCTGCTCTGTGCTGATTAGGCCTCAACTGGAGTACTGTGTCCAGTTCTGGGTGCCACAATTCAGGAAGGATGGGGACAAATTGGAGAAAGTCCAGGGAAGAGCAACAAAAATGATTAAAGATCTAAAAAACATGACCTATGAGGGAAGACTGAAAAAATTTGGTTTGTTTAGTCTGGAGATGAGAAGACTGAGTGGGGGCATGATAACAGTTTTCAAGTACGTAAAAGGTTGTTACAAGGAGGAGAGAGAAAAATTGTTCTCCTTAAGCTCTGAGGATAGGACAAGAAGCAATGGACTTAAATTGCAGAAAGTGAGGTTTAGGTTGGACATTAGGAAAAATTTCCTGTCAGGGTGGTTAAGCACTAGAATAAATTGCCTAGGGAGGCTGTGGAATCTCCATCATTAAGAGATTTTAGACAAACACCTGTCAGGGATGGTCTAGATAATACTTAGTCCTGCCATGAGTGCCAGGGACTGGACTAGATGACCTCTCGAGATCCCTTCCAGTCCTACTATTCTATGATTGGTTCATGAAATCCCCGAACCACTAGCAGTTCCTTTCAAACCATTGGGGCAAGCACGGTATTCTCAGTGTTGAGCTGCCTCACTTGCTCCTGCAGCTGCTGGTTGTCCAAGGTCCTGCAGTGCTTAATTATCCGCTTAGAGGCAGAGGGCCCATTTAGGTGAGTCTGAGGCTTTTAGTGGCTGCAGAGATGCTGCTGGATCCATCCTTCCCACACTGAGTTTGGCCCTCAGGGTTTTGTGGTCTGAACAAACTGTCACAGCCAGGTTGTGAGCAGCCAGACCTAGTAGTCAGAGCCAGAGTCTGCAGTCATGAGACAGGAGTCAAGTGTCATCTTGGTCAGGATACTGGCTGGTCAGAAGCAGGAGACAAACTGGGGGTCAGAACCATGAGTCGGGAACCAGAGTCATGCTCGAACAGATTGCCAGGAAATCAAGCCAGGGGAGGAGGAGAAGGCACAGTGTGCAACCCACTTATTCAAACAACTTCCTGTTCCTGCTGCTGGCTTAAGTGGGGCCCGGGAGCCAATCAGCTGCTCCGGGACTTTGCATATAGAACCTCAGGGACAGAGCCTCAAGCTGGGGCTGGGCTTGGGTTCCAGGTAAGCAATTGTTAGCAAGCTGTTATTTGGCGGGTTGGAGCAGGGCTGCTCCCATGAACCTTGCAGAGGTGGTTCTGAGACCCATGGGTCATGACACATACATTGAGATGCTTTATGGGTGTGTAATAAAATATTAAGTATGTACGCAGGTTTTACGGTATTAATGTTTAACCTTGTTATCAAATAAATGTGACAAAAGGAATGTTATGATAAACAGCTTCCCAATAGGGGGAGTTGCAATATATTTATATAGAAGGTAAATTCTAGGAGCTTAGAGAACTCTGCTTTCAGGAAGTGCTTGGAAAGAGAGGACCGTATCTGTGGAGGAAGGAAAAAGCCTGAATGTTGCACTGTCTTGGTTCTATATCTTTATGCTCATACACAGAACAATCTTTCAGAACAATGGAGCCAATAGTCCTTCAGGAAAATTAGGGCATAATTGGCCTGCAATGATCCTGTGTGCTTCACCTGGGAGCAATCAGGTACTCCAGGCGGTGCCCCTTTAGCTAATTAGTAATGGAGCCGCTGAGCTAGAAAGACGCTGTTAGAACAGTTAAAGGGAAAGTTGCTTAGAAGGAAGGGGGAAAGAAAATGAGCTCTCACTAGACAAGCTCTGCAGCTGCTGCCCACAGGAGGTAGAGTCAGCCTCTGTAGGTCAAGCCCTGAATGAGGGGTCAGAGCTGATGGTGAGAACTCCAAGAGAGTTGTCAGGGTCCCTAGGGAAGGGAGACAGTGGTGGAGCTCCTCTCATTAAGCTCTGGGAAGAGAGCTGGTTAGGCTTGCCAACTGTCTAATCATACAAACTCAAAGACCCTTGCCCCACCCCTTCCCCAAGGCTCCACCCCTTCTCTGAGGCCCCGCCTCACTCCATCCCACCTCCCTCTGTTGCTCTCTCTCCCCCACCCTCACTTTCACCAGGCTGGGGTAGGGGTTTGGGGTGTGGACTTTGGGCTGGGGCCAAGGAGTTTGGAGTGTGGGAGGAGACTCTGAGCTGATCCTGGAGCAGGGATTTGGGGTGAAGGAGGGCTTGGGGGTGCAAGCTCTGGGAAGGAGTTTGGGTGCAGGAGGGGGCTCAGGGCTGAGGCAGGGGACTGGGGTGCTGGAGAGAGTGAAGGGTGTAGGCTGTGGCCAGCTGATGCTTACCTCAGGCAGTTCCCAGTCAGCAGTGCAGTGGGGTCCTGCGTCACTCCCAGAAGCAGCCAGCACATCCCCGCAGCCCCTGGGGGGCTCCGTGGGCTGCCCCGTCTGCAGTTCCCGGCCAATGGGAGCTGCAGAGTTGGCACTCGGGGCGGAGGCAGCGCATGGAGACACCCTTCTCTCCCCCACCCCCGGGGACACAGGGACATGCCAGCCCATTTCTGGACGCATTGCAGGGCCAGGGAAGGCAGGGAGCCTGCCTTAGCCCTGCTGCGCCACCGGACTTTTAGTGGCCTAAAATCTCCTGGTTTGGCTTCAGTAGCCTCCAGGAGATAGAGCCCGATTCTGGGAGACTCCCAGCGAAAAAGGAAGGGTTGGCAACCCTAGCTGGTGTAGGCCTCCAAGGAGTAAAAAGGACAGAGCTCTGGTAGAAGAAACCCATGGGGAATAGAGTAGACTTTTGTGGGAGAAGTCCAGGAATAGGCCTTGTAAGTGGGAGCAGGGTGACCTCACAGGTAAACTGCTAGAGTCCTTGCGGGAGAGAGGCAGCATAGGGAATCCTGCCAGAGAAGAAATAATTATTAATTTGATCCAAGAGGGGCTGAAAAATTATTACTTTGGATTTGTGAGAACTTTTGTTTATGTCTCTTTGTTACCCCAGAAAGGGTTTGGACTTTATGTGACTTTGCCAGAGAGCTGAGCCACAGACGACTCAGTGACAGGCAGCAAGCAGGAGACAGCACTGGGGACTCCTTGGAGCGTCACACCCTTACACAAAGGGGCACCACACTACCTTACAGTCTGATTTATTGTTCAGACTGTTCTACATATTGAACATATGTACTTTTATCATGTCAGGCTCATTTATGGTGCTGTCAATTCATCACCAGCACAGTAGGACTTAGCTCTGAGCTCAAATGATAATATCATTACAGGTGGAGTGGTGAGATGTATAAGCTATTTGAAGTGCAAAGAAACGATGTGTTACAGTTTAGGACAGGAAATGTATAACAATGCCAAAATCCGATTGAAATTGCTGAGGAAAATTAGATAAGCAAGCTGTTATTATCCAAACTAGAATCTGGCTAGGCCACTGTAGGTGGCACCCCCTAACTCTGAGGAGAAATACCATGGGATCTTTGTCGGGGGAGGATGTTAGTTTTATATTTCATCTCAAAATACTAGAATTCCTTTGGAAATTTTTGTTTAAAAGTGACCACACATGCTAAGTAGCTGTTTTACTAAATCAAAAAACAACAAAAAACAAAGGTACTAATTCACAATATGATTACGCAATATGAACTAAAAAAATGAAATAATTTTAAGTTATAGGATCACAAATCTCCCATCTGAAAATACTACATTCAATTGTTTTCCATACTATGATTGAAGTCCTGGCTCCACTGAAGTGGCAAAACTCTCATCAACTTCAGTGTGGCCAGGACTTCACCCTGTCTCTCTAAAAACAACATGACTTATTTTTTAATTTTCTTATTAAAAAAGGAAAACAAAAGAAAAATGTATTTTAATATTTTAATTTGAAATTTTCTATGCCAAATGTCATCCCTGAGTGAACTGTTACAGCACTAATATGAATCCTTCAAAATAGGGATTGAAAATGTAAAGCTGAACACTCTCTTAACAAAAATCTTGCTAACTTGTGCTCCATACAGGGTCCATACAAAAAGGATTTTCATAAAAAATAATGTAAATAAGACCAAAATCTAAAATAATGAAATAAGCAATGGAAAACCTTCTAGACACAGATGGTAGTATGAAAAAATAACAACATATAATAGTCACAATGACATATTTAAAATATTTTTTATTTTCTCAACTCAAACCTATAATATTGTTACAAGTGAAGTAAGGTATCCTATGAGTAATGGATTTTAAAAATTAGCATAAAGTCAAAAGCTAATTGAATATAAATATTTGATGTAACTAAAACAGCCTCTCACAATTCAAATAAAATCCAAATAAGAGCCCACACCTTCTTAAATACTGTGCAACCAGATGTTGTCTGAAATGCTATTCTTTCTAAAAGTACGTCAGAGTTCACAGTCTTCATCTAGTCAATGCCTCATAATATACTATTTGCAATAATCAATGAACTACCCACACACTGTTTGATAGCATTCTGTAGCTAGATCACATTGAAACTTCTGCTTCGATACAATGTTTGAATGTTAGTATTTATAATATTAATGTATTCATATTAATATTACACAAGAAAAAATATCTCTGATATTTTACAGTTCAAACGGGAAAACAGCTGGTGTCCCCTGACCCAGAATTAAAAGTAATCAGGCTCCTATCTGGAAAATAAAACAATACTAAACAAATTATGAGATTCTCCTGAGTGCATTAACATAGCTCATCCATCATTCATTACAATGATACCAAAGGAAAAAGGTATTTATGCTGTAGGAATGATCCTTGGCTATATGATTATGATGAAATCTGGGTGTGCTTTGAAACCCCTGGTATGCAATACAAAGCAGGATTTTGGGTGTTCACAGTTGTTTCAAAAGCCTGCTATAAATCCCTCACTGGGTGTGTGTGGGGGGGGGATTAGAACACTTTTCACCTCTTGGTCCAGTCAGTATGATCATGACTGAGATTTGTGCTTCAAATCCAGTGTTATTGTTAGGCCAGATTCAAAGGAAGTCAAATACTCTACTGAGAAAACAGTCGAAAAAGGAAAGTCCTGAAGAAATAAGTGCTGCATGTTGAAATGTATGTATGTCACACCCCATTTGTCTTTCATATTTAAGAATAAAGCAGCCTGTCCTGCAGCAGTTATTATATGCCATACATTTTATTTTAAAAATGCAAGAAATTTGGCACGAAGAACAAAAAAATCAACTGATGAAAAGCATTTATGTCATGGTTTAAATTAAGACCTTTGTAATGCAAGAATTACATCAGCGGTAGGCTTAGCTTAATGAAAATAAGGCTCTGTTTTTAAAAACTGTGAACGATCAAATCCTGTCTGTTCACTGAACAAGAGACAGAAGGGGACCAGTGAACAATTTAAGCTGAAATTGGACTGATTCACGCTTTACCTTCGTGAAGTATTCAAGTTTTTCAGATGCTTCTGTGGCAATGCAGTTAACTGTATGCAGATATGGATTTTAAAATTTACTTAGTGCATATTAAATATTAAAATATGTCTCCAATATTTACATTATTTTGTTTTCAGTGTTCAGTTTGATATCTTGGAATTTTTCTCTTTTTTTTCTGTTTAAATTCTGACTAAGTCTTGTAGAACAAATATGATGTACCTTTCTAAAATGCTTATTAACAGAAAGGTTTGTATATGATGAATTGATGATTTCCATAAAAAAATTACATTAAAAATAAGAAGCAGCAATGAAGATGTGTTGTCTGGAGACTGTGATGGCTCAATTTTATTATTCATTTAATATATGTTTGAAGAAAGGGAAAAGAAATTGGATTCAGATTTTCTATTCTTTGATCCATATTTTCTATCAACTTTTGCCATTTTTTCATATGCATTTATATCTTTATTGGTCTTGTGTGTGTTTTATGACTACATAACCAGCAATTCCTTAGAGTGTTTTGAAAACAAATGTATATTTATACAAGACTATAATGGAATTGGTTTCTAAAGGGTATAAGTATATGGTTAAAATGCTACAACGAATACTGCTTTTGTTGTGATGAGGTTAATTAAATTATTAATTGGTTAAATTGTTGCATTTATGCAACAGTATAAAAAGAACTATAGTTTGCTTATATATAATCCTTTCTTTGCTTTTATTGTAGGTAAATGCAGTTGTAGTTTTTATATACAAAACATAAAAATAATGAACTGTATAAATGGCAGAAGAATCCAAAATTTGGTTGTCATTACATCAGCTTATGGCTGCACACTTTTAAATTATTTTGAACTAATTAGACCTCCTTGTATTATTCTTTTAAGAAATGTTCACCAATGTGTTATAAGACAGTATGTTAAATATTTTGTCATTTTAATGTTAGGATAGACACCCAGAGTACAGGATGGTTGCCTACAATTATATTTGCGAAAGGATAATAAATATTCAGACTTTCTAATGCAAATACTTTAAGAGGATACTGTATATTAAAAGTGACCTTTGTTAGTTAAGGTATAGAAAAGGAGTTTTTTTTAATACTTTGAATTAGCTATGGAGAAAAAAATATGCTTGATATGAGATGTATGACTGAGTTCAGCACTGTAAATTCTGAAAAATACTCAATACAAACAAAATGCTTTGATATGTCCATAGTATTTTCCAATAAGACAATGAGTTTTACAATAATGGCCCCTTCTTGTGATAAACGAAGGAGGTGAAATAGCCTGATATGGTTACCAAGGAAATGATCAAAGCAAGTCAATAAGAAAAGGATGACTAATAGAGATCGTCTCACAAAAAGACTCCACAGTGTACACTTATCAGAAAGTAATTTTTTATTCCTACCATTCCTGGGGCTTCTGACATCTGTGGCAGTTTTATTTTAAACAAATGCAGTGAATGACTGACTTTCATTTTAACCTTAAAACTTCTTTGACCTGCTTTGGCCCGAAGGATGAAAGAATGATGGGAACGGGAAGGGGAGGATTTAGTAGCAGTGGGCCCGATTCTGCAGCCAGTGCATGTCAGCAATTACAACTGGCTTCAGTGAGAGTTGTTTACATGCAGCAGCTGCAGAATTAGGCCCGATGTTAAAGGTGGGGGAAAGATTGGGGTTGCGGCTTTTTTGCTTATATGTCATAAAAAAAAATGCCTAACTTTTTTTCTACTTGTTTTTTTCACATAGAAATATGAAGATGGTCAAATGCTGTCTTCCCTGTTCCGGTAGAGGTATCCCTGGAAAGGACATGGATATGTAGATTAGGAGCTTGCTCAGACCTTGAATGAAGGGGCTGGTATGGAATCTTTAACAAAAAAGTTTTTTTTCCACATGCTTTTAGGTATTTGATTTAAATATACGTTAACAAAAAGAAACAAACTATTTTAAACAGTCTGAATGAAAAATTACTTCCCCTCTCAATCAGGCTTGGCTTCTGTGGTCTCAGTAATGTCATAAACCTACTAGTTCTTCAGTCTTCTATAGTGTTTTCCAGAAAAAACAGGGTAGATAAGGCCTGACTTTGGCAGCTGGTACTATAAGGTTGGGTCTCACTGCAGTCAGAAAAGAAAGGGACAGTTTGGAAGCCTGGGTTCTTTAGTGGCAATTTGACAATCATCATTTCAACTAGTTTCAAAAGCAGGTATTTCTTCTGGATGCACCTGGTGCTATTCTACTCCTTGTTTCCACCTAATAAATTGCATTAAGTCCTGCTAAAACTATATTAAATATTTTCCTGATATTGCTTTTTCATGTAAACAATTGCTGTAGTTGCCACAAATGTTATGCAATTGCAGCCTGCATCAATAGAATCTGCACAACAATCTGTCTATTAAGATGTGGGCCGTACTGTGAATATGTTTGAGAATGCATGGTTTAAAAATGACTACCTTCTGTTTAATCTAGAGATATAATAATAGGGCCTTCAAGTCTATGGTGTTTTAGGTGACAACTCAAGTATTTTTAATGTTTGATATGGAGTTGACATCTACAGGGCCTGATCCTACAAACACTTACACACCAGTAACTTTATTCAGAAAAGAAATTCCATAAAGGGCTTCTCTACAGATTTTGGCTCTTATTTGGAAATTGGTGTTCTTACTTCTTAGACCCTATTTGAAAATTAGTTTCTCAAATGAACATTCCCTTTCAAAATATCCTATTCTAGCACTAGTACTAATTAACATATTGCAAACTCAAATGACTACTACCAGAGGGTACTTACTACTAGATAGTCCTTGTATCATTTAGATGTTTATACTTTCAAAATGCTGTATAAACATTACCTAATTAATCCTCACAACCATCCCTGTGAGGTAACCAAGTACTGTTTTCCCTATTTTATAGATGGAGAAATTGAGACACTGACGAGTTGTTAAAGCCACAGAGCAGTTAAGAATAAATAACTGTATTTCTGAGTAAGAGGGTTAGTTTCAAAAAGTAGCTTCACTGATTTAAAATTTGAACAAAGGAAAGAAAATCCATATGAAGAACAAATCTAAAAATCCACCTTCATTTCATTCACTGTGGATAAATATCTGCTGAAATGGAAAGACCCACGCAGTGATCAAAGCAAAGTTTAAACAAAGAGCATCTGGAAAAAAAGTTAAAAGGATGTTTTATAATAATAATACAGTTACCCAAATGTCAGTGTATTTGATCAAAGCTGATCTACAGAGCTCAGATTTGGCATTAGGTGAATCATCTTTTATTAGCTATTTCTTTTTTATTCAAATGGTTAAAATGGTGAGAGTTTGAATGGAAAGACATGCGGAGGTTTCACTTATCTGCAGTTGGGGCAGACAAATGAAGCCCACCTAGTTTTACATAATGGCCCACAACTACCTTGTCTTTATAAGGCGCAACATACTGAAACGACAAGTCACAACATGTCTTAATCCTTCTTGAGCCAAGCTGAATCAAAGTGAAGCACTGCTGTGCTGGGATCAGTAGCCTCTGTGGATCAAATCACAAGATAGGGCCTGTTGTCCCCTATATGCAGTAGGAGCCGCTATCTCATACCACTAGCACAGTGGTTTTCAACCTTTTTTCATTTGTGGACCCCTAAAAATTTTTGAATGGGGTCTGCAGACCACAGGTTGACAACCACTGTTCTATGGTAACAACCTGTCGCGGACCCCTTAGACATCGTCTGCAGACCCCCAGAGGTCCGCAGATCACAGGTTGAAAACCACTGCACTAGCAAGTTGCCTATGGGACAAAAATAAGCTGCCCCAGTTACTCAGGATCTTTGAACCAGTCCTTTGGTCTAGAGGTAAGAGACTGAGTCTGTTTAGAGAGCGAATATATTTGCAAGCTCTGTCTTTAGATTTCCAGACACAGCTATCATGAACTCAGCCCCTCTTTGTAGCACAGTTCCTTCATGAGCTATGATGCTATTGACTGTCCCCTACATCTGCACACCACCTCCCACACTGTCTATGGAGCTACCAGGTATAGAGGGGAAACTGGAGTGGCATTAATTTCCTAGTGTTCTTTCAACAGGAAGTCCGACAGATTGTGGTGCAAGAACCCTAGACCAAACACCCAATCCCACAGTGTGCCTCAAACAAAGTTCCCCCAGAACATCAGGATTAACAGCAAGATGCCTAATAATATATTATTGCTTATCCATTGTCCTTCTGAGTTGAAGGGCTTCTGTGTTCTTAAGCTTATATCATTTCACATAAATTAAAAACCTACTGAATATCTTAATTATTCTTACTCTAAACTTGAAAACATATTGATAAACAAGCAGAGTAGGTAAAGGAGTCAAAGTTTTGATTCCACCACCAAATGTTTGAAATGATATTTATGAATAAAAACATCAAATAAAATCTTCAGGAGACACAGGTTTGGTTCCTAGCTCTGCTAATGACCTGTTTTGTAACATTTAACACCCTTTGTCTTGTCTGTTTAGATCAGAAACTCTTCAAGACAGTCACTTAATTTTTGTATGTACAATAGCAATGCTGCCCTGATCTGAGCTGGGTCATGTTGGTACTACAGTAATACAATAAAATAATAATAATAATTAATAATAATAAAACCATCCATGCACCTACATTTGGGAATAAAGCAGGGCGAATTATGGGAGTTTGATCCCCTCTTCCCACAATTCCCAAAATCTGAGAGAATATTCCATAATACCATGCAAAAATTGCCCACTGTGCAGCACATCTAGGATCAGATTGCATGTTAGGGACTTAAAATGTGTTAAAAAATGGAAGCAAGCTTCCTAGTCTTTTTAATTCTACTGATTTTGAAATTATGTTTCATTTATTTCAATATATTCATGGAAATTTTTTTATCATAAATTTAAAAAAATCATTTTCAATTTTTTTTCATTTTTAATTTTTTTAGTTTTTCTGTGGTTGGGTTTTTTGTTTTGTTTTACTTTCCCCCCTTCTTTTTTCCTTATTCCTTCACTTTTTTCTTTTGGCCACCAAAAAAGGGAGGGAAGAAAATGATAAATTATAAAAATGACATTTTCCAATTTCATCAACAACAACAAAAAAGAAAAAGAAATTAAAAATGTTTTTGGTGAAAATTTCTGGTTTTTAAAAAGGGTTCTTTGTCAACCAAAAACTGTTTAATTATATAAATTATGCCAAGTCCATATGACCCTGTAGTTGTTCTGCATATCATTCAATCATGGAGGAGGGCATCATCTAGTATTATCAAGACTGGACATCTTTCTAAAATATATGCTCTAATTTATACAGATGTTATTGGCTAGATGCAGGAATTACTGGATGAGATTCTGTGGCATGTTATGCAGGAGGTCAGACTAGATGAACTAATCATGTGTTCACACCATTAAACTATTAAACTATGAAATCCACAGTGTATATGCCTCAGAGCATGTAACATTTGAAACTGAAGATGCTTGATGCAATCTCATTATGGCAGAGAAGAGGCATATATCAGAGTCATGGATGTAAAAAGAGGCCCCTCAAATTATGTAGATCCACTGGCCAAAACTCCATGTAGGGGGCCTCAATAATGACTGAATCGGTTTTCTTTGAAATAGCCAACAAATTATCTTTTGAGTTAAAATTAAGCAGGGGAAATTTCAGCCAAAAGGATTTTTGGGGTGGGAAGCAGAGAAGCGTGTCAGCTCTCAACCAAAATCTTTGCTACCATGATGTTATAATTAGCTCAGAAATTTTCTACTGTAGTACATTTAGATTGTTCTTGGGAGGGAATATGATTTCACTATACACACACACATACGTATAAGCATTATATATAACAGGCATTTGGGAGTTTAATACTCTTTGTGTTCCTGTAATTAAAAAAAACAAGCCTCAGATTTAAAGAAGATACTTCTCAGTAGTCCTTGTGGATACTTTACATATTTCAGTAAAATTAAAAATGTTGCGTTCTAGTGATTGTTAAAGCAAAGGGCTGAGAGTCAGAAAGCTTCTGATTTGTGATCTCAGCTGAATCACGACTTTATTGTCCAACTTTGGGAAAATTAACCTGTTGTGTGCCTCAGGTACCTATTTGGAAAACTGAATAAAAAAAACCCCCAGTCTTCTCAGTAGAAAAACAAACAAACAAATGCTGTATCTATAGCTATTAAGGCATAGGCACTATAGGCCCATGCCTAGAGTCCCAGCTGGTAGAGTCATGTGATTACATCAGACTCTAATTTTTCATTTGTAAAACATTTATGTTTCTAGCCCTCATGTTCTGAATAGAAGTTTGAAGATGTGAAACAAATGTAACCAATACAGTGATGCCTGCCTGAGCCTGCCGAAAGTGTGAAACAATAGTTCTGTACGGTGTGCATCTAAATGGGGTGTTAACATCAAGATCCCTTCTTGTGAGGTAGGGGTTAGGTGCAGGGGACTCTGTGTGTGGCAGAAGAAGGATGGTGTGCCCTGACTCATAAACAAAAGCAGATACATTGTGCTGGGGACCTTACTGCTGCTACCCTTACCTCCCCAGATTCTGGCCAAACTGGGAAGGGATGGGTCCTCTCTGCCAACACCAATCCAAGTGAGGGTGGGGCCACAACATGAAAGTGAGGACACAAAGGTGGACCTATGGAGTAGCTTGTGTTGTGGTGTGCCTAGAGTCTCAGATTGCCCTAATTCCACACTGTGAACTCTGTGTTTAGTTTTTCTAGTTAAACAGTTCACATAAATAAATAAAATGGCTACAATAATTAAGTTTTGAAAATGCCCAGTGTACGTAATCTTTTCACAAAGATTTTTGTATGCGCTCTCATTGTGCATGCACAGTATTATCCCTGGAATACAGGCTGTTTTGTATGTAGGCAAACTTGCATTAACATGATAGACAGGAACAGTTACATTCTATCATATCAGTGATCCATAAATAATGGGTCACTGGGAGATTTAGAAACTGTACCTTTCAATCCATGCCAAAGAAACACATCAAGGTGCACTGACGTGAAGCGCAGCTGACACACCTTCAAACATCCTCAAAACACCTCAGGCAGTGAGTCAGACCCTTCCTCTAAAAGTAATGATGCCAAAGGATGTCAGCTGACAGTTTCAGTGATGGTGCCTAGTAAACAATGTCAGTAACAAAATTATTTTGTTACCTTTTCATCTGGATAAAAACATCAATCTCCTTTCCCTGTAAAAGTTAACATCTCTCAAAAACTATCTAAAATGTACAAGATCTCTCACAAATACTCAATAAGGAGGAAGCCACAGTTCTACTTAAGTATGGAACACTGCTGAAGCATTGTAGGAGTCTCACAGCAGTCTGTAAGCTACAGACTGTAGCGTTGCAGCTGTGCCACTGTAGTACAGACACTTACTACCATGATGGAAGGGGTTCTTCTTTTGCCGTAGTAAATCCATCTCTCCAAGAGGCAGCAGTTAGGTCAACAGAAGAATTTTCCCATCAAATTAGCACTGTCTATACCAGGGCTTAGATAAGCTTAATCACGTCTCTCAGGAGTGTGGTCAACTTAAGTTTTTAGTGTAGACCACCCCTGAGTTGTCAGAATGAGGTCAGGAGCAAGGAAGGTTGAGACACAAGCAGAGGGAGAGACATGAAAAGGCAAGAGAGAGGCAGAGGGGAAAGAGCAGGGGAAATATCTGGGGGAAAAGGAGCTCAGAATGGACAACACCTAAGAGCTGGTCTACAGGAGAAAGTTAAGTCGACCCAACTACAGTTTGGCTACACTACACACCTTTTAGCGACACAGCTGTGCTGCTACAGCCATGCTGCTAAAAGGCGCACTGTGTAGCTCCTGTTTGTCAACAAAAAACTTCCACCCACAATGAGCGGCAGCAGCTCTGTCGGCAGGAGAGTGCTCCTGCCAACAAATCGCTGTTCACGCTGGTGCTTTTTGTCAGTAAAACTTTTGTCGTTCGGGGCAGGGGGGGTTTAACACCCCTGAACGACAAAAGTTTTGCTGATGAAGTTCCAGTGTAGACAAAGCCTCAGTCACACCCCGAGAGAAGTAGTTAAGCTGAACTAAGCCCTTTTGTACACACTGCTATGTTGATGGAAAAATTCTTCCATCGACCCAGCTACTGCCTGTTAGAGAGGTGGATTTACTACAGTGACGGAAGAGCCCCTTCTGTCTCTGCAGCAAGCGTCTGCACTGAAGTGCTACTGCAGCTGTGTTGCTGTTGCATTTCTAATGTAGACATTAGAAAGGCACAGGAAAGAGAATCTTTACAGAAAGGTGTGGGATGAGGACGATGGAACAAATGAATGAGCTCCAAAAGACAATACAGACCAGGGAAAGAGTGAGGCCAGGTCTACTCTGCAAATGTTTGTTGGCACAGCTATGTCAGTCAGAGATATAAAGAGGTGTGCTTCCTGACCAACATAGCTGTGCTGGCAAAAGCCCCTAATATAAACACAGGTATACCAGCAGCTAGTATATTTTGTTTTGTTTCGGGGCTGAAATAAGCTATACTGGCAACCATACATTTTATACCAGGAAACCACTCCTAGTATAGACCTGACCCAAGATTTGGTTGTAAATTAAAAGAGAAGACAAAGAAAGAGATAAGGAACACAGGCAGTGAGAGCTGAAAAAAGACTAATTAGACTCATTCCTTGCCAGGGCAAGATAGCTCCCTAAACTACATTTTGTGATGCTCTGTCCAGTCTGACAAAAAATGTAAGTATCTAGCTATTATGGTGGAAGAAAAATGTGAATGGTGTGTAACTGCTACAGAAATATCAGAGTCTGCAGGGAGCTTGGAGTAAAAGTTCTGAGTGGTGTAAGTCCCCCATCCATGTCAGTGAGGTGTTAACTCAGAAAGCCTTGCAATGATAGATAAAATGTCAACATGATAAACTATTTCATTCCGTACGCAAGAAAGGAGAGTGCGGGTCACAGTTCTGCACAATTTACTGAGTGACATTTCATTTTGGCACCAAATACCACCACTTATTATTTATCCCCAGTGAAAAAGGAGCCATTTACCAGGAGCCTAGCTGAGCCCATGGGCGTATTCAAACCCCACAGAAGGCTTCAAGGAGACCAGAAGAGCTCAGCAAGCACATACAAATGTATTTTGAACATCTGCACAATCCAATGTGAGCATATCTCATTTTAGCAACTAACATGGACAAAGCTTATTTTGTGCATGGAGTTTGGAAGAGTACAACCATTCCCCTCCCCCCGTATCTGCCCAATTCAACCCCTGAACAGGACACTACTTGCTTTCCACAGGCTAACAGATCTCACTTTCAGGAAGCTTTTTCAGATATTCAGCCCAAGTTTTCCCTTTCTTTCACACCATTATACCTAGTAGCCATCTAAAATACAGAGAGACGTACAGAACAGGGATATAGGAAAGGAGGAGATAGACTAGGCAAGTAAAAAAAGAGATGGGGTTAGGGATTAAATTAAACAAAAACAGGGAGAAAAGGAGATTTAGAAAACTTCAGTGGGTTACCAGAGGATGCAGATGTAATTGTCAGCAGCAAGACTCCAGTAGAACAAAAAAAATACTTTGTGTGAAAATGAATGCTAATGCCAAAGTTATTCATTATTATATTTATTATTTACATTGTGACAAATGTGGGTGGCATTTTACAGAGATAACAAAAAGCATGACCCCTGCCCAAAAGAGAGCTTTACAGATCCTTTAGCGCTATGCTAAACAAATTTAAAACCAAACAACGAGCCATTAACTGTTCTTTGTTACATTTTCAGCATATTTATTATTTGATTATTACCAACGCAGCTTCCATGTGCCCAAGAAAACTATTCTTGTCAGAGGACCACGGGACAGGGTAGTGTAGCACAGTGGCATAGTGAAGCATGATCACACAGAGAAATTTTAAAATATTCACTGGCTTTTTAAGATTGCGGCTACTGGTTTAAAAAAAATCAAGGGAATAAGTGACTGTTAAAAACACCTGTCTTTGCCTGGACTCTTAACTTCAATCAAAAAATGTGTAGTGAGTTTCTTGAAGCACTGAGAATATGAAGTGACAGCATGTGTGTCTGTTCAGAGTGGGAAGATTATTGACATCTGTTGCCTCTTGTTTTATACTTAGATTGTAAGCTCTTTGGGGCAAGGATCGTCTTTCTGTTCTGTGTTTGTACAGTATTACAGTAATACTAATAAATAAATAATACAAAAAATGCTTGTACATAACCACTTGACTTGCTTTGCTAAAGAGAAATGTTACACAAATTGCAAATGGAGCCTGGCCCCGGAGAGACTATATGGGCCATATTCACCCCAAGATACTTCCATTTGAATGGAGTTACCCCAAGGATAAATTTGGCCCACTATATGCCTTTGGGACTGGGGATAGGCAGACACTAGGGTTTAGGAACCAGAGACTGAGAAAAAGAGGCAGAGAGAGACTTGGAGGTAGGTAACATATTATGGGGAGGGGAGCACACTGGAAGTTGGAGAAACTGTCAATCGGGAACAGAGTAGATTAGGAGCTAGGAGCAGGAGCAGTGAATGAATTAGTGGATGGGAAACACTGATTCAGAGAACAGGAGACAGATGGAGAGGCACTGGGGGGTAGAACAAAGGACCAGGGAAAAGAAGAAAGAATGGAGTCAAGGAATAGATGAGTTAGAGACAGACAATAGTTCCTCACTGGAGTATGATCTTGGAGACTGGACTCTATCCCTCAGCCTCAGGACCTGAAAGGCTTGGTTACTCTGGCCGGTGAATGCAGCAACCCAATTCTCCATCCTCTTCATGTCGGAATGGTGTAAAAAGAGGTATTGGCTGGGGGTTGAAGCTAGCTAACATGATTTTAAACAAGCCTGCTCCTGTCTGGGCTCAACGGTTACATGTGTTTGGCATGGTGTTAGGTAACACGGGTTAGTTAACACATTTCCTGACACAGGCTAGACAGGTTCCTAGCACGGACATGCTGTACCAGTGTAAGTCATGTCATTTACTATCACAATGCGTGTTGTCAGCATAGACATACCACTGTGCTGTGCTCCAGCGCATGCTGCTGGCAAAAGACCCCAGCAGAGCCAGGCTCTCGGACAGCTGTTTCTCCATGCAGGAGCCATGCCCCGCTAGTATGTGGGTTTCAGAGAGGCACTTCCTTCTCATAGGGCACACTCGGGTGTGCATGGAGAAAGTAGGGGGCTCGGCTCTGCAGGGGAAGAGAAAGCACACAGCAGTTCAACCCTCTGCACAGCATGGGGAGAATCCCCGGGGCGGGGGGGGGAAGGAGACGGTGGGGGCTGAGCGAGCAGGGAGAAGGGGGAGGAGACGGTGGGGGCTGAGCCCCCCCAGAGCAGGGGGAAGGGGGAGGAGATGGTGATGGCTGAGCCCCCCCAGAGCAGGGAGAAGGGGGAGGAGATGGTGATGGCTGAGCCCCCCCAGAGCAGGGGGAAGGAGGGAGGAGACGGTAGGGGTTGAGCCCCCCCAGAGCAGGGGGAAGGAGGGAGGAGACGGTGGGGGCTGAGCCCCCCCAGAGCAGGGGGAAGGAGGGAGGAGACAGTGGGGGCTGAGCCCCCCCGGAGCAGGGGGAAGGAGGGAGGAGACGGTGAGGGTTGAGCCCCCCCCCGAGCAGGGGGAAGGAGGGAGGAGACGGTGGGGGTTGAGCCCCCCCAGAGCAGGGGGAAGGAGGAGAGACGGTGGGGGCTGAGCCCCCCCAGAGCAGGGGGAAGGAGAGAGGAGACGGTGGGGGCTGAGCCCCCCCCAGAGCAGGGGGAAGGAGGGAGGAGACGGTGGGGGCTGAGCTCCCCCAGAGCAGGGGGAAGAAGGGGGGAGACGTGGGGGCTGAGCCCCCCCCCGAGCAGGGGGAAGGAGCGGGGAGACGGTGGGGGCTGAGCCCCCCCAGAGCAGGGGGAAGGAGGGAGGAGACGGTGGGGGCTGAGCCCCCCCAGAGCAGGGGGAAGGAGGGAGGAGACGGTGGGGGTTGAGCCCCCAGGTCAGGGGAGGCGGAAGCTGAAGGTCCCCCCAGGAGCGGGGAAGGGGGGCTCCTTTCCCGCTCCCGCCGGGCAGTGGGACGGATCTCGCCGGCCGTAGCCCGCTCACCCTTTCGCGGCTCAGGAGGCGCAGTAGCGGAGCAGACGCCAGCCGCAAGCGGGAAAACGCGCCACAACAAGCTGCTAATGCGAGTCCTGGACTGGACCGCGACTCCCATCCCTCCCCCCGCCGCGGGCTTTCCGGGCGGCGCAGGAGTGCGGGGACCAGAGCCTGGCGGCCACGGGTGGTTCTCGCCTCCGCTTTCTCTCCCGCCCCGAGCGTGGGGCTAAACAGGGGCGCCCCCCGGTGGCTGCGCGTGGGGCTTAAGGGCGGCTCCCAGGAGAAGGGGTCGGAACGAGCCGCCCTAGTGGCACTGCGCGTGGCATAAGGAGGGGTCCTCCCAGCAGGGGGCCGTGACGAGCCCGCCAGTGGCCGGGCAGGGGGTCCGAGGAGGGGTCCCAGCACTGGGCGAGCCCGTGGCAGCTGGGCACGGGTCTGAGGGATCCCACCAGTGAAGGGCTGAGCCCCGCAGTGGTGTCCCCGTCAGGGCAGTTCGCCTTTGCTGTCTGCACCAGGGCATGTGCGGGGTCATTCCCGCCCCCGCCCGCAAGTCTGTCCCACCACGTGAATTAAAATGAGCCCAGTTTTGGAACGAAAAGTGGCCTCCCCGGCCGGGTCACTGGTGCCCCCCGCACCGCTAGCACAGCAGGACACCGCCGTTAGTCTCAAGACCTCACCAAGGAGAGCGGGGTGGGGGCTGTAACTTCGGTTTCTGCTGCTGCAGACTGTGCCCACCCCAGCCTCCCCAGGCCACTTGGAGGTGGGTGCGGGAGGTCGTTTTTCTCCCACACTAGCTTTAAAGTCTGTTTAAAGACCATCTTTGGGGAACTGCATGGAGTCTTTGGAGCATTCCCCAGGAGTCTCCTGCAAGGGGGCAGTTGCAGAGTGCTGGCAGTTTGGCTTCTCTGGTGCAGTGGTTTATCTCTGTTAATGATTCTGGAGACATTTGAAACATCCTCTTTCTTTAACTAGGTACGAGTTACGATTTTGACGGCTTTTATTGACCAACCCTGCAAACTCCTCCGGCTTTGCAGGGCTGAGCCCTGATAACGCTGCCATTCAGCAGATTGTTAGGACTGATAGGAATGTTAATGAAGTTGGTTAAACGCTATTGGGACTTACAATGATCCTTCCCATGGGTGATGGGATCCAATGGGATTTTATTTATGTTCCAGTGTTTGTTTTCAGAGCTATCAGAAAATAATCGTCTTCTGCAGTATAAAGTCCCTGTCTACGCTAGTGAATTGCCAATGTTCAAAGTCTAATAGCAGGAGACTATCTAATGCAATCTTTGGAAAAGAGATGACTTTTACAATATATGGGTTGATTGCAAATAAGTTACTAATAAGCCAGTTTGGTTTAGGGATTGTTGTATACATTATTTCCCAGGCACTGTTTATTTGCAGCTATTTCTTTTTTAAAAGTCGTTAATTCAATAAAAATTTTTTTACAAAAGCTAATACTGAATGTAGACATTCAAGCTATTAAGCAATGGAGTTGTAAATACGGGCACTTTCATTTTATTTTACAATAGATAACACAAAAGCAGCAGTCATAAAAGCGAAAACAAGAACACTTTTCAGAAACGTTGTGACAATACAATTGCCCAGATGGGGAAATTTATTCAATATAAGTTACTATTGCAGCTGACACAGCAAAAGAACAAAATGTTTAGGAAAGTAATACGACAAAGCGGGAGATACTTGGGGGGGGGTATTTTGAAATACACTTTTAAATGATATTTTGACTCCCAGATTTGTTATCAATGTGCATCCAACAGAACAATACGAAAAAAAACAAAAAAACCCACGTTCTGTACAGAGCTCTAAAATGAGCTGCGAATATCTACAAGAGACTAGCATATGCTCTTTGTGTGGATAGGAGTGGGGCCTGATCCTGCAGTGACAGTCCACAACTCCCTAAGGGAGTTTTGCTGGAGTGTGGTATGCGGTCTTGGCCCCAGTGTGTGTGTGTGTGTAGCTTTCTACAATTAAGTCCTTGAGCAAAATTAGCAACTTGGAGCTGCAGAGGCAGGTGCAGGTCCTTGGCTGCTCTAGAAGTCCTGCCGCGGGGTGTGAGTTAGACTGTGCCGCCGCAGATCACAGTTTCGCCTGAACACTTTGCCGCACTGCTCACAGTTGTAGGGCTTGATGTCTGTATGGGTAAGAAGGTGAGTTTTCAGATTACTTCTTTGATTAAAGGTTCTTCCACATGTGGGGCATTTGTGTGGAGATTCCTGTTCAGATTTGAAGCAAGCAAAGGATTAATCCTTTACAAACTACCTAGTTTATTAAATTTATTACTTTTCTGTTATTACATAGCATAACATGAAGTATAGGGAATCTACTTAAATAAATCTAGACCCTTAATCCTCAACAGATACAAAATCATGCCACTTTTAACTGCCTGGAAATATCCTGCCTGTCAACCTATATTTTATTCTCAGCTCAGCCCATTTCATGCGCTTTGAATCTACAAGAAAAAAAATGCACAGTGCAATCCTTCAATTTCAAATCACAAGGCCATCTCTATGAGTAAGGCTGAGCTTCACTCCAGACAGTTAAACCATTACAGACATATACAATGTATTGGGGTGCAGGCAAATCATTTTAAGGTGCCAATTAATCTTTCAAAGCTGTTTTTCCCCGACAGAGCTTACCTTTATTTTTTACAACTATAAAATATTGAAATGCATTCAATAAGATTTAACAAAGACCATTTATAAGTACCCACATTCACAAGCAATTTATATAAATTAAATCCTCAGTTGGACTCGATTTGCTTTTTTCTAAAAGAATTACATATTTTAAATACACTAAATAGACGTGTCTTAATCAAGAAAAATAAAAAGGTAGGGCCATATCCTGTTATTAAGCAGATTGCTTTATTGAAGTAATTGGGGAGATCAGCTTTAAAAACTAATGGCAAGACATGGCTCATTATTTCAGGTCCCTAACCACATTCAGAAATTTGTCTACCTTACATGCTATTTAAGGGTTTGTACAAAATAAACAGGATAAGAACAAGAACAGTATATGATAATAATAGATTTGGAGCTAAACTTACCTGCATATGTAAAGTTTTATGAACTGCTAGAGTTCTGGATTGGCAGAATCCTTTCCCACATTCCTGACATTTGAAAGGTTTTTCTTTGGAATGGATATATCTGAAAGTCAATACAAGGGTTTGAATCCATGGCTGTAGACAAACTCAAAAGCCACAAGAAGCCTCCAGAGATTCTTTAATCTTATAATTACTTTGTTTGTGTGGGGGAGGGCAAAATCATGACTCTTTAGTTTATTTCTTATTAATTTTTTTATTATTTTATTATTTTTGTTCTGTAATTCTGCATATGATTAACCTCCTTTATCAGTTCAAAACATTGACAATAATTCTTATCAACGCTAGATTGCCCTCTCTGGTGACAGATTAGACTGCATGATGGAAAAATCATCTGTTTCATAAACTGGTCCCGATCCTGCTCCCGTTGAAGTCAATGGGAAATTTGCCGTTAAACGTCAGTGTGAGCAGGATTTGGCATACATTTTATTTTATTTTAATTTTTAGTAGAAGTTCTACTCACTTTTCCTGGACTACTAACCTAGGGGGGCGTGGGAACTGGCCCTTTACCTTTACATTCAGCTCTTAAAACCAGATTGTAAATACTGTTCTTACCAGACTATTACAATCTAATCAGCGATGGGGAATATTTGTTTCAGTTAATAGACTCGCCTCTAAATACAATCACATGTCCAACCCACAAAAATTATGTATGTATTTGCTATTCCCCCCTAGAGGATCAGCTGTAAATTAATTTGTCAATTGGTTTGCCATTGCTTCCTTGCTGGAGAAGCCGAAATGCCTCTACATGGGAAGCGATGAATCCACCAAACCTTTACGGCTAATGTAAACCACAGGGGAAAGTATAAGGAAAGTGGGCATATTTCTTAAATTCACAGCGGCCCAAGATCGGTGGGGCCTTGAGTTTAGCTTGGCAGCAGATTGTCCACATGCTGACAGCCTGGCAGGAGGTTCTCTTGTGCAGTGATCTGAACCAGGCGGAGCCCACGGAACCTTTGTAGTAAATAATAGGAAAAGTTTCTTATGTGACATCTAGAGAGAGAAATAGCAGCTGCCTTTCACTGGGGGAGCTAGGAGAAGGCTGCTTGCCTCTGGCTGCCTCCCTCACCTGTGGTCTCGGAGGTGGTCCTGTCTCCGGAAGGCCTTGTGGCAGATGTCACAGGTATAGGGCCGCTCGTCTGTGTGGGTTCTCTCGTGGATGAGCAGGTTGTAGGATTTGGTAAAGTGTCTGCCGCAGAACTTGCAGATAAACTCTTTTTTCGTTTTGGAAGGTAACCTGCCCCTGGAGGGCTTTCTGTCCGGAGACAGTTTGCTGATCCCTGAGATGGGACTTCCAAGTCCTGGACTCAGCTTGGTCAGATCTGCAATCTTTGGTGGGTCCTCCTGCGTGGCGGCCACGGCCAGATTGGCAAAATCAAACCTGGGTCTGTCTTTGTGTAAAGCTGGGATTACATGGGCGATGGCCCCTTGCTTTGGGTGAAAGAGGTGTGTGGCGAAAGGTAGCGTTGGGAAAGAGAATCTGGCATCCATCAGGCCCTGAGCTGCAGCCATCTCCGTGATGGTAGACCTGGTGATTTCATGCACATTGGGATATCCCAATGTCCAGTGGTTCATATGCATGGTCTGCACCGCGCTGAGTCCATAGAGACCTTGTAGGTGGTCCACAGCTGCTGGGAAGGTGTTCACAGCTTGGAGAAAGGAGTAGTTAGTGAGCTGCAGTGAAGGGTGGAGGGGGATCGGAGCTGGAAGAGCCTTGCTTCCCATCTTCCCAAGCGGACGTAAGCAGCAGAACCCTTTACCTTTCTTCGGGACTTTCTGAACTTCCAACAACAACGACAGAAAATCCTGTAAGCAAGGGAGGGGGAAAGAGAATTTACCGAATGCAGCGTGTTCCTCATTGACTGAGGCAATCGAAAAATTCAAACAAGTGTCCCAGGGTCGGGGTTTGTTTTTGTTTTGTTTTTGCACTAGTGCACCCGTGCAGAGCCAACTACTGTACATGTTTGCACAGATCCCAGAGAATAGGAAAAGAAACAAGTAATTCTCTGTATTGAGGAAGAAAAACACAAAGCGTCCGGTTCAATTCACTCACAATAGCCGAAAAAGTAAACTAATCGTGAAAGTGTATCAGGAATGCAAGGCGAGTATCGATTCCTAAAGGGCTGTATGTCTTATTGGTTTGTCTTTCAGTCATTCAACCTCCCTACCCCCACCCCAAAAATATCTCCAGAGACTGAACTCCCACCAAGAAGACAAGTGGTTTTAGCCGCACACTGCAGAGAAGTGAGAAGCAGAACGCCTTCATTCTGCATTCAGTGCTACCTTCACATCGATCTTATCTCCAGAAGTCACTTCAAACCTTCTCTTCAGACTTATTGATTCCCCCGAGGCTTTGAAGCAGCCGCTGAGGCAGACACCTCACCTCTGGGGCCTTCTTGGGAGATGGAGTGGAGGAGAATGTGCGCAAATTTACAGTCTTCTCTTACCAGGGGAGCCAAGACAAGGTTCAGGGCTGGGGGCTAGAGGTGACAATGCAGCCTAGTTTATTCTAGCTCGGGTGCTTATTTTTCTTCCTTCAACAACAACTCATTTATCAAGATAATTGAAGGAGAGAAAAGCAACACGTTTCCAGCACTGCAGGTTCTAAATAAATCCACTTTACGCTCAGATCCCTTCCAGATGGTCGGAGCAACGCCACACAGAAGGGCTTTGGGCGAGCAACGCCATCTGCGGAGAGGAAAAGTGGCCAGGCCGGGAGGCCTCTGCAGCCCTACGGACACAGTCACTTTTCTAGACCTCCAAATAAATCAATCCCCCTCCCTTCTTCCCCCCCCCCACCCCCCGGAACTAGGTGTTCCAGACTAGATTTCATGGAGATGTGTTTCTGCTATTGAAAACCTCCTCTGCCTAATGGCGCCCGGGGGAATAGATATGAGAGCTGCAAACTCGTTAATATATTAATTTCTCTGACTCCTGTTACCATCACCAGAGACAGACAATAACCTGCGGCGTTACTAGTCACTGACGGGACAATGCTCCAAGCGCCTCGGAAGAACTGGACACTGCTGGGTTTCTGCCCCAGATTACCCCCCTCCCAGGCCAAGATCCCTTGTCTGCGTTGGTATCATACTAACTCCCTTCAGAAAAGGATCGGCGGACACTGCATTAGCCGCTTTCCGGAGTGGTATTGATTCGTCCCGGTTACTGCTGTGGCCTATTGCGCTATCCGAGCGTCTCTGCCGTGTGTCTCTGCTCCTTATTAAGGAAGACCTATTTGGCCGTCTTTCCAATGGGCTTTTGACCCACGATTTGTTGGCTACGTCCTGGATTCCTCCGTTTTCAAATGTGAGGGGAAATGTGATTTATTTTGTTCAAAAGCACCTAGACACTGCAGCGCGGTGTCTCCTGCCTGCTGGGACTTCCACCCGCCCGCAGGTCGGTGTGTCAGACCCGCGGGGCTGCCTCGGAAATTAGACATTTCTGAATGAAAACCCTGGGCTGTACTCTAGATTGTACAGGATCGGGGTGGCTGTCTGTCCCGGCTGTAGGCCCCTAGAGCTGTTTTCCTGCTCTGCATCTCACACCAGAAACAGCCCGGCCGCTCCTATGTTTATTTGCTCTTCTTCATTTTTGATCAGTTGCCTAAGACCATGAATACGCGAGAGAGTATTCGTGCAGGGCTGTGCCCTGGGGTCTGCCGGTTGCTGCTGGGCCCGCACCTTGTGTTTCTCGGCTCCACTCGGGAAGGCAGCAGCAGCCCTGCGCAAAGAGTTTTATTAATGAAATGAACTCCTTCTGAGCTGTGGTATGCGATCTGGGAGTGCAGGGAGGGAGTTAATGAGAGGTGTGTGACAGTCAGAGGGTTTCACTCAGTCCATTCAACCGAAACTATACACTCCATTTCTAATCAACTTTCCCACCACTAATCATTTTCCACGTTTAATCAGGGAGCTCTCACTTCACACACCAGAGCCGCAGAGGGCTAGCATTCTGGGCTAAGCTAGAAAGCACCGCACGGAGCAAATTCAAGTTTTGATTGGTTAATACGCTTTCTTTCTTGGTATGGTTACATTTCCATCAGATTCAAATTATTTTTTTCAGACCAAGACAAGCGGCGTCGCTTTCCCTCATCACGTGAAATGGGATCCAGAAATAGGTATTGGATAGCCTGAAAACCATTGGTATGGGGCACAGAGTATAACGGCCCCTGGATTTCTGGGGATGGAAATTGTGACATGTAATTTTCAAAAGTTTGAAATATTCTGCCTCAAAGATTATATGCACATTCTCCACCCATTATTTCAGTGAAATGTGCCTCCCCTGATAGCACAAAACTTCAGTATTACCGATTCTCTCATAAAACCAATTCACTACACAAAACAAGATACACTACACGTATATTTGAATGGCACCACGCTTTTCCTTTGAAAGCTGTCTTTTCGGTTCTTTGCCAAAACACACGTTTGTCATACAGAATTTAGCTTTCAAACGGTCCTGCTTGAAAAACGTATCTAAGAAATTTTATATCAATCTAAGTATCACGCATTCACATTTTCATTTTATTTTAATCATGCCATGTCGGAATTTCTTCTATTTGCGTTTATTGATGTTTACTATTAAATCCAGAAGATGGAAGACACTTACGATTTTTTCAATGTAGACATCTACGGGGTTTTTTAAGACTTACTAATAGCAGCACTCTTGTAAAGCATCACTCCTGTATTTGATTTACATTCAGATACATTACAGGAATGTCCATTTAGGTAAAGAAGATTAAGACCTCTTTTTAGTGTTGGCCAATATGACATGTTCACAGGTTAATATCAGTTCATTGAACCTTATCATTAAAAAAATAGGATATTAAAAGTTACCAAAAGGAGCTGTAGTATTTTAGTAAGTTTCACCTTCCTCTTTTAATATTATACGTGGTTGTCCAATTTTATACAGCGCATGCATTAATATGACGAAGACTCATACCCACAATGTAATTCTGTAAAAAGTATTATTCAAATATATTTTCTACCGAATATGTTTTAAAATTTAACGAGTATACTATGAAGTGGACCATAATGAGTGGGTTGCCATTTGTACTTGACTTCATCTTATTAAAACAACACTCAAGACCAGAAAGTGTAGTAGTGTGTGCTTCCCCCCTTTAAAGTCTACTTTAAGGTGAGAAAAAAACGGATGTTATTTAGACCTTGGCACTTCCCTTTCCCTTTCCATTCAAAGCACTTAATTAAATTAAGGCTGGTATCTGCATAATAGGTCTCTGTTTATCTGCTTGCTTACTTTTGACCTACTCCTCAGCAGCGCCGATTTTCTTTTTCCTGTAATGGCAATGTGCTAAGTAGAGAAAGTAGCTGTCTTTGATGATCTACGAAGTGAAACAACATATTGCTTTTGTTCACTGATAACAGGTACGCTGTGACGATGTTTAGCTACCACACACAAACGCTTTTTTAGCGTGTGGAGAAACCAAAGCACATCAATCGCTACTGCTACCTAAAACTCCTAGTTTAACACAGGACTGGAATTTATCAGCGTTATCGTACCGCACTGCGCTAATCAAGCAATGAGTGCATGGACCTCGCCTTGCTCAGGATTTATTTAACATTAAAGGCCAAGTCCAGAATTTCTGGAGAAACCGAAACTTCTTAGGGAGACCCTAAACAGAAAACGTACTTCAAACATTATTTAATGTGTTAGTGGAATAAGCACTGCGCAGAGAACACATCTGCTCAGCAGTGCATGGGACTGCAGAGATTCAAACTGAAAGTAAACCTAGAAATGCTGTCCTCCCCTCAGGAATCGCTTAGCTGTTAGAAAGCTCTTTGACAAATATGCCAGTGTTTAACTTGAGCATGTTTAAGGAAATGTATGATCACGCTCTACTGCTGATTTACTTTTATAATCAGTCTCCGAATACTCAATTAAACATGGACACCTTTCACTATGAACATTCTCGGTGACTGTAGCTACGTTGCAGTGCAAGTATCTTTGTGAAGCACATGTTTCAAACGATAGCATATTATACCTAGGTACACAATCCTTGATGTCCCTTTCTCACGGCACAGTACAATGCAGGCTTTCTCCCAGCAGCTACGTGTTAGTAACAGGATTGTGAGTGACTTACCTACCACAATGAGCTTCTCCCAAAGGGCCCCTCACAACGCAAAGTTCAAGAAGCGATCCTAGTGTCTTTGCAGTGTCATTAGATCCACACCGAACCGGCGGAAAACTCCACCATAAGAGTTCAGCAAGGCTGAGTCCGACTAGCTTTCAGCATGTTGTGGAGGAGGAGGAGGAAGAAGAAGGGTTAGAAATTACTCAAGGGTTTCGCCTTGTCTTTGGGACTCTTGCTGCGGAAGTGTGTAAAGTCCTGGCTTGCTTGGGGAATTGTGTAGAGACCTTTCTCTTAATCACTCTCCCTCGCCTTCTCCTTGAGCCTCTTGCCTTCGACTCTTGCAAAGTTTGATACAAGTCTGAGTCTCCCCCTCCCAGGTCCATCACATTTCAGCAGTAAGTGGCGTGGAGCACTGTCCCCGCCCGCTGTCCCACCCCAAGCCGCACACATTCGAACGTTCACTGCTTTAGTATTCTGACCCCGCCCAACATGGAACGTTCAGAGGGTTATAGAGTTCCGAGCCCGCCCTCAGCTCCGCCTCTCTTCCCTTTTCGCTGTACTGTTTACTTGTGTTTGGGTAGCAACAGGGTTTTAAAGGGGCAGTGCTCTCTTTTCTCATCCCCTCCCCTATTTCTTTTCACGTTACCTAAGGTGACTTTTTCCGTTGAGAAACCTCGTTCATAAAACAAGATATCCCCGCCTATGCCTCTGTCCCTGCCTACATCAGCTGCAGGGAGTTCTGTACCGTCCCAATTCCCCGGATATAGAGCTGCTTGGAGCAATTTGCAAGAACTTTCCCCTACTGCTACAATTCACTTTACATTCTTAATACACTCCGTTCAATCCTTAAAGCCTTTACATTTCCCCTGCTTAGGTGGCACGTAACGTAATGTTTACAATGATACTTTGTATGCCTGTCCTTGTATATTTCTGTCCAGGATAATTTATAGCACAACGTTATTTTCTGTACATACTTCTAAATTTTTCCGAATGCATGAGGTTTAGCTGTCCATATTTCCTAGGGGAGTTGTATGTACAGTTGTCTGATGCAGGTAACTTTCAGTAAGTAGTAAATTTTTATCTACGAATTTTCCGTCATTCTATAAAAATTCCAAGACAACATTTAGAGCAAAATTTAAACCTACGTCAGGTTCTTAACTGCATCTTCAATATTCAATGACAGAATCCAGATTTGTAGGTATCTGTAGTGTACATGCCGATATACACACCTGGGATAAACTGGTAGCTTCGATAGACATTTCCATTTATTAGGATGGAGGTACTTCTAAATACCTAAATATAGACCAAATGACAAACCACATACTTTTTATTTTCAGTTCCTTGGGCAACAGAAATATATTGATTTACGTCATTAATTGCATTCCGATTGATTTTTACTGTATTCAGGCTGACTTTTAAAAATAATATTTGTATCTTTTGGTATACATTAATGGAAGATATCGTAGGGGGAGCTGATTTTTATTATCAGCATGAAGGACTGAAAGGCGAGCTCACAGCAACGTGTAAGAAGAACAAAAATGCACACGTGAAATTACATTTAAAAGTGTATTTTAATAATGCTCAAGGCAAGGATTATGCTGGTTAGTTCATTCTCGCAAAAGAAAAAAGAAAAGCAATACAGGGTTCATGGGAACCACTTTATTTTATTATATTTGATACTTTTGAAAAAACTAAAAATTAAACAAATTAGGTAAATAAATGTCAGAAATGGAAGCTTTAAAATATTACATATTAAGAAGTTTAATGTAAAAATATTTACATTAAAATACTTATTTTCTTTATTATTGATGAATGATTAACGTAATTGTTTTTGTTTCTTTTAAAAAGTGTTATTTATAAAATGCAATTTAACTCAGTTATATTAGTTAAAATAATATAATATCTTCGTAAAACAGAAAATAATAAGAACAAGGTTTAAAATAAAATATTTTTGGAAGTAGGAGCAACAGTGAAATGGTGCCATTCTACACTGATAAAACTACCAATTTAAGTCATTCGTGAAAGTGTAAGCGCTTTGAAGATGTATCCCAGCACATAGGTACTAGATTTGATAATTATACACGTTTAAAAAGCTGAGGCTATTGGCAAGATGAAAGTAGCTGGTTTTAATGTCTTCGTTGTTTTATTTTAAAGTATCGCAGTTCGTTTCAACGGCGAAGTAGAAGAGGATTTCTTTATTCTCATTGAGATTGCAGAATCCAAATGAGTCCTCCCCCGCCTTGTGTTTGTTTGTTTGTTTCTTTCACAAGATGCACTATTTGCAGCCCGTTTTTATTAGGAAAAAAATGATTCCGATACAAAATGGGGACGTTACGATGAAAATTAATCGGGATTGTAGCGATACACGCATTGTTTTATCCAAAATCTCTCATGTCATGTTTGCCACCTTTTGGTCCATGTGTTATCAAAAGAATAAAAATCAGTCCAACGACGTTAACTTGTTATGTTCTATAGCTAGTCAAAAGACACCCCGCCATATCTGGACGCGAATAGGAGAGATTTTAAAGTAATCTCGGCGATATTGTCATTTTTGAAGTGCTCCAGCCATTTTAAAAGAAACAATAAGCAGGTGTCTTTTCAGTGCTATGACTCAACAAACCACATGTATTGGTTTCCACTGAAATACAGAGAGATCTTTACTATAGACTTAAACATATGTCTCCGTAAGCCCCCCACTTCCAGAGCACAGCACAGCCTTCCACGCAGATGTTACAGAGAATTAATTTGATGCTGAAAGGGTCCCATCAGCAGCGGAACAATCATCATAAAATACTTAATCAATCGGTGTAAATAGCCCCAGAGATGTTAAGTCAGCAAACCAAGCTGAGCCAGGGGACTGGAGGGGCTGCGGAGTAGCCTGTCTGCGGGCAGCAGGAGCAGCTGCCGCAGCTCTGGAGAAGGGACTGGCCATGAGGGAGCAGGAGCCGCGGGGGACCTGCACAGCCCAGAGCTTTGCTTCCCATTTCCTCTTCTTTACACGCACACTCAGGAGGATCATGCACTCGAGCTCGTTTAAGCCTGACACTTCCGCGAAGGGGGTTACCGTTTATCCTCCCTGCCTTTATCATTTCGACACCAGACGGATCCCTGCAGCAGAAACCGGGCTAGCAGAGCTGTTTCCCAGATTGCGCGCTGCAGACTATATGTGTGTATGTAGAGAATAAAGCCCACTCTGTCTCAGGCCTGCTGCTGCAACTTTATTAGAAGGGCAGGTGTCATTCTCCCAAGCAAATCCCATAATAACTTTTTAATCTGTTAGGGGATGGGGGGGGTACAAAATCCCCGGAAGTCTCATAAATCTCGAGTTAATGTTACCAGCCCCACTAGGGAGCGGGGGAGCCCTTTGGCAGGTTCTCCCTTTGCTTTACCTTCCCCAAACTCCACTCGCAGCGCGGCTCTAGGCAATCAAATGACTGCTCTTCACGCACCCAGCCCGCCAGCGGCCCGTTCACACGTCCCCCCTGCTCCGGGGACACGTCTAATTATTAACGATCGGCAGCACAGGAGCAGAGGAGGCTCCGCTTAGGGGAGCTTGCTCTGGGCCTGGGGGAGGCTCTCGGAGCGATCTGTGTGATCCGTGGAGCTGATGGGGGCGGGGGACAAGCAGAGGAGCTTCGACTAAGAAGCAGCTAGTCGCTTATGGACTCAGCGGCGGAAGAACAGGAGCGCCCCCTGCAGGTGTCCGCTGCGCAAAGCGCAAGCAGGCGAAGCTGGGGAAGAGCCGCACCGCCGCTCCGGACGCGAGCGTGCGTAGGCAGGAGGGTGCTGTAATTGTGATCAGGGTGGAGGAGGGGGAGGTTCTGTATTGTGCCTATGTATTTTCGCAAGAGATGTTAAAGTCTGAAATAGCTCAGCCTATGCCCATACAACATACATATTCCTGAAAATACTTGTGATCATATTTCCCTGCATTGGGGGGGGGGGGGCACACAGGGTCCGTGTCTTGTTTTCAATCAAGTTTGAAGAACATTTAACAGCAGTTTTGTGCCACTCTCCCTGCACGGGTATTGAGGAGATCCTTTTCCCTACTTTGCTTTCAAAGGATGCTTTTATGAGACTGATGCAGTTCTGCTCCTTCGCTCTTCGGGGCAGGGGCTCTTGTCTTCTAATATGTGTGGAAAACACCTAGGACATAGTGGACACATAATCCAATACATTATTATTAATTATTGCCCCCATCGCCACTTCCACAGCTCAGACAACCAGTCCGTTTCTTTACCTTTTGCAAATGCCTTGTTTTAGTAAGGTCTGAAGAACAACACGATTAAGAGCTCGTTCTTTCTGGGAAGTGGGGGCGGGGAGGTTATGTGCGTGGGAGTGAATGTAAAACGGTGAGAGGATGGAGAACAGCTTCAGTTTCTCTGTGCAGTGGGAAACACAGAGACCGCAGATTAACTGCGAGCTGCTGTTCTTGCTGCAGCCTTGCAGGTTCGCGCATGTGGTCCTGGTAGAGAGGCCCGATCCCGCAGCCCTCATGTTGATGGTTTCCTTGGATTCAGCTGGCGTCTCACCTGAGCTGGGACTGCAGGGCAGAGCTTGTGCCAGGGAATCGCCTGCCTGAGGGGATCCCTCGGGATTCCAAACCCTCCTGGCTCACGGACCCGTCTTGGTCCATTTTTCTTCCCAAACTCCCCCTCCACGCAATCTTTCTTTCCGCCGTGGCTTCTCTAGGATAAGGGTCTTAAAATAGGAACGTTTTTCGTTGTATGCTGATTATTACCAAGACAAATACAATTCAATGCATCTTCTGACGGAAAAGCAATCAGGGTTTAGGAAGCAACTTGCACTACCTTAAACGTGAGGGTCATTAGTTTATGTCTCTAAAGCCTTTGAAGCGTATATACAAAAATACTCAGGCTGATGATTAAAGTCAGCTAAAACTCTGCGAACTCAGAGACGGAAACGCCAGTTTTACTGCTCTTTTCTGTAACTTTAAAACATTATTTCGGGTGATAGGAAAACTCGAAGTCCGAGAATGCTAGCAGACGTGTTCTTTTTCTGTAAACTTATGATAGATGGAAAAATGCTGCTGGTTGCCAATTTAAACCAATAATGAAGAAATATCAAGAAAATGTTCTTTCAAGGAACTTATTCTCGTATTCGCGAAGAGCTACGAGATAGGTGCATTTTAATTTATTAGCTGCAATCGTATTCTCTTAGAAATCTCGTGTGTCTTCTGAACATGTGAGATTTTGGCCATCAGAAACTGCTATTTTTTCTTAACTTAATCGTCATTTTGAACTGTAATGTAGAGATTGTTTATGTCTTCATGAAAGTAGAAGTGAAATGTTTCAAAGGAATGAAAATAATCCAACCAAACAAAACACGGGCTTGTCTAGATTCTTGCTTAAGAGATATATATATATATATATTTGGTTTTCCTTGAAAATGGACACACACAACTGTTGTTCATTTTCTGACTTCCGCCATCACAATGTTTTACCATAAAGGACACTCTTTTGAGAATAGAAGTGATTAGAGATTCCTCTTTACTAAATGCCTGTTCTGAAGAGCAGTCATTACGCGCTGTCAAACAAAGCATAGGACATTCACAGAACCAATTAAATGGGTATATTATTACCACCGGTGTTAACATCAGCTGCAAGTGATATTGGATGATACAAGAAACAACAAACAATCATAGTATACTGTTTACTTTACTTACCATATTTGTATCCGATCACTCCATGAAGCAATCCAAACACAGCTGTAGTAATCTCTGCTACACTGGTTTTTTAAAATACGTTTCTCTAACTACTGGATCCCTTCCAAGGGAACATGAACATATGTAATGTTTATTCTTACTGTAAGGAACAAATTAGTGGACTGGCTTATTTGACTGAGAATATGTCTTTAAGGCAAACCTTGCCCACCCGTTCCATCCTTAAACTCAAAATGCACAGAGATTACAGGATGACACCAGTAAAATACCGACGTGATTTGTGTGTTTATGCCATGCAGCAAGTTATTCACACACAAGACAAGTGAAAACTGCTTCACAATTCACCTACTGAGGGGTTTTGCTTTAAATGGAGGGGAAGGAGGGAGAGAGTATTTAAAGAATTCCCGATTGAAATTAATGACAAAATTAGGAGTTACTTCAATTGGAGCGGGATCAGTTCCAGAAGGTGTCTTTATGTATTAGCAAATCGTGTAGGGCATTGATATACAGTTGGGTAAGACACACTTCACAGCAGAGGCAAAAGGGCAAATAGAATCTAATGTAGCAATGAGACTGATCTAGGAAGAGGCACTGAGGGTCCGATCCCGCATTCAAACGCACTCACTTGGAGTCAGCAGGAATTTGGGATGTTGAAAGAATGGGACTGAGATCAGTCAATAGGATCAACTGGTGAGATGTGGCGAAGCCTCACCTCCAGGTCTTCAGCCCTACGGAGAAGGGCTCGGACGCTGGCCGGCTCTGCTCTCCACCTGCACTTCTGCTTTCCCGTGGAGGTGATTTAGCAGCAGCTCAAGGAGTATTCTCATTAGGCAAAGGAACCTTTTGATAGCATGACTGTCATACTCCGATATATGGCTGTGGGGCTGGGGTGTTTATTTCCAAAATCGAAACTAAAGCAGCCTCTTTGCTTCCCTAAGGGAATCTGACCCCTATGGGGCAAGGATACAGAGAGTCGCTAAACCTTCACACTCCTGGCATTGGCCTTAAAGAACAACACACAAGAGGGAGGCTCGCCATCAGATAGCAGTTCACCTGCCAACAGATGTCCTTAGTGGTTACATATTTGACTGTCGAAAGGAGTGAAAAACAGTGGGACGCCCCCGCAGCTTTTGGTGGTACGGTGTTGGGGCAGATCCTCCCCTGAAGTCAATGGAGCTATGACAATTCACTGTCACATCCATGGAGGATCTGTCCCGTATCTCAAGTCAAATGCAGGCACAGAGCCCACAAGCGTTTTTTCCCCATCTGTACTGCACAGTTTTCTGCCCTTCTTTGAGCTGAGTGCTGAGAGGATATGAACTCATAACAGTACCGAGCCCTTGAACGCTGCTGAGCTTTGGAGAGTCCAGTCAGCAGATTCTCCACATGTGTGTCCTGGATTCCTTTATGGTTCTGTGTAACAGATTTCTCTGCAATCAGTTCTAAAGGCTACTTCGGCAGATATGACCCTTAGGTTTTAGTTTTAGATCCGTTTTGTTCACATCTGTCTTGCCAAAAGGACTTATCCAGCGTTAAGAACTAGTTCCTTGTATTTCTTAGAAAATGATGTGGAGTTCTTAAGTATAACATTGCTTGCAACAGCCATTGTTTACTGTTTTTGCAATTTTTAAAGTCCTTATGGACTCATCTGACAACTATGTTACCGTTTGAAAGACACAGTCGGCACATTTAAGCATTAAGGAAGACACAGCGTGTACATCTGACTTTTTACTAACACCCAGAGGATCAGCTGGGTGCTAAATCATCATCTAACTCAGTCACTTATGTGGGTTATTTATGTGTCCAGACATGAAATACCAGGGTTTAACAAACAAGGGCAAATTATGAGAAAAATAGATGTAAACCGCGATCTCTGTGTATTTCTAATAGCAGATAGAATTTATGTCCAGCACAGCCCTTGTTTTCAAAGCAGGAACTCACCCGTTAGGTGCAACCCTCTCTTAAAAGTTCCACATCGTTAACTTTAATTGGGAAAAAATGACATCAAAATAGTAAAGTGTGCTGAATTTAAAACACCTACAGCCTAGTACGTGATGCCATTAAATTAGTTCTTCGTTCTTTTTTGGATGGTACAGTAGTTCCTCCCAAAGAAGGACGGTAGCGATCTAAGGAGAGTATCAGAGAGACTTCTTTACCGAGCCTTCAAGGACTTTATTAGAATGTAAAACAACGTGTGCTGTATATTCCCTGCCACACCACTGCCCAGTACATTATATTTTACATTGCCCTTTAATATATTTAACACGGAAATAAAATATCGAAATGAATCCACTACGTGTGGGTTTCTTCTTCCTGCAGCAGAAAGAGATATAACATCACATCAAGTGGCAAATGCTCACTACATTGAAACCAGCACTCGGGATCTCTTCTATAGGCGGTACAAGGACCTCCTATTATATTAGCCGTTACTTTCCAGTCTTCCCAAGTTTTCCAGCACAATTTTTCTGATCTTTGGTTAAACACCATGCTAGGGAACTGATTTTTGCTAGTTCTTTGGTTAGCTGTTTACGAGCTGTTTCACCGGATATTACACCACAGTACTGACAGATAAAGCATCTCTCTCTACACCATGCTTATTTAGATGTTCCTATTTTGCTTATTTGTCGGGGTTGCAGATGAGTTTTAGTACCAAAACATTTTCAAAAGTCTAAAGAAATGGACTTCGATGTTGTCGCCGTAGATTCTGGTGGGCGGGAGAGGAGGGACCCTAAACAATTTTTGTTTCCTCATTTTGAATTTGCATTTTGAAAGATTTTTATCCTCTATGTTCATCAGGGTTTTTTTAGGAGTCTCCCACAGTGTGAAATGTAAATGAACCCTTTGGAATTCTAATGTAGGATTTTAAATATCTGAAGAATGGTGCTTCTTAAAACGAAGGTTCTAATTTGTGTGGGGTTGTTTACAATTTGCGTTATCTGCCACTATCACATTACCTAGTGAATATATTTTAGTTAAGAAATAACGAGAAGTAGCTAGTTACAGCATTTACACTGAGATGAAAGTTCACACCCCTGGACTTTTTCTTCCAATATACGGGCTTCATAGGGGTGAGTGCAATGGCCTCAAAACCACTCCATAGCCTGTGTCACTCCAACGAAGAGTTCAAAGAAAGGTACCGTAGCTGAAGGTATCGTACTTTAATATTAAGTGGTTTAATATGGCCGATATGAGAAAAGGGAAATGAGGGATGTTTCGGCCACCCACGAGCTTCACCAAGTTGTACTAGTACTATGCTGACTTTTCCTTGAATTCTTTGCTGGAGTATCACAGGATTTGTGAAATGTTTCTGAGACCTTGAGATAATGAGCCCAATGCTGCTGCCATATAAATCGCCAAAGCTCCAAGTCCCCCATTGATTCCTATGACAGCAGGCTCAGTGGCAGAAGAAAAGCAAGATCATTCATTGGAAATCAACGTGAAGACAGAGTGGATTTTTTTTTTAAAGTGGAAGACATTGATTCTATGACATCATCCTATTGTGATTACCTTGTTTCTAATCTTCCATATAGTGCACAGTGATTTTGCTGGATGGATATTGGTACAGTAGAATGACAATTCCTCATTGCATTAGTATAGAATAAGAATATTCTGATAGGTTTAGAGAACAACATTAGGTCCTGATCCCACAGCCTTTCCTCACACAAGTAACCCTTACTCACAGAGGAAAGGTGAGGATTAATACAAGGAAGGTGTTCCCAACTCTGCCTTGTTTAGACAATTAGCATTGCTGTGTTGGAGGGACACAGACACTCAATTTGCTGGGCAGATAGTGGGAGGGTAAGGTGACCCAATCCTTCACTATTTACTTATTCCTTATTCATGCAACCCCTCACTGAAGTAATAATATGAAAGCAATGGGACTTAATAAAAGCTTCACCTGAGCAAGGATTGAAAAGGGACAGTACAGAAGTGGGCCTTTGTATCTTAGTAGGTAGAGGGAACAGGTGCTTAGCAGATACTATCTGTTATAAAGGAAAATGTTGAGACAACTTTATGGTCAAATATATCACCTGAGCACATGTACCAATTTTCATCAAATTCTTCCTAATTCAAAATCCCCTCCTGATGGCTGAGTCCCATTGAAAGGAAGAATCTGATTAAGTTATCTAATTTATGGCTTTGATATGCAATATCCCTGTGAGTTTGGGGGCAATAGGCTTCTTTTCCTTTAGATAAAATAATGGGTTTCTCTTTGTAACTTTATTAATATGACTGTGACATATGCAGTCACTAATGCTATACATTGTTTATTGAAAACAATCAATAAATAGAATATAAAAAAGGTGTATGATAATTTTGTGCATAAGATGGTTCATGACTGGGTGAATGCACTTCTTTAAAATATCTGAGTTAGTGTCTGCTATCCTTACTCAAGCAAAGCCTCCCTCTACTTCAACAGGAGTAGGCTTGGGCCCCAAAGGCCATATTGTCCCAGAGATTCTGATGGACAGTTCTGTTGAAATACTGAAGGCACAGTATGGTTCTGTATCAGTAACTAGGAGTATTCCATCCAACAATCTGACTGGCTGTTGTCCATTCCATTTGGTATAATCCTGCTCCAATTAAATTCATGGCAAAATTCCGGCTGACTTCAGCTGGAGCAAGAACAGGCCTAGGGCATATTGCTCATTTATCAGAATAGTTATTTCAGTAAGGGTTTTTCAGTGAAGAATAAGCTTTTTTTTCTAATCAGTAATCAGATGTTTGTATTGTTAGTTTGGGGTCTGAAATTAGTAATCATTTCCTTTGTCATGAGCAAATATAATTAATTTTGATCTTTCATTTTATCAGAATAATACAACAGAGTATAGATAGTGGCTATTTACAGTATTACTACCACTAGTTACTGTATAACTGCCATAGTTATGAATATGAGCATTTACTTTGGGGATAGTCATTCGGCAGATAAAATAGACCTGATTCTTTTTATACCTTACATATCTAGTCATTTACACTTGTGCAAAGTGGGTGTAAAATGTCACAGAATCACAATTCTCCACTTAATTACATCAGTGGTACCATTTTGCACTCACTTCACATAGGTTTAAATATAAATGACTACACAAGGTGTAAGGCAGCAAAGAATCAGGTCCATTGATTTCATGTCGTATACAACTGGCATTAGGAAAGGAAGAATTTAATTGGCTGATGGAGATTCTGCAGATTCATATATCTCGTATGCTCCTGCAGTCTGTAGCTCCTAAGCCTATTGTTCTAAAAGAAATCTAAGGAAAACCATTATATAAAAGCAAGAAAATTGGTTTATGAAATGCAGTTATACATTTGGCCTCATTCCTCAGAACTCACCCAAGACATGAGATGTGAACTATCCATACATCTTGTCCTATGCCTTATATTATACATTTCAATCTCCTTTAAGCAACTATTGTATATCCCAATGAATATCCAGATTTCCACAAATAAAATTAAAAATGTAGAGTGAAAAGCACCAGACAATAGAAAATCTCTGAGATTTTTTTTTCAGGTTGTAAGCATGCATGATACATATGGTCACTAGATATATATGTAAGCTAAGTTATGATTTGTTTACGCTAGCACCATGCTTATTATACTCTTAAAATAGGTCTACCCCCCATGTGCATTTCCTGTTTTCAGCATACATTTTACTTGCATAGTGTGCATTGCAAACAACACATTATAATCCAGACTATTGTATAGCATTTCAAATACTTTATTTTAAGAGTATCATAAATATGGTGCAGGCATATATAAATCATCACTTACAGATGTGCACAATGTCTATATTAATCTCAGGATGTTTTTTCTATTGTTTGTGGCTTCTAATTAAAAGAAAGGCTCAACAATAAATATGATGAAAAGAATAACAACTACCCCAGAGCAGACACAAGCCACAGACAGCTGGGTAAATCTTATCAATGACTTGCACTCTGCAGCACAACAGATTGTTCATAAAAAAAAAAGTCAGGGATCTTCTATGATAAATTGTCAGGGATTGTAGATTCTTGAAATTTAAGGGAAAGGAAGGATAATTTACCATGATTAGACATTTAGAACTTAAAAAGACACTGTCAAAACAAAAATACTAGAATCTTTACATTTATTGGCTCTAATTCAGGAAAGCATTTAAGCACTTGCTTAAGTTCATCACTATTCAAGACATTTTAAAAAAAAGACCATAAAGAAAAAAAGAAAAAAAAGAAGGTGTGGCAGAGGGGGGTTAGCCCATAACATCAAGGGACAATTGCAGCTCTTGATCAAGATTTTACATGAGACATGACTGCTTGGCCGCACGCTCTCATTAATGAAGTGCTCCTCAACTTTTCTGATGTGGCTATCCAGTTTTTCCACTTAAATGCAGCAGCTGTCCCTGGAGCCTTTTTGTGTTACAGTGTACTATCATGTGGGGCAGAGGGGCAGTTGCTTCAACATGGAATCTTTGGACCTTGTTCTGAGATCACTTATGCTGGTAGAAATCAGAAATAATTCTACTGAAGTCAATGAAATTACACTGGTATAAAATCGGAGTGAGATCAGTGTGGAAGATGGAAGCACTACACTGTTAAATTAATAGCTAGGAATAATCATTAATACATTTTGATACAAAGCTTGGGAGAGTGATAAATAATGAAGAGGACAGGTCAATGATACAGAATGATCTGGATCACTTAGGAAACTTGATGCAGCAAACAATATCTGTTTTAATATGGCCAAATGTAGTTATGGCCAAATACATACAGAAACAAAGAATGTAGGCCATACTTACAGAATAGGGGACTCTATTCTAGCAAGAAATGATTCTGAAATAACAATGGATAATCAGTAGAACACAAGTATCTACAGTGACACTGTGACCATAGGGGCTAATGAGAAGTTGGATGAATCAATGCTGGAATCTCACGTAGGTGTAGGAAATTATATTACCTCTGTATTTGGCACTGATGCAACTGCTATTGGAGTACTGTGTCCAGTTCTGGTGTCCACAGTTCAAGAAGAATGTTGAAAAATTTGAGAGGGTTCAGAGAAGAGCCATGGGAATGACTGGAGTACTGGAAAAATGTGCTTTATAGTGATAGATTCCAGGAGCTCCAACTGTTTATCTTAACAAAGGGAAGGCTAAGCGGTGACTTATCAGTCTATAAGTGTCTATGTGGTGAACAGAAATTTGAAAAGAGGGTTCTCTTTAATCTAGCAGACAAAGGTATAACACCATCCAATGTCTGGAAGCAGAAGATAGACAATTTCATACTAGAAATAAGCTGTACATTTTTAACAGTGAGGATAGTTAACTGTTGGAACAACTGGCCAAGAGTTGTGATGGATTCTCCATCGCTGGCAATTTTAAAAGCAAGATTAGATAATTTTTCTAAAACATTTACTTTAATTCAAACAGAAATTAGTTCAGAGAAGTTCCATATGTTGTACTATACAGGAGGCCAGACCAGATGATCACAATGGTCCCTTCTGGTCTTAAAATCTATGAATCCATGGTGAGTGGAACTGAGATGAATGTAAACTTGTATTACTTTGAATAATTGTTAAAATTTATCTGAGTGGGGCAGAACCCAGTGTTACAATCACCATTGGCAAAGCCATCTATTCTATTCCTGATAGAGTGCACCTCACTCTTTATCTGGGCAACACATTGACAAACAAATCCAGAGTGCTGGGTTTGTTATATGTCATGTCAAACTGGCCTTCCACTCAGCCTGCCCATGGTGTTCTTGTTAGTTGCCAATGGTTTGAAATGTGCAAGAATCTTGATTTTTTGAAGCAATCTAAAACATTCTTTCAGAGTTCAGAGAGAAGGTTCCCCTCTGCCATCCTGAAAATGTCAAACATTTGATACCATTATTGCACTAAAATATTTCATTTGATTTGCTCACTTGTGAGGGGCTGGTGGGACTTCATGTGTGGCTACGGTTCTAGTTCAACCTCTTGTTTTTCAAACTGTGCCAATAAATGTACATTTTACAGTAGAAAAACTCATTTCAACAACATAGAACAGTTGAAAATCGAGGACCCTCCAGCAAAGCAGAAGAGCCTCAAGACATATTATCTTCAGCTTTTAAGAAGACAGAAGGCAGAGAACAGGGATGTTGTGTCAGCCACAGTGTCCTCCATCAGGATTCAACATTTATGCCCCTTTCTGCCTCATTTGTCTTGCTAATTAAATAAGTGTGCAAGTAACACTTTGGCTTTTTAGCTTTTATTGTTGTGCTGCTTCTCTTGGCATTAGCTGATTTGTTCTGCTGCACTGTGTGGGGTCTGCTTGTTGCCATACATAGCATTTGTCTGGCAGTGCCGAAGGGCCAGGTTTGGGTTTACTGTTCTGGGAGGTATCAGCAGAGGGAGCAGGGATTGGACGGTGGATTTAGAAGGATAACAGCAGAAGGTCAGCAGATATGATATGAGGGTTCAGAAGGATAATACAGTAGTAGCAGATTGGGCGAGGATCAGTTTGCCCAGTCTCCTGATATTCCTCTGGGCATTAAACAGGAATTCTGTATTCACATCTGAACAAAATTCAAATTCTACTCGACGACCAGTCTGACTCTATGATTCTGTCTGATTTTCCATGAACAGAGCAGATGACAAATATGCTTCTGCATTAATGCTCAAGATAAAGAAGGAGAATTCATACCTCTCTTGCTGCACCAATATACCATCTCCTTTTGGAAATGAAAAAGCTTGCCAATGCAGAAATTACTGTGGCAGCAGCCAGCACACCTGCAGCAAACATGAAATCCGCACACAAAATTGCTACAAACAATGTACAGGCATTTCTGTTACTGTTGGGATTGCAGGCCTAACTCTCTTGTCATTTACCTCCATGTCTCTCTGCACTGTTGAGATCACAATGTACATAGCAAGAACTGGTCTTGAAGCTGCAACATGCAATTAATATTCCCAATGTCAACTCACAGTGCTCCTTTCCATTAAGACCAGATTAACACAAACTCAACCCTTGAGATAAGGGGCTCCTAGGGGCGCACCTGAATATAATAGTCTGTGAGAAAGGTAGTAGAAGAGTCACCCATACAATTACCTTTTAGTAGGGATCCACTTTGGTGCCTTTGCACTACCTAGATGTAGTGGTGGTGAAACTCAGCCCTGGTCTACACTAAGAGTTTAGGTCGAATTTAGCAGCGTTAGATCCATTTAACCCTGCACCCGTCCACATGACGAAGCCATTTTTGTCGACTTAAAGGGCTCTTAAAATCGATTTCTGTACTCCTCCCCGATGAGGGGATTAGTGCTGAAATTGACACTGCTGGATCGAATTTGAGGTAGTGTGGATGCAAGTCGATGGTATTGGCCTCCTGGAGCTATCCCAGAGTGCTCCATCGTCACCACTCTGGACAGCACTTTCAACTCAGATGCACTAGCCAGGTACACAGGAAAAGCCCCACAAACTTTTGAATTTCATTTCCTGTTTGGCCAGCGTGGCAAGCTCATTAGCACAGGTGACCATGCAGTCCCAGAATCGCAAAAGAGCTCCAGCATGGACCGAATGGGACACACTGGATTAATCGCTGTATGGGGAGATGAATCCAGGCTCTCAGAACTCCGTTCCAAAAGACGAAATGCCAAAATATTTGCAAAAATCTCCAAGGGCACGATGGACAGAGGCTACAACAGGGACCCAGAGCAGTGATGCGTGACAATTAAGGAGCTCAGGCAAGCCTACCAAAAACCAAAAGGGCAAACGGCCGCTCCGGGTCATAGCCCCAGACATGCCACTTCTATGATGAGCTGCATGCAATTCTAGGGGGGGCCCCAACACTACCCCACCCCTGTCCGTGGACACCTGCAAGGGAGGAGTCTCATGCAAAAAGGATGAGGATTTTGGGGACAAGGAAGATGATGACGATGATGATGATGAGGATATCACACAGCAGGCAAGAGGAGAAACCTCCCGACAGCCAGGAACTGTTTATCACCCTGGAGCCAATACCCTCCCAACCCTCCCAAGGCGGGCTCCCGGACCATGAAGCCGGAGAAAGTGCCTCTGGTGAGTGTACCTTTGTAAATAAAATACATGGTTTAAAAGCAAGCATATTTAATGATTAATTTGCCCTGAAGACTTGGGATGCATTTGTGGCCAGTACAGTTACTGGAAAAGTCTGTTGACATGTCTGGGGATGGAGTGGAAATCCTCCAGGGACATCTCCATGAAGCGCTCCTGGAGGTACTCCCAAAGCCTTTGCAAAAGGTTTCTGGGGAGGGCAGCCTTCTTTCTGTCCTCCATGGTAAGACACTTTATCATGCCAGGCCAGTAGCACATAGTCTGGAATCATTGCATAACAACGCATGGCAGCGTATGGTCCCAGTGTTTGCTGGCATTCAAGCAACATCTGTTCTTTATCTCTCTGCGTTATCCTCAGGAGAGTGATCATCCCAGAGATTTGGGTGTGTGTGTGTGGGGTGTTTAGTTGGGTTTGTGCTGCACGTTAACCCGAAAACCACAGCCTCTCCTTCTAAATGGCCAACCCTAGGGGAGTTTGCTACGGGAAAGGAGGGCGCTGCTGTTTGAAACCATTTCCACATGTTATGAAGGTTGAAGAAGCCAAAAGACTGTGGCTTACCATAGCTGCCTGCAAGCTGAATTCTGTTGCCCAAACCTGCGTGTGTGATCTCTCACACCAAACTGGCAGGCCCTCAATATAAGAGGCAAAATGTGACCTTGTACCCAAAGCACATGTGCTATGTAATGTTAACAGCTTGGTTCACCATGAAAGAGTCTACCCATTTTCTCTAAAATGTGTCTTTTTAAATACTACTCTCCCTTTTTTTCCTCCTGCAGTTGCAAATGTTTCAACGCTTCCCCTATCATCTCCGTCCCAGAGGCTAGCGCAGGTAAGAAGGTGAAAAAAACGCACTCGCGATGAAATGTTCTCTGAGCTCATGCAGTCCTCCCGCACTGAAAGAGCTCAGCAGAATGCATGGAGGCAAACAATCTCAGAGTCCAGGAAAGCAGAAAATGAACGCGAGGACAGGAGGGACGAGCGAGATGAGAGGTGGCGGGAGCAAGAGGAGAGGTGGCGGCAGCGTGATGAGAGGAGGCAGGATGCAATACTGAGGCTACTGGGGGATCAAACTGATGTACTCCGGCATCTGGTAGAGCTGCAGGAAAGACAGCAGGAGCATAAACCGCCGCTGCAGCCCCTGTGTAACCGCCCGCCCTCCTCTCCAAGTTCCATAACCTCCTGACCCAGATGCCCAAGAACACAGGCGGCGGGACTTCGGGGCACCCAACCACTCCACCCCAGAGGACTGCCCAAGCAACAGAAAGCTGGCATTCAATAAGTTTGAAGAGCAGTGTGGCCTAGTCCTTCCCTCCTCCCCTCATCCACCACCCCACCCAGTGCTTCCCTCCTTCCCCACCCCTCCTGGGCTACCGTAGCAGTTATCCCCCTATATGTGTGATGAATTAATAAAGAATGGATGATTTTGAAACAACAATGACTTTATTGCCTCTGCAAGCAGTGATCGAAGGGGGGAGGGCGGTTGGCTTACAGGGAGAGAAGTAGCGTGAACCAAGGGGGCGGGTTTTCATCAAGGAGAAATAAACAGAAATGTCACACCGTAGCCTGGCCAGTCATGAAACTGGTTTTCAAAGCTTCTCTGATGTGCAGCGCACCCTGCTGTGCTCTTCTAATCACCCTGGTGTCTGGCTGCACGTAATCAGTGGCCAGGCGATTTGTCTCAACTTCCCACCCCACCATAAACGTCTCCCCCTTATTCTCACAGATGTTGTGGAGCATACAGCAAGCAGCAATAACAATGGGAATATTGGTTTCGCTGAGGTCTGAGTCAGTAAACTGCGCCAGCATGCTTTACACGTCCAAATGCACATTCTACCACCATTCTGCACTTACTCAGCCTATAGTTGTATAGCTCCTTACTACTGTCCAGGGTGCCTGTGTATGGCTTCATGAGCCATGGCATTAAGGGGTACCCAAGGATAACTATAGGCATTTAACATACCCAACCGTTATGTTCTGGACTGGGAAGTAAGTCCCTTCCTGCAGCTGTTCAAACAGACCAGAGTTCCTGAAGATGCGAGCGTCATGTACCTTTCCCGGCCATCCCACGTTGATGTCAGTGAAACGTCCCTTGTGATCCACCAGTGCTTGCAGCACCATTGAAAAGTACCCCTTGCAGTTTATGTACTGGCTGCCAAAGTGGTCCAGTCCCAAGATAGGGATATGGGTTCCGTCTATCGCCCCACCACAGTTAGGGAATCCCATTGCAGCAAAGCCATCCACTGTGACCTGCACATTTCTCAGAGTCACTACCCTTGATAGCAGCAGCTCAGTGATTGCGTTGGCTACTTGGATCACAGCAGCTCCCAGAGTAGATTTGCCCACTCCAAATTGATTCCCGACTGACTGGTAGCTGTCTGGCGTTGCAAGCTTCCAGAGGGCTATCGCCACTCACTTGTGAAGTGTGAGGGCTGCTCTCATCTTGGTATTCTTGTGCTTCTTGTCTGCTGTTGCTTTCAAGGAGGGAGGAGCAACTGACGTCACGTACCCAAAACCACCCGCGACAATGTTTTTGACCCATCAGGCATTGGGAGCTTAACCCAGAATTCAAATGGGTGGCAGAGACTGCGGGGAACTGTGGGATAGCTACCCACAGTGCACTGCTCCATAAATTGATGCTAGCCACAGTAGTGAGGACACACTCCGTCAACTTAGTGCACTCAGTGTGGACATACGCAATCGACTGTATAAAATCGATTTCTAAAAATCGACTTCTATAATATCGACCTAATTTTGTAGCGTAGACATATGACCCTCCAAGCTGCATACAGCAAACTTCAGAAGTCTGAGAGCTGGTGGGCTCGGGGCTTCAACCCCACTGGGAGGTGGGTCTTGAGGCTTCAGCCCCATGGGGCTGAAACCCCGAGCCCCAGCAGGTCCGTCCTGTGGGCTGAAGCCCTGAGAGTCCCCTCCCTGCTGGGCAGCTCCTAGCCTCACCATGCTGCCGCACGCAGAAGTCCTGAGTGGCCCAGGCCCCAGTCTGGTAGGCAGAAAATGGTGGGGACATGGCGAGGCTCCACAAGTCATATTTTAACAGTAAAAGAGCCGCATGCGGCTTGCAAGCCATGGTTTGGCCATCCCTGACCTAGAGCATTACTCCCTGTCCTCCGGTGGGCTGCTCCATTCTAGAGAAGGGTGGACTCAGCCTTCAACCTCCATGTTAATAAACTATTAAGACTAATGGGAAAATTAAACGCCTCTCACAGAGCTATTGTTTCAGGCCACCAGCAGACTCAAGAAGACATCATTGTATTGATTACACTCAGTTTATATGTTCAAGCTTTTCTTTTAAAAGCTAGAGAGCTCTTTAAAAGAGAGATTCTGACTGTGACAGATATTGCAACCACATGCTGTATCTTTGGGGACCATATTATGTTAAATTTATGAATGTTTTATGTATTATTGTGGGTCAGGGACTGTATGCAGCGCTGGGGGGAAGGGTTACCACAGCTTCTCCAGGAACAAACAGAAGTGTTGAACCCCACATTTCTCCCATAGACCTTCATGTAGGTGAACAGGTGCAACTGCCGGCTGAGTACCCCCTTGTGGCCAAAGGTCACTCTCCAGCACCCTGCTTATTTCCCCCTCTTCAGGGCCCCTTAAGGACTGCACAGTCCACAGTATTTAAAACATTCCCCTTCTTAGGTTCAATTTATTCAGTTCTTAGTTAAACACATTGGTCCCTCCAGACTCCTACCCCAGTTCAGTGGTTCTCTCTCCCTTAGGCCGAGAGCTCCCAGCCCTTCTTCCCAGAGCTGGATCCCACTTCAATCACCACTCCCAGACTTTAGGTAGCTAGAACTCAGCCTTCAGGTTCTGACTTCTCAATTCCCCTAATATCACTCTTCTCTCCAACTGCCATGCCATGGCTTCATTGCAGCCTCCCGCTGTCCTTTCTAGGGGAATCAGCAGAGGCGGGTTAAGGTCTCCTGGGGCCCAGGGCCAGAGCAAGTCGGGGGGCCCTGGGGCTGGAACACTCCAACCCTTCCACCTGCAGTCCTGCCCTGTCCCACCCCTTCAGCCCAAGGCCTCACTCATCACCCTGTCCCTTCCACCAAGTCCCACCCCCTTCTGTGATCCAGCCCCAATCCTGCCTGTGACTGCACCCCTGTTCCACCACCCCCACTGCAGACCCACCCCTGCTCATTCCTTTCTGCCCCCCGTTGTGGCCCCAAGACCGGAGTGAGAGCTCCCCCAGCCCCGAGGCCACAGCGGAGGGAGATTTTTCCAGGGCCCCCAAATTGGCTGGGGCCATTGGCATGGGCATGGCTTGTGCAGTAATCTGCCACTGGAAATCAGCTGTCCTCCGTCTAGCCCTATCCAAGTTGTTAACACAGGACAGATGGGCTGAAGCAGTTCCTTCAGTAATCAGGGCTGACTTGTCCCAGGCTTCCAACCCTTAAGGGGCAAGCTACGGTGTTACAGGTAGACATAAGGTTTGCCCCTTGATCAGCCAAAACCTCCCAGGGAAATGCCACATGGCTGAATATTTCTAGAAAGACATCAGCCATCTTATCTGCCTCTACAAAGGCCAGGGCCAGCACTTCAAGGTAGTGGGTGGAATAATGTACTATAACCAGATACCAGAATGTATTTTTTCCCTGTTCAGGTGACTTTGCTGAGGGCCCCTGCAATGTAACAGTGAACCTTTGAAAGGGTTCCTCTGTGATGGTGAGGGGGATCAGGGCTGCCTTACCCTTCTCTTGGGCTTTCTCCAATTGCTTAGATGGGTCACCAGACTTACAATTGTTTTGCACTGCCTCTAAAACCCAGAGCCAGCAGGAATTCTGCAGTAAGCATTGTTTAGTGTACTGTATTCCCATATGCCCTGAGAAGGGTATATTGTAGGCCAGGCTGACTAACCTAAGTTGATATTTTTCTGGTACCACTGACTGTCTCCCTATCCCCCCCAGTTCCACATTGTTGAGGGGCATCCACTATTGAGTAGCCCCTGATCCTAGAGAAACCTTCTGACGTGCTCCTCTGTCGGAGACTGCCGGGGGGGTTAGCAACCACTCTTGGTTTTACTAGGGAGGGATCAGACAACTGTTCCTGCTTGAACTCCATAGCAGGAGCTGGGATACTAGTTCCAGTGTTCCTTTTGGGCCCACTCCTCTGTATCAGGATCATCAACAAGTCTCCTCTGTACCCCAGGGCATGCACTCACACTGTCAGGCAGCAGCTCAGAGCTGCCTCTCTGCCTGCCTGCCTCTCTCTCTTTCAGCCCTGGATCAGAGACAAGGGCAGCTGCTTTCTACTTTGGGTACCCATACACGTGAACCAGGGCCAGGAACTTAGGTCATTCGACAACCACACCTCAACCAGCAGTTGGGAATATACCCGTATAGCCTTAGGCCCCTGAATGTCACCTCACTTAAGAAGGATCTGAGCTACTGGGATTTGGAAAGGGTGCCATTATTCCTTGACTGGTCAGGAGTTTATTGGGGATGATTCTTGAGGGATCTACCACCACTGGGATGCCAGAGTGACTTGGGCTCATGTGTCCCTCCACCCCTGGACCCTTTTCCTATCCACCTCCATAGGGAAACAATATTTTCTTGATTCTCCTTTTGGGTCTGAAATGACCAGGTTTACTGAGTTGAGTGTTAGGGAAGGATCGGGTTCAGCTGTGCGCAGAGTCGCTACCACTTGGACCCACTGCAGGTTACCACTAGCCCCTTGTCTCTCCAGTGCTGGCCAGTTTCTTACTTAATGACCAGGCTTGTTGCAATGAAAACATCTCAGATCACAGCTCACCTTCTTAGGGGCCCAGTCAGGGTTCAACTCCCCCAAAAGTCTGGGTTTAGACCATTCCTCTTCCTAGGAGGCGCCCTCTTGGGAGTCAGCTTTGTGCTGCTCTCCCTTGAATGTTTTATGCACCCCCTGCTGTCTACAGAAAAATCTTCCAGTTTCCCAGCTATGCAAACTTCCCTGGGATGTTTATCTATTAGCCATGATGGGGGGGGGGGGAGGCAGAGGTAATAGACTTCTTCGAGACTCATTAATTTGTAGGCCTCCTCAATAGTGGTGACTCCCCAGTCAGCTACCCATTTCCTTATATACCCCTTAATTTGTGTTGCAACCTCTGCATAGTTCAAATTCCCTTTTTTCTGACTCCCTGAAATTTCCTCCTATATGCTTCGGGCATCAAGTTTAAATTTCACTATAATGCTTGTTTACACAGCCCATAATCTTTCCAGGCCTTCCCTGACAGCAGCGGAGCCAGATGCTGCACCATCTCCTGCTCCACCTAGTTCAATTCACATCCCCTTTCAAATGCATTCAAAAACATATCCATGGCCTCCCAGTCCCTAAACTGAGGAAATAATTTGGAGTCTACATCACTCCCCAAACCAGGCATATGGGGTGTGGTTCTGCTTACCAGAAGAGGAGTTTGCTGGCACTGTCTTTGCATGTTGTGCTTGTGCTGTTGCTACATGACCTTCTCTTTTTGCTCATGTTGATGCTTCTTTTCCTTGTGCCGGTGCTCCTTTTCTCACTCTTCCAGCCTTCGTCGCTCCAAATCTCTCTCAAATTAAAGTTGTTTCTTCTGAAACTGCAGTGTCTTTGCTCCTCTGGATCACTCACCCTTGCTGCATCTACTTTGTCTGGGGAACCACTTGTAGAAACTGTCTTCTTGATTACCAGCAGGCCCTGTAGGAGGAAAAAGACCCTCTTTGTCCTTGTTTGAAGCAGGTGCCTCCTCCTCCTGGCTAGAGACGTACGCGTGCAGCATGACCACCAACTCTGATTTCTTCTGGATAGGAGCAGACAGACTGCTGTGTGAACACGCTCAGAAGCTGATATGTCGTCAGCTGTTCATAACTCATTTTTTCTGTCTCTCTTCACTATTTCCCCCCCCAAAAGACTATAAGACACTTTTCTCCCTGCTTTTTCCTTCTACAGTACTTGCTTTTACTGCTATGGGCACCTTATTGGCAATTCACATTGTCATAGAGTTCATACATTGCCACCACACTGTCACAGTTTCAGGGATAATTGCACCTGTATTCCCCTGCCAAGGTCCCTTGAGGGCACCCACTTAAGGTTTCAGGCTCCCTGCTGTCACCTCTCTTGGGTGGAGACCTGTGTCTCTTTTCCTCCTAACTGGGGGTTTTAAGGTGACACTGCTCTCTGCCTTACACGGTGATACCCCCAGCAAGCCAGTCTGCCTAAACGCTAGGCCCTGTTCATTCTTTCTCTCAGAGGACGACAGTGTTTTTATCAGTGACCACACATGTCTTCCAAAGCAAAGTACATTTATTTTCACGGCAAAAGCATTTCAGAGAAAACATGTAAGAAACAATGAACAGATTTAAACTCACAGTAACCATTCCAGCAATCACCCACCAGTCTTATGGAACCTAGTTGGCTAAAGTCTTTACAACCATTCAAGAAGGGCTGGGGTCTCCCTTGGACTTGAGGTCCTGCGTGTTCGTCGAATCAAACAGAAGATCCTGAGTTTTCCCAAACTCAGCCTTTATCTCCCAAATTCTTTCTTTGTCCTTCACTTCTCCTCTGGGACTGCCTTAAACTGGTATATGCAAATGGCATATGCAACTGGAGGTAGTACTTCTCTGGAGCTGTTTACAGTCTCTGGGACTGTAGTAATCACTCCCCTTTGGTTTCAGTTCCTGGAGAAGCTGTGGTAACCCTTCTCCCTGAGAGCTGCATACAATCCCTGGCCCACAATAAACATAAAACATTCATAAATTTAATACAGTTTGGTCCCTAAAGATACAGCATGTGGTTGCAATATCTGTCACGCTGACATCAACACGTGACACAAGGATTGGAAGCCCTAACCATATTCATCTTGTGCCCATACCTTATTCTGCTCCCACTGCCTTCCCTTCAGCTGCAGCTTTGACAACTCAGAAAACTGGCTCCATCACCTGTCACAGCTGAATAGAGGCCTGTTGAGATAGTACTCAGTTGCTTTGGCCACTCTTCCCAGGGCTGCCATCCCAACCCCCAGAACAGCAAAGACCACAGAAATAGAATGAAAAACACAACTTTATCAAAAACATTGCAGAGCGTTTGCTGTTTTCATTTTGCTTCACAGTGTTTAATCTGAAAAACACAAAGGTTAGTTGGCAAACAAAATGTCAGCTGGACCTTTAAGGAATTCAAGTCCCATCTCTGACTTGTGACTGGTTTCTCCTGCTCCACAATTGTGAGACTGAGATAGCAGGTGACTAAGAACTAGGCCTCCTGGGAGACATAAAAAAAAACTTTCCTCAATGTAGAGAGCAGTTTCTTGCTGGGAAAGTGGTCAGACCTGGTGTAGGGCTTTTCTTCAAGAGAGCTGGGGAAACACTTTGCTCAGCAGGTGAAGTAGAAAAGGCCCATGAAGAGACATAGTAGCACAGAAAAATGCCGGGGAGGAATGAAGTAAGGTAAGAAAGAGGCCGTGGTCAATGCACCTCTGGTGTGGCCTGGAGGACCAGTGTTAGTCCCAGTCCTTGTTTAGAGATTCCAGGGGCGTCTGAGAGAGTGAGAGGAAGCCCACATGTATCAGTAGGGGAGAGATCAAGAGACCAAGACAGACCCTTGTAGGAAAGGACTATTGAGTGAGCCTGGAGAGGGCCAAAGAAGAAACTATTGAAGCCACAGAGGCCTGACAGATTCCTGAGCCTGGAGAAGGACAAATGTTATCTTGAGCTTGGACTCTTTGTTTACCCTGAAAGTGGAGCGCTGTTGGTGAGTTTGGCCAGAGAGCTAGGTCCCAAATCACTCTATCAGCCTACGAAGGCCATTGTATGAGGAGGAAGTGGTGAATCATTGCTATATATACATACACACTCAGCAATGCACTTACTTTATGGGGAGTTGGCATGACAGTCTGTTGCCTCAGCAGCATCTCCCACATGTCTGAGTTCTGAAAATGAGAGCACAGCACAGCTTCATTAGTTAAGGTTAAACAAGGTTAACCCCGACCTTTCTCTAGTTCCCAAGGAGAGAGCTCTTAAACAAATACAATAACAAAATAAGTTAAAGTAAAACAGCAAAAACTGCAGTCCTATTTTATTCAAAGCATAATGTCTATAATTTATTAAATAAGAAGTGCCAGATATTGAAACCTATGAGGGTGTGAATACATATTGGGGCCATGTAAGTACCATAAGTAGTGTAGGAATACTTAAAGTCAGCTCACTTTAAAATGGATAAAGAAGAAAATTCCATGTTCCCCAGAAAAAGTGTTATTTCTAGAGCCTTTAGATGTATACCATTAAATAAAAATGTGAGAAATACTGGAGCTCCCATAAACGATATCATGGGCGGAGACTAAAGTGGTACAAATCCACAGTAGACACAGTCTAAGTCTGATCCAGTTCAGCATTAGACTAATGTTGTGTTTTGCTTTGTTTTTCCTAATGTCAGAGAGAAGATATATAAAAACGGAATGGAGCTGATGTTTACTTTATAGCTAATGGTTCCCCAAATCTACAAGAACTTCTAAAGAGTAGATAAAAGCAGCTGCACATGTGATATAGGAATAAACATCCAGAAGAAAACACAACTGTAATCAAAGTTCCAGCTGCTCTCTACTTAATTCTTATCTGCATTCTTTTTAATCAGGCACATTTTTATGTCAAAGGCATATTTCCAACAGCTTTTGTCCATATATATATATATATGTCCCTTGAAATATTACAGAAGTCCTGTTTCATATCAACTTCAGTGACAATGTACACTCTTTTATTAACTTTCTTCTCATCATCCCCCATTTTCCCTCTGGGCCTCTCTTTTGCATCTGGTGTGTCTACTGGTGCTCAAGATGACAAATACTGATAACTGTGAAGCTGCAATGCTGCGTACTTCTATAAGGCAAAGCCTAGCCAAGGTTAGTCATTGATTTATGTGGTATATTCTGTTCAGCAGTGCAAGGTTTTTTCTAATTCCATACCTTTTAATCCTCACCACCTTCAACTTAGAGGGTGTCAGATTTCCATCTTATTATTGCAGCTGTGATTTCCTAAAACTAAATTCCAGTTTTTTGAATGTAGTTACTCATTTTTTAAAATCAGTTCAGATTAAAATAGTCAATTTTTTAAGAGACTGGACTCTCAATGTGATAGTAGTTGAAAGTGATTGTTTGGTCAACAAATGGCTGATATAATCAAAATCAAATCAGATATTTTGAAATGAATGTTTTTACCCTATTTTCCACAGATTTTTACCATGTATCGTCAATATTTTGACAATATTGAGACATTAAGCCAAGGATTCACTTTATGAAAGGAAGTTGATAAGAAATACAGATGGCAGAGCAAAGCTTGTGGAGTGGTGCTGGAACAATTTGTATAGTGGGGTGCTGAGAGCCATTGAACCAAACTGTAAACCATTTATATAATGGAAACCACTTCAAGCAAGGGAGTGCTGCTGCACAGCCAGCACCCCTAGTTCCAGCACATATAAGCTTGTGTGACCTTGAACCCAGAGCTGCAGAAGCAGCTATGTGCCATCCCTCCATTTAGCAGCCTGTTGACAATTGCTTATCCAGGACCCATGAAGCCTAACCCCAGTTTGAGGCTCCGTCCCTGACTTCCTATGGGCAGAGTCCCAGAGCAGCTGATTGGCCTGCTGTGGCTTTACATTTTTTTTTTTTGTTAATGTGACCTATATGTGGTGATGTGGGACAAAATGCATAGTCTTTGTGCTCCCCTGCAGAGCTTGGTCTTGGGGCTAGGGACACAAACACTTCTCTCAAACTCCACCTAAATGAAGACACAGCTGAGGGCCATCTCTTCTAGTTCTTTGTTGGAAGCCCAGGTCTTCTGTCTCTTTAGCAGTGAAGTCGCCTACACTGCAAACCTGCTGATGTTAACATCATGAAAGGATAGCTTTCTGTTCTGATCAGTGATCCTTGGATTTGGTATTTGTCACCATCAGAGTTTCACGTGCAAGCAGAAATGTTCTGCTGGGAGCAGGAGTGGGGCCTTGGCCACTGGTAGTCTCTTAGTAGAGATGAAATATTATCTAGAGTTCTCTGACTGTAATAGTTCAGTCATCAGGGGTTGTTGTTGGGGTTTTTTTTCTGTTTGTTTTTGGTAACTGAACAAGGTCACCTGACTAGAACAAGGTCACTCCTGCAGTTCAAGTTTCTCCCTGTACTATATTCTCAAATTCATCCACATTGTAGAAGCTAATCATCTCTTCTGACTATATAGCAATAATAGTGTTGTCAGCAGATGAAGTTTCTCAAACTGGGCACTGTATCCAGTTCCATGAAAATTGCCAGACATGGTCTGCACAGAATTATCTAAACTCTTAGGATCAAATCATAGCTAACTGAGATGCAGAACTCCAGTCCCATGCTGCACTGAGATGAGAGATGGTCCAAGTTCAGGCAACCAAGGGGCCCATAAAAACACACCTTTAGGCAGGATGGCCTTAGATTTCATCATTAGGAATCAAATTAAAACCATAAGTAAATAGACAACTGTCTGCAGCATCATGAGTGAAAGTTTGTATAGGCTCCCACAAAGTGCATGTAATGTTTCATGGGCTCATTTAGATTCCTGTTTATGGTTGGCCTCATCCCACTGGTGCTTTTGTTTCCCATGAGACTATGGTTACAGAGTGCCTGTCAGTTCTTAACTTGTGCTTACATTTTTCTTCTTCTTCTTCTTCAGTGACAGGGGGCCTTGATCTTTATTTGAAGGTTGATCTGGCTAGTTTCTAAAGGCATCTCATTTTTCCTACTATTTTTGATGTACTCATCTATCTTGTAAATTCCCACCATTATGAAGATCATCCAAAGGCCTCCTTCTAGAGAAGATAGCCAGTGATTTTCTGAAAATCGGTCAGCAGAAGGCATCCAAAGAAGATTGCTTTCAGCCTCCCCCTGAAGCACAACCTAACCATGAACTCCACTGTCCTGAAAAGTAAGAAGCAATTCTTAAATTCAGGTTTCTACTGTTCACTGCACCAGGACTGCTTAGTGCTACCATCAGGCAGAAGCATGACTACAGTCCTACTCAAGATGTAGCAAAACTCTTTCTCAAATCCACATGTCAAAATGTAATACTTGGACATATGGTAAAAGTTGAAGTGCCAGTAATGGCTGCACTGAGAACAGAAGCTTCCTTCTGCAGCTGCTTCTCCACACTCTGTCACAGGTTTTCAGTTGTTTCAAAGTGGTTTTCAGATGGTTATTTGCTTCTTTCACTGTTATACAGCTTGCTGGCCTTTGGGATATAATTCAGGTCCAAATCTATCTGGCATCTGGTGTCAACCCAGAATGAGTGGAATTCTGGGAGTGGTAGTTACTGTAACTGATGTTTGTTGTAGGCTACTGGGAAGCTCATTCTCAGTAATGGTGGGTGAAAAGGTAGGAGTTATCTCTATTTGCAGAGATATATATAAGGGGTGAAGTATTGGCCCTGCTTAATTTAATGAGAGCTTTCCCATTGACATCAATGGACCAGAATTTCATGCAAAATGAGGAAACTAACAAGAGCTCTGGGTATTCAATCTAAAGGCCAGGGAAAGCCTGAGAAGAAGCCTAAAAAGACAGATGGGTAAGGCACTCTGATAATATGGTGTTGTGGATAATATAGTTGGCCAAAGTCAGGGACTTCCATAGCTGTAAGGAGGTTGCCTTGTACGAAGGGAAGCAGGAAGAGCTTGTGGTAACATCTGATGTTTGTTTTTTTTATTATTTGGAGCCTGATGCTCATGGAAGAGGGAGGGTATGAAAGCTCCACTTGGACTCTGAGGGATCTTGAGGGCATTGCTGTATTGACAGAAACCCGCCCCCCCCCCCGGCATTGCCCTAAAAGGGAAACTGTAGTGGAGCATGAGGAGATCTAGATGAACGATCACTTCTGATTTAAATTTCTTGCTTTCTATGGACTTCTGTTACCCCAGAATGGAAGGAATTTTGCTTTAGCTGGAGAGCTATGCTACTTACCAGCAAGAGGAAACTGGGACTATAGCTACACTCACACAGTAAAGATAAGAAGCTTTCCTAGACCCACTGTATGTTGGGCAGAAGGGCTGATAACTCTATATGACTGGCAGGCAGAGAGATCACCTGGAAATAGTTATGGTACTGAGTGTGGAGTGCTGGTTTGATCAGCACTTTCGCTGAGGGAGAGAAGTGTTGGTTAGTAGCTTGGTGGAAAAGCTATTCTCTTCAGCCTTGCAAGAGTCTTGTTTAACCTACTGGTGAGTGTGTCACAGGTGCCAATCTGTGCCAATCTACAAATGAGTTGTTACACTTGCCAGCTGTAGAGCTTTAGCTCACGCTGTAGCAGTTTCAGCTTCTAGGGCTGGATGTTCCAGTTCAAACCTCAGTATATTAGTTAAGATTGTGGCTGTCACAATAGTACTAGGTGTATGGCCACCTGTAATACTGGTAAGGCTACCAAAGTCGCTACTAAGTGCCAGCCTACTAATACTTCCCAATCTGATGTGCATTTCGGCACAAGGAATGCAGATCCTATTTGAATGCAGAACAAAACTGGAGATGGTATTTTAAATATGTAGGATAAGCTCTCTCCTCCAGAAACAGAATGGTGAATAATATCTTTTTAGTAGCTTAAACAGACTAGTTTTAGAGACACTAATTATTTTTGTAACTGACACTTAGCATAGAAACTAAACACAACAGGCAAGACCCACACTGGTGTAAATCAGTGTAGCTCAGCTGCTGACTTATACCACCTGTGGATCTGGACCAATATATGCATTTATTGATTCAGCAAAATGTAAGGCTAAGGAACCCAAATAACGGTGACAAAGCACACTACAACGTCTGAATTTACATGAAAAGGTTAATGCTATTCTGGATTTCTTAATGCTAAATTACACATACACAAACAAGCTTTCTGGAATCCATTACCTCCACTGAAAGACACTATCTAAAAATCACAGTGTAAGAGATGATGACTAATAGGCTCAAGTCTTTAGAACAGACTTCCTAGCAATACGAGAAGACTGCAACAAACAACCATAGACACCTGTTTTTCTTAAAACACTCTTTTAGCGGAAGTCACCCTAGCTGAATTAAATTTGTTTCCCTCGGGTCTGCATTTTCTTTGGCTAAGACAACAGCTGCACCATGTGGAGATGATCCACAAGAAGTGTAACACATGTTTGTGATTGCCGTATCAGCTTTGACAGACCTAAGTACAGCGCTCGTTAGCTGCCTCTTCCCAGGAAGCCAGTTTATAATCTATGCACCATTTTGCAAAATAGTAGCCCTAATACATATAACTTTATTTATTTCTTGCACATGCTGGTTCACTAAAACAAATAGAAAGAACAGGCTATTACTTATAGCAATAAATATTGCACTAATCACCAGCATTCTCAATGGCATGTAAAAATAGGAACCAAATAGGAGGATTGGTTAATTATGTACAATCTTCAGAGGTCCCATAGAGCTAAAATGAAATCCAGTCCTGCAGACACACTCACGCTATCAGAATTTTCAATATCTCTATTATTTCAAAGTTGTAGAAATATGTAGTAAACTTAACCTCTCCATGAAATTGCTGAATTCCTGGAAAATAATGAACAACCAATGTTCACGGACAGGTTTTTTTTTCTACTTAGAGAATGGGTGCCAAAACTTAGGCTTGTGGTGTCTCCATGGGCTTTGGATCAGGGTATTAAAGCCACTTTTGAGACATCTAACTAGGAGCTTTTGGGTGTTTGGCATTCTTGAAAATTGGGTCCGCTTAGATACCCAAAACCAAACCTAGCAGCTTAACTTCAGACAATCTCTACTTTGCAAGTCTCTCATAAATGTGAAATAGGTATCCATCGTACAGAAAGGGAGTCTGAATACATGTCTGACACTCAGATTTTTATTCCTTTCTTCCCCTCTAAAAGGCACTCTTGTGTCAGTTTCTCACTGAACATTTTTGGTATTCAAATAAGGCAAATTCTATTTACGAATGAATGTTAAAGGATTAAAAATTGCTGTTGTCAATAGGATAAGAATAGCTAAACACTGAATATGCAGCAAATTAGGCAATATAATTAATGACAAACTCAAGGATGAGGCACTAATACTTCAGAATCCTCCAGTTCAAGGGTATACAAAATATTGAATTCCATCTTATTTAGAGGACACAGAAACACGAGGAATGCTCACAAAAGGAGTGATGCACTTGAATTTTAAAGTGATGAAGGCCAGATTTGCTCCAGAAATTTCTGCCAGTATAGTAATGTCTGTTAGGGGGATGACTTCTTTTGTTTTTCACAGCATTTCTATAGACGTACTTAGAGATAGAGTTTAATTTGCTCAGGCAGTTGGTTTGGAAAACTGAATATTGGCAGCTCTCTGGACTGTAAAGTCAGCAGAACTGTCAGTTGTTTCACACACACAACACTTACTTTACTTCAGCTGTGAGACAAGTGAGAGAGACACTTTAGAACCATGGATAGGGTTTGATCAAAGGCTAGTCCCATAATTGGAGCTGACTCTAAGCAATTTTTAGTAACTCAAGGTGCAGGCCTCAAGATAGACAATGAGCTCTCCAGTAGTTTTTAATTGAAAGAACACTGCAGTCAACTAGTTTCCCCTACCTATTGTTGCAACCTTACAACCACACTTCCTATATTTAAAAAAAAAAATGCTTCTCCTCCAGCTGTCCTGTGAAAGGTTAGCAAGAACAGGGGAAAATGACATTCTATACAAGGGAAGGATTGAAACTAACTAGACACATAGTGCTGCCCTTAAGAATGCCTGCCTCCAACTTCCAGGCCTTCATCAATGCCCCTGCCACCTACCCTCTTCAAACTCCCTGAGCTGGCTGCTGGATTGCTGTTTGCAGCGTAAGACACGTGACAGAGTAAAGGCGATATTGTGGGAGGAACAGAAGGGCCAAAGGCCTAGGGCAGTGGTTCTCAAAGCTGGTCCGCCGCTTGTTCAGGGAAAGCCCCTGGCGGGCCGGGCCGGTTTGTTTACCTGCCATGTCCGATCGCGGCTCCCACTGGCTGCGATTCGCCACTCCAGGCCAATGGGGGCTGTGGGAAGGGCGGCCAGCACATCCCTCGGCCCGTGCTGCTTCCCGCAGCCCCCATTGGCCTGGAGCGGCGAACCGCTGCCAATGGGAGCCGTGATCGGACAAACCTGTGGACGTGGCAGGTAAACAAACTGGCCCGGCCCACCAGGGGTTTTCCTGGAACAAGCGGCAGACTGGCTTTGAGAACCACTGGCCTAGGGGACATAGTCAGAAGGGTAGAGAGGGAACTCTCAGCTAGTGAATTAAAGGAGGTTCACTGACTGATGGGTCTGTCAGTTCTGAGAAATTACAGCTGTCAGAGCTGACAGCCCACCATTTGTGCCAATGAAATGTGTTCACATAAACAGCTGATGCAAAAATCATTGTGAATTAGTCATTCCTTAACTCCTGTATATTGTTTTTATCCCCCACATAGCCACCAATTTTTTTGGAGATAAGTACCACTTATTATCTAATATTCCAGCGTGGTTGGTAACTGATTGGAGGACTTCTGTGTGTGGTTGTGAAGGAGAACAAGCAATTAAGGCGGGGGGAGGAGAATATGTCCAAGCATGGTAAATGTCTCTAGCCTAGACAAGTTCATAGTAATCTTAGGTCCTATTACTAACAATAGGAGGTAAATTTTTCCAGACAAAAATAGGAGTAACCAAGTTGATGGTGACCCTTAAATATCAAGAGCAAAATTGGTACCACTGTAGTGCAGATTAGAACCTGTTTTTCCAGTTAGCTGCCAACAGTAATGCTCAATATACATCCTACTCTGTTTCAGAGTTGTTTAATATATTATAGCATAATAGGAAAAATAGCAGATGGTTTTAAGACTTGAAATTAAATGATTAGTCAACTTAAAATCCTATATGAACAAATATCCTTACCTGTAGTATTAATACTTTGGTTATTAAAGTAACTTAGATCAGGAAACCCAACTAATTTATTACTCTGCCGCCCTTCCTTGTATTGAGCAGGACCTTACTCCATGAGTATTCACACTGATTTCAATAGGAATAAATGGTGTCAGACTCTGGCCCTAAATCTGCTGCTTCTTTACTTTTTGTATCACAACTTGGACAAAGAAAATCAGTAAGATCGATTCCACTCTTTTATGGTCAATTTCTCTTTACACCACAATAAAAACTGTAAAAACTGTAAAAACACTGCAAGGAATGTTTGTTTAACTTCAATGTAGTTCAGGAAAAAATAATGGAAAGGTTACTACTCCTAGGCTCTTGTAAACTTTTTTTTTTTTAAACAAAGTTAAATTTTGAGCCAAACTTAAGTTGTCAGTGTCCCTTATAATATCTGGTACATTTATAACTATTTTATGACTGACAAGGTTAAGGAAATACATAACATTCTTAGATAAGCCTGCAAGGTTACTTCATTTTAGACATGATAGCTAGGATCTTTTGTTCCCTTTTGGGCAATACAAAAAGTACATGTAGAAGTTGGTTCTCCTTATCTTCTGTATAAACAAGCCAGGATTCTATCCAAGGCCTTTTCCTTAACTTTCAAAATCTCAGTTTACTGTCAGGCAATTGCAACACAAAATACAGTAAGACATGGAAATAATGTATTGACAATTTGTTAAACTAGTTATTCCAAATATTACACATTTTAGTTAAAGCACATCACTTAGGCATTTAATGCCTGATCCAACAACTGTTGAAATAAATTTCAATTGATTTTAATGGAGTTAGATCAGGTGTCTGTGTATTAATCAATACACAAACACCTACGTTATGTCTGTGAATAACTTTTTTTAAAAGGAGACAGACTTAATCTTACTTTTAAATATTTGTTAGTAAACACCTTTAAAAACATAAAACTGACTTTTTCAAATTTTTGTCCTGTGCAATTTATTATGACTTCTATACAAATAAGACATTCTGTAACTTGCTAGTTCATGTGCTCCGGTATAATATTATGTTCCTCTTAAAAATAACTGTACTTGTTGTCATAGATGCTGACTCCGTGGGTGCTATAGGTCTGAAGCCCCCACGGGGGAAAAAAATAGTAGATGCTCAGCAGCTCTGTGGATCAGCACCTTCTCCCCTCCCCCCGAGCGGCTTGCCAATCAGCTCCTCCCTCCGTGCCTCCCATGTGCCATGGATCAGCTGTTCAGTGGCGTGCAGGAGGTACTGAGGGGAGGGGAAGGAGTGAGGGCAAGAAGAGGTGGGGCAACGGTGGGGACTTGGGGAAGCGGTGGAGTGGGGGCAGAGTATGGGGTGGAGCGGGGGTCGAGCACCCCCTGGGAACAGAAGAAGTTGTTTGTTGTTACTGCTAATTCTTCAGAGGAATGAACGATAATACATATTTGTAATCTGACGGATTGGATCAGCTGCTTGAAAGGAAAAGCAGCCATTCAATGATCCTCTGCCAGGTTTTAGGCTGGGTCTAAACAAAACTTTTTCTGCAGATCCCTCACCACTGCAAACTCTGGTGTAGCTGTACCATTGGTAGAAACTGTGGGAGTATCACTGTACATTATCCACCAACTTTTTCACCTTCATGTTGTCTAGATATCAGTGATCCAATAGCATACGTCTCCAGATCTCTCTTACTGGAAAGTTATGGCTAGGGAGTGGATTCAGAGGTACTATGTTTTTCACCTATCAAGTGCAAACCATATCTCCATCTCCCTAGCTATAAACAATACTGTAGTGGGCATGCTGGCTCCTTAATGAGCACTGCTGCCTTATTACCATACTCTACAGCAAGTTGGAGCTGACTTCTGCAGCAAGGTCTCCAAGCTTACATGGCTGTGGCAGAAGTGGGATTGCATGGATTACTCCAATATGTTGGGGTAAAAATTACTGAAGTTTAGGTAAGTGACTATGAAAATTAATAATTGATCGTGTAGCATATTATTCTTTTTATCTATTTTTGACATTGAATTCAATTTATTGTCCCTCCATTTACATTCAGAATGCATAACTAAATTTTAGAAACTCTCTAGGGAAAGCTGGAAGTTTTGGCAGGTGAGTAAGGGGAAGAGCATTTGGAACAAAAGAAGGCATCTACAGTGATACTCAATTAGATCCATCCGTGGGCTGATTTGAGAATTTTATGACACAAAGGGGGCCATTTGTGCAGAAGGCTGATGACCCCCCAACCCCCCCCACCCCAAAACAACCACACTTCAGGTGCCAATAAATAAAGACCTTGATTGCAACATAAGTATTAGTGTTCCTATATTTTAACAAAGATCAAAATTATTACTCGTGTTTGTGGCAATCTCTAATTGGAAAAGTGGTATCGATGATCTCTGGCAAACTTTGTGAAGAGAGGTTTGTAGGAGGTCAGGGCAAGGGGCATGCACTGGTGGAGATGCTAATCTGCCAGGCGATTGCAATGTTGGTTTTTTAATAATGTTTATGGTAGAAAACTCAGATTTGCAGAGGTATGTTGAACTGAACATTGTTAAAAGATAGATAGCTAGATTCTGGCTATTTTGAAATTGGTCAGCATATTGAGTCCAGAAATCACAAAGTCCTACTTCTCTCAATTTTGTCTTCAAGACATCTGAGCTCTGGAGCCTTAAAATTTCGAATTGAAAGGCACTTTCATCAGTTGAATCACGAACGTTCTTTGCTTCAGAAGGGCAAGGCCCATTGGTAGAGACAACAAACAGATCACAAACAAATAAAAGCAAATCCTTTGGAATTTTAAAATTCTCAAATCACATTTTAAAATTTTTGATCAGATTATTTAGGAATTCTTGCATCGTTTTCATTGAGGTTTCATATGTAGCAACAACATGCAGTGTGGGAAAGTGTAACATCTTCCCTGTTAAGTCTGTCAGGAGCTGCAAGTTGAGGGAATTCAAGTGACCAGTAATATCGTGCAGAAAAGCTACCTGTGTCATGGGTGGGGGAGGCGTTGCAGGGTGCTGCCAGTGGCCTGTGCTCCCCACTGCCATGCTGGAGCCTCCACATTTATTTGACAAATAACATTTGCAGAATTTTACAATATTGTGTGCAAAATTTTTATTTTTTGGCACTGAATTTTTAGGTGCAGAATTCCCTCAGGAGTAAGTTTTAGTTTGTATGGCAATGATTTTTGGATTTCCTTATTTTTTAAATGTGAAACTATTTAATGTGGCATGAATATATCCTAGACTACTCAGGGAGCTGACTGAGGAGATATCTCAGTGATTATCTCTGAAAAGTCATGGAAGATGGGAGAGATTCCAAAGGACTGGAAAATGGCCTATATTTGCCTCATCTATAAAAAGGGGAATAAGGACAACCTGGAAAATTACAGACCAGTCATCTTAACATCTGTACCCGGAAAGATAATGGAGCAAATAATTAAGCAATCAATTTGCAAGCACCTAGAAGGTGATAATTAACAGTCAACATAGATTTATCAAGAACAAATTGTGTCAAACCATCCTAATGGCTTTCTTCGACAAGGTAACAAGCCTTGTGGATGGGAGGGAAGCGGTAGATGTGGTATCTTGACTTTAGTGAGGCTTTTGATATTGTCTCGCATGACCTTTTCATAAACAAACTAGGGAAATATAATCTACATGGAGCTACTATAAGGTGAGTGCATAACTGGTTGGAAAACTGTTCCCAGAGAGTAGTTATCAGTGTTTCACAATCAAGTTGGAAGGGCATATCAAGTGGGGTCCTGCAGAGAAGGAGTACTGCAGAAAGGGATCTGGGGGTCATAGCGGATCACAAGCTAAATATGAGTCAACAGCGTAACACTGTTGCAAAAAAAAAAAAAAAAAAAGCAAAAGCAAACATCATTTTGGGATGTATTAAAAGGAGTGTTGAAAGCAAGACGTTAGAAGTAATTCTTCTGCTCTACTCTACACTAATATGGCTGCAACCAGAGTATTATGTCCAGTTCTGGGTACCACATTTGCGGAAAGATGTGAACAAATTGGAGAAAGTCCAGAGGAGAGCAACAAAAAAGATTTTAAGTCTAGAAAGCATGATCTATGAGAAAAGATTGAAATAAATGGGTTTGTTTAGTCTGGAGAAGAGACGACTGAGCGGGGACATAACACTTTTCAAGTATATAAACGGTTGTTACAAGAAGGTGGGAGAAAAATTGTTCTCATTAACCTCTGAGGATAGGACAAAAAACAATGGGCTTAAATTTTGGCAAAGGATGTTTAGGTTGGACATCAGGAAAAACTTCTTAGCTGTAAGGGTAGTTAAGCACTGGAATAAACTGCCTAGGGAGTTTATGGCATCTCTGTCATTGTAGGTTCTTAAGAGCAGGTTACCTGAGATAGAGAAGCTGTAAGAGGAGTTTGTTGATTATCAGTTGATGCACAAATCGGAGATCCCTCAGTGTGTATGGGAGGAGGCAGCACTACAAAGTGACACAGATAACAATACTGTGCAATACAGGATGGACACTGGGGGTATATCTTAGCAATGGCAAAAGCCCTAGTGGTCTTCTCAAATTCCCATTACAGTGCAGGGTTGCCAGGCTTATCTTAGTTTTACCCACACTTAAATGCAGGAGAAGAGAGAGTGTTCAGTCTTGTTCCAAAATTAAGACACCATTCAGACCCAGCCTTGGACTAGATGGGACACCGTCCCCTGTTTTTTTCAAGTGAAGCTGGCAAATCCTGAGCCATGTTTCAAGTTAGAGCCACCCAAAGAAATTACAAGAACAGCAAAGGGGGCTGCATGCAATATAATAAAGCACATGAATATAATGTGAAACTAAATTAGATATTAAAAGAAATGTGGAATATGAATTTTTTATCTATGGTTTATCTTCAAATTAATTAAATTAAATTCAGTTACTTTATTTTTACATTCATTTCATGTATTGTGTTTTAAGTTATTTATTTTGGAATCTGATTACTTTAGTTTGCTGTAAATGTAATATGGGTAATAATATACAAACCAAATAATATTTGTACTATAATGAGGAGTCTGGTGGCACCTTAAAGACTAACAGATTTATTTGGGCATTTATTTAAGCTTTCGTGGGTAAAAAACCCACTTCTTCATGCATCTGAAGAAGTGGGTTTATGAAGAAGTGTATTTATTACCCATGAAAGCTTATGCCCAAATAAATCTGTTAGTCTTTAAGGTGCCATGGGACTCCTTGTTGTTTTTGTGGATACAGACTAACACGGCTACCCCTCTGATACTTTGTACTGTAAAGTGTTTTTCAAATAGATGATCACTGTGACAAGGTGACATGCAAAATAAACATTGTTGTATTGTTAAAAGTTTTTTCTTTTTAAAACTTATATTTAAAAATAAACTGTTTTTACATTTCTCTTGTTCTGTTTAATGACTGTGCCAAAACCAGGGGTTATGAACTGGTCCTCAGGAATCGCCAACAATCCAGGTTTCAGCCAATAATTGTTTATATTAACATCCACTGGTTTGCATTGCCTATAGACCTGCCACCTGCCCGAGACTTTAGCATGAATTAGGAGATGTCAGTGTTTCAGATGCACTATTAAGTAGCGTACATTTTAAACCAAACTATCCCGCGTTGGTTGGATTAAAAAGCTGGACTAGTGTAGCCAAGGGCCGAAGATGACCTAACGCCCCCTGGAACGTCTCACTCTTCAGCCTCGCCTCCCCCGTGGGTGGGGTGGTGAAGCTCGCTCTGAGGGACAGCCGGCCCGGGGCCTCTCGGGGAGGCCGCAGCTTTATCGTCATCTACCAGCTCTGCCAACCTTCGCGCCCAACAAAACCTGGACTTGTCCGGCAGTCTCACTTCTCCCGCCATGGCAGTGTACAGGGGTGACCGCGCGGGCCCCGACACAGGGCTGCCCGTGGCCATCACCCGAGTGGTTCCCTCAGACCACCGGCCCCAGGGGCGGAAGAGGCGGCAGTGGGAAGTTGGCTGTTGCCGCTGGGGACTACATATCCCAGCATGCCCCGCTCGACAGCTAGTAACTGGGAGGAGTGGTGCATGCCGGGAACGAATAGTTCTACGCCTGCCGCGCCGCGCCGCGCACGCCATTGTTCCCCCTCCTCCTCCCTTCGCAAATACGCTTGCTCTTCCCAGGACACGAACAGCCCTCCCCAAGCCGCTTCAGTCCGGGCTGGGGGACGGTTTCTTCCGCTTTCTAAGGTTCTGAGTGACTTGATGAGCATCCAATCTGTGTTTGTCTTTGTGCCGCCAGTAGCCAATGAAAGGGGCAGGTCTGGGGTAGCTATCAGGGTAGGAGTTGCTGGCGTTTGCGTGAGAGTCCGGCATCGGACCCCAGTGGGGAGGGGGCGAGTCGCATTTAAAGGGCCAGTTCCAGAGTTGCCGGAAAGTTGTGTGGAGTTAGGGGGGCCGGCGGGGTCCTGTCAGGCGACACTCGCGTCGCGGCTGACGGCTCAGTGCGCCTCCAGCCAACAGCAGCAGCAGCATGGAGCAGGCAGCACCAAGAAGGTACTGAGTCCCTTCCGCGCCCTGGCAGTGGGAGCCGCTGGCGGCGTGGTCTGGTGGGTTGGGGCAGGAGCTGGGGCTAGGCCTCGCTAGGCACCACTGGGGCTACGGCCGGCCCCGCCATCCCCTGGGTCTGCTGGGATCCCCTTTCTCTCTCCCACTTAGGGCGACGGGAAGAGACATTAACCCCCCTCCCCCGCCATAGGGGGAGAGACACTGATCATCTCCCCCCCCCCCCCCAGCCTTGGCACTAACCCCCCCCATAGGGGGAGAGACACTGATCTCCCCCCCCCCAGCCTTGGCACTAACCCCCCCATGGGGGAGGGCAGAGACACTGATCTTCCCCCCCCCCCCCCCCCAGCCTTGGCACTAACCCCCCATAGGGGGAGAGACACTGATCTTCCCCCCCCCCCCCCCAGCCTTGGCACTAACCCCCCCCCCCCCATAGGGGGAGAGACACTGGTCCCCCCAGCCTTGGCACTGACTGCCCTCATGGTGGAGGAGAGAGACCCTGATCCCCCCTCTCCCTCAGCCTTGGCACTAACCCCCCACCATAGGGGGAGAGATTGTAGCACACACATGAATCCTTTGACCTTTAACATTCACCCCATGTTAGGGTGGCTATGAAGACTGAGATGTGCTTGCACAATTTAGCACTAATTCCATGGGGGTGGGTGGGAATGTGGAACTGGTAACCCCCCCCCCCCCCGAGCCTTAAAGTTTTCTTCCCCCTGCAGCTCAGGGAATAAACAAAGTTTGTAGGAAGCTAAGGTTAATTCCTATGAGTGGAGGGGTGGGGAAGGAGAGCATAAAAACACCCAACATTAAAACAATCCAGGAGGGAAATCATAACATCTCACTCTTCTGTCTCTAGAACTAGTTTTGGGGATGGTGAGGAGACTGAAACAAACCTCCTTTGAATGCAGTTCTTGTCTGAACCTGACTACAAATTACATTGGGAATTCCATATTTTTATCTTGATTACTTTAAAATCAAATCTGCTCAGTTAACCTCTTTTCTAAGCACTGGCCTTGCAGATCTTAACTAATCATAGAATATCAGGGTTGGAACAGACCTCAGGAGGTCATCTAGTCCGACCCTCTGCTCAGAGCAGGACCAATACCTCAAGGATTGAACTCCCAGCCCTGGGTTTAGCAGGCCAATGCTCAAACTACTGAGCTATCCCTCCCCCCAAATTGGATTAAGCTAAATCAGAAAAGGCATATTATTCCAGAATAGCTAAATTTCCAAGTGTAGACAGACCCTTATTGGACTCAACAGAGGGCTGACAGGATGAAACGAAATCTGTGAAATACAAGAGTTCAGACTACGTGGTCTAATGCAGCAGTTCTCAGACTGTGGGTTGGGATTCCAAAGTGGGTTGCAACCACATTTGAATGGGGTTGCCAGGGTTGGCTTGCTGGGGCTTTGGGCTGAGACCGAAGTCTGAGCTCCACCGCCCAGGGCTGAAGTCCTCAAGCTTTGGTGCCTCCAAGGCAGCAGGGCTTGAGCTTTGGCCCCCTGCCTGGGGCAGTGGGGCTAAGGCTTTGGTACCCCTTCCCTGAGTCACATAGTAATTTTTGTTGTCAGAAAAGGGTTGTGGTGCAATGAAATTTTGAGAGAAACTGGTCAATGGTTCCTTCTGGCCTTAAACTCTATATTTTTAAAACTAATTCTGAGGGAGAAATTGATATACGTGCCCAGCCTTAAAATAACTTTAAGATCCCTTCTCCTTTTCCTCCTCTTCTCTCCCCCCCCACTCTGTGAGGAAACTATGTGTTTGAGGGTGAGTTTGCATAGCTGCACAAGAGAGCCCCTATACTCTTCCCCTTCTTAAATAGGTATGGCAGGGGCCTTGGAGTTCCTTGTTACTAACAGTAAAGTCTTCTAGTTGAAATTATCTTTCTAACTGAGTTTAGCCATTGGATTTTTGCAGATCAAAGGGAAGGAAAGTCTTCCTGCTTTTCTCTCTCTTTTCTCCACCCCCCTCCCCTTTCGAAAATATACCTAAAATGAAGGAAGGGGAAAGACGGGTATAGAGATTATTAGTGACTGAAATATTAACTTAATAACTTAAATGCATATGGCATCCAAGTTGTTCAGTACTCTGCCTGTGTCTCCAATCTTGCCATGTAATGTGATACGGTAGGTGATCACTAACTTTAGTTGGGCTCTGGGCATGTATCAAAGTGTGGCATTTAGTACTTTATTGGTAAAGTATATTGCTCTTACATTTGAAAGATCCTGCTTTTTCAATGCTACCTTTAAAATCTCATTTTAAAAAAAGTTGCCCAAATCTAAGACCCAGCAGAAGCCAGGAGAATATGTGAATGTTCTGTTGGCTACAAACAGCAGTCAATAATACTAAATAAAAGCTGCTGGCAGTGAAATATAGCTTTTTAGGATACTTGATTGTTTTTGGAGGACAGGGAATTGATAAATCATGATTATATTATCACCACTCCATTTTAATTGTGGTTCTTTTGGAGAAAAGTTTTTCATAAACTATTTTTGTAAGCATCTGAAGCTAATTGCAGCTAATGTATTATCCAGAGTTTTTATTAGACTGTAACAGTACAATAATAAAAGCTATGGACCTCATCCAAACTCTTTGGCTGGAGCTTTTATCTGAAAAGCACTTTTAAAATAGCCTCATCTCATAATTAGAGAGATTTAGTCAAATAAATCAGGAACATTCAAAATTAGAAACTTAAAACAAAAAACCCTTACTGTTGCAGTTTTGACCAACCCCAAATGCTCAAAAATCATGAGTCAGGCCCCCCCATATCGTGATAATGTAATACATTTTGGATTTTGAGCCTTTAGGATTCATGTCTTTAGGCTTTTCTCCACAACCATGAAGACTAGAAACTTGATTCCAGGAGTTGTTGCTTTACGTAAAACACAAAGCCTTGTCAATCACAAAAGTTGTTATGCTACCTTACCTGTGTTGGTATAGTTAATGCAGTACAGCCCCACCCTAGTGTGGATGCAGTGATAGTGGTATAAAGTGCTTACACCACAATAGCTATTGATGAGTAGAGAAAGGGGAATAATACCATACAAGTATACCTATTTCAGTTAGAGGTGGTTGTATTTTCTTTAACAGAAGTAGCTATAATTGTACAAAATCTGTCTGTAGACCAGGCCTAAATATCACAAGGATATCAATACAGTTTTGAGAGTTATCAGCACTGCATATATTAAGTTATATGAACCATCATGCTTCAGGGCAAAAACCCAGCCAAACTGATTGGGTGGGGGGTGGTTAGGAAGAAACTTTCATTGGGAGCAGGTTATCGTAAGACAACTGCTTGCCTGCTTTCTTGTATCTTTCTTCTGAAGCATCTGTTACCAGGTTACTGTTAGAGAGAGGGTTACAGAACTAGATGTTTTGATCCAGCATGGCAACTTTTGTGGTGTTATGTAAAATTATAAATATTTTAAAATAAGATGTATATATTAATGGCAACTCGATAAGGGTGGTTTTGTTTTTTGTTTTGTAAGGTGCATGTGCTTTTTTTATCTGGCCTATATTAAATCTAATACCAACTTCTTTAAGCCTTTGGTCTGGGATTTTGCTCACTATTGACTCATTGTTTGGAACCTTTTGCTACTTCATTGAAAATCTGTTGCCTATAATAGAAATACAGCTACATTGGTTCATCAAGTCTATCAAATACTGATACAATTGTACAATCTAAAATTAATCCATTGAGAATTTGTTCTACTTTTCCCCAGATAAAATGATCTATTAAAAAAAAAAAAAAAAAAAAAAAGCACTTGTATTTCTATAGCCCTTGCAGAACCTCATAGCATTTTACAAGTACTAACGAACTAAAGCCCAAAATTTGCAGTCTTGGACTGTACTTCCACTGACTTCAGTGGGAGTTTTGTTTATTCAGGTTCAGATCCTAAACCTCATAGTTCACACTTCTGTGCAGTAGGTGTCTGTCCCTGACTTGTAAATGGATAAACAAGCATAGTGACTAAGATCAAAACTTTCACTAACTTTATGTGCTTCAATCTTTGGTCTTCAATTTGGGATATCTAAGGCCTCATTTCAGTTGGGGTCACAGGATGCTCAGCATCTGTGAAAATAAAGCTTTAGTTGTCTCAAGTTTGGCACCTACACAGAGGCACCCAAAATTAGTGTACGCTTCTGAAAGCTTTAGCGTAAGTGACTTTCCCAGTGTTACAGGGGGCAGGAGGAAGTGGTTCTACCATCCCCAAGCATTCAACATTCTTAAAATTGACTGAATTATAAGATTTTAAAAATAGGCTTGTTGTCGTGTGTGGTGTGGTTTTTTTTGGTAAATCTTCTGGTTTTTGAACCTTTGGGATACACTTATGCCACATTTTTTGCTACCAAGAGATCAAGACACTTTTTTTTTTTTTTTTTTTTTTTTTTTTTTGCTCTCACATGAAGGCTGAGGTTCTCCCATATTCACATAACTTCAGGAGCTGGGGTTATACAAAAGATACCAAATATTTCAAGACATGTGACTTAAAATTGCAAGAATTGGTGAAACTTGGTGAGGAACAGGAGGTCTGACACCTATTTGCTCGCTGTAGACATGAAGCCACTTTTGTGGATGAAACTAGGGTTCCCAGCCTTCTGATCTGAAAAGGCATTACAGTTTCACATCCAATTGATCCTCTGTCCAAACAAAACCATTCTTCTGAAATTTTCCTGTCTGCATCATAAAATACTGCTCATACAATGCTTCTAATCTAATCCATAGGTAGTGAAGCACCTTACATTTAAGATTGTAGACCAAGCCGTTTTGGAGATTTAGGCCCTGAGCCAGCACGGTACTCAAGCATGTACTTAACTTTAAGCATATGAGTAGCACCATTGACTTTAGGGGGACTACTAGTGCTTCAGTACCTTAAGATTCAGAGTCATGATCAGTCAAAATGTCAGTAACAAAACTTGTAGGGGGTTTTTCTGAAATTCATCCTTTAAATTTCCCGGGGAGGAAAAAAGCCATCTTTTGGCTGAGAATGTGTTCTAAGTTAGGGGTACATAGGTTTGTTTCTTTAGTGGGAGAAGAAGTCTGAAAATTCAGGATTTTAATGGGAAATGAGTTTCAGCTTTAAATAGCCCAAGTCACTGTCTGCGTGGCTGTGGTTCCACTACTAGATTTAGTGTGCTAGCTTGAGCAGGGCTAGTGTGTGTCTGTCCATGCTGGGAAACAATCTCTTAGCTGCTGTATAGAGACACCCTAAAAAAGGTAATCTGAAGTGTCAGACTCTTCTTGCTCCCACCCCCCAGTCTAATCAACCTATTTCCCCTATTGGCTGGGAAGAACCAGAGTGACTATTTTTGCTTTTGTAATACTTTCAGAGATTCTTGGATGCCATGGGGATTTGCGGGGATGGTGGCATATGTCTAATAACATAAATAGATTCTAATCCCTAGACTTCTGTAGGGATGGGTTTGTGTGCGTGCACATACACATATGCTTGCCTGTAGCAGCAGCAGCTGCTGAGAGGGACGTATTGCTAGGGGGATATGTGGAGGACTGGGAATTAGTTCAGAGATAGCAGAGTCTTTGAGTGAATGTTCTAGAGCTCCATGGGTGTCTAGGATGTTTGGAAGGTCCATCCTCTCTCCTCCCTTTGCTTTGTGGAGAAACAAACCACGGTCCTCAAAGGTCTGAAAGAATCCAAGGAAACTTTACACTAAAACTGACTTGTAACACTCTTATTTCTCAAACCTGAGTCCTTCAGAGAGCAGCATATGACGCAGTCCAATAGACATACTAGACCACTATAGCTTTTTATTGGGAACTTGGGGCATGGTGTGATGGGTGAGAGCTTAAACAAGAAAAGGAGAAGTGGCCTTAACAGCAGGAAACTGAACATTCATAATGAAAAGGCAGGTATTAAGGAATCCATGGATATTTCTTAACTTTTTTTGGTACATCTACTTTAATTCCTTTTCAGTGAACTATTTTTATAATAGTTTAAGTGAGTTGCATTTTTCTATCTGCACTTTCAACCATGTTTCCTACATCTGTGTGAAGCTTAACGTGATACTTTCCGCCCCCCTTTACTTAAAAGGACACGATCACATTTGAAATCAAGTAATTTGTTTTAAGAAGTGACTGGAAATAGTTCCAGCCAGTACATTTGCCTCTGAATCTTCCTGAGAATCTTTTTGTGGTTCTACGGTAAGGTGTTTTTTAACTCTTTAATCTTTCAGTTATGTTAATTTTAACAGTAGTAGGAGGAAAAAGTGTCTTGGCATTCACTTTAAATTATTCCTCCCCATTTCAAATGAATGCTATCAGCAGCCATAAAAATCTGACTCAGCGTTTTTTTTTTTTTTTTTTTAAACTGAGACGACTTAAACTTGTCTGTAAATAAACTTAAGTTTAAAAAAAAATAATAATCCAGGAATGATTCCTTCCTGACACATGAACTATGTGTAATTCCCATACATACTCCTGTCTTCCCTCTTACATTTTTAAAAGAAGCAGTTTTTATGGGTCTATGAACATTCAAAAATCCATAACTATTCTGCAAGAGGACAAGTTGCTTTTCTTAACTTTTTTTGAGGGTCACCTGTCATTCATTTATTAAAATGAATTTAGCCTAACAACTCTGCTACAAATCATTGTAACATCTGAAGAGACATGTAGAGCAACAGAATTTGTGGGCTTTACTATTATCGTACTCAAAGTCACATTTGGTAGTGGGATATCAGTTTATGCAAATATAAAGGGACTAATTCCCTTCTCACATTCTGTACAACCCCACTGACTTCACTGGGATTGCACAGTGTACAAATGAGGGCAGAATTCTACTCAGAACTTTTACTGTTAACATGTATGGTCGTATAAGTGATCAGATATCTGATAATAGCCAACTTCTTTCTGAAAACTTTCTTTGAGTATTTCTGTGTGAAATACAAAGTTCTTTGTAGTTCACATGGCTTAAACACTCCATGCACTATTTGTCCACTTCTAGTAAATTAGACCATCAATTTATCTTATATTTTAATATTACAGTATAAATGGGTCTCAGTCATTGTTTTTTGATGTTTCATCTGTCTCCTGGTTCTGCTACAAAGCAAAGTGTCTATAGCAGTGGTTCTCAACTGTGTGTGTGTGTGTGTGTGTGTGTGTTATGTGGGCTACTACCTGCATGGCCCTGAGGATGTCACATAGGCTGCAAACGTGTGCTGACTGGCTCACAAGTGGCCCACGGGCTGCAGGTTGAGAACCACTAATCTATAGGTGTGTCCATGTCTCATACAGTCACTTTTCCATAATTCATAACAGGATCAATTCATGGAATTCTGGTGTAGCTGCCTTTTGATTTACTCTTCTCTGCTACTTTTTCTCTGGTACCATTAGCAGATATCTGCTATTGATGAGGTAAAGAGAGATTTTACAAAATTATCACTTAATGCAGAATGTGATGTTTCTTTAATCAATCTAGCCTTTTCTGGCCAATAACTATCTTGTCAAACTGTGTGCGCATGTGTGTATTGTGACAGGGTCGGGCCAGATGGCTACAGGAGCGTAATAGAAGGCAGATATATTAGCCCCAGGTTAAGTAGATCCTTTTTCCCTGGGTAAGGTAACAGGGAAGTTTCCAGAACAATCAGGATCCTTCTAGAGACAATTAAGACAGACAGGCTGATTAGAACACCTGCAGCCAATCGAGAAGCTGCTAGAATCAATTAAGGCAGGCTAATCAGGGTGCCTGGGTTTAAAAAGGAGCTCACTTCAGTTTGTGGTGCGCGTGTAAGGAGCTGGGAGCAAGAGGCGCTAGGAGCTGAGAGTGAGAACGCATACTGTTGGAGGACTGAGGCGTACAAGCATTATCAGACACCAGGAGGAAGGTTCTATGGTGAGGATAAAGAAGGTGTTGGGAGGTGGCCATGAGAAAGTAGCCAAGGGAGTTGTAGCTGTCGCACAGCTGTTCCAGGAGGCACTCTAGACAGCTGAATTCCACAGGGCCCTGGGCTGGAACCCGGAGTAGAGGGCAGGCCCGGGTTCTGCCCAAACCTCCCAACTCCTGGTCAGACACAGGAGGAGTTGACCTGGACTGTGGGTTCATGAAAACGGCCAAAGTGAGGGCTGCCGTGAAGCTCCAAGGCGACCAAATCCACCAATAAGCGCAAGACCCACCAAGGTAGAGGAGGAACTTTGTCACAATATATAATATAAAAATAATATATTTTACTTACACACACACACACACACACACACACACAAGTTTGATATCTGTCGTTTAACTGTGGCAAATCTTCTATTTAACTGCTAACATTCAATGCTGCAGTGATGTTTGGGTGGTACTAAATGTGGATGTTCTTCCATCAGCTAGACTCTATTAAAAACAGATTTGTCAGTATATGAACTCACTCCCATGTTTGATGGGAGGTATCTAGGATGTTGTTTGCAGAAATTTATACCCAGATGGGGGCTGAGGAGGCTGATCCTATGGAGGGAACGTCAGCATGTATTTATTTTAACTGGCTTGTTATACTATACTGCCATGCTAGCTTCTGTTCTGAGTAAACTTTGTGAGCCAGAGTCTGTGCCTCCCTCCCTACTCCATGCTGTCTGTTTATGCCTCCTCCCTCCCCAACACGTTGTCAAAATCGTGACTAGTTCAGCTGGATAGTTTGGCTTCCATGTCATTCTAAAGCCCTGACTAGCAACAGTTTTTCTGGCCCATGACAGGGAAGGCCATGCCCATGTAGCTATTTTCCTTTCCCCTTCTCTCTGCTGTCCTGCCCAGCAATGTGCACCCCCCCCCCCCAATTTGGCCCAGTTTGCCATCTCCAAATGGTGGTGAAGCCTATACCTCACCTGCTTCCCTGGCAGATTCAAATAAGAAAAACTTTTTTTTTGTCTCAAACATCTGCATTTTGTGCAATGCTTAGAGAAAATTTGGTTAGTGCTTTCACTTTACATGAGGTAGACATTGTTGCTTTTCGGACATGAAATGTCAAAGACACCAAAAAAGGCTACTACTTGGAGCAGCTAGTCCTAGAACCCATAAGGGGAGGCAATTTTTGATTTAGTCATCAGGGGCACACACGATCCGGTATAAAAGGTGAATATAGCTGAATCACTTGGCAATAGCCAAGTGCATAATGCAATTAAATTGAACATCTTTGTGGGGTGGAGGGGAAATAGTTAAAAAGAAACAGTTACAAGAGTGAAATACCTGCAAGCTGCATGGCAGGGAAACTACTTAAAACCACCATAATAGTAGCTCAAATTAAATGTATTATCCCAAATAAACAAACAGTAAGAGGACAAGAAAATGCCACCACATCTAAAGAGAGCAAAAGCAGTGGTTAGAGGCGAAAGGCACCCTTTTAAAAACTGGAAGCCAAATCCTACTGAGAGATATAGAAAGGAACAAACTCTGGCATGTCAAGTGTAGAAATACATAAGAACGGCCATACTGGGTCAGATCAAAGGTCCATCTAGCCCAGGGGTCTCAAACTCAAATGACCAGAAGGGCCACATGAGGACTAGTGCATTGGCCCGAGGGCCGCATCACTGACATCCCCACCCCATCCCTGCCCCCCATTCCAACCCCTTCCCCGACATCCTCTGGCAAAGGTTTCCACAGGTTGACTCTGCGTTGTGTGAAGAAATACTTCCTTTTGTTTGTTTTAAACCTGTTGCCTATTTTCATTTGGTGACCCCTAGCTCTTGTTATGAGGAGTAAATACCATTTCCTTGTTTTCCTTTCTCCACCCCAGTCATGATTTTATAGACCTCCAATCATCTTCCCCCTTAGTAGTCTTTTTTCCAAGCTGAAAAGTCCCAGTTTTATTAATCTCTCCTCATATGGAAGCTGTTCCATACCCCTAATCATTTTGGGTGCCCTTTCTGAACCTTTTCCAATTCGAATGTATCTCTTTTTTTTTTTTTTTTTTTTGACATGGGGTGACCACATCTGCACACAGTATTCAAAATGTGGCCGTACCATGGATTTATATGGAGGCAATATATTTTCTGTGTTCTTATCTATTACGTTCTTAATGATGCCCAACATTGTTTGCTTTTTTGACTTCCGCAGCACATTGAGTGGATGTTTTCAGAGAACTATCCACAATGACTCCAAGATCTTTCTTGAGTGGTAACAGCTAATTTAGATCCCATCATTTTATATGTATAGTTGGGATTATGTTTTTCCAGAGTGCATTACTTTGCATTTATCAACACTGAATTTCTTCTGCCATTTTGTTGCTCTGCCACCTATTTTTCAGAGATCCTTTTGTAGTTCTTCAGTCTGCCTGGGACTTAACTATCTTGAGTAGTTTTGTATCATCTGCAAACTTTGCCACCTCACTGTTTACCCATTTTCCAGATCATGACTTTTATTAAAAATACCCGCGACTAAATCGTAGCCTTAATTATGAGGACTAGCTGCACAACTTTCTCCACTGGTATAGCTCAGTACTTCCTCACGCTCCTGTAACACTGCTTGGTGGACCATCTCGGTGAATAATATCACAATGAATTTTGCTGGTGCCCTTTGCCTTTTTGAATAAGGCCATTCTCTATATGTTAGGTCATCCAGAGTCAGGACAGCCTAAAGGGGGTGTAGAGGAAATTACTATCATGCTTTTGCCTAGGTTCACCCTGTTAACCCTTCCGATTAGGGCTGTCAACAGTTAAGGCAAAAATTAAATAATTGCGATTAATCGCAGTTTTAATTGCACTGTTAAACAATAGAATACCAATTGAAATTCATGAAGTATTTTGGATGTTTTTCTACATTTTCATATATATAGTATTCTGTGTTGTAATTGAAGTCAGTGTATATTGTTGATTATAAATATTTGCACTGTAAAAATAAATGAAATAGTATTTTTCAATTCACCTCATACAAGTACTGTAGTGCAATCTTTGTCGTGAAAGTGCAATTTACAGATGTAGTTTTTTTGTTTGTTTGTTACATAACTGCACTAAAAAATAAAACCAGGTAAAACTTCAGAGCGTACAAATCCACTCAGTCCTACTTCTTGTTCAACAAGACAAACAAGTTTGTTTACATTTACAGGAGATAATGCTGTCCTCTTCTTATTTTTAATGTCACCAGAAAGTGAGAACAGGCATTTGCATGACACTTCTGTAGCTGGCATTGTAAGGTATTTATGTACTGGATATGCTAAACATTCATATGCCTCTTCAGCCATCATTCCAGAGGACATGCTTCCATGCTGATGACGCTCGTTTGAAAATTTAATGCGTTAATTAAATTTGTGACTCAACTCCTTGGGGGAGAATGGTATGTCTCCTGCTCTGTTTTACCCGCATTCTGCCATATATTGTATAGCAATCTCAGATGACCCAGCACATGTTCTTCATTTTAAGAACACTTTCACTGCAGATTTGACAAAACGCAAAGAAGGTACCAATGTGAGATTTCTAATGTTAGCTATAGCACTCAACCCAAAGTTAAGAATCTGATGTGCCTGCCAAAATCTGAGAGGGACGAGGTGTGGAGCATGCTTTCAGAAGTCTTAAAAGAGCAACACTCGATGTGGAAACTACAGCACCTGAACCACCAGAAAGAAAATCAACCTTCTGCTGGTGGCATCTGACTCAGATAATGAAAATGAACATGCATTGGTCTGCGCTGCTTTGTATTGTTTTCGGGCAGAACCCATCATCAGCATGGACGCATGCCCCCAGGAATGGTGGTTGAAGCATGAATGGACATATGAATCTTTAGCGCATCTGTCACTTTCAGGTGACATAAACAAGAAGGGGGCAGCATTATCTCCTTCAAATGTAAACAAACTTGTTTAGCCTGAGTGGCTGAAAAAGAAGTAGGACTGAGTGGACTTACAGGCTCTAAAATTTTACATTGTTTTATTTTTGAATGCAGTTTTTTGTACATAATTCTACATTTGTAAATTCAACTTTCATGATAGAGATTGCACTACAGTACTTCTCTTAGGTGAATTGAAAAATACTATTTCTTTTTGTTTACAGTACAAGTACATGTAATCAAAAATACATATAAAGTGAGCACTGTACACTGTATTCTGTGTTGTAATTGACATCAATATATTTGAAAATATTTAAATGGTATTCTATTGTATAACAGTGCGATTAATCACGATTCATTTTTTTAGAATCTCTTGACAGCCATACTTTCTGTATCATATATGCATCTCCAAGGCTCAACAAAACTTAAAAGCCAGACCAGGAAAATAATTCCCAATCTCGTTTTACCCTCCCCGCTTCCTAGCTTCCAAGGCACAATGGCATAGCCACACAGCATATACTGCACAGGCCAAAAATCCCAATGCACATACCACTTACCATCTCTGAGGCTTCCCCAAGACTACAAAGAATCTGAGGTCTGAGAAGGAATCTAATAAGCTTTCCAGGGAGACTGTTGCAGTGGCGAAGGACAGCGTTGCAGTTTCCAGGGACAGCATTGCCATGGTCCAAGACAGTACAGAAAAATATATAAGGGAATGCAGAGGCAACTCTTAGAGGCAATACAAAGCCAAAATGCCTCTTTGGAGCAAATGTTACTGTTAAGGCAGCAGGCAATGCACTACTGCAAAACAGTGCCTCCTCATGTTATGCAGCCTCTGGACAACGTGGACTACTGGGAGCAACAGCTTCTGCTCCCCACTGTACCATCAGAACACTACTCCCGGAGGCCATTCCTCTCTCGCCCCCAGCTTAGGGTATCAAGAACAGTGCACCTGGGTCCCCATTTCTCTTGAGCCCTCTATTGCCCTTTGTAACTTTTGAGCTACAGCAGTCCGTGCCAGAAGTCTGACAAACCAGAAAAGGAAGAACCTGCTTGCCTGTGATGAGGAGCTCCCCCCCCACAACTCGTTGTGTTTGGCCCTGCATTGCACTGTTGGATTTTGCTGTTTCATTTTACAGCTAGTTTAATGAAAGGGTTCTTTGTAGTTTCTTTCATAATTAAAATCTGTTTTTTCATTTTTTTCAGTTGACATGCATTTTTGTTTAATAATAGAGCGTTGACGGTTCATTTTATACAGAAAATCATTGGTTGCACTAATTCCTAAGGGCTTACGAACAAATGCTGGCAAAAACAAGGTACAGTACAGATTGCCACAGTGTTGCACTTCTGCCCATAAACAACACAGAACTGCACAACAGTCCCATGGGGTCAGGGCGTGGATGGAAGTTAACAGCTGGAAATGTAGCTGCACAGTTTCAGGCCTGAGACCCAAAATAAGAGCATTAGGCACCCCTGACAATATTGCCCTGACTGTGTGCATTTTGTATGGGGTTCCTTGCTGACTGTTCAAACCGCTGAGTAAGTCTCTGCGCCTTAGCCTTACAGGTGCAGGGGAGGCTTTTTCCCTCACTCTCAAATATTGTACAAAATACCATGTAGTCCTTCCTCCATAAATTTAAAAAGAGCTGGGTTCCAAAACATCCTAGTGCTGTGGACACTCAATTTAAGTGTAAATCTGCATTGGTGGTTGGCAACCCCCTGGAACACTATGGAGAAATACCTATTCCTGTTTATGAATTCTGAGCTCTAATTTGGGGATACAGGGCTTAGTCAAATGATAGGCACAGGGGACCCATCAAGTGCTCCAATGTAGTTTTGGAATTCCATGTGTACAAAGCCATCTATAATCTCCTAAGCATTGCCAAGCTTTATAACCCAGTGCAACAGTACCTTTGCCATGGCCTTATGCACCTGCATGAGAATGGCCCCAATGGTTGCTTTCTCCTTGCTGAATTGGTTTGCAGCAGACCGGTAGTATTTGGGGTGGCTTCCAGATGGTTATGGGGCACCACATGTTGGCACACTGCTGTTCTAGGTCTGGGTTCAGCACATATCTCCAGAAAAGTTTCTTTCTCCATCCTGAAATTTTTTGGTCACTGCTGATCATCCCTGGTCTGCAGAACAATCCTCTTCCCACCAATCCACATTGCCTTCCTGAGTCCAGAAACAATAGCTATGAAGCTGCACCAGGAACGAGTACTCTTACTATCTGGCTTGATGTCTTCCTTGTTCGACAGTGTTCATCAGAGCTCAAGCTTTTCCTTTTGTATTACACTGAATTGCCAGTTCCACAATTTTTCCTAAGGTAAAAGCTGAAACTTTGTGAAGAAGTATGCAAGGCCTAGTATCTCTTTCAATTTGTGCAAACACTTTATCGCAGCTTTTGCTGCATATGTTACAGGCAACCGTTTAGTCCAATGTTTCTTTAGTAATACAGCTTCCAGCCTTCATGCTGAAACACCTCTGAGGACCATGATCCTTTTCAGAGGGCTAAAGAATTGCAGAACTGATACTAATGTTAATTAAATCTTTTGGACACTTTTTCATTCTCCGGCATTCATGCCTATTCAGCATTTTTGTGAAGGAGTTTTCTTAAGTGAGTTAGTTGGGGATGAACTTACTGACCTAGTTCAATATGTGAATTCCTTTTTTGTCATTTGGATGTCCTGATGTTTCAAGTTCCTTAAAACTTTGGAATTATGAGACACTATTCCCTTAGCATCAAGTTCTGTCCTAAGTAATGTAGATAACTTCAGTTGTTTGAAACTGACAATTGACTCTCTTCAGTTGAAGGATGTTTCTTATTACAATGTCTGGAACTTTTTACAATGATTCCTGGTGTCCAGTAGTGGTGCTGCTCCAGACTGCCATCAGTGTACACTTTTGCAGTCTTCTAAAAGACATGGCACTTATGGTGAAATACTTTTGGTACTGAGCACATTTCTGAGTGCTATATCAAGAAGCTGTATCTGTCAAATGACAATGCAAATCTTGGTGCTCCCTTTGCTGAGAGGAATCTGACAAAACACTGCAAAAGCATCTGATTTGAAGAATTGGCTTCTGCTATTTCACCAACCATTTCATTTCTAGGCAAGATTAAATGTTCCTTTTATTGCTCAGAGCCCCTCTTTTCTGTCCTCAAATACTAATGAGTTGACCCAGTCTATTAACTCTTCTTCTGTTTTGTCGAGGATGCCACCTGTTCTTATTTTTGGCAGCTCTTTCTCTAGTTTATGGGAGAGTAATATGTATAACTAGCGGTCTCTCTTCTTAAGGCTTGTGAGACACTAGAGATGGCAAGTATAACAGGCGGAGAGAATCCTCCATTCTGTGGACACATGATTATAGGATGCATTTAGCCCATTCCTATCTGGTTCAAGCTTGTTTTGATATTTATTCCAACTCCGACATGTACCTTCTTGATGAGGCCAAGCACCTCAGCCATGGAAGCCAAAGATTGATTGATTTTTTTTTTTTTGCTTTTGCTGATATTCTAACACACACATTCTTGTTTTGTTTTAGTACATCTGTGACAATTGACACTTGCTTAGGAATGGAATATGCTCCTTACTACAAGATTTCAGTTTCACCTTTGACTTCTTAGGGCATGGCTACACTTGCAGATGGAGAGCGTTTTGAGTGAAACCAGCCTTCGTAGAGCGCAGTAGGGAAAGCGCTGCAGTCTGTCCACAGTGACCGCTTCAAGCACACTGCCATGGCCACGTTTGCGGCACTTGCAGCTGCGTTGGGAGCAGTGCATTATGGGCAGCTATCCCAGCATATAAGTGACTGCAACGTGCTTTTCAAATGGGGTGGGGTGTAGTGTGACAGGGAGTGTGTATATGGGGGGAGAGAGAGTGGGTTTTTGGGGGGCTGAGAGCATGTCAGCATGCTGTCTTGTAAGTTCAGACAGCAGCAGGACTCCCCCCCCAGCATTCCACACTAATGGTTGCTTTGTCTCGGAGCAGATAAGCAGCCGTCTGTCAGAAATGGAGCTTTGAAAGAGCATATCCACATTCCTGCAGTGATTCCAAGCAATGACAAGAGTGGCCACTTGACTTAAGGGGATTATGGGACATTTCCGGAGGCTGATCAGAGCGCAGTAATGCAACACCTCGTTCACACTGATGCACCTTGGCTACAACGCCCGGGCAGCAAATGTTGTTCTACTCGCTGAGGTGGAGTTCCAGGAGTGCTCTTGCTGCAGAGTCAGAGCGCTCTATGTGCCTTGCCAATGTGGATGGGTAGTGAGCTAGGGCGCCCAGAGCTGCTTTAATGCGCACTAACTCGCAAGTGTAGCCAAGCCTTTAATCCTTAAGAAACTGAAAGAGCGGTTTAGAGAAAGTAGATTTATTTGTGTTGCTGTGTCTGGTTTGTAAGCCATTTGTACAAATTTGCATTAGTTGTTCTTTGAGATTGTGGGTGTTTTCTTCCTTTGTGTTCATGAACAGCTCCTCTCATTCACTTGGGGGACATTTTACTCTGCCTTCAGCTCAGGCACTTCCCCAAGTCTTGTCTGCATCACCTTTGCAAACTGCTTGGGCTTTATTACAGTTTATAGACCATCCCTCCCGAATGCTGGACTCTTCTTATACTTGTGCCAGTTGCTACATCACGGACATGTTTTTGACGTGTGACTTTTCCGCTTTGCCCTTTTATTCTTTTAACTTCTTTCTTTGCCCTGGTCTACACTACGAGTTTAGGTCGAATTTAGCAGCGTTAGATCGATTTAACCCTGCACCCGTCCACACAACGAAGCCATTTTTGTCAACTTAATGGGCTCTTAAAATCAATTTCTTTACTCCTCCCCGACGAGGGGATTAGCGCTGAAATCAACATCGCCGGGTTGAATTTGGGTTAGTGTGGACGCAAATGGACAGTATCAGCCTCCAGGAGCAATCCCACAGTGCTCCATTGCGACTGCTCTGGACAGCACTCTCAACTCGGATGCACTGGTCAGGTACACAAGAAAAGCCCTGCAGACTTTTGAATTTCATTTCCTGTTTGGCCACCGTGGCGTGACCACATAGATCTCATCAGCACAGGTGACCATGCAGTCCCAGAATCGCAAAAGAGCTCCAGCATGGACCGAACGGAAGGTATTGGATCTGATCGCTGTATGGGGAGAAGAATCCATGCTATCGGAACTCCAAAAGACAAAATGCCAAAATATTTGAAAAAATCTCCAAGGGCATGAAGGACAGAGACTATCACAGGGACGCGCAGCAGTGCTGCGTGAAACATAAGGAGCTCAGGCAAGCCTGCCAAAAGGGCAAACGGCCACTCTGGGTCAGAGCCCCAGACATGCCACTTCTACGATGAGCTGCAAGCAATTTTAGGGGGGGCCCTTACCACTACCTTACCCCTGTCCGTGGACACCTGCAAGGGGGGAGTCTCATGCAACAAGGATGAGGATTTTGGGGACAAGGAAGATGATGAGAAGAAGAGGAGGATATCGCACTGCAGGCAAGAGGAGAAACCTCCCCGACAGCCAGGAACTGTTTATCACCCTGGAGCCAATACTTTCCCAAGGTGGACTCCCAGATCATGAAGCCGGAGAAGGTGCCTCTGGTGAGTGTACCTTTGTAAATATAATACATGGTTAAAAGCAAGCATGTTTAATGATTGATTTGCCCTGAAGACTTGGGGATGCATTCGCTGCCAGTACAGCTACTGGAAAAGTCTGCTAACGTGTCTGGGGATGGAGTGGAAATCCTTCAGGGACATCTCAATGAAGCTGTCCTGGAGGTACTCCCGAAGCCTTTGCAAAAGGTTTCTGGGGAGGGCAGCCTTATTGCATCCTCCATGGTAGGACACTTTACCACAGCAGGCCAGTAGCACATTTTCCTGGAATCATTGCATAAGAAAGCATGGCAGTGTGTGGTCCCCGTGTTTGCCGGCATTCAAGCAACATGCGTTCTTTATCTCTCTGTGCTCTCCTCAGGAGAGTGATATCATTCATGGTCACCTGGTTGAAATAGGGGAATTTTATAAAGGGGACATTCAGAGGTGGCCGTTCCTGCTGGGCTGTTTGGCTGTGGCTGAAAAGAAATCATCCCTGCTGTGAGCTGCACGGTGGGGGGAGGGGTGAAGCGATCATCCCAGAGAATTGGGTGCGTGGGGGGATTTAGTTGGGTTTGTGCTGCATGTAAACCCAAAAACATCAGCCCCTCCTTTTAAATGGCCAATTTTTTTTTTTTTTTCAATTTTAATCTCCCTTTTTTCCTCCCGCAGCTGCAAATGTTTCAATGCTGCAACTAGCATCTCCGTCCCAGAGACTAGCGCAGATAAGGCGAAAAAACCGCACTCGCAATGAAATGTTCTCTGAGCTCATGCAGTCCTCCCACACTGAAAGAGCCCAGCAGAATATGCGGAGTCAGACAATGGCAGAATCCAGGAAAGCACAAAATGAACGCGAGGAGGGATGCACGAGAGGACAGATGGCTGGAGCAACAAGAGAGGTGGTGGGATCAAGAGGAAACGTGGCGGCAGCATGATGAAAAGAGGCAGGATGCAATGCTGAGGCTACTGGAGGATCAAACTGATATGCTCTGGCATGTGGTTGAGGTGCAGGAAAGGCACAGACCGCCACTGCAGCCCCGTGTAACCAACCGCCCTCCTCCCCAAGTTCCATTGCCTCCTCACCCAGATGCCCAAGAATGCGGGGGGGCCCTCCAGGCACTCAACCACTCCACCCCAGAGGACTGCCCAAGCAACAGAAGGCTGGCATTCAATAAATTTTTGAAGTGCAGTGTGGCCTTGTGCTTCTTTCCTCCCCCACCCCTCCTGGGCTACCTTAGCAGTTATCCCCCTATTTGCGTGATGAATTAATAAAGAATACATGAATTTGAAACAACAATGACTTTATTGCCTCTGCAAGCAGTGATCGAAGGGGGGTGGGAGGGTGGCTGGCTTACAGAGAAGTAGAGTGAATCAAGGGGGCGGGTTTTCCTCAAGGAGAAACAAACAGAACTGTCACACTGTAGCCTGGCCAGTCATGAAACTGGTTTTCAAAGCTTCTCTGATGCACAGCACACCCTGCTGTGCTCTTCTAACCGCCCTGGTGTCTGGCTGCATGTAATCATCAGCCAGGCAATTTGCCTCAACTTCCCACCCCACCATAAACGTCTTCCCCCTTACTCTCACAGAGATTGTGGAGCACACAGCAAGCAGCAATAACAATGGGAATATTGGTTTCGCTGAGGTCTAACCGAGTCAGTAAACTGTGCCAGCATGCTTTTAAACGTCCAAATACACATTCTACCATCATTCTGCACTTGCTCAGCTTATAGCTGAATTGCTCCTGACTACTATCCAGGCTGCCTGTGTATGGCTTCATGAGCCATGGCATTAAGGGGTAGGCTGGGTCCCCAAGGATAGCTATAGGCATTTCCCCAAGGGTTATTTTCTGGTCTGGGAAGTAAGTCCCTTGCTGCAGCTGTTCATACAGACCAGAGTTCCTGAAGATGCGAGCGTCATGTACCTTTCCTGGCCGTCCCACATTGATGTTGGTGAAACGTCCCTTGTGATCCACAGTGCTTGCAGCACCATTGAAAAGTACCCCTTGCGGTTTATGCACTGGCTGCCAAGGTGGTCCAAGATAGGGATATGCGTTCCGTCTATCGCCCCACCACAGTTAGGGAATCCCATTGCAGCAAAGCCATCCACTATGACCTGCACATTTCCCAGAGTCGCTACCCTTGATAGCAGCAGCTCAGTGTTTGTGTTGGCTACTTGGATCACAGCAGCTCCCAGAGTAGATTTGCCCACTCCAAATTGATTCCCGACTGACCAGTAGCTGTCTGGCGTTGCAAGCTTCCACAGGGTTATCGCCACTCATTTGTGAACTGTGAGGGCTGCTCTCATCTTGGTATTCTTGTGCTTCATGGCAGGAGAAAGAAAGTCACAAAGTTCCATGAAAGTGCCCTTACACATGTGAAAGTTTCGCAGCCGCTGGGAATCATCCCAGACCCACAGCACTATGCGGTCCCACCAGTCTGTGCTTGTTTCCCGGGCCCAGAATTGGCGTTCCATTGCTGCCAGGATGGCCAAATTGCCGGGGCCCGTGCTTTGAGAGAAGTCTGTGTCCATGTCCTCATCACCGCGCTCCCGTCGCTTCCTTGCCTGCTTTTGCAGGTTCTGGTTCCGCATATGCTGCATGATAATGCGTGGGGTGTTTGCAATGCTCATAACTGCCGCGGTCATCTGGGCCGGCTCCATGCTTGCCATGGTATGGCATCTGCAGGAGAGCAGAGTTGCAGGGGAAGCGGTGGTTGGATGACCAGTTTTGCAGACCTACTGCACCTTCTGCTGCCAGTACACAACAGCTGAGCAGGCTGCACGCTTGCCATGGTATGGGGAGACGAGCAGCTGAGCAGAGTTGAAGTGGCCCTGCGAGACCACCAGGAAAGCAGAGTGGCAGTGGATGACGACAGTCATATGGAGGACCTTTGAGGTGGATTTATAGCATCAGGAGAGCAGAGTTGAAGTAGTGGATGACAACGATGGTTTGCAGACCTATTGCAGCGGCAGCTGAAAGCAATATGGCGCCCAGATGGAAAAAAGGCGCAAAACGATTGTCTGCTGTTGCTTTCACGGAGGGAGGGGCAACTGATGACACGTACCCAAAACCATCCGCGACAATGTTTTTGTCCCATCAGGCATTGGGAGCTCAACCCAGAATTCCAATGGGCGGTGGAGACTGCAGGAACTGTGGGATAGCTACCCACAGTGCAATGCTCTGAAAGTCTATGCTAGCCTCGGTACTGTGGATGCACTCTGCCGACTTAATGCGCTTAGTGGGGACATACAGAATCGACTGTATAAAATCGCTTTCTAAAAACCGGACTTCTATAAATTCAATCTAATTTCATAGTGTAGACATATCCTTAGACTAATAAACCAGAAGGGACCATCATGATTATCTAATATAATTTCTTGCACGTCTCAGGGCAGAGAACCTCACCCACCAATTCCTCTAATAGACCCATAATCTCTGGCTGAGATCCTCAAAACTTGATTTAAAGACTGCAAGTTACACAGAATCCAACATTTTACTTCAGTTCAAACCAGGAAGTGACCCCTGCCCTATACTGCAGAAGAATGTGAACAATTTCTGCTCCCCCTCCCCCCCGCCAAGGTCTCTGCCAGTATGATCTGAGGGAAAATTTCTTCCTGACCTCAAATATGATTATCAGTTAGACCCATTAGCCAGACACCTACAGTAGTAGTAATTCAGAGCCCTCCTCATTTTTGACCATTAGAGATTTGCTAATATCAGTTGCGTATGGGCCATATGCTGTTGTAGGCAGCCTCATCATACTGTCCCCTCCATAAACTTAGCAAGCTCAGTCTTAAAACAAGTTAGGTTTTTTTGCCCCCACTATATTGCTTGGAAGGCTGTTTAACTCTGCGTTTTAGTTTTGTTGCCTGTCCCTCTAGAGCTTTTTTATTCTGCACTTCTGCTTTTATTCTGCCACCTGGCGCATATGAAAATTGCCTTTTCAAGTGTTGGATCCATGCCTCTGAGTAGCCTTTAATGTGTCTTTTTTGAATTGTTACATTCCAACATTGCTTGGCTTTTAATAAAAGGGTCACTTAATGTTCTATATTCATAACACTGGCTTTTTAATGTTAAAAGACTTAAACTCCTGTCTCTCCTCCTTTTCCTTTTTTTGGTTTTTATCCAGGAAACTGTCATAGGTGACATATTTTCCATAAGGTCCTAATGATCCTCCATACTTTTTTTTTTTTTTTTCCCCTCCACATCCTCCATATGGAATACATTGCGTATATCCAGTACTAGAACACCAACCACTATCAAACAGAGCCATTCTTTTGCTCCTCTTTTATTATACTCGTCCCTATGGCTTCCATATACACTTCAAATTGCTATATACGTGTTTTGTATCAGAATTTCCCATAACTAATAGGGCTGGTTAGGGATTTGCGTGTTGCAGCTGCATGCTGCTACCTCTCAGCAGCTATTTCTTAAGTTTCCCCTTGTTGTAGTCAGTGTCACTTTCATCAAACTTTTGCGGTCTGGTTGCTCTCTTGATCAGCTAGGAATCTGTACCGTCCACTTCTAGCATGAGGTATTATTTAAGTGATGACTGAGGCAGGTTTTAGGATACTTTTTGTTGTTTTAAGTTACATTATTAACTAACAATACAGTGTTGCAGCTGCTGCTGTAATCTGGCATGACTGAATTCTGTCTTAGCCTCTGCAACTGTTTCCTAGTGACAGGACCATAAAGCAGCCGGATAAACACAAGTGGGTTGTCAACTATATGGTTGAGGATATGATGCGAAGGCCAGAGGTATACGTGGCGTACCAGAAAACAAAGCAGGAGTGGAGCATGCTGCAGGCGTAGGGAACCCTGGAAGGATTGCTGGAGGAAGAATGGAGGCATAGGGAACCCTAGCCATGCTAGCACTAATGACCACAGACTCCTCATGTTACTGTATCTTGCAGTCAGTGCAGGATTTAGACAACTGGGGCTGGCTTGGCAATGGACTATTCCACAAACTGGAAGCACGGGTGTTCTCTGTGTACTCATATGCAAAGCAAACAACATGGTTTTTGGAGTGGGGAGGGCGAACAGGAGGAGGAACTTGGCCAGAGAATAACATGTCCTTTAATATTGGCTTCTGAACATTTGTATTCAGTGGTGGTTAATGTTTTGTATACAAACGCCATGCACTTGCATTGCACAATATGTAGAATATTTATTGCATGTCATAAAATAACATGTAATAATTATTTTATAGAGGGGTAGTTGGCTTTTTCCTTGAGTTGGTTTGTTTGTTTTAAGTTTGGTTATTTTTGGAAAATGTGGCTTTGTGGGTGCTTTCATAGGAAGGAAGATCCAGGAAGTTTTGTACTAAGCAAAATGTCACAATCACATAGGCACTTAACTTCACACCAAGCCTGTATAACCTAAAATAACACTAAAGGTTAAATCACCTCTACCCTATATCAAATAGACCGTTTACACCTCTGTAAAAAAAGCAGATAATGAAGTGATGAAAACACGCGGCTTCCTTTCCTCACTGCAACCAATTCCAGGATTCATTGGTCTACCTTATGGTTGCCTGTACTAGGCCTGCAAACCAGCGGGGTCCAGAGCTCATGCAAAAACACTTACCTTTAACCTTGCAGATGTTGTGCTGGGCGCACCAGACCACAGACATATGGACTGCATTGGCATACAAATGGTTTTGTAGGCAGCACCTTCTTGCCATCAGCCTGTCAGATGCGCACAGTACCTCATCCTGCAGCTGCTAAGCTTGTAATTGAATCTTCTTTTGCCAGGACCCCTGATGTCAGGGTATGATTTCATGAGCTGTGGCCAGAGTGGGTACGCATGGTCCTCCAAAACGACAGTGGGCACAAAGGTCCCATTGATTACAGTGTAATTAAGAGGGAATAAGGTCCCTGCTTCTCTCAGCATTTCAGTGCCAGATCTCTTTAGCACACTGTATTCATGCAACTTTCCCATACTTCACACATTAGTGTTTCTGAATTTGCCTCTCCAGGCCCTACAGAATGATGGAATAGTACCCTTTGCAACTGACACACATGCTTGTTCCTGCTGACTGTCAAACTGTTAGGTATGGGTTTTGGAACTCCATTTTCTGAAAGCCAGCTATTTCAGGAACATTTCTCATGCTCCCCACCAGGGGATAAACCAGTGGTGATCCCCTCACAAATCTCCGTTACCACAACACCAACAGTTCACTTGCCAACACCAAACTGGTTTGCAGCACCTGTAATAGTCTGGTGTTGCCAGCTTCCAGAGGCCAACAGCAACCTGCTTTTATATCTGTATGGCCTCCCTCAATTGAGTGTTCTGATAATGGAGGGTCAGGGCAAGCTCTTCACACAGCTCCATAAAGGTCTGTTTCCTTATGTGGAAATTCTGGAGCTACTGCTGGTCATCCCATGTCTGCATGATGATGTGATCCTACCACACTATGCTTTGTGGTATATATCCCACTGATCTATAAATACCCACTATTTTTGTGGGTTTCTTTTACAGCTGTAATATTGATTAAATATTGATTCCTAACTGCTTGTATAGGTCTTAATGAGCTGTAACTAAGCTGAAATTTTCCATGTTGAGCATCTGCCTCAGAACTGCAGCAAAAATGGTTCATTTGTTTTTCAGAACCAGGTTAGGGGAAAATACGTTTATGTCCATGTTTTTTATGTATATAGCCGCTTCCCGCAGCTCCCATTGGCCAGGAATGGCGAACCGTGGCTACTGGGAGCTGTGGGCGGCCGTACCTGTGGACGGTCAATATAAACAAATGGTCTTGTGGCCCGCCAGTGGATTACCCTGATGGACTGCGTGTGTTCCGTGGGCCGCAGGTTGCCCATCACTGAATTGGAGGGTGGTGGTTGGGAGGGACTGAATTAGGCCTGTGGAAAAAAAATAGTATGAGATCCTGTAATTGAAGACTGCATCGTAATGTGTGCGCACAAGGAGGCTAAATCAGGGTTGTACAGGCAACCTGAATTCTGCCATTTTCTAACTTTTGGGTGCTTGACTTTGTAACTAGAGCTGTGCAAATTTTTTTGGTTTAATAGTTTATTGGTGTTTGTTCGACACACAACTATTTGCAAATGTGATACCAATTCAGCCAAACATTTTTGTTTTTTGGGGGGTGGGGCTTGGGTGCCATTCACAGAGTGACATCTACTACCTTTATAAGTTTTAGCCCAGTGTTAAGGCACTCATCAGGGATGTGGAAGTTCCTGGGTTCAGTTCCCTCCTCTGCCTGATGTGGAGCTGGGATTTGAGCTTATGTCTCCCACATTGCAGGAGAGTGTCCTCGCCACCAGGCTATGGACTATTCTGGGGTCAGTCTTTCTCAGTCTCTCCCATTGAAGCTGCTCCAGTTTGTATAAAATACTTGAATAGTCATGGGGCGGGAGTGTGTGTGTGTCTGACTGACTGACTCTGTAGTCTTGTGGTTAGGGCACCCACCTAGTAGTGGGGAGATCTTAGGTTCTGTCCCTGTTTGACTAACTTGTCAATAGGAGAGACTCAGAACTACACACCATTGTATCCCATAGTCCTGTGGTTAGGGTGCTCTCCTGCAGTGTGGGTAGACGCAAGGTCAGATTCCTGCTCCACCTCAGGCAAGGGGGAATGGAACCTAGGTCTCCCTGGTGAGTACCTTAACCACTAAGCTAAAAGTTCTAGTACCGCCACCTGCTCCTTCTCAATGGTGTGGAGTGTTGTCTTTTTCACCTCCCTGTTTTTTAATGGACAGTATTTTATAACCAACCATCTGTACCTGATGCTTGTTTTTCATTACAAGTGCTCCTGGTTCTCTCTTTGTAAGATCTTAATTTCTTTGTCTCTCATTTAATAGCTGTGTTTTTTCTTTGAACTACATGTTTTTACCTTTTAAAGTCAAATATGTAAATGACTTATTGTAAAATATTATTTTTATTAGCAAGCTGAAAAAGCTAAGTGAAGACAGCTTAACTAAGCAGCCTGAAGAAGTCTTTGATGTTCTAGAGAAGCTTGGTGAGGGGTGAGTAAAACTGTTTGTGTGTGTGTGTGTGTGTGTGTGTGTGTGTGTGGGGGGGAGATACATGGGGAAAATAATTAAAATTAATATGATATTAAAAGTGACATAGTGTCAGTGAGCATGAACTAAATTGTGCCTTTTTTTTAGTACTTAAACAGCAAATGCCTGTGTGGGTTTTTTTGAAAACCTACCCATGCATTTTTGTCATGCCTTTCTAGAGGCTAGAGTTTCAGATTGCAAACTTTCATGCCTTTCATTTACTGAGGCAGAAAAATAAGTTTATTTTTGTGGTTGTAGTGAAGTCGGGAGCATTTTCTTTGCCACAAGCCACACTTCATTGCAAATTGGAAAGTAGATGAGAATGTGATATAAAGTTATATTCAGAGTACCTTGTTACCTTCCCTGTTATCATTTTATTGCTCATAGAGACTGGTGGAATAAGCATTGCAATTATTACACAGCAAAGTATCTTCTTATTGAAGGATTGGTATATACTGTAAGGTTGTTTTGCAGTTTGGCTAGCTGCAAAGATAGCAGATTATTATTTTTAGAGAGGGAAAGAGGTTGAAGTAGAGAAGGTACCTGTGGTATAAGAGCTCCATTTTTACTGTGATCTGCCCAGGAAAATTGGTAGCTCTGCAGGTGCTTTATGCTGTTGGGAGGGGTACAAGCCTACTCATCACCACCAGAATGTAGGAGCTCCGCAGGCTTTGTAAATTGAAGAGGGGCTGCTTCCCTGGTAGCTGACATAGCCAGTGGTAAGCCTAATTCTGTAGAATTCTATTGACTCTTCTGTCATTTTGAATATAGAGAAGTCACATACTTAGGACCAAGTAGTAAACTATAAGGCTGATGATGAGGGACTGAAACGGACAAAACATGAATCTTGTCAATTTCTATTCCCCTGCTGGCTCACAGTTATGGAGCATGTAAGAGGAACAGAGCACTATGCCTTCCAAACAAGCGCAGTCTGCTCAATTGCTCATGTGTTTGGGTAGCTCACTCTAGAGGCTAGAGTTTCAGACTGCAAACCTTCATTTTGGGTGCCTGAAAACTGACATGTTATAATAGGGAGAATATTGTAAAATAGAAAAAGGTAACTGTAAAAATGTAATTGTAACCTTATTCCTTTTAAATGTTGTATGTATATCCAGAAATTCGGATTATATTTGTGATTAATCTAAGGAGCTATTTACAAAACTAAGATTTTTTTAGTCTCAAGTTTTAGAGGGGAGTTGATAGAGGCATTCAAATTATGAAGGGAATTGCGAAAAAATGATCGGTCTCTCCAATTTCTTGATCCCATGTTAAGAAAACACGAAAGGGTAATAGCAGTTTTTTCTTTGTAATTGTATTTTAGAAAGCATATAACAAATCTTTGTATATTTACAACCAGAGCAAATCTGAGTCAAATACCGTAGCTAGATTTTTAAGAAGAATGGGATAAAATTATGATTTTTGTATGCAAATGATGAGGATAAATCTGATGGTCAGGATGTAAGCTGATTGCCTGAAGCGGTCAGGAGGGATCTTATTCTTTCCCTCCTTGTTTTTTTCTAATTTACAGCATTTCCTATTTGGCTACGTGTATTATGATGGTGATTTTACCTTTCTCTTAATGTTATATTAGTTCATTAGCAACTGCTGGAGGTAAGGTACCAGATATAATTAATCAATATTTTGACATAATATGCCAAATCCTATGAACTGGCGAAGGTAAACGTTATCTGAGGACTTCCTTTTCAGAGGCACAATCATGACGAAATTAAAATCTCTTGCAATTTTACAAGCATCTCATGTAGATAATGTTAAAAAAAGACGTCTTCTAAATGAATCCAGTGGTTGGCACGATCTTTTGAATAGTGCTGATTGGGAGGAAGGAAGAACTATTTTGGAGAAAAAATTAATTTGTAATTTTTTGTAATTTTTAGATCTTACGGTAGTGTCTTTAAAGCAATACACAAGGAATCTGGACAAGTAGTGGCAATTAAACAAGTCCCTGTCGAGTCAGATCTTCAGGAAATAATTAAAGAAATTTCTATAATGCAGCAATGTGACAGGTATGAGCAATATTACGTATTTATTTATTTATTTACTCATTTGCCTCCTTTTTAAGCATTTATTTGAAAATTTACTTGTAATGTGACGAGCACAGCTGGTCTAGTAAAAGTCTATTTACATTTGATATTCAGTTCTAATTTTAACGACCACTGCATATGTACTTGTTGAAGGTTGAATTTTCCCCTAAGTTCGTAGTGAAACGTGATTAATATAAACAACTGAAAGAAAAATATATACTTCTAAATTAATATTAAATTTAGTAATAAATAACATTTATTACTTTATTTATTTATTATTATCCTGAGAAGAATAAGGTAATTTGTTTAGATATGCACTTGATTACAAGCAGTGTCAAACAAAACTAACTTGACATGATTATAATTAAAGAAGAATCTTTTTTTAAAAAGTTTGAAGTGCTGTTAAAATTTCCTGTAAGCAGATAAATCCACATGAGTTTTGAGTCCTCCATTTCAAAGCATTGGCAAGGATTGTTATAGGCCAAGACTAATCACTGTTAATTTTAAAAAATAGAGGGGGGAAAATGTGCTTGGAAAATAGTCTCTATTATACAATTGGCACTTTTGCAACAATGATTACTTTGGAGGAGCTGCTGTTATCCTAGTCTTTCTTTGGACAACTCACTCTCTGATTGTGGTGGCAGCTTTCTCTGACTAGGGCTGCAGGAACAGGGGCCTTCACTTATAAGGAGGTAGAAATGAAAGTTAGTGTTACAAGTGCTACTTTCAGTTAAATTGTTTTGTGCTCTGTGTGTGAGGGGTGTTTTTTAAAAGGATTATGGTCCCGATCCTGCAATGGAATCCATGATGGTGAACCCTTATGCATGTGAGGAGTCTTCTTTAATTTGGTGGTGTAAGGGTCTGTCTGTTTGTGGGATCAAGGCCTAATTCTGCAAAGGTTGGGCTAAAATCTCTCTAGCAGTCTAACTTTCTTTAAACACAAACTTTGTCAGTAACCATTTGGACTAGTCTGCTTTCACAAGTCTTACTTACAGCTGTCCTCTCAAATTAGAGTAGTTTGTACACCCTTGTCTACTGCTGCAGTATTGAGGCTAGCTTACCACTGAGGGACAAAACAAGTCTCCTTCCTCATTCTGAGATTCTGCAGCTACTGCCACTCATCCCAGGTCTCGAAGAACTCAGGGGAGGATTTATGTCCTTTATTTGATACGTTGATGAATGGAAATACAACAGGCATAATTTATGGCACTATATAAATAACAGTGTTCTGTTAAAACTTAATATGGAAAATGCACATAGAGTTCCATAAATATTTCTATAGCAAAACATTAGACTGAACAATATTTAGTTAGCTATTCAGGTTTGTTTTTGAAATAGACTCCTGCAGGTTGTGTGGGGAAAAAAGAGGAAATTTAAAATGATTTCCATGTTGTCTACTCAACACTGGAAAGAGAGAAAAAGGAGAAGGCTCCTGAAGATAGTGAAAAGGGGAATAGACTTTTCCGAAGGAAAAGGGAAGTGGAGAAGGTGCTTCCCCTTCATCAGAAAGCAACTGGTGATTGGGGAGATCTTTGTATTTATCTGAGGGGTGTGGGTGTATTGTAGGTCATTCTACATGTGCCTCCATCATTTTGGTGAAGGAACCAAACTTCTGGAAGTCTAACCAGACCTTTACGAGGCCTTGATTAAGGTAGTCCCATCATGACCTAAAGTTCGCTCAACTGCACCACACAATCTTTGGCTGTCCTAGTGACTCCCCAATTCTCATTTTATTAGAACTGACCGTGGATATTTTTTTCATTGTTGAGGATCATTAATATATGAATCTCAACTGTTTTGTGTTTATATTTAGTCCCTATGTTGTCAAGTACTATGGCAGCTACTTTAAGAACACAGATCTATGGATTGTTATGGAGTATTGTGGAGCTGGCTCTGTCTCGGACATAATTAGATTACGGAATAAAACAGTAAGTTCCCTTTTTTATGTGTATCTTTTTATACTGTTTTTTAATTATAACTTTTAGTCTTAAGTAATCTGACTAAGAGAAAAAATTTGCCTAGAGGCTTTGTCTAACTCTTGGGAAATTTTTGAAGAGGGCTTAATTCTAAAAGCATGTCTACACTGCGCAAAAAAAAAAAGTGTTCTTGGGTTTGCTAACCCAAGTTAGCTAACTTGAGTTAAAATAGCAGTGAAGACATGGCAAGTTAGCTTTTAACTCCTATTAGCAGCTCGAGTAGGGGAGCCCAGTATTGAACTCAAACTGCTAACCCAAGGTAAAAGCTGAGTTAGTGGGTATGCCTACACTGCAAAAACAAACAAGCAAAACACCACGTGGCAGTGAGTTTCAGAGCCTGGGTCAACTGACTTGGACTTGTGGGGCTAAAAATAGCACTGCAGACATTCCCGCTCAGGCTAGATCTTGGGGTCTGACATCCGCCCCATTCGCATGGTTTCATAGCCCAAGCTCTAGCCTGAGTGGGAACGTTTACACTGCTGTTTTTAGCCCCGTAGTGTGAGTCTTGTGAGCCTGAGTCAGTTGACCTGAGCTTTGAGACTTGCTGCCACAGGTTTTTTTTTTTTTTTTTTTTTTTTGTTTGCAGTGTAGACATAGTCACTGTGTCTTCATGGCTGTTTTAACCCTGAATTAACGAACTCAGGTTAGCTAACTGGGTTGAGAACACTCTCTTTGCAGTGTAGACATGCCCTCAATATTGGGCACTCTTTATTTCATTGAGACTAATGGGAATTGAAAGTTGTGATTAGAATATCTTAATCTATGAAATCTCTCAGGATGGTAGCCCTCAAATATGGAATTTATTTCAGCTACACAAATATTGCCTCTTCATCTGCAAGATCACAAAATACAGTTTATTTTCACTTGATAATTTTACACATCTTAAAAGGACACTCCTGGCATAATTTGTAGCTCTAAAATGTACAAATTCTTTTTATCACTGATAGAAAGAATTGAAACTGTAATACTTTGTTCTTCTTTACTCTTTCACCTCTCACTTGCCATCCTTTAGGTACCTTGTTTAGGAGGTTAAGCTGTTGATTAGGCTTTTGTTTTTTTCTTCCCCTTGTCTTTCCCCAAAATTGATATTCCAGTATTTATTTTGACATCTCCCTGCACCATATGTAACAAAATCTTTCTTGGGGAGGAGAGGAATTATGATGTTTTTATCCTATCAAGTACTCACTAGGTGCAGGCTAGCATTATCACCCAATTGCCCCTCCCCTCCCCCCTCAATATTTGTATTTTTCTTTTTCCTTTTATGGAAAGGAGTTGTCTTTAGAATGACAAATGTCCTATTACCTAGGTGCCATGTTTAGCTTAAAACTAATTTTTGTTATTAAAATACTGTATGCAATACTTTATTACAAGTGAAATCCCTTTGATGTTTAGTTTTTGTGAATACTCCCAGATCTCAACAATAGCCTATTTATGGTAGCAAAGGTTTTTCCCTGAAAAGCATCTGTACTGGGTGTTTTTTCTGAGTTACTGTTGAATAAATGTTGTCCAGACCTCCTGACCTTTACGACTTGTCCAGTTTGTAAAGGGAGAATAGTACTTGGAACTATTGTTTGTGTGTGTATGGGTGTGTGTGAGGTGTGTGTTTTTTTTTTTTTAAGGGGTCTATTCTATTAAGTCGTAATTTGAAAGATGAAGAAGTTGCTTTCTATTTCATGACTAGTAAATGGAACAGAAGGAGTTGTTCTAATTTGCTTCAATAACCTAATTTTAAAATATGCCCTTAAAAGTATAATCTTCTTCCCCTCTCCCCATGCCCTTACCAGCAAATCATTTCAGGCTGTCTGAAAGAGATTTAAGCAGTTTTAATAAACCTACATGTAGTTATGATGTATTTAGTTAATCACATTTCCACTAAAATCAGTTAACTGTTTACGTTGTATAACCCTAAATGAAAAAGCTATTTACAAGAGTACCTAAGGCAAGTTGTGTCCCCCATTAGTGGTTGCCATGATTTATAAGAATGAAACTACCTTATATTTCTGTGTAATGATGGAGGAACAAGACAATGTATACTGTTGATTCTCTGGAACAGTAACTTGATTGCTGTATGACTTTTTATTACATGATGGAAAACTTCTGACTACATATTACTGGAATAAGGCTGGCTAAATACTTCAATACTTTGTGGTTCACCTAAAATAAAGTTTGTTTGTGGAAACAATAAGTTGGAAACTTGTTTGTGTTTTTATGTTTTCCACAAGAAATAAACCACTTAAAGAGGGAGACAAGAGTTAATTCTTAGTTTGGTAGAATGTGTATTAACTGGCCACTGCCATTCATAGTTACTGCAGTATTGTTGTAGCTGTGTTGGTCCCAGGTTATTAGAGAGACAGGGTTGATGAGGTAATATCTTTTATTGGATGAACTTTTGTCGGTAAAGGAGACAAGTTTATCAGCTTACACAGAACTTTTCTTCAGGTCTGGGAAAGGCACTCAGGCTCTTGCAGCTAAATACAAGGTGGAATGTATTGTTTGGCATGGGTAGTAAGCACATATTGTAAAAGACACTGTAAAGTCAACAGCTTGTCTCTTTCACCAACAGAAGTTGGTCCAATAAAAGATATTACCTCACCTCTTTTCTCATTCATAGTTGTGTATTTTAGAATTTTCCTAGATCATCACCATAAACCAATACAATGGTTGCTTCAGGAAAAGCATTCTTAATTTAGGGATTATAGGTAGAAAATAGATAAAATAGATTAAGGTTTAACAATCTCTGTAACTGATTACACCGTCCTCCCAAAAAACAACCAACCAGGCTGTGGACAAGATAATGGAAGATGGCTCTGTGAATTTTTTTTTTTTAAATTCTTATTTAAAAATAGGTGAGGAAAGGATGGAAGTTTTTTTTTTTCATGTTTATTTAAAAAAAAAAATCTCGAAGCACTCATTCTTTGCCCTTCGTGCCTGTTTGTAAGCTTAAAAATGTACCATATAATATACATACATCTCCACCAAATCCTTTCATCCCTCAGCCCACCCCTTTGTCAGAAGACTGAGCAGAAAGATTTGGGCTTTGCAGCATGTCAAGAAGGTTACAAATCTTGGCTCAGCCCTGTTTGACCAAAAGTATGGGAAACAAATTCCAGAATTGGGTACCCTTCAGACCCTTGTTAGCCACTCCCCTTTCGTGTCAAGGGGGCTCCAGCTCAAAAGAGAGGCAGCCTCTCAGGTAATGAAGTCCCAAAACATTTATTGCTTTATAGCGTAAGCCAACCCCTGGAATCCCTTCCAGAAGTTTATTGGAAGCCAGTATATATCCAGGAAGAAGTAGTGTAATGTGCTTTCAGTATGCAACTTCATTTAAGAGGGCCATGATAGTCTCCACTAGCTTCACGTTTTGAATGGTCCCAAGGTGTGACCCTATTATTATTCTGAGATGACAAAGATATGGCTAGCTTTATCAAGGCTCACATCAGAGGGGAAAAGGGCACTCTTCTCCATAGGCACTGATGAAGGGAAAGTGCACATGACCATAGCCATCATTTGGTGATCCAGGATGTAATAAAGCACTCAGGTTGCACACCTCTGTTACTCTCCCTCCATTATAGGTGCCATTGTAAGTTTTAACTGTTTTCACCAGGCCAACAACATTATAACTTTCCTGTCTGGATTAATTTGTAACCAGCTAGTTCTCATCCAAACCCATAGTTAATGTAGCCACTGGGTAACTTATTCCATTGTTCCATCATATCAGACATGATGGAGATCGGAGTTGTGATGCTGAATACACTGCAGCCTATGTCTCCTCACTAATCCTACCAGCATCCTCAAACAGAAGTAACTGTGGTACCACTAAACCCCTGTGGTATCCTGCAGGAAAGAATCCTTTGGGCAAAGGAATCCACAGCCAATGGTTTGTTTTTTTTTCAGAAAGCTGAGTGACTCCGTCCACCAACTGCTTTAGTTCACAAGCAAAGGAACAATATCAAAGCTGGTGACCAATATAAAAAGATCAGCACAGATTCTCTCTTTTTTCCGTTACTAGGAGATCATCCACTAGTATAACCGGTGCAATTTCTATCTCATATCCAGGCTTGTAAACCTATAAACTGGGGTCAAGGAAACTAGAGGACTGGAAAAATCAAAACAAACAACAAACCCCACGCACATTAATTTTTCCACCACAACCTTTTCATGACCTTCCCCAAAAATGAAGACTATATAGATTGTCAGCATCAAAATTGGCTTCACTGTAGCTGTAAGAGCTAATTGCACTCTGCCCTTCCATAGGGAAATGTTGACAATCTTAATCAAGAAGGAACCCACCACTTTCCCTACTGACCTTCACCAGCCAGGAAGGTCATGGGTCCAGCTCACAGGTTGTAGCACAAAGCTACTTCCGTACCGCTTTAACTTCAGTGAGCAATACTGGCTGAAATTCATAAGACTAATTCATTGTTTCCTCAAGACAGTGTTCCATTTCTACAGAAGTAGACAGTTTATTCTAAATTCAAACAATTTTTATTTGCCAAGTAATATGAAAATTTTGAGGGGAAGAACTCAACTCTATAATTGTGATGAGACAGCTAGGATTGAGCAAGCTATTGGCCACTAAGGATGGTATTTTTCTGTATTGGATTTCCTTTGGAAGGGAAAAAAACTATATAATTGGTTGCAGTCTGCATGAGATTTCGGTCACTGGTGTTCTGGCTGTCTCTTCTCTCACTTGATCTGTCTTTTCTGGGAACCATGGTGAAGATGGAGCTTGTGCAGAGAGCATTTAGGGGCCACTGTTTCAATAGTGGATGACCGAATACTAATATAAAGCTTACCAAAACCATTAATAGGTTGTTTTTCTGAAAGATCACTGGTATCTGTAGTGGCTGCCTGGAAACTCAGTGGTTTCATTAACTACGGAGGGTGGATTTTCAAGATAGGTCTGTCACTGTGGCTGGATAAATTCTTCCCAACTTCAGAGATTGTGGATGATCAATGATGGGGGGAAATGTTTCTTCAACCTTAACTCAGGCACAAGATCCAGAGTGTGTCTAGCCTTATGAATGGAGCCTGTGACTGCCTGGGACAGTCCAGTAATTGTAATGGGAGCTGTGAAATTCTTAGCCAATCCACAGGTAACATCCCCTACATTGAAATCGTCAGGCACTGACATTTTGACTATTCCAGATTTGATCCTGTGGGCCAGAATCAGTTTAAATGCTGACAAAACCCATAGTTAAAAAAACAAACAAACAAACAAACAACAAAACCCTAAAAAAGAATGCAGGTCATTGGGAGCTTTCTTCAAATAAGATATTCAATATGTGGTCCTCTGTTGGAAGCTTGGAAACCTGTTTTCCCCTGTATGATGGCCTTGTTTTCTGACTTTAAAATCTTAATTTTGTAATAGTGTGAAAACTTTTTATAGTTGCAGGGCTAATGTTGGTAAAATTGCATATGGTGAAGTACCTAGGTACTAATTTGGCCAACGTCACTGTAATATCTGAGTGCTTATTGACATGCTATTTAAACTAAAATTTTGTTTAACTGTATGTATGATTAATAGCAAAGGCATTCTGTGGCATTTCCCAAATCTCAGTGTAGTCCTTAATCACCCATTCAAAAATATATTTAATATTCTACAATAGAATCACCTTTTTTAGTACTAGGTACTTAATTACTACAGAGCTGTCCTTCACTAGGCACGTAAGGAGTTACTGTCAACTCCAAATTTGTCCCAAAGTTTAAATTTACTTAAAAACAAGCTTGTAGAAAACAAGACAAAAAGAAATATTTCCAGGTACAGAAAGATTTAGGCCAATATCGATCTATTTGGGGGGAGGGATAGCTCAGTGGTTTGAGCTTTGGCCTGCTAAACCCAGGGCTGCGAGTTCAATCCTTGAGGGGGCCATTTAGGGATATGGGGCAAAAACTGGGGATTGGTCCTGCTTTGAGCAGGGGGTTGGACTAGATGACCTCCTGAGGTCCCTTCCAACCCTGATATTCTATGATTCTATCTTTTTTACCCAAATGTAATCAATTTTCAAACAAATATACTTTTCAGTACTTACAATTCAAAACAAAATTGACTTAACTGATTTTCTTCATCCAAGCTCAGAGAAATGCACACAAAGTAAACAATATGTTTACAGTGTTAAGTAAACTAAATCTTTAAAAAAATTGCTTTTGCTAATCTAAGGTAGTGATTAATAACATAGGTTGAGATATTTTACAATATAAAGATGCTATTCCTGAAAGGCTTATTGGTCACATAAGTAAATTGAAGTCTATAGGACTAATCTTGTAAGTAAGAATTATTCATTAATAAGGTTTATAAGACCTGGCCCTACAATTTTTAGGAAAATTTAAAATTTATATATTGATGATATCAACCCTTAAACTTAATCACATTGTCTTTAAGAACCCAGTGGTGGAAGGTGCAGAGACACAGTGATGCTTAATTGGGCCCTATGGTGACTAAGGAAGTGCACGTCTGGGAAGATGGGCCATAGCTGACTTTTTGAATTACTCCCTCCCAGTGTGTTTTTACTTCCCCACCCTGAATTCCATTATATATATATATAAAAACCAACTATTTTTTTTAGCACCATGGGAGAATTTGCCCCTCTCGTGGAATTTGCAGGATCTAAGGTTTTTGCAGATGTGAGCGGGATAAAAAAATGCAAGAAACAATGTGGGAGTAAGTAAGAATGGGTATTGTGTGGTGGGATGGGACGGGAGCGGGATTAAAAAAATAGTCCCTCACAGGGCTCTACTCAGAACCATTGGCCTTTAACATTGGTTGTCCTCCATCCCTCATAGTGAATAGGAAAAAAAAACAAAAACAACCATTTGAACAATTCAAAATGCACCTGCGCGCACACAAGAATTTCATGGATTAGACAAACACTATAAGTAGTGGTTTGGGGAAATAGTCATATTTTGTTCCTAATAAACATAATGATAACCCTTAATTCATTTAGCAATGTCATCCTTAATTATTAAAAAATTGAAGCTTACTGTGAACAAATTTCTATACCTGTGTGTGCAAAAATTGTTAGCATTTTAAATTTGAACATTTTAAATTATGTAGCTCTCAGTATAAATATAGCTGTTTCTGACAGAGCAGTTTTAGCTTTTCAAATGCAAAATTGCAGTGTTGAGGGAGGCAAAATTATCACCCCCCCACCCCAATAGTCTCAACTGTATGGAGCTAAGAGTATAACTGTAGCTATCACTATAACATTTTAAAGTTCCCAAATAGCTTCATTGCACACATGGGCTGAATTTTGTTACCAGAAGTTCTTTTGAAGGGTATACTTGCTGATGGAACTTATTTTTCTAGTTTTTCTAAGGTGAACTTGACACTTGTGTATAGAATAATTGTCTTAGTTTTTGTTTTAACATTTTATGCCATTAATGTGACCTAAATTTTGAGTTTACCTTCATCTGAACTAAATCTAGGAATCATTTCAGATGCTTCCTGTTATTGGAGCAGAATGTTCTGAAAGTGGCTAATGATGGAAAACCAACTTTGACCTAAGGAGGAGACCTATTCAAATGTCTTTGAACCAGAAATTAGTTGGACATGGTATATTAAAAACTAGGTTAAGTGTTTTCAAATGGTTCTCTAACAAAAGCCAGTTGGCGCTACCCTGCTGTACAACAGCCCTTTTCAGAATGTATTAATATATTACATATAAAAAAACTTTGTTAAAAGAACATTAAGCACTCAAGAGTTAGGAAATGCCAGATAAGTTGCCTGTTCACCTCTGTTGCTATACATTACGATACAGTCTTTAAATACATGATCACATACTATTTTTTCCATGGGATACTTGCCTCATTCAGTGCCAGGATGGACCTGCTGGGGGGATGAATCAGGGGTGTGTAGTGAAAGAGACTGTTGTCTGTAGGATGCTGCTCGTTTGTTGCTGAGGTTGGAAGATAAGTGTTTCCAGAAAGAGAAAAGATGGTCTTATGGTTGAGGCAGTTGAATGCTGTCCTGGAGAACTGGATTCTGTGCTTGCCTGTGATACAAGTCAAGTCACTTAAACCAAATTTTTCACAGGTGGTCATTAGCTGTGAGTTTCTCATTTTCTGGACGCCTGACTTGAGACCCTGAGGACTGATTTGTGGAAGTGCTGAGGACTCACAGCTGCCACTAAAGTTAGTGGGGGCAATGCTTTGAACTATAAAGTGCATATGATGCTAACTACTCTGAAAAGTCAGTTCATAGGTGTCTATAACTGGGCACCCAGCATTACTGGATACTTTTGATTTTAATCTCTCTGCTTCGGTTTGCCATCTGTAAAATGAGAATAATAATACAACACCCTCATTTCACAGAGATGTTAAAATAAGTTCATTAATATTTGCAATATTCAGATATTCAGGTACTATAGTGATGATTGCCATAGAAAAGGCCATGAGGAAATTAATAATTCTGTCTTCAAAGGAGGATTTGAATAGTGTGCAGTAAATAAGGACTTGGGCCACACATTTCATGATGAGGAAAAAACAAAATATTGACCAGCTGCTCAGTAAGTGAGCACTGTCCATTCTGTGCACTGAATGAGGCAGAGGTCCTTTGGGGGGAAAAAAACATATGATTTATGAAATTAAAGACCGTATACATATACACAAGGGAGCTGAATTTTGGTTGTGCAGACAACCTTAATTCTGGCATTTCCTAACTTTTGAAAGCTTCACTTTGCAATCTTAAAATGTTTTTAATATACTTTGCTTTTTGTGTTTAAAAATTTCCTAGGTTTAAAAATAGCAAACTGAAAATACAGAAATTCTGTCATGCTGCATCATATTGACACCCATATGGGTCATCAGTTTGGTTGGAACCTTTAGTTTTACCACACAGACCTCTTCCCCTTGAGATAGTAGAGTAACTGATAGCAATAGTAAGTTTATTATCGTCTATATGAACCAACATTGGAGGAGGATGAGAGACACACTTTGCTAGTGGATTTCATAGGTATTTAATGATGAGAGAGGAACGGTGAGACTCAGGAATCTTGGTTTCCATTCCAACCTCCGGAGGGGAATTTTCCCTAATGGTCACAGCATCTTCTGCTTGTTCCACCCAGGACTGAGTCCTTCTGCCCCTTTTGCTTCAACCTGTCCCTGTCCCATTCTTCTTGCCTATCCAGTCCTAGTCTCCACTCCTCAGGATTCTCATCCCAGTCCCAGTCTCCTTATCCAGCCAGTCCTCATCTCTCCCTCCTGGCTGTCTGTCCAAGTCCCAGTTTCCTTCCCTTCTCTTCTAGTCCTACGCTAACCAGACTCCTTGTCCTAATCTACTTCTTTCTATCCCCCTGGTCCAGCTTCTGTCTCCTCTGTATTTGAATCAGGCAGCTTCCTCCACGTTCCTGGGTGCTGGAATGCAGGTCACTTAGAGCTCTCCGTTGCGGTGCTCACCTCCACTCTTGCCCAGAGCAGGTGGGTGCAGCAATTACAGGGAAAGTCTGGCTTCACTCTGTAGCCCTGGTTTGGAACACAGTCAGTGGTTCTGTGGGGCTGGCTCAAGTGCAGTCCAGTCACGCTTGGGAACTGTGAAGGTGTATAGAGCATCTTTGGAGATTTTAGCTGCTAAAAATGGAAACACTTTCTGAGTATGTGCAAACTGCAGTCGTCCCGTCCCCCCCCCCCGCACCCCCAGGTTTATAACTTGGCCAGATTTGGGTGGATTTTCACACGGATTGTGAAGGACACTTCACTTGACCCAAGGCCACCCCATGCCAAATTTGAAGGCCCTGCTCCGAAGCATGCGGGGAGGGAAGGGAAGGGGCAGTGCTAAAGCTTCTCAAAGAAACAGTCACAAGAATTTTTAACATGAGCAAAACCATTTATTTTTCATAGTCTCATTCTCAGAAAGGGCAGAACTGTTTTGACTGAGATTATTTTTTTTTAAAAAAAATTCAGCCTGTGGCAGACACCTGGCATGTAAAATTTCAGTCCAATTGGTTAAAGTTTGGCAAAGTTATAAACCCAGTGAAAAGAGGATCTTATAATGGGAAGTGTTGGGTACCTTTAATAATAAGCAGTGATACTAGGCCCTGCTTATAATACTGGTTAATTAGAAGAGAATCTTTATAAATGAAATTTTTGAGATGTCAGTTGCTGAATATTACTGTGGTGGGGAAAGGGAAAAAAAACCAACAAAACAGAGTGGTGGGGGAGACCTTCACAAGGTTCCCCTCATGGAGTTTTCATCAAGCTGTTTCATGCAGTGTTGGAGTTGTGTGAGATTAGATTTTTTGCGCTCTCACCAGAAGAAAAGATTTCTCTGTTCCCCCCTCACCTTCTCCAACTCCCCTAGATCCAAGGTCTGTATGGATTGCGGGGTGTGTCTATAAGACACAAGCGTCTCTCCTTTTGGAATGCATTTTTGTGTGTGAAATAATAATATAGTTGCTGTCACATAAGCAGTTTATGCAAATCAGTAATGAGTTAATTTGTCTATTTGCAAATATGTTTCATACAACCATAAAGTTTGTTTTTAATAAAAAAATGCTTTTTTGTATTTAGAGTTAATGAAAGGTCACAGTGCTGGCAAATACAGTTCTTTTATCTGCAGGCTGAGAAGCCCAGACATACTACCCTATCAGCTTGTCTCAACCCTGGTCTGGGTGGGATTTCCACTGGGGCCTTGCTGTCACTACACAATTTTATTGTTAAAATATTACTGTGAAGAGTGGAATTAACTGTCGTGATGCTGACCACATCTTTGTGTGGACAAGGACAAGCCATGTGCATTATTGTGTCACATAATCATGGTTAAATGGTATGTTTAAGTCTCAGACCTCCCCTATGGCTGACACAGTGCTGGACAGGATGTGTTCTTTTCTACATTAATTGCAAAGTTGTGGTTAGCTTCTGGTTAGCTAATTTGATACATCACAGTTGTAGATCAGACTTGGTAGTGAAGACAAGCTCTAGGAGTAGCAGAGGGAGTCTAGTCTCCATGTTCCATTCTGTTCTTGGCCTCTCCATGCAAAACACATGTGTGCCAAGTGCTATGGTAAATTGGTGAGAGCTGGAAATGACTTCCACCAAACTTATTTCATATAGGGGCCAGCAGATATATATTAGATGGAGACAGCTTTGACTCTTAACTGATCTGGGCTGGATTCAAACTGTTGAACTACAGGTGGAAAGCTCTGTAGCTCATTAGCACTGTCCTAAGTATCCTGTCCCCTAAAATGTGCTAACTTGAGGGGGTCTGATTTTATATATATATATAAATAAAATTACATATAAAATACCTTATCATTGAAAAGTCTAATACTCAAATGTCAGAATTAAATCCTCATGCAGCCTGTATATGCACAAAGGAGTAGAACTATCTTTAGTTGTGTGCTCATTTCTATTTATTTTCCACATGACCATGCATCATTCGCTGCTCATGGTGGATGGTGCTCTGAGAATGAGCTGTGTAATGTCTTTCTATCTGCATCACTCAATTCATGATCCTGTGCCTAATTTACTACTTATCTATTTATTATTAATATTAATAATAATAATTAAAGAAAACCATGAGGAAATTATTATTATTGCTCTCATCACCATATTACCCAAGTGCCTTATGATTATCTTCACAACACTCCTGTGAAGTAGGGAAATATTATCTTCCATTTACAGATAGAGAACTAAAGTATAGGAAGATGTAGGCCAAATTTTCAAAAGTGTATATTGATTTTGAATGTCTTAATGATCGGGTGCCCAATTGGAGACAGGTAGGGCCTGATATTTTTATAGGTGTGGACTTCATTTACAGTTGTGAGTGTTTTTAGAATTTCTGAAAAATCAAGCCCTGTGTGTCTCAAGCTGGTCACCTAGAAAATGAGGCACCTGCAAGTTATGACTGCTTCTGAAAAGTCTGGTCTGAGGGAAGTTTGTGTCAAAGTTAGGGCTAGAATCCCATTCTCACTGGTTTCAATCCAGTGCTGTAACCCCAACAACACTATTTCTCTTCCTGTAGCTCCTTGCCTCATGTGTTACATGCATTACAACTTTCACAGTGAAAGAGACAGGGGTCTTGCCAGCAACGGCTTTTTAGCTATGCACCCCTGCCTCATTTACTGTCCTTCCTGCCTACTGAATGAGGCAGAGGTCCTGTGGGAGAAAAATAGTATTTGACTTTGGTGAGACTTTGTAATAATGAATATGCACAGAAAGCGGAATTAAGGGTGCATGGGCATCCATGCCTAATCAGCCAAGCATATCTTCAGGTTCATTCTCCTAATAGATATGTTACTCTGCAACCTCCCCTAATAGATATGTTACCTGAACTTAGTGCATGTTCATCTGATCCACCAGAATATTTAGTTTGACCAGAGCTGGCTGGCGTAATAGTTTCCATTGGTTTGTATGGTGGCTATAAAGTTGGCCCACTTTAGCTTTCTGAGTTATTTTGTATGAATGCTGCAGGGTTCAAAATTGCTTCACAGCTGTCTCAGGAATGGCAGATGGCACCCAAGTGGACAAGAAATGCACAGCACACTGTACACAAGCATGGGGTAAGGGAAAATGGTGACCAAAGATACCAGGCAAATGATTGTACCTCAGGATCATTAGTGTCTACACATAGAGACCAGCTCAGTTTTTTAACTTTCAACTGGAAGATCCCCACACAGAGGTGGTAAAATACTTAGCTGATTAATTTTCTTATCTAGCTGGAAACAGTTAAAAACAGAGCTATCTTTTCTATACTTTTAACTTTTGTTTCTTTGTGGAGATTTTTTATTTTGGACCTGAAGGTTAGAAAATGAAGCCACTTCTAGTTTGACAACAGAGATGGAATGATGAGATTTAAAGAAAACAGTGAAAATTTCTCATGATAAAGATTTGCTTATTTCATTTTACATATCGCCCTTAAAGTTAATAGTTTATATTTTCCCCTAAGATTTCATCTTCTTTTTTCTGTTACTAATTTAATTTATAATTGGGTCACAAGGATTCAGATATTTTCCCTATGGCTAATAATTTTGGAAGATCGGGGGAAGAAAGCATATTGTAAAATAAACACAGAAGCACAAATAATAGTATTTTATATTCTGTTCAAATTTTGTTTTTTCTCTCTTTTCCTTTGCCTGATCTCAAATGTTTCTGAAATGAGTGCTGGCTGGTTGGAGAGCTCCTTTTTGCCCGCTTGCTCTTGGGTTAAAAAACAGAGTAAATCAGTTTTACTTTATAGGAAGAATTTGACTAACTCCTGTTCCCTTTGTTGCTTGCTGTGGCTCTTTAACCAATAGCAATAGTTATATGCCAACATAAAAATATCAAAAATAATGCATATGAATGTAGAGCAATGGACAGTACTTTATGCAGGCAACAGCTTTTTTACTCTGAAAAGCCAAACTATGGCCGTGGTGTTGGGCTCTCTCGCACCCTTTACAGGCTGGCTCTCTCTATGTGTGCGGGGCTTTGGAACTGATGAATCTTCCCACCAGGGTATACTCTCAGTAGCATAAGGCTGGGGCTTCCCTCATAGCCCCTGGCATGGGAAGGAGTGGTGCAGGAGAGGGAGGAGGCATGGTTGGAGCATATTGTGCGCCAACTTTTCTGGTCTGCTAGACAGCTCTGTGGGGAGCTGTTGCATAATGGCTTGTCTCTTTGATGGGGTAATGCAGACTAATAGGGCAAGGTGATTTATAAAGCACATTAATGTGTTGTGTATTAACTAGGGCTGTCGATTAATCATAGTGAACTCACGTGATTAACTCAAAAAAATTAATCACGATTAAAAAAAATTATCATGATTAATTGCAGTTTTAATCGCACTGTTAAACAATAGACTACAATTGAAATGTATTAAATATTTTTGGATGTCTTTCTACATTTTCAAATATTGATTTCAATGACAACACAGAATACAAAGTATACAGTTCTCACTTTATATTATTATTTTTGATTACAAATATTTGCACTGTAAAAACAATATACAAAAGACAGTATTTTTTCAATTCATCTCATACAAGTACTGTAGTGCAATCTCTTTATCATGAAAGTGCAACTTACAAATGTAGATTTTTTTTTTTTTTTGGTTACATAACTACATTCAAAAACAAAACCATGCAAAACGTTAGAGCCTACAAGTCCACTCAATCCTACTTCTTGTTCAGCCAATCACTAAGACAAGTTTGTTTACATTTATGGGAGATCATGCTGCCCACTTCTTATTTACAATGCCACCAGAAAGTGAGAACAGGCATTCGCATGGGACTTTTGTAGCCAGCATTGCAAGGTATCTGACAGATATGCTAAACATTCATATGCCCCTTCATGCTTTGGCCACCATTCTAGAGGACATGCTTCCATGCTAATGATGCTTGTTAAAAAAATGAATTCATTAAATTTGTGACTGAACTCCTTGGGGGAGAATTGTATGTCTCCGGTTCTATTTCACCCGCATTCTGCCATATATTGCACGTTATAGTAGTCTCAGATGATAACTCGGCACATGTTCATTTAAAGAACACTTTCACTGCAGATTTGACAAAATGCAAAGAAGGTACCAATGTGAGATTTCTAAAGATAGCTACAGAACTCGACCCAAGGTTTAAGAATCTGAAGTGCCTTCCAAAATCTGAGAGGGATGAGGTGTGGAGCATGGTTTCAGAAGTCTTAAAAGAGAAACACACTGATGTGGAAACTACAGAATCTGAACCACCAAAAAAGAAAATCAACCTTCTGCTGATGACATTTGACTCAGATGATGAAAATGAACATGCGTCAGTCCACACTGCTTTGGATTGTTATTGAGCAGAGCCCATCATCAGCATGGATGCATGTACTCTGGCATGGTGGTTGAAGCATGATGAGACATAGGAATCTTTAGCAGATTTGGCATGTAAATTGCGATTCATGTAAAATGCGATTCATGGCACTGTTGTAGCCGGCGAACACCTGTTCTCGCTTTCAGGTGATATTGTGAACAAGGAGCAGGCAGCATTATCTCCTGCAAATGTAAACAAACTTCTTAGTCTGAGCGATTGGCTGAACAAAAAATAGGACTGAGTGGACTTGAAGGCTCTAAAGTTTTACATTTGTTTTATTTTTGAATGCAGTTCTTTTTTATACATAATTCTACATTCATGAAAAAGATTGCACTATAGTACTTGCATTTGGTGAATTGAAAGACTCTTGTTTTTTACAGTGCAAATATTTGTAATAAAAAATAAAGTGAGCCCTGTGTACTTTGTATTCTATGTTATAATAATATATTTAAAAATGTGGAAAACATCAAACAATATTTAAATAAATGGTATTCTATTATTAACAGTGCAATTAATTGCGTTTAATTTTTTTAATCGCTTGACAGCCCTAGTATTAACTGGTCTGGTAGACCTTGCTGGTGCCTACTAAAGGTTCCCTAGTGTGCTTTAATATATTCCTGTTTAAAACAGCACTAAGTTACACCTTACCAAGAAGTAGAAGGCCATAGAATATACTTGCTTGGAGAATAATTATGTATTTGTTATAGGACTGAAAATGCTTGGTGTAGAACAAGATGTATGGATGAAGACAATCTCTGTTCCAAAGAGCTTGCAACATAAGGTCCTGATCCTGTATTTTTTCTGCATAGGTAGACCCTTGTGCCTGCATAGAGTCCTATTGAAGTCAATGGGATTTCAGGTGGAACTGACTTCAGATTCATGACCTGTAAGAAAGGCCTAGAGGAGATGGGATGTATTATAAAATCCCAGTGAGGAAACAACTTTACAGCAAAGGAGAGTTTTTAAAGAGGATCTGAAGAGAGATATCAGTCAACTAAAGTACTGGTTATCCCTTCAGGGCTAAAATATTTGGGAATTATTCTATCTCTGGATGATAAATGAGCCCTTTATATATAGGCCATATATTTCAAAAAGTTAGAACTGAATTATTCAAATAGGCTAGGTTTCAGCTAATCCTGCTAAAACCGAATGAATTAGCTGAAAATACTAGTACAATTTTGTTCTTTGCTGTACCTACCAAGAATACAAAGTAACTGGTGGTGACCCCTTAACACAATGGTCCCCAACCTTTCTGTGGGAATAGCACATTCCTATTCCCAGAAGACTGTGGCAGGGCACCAGACACCCCACTGCTGAAATGTGGGGTGATTTTGCCAGTATAGCTACATTTGTTTTGCTGGCATAATTTGTCAGTCACAGTTTTTTATTTCTTTAATTTTCATCCCATTTCTCCTGGTTATGCTCTCTTGTACTACCCTAACTGAATATGAGGAGACAAATTTCCACACATCTTGATTGAAAGAACAAAAAAGCAAACACAATATGAAAAAATGGAGTGTAATTCTTCAAAATATGGCACACAATTGTTGACTTTAATGCAATCTTATAATGCCCTTTTCACCTTAAAAAAAAAAAAAAAAAAAAAAAAATCAAAAAACCCCAACAGGCTACCTGGTGTTTAGTGAGTGAAATAAAGAAGATTGTTTAAAACCCAGAATGATTGTGGAGGTGAGTAGTATGGGTATCTGACCTCTTCATGAAAAAGCAATATCTTAGCACTGAATCTGCTTTGTAGGGCCAGCCTACAATATAAAGGGTTGCCTGATGCTGCTATACTGCTATAGGTAGTCCAGCAGAACCCCCTGGTGGAGAGGCAGCTTATACTAGCGAAAGGAGTGATTTTGCCAGTATAGCTACATTTGTTTTGCTGGCATCGTTTGTCAGTCAGGAGTGTGTTTTTTTTTTTTTTTTTCCACACCCCTGATTGACACAGCCCAACAACATTTTTCAGGGTAGAGCAGCAGGCATTCATAGGCTGTGGCTGCAAGGAAAGTCGTAGTTATCGTGGTACCATTATCTTCCCATAGTAATAACTGTTCTTATTAAAATTCTTATTATTGTTGAAATATAGTAAAGGGCCAGCTAATTTTAAGATTCCTGCTGTTCCACAATACAGTATTACAACTGCTCTAGTAACATGATATATTATAATGCAGATCATGTTGCATATTGGCAATTATTACCAGCTAATAGAAAGCATTTGGCAAACAGCAAAGTAATTCATATTTTTGAAGGACATTTTAAAACAGGTTTTTAGCTGAGAGTGAGGGATTACACTCACCATGGTGGAATTTTGCTGTTTGGATATAATGTGATAACTTTTGAATGACACATCCGATCAATTCCAAAATGACAGGGAACATTCTAGTTATCAATTAGCAGAACCCTATTGATTATGGTGAAAATTGAAAAACCTGAATGGGGGGATATGAGGAACACACAGATTTCTTTGCGTTTGGAGAACAGGCTCATTATGTTCAACATCGCTGTAATTATCTACAGATCAAAGAATCGATGGCAGCCTTGAACACATTCCAGTATAATAGTATTCCCAATGTCAATTTAAAATATTGTCACTCTGAAAGACACATCCCTGTAATTGGGAGGGGGTGAGAAAGAAAAGCGGGGGGTAGGGGGGATGTGAGTTGCTTGTCTGAACTTGAAGTTATTCAGGAACAGCTATTCCTGATTGACTCCATGGGTGGAGACTCTTATTCTGGGATAAGAGGGCCTTATTTCTGTTAAATTTAACCCAGTGATTTAAACTAAACAGGAACAAGACACTCTTATTCCAGAAGAGTGTTCATACCTGGAGCTATTTAGGAATATCTGTTCCCAAATAACTCACTGTGTAGACAAGCCATAAGAATGATGGGAAGGGTGGGGTCAGGTGGTTTTCTCTGCCCCAGTATGCTGTATGTATTTTTTTTTTTTTTGTCTCTGTGTACAAACCCATCTGTTTTATCCATTCTTCCTCCCCCCCCTTCTCTTGCCCACAAACTCTTAATTAGCACTGTCTGGCTTGTGTACTGTCAGCAGTGTGAAACTGATAGTTGCTGCCATTAGGAAGTGCTAATGACCAGGAGCTCAGCCTTGATATTGCTAATTGTAGCAATTAGCAAGAATTTCATATGTGGGAGTTTGAGAAATTAAGAAAACATGGCATTCCCTTGAGTTCAATCCAAATTTAGGACTCTGCTAGTTCATTGTGCTTTAGGGCATGAGATCTTGATAGCCTCTCTTATACTGTAAAGCTAAGGTGATTTATTTTCCTTCTGGTAAGAGAAAGTGGCTGACTGCTACCTATTCTGTTGTGCATTATCTGGTCTGATGGTGACTGTCCTCTCTGTTGGCATAGGTAAGGCACAACCAGTCACTTGGCAAGTAAACATTTTTAAAATTTGTGATCAAATATTGTCACCAGATTTTGTCAAAACTAGCCTATGTACCAGTTCTGAAGAATAAGCACATGGGAAATTTGAACTATAAAAAGTAGCCTTTTTTTTTTTTTAGTTATAAATTTAGATATTTTTTGTAAAAGTGAGAAACCTATTAATTTTGTTTAAAAATTGTTTTGGAAAGTTAAGTTTTTATGAAAAAAAGGAGGTTAGACTGGAAACAATTTTGAAACTTTAACTTAATTGATCAGCAATTATGACCAATTTTAACATCTTATAAAATGGGGATTCATGTGTGACCATCATGTTCTTTGTCTGTGGTGAAATTCATTCCTTCATGGTGGAAGGCCAGTTCACTTGTAGGATTTAAGGAATGCATAGACTTTTTTGTCTTTTTCCTCTTCACAGCAATTCATTTTGCCTTCTGAGCAAAATCTGTCTTTTGTACTCTATAATCTCAGCAGAGTATTTTGAAAACAGAAATTAACAGAGAGAGTTACATAAGAATGGCCATACTGGATCAGACCAATGGTCCATCTAACCTAATATCCTGTCTTCAGACAGTGGCCAATGCCAGGTGCTTCAGAGGGAATGTACAGAACAGGTTATCAAGTGATTCATCCCATGTTGCCAGTTCCCAGCTTCTGGAAAAGAGGGGCTAGGGACACTTTAGAGCAGTGGTTCTTAACCTTTACTGCAGCCTGCACCCCTTTGGTTCTCAAACTATGTTCTCGCACCCCTTATCAAAAATCGTTGAAGTAGGTCAGTTCTTTAAACCTAGATATATTTTCTGTTTGTATATTACAGTAATCGTTAAAAAAATGTATAATAATAAATATATAGGTTTGATGAAACAAAGTAGTTGTACGTACATGCCTGTGCTTAACTTGTGTTTCTGATGATTTACCTTCTAAAAAAATCTGGCATGTCTCGCACCCCCAAAAAGGGCATCTCGCACCCCAGGGGGTGCGTGCTCCCCAGGTTAAGAGCCACTGCTTTTAGAGCATGGTTTTGCATCCCTGCCCATCCTGGCTAATAGCCATTGGTGGACCTATCCTCCATGAATTTATCTAGTTCTTTTTTGAAGCCTGTTATAGACTTGGCCTTTATAATGACCTCTGGCAGAGTTCTACCTGCTGAGTGTGCGTTGTGTGAAGAAATACTTCCTTTTGTTTAAGCGGCAAAGAGTCCTGTGGCACATTATAGACTAACACAAATACCCACGAAAGCTCATGCTCCAATACGTCTGTTAGTCTATAAGGTGCCACAGGACTCTTTGCCGCTTTTACAGATCCAGACTAACATGGCTACCCCTCTGAAGCCTTCCTTTTGTTTGTTTTAAACCTGCTGTGTATTAATTTCATTTGGTGACCCCTTAGTTCGTCTTTTATGAGATGGAGTAAATAACACTTCCTTATTTACTTTCTCCACACCAGTCATGATTTTATAGACCTCTATCATATCCCACCTTAGTCGTTTCTTTTCCATGCTGAAAAGTCCCAGTCTTAATCTCTCCTCGTATGAAAGCTGTTAGAATCAGAGACTTTAAGGTCAGAAGGGACTATTATGATGGTCTAGTCTGACCTTCTGCACAACGCAGGCCACAGAATCTAACCCACCCACTCCTGTAACAAACCCCTGACCTATATCTGAGCTACTGAAGTCCTCAAATTGTGGTTTAAAGACTTCAAGGTGCAGAGAATCCTCCAGCAAGTGAGCCGTGCCCCAAGCTGCAGAGGAAGGCGAAAAACCCCCAGGGCCTCTGCCAATCTATCCTGGAGGAAAATTCCTTCCTGACCCCAAATATGGCGATCAGCTAAACCCTGAGCATGTGGGCAAGACTCACCAGCCAGACACCCAGGAAAGAATTCTCTGTAGTAACTCAGATCCCACCCTATCTAGCATCCCATAACAAGCCATTGGGCATATTTACCGCTAATAGTCAAAGATCAATTAATTGCCAAAATCACATTATCCCATCATATCATCCCCTCCATAAACGTATCAAGCTTAGTCTTGAAGCCAGATATGTCTTTTGCCTCCACTGCTCCCTTGGAAGGCTGTTCCAGAACTTCACTGCTTTGATGGTTAGAAACCTTCATCTAATTTCAAGTCTAAACTTCCTGATGGCCAATTTATATCCATTTGTTTTTGTGTCCATATTGGTCCTGAGCTTAAATAATTCCTCTCCCTCCCTGGTATTTATCCCTCTAATATAATTATAGAGAGCAATCATATCTTCCCCTCAGCCTTCTTTTGGTTAGGCTAAACAAGCCAAGCTCCTTGCGCCCCCTTTTCTAAGACAGGTTTTCCATTCCTTGGATCATCCTAGTAGCCCTTCTCTGTACCTGTTCCAGTTTGAATTCATCCTCCTTAAACATGGGAGACCAGAACTGCACACAATATTCCAGATGAGGTCTCACCAGTGCCTTGTATAACGGTACTAACACCTCTTTATCTCTACTGGAAATACCTTGCCTGATGCATCCGAAGACTGCATTAGCTTTTTTCACAGCCATATCACATTGGCGGCTCATAGTCATCCTGTGATCAACCAATACTCTGAGGTCCTTCCTCTCCTGTATTACTTCCAAGTGATGCATCCCCAGTTTATAACAAAACTTCCGTACTCCTAATTTTTGTTACCTTTTTCTGTACCCTTTTCAATTCCATATGTCTTTTTTGAGATGGGATGACCAGATCTGCATGTAGTATTCAAGATATGGGCATACCATGGATTTATAGATAGGCAATATGATATTTTCTGTATTCTTATTTCTTTCTTTCCTAATGATTCCCAACATTCTGTTAGCTTTTTTGACTGCTGCTGCACATTGAGTGGATGTTTTCAGAGAACTATCCACAGTGACGCCAAGATCTATTTCTTGATTGGTAAGAGCTAATTTAGATCTCATCGTTTTATATGTAGAGTTGGGATTATGTTTTCCAATGTGCATTACTTTGCATTTATCAACATTGAATTTTGTTGCCCAATCTCCCAGTTTTTGAGATCTCTTTGTAACTCTTCTCAGTCTGCTTTTGACTTAACTATCTTGAGTAGTTTTGTATCATTTGCAAATTTTGTCATCTCACTGTTCACCCCTTTTTCCAGGTCATTTATGAATATGTTAAATAGGACTGGTCCCAGTACAGACAACTGGGGGACACCACTATTTACCTTTCTCCATTCTGAAAACTGACCATTAATACCTACCCTTTGTTTCCTATCTTTTAACCAGTTACCAATCCATGAGAGGACTTTCCTTCTTATCCCATGACAGCTTACTTTGCTTAAAAGCCTTTGGTGAGGGACCTAGTCAAAGACTTTCTGAAAGTCCAAGTGCACTCTATCCACCAGATCACCCTTGTCCACATGTTTTTTGACCTCCGCAAAGAATTCTAGTAGATTGGTGAGGCATGATTTTCCTTTACAAAAAACATGTTGACTCTTCCTCAACACATTGTGTTCATCTTGGTGTCTGATAATTCTGTTCTTTACTACAGTTTTAACCAATTTTCCTGGTACTGAAGTTAGGTTTACCAGCGTGTAATTGCTAGATTGCCTCTGGAGCCTTTTAAAAAAATTGGCATCACATTAGCTATTCTCCAGTACAGAAGGTGCTTTAAATGATAGGTTACATACCAGTTAGTAGTTCTGCAGTTTTACGTTTGAGTTCCTTCAGAACTCTTGGGTGAATACATCGGGTCCTAATGATTTATTAGTGTTTAGTTTATCAGTTTGTTCCAAAACCTCCTCTAATGACACCTCAATCTGGGACAGTTCCGCAGATTTGTCACCTAAAAAGAATGGCTCAGGTTTGGGAATCTCCCTCACATCCTCCGCCATGCAAATAATTCATTTAGTTTCTCTGCAATGGCCTTATCTTCCTTGGGGAGTGCTCCTTTAGCACCTCGATCATCCAGTGGCCTCACTAGTTGTTTAGCACGCTTCCTGCTTTTGATGTACTTAATTTTTTTTTTTTGCTCTTTGTTTTGAGTCTTTGGCTAGCTGTTCTTCAAATTCTTTTTTGGCCTCCCTAATTATTTTTTTACACTTCACTTGCCAGAGGTTTTTGCTTCTTTCTATTTTCCTTAGTAGGATTTAATTTCCACTTCTTAAACCTTTCCTCATAGGTCATGTTTTCTAAACTGTTTATTATTTTTGTTGCTCTTCTCTGGATTCTCTCTCCAGCTTGTCCACATCTTTCCTACTCGACACAGTACTCCAGCTGAGGCCTCCCCAATGTCAAGTATACTGGGACAATTACCTCTTGTGTTGTACATACAACACTCCTATTAATACACCCCAGAGTTGAAAAGGATTTGTTTGGCCTCTACTCTGTACCCAGAGTTGAAGAGTTCATCCTGGGCCAATCCTGTGAAGTACTTAACATCCTCAACTAACATTTAATTTATTGGTTTCAGAGTAGCAGCCGTCTTAGTCTGTATTCGCAAAAAGAAAAGGAGTACTTGTGGCACCGTAGCGACTAACAAATTTATTTGAGTATAAACTTTCGTGAAAGCTTATGCTCAAATAAATTTGTTAGTCTCTAAGGTGCCATGAGTACTCCTTTTCTTTTTATTTAATTTGTTATTGTTAATTTATTACTTATATTGAAGTAGCACTTAGAGGCTCTCATGAGTATCAGAGTAACAGTCTGTTATGTGCCGTACAAATGCAGAGTTAAGAAGTGTCTTCTGCTTAGCAAGTAAAAACTCAAATGCACAACTACAAAATGGAGAATAACTGGCTAGGTAGTACTGCTGAAAAGAATCTGGGTTATAGTGGATCACAAACTGAAAGTGAGTCAACAGTGTGATGCAGTTGCAAAAAAGGCTAATATTCTGGGGTGTATTAATAGGAGTGTTGTATGTACAACACAAGAGGTAATTGTCCTGCTCTACTTGACCCTTGGGGGGCCTCAACTGGAGTATGGTATTTAATAGAAAAGATCTGGACAAGTTGGTGAGAAAGTCCAGAGGAGAGCAACAAAATGATAAAAGATTTAGAAAATGTGACTTATGAGAAAAGGTTTAAAAACAAATAAACTGGGCATGCTCAGTATTTTGAGAACAAGAGGGAAGGATCTGATAGGAGTGTTCAAATATGTTAAGAGCTGTTATAAAGAGGACTGTGGTCAATTGTCCTTCACGTCCACTGAAGGTAGGACAAGAAATAATGGGCTTTATCTGCAGCAAGGGAGATTTAGATTAGAGATCAGGAAAATCTTCCTAAGTATAAGGGCAGTTAAGCACTGGAATAGACATCCAAGGAATGTTGTAGAATTCCTGTCATTGGAGGTTTTTAAGAGCAGGTTGGACAAAAACCTGTCAGGGATGATCTAGGTTTACTCAGTCCTGCCTCAGTGCAGGGGGCTGGATTTGATGATTTCTTGAAGTCCCTTCCAGCCTACATTTCTGTGATTCACTGCATAGTTAACCTGGGTGATAAGCACCCAGATCTGAGCACCTGGGGTAGTCTAGCCCAGATGTTAGTGTCCCCAGTGCAAAGTCATATTCACATTATGGTGTCCTCACTTGCTTATTTGTGTTTGGGGTCTTATCCCATGGCTCTCTGTGATGAGATGCTCTGATTCTTTCCCAGTCAATTGTGGGAGTACTTGCCTGTTTTTCAGGGGGAAGTGTGGGAAAGCATTAGAGGACTATCAGCTCTTGAGTGATTTAGCCTGCATCCATGCTGCAAAGTGGGTGTATTCCAGCCCGAGTTAAAGTGGAGACAAGGTTCTAACCCATACCCGCAGCTGGGTCTGCTAGCTCAGGCTCAAAGCAATTCCAAATCTGGGTAACGGGTTTTAGCATGCAGACAATGGGGGAATGATGGGGGTTGTTTGTGCTAAAATCCCGGTAAGAGTCCGTATTACTGGTGAGACATTTTCTTTGGGGTAGCACCTGTCTCTAAGAGTTAATAATCTAATTATAGATTATATTGGGGAGAGAGAAAACTCTTTCTTATATGTATAAATAAAGAAAAATTATAAACAAATTCAAAAAAGTTTTAAGCTAATCCCGTGGCAACATTTCAACCCCTATTTTGCTTATGTGATGTTTAGGGCCCAATTTTGCAACGTGATCTGTATGGGTGAACTCCTGCTCATATCTGAAATAGGTTTAGTTCCCATCCAGCTACGTGGATCAAATTGCAGGATCAGAGTCTTAAATTGTAAACTCTTTGAGACCTGGTCTTGCCTCATGTCTGTAAAGCATCTAGCATACTTCATGTATGTTATATAAATAATAATAATAATTATAAAACAGTTTACAGAACCTGAGTTTTATTCTTCTAAGCTATCATGTTGTTTATTTAAATGTGTAACTAGTGTGTGTGTGTGTGTGTGTGTGTGTGTATCCAAAAAGAAAAGTAGTTAGATGTTTGTTTTTCTTATAGCTAACAGAAGATGAAATAGCAACCATTCTTAAATCCACACTTAAAGGACTTGAATATTTGCACTTCATGAGAAAAATACACAGAGATATAAAGGCTGGAAACATCCTCCTTAACACAGAAGGACATGCAAAATTAGCTGATTTTGGAGTGGCTGGCCAATTAACAGTAAGTATATGAAAGGTCAGAATCTTTTTTAGATTGTTATAATGCTCATAACCATTCACTTTTTTAAAAAAAGGGTTTCTACTTTTTCATTTCCTTTCATCATTCTCCATGGCCAGGAGTGACTGGTGATGGTGGGAAAGAGAGCACTCTTCTTCCCATGTTGATTATTTTGTTGCTCTCTAACTTTATTGAGCTTACTTAACTAGATTAAAAACCTCATAATACCATCAACTTTAATGCCTTTAATTTGATTTTTAGTTGCTTGAATTATAGCCTAATCAGGACTTTTGGAAGACTGTACTGCTCCTGTGTTTATGCTGTAGTTGTCTTGAAAATACATGGAATACTTCAGTATTGTCGGTCTGGTTCCAGGGCTTGGGGAACAGCTAGTATGTGCCCATATGCCATACCACAACTCTCTGAAGTTACTGTCTTGTTCTTTAGAATTTCAGCTTAGTTTAAAAAGTGAGTCCCTAGCTGTTGTGGTTGCAAAGAAAATCTCATATGTGTTAACTGAATTTAAGTGATGCAGAGATGTCAATATGGGTGTGGAAAGAGCCTGGAACAATACCTCTCAGAGTGAAGTGTTAATAACAGTAATTTAAATGTCAACATTATTAATGATTTCATTGCTCCTGTAAAAAAGAAGAGGGAGGATCACAATACTGCACAGTTTATTGTAGTTTATTGTGAGAGACTTCTCATTTTGGTGCCACAAGTGGGGTGACCTTTGGGAAAGTCACCACTGCTTTCACCCCCTTGACTGATGCCCTAGGTCAGTGGTTCTTAACCAGGGGTACACCGAGGTCTTCCAGGGGATGCATCAACTTCATCCAGATATTTGCCTAGTTTTTCAACAGGCTACATAAAAAGCACTAGCAAAGTCAGTACAAACTAAAATTTCATACAAACAAAATGAAAATAAGCAATTTTGGATTTTTATGTCTGATTTTCGTAAGCAAGTAGTTTTTAAATGAGGTGAAACTTGGGAGTACGCAAGACAAATAGGAGTCCTGAAAGGGGTACAGGAGTCTGAAAAGGTTGAGAGACAGTTTCCTAGGTAGACTAGCAGAGCCCATGTGCATTATTGAAGAACCACGAAAAGGAATCCAAGCTTATTGAGCCCAGAGGAGTCCAGAAAGCATGTGATCATATTTTTAACATCTCCACACCTACAGTGAGCACATTCTCATCCTTGTGATTAATGTGGGCAGAGCTTGGAAATATACCACTTTTTATTTCATCCAATTTGGCCCTTTTCTGGCACCGTTAAGGTGCAAGTGTTCCAAAACCTGGAAAAGTGGCTGGCTAACTTATTAGTCATATGGATTTATGAGCACTGCTACATTTCAAAAGAGCTTGATCCTTTGTTATAGTAGGATCATAAATGTTTGCATTTTTTGTGTGTGATATAACAGAAATAACTTTTACATTATCATTGTAATAGCGTCTGCTGAACATTATGAACTCAACTAAATACATGAAGTGATCCCTCTTAAAAAAAAAATCTTAGAAATGAAGCAGTTGGGAGTATGTATCAATAACTTAAGAGTAAAAACCTTTATAAGGACATTATAGTTAGCAATCCTAGCTAATAACAATCCTTATTTTACAGAAGTAAATATGTACATAAATACAAATCCTAGAAATGTAGGGTTAAGATTAGATTTTCAAGAAACTCAAACGTCAGAGTTTGGAAATTCAGCTAAGGTACCCACACTGTCTTAATTCTGCCTGTAGGTGGTCAGCAGAGGTGGGTGGGGATAGCCCATAGTTTTGTCCCTTCCCACCTGAAATACATTGGTCTTGCTAGATACACCCTCTTTCCTTCTTCCTGAGCTCTATGTTGGAGATGTGGAGAGCAAACAACCCTTCCACTTGATTTTCCTTATGCAGCCTGGCCTGTCTCTGAAGCTGCTGGTGAGCTAAAATTAGCTTGGCAGCTTCTGAAGCCCCATTCCAGTGTCACTATTTAAAAATGCTGATATGTTTTAAAAATGAGTTTAAATCAACTAGGCTTTGTCCAGTTGATGACATGAGTCCAGTAAACTTTGTGGCAAAACATTGGAAAGAAGAAGAGAAATAAAATAAAGTGGCAAAAAACCTTAGACTTATTGGACTCTGGGGAAGCTCTTTAATTTAAGAGCAAAAAATCAAGAAATCCCTTGTTTTATTTACTTCAGGTTTGAAAGGAAAACTCTTCCTCAGTCACAGACATCATCTACCAATTTTGAGAGTATTTGTTTATTTGTAGATTTGGGGGTGAGGATGGGGGAGGCAATGTAATGCTCACAGTGGAAACTCAGTTCTAACCTTAAATATGAAACAAATGTAATGGGAATCTATGCAGACAAATGTCCAAATTTTAATTGCACAAATGATGTGATTACAGGATACAATGGCAAAACGAAATACTGTTATAGGTACTCCATTTTGGATGGCTCCTGAGGTAATTCAAGAGATTGGTTATAACTGTGTGGCAGATATCTGGTCCCTTGGTATCACTTCAATAGAAATGGCTGAAGGAAAACCTCCATATGCTGATATACATCCAATGAGAGTAAGTAATATGTGGATTTTTAAAAAATGAGTTATTGACCATGGTATGTTGTTTGCACAGCTAGCTGTAGAGTTATGTCTTATATAAATAACAGAAATGTGGGCAAAATCCTGGAATCCTTAATCAGGTGTCACTCGCTGCTTGACTTCTATGTCCCCAATACTTAAAAGGCACTGTTACTATAGTTTGTACCTTACAAACATTGAATTGATTTTCATAATCCCCCTATAAGAAAGTACTGTTATCTCCATTTTACAGATGGATAACTAAGGCACAGAGGGGTTAAGTGACTTCCCCAAGGTAACAAAGGAAGCCTGTTTGAAGTTGAACCCAGATCTCCGGAGTTCAGTGCACTGCTGTAACCATGTGACCATCCTTCCTCCCTTCAAAGGGTGTTTTGATTAGTAATAGCCAAGAACGGAATTCATGATTTGATCCATTGCTTGTTATTGACAGTGGTCATAATTCCAAACCAGTTTTTATGTGTTACTAAACATAAAGTAAGTTAGGAATGTATTTCTGCATTAGCTTAGATGAGAAAAAAAAAAGAATGTGTGATCTAAGAGTGATATTGCTCTTTGAGAAGTTCATGGGCTGGTGTTATCCAGGGACAGTCCTGCCACCAATTGGATGTACTTTTGTTTATTGAACTGCACTATAAATAATAGTTATGCCTTTCTAATAAGTATGATTATAATAAAAACAGTTATTTTCATGTGCCATTTATAATTAGAACCCATTCTGGGTTAACAAGACATTATATGCTGTTAAAGGCAGTATGTTTCCCAGTATGTTTGGGGATATTTAAGCATGACACACATACTTGCGTATCATAGGGTTTAATATTTTTTTGTCAGTATCTCATGAGTCAGCATTTTAATATAAATACAGGGAACCACCATGGTTGAGTAAAAAGGTGCTGTTTTTACACAGTGACTTTAACGTGAATACATTCAAGAGTATTTAGTAGATTTATGGTCTTAAAAAAAAACCAGGAATAATCTCTAAGGTTGCAAAAAGTTCTGTTAGTGAGTATTTAAAGCAAAACAAAACCATCATTGTTTTGTGGTCTTGAAACATTATAGCATCTAAAGAAACACCTAATAAAACTTTTGGCAAAGCCATTGGTTTTGGCTATTTTGAAATTAAAGAATGACTAGAAATAATTCAAATTCAGATGAACAAGACATATATCTTTCAAGCTCACCCTTTTGTAATGAGTGGCTTAATTAATGAAGATTTAACATTTTAAACTGTTCTGAAGAACTGTATTGATTACAGATTAATTCTATTTGATTGTATTGGGGTTTTTTAGTTGTACTCTTTAACATTAATGAAATCATCTTCAGTACATCTGGGATCACTTTAATATAATTGCATGTAGTTGCACTAGGTAGTGAAAGGTAAGGACTAAATTATCAGAGAGGATTTTATCAGTATGACAATAGCTGCTTATAAACCAAAGGTCACTGTCTGAATTTGAAAGCTTGAGTCTTTTTAATTCTTGTAATCAAATGAATGATATCAAAGGCCAAAGTAATTTAACATAACAATTCTGGATTACACAGAACACATGTTCTTGTTAATAAATTATGTTATGGTCTTTAAGGACTTGTATGCTGTTAGTACTCTTTTTGTATATTTGATACCCACAGTTTTTCTTAATTTTTATTAGTGAGTTGTTACAGTGGTTAACAAGAAATACACAGATTTAAGTTGCAATAGTTTCCCCAGAGTTATATGATCTAACTTCACAGGATCCTTGGACATATGTAGATGCTTTTCTGTTTTGTTTTAGTTATGACATACAATTGATATAGGCGAGCATGAAAGCTTGGGCAAATTTTCATTGCTTTTTCTGGATCTTGCTTGAGTTCTGTGGTATTTATGTAAAGTACAATTTTGTTACAGTACTTGGGAATGCATGTTATATGCGCTATTTTGCTGTAGGCTGGTTGGCATTGCCACAAAGGTAATACACTGCCAGTAGGCCATTTCCTTGTCGACTGCATTTACAGTTTAATAGAAATATTACATGACTTTTTTTAAACAAGTGTTTTGGCAGGGAGGAAATAGCAGATTCCATGCAAACAGGCATAGCTTCCTCCATTTTAACCACACACTAGCTACTCCAAAGAATTGTACTAAGTTTCAGTTGGGGAAGGATGAGAAGGGAGGAAAAAGGCATTTCGGTTTGAAGAATAGCAATGGTTTCTTCTTGTAAAGTACTTAAACTTGTGGTTAAATATTTGTGACTACATAAAGGTGATGAGTGCCATTTCATCTGGTTGTGTTGTAGATCTGAGGCTGTTACTGCCTGGGACCACCATGTTTGGCTTATGATGGAAAGGCCATGACCATAAACCAACCCAATAGTCTAATAGTATCACTTTTTTCATACATGTAAGGGGCCTGCGTTGCCTCATCCATCTGGTGTTTAACTTCATTCATGCTGCTGGTAATGTTAAATAAAGACATACTTCAGAGAACATCATCTGTTCTTCAGAATACCGCCTCTTTGATGAAGGAAGTCTTAAAAGGGAGAAAGCTTGTGGGCATCAGGACTACTCTAGAGCATGGAAAGACAGCCCCTAGAAATAGCAGTGAGTGAAACGATAGGCTGTGGTATGGATACAGTCATATTTGTTTGTATCCTGTTACTATCTGTATTTAAATAAAACCATCAGCTACTTCACTCATCTTTTCCTTCCTGATCAACAGCTACCTTTATTATTTTCATTCATCTCTACCATCTTCTTCTTTTGTAATTCAAACAAAAGGTTGGCACTGACCACTTTTTTTTTTTTTTTTTTTTTTGTTATACTAGCTCTAGTCTAGACCCTGTCATCAGTGGAGATTCAAATTACCAATCTGGTAACCGAAAGCTTCTGTAATGCTCTAGCAATATTTTCCTTTCTGGTTATCAAGCTGTGCCCTCCAAAATCCTTGCTTACAGAATCTTCTTTAACAAGCAAAGAAAGTAAATTTTGTTAAACTTTGAAATGGAGTCTTTCCCAACCTGCTCTACATACATAGTCCACACGTTATTTACAGTCCAAATGCATTCCCTTCCTCGTGTTTGGCTTTGTTAACCAACAAATCTGCAAGAAAATATCATAAAGTTCACTGATACCTCTCCAAGCTTGACTTTTCCTAGGGTTCCTCCCTCAGAACTGGTCAGTCCACAATCTAGATATTTATTCTTTCTCTCCTGCAAGAGTGCAACTCCTGCCTCCCGTATAGCCGGGTGAAGTCATGAGTCATGTCCCTAAGAGAGCCAGCAGAACCCACTTAATACTTCACCAACAGGGATCAACATCTGCTGACAGGGTGGGGTGTTTCAGACAAATGCTGCAGGTCAGTTACAGAAACCTTATTCTGTTGTTCTTGTGTCTACCTTCTTAGCAAGTTTACTACACACTCTCAGTAATGCATGCAGCTATAGTATGAAACAGGGTGGTAGTAGCTGTGTATTTAAAGATCTCACAGCATTAGCCTTTGTTTTCTGTGTTGCAGTTTATTGGTAATGGGCATGTGGACATCATGTGTTCCACAGACTACTGTAGGAAGCCAATTTGAACTGTTTCGATTTGCTTTAAGTCCAATCATGATATTTATTTTTCCATAGCACTTACCCAGATTGTCTGTACCTCCTGTTTAGCTTGTGTCACCTCCACCATGGACTAATCTACTTGTAAAAACAATGAGGAGTCCTTGTGGCACTTTAGAGACTTAACAAATTTATTTGGGCATAAGCTTTCATGGGCTAGAACCCACTTCATCAGATGCATGAAGTGGCAAATACAGGAGCAGGTATAAATACATGAAAAGATGTGAATTGCCTTACCAAGTGTGAGGTTAGTCTAACGAGACAATTCAATTGACAGCAGGATACCAAGGGAGGAAAAATAACTTTTGAAGTGGTAATGAGAGTGGCCCATTTTAGACAGTTGACAAGAAGGTGTGAGTAACAGTAGGGGGAACTTAGTATTGGGGAAATTAGGTTTAGGTTTTATAATGACCCAACCACTCCCAGTCTTTGTTCAGGCCTAATCTGATGGTGTCCAGTTTGCAACTTAAATTCCAGTTCTGCAGTTTCATGTTGGAGTCTGTTTTTGAAGTTTTGTTGTTGAAGAATTGCCACTTTTAGGTCTGTTGTTGAGTGACTGGGGAGATTGAAGTGTTCTCCTACTGGTTCTTGAGTGTTATGATTCCTGATGTCAGATTTGTGTCCATTTATTCTTTTGCGTAGAGATTGTCCGGACAGAACTGCACATGACATTTTGATTAAAAACCTAGAATGATGTTAAATTAACATGACACATGTTCAATGGATTAAAACTAGCTAACTGATAGATCAGTGTGTTTCTAGTGGTGTTCCATTAGATTGGTTCTTGGCCCTGTGCTATTTAACATTTTCATCAATGACCTGGAAGACCATATTAAATCAGCACTGATAAAGTTGGCAGATGACACAATAATTTGGGGATTGGTAAGTAATAAAGAGGACAGGTCAGGATTTAGAATGATCTGGATCGCTTGGTAAACTGGGCACAAACCAACAATATGTTTTAATATGGGCTAAACGTATACATCTAGGAACAAAGAATGTAGGCCATACTTACAGAATGGGGGACTCTATCCTGGAAAGCAGTGAGTCTGAAAAAGATTTGAGGGTGGTGATGGATAATCTGCTAAACATGAGATCCTAGTGAGATGCTGTGGCCAAAAGGGCTAATGTGATTCTTGCATATGCAAACAGGAAACCTTATAGTGATAGATTCATGGAGCTCAATCTATTTAGCTTAACAAAGAAACGGTTTAAGGGGTGTCTTGATTACAGTCTATAAGTACCTAAAGGGGGAACAAATATTTAATAATGGGTTCTTCAGTTTAGCAGAGAGAGGTATAGCATGATCCAATAGCTGGAAGTTAAAGCTGACACATTCAGACTGGAAGTAAGGCATAATTTTTTTTAACAGTGAGCGTAATTTACCATTGAACAATTAGCAATGATTGTGGTGCATTCTCCATCACTGGCAATTTTAAAATTAAGACTGGATGCTTTCCTAATAGATATGCTCTAGGAACTATTTTGGGGAAGTTCTGTAGCTTGTGTTACACAGGAGGTTAGATTAAAAGATCACAATAGTCTTTTCTGGCCTTGGAATCGGAATCTATGGACTGCAATGGGAATTGTTGCCAGATAAAGTTAAGTGTGGCTTTAGGCATTATTAGCTAAAGAAGACCCCTGTTTCAACCAATGGGGAAATAGTTTTCTCTAAGATTAAAATCTCCTGTAAATATATACCAAAAGATGGAAAAATCCACTTTTGCTGATACCATCACTCTTATTATATGAATAATTCTAGTTGAATAATCTAGTTAATTTCCTGTCTTCAACAGGTGGAATAGTTCTCAGTTTCAATAAAACATCTTGTTGTTTTTTCTTTTGAGATTTGGTTTTAATCCAGCACTGTTCGGTATTCCTAGAAGATAGTTATGAAGTCCTTCTTTACACAGACTGTAGGAATTTATCACCATCTTTTATCATTTGTTTACAATAATGCCCACAATGTGCTAATCAATGTACAAACTAGGTAAGTCATGGTTCCTATCTCTAGGAGAGAGAATGTAAGAATAGATTGTAATTTAAGGTCTCTTCTGTCTTGGTGTAGGAGCTACCTAATATTTGTACCTGAAACATGTGCTTTGTGCATTTTGATAGACACAGTTGCAGAACAACAGTGTACGTTAAGAAATAAGATTATAAAGTTGCCCTTTAAAGAACATTGTGGAAATTAATTTTGATTATAAATTCATACTTAATTTCTTCTTTTTTTTTTCTTTTTTCTTCTTTTTTCTATTTCCAAGAGGATGCCAGTGTAGCTTGGTGAGACTGAATAAGTAGGGCTTTTCAGGATGATGATGATGAATATTATTCAATATTTATATTACAGATGCTATGGTATGGTAGCTTCCTTCGTCTTTCTTCTTCTTCGTTTCCTTTATTCAGCTTTTCCTGGTGAGGGTCCCGGCGGCAGGATGGAGAATAGGGAGGACCAGACCTCCCTTTCCTCCACAATAAGCTCCAGCTCCTCCTGAGGGATTCCTCAGCGTTCCCAGGCCAGCCAGGAGACACAATCCCTCCAGCATGTCCTTGGGGCCTCCTGTTAGTGGGGCATGCCCAGTGGAGTTCCAAAGGAAGCCTCCCAGGGGGCATCCTTATCAGGTGCCTGAACCACCTTAGCTGGCTCCTCGCGATCCGGAGGTGTAGCAGCTCTAGTTCTAGGCTCTCCTGAATAGCTGAGCCCCTCACCCTGTCTCGAAGAGTAAGCCCAACCACCCTATGGAGAAGCCTCATGTCTGCCACTTGTACCCATGATCTCATCCTTTTGGTCATTGCCCAAAGTTCATGACTATAGGTGAGGAGGGGACGTAGATTGACCTGTAAACTGAGAACTTTGTCTGAGAACTCAGCTCTCTCTTCACCACCACGGATCAGTACAGTGCCTTCATCACTGCTGCCACTGTACGAATTCGCCGGTCAATCTCATGCTCCGGCTTACCATCGCTCATGAACAAGACCCCTAGATACTTTAACTCTTCCACTGAGGGCAGTTGCTCTCCCTTCACCTGGAGAGAACAGTCCACTTTCTTCCGGGAGAGGACCATGACCTCTGATTTGGAGGTTCTGATTCTCATCCCAGTTGCTTCACACTCAGCAGCAAAATGTTCATCTCGATATTCTGTCCATGAAAATCATGAATAGGAGTGGGGAGAAGACGCACCCTTGGTGGAGTCCAACACCCACTTTGAACTAACTTAACTTAATGCCAAGAATACGAGCACAACTCTCACTCTGAGAATAGAGGGACTGGATAGCATGCAAAAGCGACACTGCCACCTCATACTCCCATGGCACTTTCCATAAGACATCTTGGGGAATGCGGTCATATGCCTTCTCCAAAACAAAGGTAGACTGGATTAGCCAAGTCCCACAATTCCTTGAATATGTGTGAGAGTGTAAAGAGTGTGATGGGTTCGGTCACAGAGACCCCCTTGGGACTGTCACTTGATGTGCTGAGACTACCTCTGAGCCTGTTTTCTCTGCCAGTTTGGGCCTCCAGAACCCTGTCTTGTTGATCCAGATATGCTAATCTGCTAATCTAACACAGACCCAGGGTCTGACCCACACCCCCGAATCTGCAGACTTAACTGAAAACAGCTTAGCAAGTGCTCCTGTCTCTGACACCCAGCTCCCAATGGGATCCGAACCTGAAATAAATCCGTTTTACTCTGTATTAAGCTTACACAGAGTAAACTCATAAATTGTCTGCCCTCTATAACACTGATTGTTAGAGAGATATGCACAGCTGTTTGCTCCCCCAGGTATTAATCACTTACTCTGGGTTTAATAATAAACAAAAGTGATTTTATTAAGTATAAAAAGTAGGATTTAAGTGGTTCCAAGTAATAACAGGCAGAACAAAGTAAGTTACCAATCAAAATAAAACAAAACATTCAGGTCTAAGCCTAATACATTAAGAACCTGATTACAGATAAAATCTCACCCTCAGAGATGTTCCAATAAGCTTCTTTCACAGACTGGACTCCTTCCTAATCTGGGCCCAGTCCTTTCCCCTGCTACAGTCCTTGTTAGCTCCAGCTTAGGTGGTAACTAGGGGATTTCTCATGACTGGAACCTCTTTTGTTCTGTTCCATCCCCTTATATAGCTTTGGCACAAGGTGGGAATCTTTTGTCTCTCTGGGTCCCTATCTCTCCTCCTAAATGGAAAAGCACCAGGTTTAAGATGGATTCCAGTACCAGGTGACATGGTCACATGTCCTGTGAGACCCCAAACCTTCATTTTTCCTGGCCTGACTCACAGGAAGGCTTACAAGTAAACAGAGCCATTTACAACCAATTGTCCTAGTTGATGGGAGCCTCTCATGCAGGGTCACTCCAGAATAGGAAAGAGACCACAATGGTAGCTCCCTTAAAACTAAATCTTGGGTGTACTTTAAATGATTTGTCTTATGGTGTTAGCATTGTTTCAAATAAGTAAATTCTTGTTCAATACCTTCCTAAAGATCAAATTCTTCCAACAGGTAGGCACTTGTGTGCATATATCAGGGGTGGCCAAACTTACTGACCCTCTGAGCCGCATACAATAACCTTCAGAAGTTTGTAAAAAGAAAAAAGAAAAGGAGTACTTGTGGCACCTTAGAGACTAACCAGTTTATTTGAGCATGAGCTTTCGTGAGCTACAGCTCACTTCATCGGATGCATAGCATATCGCATCCGATGAAGTGAGCTGTAGCTCACGAAAGCTCATGCTCAAATAACTGGTTAGTCTCTAAGGTGCCACAAGTACTCCTTTTCTTTTTTCTTTTTATGAATACAGACTAACACGGCTGTTACTCTGAAACCTTCAGAAGTTTGATAGCTGGGGCACACCCTGCTGTGGCTTGGGGCTTCTGCCCTGCAGGAGGCGCCTGCTGGGGCTCGGAGCTTCCACAGACTTTCTATGTGAACTTGGGCAGGTCACTTAGCCTTTCTCTGCCTCAATTCTCTATCTGTGAAAATGGGGATAATACCTGCCTTACAGTGGTATTGAAGATAAATGCATTCAAGATGGTGATGTGCTCAGATACCATGGGGATGAGGGCCATGTTATACTCCTGGGGGAATTTTGTGTCACTGCGTGTGTGCAGAATTCATGTCCCCCAAAGAATTATTTTGCTTTCCTGCAGAAAAATGACTTCTGAAGGAGAAGCAAAAGGACGTCGCAAGAGTGTTCATGCGCCTCTCCCTGGCAGCGCAAGCAGGTTGGTTTGGGTGCCCAGAGCAGCCAGTAGAGACGCAAATCATTGCCTGGAGTGGGGTGGGCAGGTAGGGGTGTGTGTGTGTGTCTGTCTCTCTCTCTCTCGCTATTGCAGTACACTTGGCGTGGAGGGGGGGGCAGGGCTTCAGGGTGTTTCTGAGGAGGTAGGCATGGGGCAGGCTCTGTTTCCTCAGTCAGAGTAGAATGTAGCAGCCTGCCTACTCGGTGAATTGTTCTCATTGTCTTTGTGATTTGCCCCAGGAGTAGAAAACAGGTGTAAAAGTTTTAAGGCTCCTTTTTGTTGCCAGAGTGGTATAAAGGACAGTATGGCCTTATAAATGCTTATGGTGCTTTAATGATTAGAACTGGTCTAAATTTTTGGACTGAGAAAATTTCCTGTCAAAATGTGCTCCATGAACTGTTTGCTACTGACCTTCCTGGAGATATTCAGTGGCCAATATAAATTCTGAGTTTGATTCCCCAGTTCTCACTTGCTCCTCAGTTGCCTATGAAGTAACACTGAGCATATGGCTGCATATATTTGTTGACTAATAACTAGAAAGAGAGGGTCATACCTAGCTACATTAATATTAGGCAAGGGCATTTGGGGATTTCCTCCAATGCTCCCCACTCCTATTCTTCATCCATTGTACTGTAGTTTAAATAAATTACAGAAATAATTGAAACCAGAGTGATTATATTGTGTTATTTTGACAAATAAAGTATGCTGAATTTTGCAGAATTTTAAAATATTGTGCACAGAATTTTTAATTTTTTGGTGCATTAGGAGTAATGTTAAGCATTACTGGACTACCTAATGTACTAACTGTTTTGTTGGGTTGCTTTTCACTATTGTCGTGTTCATAGCTAATTAGGAGCAGGAATTTTTGCTGAGTGCAAGGAAGATGTCAGGGCGAGGGGGGGAAGAATGGATGAGCAACAGAGCGTAATGACTGTAGGAGCCTCCGGGGTTGTAGTGTCCCATATAGGTAAGGGCCAGAGGAATTGTGTGGGCAAACTGCCCCACCTTTCTGCTGGACTGTGTTATGCAGGGAGCCCAAGGACTACAGAGTTCTACGCTCTGCAGGTAGTATGCACGCTCTGCATAGCCCCCTGAGTACTGCCTCCTTAGCAGAGAATAACTGCCTAGATTCCACTGCCAGGTGGCCTTCCATTTGTGAGAAGCTGAGGGCAGGGCTTGCTCCATAATACGTATTCTTAGTGGCCCTATTCATGGTTAGAATTTCAAATTAGTGATTAACGTATTCAAGACAAACATGAGCACAATTAATACCAGAACAATATTTATCTTAAAGAGAGAACATATATTGTGAGTATAAATTGATTCTTTCTGTAGTCCAAGAAGTTGCCTCCCACATAAATCACCGTGAGAAATGCCACTACATCTGGTAATTGGATATGTAGTGCTTTTCCTCAGAGACAGTAGTGCTGTTTGTGGTTCAAATGGCAGTCGGACAAACTGTGCATTAATATCAACACTGAGCTAAGAATTGTATTTTTTGCTACATTATTTTTTCCACTGTTTTTCTGAGAGCTAAACTTTAAGGAAGTGTGATATTTTCTTAAGAGACCTTAATAAAGCAAGCTTTACATTTTAATTTAAATATGCTGTTACTTTGCATCAGCAAGCAGCCTATCCAGCTGAGAGATCTTATCAAAACTCGAATAATTATCCATATAAAACCCCCCATACAATAAATAATGAACAGATTGTTAGATACTTCCTTCTAGCAGTACAATATTTTAAAAACAAAACATGCCAAATGCTTTTTCATTTAAAATGTATTTCTCTTGCCAGAATACACAAACATGGTTTTCTTAACCTTGAACAGAGATTTATGGATACAGAATGTAAGCAGAGGACCTCTCTACTTGAACTGCTTGCTACCTAGTTATTATAGAAAGCTGCTTCTTGTGTGGTGGTATGATACTGGTGTGTAGTAAAGATCCAGGACCCCTTTCTTGAAAGCTTCTGAAATAGACCACAAAGAAGATAATTTCAGGCAAATTTTTGAAAACTAGGCATACATAGCTGCGCATAAGTAATCTATGTAAGCAAATACCTGATGTGTATGACTACATCAGGTATTTGCATACACATGGTTAAATAGACATCATATTGCCGAAATTGAATATCCAGACACAGGTGAGAAGTCCTGGCCCATTGACGCCACCCACAGTGCTTGCTAGTAAGTGTATTACTTTCTGTGGTCAATCAATTGCTTCTTTATACCAACATTATTAATATATTAGGAGTTCAGTCACTGTGGTAGCTAGATGTGCTACTCTTTGAGATGCAAAATGTGAAGGATAAATGTTTCTAAGTTTAAAGAAACAGTTAAGAGAAATGTTACGTATTTTTGCAATGAATGCCATATTTATATAGTGAAAATAAGCCAGATATAAATATTTGACAACTTCACTTGTTTGTACTTTATCTCATGTGTATCCAGAGGTGGATTAAAACTAAATAGGAAGAACCAACACAAACAAAGGGCTTTCACAACAAATGGTAGTCCTTCCCTCATCCTAAAAAAGTGCTTGTGACTCATTGGCATTTCCAGTCTGATTCCAATACCCAGAAGGACAAGGTGGGTGAAGTAATCACTTTTATTGGACTAATTTCTGTTGGTGAGTGAGACAAGCTTTCAAGCAGCATAGAGCTCTCTTTCAGGTCTGGGAAAGACTTTATTCTTCTTTGAGTGCTCGTCCATGTCCATTCCAGTCTAGGTTTGTACTTGCCCTGAGAACTGCCGGTGGAAAGTTTATTCCTCATCTGTCGGGTTGGCTCTGGTGCCCCTTGGGGTTACACGCTTATGGTGCCAGTATAAAGGGCCTCACTGACCTGTTGCCCCCTCAGTTCCTTCTTACCACCTTTGATGGTCGCTGGAACTACTTCATCCTTGTGTTTGCAAGAACTCCTCAGTGGACTTTGTTTCTAACTTCTTGTATATAGTTACAGTTATTATAGTTGTTTGTTAGAACAGTTATGTTAAGGAACCCCACATTGTGGGGTTAGTCCCTGCCCGGCACTGGGGTATGCCTCGTTCTCCGGGGTTTAAACCTTGTGGTTCTTGCCATAAGCCTATGCTGGTGAGGAACACCCGTTCCAGCTGTCTTAGTGCCTGGAGGAAGTTCACGTGTGGGAGTGCACGGACTTCAGGCCCTGCACCAAAAAAGACAGAGATGTAAGATTTAAGTTTTATCCTCATGGAGGCAGCTCTCCATTCTCCCTCAGAGCTGAGTCACTCGGACTTGGCACCGAGCACTTCAGCTTCTGTCAGGAGTGCCCTGGTGACTATTAGGACTTAGCACCAATCTCCATTTCCAGCACCGATAAGGGATGTTGTTTCTACCTCTTGGGAGCCTCGGCATTGTCCATCATCTCCAGGGCTGAAGAAAACCGCTCCAGCCAAGGACTCTTGACACCACTCTCTGTCACCGGTGCTGAAAAAGAAGCAGTGGAAGGTGGTCAATCCCCATCCCTGAGGTCTCAGAGACTCTAGTAGAGTGCAGTCCACACCAGGCCACTCTGAGACCTCTACAGTCCGCTTGGTACTATTGACTCCAGCCCCAGAATCGGCACCATCGAGTCTGGCAACAATGGACTCCCTGGGAAGACACCGGATGCCTACTGCCCTGGCAATACCTTCAACGTTTGTGGCTGTGAGAGACTTGCTCTCTTTTCTGGTACTGCTGTCCCTGCCAGTACAGGAGAAGTCAACGGCAGTACCAACGGAAAGATCTGCCACAGCACCAAGACTCCAGGTCCTTCAAAAGGGAAACTGGCCATGATGGGTCAGCACCGATCTCCTCTCTCCTGGCACTGTTCATCAACACTGATGGCAACGGTCAGCACCGCTCCACCTTGGTCTCCAGGAAGGGATTCCTCTGGGACAGACTCAGAGGCAGAGTCATATGTCTCCTGCAGGAGTTGGCACCAACACTTCAGCCGGCAATACCTGACAGTGGACCCAGGCCAGGGCTTCCCATTTCTGGCATGTCCATCAGCACTGTGGCCCTCTGGAATCCCTGGGTGTTCCCCCCAACACAGGGCTGACCCAGTGGATACCACAAAGGGAAAAACTTTCTGGCGGCGGTGCTTGGAGTGAGCACACACCTACATTAGAATGGACATGAGCAACACATCTCAAAGGACACCAGTTATGGAAGGTTAGTAACAGTTTTTTTTCAGATTTTCGTGAATCTCCCCAAAGATTAGAACCTTGACAATCCACCCTTGGGCCAGATTGTGCCAGGCCTTTGTGTAGGTATGCATTGTGGTGGGAGAAGGATGCAGGAGCCTTCCTCCTTTGTTGCTGTCCCCTATGGAGGACCCAAACAAACTTACAGCCACTGTGTTCTTTTGAGTCACTGTGCTCTCTTCTCCTTGCACAGGCAGGTGCCTGCAAGGCACAATCTGGCCCTTTATAATATGCCCAGGATAAGGCAGTTTCTTCCCACTTCTCAGCACATCTGACACAGTCTTGTAGTGAATTTATCTACTACTCAGAATTAATTATTTTTTAAAAAAATACTACAGTAAATTTAATAGTTTATTATGAAGTGCCATCAGGTCATTTAAAACTAAACTACAATCAGGAGTTTTCATAATAAATAAAGTTCACTCTGTGATATACAACTTATTTTTTAATTTTGTGTTCATTTATTGTCTCCTACTTTAACAAATGCAGTAATGTGCAATGAATCTGTCATGTAATAATGGAGTTCTAGTCTGCAGCATACCAGAACCCAGTCTCCAGTGTTTAAAAGAAAACAAACTATGATCTCCTAGATTCATGCACCAACGGGGGGTTAGCTTATGCAGCACTGTTCACAGACCAAGATAGAAAGGAACATCAACCTGTCCCATGGCAAAACCTGTAAGAAGGGGGACTTTGGGGAGGAAATCTCTGCAAGGATCTCCTGGTAGAGATCTCTCCACACTGCTCCATCAGGGAGCAGGGTTCCCTCTTCCCCACAGAAAAGACCGCAGGGCTTCTCCCTAGAATGGAGGATCCCCGGGGATCTTTGTGGATCATGGGAGTTGGAAGAGACTTGGAACCAGGGCTGAACAGAGAGGTCTCTGCAGGGTCCAGAGTATAGTGGGTGTGAGTGATGCCACAGGGACAGCTGAATTCCCTTTTAGTATGGAAACATGTGCAAAGGCTCCACGTTGTGTGTGAATTTAGCAGGAATCATGGGGCCAGAGAATTTACATTATTTTAGTGCAAGAGAAGCAGTCATTGTCATGTAGTTCTTCATTGACAAAAATGGCATAGGCATAAACAAGATATAAGGAAAGGAAGGCATGATAAAGTCTATAAAGATGACAGTGAAGATAGTTGAGGAATGAGTTCAGTTTTGGAAATCCAAAAGGTACTACTTATGTTAGACTGCAGCTAAGCTACAGTGAATCTGGAAGGAGAGTTCACTAAAAGTAAGGAATCATGGATGGAAATTTTTCTGAGGTAGAAATCTGCACACTGGCTAGAGGAGCCTATTGATAAATTACATTAAGTCTGGTAGGCTTATGGTTCCTAAGCACAAAGAGCCAAATCCTGAGGTTGTAACTCAGTTTTTACTTAGTCCTTACAAAAGCAGACTTAGAGTTCTTCACATGGTCCCTACTCCATCCACATTTAAGTCTTTTTAAAAAACCCACTTCTGCTATGCTGCTTATAGTGAATCAATTTGACTGTATATAAATTAGCTGTTGTTGTTTTGCTCCCCCTTTTCCTTACCTCTGTCTATTTGTCTGTCCTTAGATTATGAAGTCTTCAAATCAAGGAGCATCTTTCTTCAGTATCAAGAAAGTGCTTAGCACATAATGACCTCTACTTGATATAAATAATTAGAATATAAATTGAGAGCAGAAGTGTCTGGGTTGTAGGAACCATTTCAAACTCTTCCCTTCAGTTTAGAAGAGACTGAAGAAGGGGTTCCCAAGAGGTATCTCCAAGAGCCCTACATATCACATCACTGATGTTGTTTTATTTGGAGTAAGGCACCTAAATATGGTTTTGTATCTCTTCTAAAACAAGTTTAAACCCCTTCGCCCCCCCCCCCAAAACAAAAACCAACCAACCAACCAGCCAACCAACCAACCTTCATATGGTATTAAGTTTGTTGTTGAATATTTCTGTTGTATAAGTAGGAAAGATTAATCTGGGATGTGTAACAAAGTAGCAGAAGCAGAGAATATTTGAAATTCAGACTACAACTGCAGTCTAATTGGAATTACATAGAAAACATTTATTTCATGCTTCTAAATGAGGATTTAATTAAAATAAAGTTAGCTCATCTTTTTAGATTTATCTCTGAATGGGAAATCTGAAACATACTTCAGTTGATGGTTGGCTTTCTCTGACTTTGATTAATCACTTTCAAAGTAAGCAGAAGATCGGTGCAGTAATTTCATAATTACACACAAGTGAGTTAACTTGAAACTTTAACTACAATAACTAACTGTAAAGGACGTTTGATGTTGGTTAGCTTCATGTAATGCTATATATTTATAATTTGAATACTTACAAGTGCTAATGTGAAATAAACCTGTACTATGATACTATTCATTTATTTGCAAGATGTTTTAATAGGGAAATGTTTGAGTTGGGAATATTATTTTCAAAGATATATGAAGAGTAATGCTTAGGCCCAATTCAACCCAAACTGAAGTCAATAGAAATGTTTCCAATGACTTAATAGAGGTTGGATCAGGCCCTACATTTTTAAGTGTTGTTGAAGACAATTTGATGAAATTGTCATTGTGGTTAAAGACTGGAAAATTTTCAACATACTTAGCTCAGCATGCATTGTTATTCCATCCTGATGTGTTAGCTCCCTTTTCCCTTTTAAATACAAAGCTTTGAACTAACTGAAATAATTTAAACTGCTGTATAGTCTGATTATTTGTGATGTAAGTAAAATAGCCATGTAGACCAAAGTGCAAGGCAAAACTTTTCTGCAACTTGAATATCTTAAAAAGGTCATACTTCAAGTAAGTTAACCATGGGTAAATCATTGAATTCCATTTAAATTTGAATTTATGTGAATATTGCAAAAGATTGATTTTATTCTCTGCTAATGTAACAGAAATCCTTATTTGAAGCCAACCATTTAATCACCTGTGCACATCATCATATGGCAAATTTACACAGTTTATGTTAACTTGAACTATGGGCTTGATAAAATATTCAGCAAGGTGTTTATATACAGTCTTACAGAGAGCTCTTTTAACTAAAAATTCCACATTATCCCACAGGATATTGTAAACTTCACCACAGAGTTCGACACTTTAAGATAACAGCAATGTATATTTACTACAGATACTTCTATTTCTTTTTATTATGATCTCTTAGTTTCCAAGATTAATGCAAAGTATGCAAGGTCAACTTTTATTCAGGGGCACTGACAATCAGCTTTATTGAAGAAGGAATTTATGTTCTGCTTTTTAATTGAAGTGTGACCTTTCAAGATATTTTTATGACTAGAGTCTTGCTGAAGCCCAGGAAAGTTCAGTAAATGATTGAAGTGTCTCTTGACAGTCTGATTCAATGTTTCTTCTTCCAAATAAAGTATATCTTGAATTTTTAAACTTGACTTTTTTTTGCCAGTTTAGCTGACTGACTTGGGTAAGTACTGTAAAGACACATGGCTAGTGTGTGGCCACATTATTTTTTACTTGGATTTTATTTGGATTTTGGTTAGAGGAACATTATTCAATTTTTATCATATGGGAGAAAACCACACTCAGACTTAGGAGAAAAATGTTAAGCTTCCATTCTGCTACTCTCTGTAAGAACCTTTTATATGTTTTCAGTTTATACAGATTGTTTACTTTGTAGAAACGGTAAAAATTATATAGATTAGAAGGAAGGTAAAATTTGGGTTTGAGGAATCTATTAAAGTCTGTGTACACCCTCTTTTCTTTCTTGGTATTATATTGCCTCTTAATATACACCAAGTCATTTTTAAAGAGGATGATACATATTTAATGTAAGAAATATATTTAAAAGAAAGGGTTGCCAATCAGTCTAAATTTGTTACAGTTAAAATTTGATGGTCTAAAGACAACTTATAATTCTTTTCTTGTTATAAAGTGTTGTCAAATGTGTAGTAGTTTCAGTTAAAAAGTTTATGGAAACTTTGTTTTAAGGTGGTTTAAAATAGAACTAAATCTTTAATTTGAATTTGATGGCACCTGTTTTCATTTTGTTTCCCTGGCAACACCACTGGTACCAAAAATTGCCTGTAGACCACCCTAGAGAAGAACTAAATCATTCTGTTTTTTTCATTTTAGCCTTTTACTTTACTGACTAAATATTTAAACAGAGCCATAACACATCTGTCAAAGTTTGTGAACTAGCTTTAGAATAAATGAGTTTGGGGTGCACAATTCCCAAATTTTGCCAGATCAATTTTTGTTGTTTAGTTATTTAAAAATTTTATTAAGAATAACATAGAAAAATTACTTGTGTATTACATGAGACGAAATAAAAAGCAGTGTTTGAAACAAATAGTTCACCTTTTGTCAAGCAGAGCTAAGTTTGTATTTTTAGTCAATATGATCTGTTTTTAAAGTTGTACGAATATAAGGTTGGTTCCAGATGTGAATAAGTTTTCATTATTGAGGTTCCCATGGGAAAGAAATAAAGCCAACACAAATGTTACCTCCAGATTTCTGCGTTTGTGCCTTTCTGACAGTGTCTGTAAGTTTACATTGTCTATGAGCACTGTTTAAAGTGTTTGGAATTCCACGCACATCTTTAAGCATTCTGAATGCTTAGGGGGTTTTTGGGGTGGTGTTTGAAGAGGGTTGGGGGTGGAAACAGACAAAAGACCTGGAAGGTATTGGTTGCCATTGTCTGTATACCCAAAAAGCCTTTCTTTTCCCACAAGATCCTCTTTAAAATGCATTACAAACCAATGAAATCCCAACCACCATACTATAGTCTTAACGATCACTTTGTTCATACAGAATATGCTTGTGCTGCCTGTAAAACAAATCCATGCTAACAAGTGACCTTCTGGCTTATGTTGGAGACTAAAGGCAAACTTGAGATACTGGGAGGAAGTTTCATGTGTGTTGTATTTGTCTTCCTCCTCCTCCCCAGAAACCAGGAATACTTTTCTGAGAATGAGTAGGTACTCCACACCCCTAGAAAATAATTATTTAGTGGGGAGGTTCTGTGGTGGGGATTTAGTCTGAAGAAGAGAAGACCGAGGGGGGACATGATAATAGTTTTCAAATTCATAAAAGGTTTTACAAGGAGAAAGGAGAAAAATTGTTTTCATTAACCTCTGAAGATGGGACAAGAAGCAATGGGCTTAAATTGCAGCAAGGGTGGTTTAGTTAGGACATTAGGAAAAACTTCCTGTCAGGGCAGTTAAGCACTGGAATAAATTGTCTCTAGGGAGGTTGTGGTATCTCCATCATTGCAGATTTTTAAGAGCAGGTTAGTCAAACACCTGTCTGGGATGGTCTAGTTAATACTTAGTCCTGCCCTGAGTGCAGGAGACAAGACTAGAAGACTTCTCAAGGTCCCTTCCAGTCCTATACTTCTATGATTCTTTGATTATTAAATTGGAGATTCTGTGGTCCTCCCTCTGCTTTCCAGCATCCTGATATTAGAGCTACGGGTCTGATGAAAGTAGTGGGTATGCAGTAGCCTCTATGCTATTTTGTTTTCAGTTCTCCATACTCTGGGCTGTCACATTACTTGAGCCCCACATATGTCTTGGAAGCACCAGAGCACACAAGGTTTCAAGACTACTAACAGCGAAGACTTAAAACTAGTAGTGCTGCAGCTTAGCAGGAAGGCTCCTTCACCATTGATAATATGTTCCTCTATCCACTTTCTCCCAGAGTTTCAAGTTCAGTTCTGGGGGATGAGAGAAGGCTTGAACTAGTACTTTTATTTTTCACCAGAGGATCAGGGAATGTTCACATATCCTGCTTTTGATAGTCTCTCTGGTTTCAGGCTGAACAAAACAACTGATCATCGGTATAAATTGTCTTTATATAAATCTGGAAGGGTGAACATTTAACTTGTTTAAAATGAGAGCTTAGAGTAAGTACAGTACCTTAAAAGCTCTCCATTTATTATTCTTTCAATGTTGTTGTGAATGCAATTTAATTCAATGGTCCAGTTACCATGGAATCTTATACTGATCACATAATATTTCCATAAAAATGGTAGGACACATTTTATTGGAGCTCAGTGCTGCTCCCATGGCCAGACATCAACTGACTTCATAGGAGTTGGGAGGATGACTTTGGAGTGAACGGAAAGACAGTTGGGGGTAGCCTGGAAGCCATCTGTACTGAGTGAGGAAGCAAAGTCTCAATCTCAATTGTTCCCCCCGAGTAGGGATAGTGGAACAAGGTGATTGTGCTAGACAGGTTTACAGTCCTATTTCTAGATCAAGAACGGGGTAGGATAACTCAGATATTAAAGTAGTTAATAGTTCAGTCTAAATTTATTTTGTTATGCCGTGGTCTTTAGATAACTGTTGGTACTTTTACATTTTTGTTTACCTTTCCCAACCCTGTTTCACATTTCATTTTTTCTATTCTTATCCTTATAAGTAGGCCAATAATAATGTCAGACTTGATTTTAGATAAATACAATTTATCTTTTTCTCTGTTCTACTTTTTTGGAGAGTCTTTTATTTTAAAGATGTGTACTGATATAAAATAAAGGGAGAGTGTGACTGCCTTCCACACATGGTACTTGTTGGTTAGAGGGAGATCCAGAAATGCCTACCTTTTAACCCCACAGAATTTGAAACACTTTATTAACTTAAATTAACTGTTGTTGCTGTTCTACCCGCTATTAAATTGTATTATGTGGGTGATTTGTTGGGTATGTAGCTGGTCATCACAATCTGGATTACATGTTTTTAATGAATAAATTGATTTATAAACAGGGTCTGTTATCCAAATGTAGACAACAAAGTAAGGCCATTCTAACAAGGCAGCAATTCATCTTGTGAATCTTAATGTCCTTTCAAAATGGTACTATTAAAATAGACATTTTTTTACTTATCTGTGTGGCTACAAGTATTCAGTTGCAGACTGCCTTGTAGCCATTCCTAACTTAATCTGACAATTTTGTATCCCCCTTCCATGTTACTGGAAGCAAAACACAAAGATCAGGAGATTTACCACTTGACATTACTAACAAATGTTGACCCATCTAGCAGTCACCATTTGAACTTGAATTCTCAGTAACAGATGGTATAATGTCTTCAAGTTACTGTGATCTCTGCAGAGAACAAATTTATTTAAACATCAGCATTTCTAACTGATGAATATTTATAAATGACGTTAAATGAGATACATTCCTATAGTCTCTTCCCAGCCTCCTTAGATATTATCAAAGCCTAAGGCACTGATTCTGCCATTTATTGGTCGCATGTGAATTGCTGCACCCACTCAGAGCCCCTTTGAAGTCAATGCTTGGTTACAGCAATCTATCTGTGCTCAATGAATTATAGGATTAGGGCTAAAGTAACATATATTTAGAAGCATGTAAGTGATTCAGGAGCCATTATCTAAGTGAGGTAGGCACTTAAAATCCTAAATTTCACTGAAAGTCATCACGGTGACTTAATTCATCACCGTGCTTTTGAAAATTTTATTTAATTATATATGTGTCTTTAATTTAAGACTGAAATGTTTTCAGAGATTGAAAAAAAAAAATATATATATATATATATATATATGGGAAAAAAAGTACTTCCTAAGTAAAGATAAATCAATAAATCTATTTTTACAGAATAGCCACCTTGAAGCCAGTTGCATTCTTTAATAATTATTATATGAAAAAGCACAAAACAGATGTTTCCAGGTTTTTTAATTGGAGTATGTGAAATTCATATAATTTGTGGCATTTTGGATCAGTTTCACACCCTCAGATTTTTATGTGTTTGGGAGTTTTGAAAATTGAATATTTTCAAATGTTCTCAATGGAAAATGGGTGCAATTTTGGTTTTAAAATTATTCATATGCTGTAGGGACTTGTTATTCCTAAAAAAAAGAAAAGGAAAAAAAAAAGGCCCATTTCAAATTTGTAACAAAATACCAAAAAGCTTCAATTTCTAATAGCTTTGTATTTTGTTATATATATTTCATGCCTTTCTAACTGTGGCTTACTATTTTGTGCATTTCATCTGTCCTGTTTACTTTACACTTGGAGCTGGTCACCTCCATGTTTTTTGTGTTCACTTTAGGAAAAAAAGGGTAAAATTTAGTCAACCAGATGGGTTCAGGTGGAATATTTCCATGTTGAGACGTAATTATCAAAAAACCTTAAAAATGAATTGGGGTGTTTACTGTACTTTTTAGTGTTTGCTATGAAATATGTTGTGATTAAAAAGTCTGTATTTCTCAATATTTAGTTAATCAACTTTTTTTTTCTTCATCTGAAATAAATTTTGAATTTAAGGGAGGGAGGGGTTTTGTTTGTTTGTGTACGATGTATTGGTTAATTTTCGATAACACATTCTTACTGATGTAGTAGAATGCAATTAAATTGTGTTTGTTAATGCTTATATGTTGTCTCGCTCCAGTAAATTCCAAATACTGAACATTGTTTTGTTGGTACAAACAAAACTAATTTATGCTGCATGATCTGAATCATCTTTAAAATCTACATGTCTGAACCCTACACCAGTATAAAAGTGAATATACTTACGTGCAGCATTTCTGGTCTGAGTTGCATAAAAAAATTACAAAATTAATCTTGCACGACAACATTCAGGACTTATTATAATGAATGGGAATTTAAATTTGTTTAAAACATACATAAAGATCTGCAGATTCAGGGTTTGAGCAGAAACTTCCTCCCAAAATATATTCATATTTCTCTTAGCTTTATGAATATAGCAATTCCTGATTGCATATTATAATTTCAAATAAAGGATTTTTTCACAACGCCCAAATCCAGGACCTAGTGCAAGAGGTGCCCAAAGGTAGAACTGGATTTATGTGTACATTATGTCAACTTTTAATACTGAAAGAGTGCTTGTTATTATGAATTCCAAAAGAAAGGAAAGAATAGTTGGCCAATACCGCCTCTAGATCATGTTGCCTATCAGATTTCATAGGGTAGACAGACCTAGACTGGGTCTACACTTGGATGAAAAACCTAAGTACTTTAAGAAGGGATGTTCTCTATTTTGAGAAGTAAAAACAAGATTTTTGACTAAAGCTTTATGGCCTTTCTCCCTTAACCGTCTGACCCCGCGCCACTTCCCCCACCCCCCAAATGAGGGTAGATTAATCCCATATTATGGTGTAACTCCAACTGTTGTCATTATTACATTTTGTATTTCTGAATCCCCTTTACAATTTAAATTGGATAAGATATTCTTTACTTCCTTTATTAAGCCACTGTGTCCTGTTTTAATCTATTGTATGTTTGCTGATTTGCCCCTTAGAAGTGGCTGCATTTCCATGTTGGATGGAATGATCCTTTGTGTGTAGTGTATGTATATCAGTTAGATTTTTTTTTAAAAAAAAAGTATTTTGAGATTCTTCAGGGTGGATAATGCTATATAAGTGCAAAATATCAACTATAATTGTCTCATGTTTACATGTAATCTTTTTTTAAAAAAATCCTTGGGTTTTGTACTTGATTTGTTAAAATCCATTTAGGTCACAATTGAGTTTACTTATTGTTAAGGAAATGTGAACAAATTTGATTTGTAACATGTAGTGGGGTCATTGAGAAGCAATTTTTGGTGGCCTTCATAATCCTCAACATAACAGTTTAGTGCAGTACAAATATTTAAAAGGAAAAAACGGTTTGGGACCAACATTGTTGTCTTCTCCCTCTTTTTGTTTGTGTTTCACTTCTTCTCTCCCCTTTCTCATTTCTTTGTTGTAAAGTTCAATTTGCCAGCTGCAGAGCAAGTGCAGAACCATACTTCTGCACAGAAGTGCTTTAACTGTGGTGCTGGCTTTAGTGTAAGATTGACAAGGGGTAATTTTGTGATCCTAATCAGTTTCACACTGCTGCGACATTTAACATGCTTCTTGCCTGAGAATTAATCCAGTTATTTTTCCCTTTTTAAACTGATGGTACTGGTTGTCCAGTGGGGAACACATTTATAATTTGCTATTTCAAGGTGTGATCTGGGCAGATGAATATTTATTTGCATGCTTATTACATTTTACGACTTGGGTAATTGCATTTAAAACCTAGCTTTGCAAGTGGCTATTGTCTTAATGCTTTTTAGTGATTTGTAAATTATTACTAAAAAGGAATAATATTTCTGCTGCTCTTAATTTTAGCTGCTTTTTGATATAGTTTATCTCAGCATTTTTTGGACTGTGTTTGGTAGGTTCCCTGAACTTACCCTTGACCTGGTTCAGGACCGTATCTCTTTAGAAGCTGTCATGATCATCTGACTCCTTGTACTATGAAAATTCATCATTTTATAAACCACTGTTAACTATAGGGCTTTCCAGGGCTTTATTCTGGAGCACACACTCTTTTTCTACTGCTTCTTAATATTCACAGTAGTCTGTTGCCCTTATTATTTATATGCAGAAAATAAACAGGGTTACCTCTGTGGTTTTGCAAACTTCAGGAGTACACTGTTACTTTGCATGAAATTAACCCTTGATGTTAGAAGTTTAAAACTTAAAAATCTATAGTGGATGGCATGAGTTAAATTAACAAAACAGCACACTTTTCAGTAACTATATGGATTCTCCATTGGCAAGCTTATTTCTTTCTTTTGACATATAAAATTGCACTGATCAAAAAGCGCTCTGTTTGTACGATACTTAAAATAAGCTATTTCATGCTTCAAAAATTGACAGAATGCCAGAAAAAGATTCCAGCTCTGTCAGCCTGAGATCCCACCCTTTGCCCCTCATTCCCTCAGGCAGTAGCTTGTGTAAATGAGCGTTGCAGAGTCTCTTGAAGGTCATTACATTTGGGCTGTAGTATACAAGTGAAGGGGAACAAGTTTTAGAGTTGAAGGAACCACACTGAAAATATCCTGCTACCCACTTCAACACATATAACTCTGGGAACCACTGGCTTGATTGCCTAGACTGATTTTAGGGATCAGAGTAACAGCCGTGTTAGTCTGTATTCGCAAAAAGAAAAGGAGTACTTGTGGCACCTTAGAGACTAACCAATTTATTTGAGCATAAGCTTTCGTGAGCTACAGCTCACTTCATCGGATGCATACTGTGGAAAGTGTAGAAGATCTTTTTATACACACAAAGCATGAAAGAATACCTCCCCCCACCCCACTCTCCTGCTGGTAATAGCTTATCTGAAGTGATCACTCTCCTTACAATCTGTATGATAATCAAGGTGGGCCATTTCCAGCACAAATCCAGGGTTTAACAAGAACGTCTGGGGGGGAGGGGTAGGAAAAAACAAGGGGAAATAGGTTACCTTGCATAATGACTTAGCCACTCCCAGTCTCTATTCAAGCCTAAGTTAATTGTATCCAATTTGCAAATAAATTCCAATTCAGCAGTCTCTCGCTGGAGTCTGGATTTGAAGTTTTTTTGTTGTAATATCGCAACTTTCATGTCTGTAATCGCGTGACCAGAGAGATTGAAGTGTTCTCCGACTGGTTTATGAATGTTATAATTCTTGACATCTGATTTGTGTCCATTTATTCTTTTACGTAGAGACTGTCCAGTTTGACCAATGACCAATGACCAAAGTCCAACACCACTTTCTACCAGCCATTACCCTGTGATCCCACTGAGAGTTACCAAAAGAAACTACAGATTTAGTCTGGAACCCCGACCTGGGATTTTCTATCTACTACCCAAGATCCATAAACCTGGAAATCCTGGGCACCCCATCATCTCAGGCATTGGCACCCTGACAGCAGGATTGTCTGGCTATGTAGACTCCCTCCTCAGGCCCTACACTACCAGCACTCCCAGCTACCTTCGAGACACCACTGACTTCCTGAGGAAACTACAATCCATCGGTGATCTTCCTGATAACACCATCCTGGCCACTATGGATGTAGAAGCCCTCTACACCAACATTCCACACAAAGATGGACTACAAGCCGTCAAGAACACTATCCCCGATAATGTCACAGCTAACCTGGTGGCTGAACTTTGTGACTTTGTCCTTACCCATAACTATTTTACATTTGGGGACAATGTATACCTTCAAATCAGCGGCACTGCTATGGATACCCGCACGGCCCCACAGTATGCCAACATTTTTATGGCTGACTTAGAACAACGCTTCCTCAGCTTTCGTCCCCTAACGCCCCTACTCTACTTGCGCTATATTGATGACATCTTCATCATCTGGACCCATGGAAAAGAAGCCCTTGAGGAATTCCACCATGATTTCAACAATTTCCATCCCACCATCAACCTCAGCCTGGTCCAGTCCACACAAGAGATCCACTTCCTGGACACTACAGTGCTAATAAACGATGGTCACATAAACACCACCCTATACCGGAAACCTACTGACCGCTATTCCTACCTACATGCCTCCAGCTTTCACCCTAACCACACCACACGATCCATTGTCTACAGCCAAGCTCTGCGATACAACCGCATTTGCTCCAACCCCTCAGACAGAGACAAACACCTACAAGATCTCTATCAAGCATTCTTACAACTACAATACCCACCTGCGGAAGTGAAGAAACAGATTGATAGAGCCAGAAGAGTTCCCAGAAGTCACCTACTACAGGACAGGCCTAACAAAGAAAATAACAGAACACCACTAGCCGTCACCTTCAGCCCCCAACTAAAACCCCTCCAACGCATTATCAAGGATCTACAACCTATTCTGAAGGATGACCCAACACTCTCACAAATCTTGGGAGACAGGCCAGTCCTTGCCTACAGACAGCCCCCCAACCTGAAGCAAATACTCACCAGCAACCACATACCACACAACAGAACCACTAACCCAGGAACCTAACCTTGCAACAAAGCCCGTTGCCAACTGTGGCCACATATCTATTCAGGGGACACCATCACAGGGCCTAATAACATCAGCCACACTATCAGAGGCTCGTTCACCTGCACATCCACCAATGTGGTATATGCCATCATGTGCCAGCAATGCCCCTCTGCCATGTACATTGGTCAAACTGGACAGTCTCTACGTAAAAGAATAAATGGACACAAATCAGATGTCAAGAATTATAACATTCATAAACCAGTCGGAGAACACTTCAATCTCTCTGGTCACGCGATTACAGACATGAAAGTTGCGATATTACAACAAAAAAACTTCAAATCCAGACTCCAGCGAGAGACTGCTGAATTGGAATTCATTTGCAAATTGGATACAATTAACTTAGGCTTGAATAGAGACTGGGAGTGGCTAAGTCATTATGCAAGGTAACCTATTTCCCCTTGTTTTTTCCTACCCCTCCCCCCCAGACGTTCTTGTTAAACCCTGGATTTGTGCTGGAAATGGCCCACCTTGATTATCATACAGGTTGTAAGGAGAGTGATCACTTCAGATAAGCTATTACCAGCAGGAGAGTGGGGTGGGGGGAGGTATTTTTTCATGCTTTGTGTGTATAAAAAGATCTTCTACACTTTCCACAGTATGCATCCGATGAAGTGAGCTGTAGCTCACGAAAGCTTATGCTCAAATAAATTAGTTAGTCTCTAAGGTGCCACAAGTACTCCTTTTCTTTTAGACTGATTTTAGTTGCTTCAGTGTCCCACCAGGAGTGAGTTCGTCTTGGAAAGCTCCCTCAGTTGTCTCCCCATTGGCTTTCCATGTTGAGAGCTCTACCACTTCCTGCTTATCCTTCCTTGTCAAGCTTTGTATTCCTGGCCCTCTTTGCCAGTTTTCCTACCCTAATGTGCCCATCCGTCAGCCTTTTTCACAATCACTTCCATACCTTCTCAATGCAGTCTCCATGGATAGTTGAACTTCCCTGAAATTCATCCTCAAGGGTGCTACTTTACCCATTTTTAAGTACCTCTTTAAAAGCCAGTTTCTTATTGCCTACAATGAGTCTTGTTGGTTGTATAAAACCAACAATATTTTGCTTACTCTTCCCTAACTTCTTTCTATTTGTTCTGAGGTTGCGAGCTCCTCAGGGCAGGTACTGCCCTTTAGTGTCTGGAACGTAAGTACCTAGTAAAGTGTGGGCACTACTATAAACAGCCAGGACTGAAATATTCATCTTATGGGTCAACAACACCTTTATTTCACCCAAAAAGGAATGAGAAGCCAGTAGAGACCATATACTCCCTATTGGAAATACTGCTAAGTAAGCGGGTAGCAATATTGTTAGCTAACTGAAATTTCATGCATAGCTCCATACAGACCTCATTGCAGCAATCCAGTCTTCAGATGAAAAAGATGTATATTGCTTTGGATATACATGGATGCTTACATTGTATCTTCTGATAACTGCAGTTACCTTTTTTCTGCATTTACAAGTTAACTGCTTTTTTTAAACTTAATTTTTTTTTGTCTGTTGATTTTTCTTTGATTCTAATATGAGTGGGAAGATCATTGGTGTGTTTGATTTTAAAGATTTCTTGCAAGAAAATAACATCAGAATTTAAATTCCTAGCTATCCTGTTAGAAGTATTTTCTTTCAAACCAGTTTTTATGTTGCTTGGCTTCATAAGCCATCACTTTGTTCTGCAAAATTCAGTAGTTGGGACAATAACAAGAACTCTTTTATTTTATCATGTCAATCCAGTTTTTATGGGTGATTTCTGGCTTCTGGTTAGACAGCAGATTTATTTTAAAGTATCTTTGAACATACATGAGATGTTAAATTAACTTTCTTCTGGTTATTTAGATTTGTTTGTTCTATGTATACATGACCTGTTGTTTTGTCCTAGAGAAGACTGCAGGTGTGTATCTGGTTTTATATTATTATGGGCCCCCATTTTTATTTCTTATTTATGCAACTCCTTGAATCTTCATATTAAGCTATCAGAGTTCTCTTAAGCTTTTAAGGCTTAAATGGAAATTTATAGTTTCCCACTGTGAATAAGATTTTTTTTTTAACAAATAAAGATCATCAATAAGAATAATTTGTTGTGTAAAGTAATATGTTGATTTCCTGTGCCCTTGCATTTCAGTCAGTGATGGTTTAAATTATGACACCCAGCGCTTTGCCTTTAGGCTTACGATTTTGTAACTTTTTTCAGATGCATCAACTAGGCATTGCCTAATTTGTTATGAAAGTGAAAGAAAAGTTGTTCAATAATTTTAACTTAGTTGTGCGGCTAACATCTGTTTCTCATGAAATTTTGGTAATATGATAAGAATTTGAAAGAACTGTGTGATTGCTGGGTTCAAATAACCTTGCCAATGATAGTCAACCAAAGATGGCTTTTCCTTTCTTTTGAGGGTCATTTATATGTATGAGGTGTTATTAAGTCCAAATGGTAGAGAAATATAATGCTAGGAGACATGCTGAAGGTATACACAGGTTTCTTCAGACAATGATGCTCATGGATTAATTGGCAAAATTGTGGAATAAATTTTGTTTTAATTTGCTTCTTGAATTTAGCATTAAGATTATTTATAATTTCACTGAGGAGAGCTAGTTAAAGTGGAGGCTCTCTCATTTTGATAAGTGTGCATTATATATATAGAAGAATTTTAAAATGTGCTTAAACTATTTTTTAAAAATCACAGTGATTGCTTAGACCATGTTTCCAATGTATGGGTGAACAGGAATAATATTTATATGGTACAATTAATTTTTATGTGATTTTTTTACTAAATATTGCGTGTTATGGAGTTAGGAATATGGATGAACGTAAGAGCTTTATGGCCTAGGGTTCAGATTTTTATAGGTGTTTAGGTGCCTAACGATGCTTTAGTGGGATTTAGTTTCAGTGGCATTTAGATGCACAGGCACTTTAAAAATAATCCTATTACGTGCCAAGCTATATCTTTAGACAATGGATTTAATTAAACTCATGCAAAAGACTGTTTAAATTAGGCTTATTTTGGTTTAGCATAATTCCATTAGGAAGACATTTCAGCTCTATCAGATGAGCCTCACATAGTGAAATAAGAGTGTCCATGGAGGAGTTTTGCATAAGTTAATGAAATTGCTTTAACAAAATCAGTGAAAGTATGTGTGTAGACAGGTTTAAGTTGGGTTTTTTTGGAATAATCTGTAATAGTGCAACTTGATTTTTTATGAAATATTACTCATCAAACCCTTTCATATCAGTGGACTCCTGTACAAACTGACTAGGAATAGGATGTTCATTATGCCCCTATTTTGCATGAATTCCTTGAAAACTAATATATGATTGTCAGTGAGGCTGTTGCAGAATAGCCCTTTACCCTATTACCAATCCCACTTCACTGAATTCTAAGGAAGTCAATCAGAAGCTGCAAAATCAACATAAATCATGTTATCTGGCTGTTGTGAAACTAAGAAACACTTCCATGACTCGACCTTTAAACATATTAGAAAAGTTATGGAACAGGTACAAGAAACTCTTAATATTCCTTCTTGTTGAATATGCATTCCTGCCTCTTTCAGTCCTGCTCAGAAGACTCATACTGTATGTTTTCAATAATCTTGTGATTTATATTGTTGGCCAAAAGAAAAAAGGTCTGAAAATCCTTAATTATACAGTATTCAAAATTGTACCCATCTCACTATAGACTTCTAAAAGCTCTTGCCCACAGAGCGGCCTTTGGATACCCTCTCCCATATAGCTACTTGCAGATCGTGATGGTGATTAATCTTCTGTTGAATACATTAAATAGAACAGGTTGAACTTCTTTAGTCTTTCACCATAAAGGCAGTTTTCCCAACCTAGAATCATTCTTGTAACTCTCTCCTTCTGAACCCTTTTCAATTTTTCTACATCCATTTTGAAGTGGATCCCATAGAACTGAATACCATATTCCGTTAATTATATCACTAATGCCATGTGCATATGTAATACAACCTGAATACTTCTACTCTATCTTTCCCCATTTATACAAGCAAGGATCATGTTAATTGTCTTACCCACCACATTGCAGTGGCAGCTCATGGTTGGTTAGTTTTCGATCGGTAATTCCCTTTCTGTGTCACCACTTTCCAAAATATAGTCCATCATCCTGTAAGTGTGACCTACATATTTCTTCTAGATGTATGACATTGCATTTGGCTGTATTAAAATGTGTATTGTTTGAAGAGCCTGTAGCTGATACCTGGCCTGACATGCGTAATTAACATATGGAGGGAGGCCTTATTTTTTGGAAGATAGAATTAGGGAAGGAAATAAATCATCAGATTGAAAACAGAATGTGCTAAATAAGATAAGTAAATAGGTTAGCAGGCTAAAAAGACAGAATGTCTGAGCCAACTAAGATAAGAGGGAGAACATGCAGGGAACTATTTACCATGAACTAGATAACAAGGGAAGTTAAGAATGTAGAGATGAGGTAAAGAGGAAATTGAACCATGGTCAGTGTGTGGACAGAGCATGCTCCACAGAGAATAGTTCCTCCAAAGTAACCAAGCTAATCCAAAAATGTGTGATGCAGTGTATAGTAAATGCAATGAGATGTGTAATGTATATAAAGAGAGAAAGTTTCTGTGTAACTTTGGAGCTGTGATTTACCCTGCATCCATCCTCTCTCTGTTTGAGTCTGATTAACTTAGCATAGCACTGATATATGCCAAATAAGGATGCCTGAGTGACAAAGGTTAGAGTCTAACTGAGTTCTTGGGAAGCTGAGTGGAAAGAGGTCTCAGAAGGAATCCCAAGATTAGTGGTGCTGTGACTCGACCCCGGCGGAGTCCTGCAGGAATTTGTTCCTGGACCAACACTTTTCAATATCTTTATAAATGATTTTGGGCAACAAATATAATTGCTGGTAAAGTATTTCAAGATCCTATAAATATCAGTGGCTCAGAGAGTTCCTTAGCTAATTCTTTAAAACACTTGGGTGCAAGCTATTAGGCCCTGCAGGTTTAAGTTTTTTACATCAGTAATTGCTGTTTATTAGCCTCCCTAATTACTGTTGGACAAGAAAATATTTCTCACTGTAAGATGTGAATACATCATCCAATTTGTTTCCAAATGTAGAACAGAAATATTTATTTTGTACTTCTGCTTTTTCTGTATAATTGTCAACAGTATCACCATCCCTAACTAGTAACAGATGTGTAGCATTGCTAGGATTTCTCTTGCTCCTGATATATTAAAAAGCAAGCTACTTATTGGCCCTGATCCTCCACCATTAAAGTCAAAGGAAGTGTTGTCATTGACCTCAGTGAGCAAAGGATCAATCAAGCCTATTTCTCAGACATTTCATCAATACCTTTAGCTTCCCCTATCAATTGTCTGCATCATTGCTGTTTGCTTCCCCATTTTTATTTGTTATATACTGTATTTTTATTTTTATTGCTATTACTTTCCTCCTCAATCTTCTCTTAGTTCCTTTTCTCTTTCCCACCTCGGTTTATGCACATGAATTAAATTCTGTTCTTAACTGAGTCACACCAGTTCCATTACAACTGGAAATGCACATGAGCCTCAAAATATGGGTCTGGACTCACACTTCATGAGAGTCCAGGGTTTTTTGTATTTGGAGTATTGGTTTGGGCCTATTTCTACTTACAGCATCGATTTTGGGGATAGTCTTTTCCTGGAACAGAGGAAAATCACTCTAGAACACTGTATACCAGAACTCTTTAATCAAACCGTACCAAAACTGATTAAGATTTTAAAAAGCTCAGGAAGAGAGGGACCATAACTAGTGGTAAATTAATGATCAACACTAACTATTTGAAGTCCATTTATCCTTTCACACTACTGATTTTCAGCACATCTAGGGCTGGCAATTGACTTCTTCCAGAGAATCTGATTACAGGTGCCAAGGCGTTAATGGTTTGCATATATCCAACAGGAATGTCTTTCGGACATAGACTGTAACTTTCGCAGAATGACTTGTGGTGGTAGCTCTTTCGCCTCTGGATGAAAATGTTGCTGGCCCAAGTTACACGATGGGATCCAAACTCATACCTGATATTGACCTCTTAATATACCTGGGGGATGGTGTACTGTTACAGATGTCCTCTAGATGAATTGTGAAATAAACTGTTCCCTTGCAGTTTTTGGTGATTACTGAAAGGGTGACTATTCATTAAAAATAAAGGCTTAACACAGTTCTTCCTGTCTGTTATCCCTTTTCTCCATTAATACCAACTGCAACAGGGTCTTATCCAATCCAGCATCAGACCCTACCTCTGCCTTAATTTTGCCTTCTCAGGCTTCCCAACAACTGCACTCAGGCTCTCATGTGAGTCAAATAACTTCTCTTCTTGTAGAATCTGTTTTATTAAGACAATATTGCAATTCATATGTCAATTTAAATCAAAATAAGGCTTTCCTTGACTCCACTGTTTCTTCAGCCTCTTGCTGTGCTCAACAGTCTTTCCCCCCACCCCCATGCCAAAAAAACAAAACAAAACAAAAAAAAAACCCCCAGGTCCAGTTGCCTGGTGTTTCCTCAAGCATCTCAAGGTTTCTGCTCATGCTTGTCTTTGTAGTTATCTCGACCCAGGCTTTTTCATCTGGCTGGTGTAGAGACTCTCTGACCCTGCATGTCCTCAGGACTCTTTTCTTCCCCTCAAGGATGGAGCAAGATCCCTCTGATAGAAAGTTGTGTCCTTGGGCTACTATCAGGTGATCCTGGTCACCTGACCAGCTGCTGGCCTCAGCTCAGTTCCATTATCTGTGGCCAGATACCTTGGCACAGGCTGGGCTGAGCCAAACTTCCTAAAAAGGCCAGTCATCCTGTGACACTAATTGTAATGAAATGGTTCACAAACAGGACTTTTAAATGGCTGGGAAAGGGAAGAAGTATTACTGTCCCAGTGCACATATCAGGAGACTTCGTCCCTCCTGGGTGTGCAGCAGGACTTGCTGTCCAAAAGAAAAAAAGAAAAAAAAAACACCAAACCCATTCTCTTGACAATGTATTCTAGGTCCATGAGCACTTCAGGCTCACTACCTGTCACCTGCCTCACACATCCCAGTGCCTTCAGCACAATTAGGTGCTAGGGCTGTCATGCTTAGATGGCTTCAGTGGTGCTTGTCACACTGAACACAGAGAGTTGAAATGGACACCTGCTCCTCTGCCTTCAGAACTCCCTCTTGTAAAGTCCTGCAAGGATCCGTCTTCTCCCATATTCTGTTCAACATCCATGTGAAGCTACTAGGGGAGATTATAAAACATCATGGACTAAAATGCCAGCTATCTGCATATTGCATCCAGCTCTACATCACTTTCCCATCATATGCAAACAGCTCGGTCTCCCAGTGAGTTGACTGACATCAAGAACTGGATAAAGAGCAGTCAGCTGAAGCTGAATCCTGGAAAGACTAAGATGATGATGGTTGGGAGATATAGAAGCACTTTTGAAGAACTCACTGCACCTGATTTTCAGTTTACACAAATGCCCCTTTACATTATTCTAGTATGGTAAGTGTACTAGGGATCTTGTGAAAATGAGAATCAGGCCCACTGTCTCTCTAACATCTCCCTCCATTGAGAGCAACTGCCTTCAAATTATTCCAGTAATCTATGGTGTCATGTTCACCTGAACTCTTCGCTGCTTCTGTTGATTCAGAACATAGCAGCCCATCTGTCCACTTCTTCTTAGTGTATGCGCAACATGCCTCAGGTGCCATGTGAGCAGGATTAATCACCGAATTTGGTCCTCTGGTTGGATCATCAGTTTCTCCAATATAGGCCCAATACATGCCCCTCCAGTGCTCTGCTCTCTTCTCTGACACCCCCTAGAATACTAGATCAAATTCAAGGTTTTTAGTCTCAATAGGGAGACTTGTGTGTATAGATGATCGCACTTTCTCAGTAGTCAGCCCACGGATTTCCAGGAACTCGCTCCCAAAAGACAAGAGGATGACCAAGTACCTCTGTGTCTTTCAAATAAAATGCAAAACCCATTTAGTAAATGTATCCTTCGTATCGTAACAAAACCATCCCACACTCAGAGCCCAACCTCTGCTGACTGGAGGGAAGAAAACTGTAAGTAAACACATTTTTATGCACTTTATAATTCTGTGTGGTGTTTGTTGGTATGAGTGTCATGTAAAAACCTAGATTTCTGGATGTGTTGGGGTTGGACATAATGTTTCCCCTCCTTTCTCTAATTTATCAGCACTTCAGCAGCTTAATTTGTTCCACAGTGTTTGGTAATTCAAGTGTCATTCTGTTACTGAGTGCGGGCTTATCTTCACTACCAGGATAATTTGACCTAATTTATGCTACTCCAGCTATGTGAATAATATAGCTGGAGTCAATGTAACTTAGGCCGACTTACCCCAGTGTCTTCATTGTGCTGCATCGACGGGAGACATTCTCCGGTCAACTTACCGTTACTCTTCTCAGGGAACTAGAATACCGGAGTCAATCAGAGAGCACTCTGCCGTTGATATAGCAGGTCTTCACTAGACCTGCTAAATCGACACCTGCTGCATCGATTGCAGCAGCGTCAATATGCATCTGCCCGGTAGTGAAGACAAGCCCTAAATAACAGCTACATGTTTGTCTCCACAGAGTTATTCATCAAGTATTTGTACCTAACAGCTATATTATATCTCCATCTGACGCTGTCATGGTATTCTCTCACTTTTTTATTGTTAGGAATATGTTTCCTCAGAAATAATGTACTAGAAACTCAAAACTGTATAAAATGTTCATTATATACACCCTTTTTTGTTGCACCAAACATAAGCTGCCTGTCTTCACTTTCAAGGCCTTTCATGGTCTATCCCCACTCTACCTATCATATCTGATTTGTTATGGCGCTGTCGATGGCTCGCTTCCAATCAACCCATCATGCCGTCATTGCTCGCTTGTTAAATTTTCAAATCAACACCTTCATGCTTTCTCCAGGGCTTCCCCACAAACATCCTATAATCTGCCTCATCACCCTCAGATCCCTGTTCAACACTCTCCTTTACCGTGATGCTTATAGAAAACTTGAAAATGGTTAGGCTCCCAGGGTATTGTGAGCATTGCCTATCAAGCTGACCAGTATTGTCTGATTGTGTCCTTTGTACTTCCCTTTCTGTATCAATCTATTGTCTCTTGTTTTATATTTAGATTGTAAGCTCCTTGGGGCAGGGACTGTATTATTATTTATAGTTTATACAGCAACTGGCACAATGTTGTCCTGGTCTAGGATTACGGTGTCTGGGCACACAGTACTACAATAATAAATAATAAGGGATTTATTACATTTATTAACATTTTACATTACATTACACATTAAATTATATTTTTAAAAGTTTGTTGCCATTGTTTCAAACGTGGAAAAAGTTTTTCATGCCAGATTCATGTCTCGCAGGAATAATATCATTGACTTCAGTGGAGCTGCTTTCACTTACACCAAGTCTGAATTTGACCTTTGTATTTAATAAATTAAAATTTTAATTATGTCATCTTATGTTTTAGTGTTTTTTCTAGGGCTGCCAAGCTATTAAAAAAACTAATCACGATTAACTTCGTGATTAAAAAAATTGAGATTAATTGCATGATTAATCGTGCTGTTAAACAATAATAGAATACCATTTATTTAAATATTTTTGGGTGTTTTCTACATTTTCAAATATATTGATTTCAGTTACAACACAGAATACAAAGTGTACAGCGCTCACTTTATATTTATTTTTGATTACAAATATTTGCAGTGTAAAAAAACAAAAGAAATCGTATTTTTCAGTTTACCTAATACAAATACAGTAGTGCAATCTCTGTATCATGAAAGTTGAACTTACAAATATAGAATTATGTACAAAAAATAACTGCACACAATAACAAAACAGTGTAAAATTTTAGAGCCTACAAGTCCAATCAGTCCTACTTCTTGAGCAGCCAATCGCTGCAGGAGATAATGCTGGCCGCTTCTTATTTACAATGTCACCTGAAATTGAGAACAGGTGTTTACATGGCATTGTTGTAGCGGGCGTCACAAGATATTTACCTGCCACATGTGCTAAAGATTCTTATGTTCCTCATGCTTCAACCACCATTCCAGAGGACATGCGTCCATGCAGATGACGGGTTCTGCTCGATAATGATCCAAAGCAGTGTGGGCTGATGCATGTTCATTTTCATCATCTGAGTCAGATGCCACCAACAGAAGGTTGACTTTCTTCTTTGGTGGTTCAGATTCTGTAGTTTCTGCATCAGAGTGTTGCTCTTTTAAGACTTCTGAAAGTATGCTCCATACCTCATCCCTCTCAGATTTTCCAAGGCACTTCAGATTCTTAAACCTTGGGTTGAGTGCTGTAGCTATCTTTAGAAATCTGGTATTGGAACCTTCTTTGTATTTTGTCAAATCTGCAACGAAAGTGTTCTTAAATCAAAAAACATATGCTGGGTCATCATCCTAGATTACCATAACACAAAATATATGGCAGAATGCGGGTTGGAGCAGGAGACGTACAATTCTCCTCCAAGGAGTTCAGTCACAAATTTAATGAACAGGTTTCAGAGTAGCAGCCGTGTTAATCTGTATCCGTAAAAAGAAAAGGAGTACTTGTGGCACCTTAGAGACTAACAAATTTATTAGAGCATAATATGCATCCGATGAAGTGAGCTGTAGCTCACGAAAGCTTATGCTCTAATAAATTCGTTAGTCTCTAAGGTGCCACAAGTACTCCTTTTGTTTTTAAATTTAATTAGTGCATTTTTTTTAAACAAGCATCATCAGCACGGAAGCTTGTTCTCTGTGATGGTGGTCAAAGCATGAAGATGCATATGAATGTTTAGCATATCCAGCACGTAAATACCTTGCAGTGCTGGCGACAAAAGTGCCATGCAAATGCCTTTTCTCACTTTGAACAAACTTGTTTCTCTTAACAATTGGCTGAACAAGAAGTAGGATTGAGTGGACTTGTAGGCTCTAAAGTTTTACATTGTTTTGTTATTGAGTGCAGTTATGTAACAAAAAAAAAATTACATTTGTAAGTTGCACTTTCTTGATAAAGAGATTGCACTACAGTAGTTGGATGAGATGAATTGAATACAATTCCTTTTGTCATTTTTACAATGCAAATATTCGTAATCAAAAGTAATATAATGTGAGCACTGTATACTTTGTATTCTGTGTTATAATTGAAATCAATATATTAGAAAAACATCCAAAATATTTAATTTTCAATTGGCATTCTATTGTTTAACAGTGCTATTATAAGTGTGATTAATCACAATTAATTTTTTAAATCACGATTAATTTTTTTGAGTTAATCACATGAGTTAATTGCAATTAATCAACAGCCCTAGTTTTTTCTAGAAAAAGGTAAGTGCTCTGTCACTAATAAGATGTTAACTAAGACATTATTGCTTGTTTCTTTTTTGGATCTAAGCATGAGGATTTTTTTCCCTTTCTGGAACCTGTTGGTCTACGTTATCAGTAAAGCTTATTGTATGCCTAATTACATGGAAGTTCAGGTTGATTTAAAAATACAAATGTTATTGGAGAAACAGTAGAGGCTTAGACTATTATTATTTTTAGTGTTCACTAAATCTCCAATGCTGTGTTTTTCTTTTGTACTGTAGTAGGTTCAAATCAACAGGCTTGAAAAGGTTAGGTAGCCACTTGGGATATTAAAAATGAAGTGCAAACCCCATTGCTAATATTCTAATAGCTACAAACAATGCATTTTTAAGTTGAGCTGTAGAAGGGAAAACAGCAATAGTTCATAATTGTGCTGTCCTCATCTGTCTCCTGAGGGGGAGAAAAAACTTTTAAATTGGTATATTTAAATGTGAGAAATCTAGGAGGTATTCAGAGGTATAAGTTGTTAGCTTCAGCCTTATGTTTGGTGTTAGCCAAAATGCAATTCAGGCAGTTGTCTTCTGTAGCCACTGTGTGACCTACCCAAGGGCAATCAAACTTTTTTTTTAAACCTAATTGGCTCGTGTTTAGTTTACTAAATGTCATCTGGACTCAGTAAAAAGCAAGTGACCTGCACTGAATTAGTATAATTGTAATGCAAACAGAACATCACATAGTTTTGGTCTCATACAGGAAAGGAGAAAGTTGGAAAGACTTTTCTATTTGATAAATAAAAACGGAAGATATGGGGAGCCAAATCTGGTTCAGACTTTCATTTCACCTTTTATGTAAAAAATTAAATAAATAATGTGCTGGATTTTTCAATATTGTTTTTTGTTTCAGAATTTCTTTCCCCCTTTTTCTGAAAGAATCTTCTTTATCTTGTATATGGAACATATGAAATCATGGCGCTAATTCTTTCACTATAAAAAAATGACATTGCCTGAAACAAATTCTTTTCTGCACTACTCAGGCTGTCAGGAATTTTGGTGTATTATTTTACCTTCGTTGCGACTCTGAGTTTGTAAGGTTGCTTTTAAATGCCATTATGCTGGTTTTGGATGATTCATATATAATGCGTTCTGTTACAGAGAGGTATTGGTTACTTCTACTAAGAGAACAAAGAGCTACAAAGTATTAGGGTTGCCAGATGTCCGGTTTTCAACCGGAATGCCCAGTCGAAAAGGGACCCTGGCGGCTCTGATCAGCACCACTGACCAGGCCGTTAAAAGTCCGGTTGGCGGTGCTGCAGGGCTAATGCAGGTTAATCCCTACTTGTCCTGGCTCTGCGCTGCACCCCGGAAGCAGCCAGCAGGCCCAGCTCCTAAGTGAGGGGGCCACGGGGCTCCGCGCACTGCCCCCATCCCGAGCACTGGCTCCACACTCCCCTTGGCTGGGAACCGTGGCCAGTGGGAACAGAAGGCGGTGCCTCTGGGCGAGAACAGCACGCGGAGCCTCGTGCCCCCTGCCACCTAGGAGCCGGACCTTCTGGCAGCTTCTGCAGCACAGGAAGGAGCCAGGATAAGCAGGGAGCCTGCCTTAGTCCCACTGCGCCGCTGACCGGAAGCCACCTGATATAAACTCGTGCCCCAACCCCAAGCCCCAACCTCTTATCCCAGTCCTGAGGCGCCCCCTCCCCCCAAAACCCTGAGTCCCCTCCTGCACCCTAAGCCCCTGCCTGAACCAACAGCTCCCTCCCGCACTTCAAATCCCTTGGCCCCAGCCTGGAGCCCCCTCCTGCACTCCAAAACTGTCATCCCTAGCCCCATCCCAAAACCCATACCACACCCCAACCCGCTTCTTCAACCCACAGCCCCTCCCACATTCCGAATCTCTCAGCGCCCCCCCCATCCTGGAGCCCCCTCCTGCATCCCAAACCCGTCACCCCCACCCACAGCCGAGAGCCTGTACCACACCCCAACCCTCTTCCTCAACCCACAGACCCTCCCACATTCCAAATCTCTCAGCCCCATCCTGGAGCCCACTCCTGCACCCCCAGATGGAGCCCTCACCCTCTCCTGCACCGCAACTCCCTGTCTCAGCTCGGAACCCGCACCCCCAGTTAGAGCCCTAACCCCCTTCTGCACCCCAAGCCCCTGCCCCAGCCCAGTGAAAGTGAGTGAAGGTTGGGAAGAGTGAGTCACTGAGGGAGGGGGAATGTAGTGAGCGGAGTGTGGGGCTTCAGGGAAGAGGTGGGGCAGGAGGCGGGGCCTTGGGGAAGGAGCGGGGCTAGGGTGTTTGGTTTTGTGCGATTGGAAAGTTGGCAACCCTACAAAGAATTGAAGTGTCGATTCTAATGATATCTTTGAATTTTAACTCTGGGACTTTGATCTTGTAATTAGATCATCCAATTTGATTAAAAAAGAGTGTTGTTTTAAAATGTAGGCTCAATTTGACATTGTATAATACTACTATGCATCACCAATGCTACCTTTTTCATTTGGTCCTTCAAAACGCAGTGGTCAAATTCTGCTTGTGCAACCCCATTGTCTGCACTGTGGCTTGCATGGGGTGGAAAAGGAGGACTGAATTTAACCTGTTAACTACATTTATTGTCAGGAAATGATGTAGATCAATCTTACATTAATCTAACAATAAGATGAATGAGCTGTAATTTAAATGTTTTGTGAGTTACAGGAGAAAATATTGATTAGTTACGGACAATTACTTATGGGTGTACAAGATGGGGAAAGGGCACTAGGGGCCTCTTTGGGTTTTTCCCCTTCCCCAGAATCTTCACTGGGAACACTCCCTCATCACTTGAAGAAGTAGAGAGGTTGGAGACATAGTTGTTTAATAATACCCAATCATTTTTTGTTATTGACTAAAATCTTTCTTAGCTAATTCTAGACTTACAGTGGTGAATAATGTAGTTTTAGCCCAGTTTAATTTTAGAAAAAAATATTAGAAATCCCTGTGCTTGAGCTCAAACATGTTAAAAGGTATTCTGGTTAATATTGGCAGAAGGAATCATAGAATCATAGAATAACAGAGTTGGAAGGGACCTCAGGAGGTCATCTAGTCCAACCCCCTGCTCAAAGCAGGACCAATCCCCAATTAAATCATCCCAGCCAGGGCTTTGTCAAGCCTGACCTTAAAAACTTCTAAGGAAGGAGATTCTACCACCTCCCTAGGTAATGCATTCCAGTACTTCACCACCCTCCTAGTGAAAAAGTTTTTCCTGATATCCAACCTAAACCTCCCCCACTGCAACTTGAGGCCATTACTCCTTGTCCTGTCCTCTTCTACCACTGAGAATAGTCTAGAACCATCCTCTCTGGAACCACCTCTCAGGTAGTTGAAAACAGCTATCAAATCCCCCCTCATTCTTCTCTTCCGCAGACTAAACAATCCCAGTTCCCTCAGCCTCTCCTCATAAGTCATGTGTTCCAGACCCCTAATCATTTTTGTTGCCCTTCGCTGGACTCTCTCCAATTTCTCCACATCCTTCTTGTAGTGTGGGGCCCAAAACTGGACACAGTACTCCAGATGAGGCCTCACCAATGTCGAATAGAGGGGAACGATCACGTCCCTCGATCTGCTGGCTATGCCCCTACTTATACATCCCAAAATGCCATTGGCCTTCTTGGCAACAAGGGCACACTGCTGACTCATATCCAGCTTCTCGTCCACTGTCACCCCTAGGTCCTTCTCTGCAGAACTGCTGCTGAGCCATTCGGTCCCTAGTCTGTAGCGGTGCATGGGATTCTTCCGTCCTAAGTGCAGGACTCTGTATTTGTCCTTGTTGAACCTCATCAGATTTCTTTTGGCCCAATCCTCTAATTTGTCTAGGGCCCTCTGTATCCTATCCCTACCCTCCAGCATATCTACCACTCCTCCCAGTTTAGTGTCATCTGCAAACTTGCTGAGGGTGCAATCCACACCATCCTCCAGATCATTTGTGAAGATATTGAACAAAACCGGCCCGAGGACCGACCCTTGGGCCACTTCACTTGATACCGGCTGCCAACTAGACATGGAGCCATTGATCACTACCCGTTGAGCCTGACAATCTAGCCAACTTTCTACCCACCTTATAGTGCATTCATCCAGCCCATACTTCTTTAACTTGCTGACAAGAATACTGTGGGAGACCTTGTCAAAAGCTTTGCTAAAGTCAAGAAACAATACATCCACTGCTTTCCCTTCATCCACAGAACCAGTTATCTCATCATAGAAGGCGATTAGATTAGTCAGGCATGACCTTCCCTTGGTGAATCCATGCTGACTGTTCCTGATCACTTTCCTCTCATGTAAGTGCTTCAGGATTGATTCTTTGAGGACCTGCTCCATGATTTTCCGGTGACTGAGGTGAGGCTGACTGGCCTGTAGTTCCCAGGATCCTCCTTCTTCCCTTTTTTAAAGATTGGCACTACATTAGCCTTTTTCCAGTCATCCGGGACTTCCCCCATTCGCCACAAGTTTTCAAAGATAATGGCCAATGGCTCTGCAATCACAGCCGCCAATTCCTTTAGCACTCTCGGATGCAACTCATCCGGCCCCGTGGACTTTTGCACGTCCAGCTTTTCTAAATAGTCCCTAACCACCTCTTTCTCCACAGAGGGCTGGCCATCTACTCCCCATGCTCTGTTGCCCAGCGCAGCAGTCTGGGAGCTGACCTTGTTAGTGAAGACAGAGGCAAAAAAAGCATTGAGTACATTAGCTTTTTCCACATCCTCTGTCACTAGGTTGCCTCCCTCATTCAGTAGGGGGCCCACACTTTCCTTGGCTTTCTTCTTGTTGCCAACATACCTGAAGAAACCCTTCTTGTTACTCTTGACATCTCTTGCTAGATGCAGCTCCAGGTGCGATTTGGCCCTCCTGATTTCATTCCTACATGCCCGAGCAATATTTTTATACTCTTCCCTGGTCATATGGACATAAGGGCAGGCACAGTGTATGTAACTCCTTAACTCATTTTAAAAACTAACTAGATTTCATATTTATATTATCTCTTTACTTATCACTGTTTATGCTGTTTGCTTACGTTTTGTATTTTTTCACAGCTTGGACAAAGCAAATAGATGAGTGGTTTTACTTTTGTTTGTTGTTAGCTTTTAGTCATCTGTCTGTATATCTGCTCCTTTTTGTTGTTATATCCTATTTCACCTCTTCATTCCACCAGAGATGCCACTTCTTATATTTTCTCTCCTAATATTTTCAATATCTTCTTTCATTTGGCCTCTATGCTTAGAATGGCCTGCATATTCTGTCCCTGACATTCTTCTCTCCACTTAAATCCATCCTGGAAATCTTCTTTTGTAAGCCTTCAAACATTATGGGCTCTTCTTCGAATATATGTTTCTATGTGTGCTCCGCCATAGGGTGTGCATGTGTCCATACACTCTTGACTGGAAATTTAAATTAGTAGTATCTGCAGGTCCGTGCCTGTGCACTATACAGCCTCATATTTCAGCAAAGGTGTATAGGAAGGAGTGGATGCACTGTCTCTCCAGTTCTTTCTCAACTGCCTGCAGCTCAAGGTGGAGAAACTGCACTGTCTGCTGCTTCGTAGAAGCTTTTCTTTCCTTTCCTTTCTCCTTTTTGTGTTTTAATATTTAGTTTTTAATTTATTCATTTAATTTTGGCACAGATTTGTGCTTAAGGGAGGGGTAATATCCCTCTTCCCCCGGTCTCCTGCTGGGACTGATTTCTTGGTTCCTCTGCTTAGCAGTCTAATTTCTAGGGTATGCCAAAGTCTCAGGATTCAGACCCTGCCAGACCTGCCATAGGATTTTCCCCTGAAGTGATGGGCACTCCAGCTGTCTCTGATGTCTTGGAAACTCATATGTCCTGTCCAAGGGCAAGGTTTGCACAGGGTTTAAAAGCAGATCTTGCAAAGAGAAGAAAGGTGAGATTGAAGCTCCTCCTGATGGAGTGCTCCCTAAGGCCTGTGGGGTCCGAGTTTCTCCTCCCTGACCCCAGCCCTCCACATCAGCCTCATCCTCTCAAGCTGGAGAGGTTTTAGTTGGGGGCTGAAGGTGATGGCTAGTGGCGTTCTGTTATTTTCTTTGTTGGGCCTGTCCTGTAGTAGGTGACTTCTGGGTACTCTTCTGGCTCTGTCAATCTTCCTGAAAACACCATCCTCGCCACTATGTTTGCTTATTGAGAGCCTTTCAATCTTTGCCCACCTATCATGGCTGGATTCCTTAAGGGCTTCTCTAATTTATTTCCTCATGTCCGGAACCCGAAACCTCCATGGGACTTCAATCAGATCCTCAGCACCTTAAGGAACCCCTCATTTGAATTTATGGGTACCTGTTTTTTCCTTCATCTGTTCCTGAAGATTTTCATTTCATTTCAAGATGGTAGTCATCACCTCAGACAGAAGGGTGGGAGAATTTGGAGCACCGGTGGCCAACTGGCCACCCACTACCTTCTACCATGACCAGTACATGCTGTGTCCCCATCCTCAATTTCTGCCAAAGGTCTTGTTGGACTTTCATATCAATCATGATATTCATTTGCTGATATATTATCCTGAGCCCCATGCCTTGAGAGAAGAGGATCATCACTACACCTTAGACAGACAATTGCCTTCTATCTGGATAGGTCAAGAACCTCTAGGGCTTCCTCTGACTGTTTGTATCCTTCACTGAAACAATGAAGGGACAGTGAGTTTCCACTCAGAGACTATCCAAGTGGGTTTCAGATTGCATCCTAGCCTGCTTTGAAGCCACTGGGGTGCATCATCCTGCTAGACTGTTAGCCTACTCTATCAGGGCTCAGTCTTCTTCTATACCCCGTCTTAAGGATGTTCCTGTAGAGGAAATTTACAGGGCTGCAACTAGTCCTCAGTTCACATGTTCTCCAAGCATTGTACTGTCCTACCTGTGTCCAAGAAGGACATGATCTTTGGTGATGCTGTCCTTCGAACTATCTTAGATCTGTTTCCTCAGCATCTGCCTCCACATTGAGTTACTGCTTGGGAGAGTTCTTTGGTGGAGCACCATAGGAACAGATAATATACTCACAGAAGGAGAAGTTACTTACCTGTACAGTAACTGGAGTTCTTTGAGATTTTTTTTGTTATGCGTGTTCCACTTCCTCCACTCCTTCCCCTCTGCTGCAGTATCTTCTAGGCTCTGTAGTTGAGAGGGAACTGGCACGATGGCGGTCTGCTCCTCCTTATATACAATCACACTGGAGCATGATGATGTATAGTGTGCAAGCATGGCCCTGTGGACACTGCTAATTTAAAGCTCCAGTTCAGAGCACATGGGCGTGTGTGCATCCTATGGTGGAGCACCCGTAGCGACAAAACAACTCAAAGAACTCAATAGATAATGAAACTCTCCTTCAAACCAGTTTTGTAGATTTTGTCAATTTCAACTTCAGTTGTGTGAGAATAACATAGTCAAATTGTCATGATAGTCAAGTTAAATGAATCCCTAGAACTCTGATAACTGAGCATTTCCACAAAGACACAGTCATGTTAACTTTGTTCATTGCTATGGCAGAAGCTTAACATTCACTAGCTAAGTAGTTAAAATACAGTATTTTCTCACATAACATATTGGGGTAGATTGATTTAAATCAAAGTCATTTAAATCAGCAAGCAGGAAACTTTGATTTAAGTCATCTATTTTAATTGTGGTTTGCTTTTGTAGTTTTTAATTATTTTCCCAAGCAAAGGTTGAATCTCATTGGTTGGTAACCATTAAAACATGTTAATTTGCAACTAAATATAGCTGATACGCTAGAGGTGGTTCTTTTTGCTAACCAGGAGGACACACTAGATTTGTGCACATTTGTTTAAGCAGAGATGTAGCTTAACATACATTTTTCAGATTCTTAATTTTTGCTTTTGTATTATGTTAGAAAATGGAGAATAATGCATTTCTTTATTGGATGACTATTACTTTTTTAATCATAATTTGTGTTAAAATCTCTTTGGAAATTCAAATTCAATTTAAAGTGCACAAAAGCGACATTTTAATTTCTTTATTTAACAAAACTATCTTAAATGTGCTGGAAACATAGGGAAAAAAGTTTACCAAAATATTCATCAGAACATGTTGTTTTGCATTTAAAATTGATTCATTAAAACAAAGGAAATATTATTTGTAGTTAGTGAATTGAGCTAATTGTTTTCTGCTCACTATATCCTTCAAAATTTTAGAACTGGTAGATCCCATCCTCTCACATCTCATTTTTATTGATAGATTGTAAGAGGAAAACAAGCTCTTCTTCTTTTTCAACTCCCACTTGGTTTCTTAACTTTGAATGAACTTAGTCACTGAACTGAACTAGCTGAATAAACGGAAAATATTCTCTGTGCATTTGCAGAAGAGAGGCTTCTGCTATCAAAAGCTGGTTAGCACTTCAGCAAACTTTTGTTCCAGATTTTTAGCCAATAACTTCCACCTGTTCAGTGGTCTGACTTTCTTAAAAACTTGGTGGCAAACATGTACTGCTTAATATTTTTATGTGTGTTTTAATTTAAATGATTTTAATAAGTTTAGGTCTTAACATAAGTTTTCAATTTCAAAATTAATTTTAAATTAGTTTATATGAAAACTCCCTGCATTTAATTTAAATAAAAATCAAATTTAAATAAAATAATTCAGTTTAAATAAAAAACCCAATACTTAGTTGTTTACAAAAATCAATTTTTATCCACCCTGTAAAGTGCCACTCTTATTCTTTTTTTGCCTTTTTTAACAACTACAATTGTAAATATACTTTTTCCACTTAAGTCCAGTACGTATCATGTGAATGTAGCTTATTTCTGAATGTAATGATTGCTTGCCTTTCTGAAAAATTATAGAAGAGGTCTTTTTAAAGTAGGTGATCACATTTTTTAAAAAATTGTTGGGTTTTTTGGACTGTTTCACACATACATTGGTGAGTTTATTCTCATCACCATATAAGGATTGTGATCTGATCCTGTTGTCTTGGAGCCTCTCTATATATAAACATATCCCAAGAATGCCGTTGAAGCAGAAGGGGAGTAAAGTAGTGCTGGTCAAAAAATTTTCATCCATTTTTTTTTACAGGAAGCTGTTTTAATCAAAATTGAAATATTTTGAAAAATGCATCAATTTCAACAAAAATCCCAATGGAAAAATATTTTGTTTCAAAAAATTCTTGTTTTGATGAATTCTGAAAAATCATTTTGGGAAATTCCCAAAATTTAATTTTGAATGTTACATTTTTAAAATATTTTAATATTTTCATTATTTTTGTATTACTCCGCTACATCAGTAGTAGTCATAATATGCACTACTTGTCAGAATGTGCACAAGCATGTCATAATGTGCGTTGATACTTCTGACTGCCATAATGTGACACAAAAAACCCAGAATTTTAAAATTATTTTTATTTAAAAAATCATTTTGTTTTATTACACTGTTTCATTCTAGAAAAGAAGAGAAGCTGTTTCAATCAGCATCTGCCCTTAATGATTAAAAAAATTAAATTAAATTAAAACTACTGATGTTATGAAATAATGTAAAAATAATATAAAATGAAGTAAACCCTCATAAAATAAATTCTGAGTTTTGACCCCCACCCCCAATGCTTCAGATCACTGTGTGGCCAAGGAAGAGAAGGGTCATCAAGATGGTGCTTCTACAAAACAAGTATTATGCTGCATCCATATTTTAAGAATCTTTTCCCTAGCCATGTGATTAATAAGAAAATGATGAAAAGGGTTAGGAGTTGAGGGTTGTTAACTTCCCTTGCAGTCGAACTCTCAATTTACAACAAGTCATGTCACAGGATTTAGGCTACATTTGCTTTCTGGTTTTAAAGGAAAATAAAGGTCTGGTCTACACTATGAAATTAGGTCGGTACAACTACATTGCTCAGGGGTATGAAAAAATCCACACCCCTAAGTGGCGCAGTTAAATCGACCTAACCTCCATATAGACCAGTGTTAGGTCAATGGGAGAATTCTTCCAGTGACCAAACTACTGCCTCTTGGGGGAGGGGGTAAGACTATGTAAACGAACAGGACAAGCCCTCCCGTTAGCATAGGTAGTGTCTACACTGAAGCACGACAGCTTGTGTAGACAAGCCCAAAGGAATACATTTAGTACAGTTTATGTTTCAGAGTAACAACCGTGTTAGTCTGTATTCGCAAAAAGAAAAGGAGTACTTGCGGCACCTTAGAGACTAACCAGTTTATTTGAGCATAAGCTTTCATGAGCTACAGCTCACTTCATCGGATGCATACTGTGGAAAATACAGAAGATGTTTGTTTTTATACACGCAAATCATGACAAAAAGGGTGTTTATCACTACAAAAGGTTTTCTCTCCCCCCACCCCACTCTCCTGCTGGTAATAGCTTATCTAAAGTGATCACTCTCCTTACAATGTGTATGATAATCAAGGTGGGCCATTTCCAGCACAAATCCAAAAAGAAAAGGAGTACTTGTGGCACCTTAGAGACTAACCAATTTATTTGAGCATAAGCTTTCGTGAGCTACAGCTCACTTCATCGGATGCATACTGTGGAAAGTGTAGAAGATCTTTTTATACAAGATAAAAAAAAATAGATAAGCTATTACCAACAGGAGAGTGGGTTTGTTTTGGGGGGGGGGGGGTACTGTACTTTTTGGAAAGCTGTACTTTTTGGAAAGACATTGTCACCTGTACCTATAGTAGTGAATTTCCTTGCCTTGAAAATCTGTCATGTCACTGACAAAATAAGTGTCTGGGTGTACTTGCATAATTGCAGACAACTCTATTAGAGGTTTTGTAAACACTTGATAGCCCTTTATAGAATCATAGAATCATGGGGTTGGAAGGGACTGCAAGGGTCATCGAGACTAACCCCCTGCCAAGATGCAGGATTATACCATCCAAGACAGATGGCTAGCCAGCCTCCTTTTGAAACCCTTCAGTGAAGAAGCTTCCACTACCTCCTGAGGTGTCTGTTCCATTGTTCTACTATTCTTACAGTTTAGGAAGTTTTTCCTGAGATTTAATCTAAATCTGCTATTCTGTAGTGTGAACCCATTGCCTCTTGTCCTGCCCTCTGTGGCAAAAGAGAACAACATTTCTTCATCATTTTTTATGGCAGCCTTTCAAGTATCTGAAGACCGCTATCATATCCCACCCCCCTTAATCTCCTTTTTTCCAAACTAAACATACCCAGTTTCTTCAGCCTTTGCTCATATGGCTTGCATTCCATCCCTTTGATCATCTTTGTCGTTCACTTCTGGATCCTTTCCAGTTTCTCCACATCCTTTCTATACATTGATGACCAAAATTGAACACAGTACTCCAGCTGAGACCTAACCAGCGCCGAGTAGAATAGTACTATTACTTCCCCTGACTTGCATGCTATGTGTCTGATAATGCAACCTAAATTTGCATTTGCTTTTTTGCAACAGCATCACATTGCTGACTCATGTTGAGGTTGTGATCCACCACATCTCCCAGATCCTTGTAGCAGTGTTGCTGCCAAGCCAATTATCCCCCATTCTGTATTTGTGTGTTTGGTTTTTCTTCCCTGAGTGTAGCACCTTATATTTATCTTTGCTGAATTTCATTTTGTTGTTTATACAAAATGTTTGTACAGTTCTCCAATTTATCCAGACCTCTCTGAATTTTAGTTCTATCCTCTAAAGTATTGGGAGTCCCCACTAGCTTTGTGTCACCTGGAAACTTGATCAGTATGTTCTATATACCTACATCTTGGTAATTAATAAAGATGTTAAATAACACAGAACAGATCCCTGTGGAACCCCACTTGAGACCTCCCTCCAATCCGACATCATTCCATTAATAGTTACTCATTGTTTGCGGTTGTTTACCCAATTATGTATCCACTTAATGGTAGTTCTGTCGAGCCAGCGTTTCTCCAGCTTACTTATCAGAATATCATGTGGAACTGTGTCAAAAGCCTTGCTGAAGTCCAAGTATATTATGTGTACCACATTTTCCCCCGTCCACCAAAATCAGTTACCCTGTCAAAGAAGGAAATCAAGCTGGTTTGGCATGATTTGTTCTTATAGAGTTCTTTGTAATAACAGAGTATAACACAGTTTCACTGTGGAGAGAGGAATGCTCTTAATCAGTTCTTTGTCTGTCACTGTATTACCTTGAAGACTATGGTCTTGTATAACTTTCATTATTTCTGTCATTTAGGTTCCAGTTCAAAATAGTATTAGCTGCCTAAACTTGATTCTTAAGTAGCATCAAAGTGATTTTGTGTTTTCTAAATCTGATTAGAGAACAGGGCAATTGGCAGCATTGTCTAAGCATCTTCTATTTTTTGTTGACTGTAAATACAAGGTAGTTATGTATCCTTTCCGTCTGAGAACTTTTCACTTTCATGTGGCTCAACAGAGTGCAGGATTTTGCAAGGTCTTACAGTAGTAGGGAGCTGCATTATCCTACTTACAATCTTGGAATCACTCTGAGAGCAGGTGTCCCCTGACACTATCATAGTGAAGTTTTATATTACAAAAGTATGTGAAAATCAGCAGCACATACAAAAATATCTTGTAAGTCTGCAATCCAGTGAAACTTTTGGTAGAAGAATCAAAGGACTACATCAGATTTCTTGCATCTAAAGTTAAAATATTTTAATTTCATTACTGCTTCAAAAACTCCTTTAGTTCTCCTCATTCAGTTTTAGGATTAAGTTGGTTCACTTTTCAGCGTAGCAACAACAAATTTATCTGTAACTGGTTTTAAGTTGCTTCTTGGTGGCTATTCTTATTGTTGGACTTGCTATGAAATAGTGCTGAATTTTGAAGCTCATTTCAGTTCTGTTAAGGATAATTTTTTCCATGTAAGACACACTGCTCTCATTCACTGTTGTGTTGTAACTCCATTTGGCAGGGTTCTTGTTGATGGTTTTGTCTTTTTCATTCTTGATTACTGTAATGCTATATTAACTTGTAATTGACAGACAAAATGGTATATATAATCTTTACAGATTGTTAAATAATTACATGATTTTATACCTCCTGTGGGTTATTTGTAATTTATTATTATTATTATATGCAGCTAAAAACCTTTCCACATCAAAGTTGATTGCCTGTATGTTCCAGACCTTTACGTGGTTACCTTAGGGCAGTTTCCTTTACTTTCCTATCTTTAGCAACATGGAATAATTTCCCTGTTGCCTTTTATCCAGGTTCCTTCATTATTTAGCTTTGAAAATTTTAGGTTGGTTTTTTTAAGGAGCTTATTGATGTTAAATTCTGTTTTTCCTTTCTGAAAGTCATTCACAAGTAGCAACAGCACTACTATACCAGTTAATGTAAATCTAAGTTACTTGATGATGTGTGAAATAGTGAGGACTAGATTGTGATCTGTACTTTGCTGCAATCTCATTGACTTCAAGGAATGTTTATATCATTGTAACTGAGCTTGGATTTTGGCCCGGTATGTCCCGAAACCAAAAAGGAAGCATGATTTAAAATATAACGGTGTAGTTAAATGGCAAAGTTCAAAATGTTTTTAAGCTAGATATACCTTTTAGAAAATGGAAATCCAGCCCAAATGAAATCAATAGAAAGGATAATAAATTGTGCTATTTTAAATATAAGATGAAAATATAGAAGTTGAAATCTGAAGAACAAATAGCCAAAGACATGCTAATGCAAACAGACAAACTAATACAAACAAACAATAAAATATCAAGGAATTATTTAAGTATATTGAAAGAAGCATCCTTGGGAGAGACAGGGCATGCCTACCCTTGCAGATGTAGAGCTCTTTGAGTGAAACCAGCCTTCGTAGAGCGCATTAGGGAAAGTACTGCAGTCTGTCCATATTGACCACTTCAAGAGCACTCGCATGGCCACATTTGCGGCACTTATGGCAGCATTGGGAGCAGTGCATTATGGGCAGCTATCCCAGCATGCAAGTGGCTGCAACGTGCTTTTCAAACTGGCGGGAGGAGAGGGGTGGGGTGGAGTGGAGTGTGATAGGGAGTGTGTGTTGTGTATGTGGGGGGAGAGAGAATGGGTTTTTGGTGGGGGGCTGAGAACATGTCAGCGTGCTGTCTTGTAAGTTCAGACAGCAGCAGACCCCTCTTGCCCCCCTGCCTCTCTCTCCCACACACAGCATTCTGCAATAATGGCTTGCTTTGTCTTGGAGCAGATAAGCAGCTGGCTGTCAGAAATGGAGATTTCAAAGGGCATTTTCGCATTCCTGCAGCCGATTCCAAACAATGAGAAGAGTGGCCACTTAAGGGCATTATGGGACGTTTCTGGAGGCTGATCAGAGTGCAGTAAAGCAACACCTCGTTCACACTGGCGCCACAGCGCTCCAGCGAGGGCACAGCAAACGTTATTCCACTTGCCGAGGTGGAGTACCAGCAGCGCTGTAGCCACAGAGTCAGAGTGCTCTACGTGCCTTGCCAGTGTGGACGGGTAGTGAGCTACTGTGCCCGGGGCTCCTTTATTGCACTGTAACTCGCAAGTGTAGCCAAGTTCTCAGTTTTCAGAGTAACAGCCGTGTTAGTCTGTATTCGCAAAAAGAAAAGGAGTACTTGTGGCACCTTAGAGACTAACCAATTTATTTGAGCATAAGCTTTCGTGAACTACAGCTCACTTCATTGGATGTTCTCAGTGGATCTGCTGGTTTTCCAGGTTGTAAAGAGAGGAATTAAGGAAGAAAAAGACATTAAAGAAATCATTTAACTTCTCTACTTAAGACTTAACCAAAGAGGAGGATGGGGCAATTCCAGGCGTAATCTTTTCAGGTAATAAAGATGGCATGCTGTCAGAGATCAAGGTGTCAAAAAAGGAGTTGAGGCACATTGATAAAGAGCAAAAAGTCACCAGGCCCAAGTGATATTTCTGTGCTGGAACTGGTGGTGTTCAACCCTTTTCCACATCATTAAATATATTAAATAGTGAGGTGGAAAAATTGCACGTTATAAAATTGTTTGTCAATCAAGAGCAGTAGCTTGGACTTTGCCTGACTGGTGAATTGCTGCTACTCTGGTAAGTTCTGCCCCTTAAGTCGTGAAAGCAGCTTTGTCCCAGATTCCTGCCAGAACCGGAAAGTTGAGCCAGGGTCTGGGGTTTCAAAATATGATATACTTACTAAAAAATTAATAAAAACAAACAAAATTTACTTGTTATTTTAGAAAATAGGCTATTTCATGTCATCCACACTGGGCATTATAATGAGACCTACTGCAAGCAGAATCATATTGGTAATATTGTTTTGAAATTTAAAAGAAATTTGTTGTGATTCCAGTTAAAATATCACATTTAGCAGTAGGAGCAAGTTACATATGAAACTTTGACTGCAGTTGTGTTACAACTGGCAGCATAAAAGAAGGTGAAGGTTGATTCTGTACAGTAGTTTTACAACTGCACTATTACAGTTACTGTTGCAAAATGTTTGAGATCAATATCTTTACATTCTTGACTTATTGTAACACTGTCAAAACGTTATGAATTTACTGGCAATAACTAAGTGTGTAGCTCAATATAAATTGTTTATCCTTTAATAACCCATCTTTGCTCTTAATCATGTGACTATTGTTTCCATTATCTTTATTTCCTTTTCCCTGTGTCTATTGCTTTATTACTTTACCATCTTAAGTACATCATGTTTTGCTTTAAACAGCATCCAAAGTTCATCATTCCAAAGAGAAGCTTACAGTAGTTAATGGGTATTAAACTACTAGTAACAGTTGTAAAAAAAACCCCCAAAACTCTGCTACTAGTGTTAAGGTTACATATTTTTGTCATTCTAAAGCAACTGGAGTACAGTTTTGATACCATACCATGTTGTTTCATTTGTATGTTTTGTCATTTGTTACATTTAAAAAAATGTTCAAAAAGCACAAACAAGTAATTTAACGTATAAACTCAATTTTATATACATTTTTCCCCTCAGAAACATTTTAAAAAAATCTGCATTTATGTTCACTTGTTTCACTCTGCAACCTGTGTCTCCACTAAACTTTTTTTCCTCTTTATATTCCATTGAAACCATTGGTGGAGCTATCTTTAAGTGGGCAGGTGTTCTTGCTCGGGATCCTGATGTAGGATCAAGGCCTGATGAAGTATTCTGAATTTCATTCATCTTCAGTTGTAAACAGACAAGTGTAGTTTTTTGTCCTTTTTATTTCCTGGATGTGGTTTTGATTTAGGATGAAAACAATTCTGGGGAATACTTACATTAAATATAGAGGATTTTACTAAAGTCTTAAATGTTATAAAACCTATATTTTGAGCTAAATTATTTGATACTGTCCTTTTTAAATATAAAGTGACATAACAGGAAGCCAGAAAACTCTCAAAAAGAAGCATCTTTCATCATGAGAAAATAGTGACTTAGTTTAATCAGTATTGGCATCTGTGACGCTAATGGAGTGAAAGTCTTCTGCAAGAGGAAAACAGTTTTTATTCTGCTTTGATAATGATTTAATTTGCAGAGGAAAATATGGTAATTTATTTCAAAAATTTGTTTAAAAATATTTTTCTTGACTTCTAAATCATATTAAAGGAGGTTAAAAACTGATTTGTGATCTTACACTGATAACTACGTATAGGTGTCAGAGTAGCAGCCGTGTTACTGCTTTTCTTTTTGTGAATACAGACTACTTGTGGCACCTTACAGACTAACAAATTTATTTAAGCATAAGCTTTCGTGAGCATCCGATGAAGTGAGCTGTAGCTCACGAAAGCTTATGCTCAAATAAATTTGTTAGTCTAAGGTGCCACAAGTCCTCCTTTTCTTTTTGATAACTACTTAGTGTCTTACACACCTTGAGAGTGACTCAGAAATGCCAGTTTTTTTGGTTTTTTTTAAATGTCTTTCCCAGTTTATTCATGGTATTTTGTCATCTTTCAGATTGCAGAGAAATTAGCATAGTTTTTCTTAGCCTTTTGGAAAAGTTGAAGTTTATGGAGAGTTTTTACAACATCTCAGAATAATGTATTGCAATAAACTTAAGGAAGTTTACAGAAACATTACTGTTCACTGTCTATTTGAGGCTATGGGCCGGAAACAATAGGCATTTAAGTCAATGGAAAATTTCTCATTGACTTCATGGCTATTGGATCAGGCTCCAAATGAGCATTGGCAGTAGTTAAGTGATAAATGGTAACTATGAACTTTCATATTAAGTTCAAACCACAGATCTCAGTTCAAGGCAACCCTAGACTTTTGACAAAAAGGAGTAGTCATTTAATCATCAAGGTAGTTATGGCAGTATTTTGTTCCAAGTTAAAAAATGCCACCTGTATCCATGGGAGGAGGGGGGAGGGAGGATGTTTGTTTGATTGAACTAAAATCAATTATGCTCAACCTCCTGGATTTGGAGGGAGAGAGCTGAGAGCAAGAGTGAGCCCTTTCTCGGTACATGGAGGAATATGCTGGGAGGAGGAAAGGGGTATCTCCACCTTCCATTGCCTGGCTGGGGGGCATAGAGGAGTCTATTAGTTATTACTCCCTCCTCCTCTATACATTTAAAACCTGCCTGGACTTTCAGGAACCATCTTGCTTTATGGCTGTCCTATCCTCCCTGCCTGTTGTTGCTGTGATTCCAGGATGTTGTGGGTCTGACCAATCATCTGGGAATGTGTTCCCTATTGGGTCAAATTGGCAGAGATATAGTGGGTTTTTCACCTTCTTAGCATTATGAAAGTCCTGTCAGGTAAAAGGAGTAGGAATGGGAAGTTAATAAGAGATAATACTGGCAATGTTTTGTTGTCATAGCCTGCGGCTGGTGTCCAGTGTGGATAAAAGCTAAAAAGGGATAGCTCCCAGAGGTAAATGAGACCCAGGATTTGCTAGTGCCTGTAAAGAGAAAGGGAGACTTGAAGGCTTTGCAGATGGAGGTCCCTGTTGATACCATCTATCCCCTTTGTGGGAGTGAAGGCAAGGGGATTCAAAAGTAAGCTGATTCTAGGGGAAGATGGAAGAGGATGTTCCCCAAGTTATTGATTTATATGGTGGGAACCCTGTAACACCACACTGGACCCAGTTAAATGAGCAGTATGTGAGAGGGGGTGGGCATGTACACTCTGCGCTTTTGTTAAGTTAATAACGCTGCACTCTGATGCTTAAATCCATTCCCATGTCTTTCATTCCCCTGCATTTCCTGATCAAAGGTCATCATGACCTTTCATGACCTTGATGAGGAATTTTCTTCTTGCTTTCTTTACTCAAACCTTTGATATAACATGTGTCCTTCAATATTATCAGTCCTTATTTTGTTTCTAATAAGTTAGATAAATGAGTGGTCAGCTACAGATATCTGGAGCAAGAGTCATCCATGGGTGAAAAGAAAAGGAGTACTTGTGGCACCTTAAAGACTAACAAATTTATTTGAGCATAAGCTTTCGTGAGCTACAGCTCACTTCATCGGATGCATAAATTTGTTAGTCTAAGGTGCCATAAGTACTCCTTTTCTTTTTGCGAATACAGACTAACACGGCTGCTACTCTGAAACCCATCCATGGGTGGTTAGGTTAGCCTTGATTGTGTATTCTCTAGAGACACTCTTAAGTAATCTATTTTGAAGTTATATGATTCTTGCTTTTTTTTTTTTAAAGGTATTAGTGTTCTAGTTAAGCAAGGTACACTGTATTTGATGAGCTTGGATATTTCAGATATTTAATTCAATAGAAATTGTTGCTCAGCTTTTCTCATGCAAAATGAATAGATCGGCTCAACCAGACCATCTCCCCTTGTCACCTCTGTTAGAAGAGTGTGAGTGAGAGAGAGAGAGAGAGAGAGATCTATATCTCTTGGGCCTGGTCTACACAGGGGGCGGGAAATTGATCTAAGATACGCAACTTCAGCTACGAGAATAGCATAGCTGAAGTCGACGTATCTTAGATAGACTTAGAATCACTTACTTCACGTCCTCGCGGCGCAGGATTGACGACCATCACTCCCCTGTTGACTCCGCTTCCGCCTCTCACCGTGGTGGAGTTCCGGAGTCAACAGCAGAGTGATCGGGGATCGATATATCGTGTCTACACTAGACGTGATAAATCGATCCCTGATAGATCGATCACTACCCGCCGATCCAGTGGGTAGTGTAGACATACCCTTGGACTTTTCAGGAGGCAAACTTCCTTTCTTTCCTGAAAGGTTGCTCTCTGCACTCCATGGCCAGCTGGTAATTAGTTGCATTCTCTCCCTCATTCTTGCATGTAACATTTATGTGCTCTGAAATACAAAAAACGTTATATAATCCACCCTTTTCTCCTACCCCTATAGTCTGTTTCTCTGCCACACCTGGTTTCTGTTGCTAAATATATTACCACCAGCTTAGAGATTGCTGCAGCATCATTTTGCACTGAAGGTGCGACAAGGCTCCATGACATGGGTCCCAAAGAAGAAAATGGGTACAATTTTAAAATGTTAGTGTGCTGAGTGCCCCTTTTAGCCTGGTTATTAGGGGGTCACATTTCTAAAGCTGATGGAATTTCACTAAATTCCTTTGTGGGTCTCCTTTAAGGGAAAACTGTTACAGTATCTCAGATGACAATTATTTAAAGGCAATTGATTTTTTTTCTCAAGTGATTCAGCATTTCCATAAGAATGTTATATCTGCTTATTTTTGGAAGTTTGTTGACTAAAGTGAAAATGTATTTAGTGTAAGTAGGCAATACCAAAACAGCTAAAAGAAAAGTAACTTCACATATTGCCTAAGGATACCTTGCTCCTACCAGTCCTTGTGACTCATTGTTCCTTTCAGAAAGGCTTATATTCCTGTAAATTCGACCTGGCAAAATGTCTCACATCACCACCAATATAAAAAAATGACAAAACAACCAAGATGTAGAAAAATGACTGCCAGACACCTTCAATAACATTCCAACTGTACTGGAGAAAGTGACAAGAAAAAGCAAACTGAAACCGAGGGTATGTCTACATTGCAGCTGGGAGAGTGCTTCCCAGTCCTGGTAGTAAGACATGCATTAGCTTGGTTTGAGGTAGTGTGATAAATAGTCTGCATGTTTTGGCACCAGTGGAGGCTTCGGCTAACCACCTGAGCTTAGACCAGGGGTGGGCAAACTTTTTGGCCTGAGGGCCACATCTGGGTATGGAAATTGTATGGCGGACCATGAATGCTCATGAAATTGGGGGTTGGGATGCAGGAGGGGGTGAGGACTCCAGCTGAGGGTGTGGGCTCTATGCAGGGAGTTGGGGGTGCATGAAAGTGGGCTCCGGGCTGGGGGGGTTTGGAGTGTGGGAGGGGGCTCTGGGCTGGGGCACGGGGTTGGGATGTGGGGGGGGTGATGAGGGCTCTGGCTGGGGGTGTGGGCTCTGGTGTGGAGCAGGGGATGAGGGATTTGGGGGGCAGGAGGATGCTCCGGGCTGGGACTGAGGGGTTCGAAGGGTGGGAGGGGGGTCAGGGCTGGGGCAGGGGGTTGAGGTGTGGGAGAAGGTCAGAGGTGTAGGCTCTGGGTGGCGCTTACCTCAAGCAGCTCCCGGAAGCAGCGGCATGTCCCCTCTCCATGGTTCCTGGCCAATGGGAGCTGCAGAGCTGGTGCTTGGGGTGGACACAGCGTGCGGAGCCTCCTGGCTGCCCCTATGTGTAGGAGCTGGAGGGGGGACATGCCGCTGTTTTCGGGAGCTGTGCAGAGCGGGGCAAGCTCCTGACCTCATTCCCTGGCGGGAACTCGAGGGCCAGATTAAAAGGTCTGACGGGCTGGATGCAGCCTGCAGGCCATTGTTTGCCCATCCCTGGCTTAGACTCAGAGGGTCCAGTGTGCTTGAGAGCCTGAGCTTCTGCCTGAGTAGCAATATCCATGCTGCTATTTTTAGTGCACTAACTGGGCTGGGAGGCTTGCTCCCAGCTGCAGTGTAGACGTACCCCAAAAGGCTCTATGGCAGTCACCCAGCATTCAAGCCCAAACAATATACCTAACCTACTCTCAGAGCAGAAAAAGCAGAAAGGTGCAGTTCCTTTGCTAAACTTCTGCTGGGTATGTGATGTGTTCTTAGGTTGTGTGAAATTTGCAGGCGTGTCACCCTGAATGAAAGGAAGAATAAGCCACAAAAATTTTTGGAGGAAGAAATTCCACGTGATCTATGAGGGTTCTCATTTTTCTTGTGGCATATCCTAATTCTACTAATTACATTACCTTGATTATCATACACATTGTAAGGAGAGTGATCACTTTAGATAAGCTATTACCAGCTGGAGAGTGGGGTGGGAGGAGATAAAACCTTTTGTAGTGATAAACACCCATTTTTTTATGGTTTGTGTGTATAAAAACATCTTCTGTATTTTCCACAGTATGCATCCGATGAAGTGAGCTGTAGCTCACGAAAGCTTATGCTCAAATAAATTGGTTAGTCTCTAAGGTGCCACAAATACTCCTTTTCTTTTTATTATCACACCAGTAAAATCATCCATAAAAGAAACTTTGCTAAAAAATGTTTTCAGTCTGGACTTCACTTATATTGCTGGTATACTAAATATAATCAAAGGAAAAATCAGATGCATATCCATCCTCTCTATTAGGACTAAATCCTCAGCTCAGCACAAGGCTAACTAGATGTTCTGGGCAGTTGTGTAGGGGGGCAGAAGAGATCCGACTCAGTCATGTCAAAGGCTAGTTCAGTCCAATTGCTGTAGTAGCAAGTCAGTATGCAACTCTGCATAGCGGTGTATCCTCTGGACTTGTCCTGCACCTCCCGCATTATACATTGTTGATTGGGGAGAGCCTGTCTAATCCTCCACAAATCCTGATTTCATAGCTGGGGGCCAGAATTTGCCCTAAAGCACTGTAAGAAAAGATATTCCTAAATATCTTCTATTTGTAGATCAGAACTGGAAGCATAAAACTGGAAAGTTGAGGACAGGATGGAGTCTCTTTTAAAGACAAGACAAAGGAAATCACAGATTAAGTTGAAAAGTAAGACTAACTTAAACTCAATGGTTTGTACTCTGACATCTCTTAGCCTGTAAAAGAGAATATCTGGAAGGATGCTTTCATGATTAAAACTCAAGACTAGGAGTCAGTTGACCTGAGTTTTATTTCTACCTCTGCCCTGTATTTTCTTTGAAACCTGGCTGGGCAAGTCACTTGGGAATCTCTCTTAGGAATACAGGGTGTGTGGAAGAAGGTGTGAAAATAGGAGTGAGGTGGGAAAAAGGCCTTGTCTAATTAAGATCCCCCCCCCCCCCAAATTTCTCTCAGTCGCTACCACTGGGCTGCTACTAGCCCAAGCACTGAGAGCAGTGATGAGAGCACTAGTGTACATAAGGTGCTAGCAGCTGCTAGCATGTTAACTACTGTTATCTAGACTGCCTAGAGCACTGTCTATGTTAGCACTGCCACCAGTGAAACTGTACTAGTGCTAGTAATGGTGGGGAAATTTTAGGAAAAAAGTCTAAGTGGAGGCACAGCCAAAGAAAGTGGCTAAGAGTGATACATTGGGTAAGCAAACAGAATGGGGATATAGGAGGAGATTAGGGCACAATGTAAATGTGCTTTCTGTGCACTCACTGGGTAGCCAGACACAAACAGATGAAAATTTCTTCAAGTTAAAATAATACATGTATTTTTTTTTAAATGTAGGATGAGATCTGCCAAGGTCTTTAAAGATATTCGCTATCCTTTTTAAAAATAGGGGGATACGATATTTCACAGACCAAAAATAGAAACACATGATCAAGACATTTCTGTGAGCTAGAAATTTTATTTTAATCTTTTGAGTTGGGGTCTAGTTCTGTTTCTCGAGTGACTGCTTTGCAAATTTCTTGAAAGGAAAGAGAGGTAGGTGGAAGCCAAATCACAGAGTACTTCGAAGGTGAACTGGTGAAGCTTAAACTTTATATTGAAAAGATGTGAAGACAGTAATAGGAAGTAGAAAGGTGAGATGGGGTTGGAAGAGGAAGACGATTTGTCAGTCATGTTTTGGTTGGATTGCAGAAGGGAGAGCTGGGGAAATGGGAGGCTGGGAAGTAGTCTAGCAGTTCTCAAACTGTGGGTTGGGACTCCAGAGTGGGTTGAGACCCGGTTTTAATGGGGTCGCCAAGGTGGCATTAGATTTCCTGGTGCCCGGGCGGCGGGGCTCAGGCTTTGGCTTCTGTTCTGGGCAGTTGGGCTCAGGTTACAGCCCCACACCCGGGGCTGAAGCCCTCAAGCTTCAGCCCCCACTCCAGGGTGGTGGGGCTCAGGCTTCAGCTTTGCCTCCTCCCACAGCCCCGCTTGGGATGGCAGGGCTTGGACTTTGGCTCCCCCCCCACCCCACCTGGGGCAGTGAGGCTCAGGCTTCGGACCCCCTTCCCGAGGTCATGTATTAATTTTTTGTTGTCAGAAGGGGGTCACAGTGCAATGAAGTTTGAGAAACCCTGGAGTTAGATGGTTACAGTAGCCAAAGTATGAGATAGCTAGCATGTTGGACTAATGATTTGGCAGTTGGGATTGACAGAAGGTCTTCTAGAGACACTGTAAGTGAGAAACCTGGATGTGAGGGACAAAGAAAAGGAGTCAAAGATGACTCCAAGGTTGCTAGAGCTGTTAATATGAAGGATTGTGAATTTAATAACAGAAGGGATTTAGAGGAGAGGTGTTAGCAGGAAAATAAACTCTGTTTAGATTTGTTGAACTAGAGATAACAGCAAATCATTCAGGAGGCTATGAAGAAAGGAAAAATAGTCCAGCGGTTAAGGCACCACCCTGAGACTCAGGAGGCTTGGGATTCACTTTCTTGCTCCATCATGGACTTCATGTCTGCCCTTGCACAAGTCACTTTGGTCTGGTCTGCACTTAAGTTAGGTCAATAAGTTACATTGGTCAGAGGTGTGAAAAATTTACACCCTGATTGATGTAATTATGCCAACCTAACCTTAACCCCGTGGTGTAGATACAGCCATGTCGACAGAAAATGCTTCTGTTGAAGCGATAGTCATTCAGGGAGTTGTATTCCTACACCAATTGGATAACCCCTTCCATTGCATCTACACTATGGGGTTATGCTGGCATAGCTACGTTGCTGTAGCTATGTGAATATAGTCTTTGTAGTGTAGATGTTCCCTCACACTCTCTGTATCTCAGTGATTCACCTGTAAAATTGACATAATGGTGCTTTTCTATCTCAGGGATGTTGTGAAGAGGATTATTCTCAGATTTTACAGTAATGGGAGCTAAGTGGCTTTACATATAAGTGGCTAAGATAGATACGCCCGGTAGATAAGGGTGACTTGCCCGGGGTATTGTAAGAAGGCTGAGACTCACCAGTGCGGTGCCTCCAGCTGGTCATCCTGGGCATTAGCTCTCCAGCCTCCAGAGGACCCTCTGCAGGCCGGTGTCCTGCTTGCCTCAGGCCCCCCATGTCCCTCCTGGACCCCGGTGCCCCTTCCCTCAGGGTTCTGCCCTCTGCAGTCCCCCCACAGTCTTTGGGTCTCCCCACCCGAGGGAATCCCCACCTTGCCTTAGCAGCTACTGCCAGTCCTCATCTAGCCCCCACACACTGGGGCAGACTGCAGTCTGTGCCACTCATCACCACAAGGAGGGTTTGGACCTGCTGCCTTTGCCTAACCTTGGGCTGCTCCTCTGCAACCCCAGTACCTGCTTTAGGCTTTCAGCAAGACCTGCAGGCTGGGGGTTTTCCAGCCTGGAGCTCCCCAGCTCCTCCGGCCTTCCCCAGCCCTGCTTCACTCTAGGTACCCTGGTGAGTTCCCAAGCAGCCAGGCCCATCTCTCTCCACAGCTAGGGAGAGACTGCCCCAGCTGTGGCTGCCTTCCCCATCAGCCTAGCTTTTGGCTTCTCCTGGGCAGCCCTTTCCCCAGGCTGTTTTAACCCCATCAGGGCCAGGGTGACCACCCTGCTGCAGGTATGTATGTGTAATACATACAATTCAAGAATGCCTGTATGAAAGCAATAGTTAAAGCAATGGGAGGGTGGGGGGTGAACAAGATGACCTCTGGCGTGAGTACAAGGTATGAAACGAGAAGAAGATTTCAGGTGGAACCCAGGCAGTACACCAACAAGGAATGAAGGAGCAGTTAGAGAAGAGAAAAAAGAATGCAGCTGTACAAGCCCTGCGAAAAGGAAGTGATCGACGTTTTGAACAAACACTAGAATTTAGACAAGATCTATTTTTCATTTGATTTATGGTAAAATGTTTAGTTAAGCAACATGTTGTGCAGACACAAATAAACCGGGAAGCTAATATTTCTGAATATTAACAATCTTCCATCAAAATGGTTTTTGAGATCAGATAAAATTATATAGACTGACATATATGTATGTGTATAATTTGTCTGCCTAAGCATCTTGTTCTTTTCTTTGGAAAAATAACCTCCTGTTTTTTAGTATTTCCTATATTGAGATGGGGTTCAATGTAAAGTTTAATTTCAGATTTCCCTCTGTAGTTTAAACCATGATCTTGTATTTTAATTGAATATGTACTTTTGTACTGCATATACAGTATTTCACATCAACTTTATACAGTGTTTTTGTAACACAAAAGTGCATCTAAAATAGTGTTGCAGACTAATATTGCAGGAGAAATAATAGGTCAAGATTTTAAAAAACAGGACCCTACTGTTTTAGGGTTCTAAATCCAAGTTTAGGCACCTAAATAAGTGGCCTGGTTTTCAGTAGTGCTGATTACCCATTTTTATTTAAGTACGTAAATATGGGTCTAGGAGCCTAAGTTTAAGATATATGTATTAGTTACGTTGGTAGCTTGTATTGTTCACCATTTAAGAATAAATGGTCAGTCATTTGTTGACTATAAAGAAGTAAATTCTTTGTTACGATTCTTAGCTGCTATGTAGTTAATTAAAATAACCTTGCCCCTAAATATGATAGCTCATATATTTAGACTTGTTTGTTCTGTGTGTCACACAGTTCAGTGTTTATGATCAAATAGGAGATGTATATTTTTAGCTCCATTTTATGATGATACTATATAAACACTAGTTACAAGTAGACCGTTTTATCCTTATGTTTCTTATAGCTACTGCAGAAATTATATGTTAAGTTTAAGATTATCTTGAGATAAGACTACAACTCAGCAGCTCAAAGTTCAAAAGAGATCATTACCTTCAAGGACAGAAGCAGCTGAGTTTGTCATCCTTTGCTTTATAGCAGTAGTACTTCATTTACACTGATAAACAATTAGTCTGGTACTGCAAACTAGTAGTTCAATGCCAGCATGGAGGCCTATCAGTAGTGCATAGTTCTACTTTCATGTATCTGAGCTCGGGTGCCAGGCTGAGGATACCTTGTATTGCAGTAGAGTGCCCCTCTCCAAGAAAGTAAAGAAAAATAACTTTCATTATGGCAGCAGGCGTATTACTTTTGTTAAACCAAATGGCCAGATTTGTTACTGTACATTTCCTATTAGGTGAATAATGAACTGATTTATAAAATATAAGTATTTGAATTGAAATCAGTTATTTGGTACAGAAATATTTATTCTCTGAAAATTATAGTCAGGGCCGTCCCTACCTGTTCTGGGGCCCTATGCAGCCCCCAGGCATCTGCGGGATGGGGGGAAGTGGGGGGGCTGGCCCATGGCCTCTGCGGGGGGTGGGGCTGGCTTGGGGAGCAGGGGGAACCACCCCCCAGCACTCACCGGCGGCGCGGCTGGGGCTGGGTTACTGCACTCCCGCTGCCGGTGAGTGCAGGCCAGGCCCTGCTGCATTCCTTAGGGGAGTGGGGGCCCTGGGCAAGAGCCGGAGCAGGGGCTGAAGCAGCATGCAGCTGCGCAAGGCACCAGGAAATTTGGTGCCCTAGAGCCCTACACAGCTGCGTGTTTTGCATATGGGTAAGGACGGCCCTGATTATAGTGAATATTTTGGTTGTACAACATTCAACACGCGTTGCTTTTCTTGAGAATATGAGTTTAATTTTAGATTGAGGTGTTTGAACAAGATACTGGGCATTCATAAATTACCAAAAATATGTTCAGGGATTATGCTGAAAATCTCAAATTCGTGTCTCTCTCCTCTCCCCTCCCAGCAGTATTTCAAATGTTTGTATGTATGCTATGTAGATGGTACGAATAAATTGTCTCATTTTTTTACATCACTCTGTGCTCATTTCATTTTGTTTTTTCTTCCCCTGCTTCAAAGTTCCATTTATCTGTGTAGGATGGTTACAATGAATGAGTACTATGTTTTTGTGACCCCCCCCCCCCATCTTCTTACATGGGAAAAGTGGTGATCCCAACCGAACCTGGTTTGAGAAGTGAATAATGAAATGTTTTTTTTAAACCTTAGGTCTCTCTTAATATACGGTGTGCTGCTCTCTTTGCAACTATTTGTAATTCTATACAGTAACTGATGACATACGTATTTAATATTAACATATGGCGCTTCATTGATTAAAAACTTCCCCCCCACACCTTATTAGGGTGATAGTTCAGACTGATACCTCAGAAAGGTGTCTATTAATCTTTCTTTTCCTCCTCTTATGCAGGTAGCTCCTCAGTAGGGTAAAATCTAGGGTCATGAAAATCAGTGGCAAAATCTCTTTGACTTAAACAGGACAAAGAAGGGACATATAGTGTGATTTTTTTTCAATCTATATTCCTGAGGGAATTCTACACCAAAAAAATAAAAATTCTACACACAATATTTTAAAATTCTGCAAAATTCTGCATATTTTATTTGTCAATAAATGTGGAGGCTCCAGCATAGCAGAGGGAAGCACAGGCCACTGGCTGCATGAAGATGGGATATCACCCTGCATTTCTTTCCCCCTCCCCTGGGGGACACGGCCTTTTCAGTGAGGCTGCACCCGACCCTGGCATTGCAAGGGCCGGGGCCTTGCCACATGACACCAGTTGCACCAAGATAGCAAGAAACAGTCTCGCACACACACCCAGCCCTGGCCCCTGATCCAGGTGTGGGGCAGGCAGGCTTAGCCTTGCAAGATCCAAGTGTGGAATGGCTTAGTGTGGGGGAATCCAGGTGTGGGATGAGAAGGTTCTGTGTGGGGTAATCTGAGTGTGGGTGGCTTAGTGGGAGGTCCTGGTGTTGGTGGGTTCCGGGTGCAGGGGGAATGGGACTCTGTAGGGGAGTCCCCCTGAAGGTGGTTGGGGCTCAGCAGGGAGGGTTTGTGTGTGGGTGATGTGGGGCATCTGGGTGTGGGGAGCTCAGCAGGGGAGAGTGGGGCTTGGTGAGGTGGGGGTCTGGGTGCAACTGATTGGGATCAGTGGAGTAGGAATCTGGGATTGGGGGGCTCATTGGGGTGGTCCAGGTGCAGGGGGGTGAGGCTCATTGGGATGGGGGTTTGAGTGTGAGGGCTAAGTAAGGGATGGTCTGGGTACAGGGTTGGGGGTCTGGAGGCCCCGGCCCCGGCCGCTCCTTGCAAGGGAAAAGGAAGTCCGGTCCTCCCCCGCACCCAGCCCAGACTAGTAGCTGAACCCAGTGCAGGCTAGGAGACACTGGCCAGGCCATCCCCAGCCCCACTCCGAGCACCTGAAACAATGCACTGGCACTGCTGAGGAGGGGCCCATGACTGTTCTTGCTACTTTCCTTCGCTTCCCTGTCAGAAGTCATTACAAAAAATCTCCAGGGGACATGAATACTGTGCATGTGCAGTGGCACAGAATTCCCCCAGGAGTACCACCTGGAGAATTTCTCTGTATGTGGTTTTCAACAAATAGGATAAAATGTTGCCATTTTCACAATTTCTATAAGACCTTTTCATACCAGTAAGCTAGTGACATGATTCTGTTTACATTTTATTGTTGCAATGTGCCTTCAGTGGCATCTTATCCATTTTTAGAATTAGTTTTAAATCACATTGGCAGAATCAAGGTGTTTAATTACACCTGAATTTTAGAATGTAAAAATAAATAGGATTGATCTGACTTTCTTCAGCAATTCTGCCTGTACAAAATTGAAATTAAGTTAAGAGATGGAAAGTGGATCTGGTTCTCAACAGCAATATTTTTAGATATATCTGCTGAACCAGGAAGTGCCCTGACTTCTGCTAAGAGGTTCTGAAAGGGCAAAATCTTCTCTCGAGACTGATAACAGTAATAGATAAAATAAAGAATGATGTGCTGAATGAGGTACAATTTAAATAGAGGAAATCTAATGGGAAATAGCTGCATTGGTAGCAGATGGATTTGCTTCCTGAATCTCAGTCATATTGGAAATTCTAGACCAGTTAAAATTTGTCCTCCAGATTCTCAGTCTGATTTAAAAAAAAAAAAAAAAAAAAGCTGGATAAAGCAATGTGTTTATTTGGCTACAGTGTTATGATTTTTGCTGATGTTTTTTTCACCTTTCTATTTTTGTTTTAATTTTTTTAACTAGGCTATTTTTATGATTCCCACGAATCCACCGCCAACATTCCGGAAGCCGGAGCTCTGGTCTGATGAGTTCACTGATTTTGTGAAAAAATGTTTAGTGAAGAATCCTGAGCAGAGAGCTACTGCAACACAGCTCCTACAGGTCAGTATTCAAGTTGCTAAGGCAATGCATCCGCTTTGGTTTTCTGGCTTCAGGCCAGAACTTCTGTGAGGATTTCTAGGAACCAAGGGTCATTAGAAAATCTTGTTCTGGCCACATGTTCCTTCTTTCTTGAAGTTTATCTAACGAAGTACAGAGATTCAAATAGCAGCGAATGGTTACATATGAAATAAAATCAGAAGGTGCATTCTAAAGCCAGACTTAATTAACTAGATAATCTCATGTCTTGTAGAGTGATGCAGGCCCAAAATCCTTGCAGGGCTTTAGAAACAGGTTGGCTGGGTTTTGTAGGGATAACTTAGCTGACATGAACAGGCCCAAGTTAAAACAAGCCAAGCCTGAACAAGTAACTTCTGAACAAGTAATTGCTGAAACAACTAACCATTGTGAATATATTTTTAGTAAAAAAGGGAGTCAGAAACTAATTAAACTAACTATTGTGAATAAGTTTATAATAAACAAAAGTAAGCAGCACTAATAAGCTTGCCTTATGCAGTCTGCAAAGAGATTGGTCCTTACATGTAAGTATAGCTATTAGGAGCTAGGAAAGACATATATGAACTGTGTAGTATGTGACATGAACTGGAAATGTGGTACAGTATCACCCTATGCCAAAACTCCCTGTGTCTGGGCCTAGCTAGCATAGGCAAAGTAACCTGAGAGACGAGTGGAGTCGAACTGAGTTTTTTGGATCCTAGAGACCTGGATAAAATGTTTTTCCAGAACTATGCGAGGTGTTCTGGATAAGCCTAGTGGAAAGGTCTTGGAGGGAATCCCAACAGGTTCATGACAGGCATGCTGTCAGCTTGCCTCCCAGGTGAAGGACCTGCTGTGTTCCGTTCCCCACCCACCACCTTCAAATATACAAGTCCCTTCTTTTGGCTATGTCTACACTATGCCACTACAGCCATGCCACTAAGAGGTGCATAGTGTAGCCACTGTTTGTCGGCCGGAGAGAGTTCTCAGGCTGACAAAAATCTTCCACCCCCAATGTGCAGTGGTAGCTTTGTTGGCAGGAGAGCTCTCCTGCCGACAAAGCACTGTTCACACCGGCGCTTTTCGTTGGCAAAACTTTTGTTGTTCTGGGGTGTGGTTTTTTCACACCCTGGAATGACAAAAGTTTTGTTGTTCAGGTTCCAGTGTAGCCAAAGCTTTTGCCATTGTTCATAAACAGGACACTCCCTGCTGTTTTGTTTCTTCCTGTTGATTTTCTGTTGTGTGGATTTTGCAACTTTTGACTGGCACTGGGTCGGTATGCAAGTAGGCCTCCTTTTGTGGTAGACAAAGTACAAATGATCAGAAAGGGAGATAAGTTTCTGTTATCTCCTGCCTAAAAGGAACCTGTGTGAGGCAAATTACCTCCTGGGGACCTGCTTTAACTCCAAGACCTTAAAACATAATTTTCAGTATAGATATATAAACTCCTTAAATATTATCTGTACATACATTTCACAATGATTATGACTACCAGTGGGCTAATGGATCTCAGTAGAGACCTTATGTATCACTCTTTGGTGAACTATTATACATATATCTGACCCAGAGGATTCCTATAAAACTCTATGCATTCCCTATCCCCTCTGCCAGTTGGCACCAAGAGGTCCCTGGTTCACACCATGGCTGCCTGAAATCTGCATAGCAAGAAATGGGAATAATAGAACTGAACAATACAAGGGTTTTAGATTTCAAGAAAGCAAGTGTTGTGGAATTAGGATATCTATTCGGTATGGTATTGTGAGAGGATGTACTAAAATTCACAAGTGTAGAAGAGTGGGGAGTCCTGAAAATACCAGGCTAGATTATTTCCTTTATGGGGAAAACTAGTAAAGGGGTAAAATATACAACCCCAGTTTTCTCTTAAACTTTCTTTAAGAGTTGAAAAGAATTTTGACCCACTATATCAGTGCATGTTCAAAGAAACCACACATCTATTCCAGGCCAAACACCAAGGTTGACTATTCAGAGGCCAGTAGTTCTGCACAGTTCCCTAAGTGACCATCCCCTATGACAGCATGATTCCCATGCTTTCCCCTTCCATGGCTGCCTGAAAAACCCTAATTTTCGAGGCAGAGGTTCCAAGGATCAGCTAGCATAAGTAGAACTGACTGGCTGACAGCAATATAATTGGTCAAAATATAGAGAAAAAACGTCATGAGAATTTTGTTGACATTTTTCTTGACTTTTGTTGTTGTTAGTTTTTTTCAATTTCAAAAATTCAAATTGAATTTCAAATTTCCTGTAGGTAATAATCCTACTTTGATAGGGGGATAGTCTATATTACTACCTAGGCCTTCTGCTCCTCTCATGTTTTTGATTCTTCATCCATAAGCATTTTGGACAGGCTAGTGGTTACATTTTAAATTTTAACAATGGTACCAATAAACAATCAAACTGGGTGAAAACAAAATTCTTCCTTGGATTCTCAGATAAGTTGATGGGCAAGAAAATGCTAACTTCGGATGCCACAACAAGTTACAGGGGGTTCATTATTTATCAGCACCACCTTAGCCTCAAAAATTATTCTCTTGGGAACTCATTTTTCCTTTAATTATTCAGAACCATAAATTCACCACTTAGAGACTATTATCTTGCCCTGGAGATGAACCAATCTCTGTGTTTTATATCAAATTGTTACTTTCCTGAATTTTCTGACTCCACTACAAAGAGATTAAAATTCTTGCATTTACAGTATTAGTATGTAGTGCCAAAGAACAACCTAATTCAGAAATAAGGATATGAAGTACTTCCATATTCCTTCTGTGATCACTGCTTCGAGCTGTAAGGTAAGTTGTGGCAGGACAGCATATAAACAGAGCTTTAGATTTTAATCAGTTTGGTGAATCAGCATTCTGTATAAGGAAAAAATAATTTTACAAGCATTGCGATATTAGCCATGGCATTTGATAGGTATCCAGTGAAAATTAGTATTTCCAGAGTTCATACTGATCTTAAGTTACGTACGGCTACAGCTGATCAATCCACTGTTTTATGCCATGTCACAAACATCAAGCTTTATTCCCCATCTCATTTATATTCTTGTAAATTGATTAGCACCATGTATTTCTATGGAGTGTCACCATTGTAAAGTTGGTGTGAGTGAGACAAGAAACAGGCAATAGTTGAAAAAAGTAATAGTCTACGGGCATATGTACCCTACAAACTTAAGTCGATGTGCAGCCTGGGCTATATTTACTGCTGTTTTTCAAGTCTGCAACTTGCACGGGGCGGGAAGGGGCTGAGTGCACAGCCCCTCTGCTCCAGGTGGTACTCCCCACTGATAGCCTGGCTGCCACCCAGGCTTCTGGCTCCCGGCTCCGAGCTGGGCTGCAGCCTGAGCTTCCAGCTTCCCACTCCCAGTCGGGCTGCCGTCTGGGCTCCCTACTCTGATCCAGGGTGCCACCCAGCCTCCCAGCTCCCTGCTCTTATCCAAGCTGCCACCCGGTCTCCCCACTCTGATCCAGGCAGCCGCCTGGGCTCCCTACTCTGATCCAGGGTGCCACCCAGCCTCCCAGCTCCCTGCTCTTATCCAGGCTGCCACCCGGTCTCCCCACTCTGATCCAGGCAGCCGCCTGGGCTCCCTGCTGGGAGCCCTGCTGCTGCCTGTGCTCCTGGCTCTCCACCGTGAGCCAGGCTGCAGCCTGAGCTTCCAGCTTCCCACTCCCAGTCGGGTGCCGCCTGGGCTCCCTACTCTGATCCAGGGTGCCGTCCAGCCTCCCAGCTCCCTGCTCTTATCCAGGCTGCCACACGGTCTCCCCACTCTGTTCCAGGCAGCCGCCTGGGCTCCCTGCTGGGAGCCCTGCTGCTGCCCGTGCTCCTGGCTCTCCGCCATGGGCCAGGCTGCCGCCTGGGCTTCTGGCTCCCTGCTGCAAGCCGGATTGGTGTCCGGGCTTCTGGCTCCCCACTCCGAGCCAGGCTCCTGCCCAGGCTCCCAGATCCAAATGGGGAGCTGGGAGGCAGCAGGGATCCCAGTGGGGAGCCAGGTGGCAGCCCAGTTTGGCGCGGAGAGCCAGGAGCCTGGGTGGCAGCCCAGCTCCGAGTGGGAGGCCCGGGCAGCACCCTGGCTGGCAATGGGGAGCCAGGAGCCTGCGGACAGCCGGGCTCTAGCTGGAGCCCCCCACCTGCCCCAGGGTGTCAGCCCAAGCTGTGAGCTGGATGTGGAGTTCACAACAGGGAGCTTCAGCACAGAGCTGTGAAATTCGACAAGAATGACAACCAAGAGCTGATGTAAGTAAGGCAGTGTCTACAGGGACTCTGCGTCACCCTAACTACACTGACATAAGCCCTACGCCTCTCGTGGAGGTGGAGTTGTTATTATTTTGGTGTAGCAGGGCGCTTACATCGGAGGGAGCAAGGCTGTATTAGACATGCCCTAAATTTCAAGGATAGACCCAGGTGCTGTCTCTGGATTGCTTGTAGATAGCATATTGAACAGTTACTTTGCTACAATTATGAATATAACGAAGAGATGTTAGCTTGCATCAGTAAAGCTCATCTTTTGAATGATAGGACATAGAAAGGAAAAATAAGATTAAAGGCTTCAATATTTAAGCTCAGACCAAGAAAAAGAAGCCAACTACTGAAATGCTCATTGCTGTTTTTTTAATTGTCATTTTTCATTTGGTGTAATAACTTACTTTGCCAGTCTCAGAACTACAGATATGTTTTCTTGCGCTGAGAAATTCCATGTAAATACTAATGGAGAAATCAGAATATTCTGACAACAGGTGCTTTATAGACAGCAACATGCATATGAAGAGGGGTAAATGATATTTGAAATGGTTTTGAATTAAAAATAATCTGCCTGCTAAAAGATAGTTGGGATTTTTTGCTTGTTTTACATTTTCAGCATTGCAGATGATTAAATAATTCATAACATATTAAAATACAGGTTTGTTGAAGTAAGCAACAGCAATGGCTGCTCTGCTTATGGCCACTAATTGTGTTGTCAGCTTGTTAAAATTAATTGTGGTAACTGAATATCTGAAAAAAATTATTTTTCTATGTTCAACAATCACCACTGTATTTATTTACTACCTAATCCACATTTCCTTTCAACAATTACACCCTTAACTATAAAGCAGTTGTATTATATAGTTATATTTTCCCATGGCTTGCTGTGTAAAAAACCCAAATAACTAAAAAAGCTAAATTTTATTTAGTTGCAAAGCAGCTAAGAGAGATCATATATTTCCCTAATCTAGATTTTAATTTCTGTCTGATGTGAAAGACTATTTATCGCTGAAGTCTGTGATGTTGAATAACATGTTATTTTTAACATCTGTTACTTGTAATTAAGTTGTAGCTGAAAAGTATTTGTTGGATTTCTGTTATATAATTTCATGGTTTGTTTTCTAGCATACTTTTATTAAGAATGCCAAACCAGTCTCAATTTTAAGAGACCTGATCACAGAAGCTATGGAGATCAAGGCAAAGAGACATGAGGAACAACAAAGGGAGCTGGAAGAGGAGGAAGAAAATTCGGTGTGTGTAGTGTTTGTTTTTTTTTTAAAGTATTTTGTATTTTAAGTATATTTTTGTAATTTTCTCATATATATATATAATATTTTGAATCTTCTTACCAGTTCTTCGGCGTGCAAGGTCTGAGCTTTCACCTTTATTCATGTTGAGCAATACTCCTGTGACTACTGCAGCATCAGCCTGTTCCCCATACAGCTTTACCTAGTTGTAGTGATATGAGCTCTTTTTAGAATAAAGATGCCATTTCTACCTTAACTATGGTGTACACTATAGTAAATGAAAATGTCAGGCTAAGGTTTCAAAAAAGAAGTCGAGATATTCAAGTTAGGCTTGTAAGTCCATATTTAGGCACCTGAATAAGTATTCTGATTTTCAAAAAATTAGGCGTATCCCACAGCTTTCCCTGAAGTCAGTTATAGAAAACAGTTATCTAAAATATGGAATTAGTGATTTGTGAATTGTGTTGGTTGATGTTGTTATTTTCACATTATGCACGTGATTTTTCATGCAGATCTGTTAGGGAAGCAGATTAGGAGGTAAATAGGATTTATGTTGTTTGTTTTGTGGTACGAAGAGTAATTCATTCTTCCCTCGTTTTATTACCCTCTCTAAATCATTTATTTTAGTGCAGGCCTGTGAAATGTAGACAAGGAGAGAACCGTATACAATAGAAAAAGACATTCATTCTGTGTGTTTCAAACAAATGCATTGCCACATGTCATTGGAAGAACCAAGGTCATACAGGAGCAAGGCTGAGTAAAAAAGTTGGTGGCTTGAATATTAATATGAATCTCACAGTTCTGAACAAATTGAGAAGCATACATTTTGGTAATGTATTGTGTATCACAACTTGAACTCAAGAAGCTTTGTTAGGTACTCTGGATTTTAGGATGATGATGTGCATATAATGATACATTCCAGTCAAATAATGTAGAATGTTTGCTTTGGATCTGGCATAAGATATGTTCTATGTCTACAGGATACTTATGTGTTCTAACAATGTCTTAACACTGACTGAGAGTAAGTCGTTTTTAAAATTGGTTAATTTGGGGTAGTATTTGTCTAGTCAGTTATAAAACAAGCTGGGAAGAATGGAATTAGCCTTCCTATGTCAAGAAACACACACAGATATGGAATTTTGTGACTTCATATGCAGTTTTGTTGTTTGCTACTTAATTTATCGGAGAGGAGACTTTATTGGCAGGCCGCTGATCTGATTTTAATTCAGATTCTTACAAGTGGTCCACAAATAACTATATGCTGGAGTAGAATTTCACTTCATTAAATGACCCTTAAAAAGACAAATTTGTCACAGACCTTTAAAAAACACCTTTGTTGGCATTTTTTTCTTCCTACTTATCACCTTCTGAACTCTCAAACTCAAATATTTTGGTCTAAGTTGTGTCTTTGTCACAAACCAGAATAAGAGCAGCATGTAGTTACACCGTCTCAGCAGTAGATTGGAAACCAGACTATCAGTCAGGGACTAAGTAATCTGTGCCAGCCCTATATATGGTGCAGTTACTTCCCCAGTGTGGCAGCTCAGCTGTGCTATCTGGGTTGGTGAAGTAGGAGTGAAAACAAAGCTCCACTCAGTCCCTGCCCACCTTCATGGGTGGGAGAGTAACAGCTGTGTGGAGGCTATGCTCCCTCAGATACAGGTACTGAGTGGAGGGGAGTAAGGAGGCATTTTATGCCTTGTCACTGCCTCGCCTGGGGACACAGAACAGGATGCCAGTGGCCATTACAGAATAGAGGATAGCCAGCATTTTCTACAAAATGTCTTGAGCTAGTTAGTTAGTGGTTGTGGATTCTGAACGTTAATTACAAAAAAGAAAATCTAAATGGGGCTATATTGACAGGCACGTCTTCTGCCTAGTGGTTAGTCTGTGGCAGCAGTCCTGCCTAGTTGTTAGAGCCTGCGGCAAGGGGAGCAGGGACAGGCAGGGGGACCTGGCCTGCCCACTCTACCAGGTTTTGACCCAGGGACCCCATGAGTGCTGTAGGGATGGCATTCACCACCTGCCATCTGGCCAACACCCTCTCCTGGGTCCCTTCCTACCTCTCTATGCTTCCTTGAGGTGTGTTGAAGCTTGTAGGTGCCCCTTGCAGACTGGCTTGCAGGCCTCTGGGTGAGAGTCCCTGTTTCGTGCTGCAGTTCCCCTCCTGGTGATGCACGCTTTGGTGTAGTCCCTTTATAGCGGTGAGCTGCCTAGGTTCCCCTCTGCTAGCTGCCTGGCTGTGCTGCAGTGCCTCCTGTTAAGCCCTTCCAACTGGAGTGCGATGAGGTTTCCTTGGCCCACAGCTGTTCTAGTGCTCCTCACCTCCCATCCCAGGAAAAGAAATCTGCATTCTGGTGTTTGGCTCCCCGTCTGTCTGCTACTTGAAAGGCCTATACCTCTGACTATAAGGCTAAATACCATCTCAGAATCCAGGAGTCGGTGTCCCTCATGGAATTTAACCAGTGGAGAGGTCCGTGATCAGTTATCGAGAGGCAGGCGTTTCCGAAAATGTAATATTGTAGTGCTTCTATGGCCAGCTTCACTCCCCAGGGCTCTTTCTCTATAGTTAAGTGGGCCATTTCTCTGGGAAACAGTTTCTTGCTAATATAAAGTATTGGGTGTTCTCCCCCCACTCTATCCAAGTCCTGGGGCAGCCCCACCCACATCTGAAGCATCTGCGTGGAGTGATAACTGGGTGAAGGAAAACAGTTTCTCTGCTTAAAAGGTCTTTCAGGGTTCTGAAGGCTCTATCACAGGTCTTTAGTGGTGTGCTTTTTTTTTTTTTACCCTAATTTTTTTATGGTTATATGGTTTGGAAAATAAAAGAAAGATGGTACATGGCTATTAGGTCTGTGATTTGCTATAATGAATATCTGATGGTTATTTTTGTTGAAATTGCTAATGAATTATGTTTGGTACTTACAAGTACATTTATTGCTAATAGGACCTGCATGTACTCTGATTTTCTCTATGCTGCTCAGAAAACTGAAGCCCTTAATAATAAATAGCTTGAGTATTGAAAAAAAGTGATGTAGTGTGAAAGAAAAGTTGCCAGTGAAGTTAGAATCCTTATCATGAATGAACATTTAAATTAATCCAACTAAATTTTAAACAAAGTTTCATTTCAACCACAGGTTTGTAGTAGTGACTTTATCATGTTGCATAAAATATCTTGTTCTGGACTAGTTTTAATAATCACTCATTCTTGATGTTGATTTCCCTTGTGTTGCCATTGCATCTTATATGCAATTAATCATCATAAGAAACTCCAGCTTTCATGTGGGAGGTGAAACCAAGGTCTTGCCCACTTGTAGTCATTAAAGGTTACAGTACACTTTTCAGAAGAGTACAGGGTTAACCCTAGTGTCCAGGACCAATTCCAAGTTTGGTAATTATATGCTATCTTCCTACATTCTTTTTGCAGTTTTAATTGGAAAAGATCATCTTCGCTTCATGTTCTAAATTGTTAAGGGCTAGATTGAGAAGGGCTAGAAAGCACAATGCTGAACAAGGGGCAGACTCGGTTGAAGGCTCGGCTCCCTTCCTGTTTGACCCTTGCTCTGAGGGAGGGAAGAGGATAGATACCAGCAGCCTATTATGACATCCCTTGTGTGGATATAGCTATTCTGGCAGATACATCTGGGGGGAAGGCACAGTCAGTGCTGCTTCTCTTCCATGGTCACCTGCTCTGGGCGGGGAGAGGTAGGTGGCTCACGTAGTCCAAGTGATAACATAGCCCTAAATAATTTAATATGCGAAGGCACCTGCACTTCATGATCTCTAGGTATAGTTTATATACATGTGCATAGTCCGATTACATATGTAACAGTACCACTGAAATGCAGCCACTCTTAGGTTGGAAAGTGATAACCAACTAGTGCGTAGCACATCTTCCCAATAATATAGGGAAGATAACGTCATATAGTATAGTAGATGGAGCAGGTTGACTCCATTTGTATGGTGTATTTTTCCTTTCAGCAGTGCTGTATACACCCGTGGTACTGTATGAATAACATAATTGACTAAAATAACCAGTTTGTGGTATGACATGGTATCTTTTGCTATAACATCAAGAAATTTTAATTCATGTCCTCAGTGTAGAAACATAGCTATAGGTACAGTAGTACACATTTAGTTTATGCTTGTTCTCTGTATACATTTCATGTATATAAGGAAAAGGATTTTTTAGAACTAAATGGATTAAGTACAAAGATTGCACAAGTACACTTTTCATTTTCAGAACCTGTACCATTCTGTTTTCCTCAGGTGTGGAAGAGTCACATTTTGTCCACCTGCTGTAAGCATCTTGTGATGGGGACACAATTTATAGTAAACATTTTGATATATATGCTTTTCAAAAACCTGACACTGCACACCTGTAGCCTGGATGGCTGTTATTAACAACTAGCTTTTCTTGCCTTGTTTGAATTACAGAATATGATTGGGAGTAGTGCACTGTGAATTGATTTTGTGCATGTTACAGGAACTGCTTGTGTGATGGAAATGCATTCTGACAAACTGACATGTTTTGATAGGTGCTGAGGTAATTGTACAGATTTTTTTAATTAAGCAAAAATTGCAAGCTGAGTACTTTACAGAAGGTTAATCGCAATATCAAAGTTTAAATGTTAGTTTAAGCATTACTAAACATGACCAATCTCTTCTCTTGTGCATTTTTTGAAGTGTGATGTGAATTTGATTCTGAGGTCGGGCAGCTGTATTATGGGAATGTAAAGTAATTCGTTGCCTGGCAGCTCACAAAGAACATGTCTAAATATTTATTTCAAAGGATCTTTAAAGAAATGAACTAATAATCGACTCTGAGTATATGTTTTCTGTTACATTTAAATGTCTCCATTATTTGAAGAATGTTTAAACTATTTTAGGTTTCAGACTAGCAGCCGTGTTAGTCTGTATTCGCAAAAAGAAAAGGAGTACTTGTGGCACCTTAGAGACTAACAAATTTATTTGAGCATAAACTTTCGTGAGCTACAGCTCACTTCATCGGATGCATTCAGTGCCGCTGAATGCATCCGATGAAGTGAGCTGTAGCTCACGAAAGTTTATGCTCAAATAAATTTGTTAGTCTCTAAGGTGCCACAAGTACTCCTTTTCTTTAAACTATTTTAGAGGACTAATTCAAACTAATTTTACTTTTGTAACTGACTGATAACAACAGTCAGCCATTGCCATACCAATACAGTATGCCTCCCTTTATGCTAATTAATCCTTACAATTAAATTTCCTTTTGTGCTGTTATATTAATGCTTAGAAAATGGTGTCAGAATTTGAAATTTAGGAAATAATTGCTGTAATTGTTCCTTTTTTTATGGCATGTTTTAAAAAGTAAAAGTAAATTGCAGTTTGTCTTTTAGTTAATAATGCATTTTTATAGCACTTAATATGCACAGCAAGGCAATATTGATTATGTGCTGGAAGTTTTTATATATACCACATACATTGAAAAGTGCATATAGACTGCTGGAAAAGAGGAATAATATAGTTCAGCTTTGCATGGTAGATACATAATAATGCTTTCATCTTTCATCTGATTTTCATAACATTTTACTGTGCAAACTAATTAAGCCTCACTACCACTCCTGTGAGGTAGATAAGAAAAATATAAAGATTAGGGCTGTCAAACGATTAAAAAAATTAATAATGATTAATTGTGAGATTAAAAAAAATCACGATTATCACAGTTTTAATTGCACTGTTAATAATAGAATACCATTTATTTAAATATTTTTGGATATGAATGTTTAGCATTTCTGGCACTTAAATACCTTGCAATGCCGGCTGCAACAGTGCCATGTGAATGCCTGTTTTCACTTTCAGGTGACATTGTAAATAAGAAGCGGGCAACATTACCTCCTGTAAATGTAAACACACTTGTTTGTCTTCGCGATTGGATGAACAAAAAGTAGGACTGAGTGGACTTGTAGGCTCTAAAGTTTTACATTGTTTTGCTTTTGAGTGCAGTTATGTAAAAAAATTCTACATTTGTTAGTTACACATTCATGATAATAGATTGTACTAAGTATAGTACAGACCCGTTTATGCGCGAATCTGCTTAACGTGCGGTAGCGCCATGCCTCCCAGTGCTACCTATTTAACATGCGAGACTCGTTAACACGCGGTACAGGAACTTGCTATGTAGTGCTACAGATTTGCTCACTAACTCACTGACATAGAAATCGACAGGAAGTGCGGAGTGGAAACGTGTTGTACGTCTTTACCTATATTGGTAAAGACGTATCACGCACGCTTAGTCATTGTCACACAAGAGAGATATATAGTAGTTATATAGTAATTATATATACTACATAAGAAAATTTTAACTGTAGGCCTAATATAATGGCAGAGGGCAAGCGGCAGTGTTCCTACACTGTAGAAGAAAAGCTAGCTGCAATAGATCAAGTAAATAGCAGAGAAACCCAGGCCAAAGTTTCAAAAGATATTGGGATTGCCGAATCTACTCTCCGAGGATGGCGAAAAAACTAATCTAAACTGAATGGCTTTGTACAAAATATCGATTCTGCTGCGGGGCTTAAGCGAAAACATGTGCGCTTTTCAGCAAAACCCACAACAGACAAAGCCATGCGCACGTAGTTTGCTCAGGAAAGGCTGAAAGGAATGCCCCTAAGTGGGCCAATTCTTCAAGCCCAAGCGACAAAATTTGGAAATTTAACGGGGGATGAATAATTCCAAGTCAGCAAGGGGTTTATAAGTCGTTTTAAAAAGCGTCATGGTGTAGCGCAAGTATGGATTTCTGGAGAAAGCCGATCAGCCGATGAATGCATTTCATCTGCAGCGAACGACAGACTTCATAAGAAAGAAAAAAAATGCGAGCCAGAAAGAGCAGAAAATAATGGCGTTTTTTTCTAAGTGAATCATAGACACTTTTTTCAGCATGGCCCTCTTAACCCGCGGTCCGTTAACACACGGTTGTGACGGCTTGACTGCCGACATCCACACATAAACGGGTCTGTACTGTACTTCTATAAGGTAAACTGAAAAATACTGTTTATCTTTTTTACAGTGCAAATATTTGTAATAAAAATAGTAATATAAATTGAGCTCCGTACACTTTGTATTCTGTGTTGTAATTGAAATCAATATATTGGAAAATGTAGAAAAATATCAAAAAATATTTATAATAAATTTAAATTGGTATTTTTATTGTTTAACAGTGCGATTAAAACTGTGATTAATTGTGATTAATTTTTTAAATCGAGTTAATTTTCGTTTTGAGTTGATCACTTGATTTAACTGTGATTAATTGACAGCTTTAATAAAGATCATAAAATCATAGAATATCAGGGTTGGAAAGGACCTCAGGAGGTCATCTAGTCTAACTCCCTGCTCAAAGCAGGACCAATCCCCAACTAGATCATCCCAGCCAGGGCTTTGTCAAGCCTTACCTTAAAAACCTCTAAGGAAGGAGATTCCACCACCTCCCTAGGTAACCCATTCCAGTACTTCACCACCCTCCTAGTGAAAAAGTTTTTCCTAATATCCAACCTAAACCTCCCCCACTGCAACTTGAGACCATTACTCCTCATTCTGTCATCTGGTACCTCTGAGAACAGTCTAGAGCCATCCTCTTTGGAACCCCCTTTCAGGTAGTTGAAAGCAGCTATCAAATCCCCCCTCATTCTTCTCTTCTGCAGACCAGTTCCCTCAGCCTCCCCTCCATAAATCAAGTGCTCCAGCCCCCTAATCATTTTTGTTGCCCTTCGCTGGACTCTTTCCAGTTTTTCCACATCCTTCTTGTAGTGTGGGGCCCAAAACTGGACACCATACTCCAGATGAGGCCTCACCAATGCCGAATAGAGGGGAATGATCCTGTCCCTTGATCTGCTGGCAATGCTCCTACTTATACAGCCCAAAATGTCGTTAGCTTTCTTGGCAAAAAGGGCAGAGTGTTGACTCATATCCAGCTTCTCGTCCACTGTAACCCCTAGGTCCTTTTCTGCAGAACTGATGCCTAGCCACTCGGTCTCTAGTCTGTAGAAGTGCATGGGATTCTTCCGTCCTAAGTGCAGGACTCTGCACTTTTCTTTGTTGAACCTCATCAGATTTCTTTTGGCCCAATCCTCTAATTTGTGTAGATTCCTCTGTATCCTATCCCTACCTTCCAGTGTATCTACCACTCCTCCCAGTTTAGTGTCATCTGCAAACTTGCCGAGGGTGCAATCCAAGCCATCCTCCAGATCATTAATGAAGATATTGAACAAAACCAGCCCCAGGACCGACCCTTGGAGCATTCTGCTTGATACCAGCTGCCAACTAGACATGGAGCCATTGATCACTATTCATTGAGCTTGACGATCTAGCCAGCTTTCTATCCACCTTATAGTCCATTCATCCAGCCCATACTTCTTTAACTTGCTGGCAAGAATACCGTGGGAGACCATATCAAAAGCTTTGCTAAAGTCAAGGAATAACATGTCCACTGCTTTCCCCTCATCCACAGAGCCAGTTATCTCGTCATAGAAGGCAATTAGGTTAGTCAGGCATGACTTGCCCTGGGTGAATCCATGCTGACTGTTCCTGATCACTTTCCTCTCATGTAAGTGCTTCAGAATTGATTCCTTGAGGACCTGCTCCATGATTTTTCCAGGGACTGAGGTGAGGCTGACTGACCTGTAGTTCCCCGGATCCTCCTTCTTCCCTTTTTTAAAGATGGGCATTACATTAGCCTTTTTCCAGTCATCCGGGACCTCCCCCGATTGTCATGAGTTTTCAAAGATAATGGCCAATGGCTCTGCAATCACATCAGCCAACTCCTTTAGCGCTCTTGGATGCAGCGCATCCGGCCCCATGGACTTGTGCTTGTCTAGCTTTTCTAAATCATCCTGAACCACTTCTTTCTTCACTGAGGGCTGGTCACCTCCTCCCCATACTGTGCTGCCCAGTTCAGTAGTCTGGGAGCTGACCTTGTTTGTGAAGACAGAGGCAAAAAAAGTATTGAGTACATTAGCTTTTTGCACATGCTCTGTCATTAGGTTGCCTCCCTCATTCAGTAAAGGGCCAACACTTTCCTTGATCATCATCTTGTTGTTAACATACCTGAAGAAACCCTTCTTGTTACTCTTAACGTCCCTTGCTAGCTGCAACTCCAAGTGTGATTTTGCCTTCCTGATTTAGCTCTTGCATGCCCGAGCAATATTTTTATACTCCCCCCTGGTCATTTGTCCAATCTTGCACTTCTTGTAAGCTTCTTTTTTATGTTTAAGATCAACAAGGATTTCACTGTTAAGCCAAGCTGGTCGCCTGCCATATTTACTATTCTTTCTACACATGGGGATGGTTTGTTCCTGCAACCTCAATAAGGATTCTTTAAAGTACAGCCAGCTCTCCTGGACTCATTTCCCCTTCATGTCATGCTGTAAGATCACATCACCGACCACTGAAATGCAGCCATCTGTGGGGTATAGTGTACATGTACATACTTCATGTCCTAAGCTGTTGGGTTATGTCATGGGTCAGTTTGATATATGGGGTAGTTTACATATAGTGTTAAGTTTGGGCAGATGGTCATTGCTGTACGTATATAATCAAGACCATGTGCACATGGAGTTAAAAACTGCATAGAGATTGTGGATAATATATGTGGTGTTCTTCGAGTGCTGGTTTCTACGTGTATTCCACTGTGGGTGTGCACATGTGCTCCATGCTCCTAGACTTGGAGGTTTCTTGCAAGCAGTGTCTGTTGGTCCACGTATGTGCCTTTGCCTTCCTTGTGCTTCCAACAGAAGGCATAAAGGGCTGGAGTGGCCCAAATGCCTCTCCATTTCCTTTTTGCCACTGCATGGCCTGGATCAGAACCTCCAGTATCTGGACCTTTCCTTTGATGTCTCTAATCTGTAAATATTTCAAAGTTTGCCTTAGAGCCGTTTGTATATAGTTCTTTATGGTTGCCTTTCAGCAGAGTTTTCCAATTAGATAGATTCCCCCACCTTGGGGATACCCCCCCATTCACCGTTATGGGTATTGGACTGTGCCCAGGTCTCCAGCCTTCAAAACTGTCTCTTACCCCCTTTTCTTCTTGGTCAGCAATGACCACCGGTGCTATTTGCACTATCTCAGAAAGGCACATGTCACGGCTAGCCATACCTGTGAGGCGAGGAAACTCCAGCCTAGAAAATACCCAGGAGAAAAGCATCAAGCATCCTTGTCATAAATATAAAGGGAAGGGTAACCACCTTTCTGTATACAGTGCTATAAAGTCCCTCCTGGCCAGAGGCAACATCCTGTTACCTGTAAAGGGTTAAGAAGCTCAGCTAAGCTGGCTGGCACCTGACCCAAAGGACCAATAATTGAACAAGATACTTTCAAATCTTGCGCGGGCGCGGGGGGTTGTTTGTGCTCTTTGTTTACGTGTTTGTTCTCTCGTGGGACTGAGAGAGGCCAGACAGAAATCCATCTTCTCCAACCCATCCTAATCCAAGTCTCCAATATTGTAACCAGTATATGTAAGCCAGGCAAGGCAGATTAGTTTATCTTTTGTTTTATGTGAATTTTCCCTGTGTTAAGAGGGAGGTTTATTCCTGTTTCCTGTAACTTTAAGGTTTTGCCCAGAGGGTGATCCTCTGTGTTTTGAATCCGAATACCCTGTAAAGTATTTTCCATCCTGATTTTACACAGGTGATTCTTTTACTTTTTCTTTAATTAAAATTCTTCTTTTAAGAACCTGATTGATTTTTCATTGTTCTTAAGATCCAAGGGTTTGGGTCTGTGTTCACCTGTACAAATTGGTGAGGATTATTATCAAGCCTTCCCCAGGAAAGGGGGTGTAGGGCCCGGGGGGATATTTTGGGGGAAGACATCTCCAAGTGGTCTCTTTCCCTGTTCTTTGTTTAAAACGCTTGGTGGTGGCAGCATACTGTTCAAGGACAAGGCAAAGTTTGTTCCTTGGGGAAGTTTTTAACCTAAGCTGGTAAGAATAAGCTTAGGGGGTCTTTCATGCGGGTCCCCACATCTGTACCCTAGAGTTCAGAGTGGGGAAGGAACCCTGACATGGTGGCAGAGCGGTGGGATCATTTTGAACCAGAGATCATTTTGAACCAAAAGCAGAGACTGGAAGAGAGTTTTTTTTAAGCTGAGAGCAGCTAGAGAGTTTTCTGTCTATTTCCTGGAGACAGAGGTGTTAGTTTTTTTACAAAGGGATTTTTCTTTTTTGAGCTGTAGTTTTCTCTACCTAAAGGGAGGGCAGTTAACCTCCTGCAGGGAAATTCACAAGTTTTTTTTTTTTTCCCCCTAACTCTCGTGTATAGCTAGAGTTAAGCACAAGAAAGCAGGAAAATGACTACCAGTGAAGCAGCTAATATACTAGAGCTGGCCAGATTCGAAGCTGAAGAGAAACAAAAAGAGCATGATAGATAGATGGCCTTAAGGCAATTGGAGGTGGAGGCAAAAAAAAGTCAGGGTGGAGGCAGAGGAAGCTGCCCACAAGAGAGCTATGGAGGAGAAAGATAAACTAATCTGCCTTGCCTGGTTTACCTATACTGGTTGCAATATTGGAGACTTGGATTAGGAAGTGTTGGAGAAGATGGATTTCTGTCTGGCCTCTCTCAGTCCCAAGAGAGAACAAACACGTAAACAAAGAGCACAAACAAAACCCTTTCCCCCGCCCCCAAGATTTGAAAGTATCTTGTTCCCTTATTGGTCCTTTGGGTCAAGTGCCAGCCAGGCTAGCTGAGCTTCTTAACCCTTTACAGGTAACAGGATGTTGCCTCTGGCCAGGAGGGATTTTATAGCACTGTATACAGAAAGGTGGTTACCCTTCCCTTTATATTTATGACAATCCTAAACCTGAAGTGCTTCATCTCATGGCCTGTTTTTTGATTGGGCATCAACATTAGAACGTTTCTGCTCTGAAGCCATACAAACCATCCTTAATAATAGCAGAGCTGACTCCAGTAAAAAATGCTACTCAGCAAAGTGGAAGCGTTGTTTCATCTGGGCACAGCAAAAACATGTATCTCCTGAGTCAGCAGATACTACCCTCATTTTGGACTATTTTCTTTCAACAGCTGGGCTTTCCCTCAGTTCTATATAAGTCCACTTGGCAGCAATCTGTGCATGCCATCCACCAGTTTTTACTCACCCATTTACTAGCAGATTCTTAAAAGGCCTAATCAGAATGTTCCCACCAGTAAGGAAACTACTGATCATTGGGACTTAAATCTTGCACTTTTGGCACTCACTAAGCCTCCCTTTGAATCATTAGTTACATGTTCCATGTCTCACTTATGAATGAAAGTTGTATTCCTTGTGGCCATCACTTAAACCAAAATAGTGGGTGAGCTGGGAGCATTAATGGCAGATCCACCATACATTAAATTCCATATGGACAAAATCTGTACGACTACATCTGAAATTCACCCCAAAGTAGTTTCGGCATTTCTCATAAAGCGGTCAATCCACTTACTTGCATTTTTTCTGAAACTGCATGCATCAGAAGAAGATATTTCACTCTCTCGATATACAATGAGCTCTCTCCTTTTACCTGCAAAGGACAAAACCAATTAAAAATCACCTAGATTGTTTTTCAGTATAACAGAATGAGTCCAAAGTCAAGCTGTATCCTCTGAGAAGATCTCTAGGTGGATCTTGGTTTGTATCCTGCTTTGTTGCCAGTTATTGCATCTAGGGAGAGGGCTCATTTTGCAAGAGTTGTATGGCTTCAGGAAGTACCTTTACTGGATATTAGCAGAGCCACTAAGTGGAGTTCCAGCCACGTGTTCATGAGACATTATGCTCTAGTGCAGAATTCATCTGCTGACGCATCCTGTGGGACAGCGGTTCTCCAAACGGTTCTGCCATCTGCATCCTCACGTCCTGCTCCTACTTGAGTACTGCTTCTCAGTCACCAACAGTGGAATACACATAGGTACCAGCACTCAAACAAGAGGAAGTTACTTACCTTGTGGGAACTGGAGGTTCTTTTGTGGTCTCTGTGTGTATTCCACGACCCACCCTCCTCCCCCTCTGCTTCAGCTCTTTACTGGATTTGGGATAGAGAGGGAACTGGAGAGATGGTCGGTCAGCTCTGTCCCTTTATGCCTTCAGTTGGAAGTATGAAGAAGGCAAGGGCGCACACGTGGACCAACAGACACTACTTGCAAGTATTCTCTGACTCCAGGCACATGGAGGGCATTCACACACTCACAATGTGGACTGCAGATAGGAACCACACATCTTGAAGAACCTTCAATTACCACAAGGTAACTTCCTCTTTTGACTGTTTAGGAGTAGATTTAAGCCTGTGCTTAAAATTAAGCACATGGTTAAGTGGTCTGCTGAATCAGGCTTTATAGATGTTATGGAACTTTTTCAGATCGTCATACTTTCCCAAAGTATATTATGTGTTTATGAAGCTACTACAGTGCTTTTTCCAAAAGATAGCTGAGTCTACAACCACATTTTTCCAAGGTGATGATGAGGTGTTAATAGTAAATGAAATTATTTTATAGGATATTAAATTTTGTCAGCATGTAAATCTTCACTTAATGTACTGAAGTCTAGTTAGCTGTCTTTGGTGCCATCTAGTGTTTTTTATTTTAATATACAAAGTGTATACTTAAGGAATTTTAGAGGCAAACTGTTTGTTTTATTGCATTTCTACAAGTCAATAGCAATCTTAATCCCTTGACTTTCTGTTGTCTGTTTGCAAAATTTGTAAAAAGGGAAGCTCTAATTAATTCTATAATTCTTAAACTCAGTCATACTTGATCTTGCATACTGTATGAGTTACAACATTATCTCCTCTTTGAGAATGTTTTAACATTTTGCAAGGATTTGCAGAGCCGTGTAAAATCTTTTCTGCAACTGTGTAGTTTGTGAAGTCTTGCACATGCTTTTCATTGTTGTCACTTTGGGTTCCCTGTCCTGATAAGCAGGTCCCTGTGGCCATCTTTCATGCGTAAAAGCTTTATTTTGGTTATAAAATCCTTATCTAAGCTTTGGTAGAGAGATGAGGATCCAAAATGACAGCCATGTAGTGCCACAGGATATTGAAAAAGTCTGCAGTTAAACCCAGTTTCTACAATTGACAGTGCTATATCATACCAGAATAAGTTAGATATCCTTTTCTCACATATAATTATGTTGGTATTTCTGATATACCCCAAATACAACCAAATACAAACTTAAGAGTCGATTACATTCATCTATAAAAAAGTAGTAATCTGCTATTCCTTAGTCAACTGTTATTTTACTCCATCCTTTCTCTATTGTTATCTGTTCATGAGGGAAGGTCTGAGGATGAAGTGTCATCCTTAACACTTACCATCCTTGCTATTTTAAATTTGTCATATTTTGTCACTTCATATTTTTAAATAGTAGAGCCAAAGTTCCCCCGAAATGTTCATGAAGAGTTAATTATATATTGTAACCAATACTCAGAAATTATTTCCATCTGTTGTGTAAACATGTACTGATATAACTTTATAAAAACATCCAGTAGCTTTAAGTGGCTTATTCAGAGCACCTTAGGTCTACTAAGCTATTACTTACATCTCCAATATCTGTGAAAACGGCTGGAATGACAACCCTGGAAACTGGTGACCTGGTTTAATCCTCAGAATAGGTTTTTTTAAACACTACGGGCAGCAGCAGTAGAAATTTCATACCACTGTCCTGGAGAACCCTGCATCAACTCTGACTTGGAGAAAGCGCTTTTCAGGCCAAAATGGTTGTTAAATCTTCTTGGTCATTCAATCCTTGGTTCCTTCAGAGACTGACAATTAGTGGTAGTGAGGCTTTTATGCTGTGCTAGGTATTAGGTAGCAACCACCTGGTAAACCTCTGTAAGATGGTAATGACTTTCAGTCACTATTTCCCATTTGAACTGGTGACATGGAAATTAATGACTTTATTTCCTGTTGCCAGGCTTATTGTTGATGTTACCCAGTTGTTCCAGCATAATAATTTTTTAAATTAAAAATGTTAAAATAAAGTTTTAAACAAAGTTTAAAACAGATTCTTCAGCCAGTAAGAGCAGCTGCAGAAGCAGCCAAAGCTGGGGCCCTTTGGACATTCAGGGAACTTCCTATGGTTTTGACAGGACTTTCTCCGCCACGTGCTGATTGGCTGTTTTTTCCAACCATCTCCTTCCCTCACAATCTGTTCACCAGAGCTTCACCACTCCTGGACCTCTTAACCTCTTCTCTACTCTGTTCCCTTCACTCCCCCTTCCTTTCGGTGTCTCATCTCCATTCATTTTTCTTTCCATTTAGCTTATCAACTCCTAACTAAATCCATCAAATAAATATACTGTAGAACCAAGATGACATTTGCTGCCATCACATCATTCCCTCTGCATGTGAGTTATACTTCTTCTCCCACCCTGTGTCTGTCTTGTCTGCTTAGACTGTAAGCTCTTCAGGGCAGGGACAGTCTGTTACTCTGTGTTTATACAGCCTTGCACAGAGGGACCCCATTTTTCATTGGTCCTTAGGCACTGTCATAATAAACATGATTAATATATGTATATATATGTTTGGATGTTTTACACTGATTAGACTGTTTCCAGTTATAGTAGGTTTAAAGGTTCAAATATTAGGTACTGCTATTAATATTGCTCTGGGAAATTAATAAGCCTCACCTTAACTGCAGAGGCTAATCTGGATACGAGAGGAAAATCTTGTTTGCAACATTTACAAGAATAAATAGCACTACATCCACACTCATAGTGTAAATTTGGATCAAAAAGAGTGAAGAGGGAATAGTGAATTTGGCTACTTTGGGCTCACCCAGAATGTACATTACCTTAATGAACAATGTAGTTAATTTATTTACGTTCTACATAGATAAGCTTTTCTTTTTCCTTCTTTATATGTATTGCAATAATGTCTAAGGACCCATCAAGAAGCAGCACCCCATTGTGCTAGGCGCTGTACAAACACAGAACAAAAAGACAGTTCCTGACCCAAAGAGCATACATTCTAAGTAACTTAGGGTATGTCTACACTACGAAATTGGGTCGATTTTATACAGTCAATTGTGTATGTCCACACTAAGCGCATTAAGTCGGTTGAGTGTGTCCTCAATACCATGGCTACCATCGACTTATGGAGCAGTGCACTGTGGGTAGCTATCCCACAGTTTCCGCAGTCTCCACTGCCTGTTGGAATTCTGGGTTAAGCTCCCAATGCCTGATGGGGCAAAAACATTGTCGAGGGTGGTTTTGGGTACATGTCGTCAGTCTCCCCTCCCTCTGTGAAAGGAATGGCAGACAATCGTTTTGCACCTTTTTTCCTGGGTTACCTGTGCAGACGCCATACCACAGCAAGCATGGAGCCCGCTCAGCTCACTGTTGCTGTTGTGAGCATTGTAAACACCTCGCGCATTATCTTGGAGTACGTGCAGAACCAGGCTAAGAGACGCCAGCACGAGGACGATTGTGATGCGGACATGGACACAGACATTCCTGAAAGCACAGGCTGTGGCAATTGGGACATTATGGTGGCAGTGGGGCTGGTTGATACAGTGAAACGCCGATTCGGGGCCTGGGAAACAAGCACAGACTGGTGGGACCGCATAGTGTTGCAGGTATGGGATGATTCACAGTGGCTGCGAAACTTTCGCATGCCAAGGCCACTTTCCTTGAACTTTGAGTTGCTTTCTCCTGCCCTGAAGTGCAGGAATACGAAGATAAGAGCTGCCCTGACAGTTGAGAAGCGAGTGGTGATAGCCCTCTGGAAGCTTGCAACGACTGACTGCTACTGGATCAATTTGGAGTGGGCAAGTCTACTGTGGGGACTGCTGTGGTCCAAGTAGCCAGTGCAATCACTGATGTTCTGCTATCAAGGGTAGTGACTATGGGAAATGTGCAGGTCATAGTGGATGGCTTTGCTGCAATGGGGTTCCCTAACTGTGGTGGGGCGATAGACAGAACGCATATCCCTATCTTGGCACCGGACCACCTTGCCAACCAGTATATAAACTGCAAGGGGTACTTCTCAATGGTGCTGCAATCACTGGTGGATCACATTGGACGTTTCACTGACATCAACGTAGGATGGCCGGAAAAGGTGCATGACGCTCGCATCTTTAGGAACTCCAGGCTGTTCGAGCAGTTGCAAGAAGGGACTTACTTCCCAGACCAGAAAATAACTGTTGGGGATGTTGAAATGCCAATAGTTATCCTTGGGGACCCAGCCTACCCCTTGCTCTCATAGCCCATGAAGCCGTACATAGGCAGCCTGGACAGTAGTAAGGAGCAGTTCAACTATAGGCTGAGCAAGTGCAGAATGGTGGTAGAATATACCTTTGGATGTTTAAAAGATCGCTGGTGCTGTTTGCTGACTAGTTTAGACCTCAGCGCAACCAACATTCCTATTGTTATTGCTGCTTGCTGTGTGCTCCATAATATCTGTGAGAGTAAGGGGGAGACGTTTATGGCAGGAGGGGAGGTTGAGGCAAATCGCTTGGTGGCCGATTTTGAGCAGCCAGACACCAGGGCAATTAGAAGAGCACAGCTAAGCATGCTGTGCATCAGAGAGGCTTTGAAAACCAGTTTCATGACTGTCCAGGCTGTGGTGTGACAGTTGTGTGTGTTTCTCCTTGCTGCAAACCCGCCCCCTTTGTTGATTTTAATTCCCTGTAAACCAAGCACCCTCCCCCCTTCGATCACAGCTGGCAAAGGAAATAAAGTAACTATTGTTTTGAAACAATGCATTCTTTCTTTATTAATTTAAGAAAAAAAGTGAGATAACTGGCAAGGTAGCCTGGGTGGGGTGGGGTGCGGGAGGAAGGAAGGACAAGGCCACACTGCTTATTGTAGCCACACTACAAATCCACACTGTTTGAATGACAGCCTTCTGTTGCTTGGGCCGTCCTCTGGAGTGGAGTGGCTGGGTTCCCGGAGCCTCTCCCCCACCCCCGCATTCTTGGGCATCTGGGTGAGGAGGATATGGAACTTGGGGAGGAGGGCAGGTGATTATACAATGGATGCAGTGGGGGACTGTGCTCTTGTTGGCTTTTCTGCGGCTCCAACAGACACTTCATTGTGTCCGTTTGCTCCCCCATTAGCCTCAACATCGCCTCCTGCCTCTTCTTTTCACACTCACTTAATGCTTTCCTGGCCTCTGCCACTGAATGCCTCCATGCATTAAGCTGTGCCCTATCAGTGCGGGAGGACTGCATAAGCTCAGAAAACGTGTTAGCCAAGCACAAACAACCCAGCATGAATGGCGTCTTTTTATTGTTCTCTTACAAAAATTCCCCTATTTCAACCAGGTGACCATGAATGATATCATTCTCCTGAGGCTAACACAGAAAGATAAAGACCGAATGTTGCTTGAATGCGACCAAAACCCAGGACCATTCGCTGCCATGCTTTGTGCTGCAATGATTCCAGACTACTTGCTACTGGCTTGGCGTCGTAAAGTGTCCTACCGTGGAGGACGAAATAAGGCAGTCCTCCCCAGAAACCTTCTGCAAAGGCTTTCAGAGTACCTCCAGGAGGGCTCCATCCCCAGACATAGAATCATAGAATCATAGAATATCAGGGTTGGAAGGGACCTCAGGAGGTCATCTAGTCCAACCCCCTGCTCAAAGCAGGACCAATCCCCAATTAAATCATCCCAGCCAGGGCTTTGTCAAGCCTGACCTTAAAAACTTCTAAGGAAGGAGATTCTACCACCTCCCTAGGTAACGCATTCCAGTGTTTCACCACCCTCCTAGTGAAAAAGTTTTTCCTAATATCCAACCTAAACCTCCCCCACTGCAACTTGAGACCATTACTCCTTGTCCTGTCATCTTCTACCACTGAGAATAGTCTAGAACCATCCTCTCTGGAACCACCTCTCAGGTAGTTGAAAGCAGCTATCAAATCCCCCCTCATTCTTCTCTTCTGCAGACTAAACAATCCCAGTTCCCTCAGCCTCTCCTCATAAGTCATGTGTTTCAGACCCCTAATCATTTTTGTTGCCCTTCGCTGGACTCTCTCCAATTTCTCCACATCCTTCTTGTAGTGTGGGGCCCAAAACTGGACACAGTACTCCAGATGAGGCCTCACCAATGTCGAATAGAGGGGGACGATCACGTCCCTCGATCTGCTGGCTATGCCCCTACTTATACATCCCAAAATGCCATTGGCCTTCTTGGCAACAAGGGCACACTGCTGACTCATATCCAGCTTCTCGTCCACTGTCACCCCTAGGTCCTTTTCCGCAGAACTGCTGCCTAGCCATTCGGTCCCTAGTCTGTAGCGGTGCATTGGGTTCTTCCGTCCTAAGTGCAGGACCCTGCACTTATCCTTATTGAACCTCATCAGATTTCTTTTGGCCCAATCCTCCAATTTGTCTAGGTCCCTCTGTATCCTATCCCTGCCCTCCAGCATATCTACCACTCCTAGTTTAGTATCATCCACAAATTTGCTGAGAGTGCAATCCACACCATCCTCCAGATCATTAATGAAGATATTGAACAAAACCGGCCCCAGGACCAACCTCTGGGGCACTCCACTTGACACCGGCTGCCAACTAGACATGGAGCCATTGATCACATGTTAACAGACTTTTCCAGTAGCTGTACTGGCCGCAAATGCATCCCAATTCTTCAGGGCCAATCAAACATTAAACACTATTGCTTTTAAACCCTGTACTGTAGTTACAAATGTGCACTCACCAGAGCTGCCTTCTCCGGCTTCAGGGTCGGGGATCCCGCTTTGGGAGGGTATTGGCTCCAGGGTGATGAAAAGGTCCTGGCTGCCGGGGAGAATGGATTAACCGCTTGCCTCCAGCACATTCTCCTCCTCCTCCACAAAATCCTGCTCCCTGTTGCGTGAGACTTCCCCCTTGCAGGTGTCCATGTACAGTGGTGGGGTAGTGGTAGGGTCCCCCCTAGAATGCCATGCAGCTGATCATAGAAGTGGCATATATGGGGCTCTGATCCGGAGTGACCGTTTGCCTCCTTTGTCTTTTGGTAGGCTTGCCTGAGCTCCTTAACTTTCACGTGGCACTGCTGTGTGTCCCTGTTGTAGCCTCTCTCCACCATGCCCTGTGCGATTTTGGTATATATATTAGCATTTCTTCTTTTTGATCAGAGTTTGGCCTGCACAGATTCTTCTCAGCAACCAGATCCAGTGTCTCCCTTTCGGTCCATGCTGGAGCTCGTTTGTGATTCTGGGGGGACTGCATGGTTACCTGTGCTGCTGAGCTTGCCACACTGACCAAACAGGAAATGAAATTCAAAATTTCCCAGGGCTTTTCCTGTGTACTTGGCTAGTGCATCGGAGTTCAAAGTGCTGTCCAGAGTGGTCACATTGGAGCACTCTGGGACAGCACCCGGCGGCCAATACCTTCGAATTGTGTCTGTACTACCCCAAATTTGACCCAGCAAGGTCGATTTTAGCGCTACTCCCCTCACCGGGGAGGAGTACAGAAGTCGATTTTAAGAGCCCTTTAGGTCGACAGAACGGGGTTGGTTGTGTAGACGCATTCACTTTAAAGGCCACCTTATGCGGCTAAATTCAACCTAACCCCATAGTGTAGACCAGGGCTTAGTTGAGAAGGAAAAAATCTTTAGGTAACCTGTAGACAAAATTATTTCAGTGGGAGTTAACTTTAGCTTCTTATTTTTACCACCAGGAGGAACACTATTAAAATATTCTTATCTGTATACTGGCACGCTCTGTCTAATGTTGTTGCTGTAAATTTTCCGTATATTTGGGAATACCCCAAATTGTTGAAGGCAGAGGAATAAAGATGCTATTATGGAATGTAGGTTACAGTTAAGAAAATTTTTAAAAAGAAAACAAGTGAAGTACTTTTGTTTAAAAAACAAAGTTTTAGAATTTTTTTTGTCCTCAAGAAATATTTGTTTTCTTGACATTTACACTAGAATTTATGTCTAAAACACAATTATATGGGTTAGTACTATGGCTGCAACACATTGCAATGTTAGCAGGAGGCTCAGAATTGGAATGAGATGAACTTCTGAAACTGGAGATTTGCTTACTTTAGAGTAGTTCATCTTCAGATGACAGGGTGATAGGATTGCTAACAAAAACTCTCTCTGTCAGCCCATGCTAGCCTTTTACTAGATAAGCATTAGAATGTAACACGATTGCCTATATTCTGCTGTCATAGCTGGGAGGAAAGTTAACATGGTGGCAATCATAAAGGATAAAGGGACTGGTCCATAAAGATGTGGCTCAGTACTCTATTGAGCGAGACACTGTACAAACACAGAACGTAATTCTGTGGGCAGAATATTATTTGTTTTCTTCTTCCATTTATAAATACAATTTCTTTTTTTGAAAACTTAACTTTGTTTTACTTTGTCATATGCAGCACCATGCCTATTATCTGTGCCTAACAAATAATATTTTTCTCTTCTCAGGAAAAAACATGTTCACAGGACAGTCCCTTATGTTGACTTGTATAGTTCTAATTAATGGTATTTGGCTCCCTCATTCGGGATTGTTCTGTGGTGACTATTCCTGAACTCAAATTAGGTTACACTATGACATAGGCAAAATAGGCATATTTGACTGATTTATATTTTCCCCAAGGAGGATTGAAAATCAAAGGATAGTATTAGCATTTAAAAAGAAATGCTTGAAATTAGAGTCTTTGCATTAACAGGTATTTTTCTGAATAATCAACAAGAAGCATATTTGACTTCTTAGATTTTCTTTGGATAGTAGATTTTACCAATGTAATGGAACTTAATGCACAGTACACCATGTTATCCTTTAAATTGCTGTGATGTTCACATATTCTAAATCTGACTTCAGAAAAGGAGTAGGATTTCCTAATAGTGTTTTCAAATATTTGTATTCCATATGGATTTTATGATTCATAAACTGGATTATCATCAGTTCCCTGTTTTACATTCCTGGCACATTACTGCCACTGATTGAAAATGCTATTGTAGCCCTTGCTGGAATTAGTTCTTTTCTACAGTGTTGAAGCATCTGCTCAGCAGATATATTTCTACAAAGTATCAACATGTTTTCTTCTTGCCCTTTTATCATGAGAGGCGGTTAAAAAATACATACAAATAAGCCAAGTTGGCCCTTCTTTTTTTGAGGTGGACTCTTTAAACAGTTCTCAAGGACCCTCTAACTCTCAAACTTTACTTAATCCTGTCACACACTATACACAACATTGGACTTGGAATTTAGGGGAGGATAATCAACATACGTGTTTGAGGTCTATTGCAAGGCCAACTTAGTAGACATGACACTTGTTTGAAAACAACAATATTTTATAGTTTCTCAATTTAAACATGGCAGAGGTCTAAAAAAATTAAAGGTAATTGAAAAAAAGTCAGCGGAAGTTGCAAAATTAATAAAATAAGGCACCTAAACGAATAACTTTTGACTTGTTCATTTAAATGTTTTGCTGCAAATAATTCTTAATAAATATTTGTTTGCAGGAAGAAGACGAGCTGGACTCTCACACCATGGTGAAAACTAATTCAGAGAGTGCTGGCACAATGAGGGCCACAAGCACAATGAGTGAAAGTGCCCAGACAATGATTGAACATAACAGTACCATGTTAGAATCAGACTTAGGGACTATGGTGATAAATAGCGATGATGATGAAGAAGAAGAAGAAGAAGATGGGACCATGAAAAGTATGTTAATTATTTATTTCCTCTTTTGATTAAGAATTATTTTTCCATATTGCACAAGGGTGTACAGCATTATGGTATCAATATTTAAACACCTGTATATTCTGCTTTTAACATGTAGTCCTTATAAACTGTATCTTGTTTTTTCTCTCATGTCCCATGTTTGTTTGGATGAATTTCTTTAAATTAAACTGAAATGTAGTAATTATGAGCCAAAGCTAATTAATAAGATCCTGATCCTCAAATTGGATCCATGCAGAAGAATTCTCTGTGCCTGTGTATGGGCCCATTGACTACAAAGGGACTTTGTATGGGTGCTGCAGTCTATCTGCACAGATCCAGTTACAGGTTGGGGCAAGCTTTTTTTTCATGTTGTACATCCAGAAAATATTGGGGCCAATTAGCCTATTTTATTTAAGTATTGTCATCTTTCATTGACAGACAGATTCCCCAGTTGACTTCAAAGGGCTTTGGACCGGCCCCTAAAAGAGTAGAAAAACTGAAAAATTAGTAGTTTTTTTAAGAGAGCAAAATTATAAAATATGATACAATCTTTGTAATCTGCACTTGTTAAACAGTGATTTCATGACACATTCTGATACCCTTACTCATGTTGTGTATCACCTTCACTCCACAAGAACATCTGTAGAGGGACTACTTGTTTAATAAGATACAATTCAACCTGAGTAGAGTATCCGAAACCATCCATAAGTACGTGAATCTGTGAGGTGCTGAGCACTTTTACCTTCCAGTAACTTCAGACATATATTAAATGACTTCGCTAGCAGTTGAAGTTGCTCAGCACCTTGCAGGTGGAATTCCACACTTCTAAGGTTTGGATTCTACTGTGGCAGAATGCAAGGAATCATTTATAGTGGGCAAAAACCTTGTGTTAAGTCTAAAAAATAAAGCGAGAGTCTGGTAAACTGAAAGGAATGATAAGATAACAAATGAACAATTGAAAGAGCGTAGAGTGTTTTATATTAAATGTGAAGTTGGATGTATATTGGAAAAACTTCTGTTGTGACTTATGCAAGCTTGGTTTGAAATTCAAGGCAGGATTACATTTTATTTATTTGTGGTGTAGCCTATAGTAGACTGGAGATTATTTTTCTCTTCAAATGTAAGATAATAAACAGTCCTATTGATGAGTGATGAGTTTCGGTAAGATGATTAACCCCATAAAACATTTAGTACATGTTTTAATTTGTTTTGATGATGAAACAGTATTTGCTTTATAAACTATGAGAATAATAGGGAGGCTTAGTGCAAGCAGTCCTGAACTAATTAAATTTAACATGTTTTGGAACAGAGTAGTAATAAGTGTAAAGGTACCAGATAATAAAAAAAAGCAAATTTAAGGGAGCAAAGGAAAATCCTGAGTAAATTCTTGTGGGTAGAAATGTTACAAAGTAAGGATTCTTTTCAAGAAAAGATTGATATGTGGCCTTCCAAACCTTTTAAGACTCAGAAGTCCATGCATGCAGATGATCAGCCTGCCAAAAGGACAGGTCAGCGTGGTGTGTAAAGCCAAAAACACCACCCAAGATCTGTGCTGGGAATTGTGGAGTTATTAGGGGAATGAGAGTTTATATAAATCTCATATGTGCTGCAATTCTTAATCCATGCTCAAATCCTTTCTCTACTGTTGGAGACATGCAGCCTGCAACAGTTACTGCAATCCTAGTTATTAAGTAATCCCAGTAGCAAGCTGTGATGGCCTAAGCCTACCTTTCAGTTGGCAAGAAGGATTCTTAACTCTACTGGTAGCTTCCTCTTCTTCAACAGTCTTTTTTAGGCTTCTGTGTTCTTCCTGAACCTCTGATCACTAGCTTTTAAAGGGCAAAGGGGGGAATAGAATCTCTGGGACAATATGATTATTCTTCTTCTCCTTGGGTGACAGCTTTGTTTTGGGATCGCTAGCCAACAAGCAGCAGCTCTGGACTTCATGGTCCCCTGCCCTGGCTAACTGCAGTGCAGTGTTATTCCTGTGTCACTTTGTCTGTGACCCTTACCCCTACCTCAGCCCATCCAGAGGAAGGTAAGACTTGGGAGACTGCTCAGTGCCAATAAGGAGCTTACTTAGCTACTTTCAAAGAGGAGCTTCTTACTAGGAATAGGGTCAGCTGTGTTGTTTGGGAAGAATGCAGATCCTCTGCAACTTTCACTCTCTTGGAAAGAAATGTGGACTGGAGGGAGCCTTAAGAATGTAAATGATGTTCAGAGGTTTCTGCAGGATGCCATAATTAATGTACAACAGACTTCCATTAAAAAAAGTGAGAAATAAAAGTCTAATGGGGCTTTATGAGGGGCTGTTCAAGGGTTTTATGGGAAAGAAATTATACATGAAAAAGAGAATAGGCACGACTGGAATATACAGAGTTGGCGTCAAATTGTGTCCAGCCCCTGTGTGCATTTGTGAGGGAGGGAAAGGGCACAAGGAGCCCTTTTCTCTGAGTGATGGTCCCTATTGTATTCCACTTTGGGTTACGCATGTGCCTGGAGTAAGAGAATTTGAAAGTAGTGTCGATTGGTCCATGCATGTGCCCTGGCTTGCCTTGTGCTTCTGTCCGAGGTGATAAAGGCAGGGTGGGTCAATCACCTCTTCAGTTCCTTCTCACCATCACATGGTTCATCACATGGTTGGAAACTTTAGGGTCCTCAGCTATGATGTCATTCTGAAAAACAATATTAATTCAGTTATGAATAGTTCATAGTTCTTTTAATAGTTCTTAATAATTTGTATAGATGTAATCGTTTTAATAGTTTTAGTACCTTTTAGAATTAGATTAGGCTACGGGGAATTCCCCCCACAACCCAGTACCCCATCCAGGTACTGTACTTTGTCCAGAACTCCATGCTTCAAACTCTGCGTCTCCTGCCCATGGTCCTTCTTGGTCCGCAACAGCTATCAACGCAACCTCTATTCCCTGGGAGAAGCTCACATTGCAGCTCAGTGCTGTAGTTGCCAACCCTTCCTCCAATCTTACCTAAGAAGGGTAGGCACTTTGCTTCTATGAGCTACAGCTCACTTCATCGCATGCATCCGATGAAGTCAGCTGTAGCTCACGAAAGCTTATGCTCAAATAAATGTGTTAGTCGCTAAGGTGCCACAAGTACTCATTTTCTTTTTGTGGATACAGACTAACACGGCTGCTACTCTGAAGCCTGTCACTTTGCTTCTGTAAGTATTTCATGGAGATGGCCATGAGACCCCAAATGGACCCAGGCTGGAGAACCCCACCTGTACATCAGCCTGAATCAGCAAGGAGTGAGCCACCTGCTGCAAAGTCTGACTCTGGTGCCAGAGAATCCACAGACACCACAGCGGGACCTAGTTGGGAAGCATTCTCATAAGCATGGGATTAAGTCGTCTTCTATGTCCACTTCACATCAAAGAAATCAGATGTGCCTGCAAGCAAATCCACCAGCTCAGTCCATGAGGACTTAGTATGTCCTAAGTTCCATAGGCCTTGATAAGTAAGCACAGAAACATGGGTCTCCGCTGGCTCCAGACAGTGCTCTGTTGGTATCACCACCCCCAGCTCCTCATAAGACCTGGGTCCCTCTAGTACCGGTAAAGACTGACCACTGCCAGATACCATCATCTTTGCTGGCCTGAACAGAAAAAGTCTCCCTTACACCTGGAAGGTCTAGATCCATAGCCACGCCACAGGACATTTTTGCTTTCCTGAATCCAGAATCCCCTGCTCCTTCGGGACCCTCTCTTTCCATGGAACTCACATCTCCTCTGAGAAACCTGCCTATGGGACGGAGCTTATGGCCCCCCCTTTCCTCTCCCATTCACAACTCAGACCTCTCCAGTGGCACCAGCGGTACTGCCATTGGAAACTGAGTCAGGCTTTTCCTCCTCAAGAGATTCAGAACTCTCAGAGGAACTGCTTCTCCTGTACTGTCCTTACTCATTTCCCAGGAAACCCACACAGCCCTGGAATCAACTGCGACTTCACCTGACTCTGAGACACTTGTACCCCATACCTTGGGGACCCTTATGATCAGCTACTGGCCTATTGGGGACCCTGGGACTAGCATCCCCCTTCAAAATCTATTCATACACCAGGGAGGTGCCACCTGCCTCCTCTTCAAAGGAATAATCAAATTTACCCCCAGGTCCAATAGAGGAGTAGTAGCACTACACTCCAATTCTGGAAGTTCCATTGAAACCATCCACGTTACCATTGCCATCGCCTGATGAAGTGGTGACCTCAGTATCTCCTCTCCCCCCCGATGACTTCGGCAATTCCCGGACCTTCTCTGCAGAGTCATTGGGGAACTTCAGATGCCACCAGAGGAGATTGAGGACTCCTAACACAAGTGCATGGACATCTTCCATGCCTCTGGACTTAATGAGAATAGCCCACCTGGTCAATGAGGCTGTGTCAGGGTTTGACTCACCGCTGTGACACCTCCTGCTGGCTGTCCTGGGAATTAGCTTAGTTCGCCAGCATGCCCTCACTTGGTGACATCTCGCCAGTATCATGTCTGCTACAGGAAGTGCGTTGTCCCAAAGAACATAGCATCCTATTCAAAGCTCCCTCACAGAGGCCATACTGGAGTTGGCTAGGACCGTGTGGCACACCCCTGCCACCTGTACCCTGACCCCCAAAGGAGTGGAGAGGCATTATTATGTGCTGGCTAAGAATTCAGAATTCCTGTTCTCTCTCCCAGTTCCCAGCTTGGTGGTGTTTCTGGCCACTTCAGAAAGGTCCAGGCATCAATATCTCAGATCTACTCCCACAGACAAGGATTGTAAACGCTTAGATCTACTGGTCCTCCAGACTTCATTTCAGGATAGCTAATTATCAAGCAGTTGGCTAAATATGATTTCCTGAAGTATGCCAAGTTTGACAAATTCGCCAACAGCCTCCCACGACAGGACTTTCCTCTGTCAGGAAATGAGTAAGGGAAGTCAGTAGCCAGAACCACCCTCTAATCTATATAAGAACGGCCATACAGGGTCAGACCAATGGTTCATCTAGCCCAGTGTCCTGTCTTCCTACAGTGGCCAATGCCAGGTGCTTCAGAGGGAAAGAACAGAACAGGCAATTATCAAGTCATCCACTCCCAGCTTCTGGTGAACAGAGGCTAGGGACACTCAGAACATGATGTTGCATCCCTGCCCATCCTGGCTAATAGCCGTTCTCGATGAACTTATCTAGTTCTTTTTTGATCTCTGTTATAGTTTTGTCCTTCACAACATCCCTTGGCAAAGAGTGCCACAGGTTGACTGTGTGTTGTGTGAAGAAGTATTTCCTTTTGTTTGTTTTAAACCTTGCTGTCTATTAATTTCATTGTGTGACCCCTAGTTCTTGTATTATATGAAGGAATAAATAACATTTCCTTATTCACTTTCTCCACATCAGTCAAGATTTTATAGACCTCCAAGATCTCTTTCTTGAGTGGTAACAGCAAATTTAGACCCCATAATTTTGTATGTATAGTTGGAATAATATTTTCCAATGTGCATTACTTTCCATTTATCAACATAGAATTCCATCTACCATTTTGTTGCCCAGACATCCAGTTTTGTGAGATCCCTTTGTAACTCTTCTCAGTCTTTTGGACTTCACTATCTTGAGTAATTTTGTATCATCTGCAAATTTTGCCACCTCTCTGTTTACCTGTTTTTCCATATCATTTATGAATATGTTGAACAGTAGTGGTCCTACTACAGACCTCTGGGGGACACCACTATTTACATCTCTCCATTCTGAAAACTGACCATTTATTCCTACTCTTTGTTTCCTATCTTTTAACCAGTTACCAATCCACGAGAGGACCTTTCCTCTTATTCCATGACTGCTTACTTTGCTAAGAGCCTTTGGTGAGGGATCTTGTCAAAGGCTTTCTGAAAGTCTATGTACTTTATATCCACTGGATTACCTGGTCCACTTATTTGTTGACCCTGTCAAAGAATTTGAATAGATAGGTTAGGAATGATTTCCCTTTACAAAAACCATGTTGACTCTTCCCCAACAAATCATGTTCATCTATATGTCTGATAATTCTGTTCTTTACTATAGTTTCAACTAATTTGCCTGGTACTGAAGTTAGGCTAACTGGCCTGTAATTGCCGGGATCGCCCCTGGAACCTTTTTTAAAAATTGGTGTCATATTAGCTATTCTCTATCATCTGGTATAGAGGCTGATTTAAGTGACAGGTTACATACCACAGTTCTGTAATTTCATTTTTGAGTTCATTCAGAACTCTTGGGTGAATACCATCTGATCCTGGTGACTAGTTACTGTTTAATTTATCAATTTGTTCCAAAACGTCCTCTTATGACACCTGAATCTGGGACAGTTCCTCAGATTTGTCACCTAAAAAGAATGGTTCAGGTGTGGGAATCTCCCTCACATTCTCTGCAGTGAGGACTGATGCAAAGAATTCATTTTATTTCTCTGCAATGGCGTTTTCTTTCTTGAGTGCTCCTTTAGCATTTCTATTGTCCAGGGGCCCCACTGGTTGTTCAGCCGGCTTCCTGCTTCTGATGTACTTGAAAAAAAAATGCTATTAGTTCTTGAATCTTTGGCTAGTTGCTCTTCAAATTCTTTTTTTGGTCTGCCTAATGATACTTTTACAGTAGACTTGCCAGAGTTTATGCTCCATTATATTTTCCTCAGTAGGAATTAACTTCCTATTTTTAAAGGATGCCATTTTGCCTCTATTGCTTCTTTTGCTTTGTTGTTTAGCCCTGGCGGCACTTTTTTGGTCCTCTTACTATGTTTTTAATTTGCGGTATACATTTAACTCTATTATGGTGGTTTTTTTTTTTAAAGTTTCCATGCAGCTGCAATCAATGCGGCCAGTACTTCCTCTAGAGCTGCCACAACCGCTAGTGTGATGCAAAGGCAGTCCTGGCTCCATGCCTCAGGGTTCCCCAGGGAGGACTGGAATACCATCCTGGACCTCTTCTTCGATGAATCTCACCTCTTTAGTCAGAAAATAGATGAGTCCCTACACACCGTGAGGGACTCTGGGGCTACCCTTTGATCGCTGAGTATATACACACCTGCCCCTAAGAGGAAGTTCCATCACCAATCCACTTCATCGAGATATAGGACATGACACTTCTACCATCAGAGATGCAATGAACCACTGTGTAAAAAGCAGACGTCTCAAAAGTCCCACTTCCATCTATTCTCTTCACTGACCTCAATATTCCAATCTCAGCCCCTGACCCAATGGTATTTTTGACACAAGCTCGAGAGCCATGAATCACTAAGCCCAACACCTCCTGACCCAATACTCCATGCAGGGGTTGTCTAGCACTCTTTTTTTTTTTTGACACCTGCAGTGTGATAACAGCAGACAAGTGGGTGTTGAATGTGGTCCACCCTCACTATACAATCGCAGCACTATCTCCTCCAAAAAAAACCTCCCTATCTCCCTGCAGGGACCACTCTCACAACAGTATTCTCACTCAAGAGGTGAACTCTTTACTGCAGTGAGGAGCAATAGAACATTATTAGGGGACAAGCTTTTATTCAATCTACTTCCTCATTCCCAAGAAGAAGGGCTGGTGGACACTAATCCTTGACCTCCATCACCTCTTCCACATTATTTGCAAGCTCAAATTTTGCGTGGTCAGGTTGGCAGCGATAATTCCATCTTTAGGAAAGGGCACGTAGTTCGCGGCTCTCAATATGAAGGATGCTTACTTTCACATTGACATTTATCCCGCCCATAGACAATTTCACAGGTTTATGGTGGCCTTTGACCATTTCCGATACAGAGTACTACCCTTTGGGATAGCTACTGCCCCCAGAGCTTTTACCAAGGTATTTTCATTGGTAGCAGCTCATGTTGGGCATCATGGACACCTCATTTTCCCGCACCTCCAGGACTGGCTCCTTCCTGCCAAATCTCACCAAGAAGCCTATATATCAACCTCTATGATGCTCTGCCTGCTTTCCTTACTATGAGTCAGCGTAAACATAAAAAAAAAAATCTGTTCTTACCGCTGCGCAATCTTTGGACTTCATCAGGGTAGCCTTGAATTCTGTCACTACGCGGGTGAACTTTCCCACAGACAGGTTCCAGTCCATGAACAATATCATAGCTCACATCGCCAGCAACCCTCAGGTAATGGTCAAGACATGTCTGTCGCTACTTGGCCACATGACTCCACCTTTGCTGCCTTCAAGCGTGGCTACAGTTGGTTTACTCCCCAAGCCATCATTCCATGAGCCTCATGTTGATGGTTCCTGCGAAGGTACTGTCCTCCCTGCTGTGGTGGACAAATCCTCATCATGTATGCATGGGGGGGTCCCTTTCCCCCTCCTCGTCGGACAAGACCATCATTAATGACATGCCCTTACTAGATTGGGGCACCATAAGGAATGTGGACATCTTAAGAGTCCAGAATGCACATCAATGTCCTTAAATTACAGGCAGTAAGGAAGGCGAGTCCTTTCTTCCATTCATCTGCTCGCAACACATCCTGATAATGTCAGACAACACTACGATGACCTTCTACATCAATAAGCAAGGGGGAGCAAGGTTGGCCTTCCTTTGTGCAGAAGCAGTCCACCTCTGGAACTGGTGTATCAGAAATCAGATCACCCTATCAGCAGCCTACCTTTTGGGGACACAGAATGTTCTCACAGACACTTTGCAATTGACGACAAGTGGGAACTTCATGATACAGTGCTACGCGACATTTTCAGATGATGAGGAACCCCAACCAGAGATCTATTCACTTCCCTGGCCAACAATAAGTGTGCCAAGTATAGTTCCAGAGGCGCCCTAGCTTATCGCGTTCCCTCCACTGAAGCTTCTGCCATGAATGTTACACAAGATCCAGCAGGACAGGGTGACAGTCACCTTGATCTTCCCGTTCTGGCCCAGACCGTTCTGGTCCCCAATCTGCCTGTGCATGTTGTCTCACCCACCAATTACCGTCCCAATATTTCCCAATCTACTGACCCAATGCAATGGTAGGATGCAATCTATGACCACTGCACCTTCAGGTATGGTATTTGGATGGGCATCATACCGAGAAAGTGCATGCTCCTCAGCCATATGAGAGATCCTCTCCAACAGCAGAGAGGACTCGACTAGGAGATAGGTTTCAGAGGGGTAGCTATGTTAGTCTGTATTAGCAAAAACAACGAGGAGTCCTTGTGGCATCTTAGAGACTAACAGATTTATTTGGGCATAAGCTTTCGTGGGCTATAATCCACTTTGTCAGATGCATGGAGTGAAAAATACAATAGGTAGGTATAAATATACAGCACATGAAAAGACGGGAGTTGCCTTACCAAGTGGGGGTTCAGTGCTAACGAGGCCAATTCAATCAGGGTGGACGTGGCCCATTCCCAACAGTTGACAAGAAGGTATGAGTATCAATAGAGGGAAAATTACTTTTTGTAGTCTTAATTCAGGCCTAATTTGATGGTTTCAAGTTTGCAAATTAATTCCAGTTCGAGAAACTGCAGAACAATGATACTATCTTTCCAGTCTTCTGGCCCTTCTTGTTCTTTCATCCATATTTCGTTAGAGTTTTATTAGCTTCTAAGTCAGAAGCTGTCAACCCCAGGAGCTTTCCCCTGTTTGAGGTCTTTGATGTCTGCTTTAATTTCATTGGGTGTCATTGGCTCCTCTTCTATTTCTAAATTAGGATTGGCATTTCTCTCAAATCTGTGTGTGATCAACAGCCCTGGACAGTTTAATATGAAGTGGAAATGTTCTTTCCATCATCTGGGTTGCTCTTCATGCATTTTCAGTCTGTCCATGAGAGTCTCTGATGGCATCACCTGTAGTGGTCTGGTTCTTCCTGAGAGCTCTTTCACCGTTCTATAGAGCTACTTGACGTTCCACCTGTGTGCTGCTGCTTCTGCCTCTGCAGCCTTCTCCTGAACCAGGCATTTCTATCATACCTACATCTCTTCTTTATTTCTTTTCCTTTCTCTCTGTATCTTTCATCCGCCTCTAAGAGTTCTGCCTGTGTCTTGCACTGTTCCTTTTTGGTCTTCAGAGCTTTCCGCTCATCAGTCATTGCCCATGTTTCATATGTAATCCATGGATCCTTCTTCTGCTCTCTTTGGAGACTGACTCGACTACCGTCTTCTTCCAATTTGTACATTTCTCCTCCAGACTTTCATCAGCCTGGTCCTGTAAAACATTGCAGTCTGGAATCTGATCTGTGTTTCTTTGTCCTTGAACTTCTCTATTGCTGTAACACTCTTTTTGTCCATCTTTGTGATCTTTTTGAGTTTAAGTTGTAACGTGGCTACTAAAAGATAATGATCTGCGCTAACATCTGCTCCTGTGCTGACTCTGACATTCCTCAAAGAAGATGCCCATCTCTTAGGGCTTGTCTACATTGCCCGCTGGATCGACGGGCAGCAATCGATCCAGCGGGCGTCGATTTATTGCATCTAGTCTAGACGCTATAAATCGACCACTGAGCGCTCTCCCGTTGACTCCAGTACTCCACCGGGGCAATAGGTGCAGGCAGAGTCGATGGGAGAGTGTCAGTCGTCGACTTACTGCAGTAAGTAGATCTAAGTACGTCGATTTAGCTGAAGTTGCGTAACTTAGATCGATATCTCCCCTCTCCCCCCAGTGTAGACCAGACCTTAGATATACACACGTGATCTCTCTGGTTGACAGTTGCATTGTCTGATGATCTCCATGTGAGCTTGTGAATTCTCTGGTGCCAGAAGATATTTTTTCCTACATTTATGGTGTTTGTGCCACAGAGATTCATGAGGCTTTGCCATTATCAATTCAGATGCCTTCTGCTGCTGTGCCTGTGACTCCTTCTCAGCCAGTAGAGTTTGTGCACTGAAGTTGTCTATCATCAACTTGATGTCATGTCCAGACAGGTCATCAAATACTTTCTGCACCTGCTTGCGGCGTGTACCCTTTCCACTGTTCCCTGCTGCATTTATTGGCGCACAGACTTGGATTATTGTATACTTGATGTGTCTTGTTTGCAGCCTGGCTGTTGTTGTTCTGTCTGTCACTGGCTGTCGAGCCACCAGGGTCTTTGTTGTGCTGCTATGCAGCGTTATTCCTACACCTCTTTCATGAATTCTTCTTCCTGAGTATAAAATTGTAGCACCATCAAACACCATCTTGCCACTCCCTGCCTATCTCATCACACTGGTGCCAAGAATGTTCAGATAGTATTTTTTTCAATTCTCCTGTAACCTGTACGAGCTTTCCTGTATTATACAAATTATGTACGTTCCACATGACTACACTTGTGACAGATTTGGTCGTAGGATTCAATGTCTTGAGATCTCAGCTTCCTTTCAGCTTTCACTGAGATGTGTCATACTTGGGTTTTGAGCTCCTTCTGCACCTACCATCCTAAAGTTTTGGTTTAACTGAACTGTTCCTGTTGCAGTAAGTAAGCTTTTTACCTGAGTGGGTCGCAAACCCAACTGCAGAACCATCCTCTGTTATTTGGGCATGGGACTGCGACTGTTACTAACAGTGGCAGAGTTATTTGGACAGAGGAGAGGTTTGGCTTTTTAAAAATCCTAGAGATGCAAAACATTAATGACAAATTTTTTTTTTAAACTTCCTTAACATTTAGTTTCCTATATTTGTTTCCCTCTGCCTTTTATTTCCCTGCTAAAGGACAAAATAAGTAACAATGAGGAGTTTTTATTTATAGGCGCCCATGCTCAGAGGCCTCTGGGAGCCTTGACAAAAAATAATTTAAAACATATTTTTTCACAAACAGGGAATTGTGCCCAAATAAAGCTGAGATCGGGAACAAAACAAGGCCTGTCATCCGGCCCCATCATGCAATACATAACCCAGCAATAAATAACATTATGCCCTGTTTCTTTTTGCATCTGTACATGTTCACAAGCAGGGAGTGATGCCTTTTGTTCATATGCACTTAAAAGGAAGGAAAAAAGATGTGAGGCAATATAGCTGACCAGACTGCCCTTGATTTTCGTGTGTAAGTTTCATCTGATCTCAGTTCAGAGACCCCCTGTATGCAGAACATTCTCCGTGAGCATGTTTGCGAGTACCTTTGTAGCTGTCTTTAAGGCTCAGGGTCAGACCTTTCTATTTAAGTGAACTCACTTTTGATTGTTTTACTTTCTCTTTTCCATATAATTTTATTTTTTGTTATTTTTACATTTGCCCTTTTTTGGGTTGGCAGAGGCTCTCTCTCTCTCTCTCTGTGCCATTTGGCCTCAATCTGTTTTTTATTATTATTGCTTTAACCTTGATACATCATCCCCATACTTGGTGTTGGTACTGTAAAAATAAAGGGAAGAGGGCAATAAACTAATGGGATGCAAGATACAGGAGAGGTTGGGGTAGGTGCTTTTTATTTCCCGTTAAGAATTAAAACTTTTAGACCCTAATCCTGGAATGCCATCTACTATCTTCTGAGGTCCCTAGTGAGTCCCAGATTGCAGGACTGGCGTCCTTCTGGTTGAATAACAAACCCTTCGGGTCATTTGGGTTGAAAACTTGGTGAAGAAATTCCAAGCCCTCCTAAATATCAGATTGTGTCACATTGATGTCAGTCCATCCTGTCTCTAATAGGAAGCTGACACTTTAAAGTCCTGTAGAAATGTTGAACTGCTGATTTGAAAACTCTTAAGGAGAACAAAGCTCTCCCAAGTTCCTTGTTCAGTGTAAGAGAAGAAACTCAATTGCGATCAGATTTATTACAGTCTAAGGCCCAGATCCTACAATGAGCCCTGCATGGGCAGGCACTTGCACAAAGCCCTGTTGATTTCAGTAAGGCTCCCCATGGGGGTCTTCCTGCACAAAGGCAATTGCAGAATTGGAACCTAAAAAGCTAGCACGGAAAAGAGGAAGAGGAGACCGGGCAAACAAATAAGGGTGAATTAAGGAAATGAAAGTCTCGGAAGGAATGAATATCAGTTTTGATAAGAAAGAAAAGGCTTTTTGCAGCAGACACTTAATTTTAGGGATTCACTGGTTTCCTTAAAGCCTGTTGTTTTCCGAACTGTTGGTTCTAGGAGCTGCCTAGGGTTCATTGTATCTATTGTACTTATGTATCAATGCTACCTATAAATTAGCTCTTTAGAACCTACCAATTTTGTTCAGGGTATTTCATTCATATTTATTACCAATAAATAAAACTAGTGTATTTCAGAAAAAAATTGATGACTACAGAAATATTACTGACAATTTCAGAAACTTCAAGGCATGTTTCCTTGCCATTTTGAAAAGTTTCCTACATTCCTGACTATCATATATTATGGAATTAATGTTGTAATGTTAGGGTTCCAGGCACTGATCTTTACAATATAAACTGCACAAGAAGCCACTTTTTATCTGGGAAAGATGTTCATGCATGTTATTGTTTCCTGCACTTAAGCTGGTATTTAATAGAGAAAGCCAACATTCCAGTTAATATGGGGCTCTGCATCATAGATGTTATCCTCTAATGTGGAACGTATACATTTTCTGAAAGTCTAATCAAGTGATGTCAGTATGACATCAGTATATCCCCTTGTGTATTGTTGTAGTAATAGTAGAGAATATCAAAAAGTTAGTGAGGCATGACTTTCCTTTCCTGTAAGCTTGTTAGCTGTTCTTAATTTGGTTTTGCTTTTCCAAATGATCACTTAAATGGCTTGTAAGATTACCCAACTACCTATGTCAGACCAATCCATCTCTAGTTTCCTGATGAGTCTAGCTTATTTCTGAACAAGAGAATTGGTGCTATAATGAGTTTTTGGTCTTCAGATAGCTCTTTCACAGTTAAAGATGTCTGTTAAAAATTCTCTGATTATTCTTCCCCATCTTTTTCACAATTTTGGATGTTTCAGCATGGATGTTCTACAGCTCTGGGAATAGTATTAATTAATTACCAGTTTGTAGAAGATCAGCCAGGAAATCCATACATTATGGGCCTAATTTTTAGAGGTTCTGAGCTCCTGCATAGCCATTGACTTCTCATTTATTTGGAATGATTTAACCACATTTACTGAACCTGTATTGCACATCATTTGTTATGGTCCAAAGGTTTGTCTGTGTTTGACATCAGTTTGCTGAGTAATTTTTCTAGTATATACAGGTCCTTAAAATGAGAAGGTAATTGTTTTGTGCAGACCCATTCAATCCTCGGTCTCTCTGCTGTGACTGCTAACGAGACTGCTCATTAATGCTTTTTGTGATAGTGTTTTTTAGAAATGGGAAGTGCTTTTAAGTTACATGTCAAAGAACCTCTCTGGGAAGAACCATGTTGGTCCCTCTGATTCAAGAGCTATTGCAGAGTATGTACTTAACATGGATTCTCTCTTTACTGTGCATGAAGCAGAGGTATTGTAAAACTCATCCTAGAAAGGGCTAATGGGTTTACTATAGTCATGTTATTGATTTTATTTTCCTCCACTAGGTGGAAAAGCAGATCAAAAGTTAATAGAGCCAGTTTTACAGGTCTTGTTCTCAGAAAGCAAAAACTATATTTGTGTATTAAAACAAACAAACTTCTTTCATACAGAAGTCTTCAAACGTGAGTTCACGGTCCCTTCAAGAGGTTTGTGAATATTTTTTCAGGTGGCCCATAGAGTATGTGGATTTTCCTTTTAATTATCAGAACAATTTACATTTTGTGTAGATGTTATATATAGATTACACAAAAACAAAAAACCACCCACCATCTCCACCTAAAAGCTACATATAAAGACCATTGCTTAAATTGCAAAGTCAAGCACTCAAAAGTTAGGAAATGCCTGTGCTTTGTAATTGTGCCCTTTTGTGCATTCCCTCCTATGTATTGAATGAGGCAGGAGTCCTATGGAAAATGTAGTATGTGATCATGTAATTAAAAACTGTATCATAATACATATGCATAAGGCTGGAACAGAATTAAGGGTGCAAGGGCAACTGTAAATCTGGCATTTCCTAACTTTTAAGTGCTTGACTGTAACCAAAATAAAATTGTCAGATAGTTTTTTCACATATAATCTCTTAAGTTTGTTTGTTCATTCATTTGTTTTTTAAAGAAGAAAGGTAAAAAGTTTTAATATGTACAACTGTAATAATCCCTCTTCCCCTCCATAGCCATAGGATTTGAACCCTCAATTTTCAGCACTACTGCAGAGTTCTACTTGATCTTCAGGACTAACTACATTAGCTAGCAACAAGATTAAGGCTGTTATCCCAGAGGAGGGGGATAGCTGCAAATATCCTGTGCTGAATCTGGGTATGGTCAGGGAGAACTTGGCGCACTCCTCTCCATTGCCTTCCAGGAAGAGTGGGTAGCAGAACAGGTTTTTCTCCCATGCGGTGCCCACAGGGTAGAGCACGTGTCAGGTCCAGGGAATTGGGTAGTTGTGGGGAGGAGAGCTCTGCCTGGCAGTGTTCTCAGCACTCTGTGCCAGTGTGAACTATGGTGGCCCAACACTTTAGAAAATTTGTGTTTATTATTTTGTCATGCTCCCAGAATAATAGCAGGAGAAGGAAAATGGTGGTTTTTAACAGTTTATATCTCAGCGAAACCTGAATGGAATTTCATGTGACAAAAACAAGGCAGGACTTTGTCCCTGCCAAATTTCAAAGACCAGCACCACAATAGAGGTGTTAGAGTTTCTCTAGCTCAGGGGTCGGCAACCTTTCAGAAGTGGTGTGCCGAATCTTCATTTATTCACTTTAATTTAAGGTTTTGCGTGCCAGTAATACATTTTAACGTTTTTTAGAAGGTCTCTCTCTATAAGTCTATATATTATATAACTAAACTATTGTCGTATGTAAAGTAAACAAGGTTTTCAAAATGTTTAAATAGCTTCATTTTAAATTAAATTAAAATGCTGATCTTACGCCGCCGGCCCACTCAGCCCGCTGCCAGCCTGGGGTTCTGTTCACCTAGGCCGGTGGCAGGCTGAGCAGGGCCTGCAGCCGGGACCCCGGCTGGCAAGGGGCTGGCAGCCAGAACCATAGACCAGCAGCAGGCTGAGAGGGGCCGGCGACCGGGAACCCAGACCAGCAGGGGCTGAGCGGCTCAGCCCGCTGCCACTCAGCCCACTGCCGGTCTGGGGTTCAGTCTCCGGCTCCTGCCAGCCAGGGTCCCGGCTGCCGGCCCCGCTCAGCCCGCTGCCAGTCTGGGATCCCGGACCTGCCCACATAGAGTAGGTACCTACCTTCTCCCTGGTTCTAGCCCATTCTCTTCCTCTCTGCACTGAGCTGAGGGTGGGAGTGCACGGAGCACAGGGCTGGGGGCGAAGGAGCAGGCTGGGGGTTGGGGTGCAGGGTCTGACCAGGAGCTAGAATGAGGGAGGGGGCTCAGGGTTGGGTTAGGAGGTTTGGGTGTGGAGTGCTTACCTGGGCAGCTCCCATTTGGTGCAAGGGGTGCAGGTGGGAATGTGGGAGGGTGCAGGAGCTCCTGTTTGGTGCTCAGGGTGGGGGTGGGAATGTGGGGGGTGCAAGAGTCAGGGCATGGGGTGGGGAGGGCTGGGTATGTGGGGGGGTACTGGAGTCAGGGCTGGGGTTGTGGGGGGTGCAGGGGCCAGGGCAGGAGGCTGAGTGTGTGTGAGGGGGTGCAGGGGACAGGGCAGAGGGCTGGGGTGTGTGGGGGGTGCAGGACTCAGGGCAGAGGGCTGGGTGAGTGTGAGGGGGGTGCAGGGCTCAGGGCAGGGGGCTGGGATGTGGGGGGGATGTAAGGGTCAGGGCAGAGGGCTGGGGGTGTGGGCTGGGGTCGTGGGGTGCTCCCAGCCCCCTGCTCAGAGCGGCTCACGGCAGGGGGCTGGAGGGGATATGCCCTCATTCCACCCCCTGTCCCCAAGGCCCCGTCCCCACCTCTTCTCCGCCTCCTCCCCAGAGCAGCGAGCGTGCTGCGGCTCAGCTTCTCCCCCTCCCGCGCAAGGGCCATCAGCTGATGGGCGGCAGGGAGGGAGAGGAGGAGGAGGAGGGGCAGGAACGCAGCACGCTGTGGGAAGAGGCGGGGTAGGGAGGAGCTTGCCTGCCCTGCAGCAGCAGCCAGCAGGACCAAGCTTCTTCATCCTGCCGGGGCGGGGTGGGGCAGCAGAGAAGAGCGGGCCAGGGAGGGCAGGATTTGAATGGCTCGCTGCTGCCTGCCGGGGTCCCGGCTTGGGTTCGGCAGTGGGCTGAGCGGTGCCGGCGGCTGGGACCCGGCAGGCAGCAGGGTGCCATTAAAAATTGGCTCGCGTGCCGTCTTTGGCACGTGTGCCATAGGTTGCCAACCCCTGCTCTAGCTAGTTCATTGTAAAATCCTAGTAAAGACAGGACAAGTGGTAGTCTTACATTGATATCAAGATAAACCCTAGAATCCTCCTCTCTATACTTCTCTCCCCTCACTGCGCCCCTTCCCCCCCACGGGTTTACCTTGACCAGCTACATCAAGGTAAAACTACCACTTGTCTTGTCTTCACCAGGATTTTATATTGAGTAACTTTCTCCTGTTAGCTGTCTTGTAAATGACGCACCTTTTTCACTAGTGAAGACATAACCATAAAGTTCGTAAGAATCTTTTGTAATGGAAATGTTAAGCAACATAAATGGAGGGGTCACAACCTGCTCCCCCTAAAATAATAAACACATTTGAAACTGGGGATGTGTGCGTTTTCCTTCAGAAATAATACATTTGTCTTCACTTTGAGGTAAGTATGAGGACCATTGATTCTTCCTCGAGTAGATGCAGCCATGTATTCCACATGGGTGTGTTCGCACTCATTGCACCAGAGCCAGAGAATTTGCCTAGCAGTACTCAGAGAGGGGCAGTGCTTGCACCTTGTGGCCATAGCCCCTGCACTGGCTAAATGAGGTGGTGCCGCTCTGATCCCCCCCTCAGTTCCTTCTTACTGCCCATGGCTGGAATTGGAGTTCTGTGTGGTTTCTAACCTCACAATCTCTCTAGTTCTTAGTGACTTTTCTAGTTGTATATGGTTAATTAGTACCCTTAGTATACTGTTAGTTAGGTTTACTGTTAATTAGTATTTGTTTGCTTATTCCCTAACATTGTCCATTGTGTTGGGGGGTGGGATCCACAACAATCCCCTCACAACAGTGCTTGCTGTGCATAGGCGAAGCCCACGTCAAGGAACGGTGTTGAGTTTGCAAATTGTTCACCAAATGGACACAGGTGGCAAGGGCTGTTCATCTAAAGAAGCACCTGCTTTAATAGGCCACGCAGGTGAGCTGCTTTGGCACCAAGGCCTTTGAAGGTCACTCTCAGGTTCTGAGAACCCTGTCGCTTTATGTCTTGGAGCTGGTGCCTCACCAAAGAGACAGAGGAGTCGTTCCCTATTGAGTGTGCTGAGAAAGAGGTCACACAAGACTGATCGTGGCCGCTCTAGGTAGCATGAGGGCTCATCTGCCTCCTCCAGGTATGAATGCCACTATGTGAGATGGAGCACAGCTGCTCCCCAGTACTGCACAGGGAGGTCAGAAATCCTGTGCCATCAACTCCGGTTCTGGCCCCGGGGCGTCTGTTGAGTCCAGCACCAGCTGTTTCCGCGCTGGCGACATATCAGGTGGCAACAGACCTGCTCTGCCTTTCTGACCTGATCTCTCCTTTGGTCCAGGACTTTGCCAGGACTGCATTGTTCATAGACTCTTTGGCTGGGCAGGCCACTGATCCTGTGGTTCTATTGGCAGTGAACCCTAGTGTTTCCCTTCCACAGTCAGTAGAAGTGGGGCCTGTGCTGGGCTCAGCACAAGTCACCTCCTTGGCACTGGGAACTTTCTCAGCAGTCCTGCTGTCAGCACCGCCGATGTTACCATGGTCGTATTCACCACCCTCCCCTTTGGCACCATTAGTCACTGTGGTACTGCTGCTGACTTTGGGGTTGACACCGCTTCTGGCACCAGAAATAATGGAGGGATACTCCATGCTGGCGGTATCATTTCCACTGTTAAGTGCCAGTTTGGGCTATGAATGAGTCAGAGCAGTTGCTCGCACCCTTAGGGCTGGCTCCATCTTTGTCCCCTGAAGCCTGGGACTTCTTGGCGTCCAGGCCAGGTTCTTCTTCCTCACATTCTCCATTACCTGGCCTTGTGGGTGTACATGCTGGCAGGGCAGAGGCACGACAGAGGTCAACAGTAGCAGCAGAACTGTTGTTCACATTGCACATCTGGGCAGCCTTTCCCTCTCCAAGAAAGGAGGAGGCATTCAGGACCATAGTTTGGCCAGTCAACATACTTTCCCCCGCTGTCCCCCAAGCGTCCATTTTGACTCCTTGGTCCAGAGCAGTGTTCCAGTTATCACTCCCTTCTTCCCGTCTCCTCCATTTGGGGACATCTCAACCAATAGTCAGCTCTTCTGAACGCTTTTCCTCCAATTCCAATCATCCCACAGGTCATCTTCAAGTTGGAGGTGGATTGAGCCAAGCTCATTCTCATTGCCCTCGTATGGCCGAGGCAGTGCTGGTTCTCCGAACTTCTTGTGCTATCAATTCAGCATCTCATACCTGTTCTTCTCCATACTCACACAGAATCACACCTTGTGTCCCGGTCTCATCTCCGTGTATCTCATGGTGTGGCTGCTTCATGCCTAAATGAGGAAGAGCAGTGTTTTGAGGGCTGTTTAACAGGTTCACAGTAGAAAGCCCTCTACCAGAATGGCCTATTCAGCAAAATGGAAGTGGTTTTCAGTGTGGTCATTGGCCATGGAATTCAACTGATCCTGGCTTCTATCCAAGATATCTTGGAGTACTTGCTGAACCTTCAGTTGCTGGGACTTGGACTTATCTCATTGAGAGTGCATCTGGCAGCAATGTGAGCATTTTATCCCCCCTGTAGCAAAGCGATGACTCACCAGTGCAGCGCTTCCTGCTGGTCACCTCGGGAATTAGCTCTCCAGCGTATGGAGCGTCTCCTCCTGGCCGGTGTCTTGCCTGCTGCTGCTCCCCGTGTCCCTCCCGGACCCCGGTGCCCCTTTACCTTGGGGTCCTGCCCCCTGGCAGTGCCCCCACACTCTGGGTCTCCCCTCTCAGGGGAACTGCCAACCTTCTATCCCCACCTTGCCTCAGTGGCTACTGCCAGTCATCATCTAGCCCCCGCTCCCAGGGCAGACTGCAGTCTGTCATGGCCACTCATCATTGGCAAGTAGGTTGGACCAGCTGCCTCTGCCTATTCCCAGGTTGCACATCTGTAGCCCCAGTACCTTTGTAGGCCTTCACCAAGGCCTGCAGCCTGGAGGTTTACCAGGCTGGAGCTCCCCAGCTCCCTTTGCCCTTTCCCCCAGCACTGTTCTGCTTCAGGTACCTTGCTCCCAGGCAGCTAGCCCTTCCCACTCCAGGGCTAGAGTGAGACTCCTTGAGCTCCTGGACTCCAGTCCTCTTATCAGTGCCAGCTAAGCCCTAATTGAGCTGGCTATGCTTGTGGTCAGCTACTCAAGTGCTTTCACTCCTTTTCCCAGCCACAGCCCTCTCCAGGGCTGCTTTTTTACTATTGGCTTCCCAGGGCAGGCCTCTCCCAGGGCTGTTTTAACCCCTTCAGGGCTGGAGCGGGGTGACCATCCCGCTACACCCCCATTCAGGGAATATTAGTCTTCTCCAATGTCATGGTTGCAAGAGTCTTAAAAGGGCTTTGTCTCCATCCTCTGATCCAAGAGCTGGTTCCTCTGTGGGAACTTAACATGGTCTAGCGGCTTTAATGGGACCTCCATTTGAGCCCCTCGCATCTTGTCCCTTTCCACTTTTGTGTCAGAAAACTTCATTCTTGGTAGCGATAACATCTGCAAGGAGAGTCTGTTAGTTGCAGGCTCTGATGGCAGAGCTGCTTTATACGCAATTACTCATAGAATCATAGAATCATAGAATATCAGGGTTGGAAGGGACCTCAGGAGGTCATCTAGTCCAACCCCCTGCCAATTGATCAGGACCAATCCCCAATTAAATCATCCCAGCCAGGGCTTTGTCAAGCCTGACCTTAAAAACTTCTAAGGAAGGAGATTCTACCACCTCCCTAGGTAACGCATTCCAGTGTTTCACCACCCTCCTAGTGAAAAAGTTTTTCCTAATATCCAACCGAAATCTCCCCAACTGCAACTTGAGACCATTACTCCTTGTCCTGTCATCTTCTACCACTGAGAATAGTCTAGAACCATCCTCTTTGGAACCACCTCTCAGGTAGTTGAAAGCAGCTATCAAATCCCCCCTCATTCTTCTCTTCCGCAGACTAAACAATCCCAGTTCCCTCAGCCTCTCCTCATAAGTCATGTGTTCCAGACCCCTAATCATTTTTGTTGCCCTTCGCTGGACTCTCTCCAATTTCTCCACATCCTTCTTGTAGTGTGGGGCCCAAAACTGGACACAGTACTCCAGATGAGGCCTCACCAATGTCGAATAGAGGGGAACGATCACGTCCCTCGATCTGCTGGCTATGCCCCTACTTATACATCCCAAAATGCCATTGGCCTTCTTGGCAACAAGGGCACACTGCTGACTCATATCCAGCTTCTCGTCCACTGTAACCCCTAGGTCCTTTTCCGCAGAACTGCTGCCTAGCCATTCGGTCCCTAGTCTGTAGCGGTGCATTGGGTTCTTCCGTCCTAAGTGCAGGACCCTGCATTTATCCTTATTGAACCTCATCAGGTTTCTTTTGGCCCAATCCTCCAATTTGTCCAGGTCCCTCTGTATCCTATCTCTGCCCTCCAACGTATCTACCACTCCTCCCAGTTTAGTATCATCCGCAAATTTGCTAAGAGTGCAATCCACACCATCCTCCAGATCATTTATGAAGATATTGAACAAAACTGGCCCCAGGACCGACCCCTGGGGCACTCCACTTGACACCGGCTGCCAACTAGACATGGAGCCATTAATCACTACCCGTTGAGCCCGACAATCTAGCCAACTTTCTACCCACCTTATAGTACATTCATCCAGCCCATACTTCTTTAACTTGCTGACAAGAATACTGTGGGAGACAGTGTCAAAAGCTTTGCTAAAGTCAAGAAACAATACATCCACTGCTTTCCCTTCATCCACAGAATCAGTAATCTCATCATAGAAGGTGATTAGATTAGTCAGGCATGACCTTCCCTTGGTGAATCCATGCTGACTGTTCCTGATCACTTTCCTCTCGTCTAAGTGCTTCAGGATTGATTCCTTGAGGACCTGCTCCATGGTTTTTCCGGGGACTGAGGTGAGGCTGACCGGCCTGTAGTTCCCAGGATCCTCCTTCTTCCCTTTTTTAAAGATTGGCACTACATTCCCTGAGGACAAAATGTCTTTATGACCATACCCCAAATTTTTGTTTGTCGTGATTTCTCATTTCATTTGAACCTGTGTTCTTTCCTAAGCTGCATTCATCTCTGGAAGAGCAGCATCTCCATACATTAGATGTCAGGCGATGTCTAGCCTTCTATCTAGGTAGGACTAAACCATTTCATGCTTTGCGTCGCCTGTTTGTGTCATTTGGAGATCATGTGAAGGGGCAAGCGGACTCTTCGCAGACTGTCTCCAAAGGCATAACATCTTGTATGAAGATTGCATATGACATAGCTTCAGCTATGCCTACTCAGCAGGTGCAAGCTCATTCTATGAGAGCTGTCTCAATATTGGACATTTGCAGGGCTGCTATGTGGTTGTCCATCCATACATTTATGAACCATTATGCTGTTATTGCATCTTCCACGGTGGATGTAAGTTTTGGTAAGATGGTCCTGCAATCTTTGTTTAGGTAGACTATGAGCCCTGCCTTCTGGGTGTATACTGCTTGTTTATCACATACATGGAATACATGGCTGCATTGACTTGAAAAAGAAGAAACGGTTATGTATTGTAACTACGGTTCCTTGAGATGTGATGCAGATGTGTATTCCAAGACCCACTGTCATATAGCTCCAGGAGGGGCCATGGATACGAGGTGCAAGCGCCGACACTCTGCACGTACTGCTAGGCAAATTCTCTGGCTCCGGTGTGCAGAGTGCATGCACACATAAACGGAATACACATCTGCATCACATCTCAAAGAATCCAGTTACAGTAAGTAACTGTCTCAGTTAATTACAGTATATTTTTGTTCATATTTGGCATTAAATTCTTTCATAGATGTTAAGGCCCTGATCCTGCAAAGAGACCCTAGAGATCCTTGGTTGTGAATCTTTTTGCAGGATCAGTGTAGAAAAACCTATTAGCATAGAGCAGTTTGCCCAGCCCTTTCACTTCCCAACCAATACAGAATTGTTTTATTCAGTATATTCTTGAGAGGTTTTTCAGTCTAGTGTTTAATATATTTCTAAAGATGGGACTGCTACTGTTTTCCTTGGGAGACAGTTCAATGTGTAAGGGGCCTCACTGTTTTCTGATATTCAGCCTTTTTGATGCTCACTGAACCAGCCTAAACAACTCCTTGCCCTCCTACATTTACACCCTTTCAGTGCATTGGGATACTAAACATATAGTTGTATCTCAAATGTTATAGCGTTGTAAATCATTTTAATGACTGTGTACATGTTTTGGCATCTGCAGTGCAGAGAGGTTAAAACTAATTACAAGATTTCTATTCATTCTGCCAAGAGTGACAGAATAATGTATTTTGCTATTGGTATTGTTCAACTTAATTATTACATTTTTACAGTTGTGATATAATACATACTAGTCATTTAATACTTTATATTGTACATGCTTTTTATTCATCTAGGCTTTACCTATACATTAATCTGTGGGGACAATGGGTTTCTTTTTTTTTAATCTTCATAAAATACTTTTCTTTAGGGAATACATCATCACTGAGATATTTTTCCTTAATGAAGACATCAGGTGGGTTTGATCAAAACATGCATTACAGTGGATTATATTCCGATTTAAATTGAAACATTTGCACAAAATTGATTTCCCCCCTGCACAGTCCTTGAAATAGGGCTACGTGTTTTGAGTAGAATGACAGAGCTGCAGTCAAGTTAAGTTGTGTTTCTTCATTGTATTAGATGTCACAATTTATATTTTTAAAGATAAACTTTATATGACATCCCGATGATCCTTCTTGGCAAAAAATGCCCTTAATAGAAATAAAGGTACTAGAGAGCCATTTGAGGACATCTAATTTCATTTTGTCTTTACCACCAGTACTGCCAAGATGGAATAGATGTATTGAGTGTCCAAGATAGTCTCCACATTCCCCTATTCACATAACTTCTCAGACTGTTAGAGGCATTGTGGCTTCTTTCCCCAAAGTGTGCCAAAAAAGGACTGGAGTGGGATTACCTTTAGCATTAACCCACAACCGCCAATATGTTTTTAAACACCACTGCCTTTGTCTACTCTAAGTACTAAGAGGTGTTTAATAATGTGTTATTTAAACACATTTTTAATGCAACTTACTTCCTCAATGTAGGCAAAGCCCACAACTATTGCTCCCAGCCTCCCTGCTTTAAGAAACTACTATCGTAAGTGTCCCTGCCTCATCCAGGGAAGCAGGAAACAGGGAGGGATGTTGTTATGGAGAGGAGGAATTCTATAGGATTCTTCCAGCTTATACACCTGGGTCATGCTACAGACTTATTGAGGCATAGTGGTGGCAGCCCTCAGTGTGGAGTTTCGGACCAGTGAATTCACACTGTGCAGTGATCTACTGCCAACACCTCTGTTACACACACAATGCCCTGCTCTATAATAGATATTATTATTTCGATTACTGTAGCCCTTAAGAGGCCTAATCATGGACTAGGACCCCATTGTGCTAGGTGCTGCACAATCACAGAACAAAAAATATAATCCCTGATCCAAAAAGATTACGTTCTAAATATAACACAGACTAACAGATGGATAGAGATAGACAGATCAGAGGTGGAAGTCAGTTGCCATCTCAGTAGTGAATGAGAGATGAGAGGTAAGGGAAGAATGGGGGTAGGCTGTGAAAGGCTTGTTAAGGTGAAAGCAAGTAATAATGAGCAGTGGATGACCCGCTGCTTTGGATAGGCTAGCCTGCCAGCCCCGACCCTGCATGCTGGAGCCCCAAAACCTCATGCCCCCCCCAACAGGAGAAGCCCTGAGGGGCCCCCCCCACAACCAGAGGAGCCCCAGCCTGCCCAACCCACCGCCTATCACCCCCACCAGCGCCAGGCCGAGCCTCCTCACTCCCCTGCCCATCTGTGGCTCTCTGCTGGCTCTCCGCGTCCCTCCTCACTCCGCCGTCCCTGAGGAGGCGGGACGCAGTGAGCAGCAGGGACCTCCAGAGGTGGTGGTGGAGTGGAAGAGACATGGCAGACACAGGCAGGCAGCAGCAGCAGGAGGTTGGGGACTTTGTGGGAGGGGCGGGGCCACTGTGACCCAGGTGTCCGGCAGCAGCTTGGCGGCAGTGCCAGGGATACCTGCTGCCCAAGCAAGTAACTTATGTTTGATGCAGTAGAGAAGGGGGAGCCAGCAGAGGGGTGACATAGTGAAAATGATGGGAAAATTACCTTTGCAGCAGCATTCTGAATGGATACGAGTGGGGCAAGATTGTGTTTGTCCAGGCCAGAGAAAAGGATGTTGTAGTAATTGAGACATGAAATATGAGAGTCTGGATGAGAGTGTTAGCTGTGGGGATGGCTAGGAAAGGCCCTATCTTAGAGATGTTATGGAGAAAGAATCAGCAAGATTTAGACATAGCCTGTCATTGAGGACTTAGACCAGTGGCGGACAATCTGTGGCCCGAGGGCTGCACGCGGCCCATCAGGGTAGTTCACTGGTGGGCCGCGAGACAGTTTGTTTACATTGATTGTCCGCAGGCACAGCTGCCTGCAGGTTCCTGTGGCCGCGGTTCACTGTTCCTGGCCAATGGAGCTGTGGGAAGCGGCGGCCAGCAGAATCATTGTGCTTAAGCTTAAAGTGTATAGAATTGTGTTTAAGTGTTTTATTAAAATACAAAATTCAATAAAGAGTGTTAGCTTGCATTTTAAATAGATAAACAATTTGTAAGCGCGTGCTCATGTGATATTATATGCATACTGTATCCAGATAACTGGAATCGTTCACTGGTAATTTGCCTGCAGCACTATTTCAAGGAGAAATATTGAAACAGGGAAGAGGAAAAGAACTAAAGGGCATATACTGCCTTTCCAGTGTAAAACCAAGTAGAAAGGGAACACAGCTTCCCAAGGTTGCATAGCTTTTGTAAAGCTACCAGACACTGGGTTCTGTTCCCTTCTATTTTGTAGGAAGAAGGGGAGCATATGACTCTTCATGAATTATGCTTCTTTCAAAGGAAACCAAGGACAAATACACGAATCCATTCTGGACTAGAATTTTAAAAACTGAAAAGAGGACAATGGAAAGATTTTGTAAAGTGTCAGTGTCACAGTGATGTTGATAAGCTATATTATTTCATGATATTTAAGTGCAGAGTTTATGTAAAGTAAATGAAAAGTTATATGTCTGATATAGTATAATGGACTGTTCACGTCCTTGAAAGAATCCAAATGTCAAATTCATTCCCAAGACAGTGTCATACTTAAGCTCAGTATTCAGAACAAATTTCTCACAAATTTCTTTGTGTGTCAAGATAATGGAGTGGTTGATACAGGACTTGATTAATCGAGAATTAACAGAAGGTAATGTAATTAGTGCAAATCAACATGGATTATGGAAAATACATCCTGTCCAACTAACTTGATATCTTTTTTGATGAGATTACAGCTAAATGATATAAAATTAACATGGCACACATTAAATGGATTATAAGGGGGGAGGGTAACTGAAAGGTCTCTAAATGTAAATGCAAAAGGAGAATTGTCATCGAGCAGGCATGCTTCCAGTGAGATCTTGCAGGGATCAGTTCTTGGCTCTATGCTATTTAACACTTTTATCAGTGTTCTGGAAGAAAAAATAAAATTATCACCAATAAAGTTTGCAAATGACATAAAAATTGGGGGAGTGGTAAATGAAAATGATAGGTCACTGATTCAGAGAGGCTGTGACCAAAAGAGCTAATGTAATCCTTGGATCCATAAATAGGGGAATTGCAAAAAGGAATAGAGAAGTTATTTTGCTTCTGTATTTGGCACTGGTGCAACTGCTGCTGGAATACTGTGTCCAGTTCTGGTGCCCACAGTTCAAGAAGGGTGCTGATAAATTGGAAAGGGATCAGAGAAGAGCTGTGAGAATGATTAAAGTATTAGAAAACATGCTTTAAAGTGTTACACTCAAAGCACTCCACCTATTTAGCTTAACAAAGAGAAGATTAAAGGGAGACTTGGTTAGAGTCTATAAGTATCTACATGGGGAACAAATATTTAATAATAGCCTAGCAGAGGAAGGTATAGCATGACCAATGGCTGGAAACTAAAGATAGACAAATTCAGACTATAAGTAAGGTGTAAGTTTTTAACAGTGTGGGTAATTAACCATTGGAACAATTTACGAAGGGTCATTGTGGATTTTCTCTCACTGTCAATTTTTAAATCAAGATTGGATATTTTTCTAAAAGATATTCTCTAGGAATTATTTTGAGGGAGTTTTATGGCCTGTGTTATACAGGAGATAAGATGAGCTGATCACAATGGTCCCTTCTATCCTTGGAATCTATGAATATATGAATCTATAAATTGTAGGCTCTGCTAGCCATCATGTGTCTGACTATGTGTTGACTGAGATCCCAATTCTGCAATTGGATAAGCCTGTACAGAGCCCCATAGAAATCTGGCCCCATGCAGATCCAATTGCAGTTCCCCCCCCTTTTTTTAACTGAGATTTTTTTGGGGGAAATATTTTTAAGATAACATATTTACAACTACTTTAGAAAAGTTAAATTCTTACAGCTATCTGTTATGGGGATATAATTTTATTTCTTTTAAGTATAGTTTTCATATTTTCCTTACATATGATGCTTGTAAGGACATGAAAGGGCACAAAATGTTTTCGAGCTCATAGCCACACTCAGAAGTGCAGCTGTTGACAGACAGTACATTGGTGATGCACTACATACATAAGTAAAGGGACACCCAGTCTTCCCCGCTCTATAGACAGTCAAGTTGTGGAGTTGGTGCTACCTGCATGGTGTAATTCCAATGACCCTACACCTTCCTTGCAGGTGCTAGCAATGACTTGGTGGACTTCTTAAGCAGACAGTTGGTGACCAACCAATGGGCCCTGCAAAAATCCATTAGCAAGTCAGTATTCCACCAGTGGAGGAACCTGGTGACAGGCCTGTTTGTCATCAAGGACAACACCAAGTATCCAAATTACTATTCCAGAAGAGGCATGAACCTGGGATCCTTGCCAGATGCTTCCCACTGCAAAGGAACCAGAGATTCCTTTAAGGCTCTCCACCAATTCCACTAGCCCCCAGCATGATTGCCAAGGCCTGAGGAGACCAAGCTACAGTCATCCTCGGTGCTCCAACTGGCTGAGGCAGTTTTGGTTGATTACAAATGTCCATGCAACCATCAATCGGGCTCCTGGACCACCCAGATATGTTATCACAGGAACTAAGGGAAGTATTCCATCCAAACCTGAAGTCACTGCACCCGAAAGCCTGGATGTTGGCTGGTCGGACACCATGGAAAGTAACCATCCCTCACATGTTCAGAAAATCCTAATTCGGAGCAGAAAACTGTCCATGAGCAACACTCTGGACTTCCATTAGTTTAATCAAGGTCCATCAGGAAGCAAAGAATAACAGTGAAATCTTCAGTGAGCTTAAACTCAAAAAGGAAGCTTACAAGAAGTGGAAATTTGGACAGATGACTAGGGAGGGGTATAAAAATATTGCTCGATCATGGAAGGGTGTAATCAGGAAGGCCAAAGCACAATTGGAGTTGCAGCTAGCAAGAGATGTGAAGGGTAACAAGAAGGAATTGGCGGATGTGATTGCAGAGCCATTGGCCATTATCTTTGAAAACTCATGGCGATCGGGGGAAGTCCCGGAAGATTGGAAAAAGGCTAATGTAGTGCCCATCTTTTAAAAAGGGAAGAAGGATGATCCTGGGAACTACAGGCCGGTCAGCCTCACCTCAGTCCCCGGAAAAATCATGGAGCATGTCCTCAAGGAATCAATTCTGAAGCACTTAGATGAGAGGAAAGTGATCAGGAACAGTCAGCATGGATTCACCAAGGGAAAGTCATGCCTGACTAATCTAATTGCCTTCTATGATGAGATAACTGGTTCTGTGGATGAAGGGAAAGCAGTGGACGTGTTATTCCTCGACTTTAGCAAAGCTTTTGACACGGTCTCCCACAGTATTCTTATCAGCAAGTTAAAGAAGTATAGGCTGGATGGATGCACTACAAGGTGGGTAGAAAGTTGGCTAGATTGTCGGGCTCAACGGGTAGTGATCAATGGCTCCATGTCTAGTTGGCAGCCGGTATCTAGCGGAGTGCCCCAAGGGTCAGTCCTGGGGCCGGTTTTGTTCAATATCTTCATTAATGATCTGGAGGATGGTGTGGATTGCACCCTCAGCAAGTTTGCAGATGACACTAAACTGGGAGGAGTGGTAGATATGCTGGAGGGTAGGGATAGGATACAGAGGGCCCTAGACAAATTAGAGGATTGGGCCAAAAGAAATCTGATGAGGTTCAACAAGGACAAGTGCAGAGTCCTGCACTTAGGACGGAAGAATCCAATGCACCGCTACAGACTAGGGACCGAATGGCTACGCAGCAGTTCTGCAGAGAAGGACCTAGGGGTGACAGTGGACGAGAAGCTGGATATGAGTCAACAGTGTGCCCTTGTTGCCAAGAAGGCCAATGCATTTTGGGGTGTATAAGTAGGGGCACTGCCAGCAGATCGAGGGACGTGATCGTTCCCCTCTATTCGACATTGGTGAGGCCTCATCTGGAGTACTGTGTCCAGTTTTGGGCCCCACACTACAAGAAGGATGTGGATAAATTGGAGAGAGTCCAGCGAAGGGCAACAAAAATGATTAGGGGACTGGAACACATGACTTATGAGGAGAGGCTGAGGGAACTGGGATTGTTTAGTCTGCAGAAGAGAAGAATGAGGGGGGATTTGATAGCTGCTTTTAACTACCTGAAAGGTGGATCCAAAGAGGATGGATCTAGACTATTCTCAGTGATAGCAGATGACAGGACAAGGAGTAATGGTCTCAAGTTGCAGTGGGGGAGGTTTAGGTTGGATATTAGGAAAAACTTTTTCACTAGGAGGGTGGTGAAACACTGGAATGCATTACCTACGGAGGTGGTGGAATCCCCTTCCTTAGAAGTTTTTAAGGTCAGGCTTGACAAAGCCCTGGCTGGGACGATTTATTTGGGATTGGTCCTGCTCAATTGGCAGGGGGTTGGACTAGATGGCCTCCAGAGGTCCCTTCCAACTCTGTTATTCTATGATTCTATGATTCTAAGGGTTTCTACAGGTATGTTAGCAACAAGAAGGTCAGGGAAAATGTGGAACCCGTACTGAATGGGGGAGACAAACTCGTGGTGTTCGGGGGAGGTCCTGGATGATTGGAAAAAGGCAAATATAGTGCCCATATTTTAAAAAGGGAAGAAAGAGAACCCGGGGAACTACAGACCTGTCAGCCTCACTTCAGTCGCCGGCAAAATCATGGAGCAGGTCCTCAAGGAATCCATTTTGAAGCACTTGGAGGAGAGGAGGGTGATCAGGAACAGTCAGCATGGATTCACCAAGGGCAAGTCATGCCTGACCGACCTGATTGCCTTCTATGATGAGAAAACTGGCTCTGTGGATATGGGGAAAGCAGTGGATGTGTTATATCTTGACTTTAGCAAAACTTTTGATATGGTCTCCCACAGTACTCCTTTAACTTGCTGGCAAGAATATGAATTGAAGGAACTCTGACTATAAGGTGGATAGAAAGCTGGCTAGATTGTTGGGCTCAATGGGTAGTGATCAATGACTCGATGTCTAGTTGGCAGCCAGTATCAAGTGGAGTGCCCCAGGGGTTGGTCCTGGGGCCTGTTTTGTTCAACATCTTTATTAATGATCTGGATGATGGGATGACACTAAGCTGGGGGGAGAGGTAGATATGTTGGAGGGTATGGATAAGGTCCAGAGTGACCTAGACAAATTGGAAAATTGGGCCAAAAGAAATCTGATGAGGTTCAGCAAGGGCATGTGCAGAGTCCTGCACTTAGGCCGGAAGAATCCAATGCACTGCTACAGGCTGGGGAGTGATTGGCTAAGCAGCAGTTCTGCAGAAAAGGACCTGGGGATTACAGTGGACAAGAAGCTTGATATGAGTCAGCAGCGTGCCCTTGTTGCCAAGAAGGCCAACAGCATATTGGGCTGTATTAGTAGGAGCATTGCCAGCAGATTGAGGGAAATGATTATTCCCCTCTATTTGGCACTGGTGTGGTCACACCTGGAGTATTGCGTCAAGTTTTTGTCCCCTCACTACAGAAGGGATGTAGACAAATTGGAGAGAGTCCAGTGGGGGGCAACAAAAATGATTAGGGGGCTGGGGCACATGACTTATGAGGAGAGGCTGAGGGAAGTGGGCTTATTTAGTCTGCAGAAGAGAAGAGTCAGGGTGGGATCTGATGGCAATGTTCAGCTACTGAAGGGGGTTCCAAAGAGGATGGAGGTAGGCTGTTCTCAGTGGTAGCAGATGACAGAACAAGGAGCAATGGTCTCAAGTTGCAGTGGGGAAGGTCTAAGTTGGATATTAGGAAACACTATTTCACAAGGAGGCTGCTGAAGCACTGGAATGGTGGAATAGGGAGGTGGTGGAATCTCCATCCTTAGAGGTTTTTGGAGGCCTGGCTTGACAAAGTCCTGGCTGGGATGATTTAGTTGGGGTTGGTCCTGCTTTGAGCAGGGGATTGGACTAGATGATCTCCTGAGGTCTCTTCCAACCGTAATATTCTATGATTCTATGATCCACTGAATAGTTTTTTTTTCAGCCTTCTCTCATCCAGTGGTATGTAAATTCCCAAGGACCCTCCTGCATGCTTTCCCACTGGTAAGAGACCCTACTTCAGCATGGGACCACAACATCATCCTTCTAAAATTTATGGAGCCCTTTTGATTCCCTCTGAGTGTTCTGCCTACTGTCTCACTCCCAAAAGTAGTAATGACCATCACCATTCTGATGGCCATCACCTTGATCAGATGAGTAAGTCAGCTTTAGGCTCTTGGGAACCCCTGCATACCTTGTTTCATAAAGACAAGATGGTACTGAAACATTTTGCAAAATTCAGCCCCTATGTGGTTTCTGAGTTCCACTTAAACCAATCAATCAACTTAATTGTGTTCTTTCCAAAGCCAGTTTTCCACAAAAGGGAAAAAGAAGCCCTAGGCCTTGGATATATCCAGTGCTCTTTGAAAGAACATCAGTAGGAACAAATCTTTCAAACTGCCCTTATGTCTCTTTTTCTTGGCTGGCCACTCCGAAGATCTGGTCATTTCATCACAGAAACTTTCAGAATGAGTAACACATTGTCTCTCACTGTCCTACCAGCCTGCTGATGTACTTCTCCCACTGACTCTTAAGGCCCACTCCACCAGAGCCCAAGTGGCACCATCAGCCTGTTTCCTCAATGTGCTCATTTCTGAAATCTGCAAGACTATTACATGGAGCAGCCACCCTCACATTTCTCAAGCATCATACACTGAACTTAATTTCTAGATCAGATGCCAAATTTGTGGAAATGATACTCTTCAACTGATACAGCTGATATTCCTCATCCCCACCATTCTGAAGAGAATACTCCTTGTGTAAGGATGCATATGGATGCATAGCCAAAGAAGAAAGAATGATTAGTCATGCTATGGTAATTGTGGTTCTTTGACATGTTGTCAGTGTGGATGCCACATATAGATCTGGGTGAAATATTCTGAATGAAACATTTTTTGCTGAAAAATGCAGATGTGGGTCAACTGAAAGGTTGCAATTTTGCATTGAATTTACCAAATTGTTTCAGTCATAAAGACCCCAATAATTGAAAAAAGCTGAAATCTTTTCAATTCAAAAATGACTTTTTGTTTCAAAATCTACTTAAATTTCATTTTAAAAAAGGATTAAAAAAAAGTCAAAAATGAAACAAATGGTTTGGTTCAGCCTGAAACTAATTGTTTTCGGTGTTTTTGGTTTACCAAAAAATCCCAACTTTTTTTTAAATTTTTCGATTTTTTGGCTTGCCAGCAAACAGAAAAATCAGTTCTTTGCACAGCTTTATGCATGACCTCTTATTCCCTCACTGCTTTTGGAGTCCTCAGCTACCAAGGGGCTTTGAATTGCAAAGAAACTAAAGCAAGGTTGAGGCCATTCCACTCTTTATGCCCTTGCACAAGGTGGCACAGGCTGCATGCGCATTCCGGAAGGACATGGCTATTCAAAAGATTCCACGCTTGCATGCCAGAGACACATGCACACATACACGAGGTCCATTCTGACTACAACAATTCAAAGAACGACAGTTACTGTAGGATATGTAACCGTTCTTTAACATGTTAACCACATTGTGAATTATTAACTACGTTTGTACAGGTTAAACTATAAAGACTCTGTCGTGTTCATTATTTTTAATGATAGAGAAAATCTTAATTTCCCACTATTTTTATTTGACATGAGAGAATTTTATGGGGAAAATCCATCCTTTCATAGTTGTGAGAGTATTAGTTTAGAGTTTTACTGTATTGTGGTGGATACAAGCAACTCTTGTTTTCTTTAAAGTGGGGTGATTATAACTGCTTACTTTTTGTTGTCATTGTTTTTATTATAGTAATGATCATAATGCTAAGGAGCCCCAGTCATGCACCAGGGAGTGTATTTAGTCAGAGATAAGAGAGTTATAAATTCCTCTTTTTAAGTTTCCTTAAGTAAATTGAACACTTCACAGTTGTTCTACAATTCCCACTCGAACTCCCTCGAAAAGGTGACTCAGAGTGCAAATTAAATGTGATTTGTTCATTTTTGAGAAGCTTCAACTCTAATCTTGCTGACCACTTTCCTTAATTTGCATTTAATGGCAAGGATACTGTTTCTTTTAGTTTTTCCTAGGTTTACAGATGTTTTCAGTCTCCTGACATGTATTTAATAGAAATTTTTATGTAGCTCTGAAATCTTCAAGAGTAGCTCAAGGAAAATATAGAGTGAGCTTATTTGTTTGTTGTGAACGAGGGAGAATGACATGGTATCTGTCATAGATAAACTTGTTATTTTTTCTGATCATAATTATGTCTTATGTATGAAGCATAAGTACAGTAAGCAGAGCAGGAAGAAAAATAATGATGATGCAATAATATAGACCTGCGTCTGCCTCTTTAATGCTAATACCTGAGTTACTTTTTGGCCACATAAACTATACAATATAAAAGCTGGGGGGGATCATAAAGATTTTTTTTTAATAGGTATTATTTTTTTCACCAGCACCTCGGCCTCCTTCCATCAGGAACCATGCTATTGTTATCTCCTGTTGGATCATGGCTTCCCCCCCCCCCCCCCCCCGCCTTTCCTCCTCTCCAGCTCTGACTGCAGAGAGCCAGGAACCTGATCCAAATCACACTGAATTCAAATGGAGTTGAATCAGGCCATAGGAGAGGAAGTAGAAACAGGACCTGAAGCAGAGACATTGGATAAGCCCTGAATTTGGCTCATTGGTGCATGTGTGTGTGGTTGTCCATATTTGAAAAGATGAATAGAGGCAGCAGCTGCCTGAGCTTACAAAGGGAACTGGGGCAACAGCTAAGGGAGACTTGGGTAAAGTGTGGAAACATACATACATTTATGTGAAAACGTCACAGAATAAATGGAGGAAGCATCATGGATAGAAAGGAGTGGAAGAGTTAAGTGAGCAGGTTCTGGGGAACAGGAAGCCGATATTAAAAAAAAAAAAAAAAGAAACCGTTGAAAGAATGAGAAACTCAGAGGGAAAGCTTACTAGAACAGAAAGATGTAGAGAGGGCATGGAGGAGAGAATAACTGAATGAAGCTGAGGCAGTAGGGAGAAAACACAATACAGAAATAAAGGTTAGTGAGTGAAAAGAAACTAGACCAACTACTAATATTGCAGTAAAATTATAGTGAATGGGGAAAGCCAAACAAACAAAACCCACAGCACCAGAGACACAGAGGAAAAGATTCACCAATGTACCTTAGAAAGAAAAAGTTGGATGAATAAAAGTAGAAAGGGAAAAAAAGTGAGTAAGTTTGTTATTAGTTTATAGGAAGTCTAATACCAAATTATATTTAATTGTGTTTTTTCCATATACCTGTGATTCTGGCTAACTGAGGGGAGGCTGATTTTGTGGGCTACTCAAAAAAATATTAACCAGGCTACTTGCACTCTCCAGTCCTGCTCCAGGGTAGATAAAAATCAATGGTTGGGGTTTTTTTCTTTTCTTTTTTTTTTGGGGGGGGGTGTTGATTTTTTTTAATTTAAATTAAATATTGGTTTATTTTAAAAAAATCTATTTAAAATTAAATTTGAAGTTCACAACATATGTTAAAGCCTAGACATATAATAATGTGTTAAAATCATGAAAATTAAACACAAAAATTGTAGTAAGCAGTTTGCTTCTAAAGTTTTAAAGAAAATCAGATCACTGAGCTTGTGGAAGTCAATGGTTAAGTGCCTGGCCCCAGAGTTTGTTGAAGTCCTAAACCAGACTCTTCTACAGGTACAGAGGGAATATTTTCTTCATTACAATTTATTGAACTAGGTCAGTTCAATGGCTAGTTCATTCAAAGTTAAGAAACCAGTTGGCAGCTGAAAAAGCAGGAAAGTAAACAAGTTGTGAGAGGAAGAGATCTACTAATTTTAAAATCTTGAAGGACGTGATGACCAGGAACAATAAGTTCAATTCACTACCTTCAAATAATGCTTCCTTTGCTTAAAAAATCAGTTACTTTTAATGCAAAACATGTTTTGATAAGACAAAAAAAATCAAAAAGTTTATGCGATCCAGCACATTTAAGGTAGTTTTATTTAATTTAAATAAAATAAATAAATGCTGTTTTTGTGCATTTTTAATTGAATTTGAATTTCCATCTATATAGAGCTTGACATAAATCACAGTTAAAAAGTTCATCATCTAGTAAATTAGAAATGCATCATTTACCGTTTTCTAACATAAGAATTGTAAAAATTAAGAATCTCAATAAATGTAAATTAAGCTATGCTACTGTTTAAATAAATGTATATAGATAGAGTGCATCTTCCTGCTTAGCAAAAAATAGTACCAAGTTTAGTGTAAAGACTCTATTTAGTTGTAAATCAACATGTTTTAGTGGTTATCAGTGAAAATAAACCTTTCTTTAAGAAAATAAATAAAACATGATTAAAATTGATGATTTAAATCAAGGTTTCTTGCTCACTCATTTAAATCATGATTAAAATTGGTGATTTAAAGAACTTTGATTTTAATCAGTCTACCCTGTACAGCTCTGCTTCCTCCAAACCCTTAAAGGAAAAATAGTTAATAAAAATTGCTTTTTGTACGTCTGTGGGCTCCTTTAGGTAAAATTGATGGCATCCTTTGAACATATCATGCTTTTGTGTCTAGTTACTTTACAGAAACTGAGACCAAAAGAAAAAAAGCTCCTTAAATTTTGCAATAAAGTGCAAGCATACACACTGTAGTTGTTTTACAATTCTTAAATATACTACAGTGTACCACAGTCCAGGTTTGCAGATGATGAAATTTCTTTTCCCAGCAGATCAGAAAGCCCACACACTCATACATTATACATATGCCTAAAAAGATGTTTGCAACATTCTCCTGCTCCTCCGCCCTCGCTGTAGTTTATTCTCTCTTTAAAACAGGATAATTCCACCCAATCTAGGTTTTTTCTTAGTTTGCTTTTAATGCTTATAATAAAAAAGTACAGGTTTGTCTAGTGTTCTTGTTTTTCATTTCAACTAGGTTACTTGTGCTTGTCATAGAATCAGAGAATCGTAGGACTGGAAGGGACCTTGAGAGGTCTTCTAGTTCAGTCCCCTGCACTCAAGGCATGACTAAGGATTATCGATCATCCATGACAGGTGTTTGTCTAATTTGCTGTTAGAAATCTCCAATGACAGACATTCCACAACCTCCCTAGGGAGTTTATTCCAGTGACTAACTACCCTGACAGTTAGGAAGTTTTTCGTCCATCTAAACCGCCCGTGCTGCTATTTAAGCCCATTAGTTCTGGTCCTTTCCTCAGAGGTTAACGAGAACAATTTTTCTTCCTCTCCTTGTAACAACCTTTTATGTACTTGAAAACTATTATCATGTCCCCCTTCTCCAGACTAAACAAATGCAATTTTTTCAGTCTTCCTTCATAGGTCATGCTTTCTAGACCTTTAATCATTTTTGTTGCTCTTCTTTGGACTTTCTCCAATTTGTCTTTCCTGAAATGTAGTGCGCAGAACTGTACACAATACTCCAGTTGAGGGCTAATCAGCACAGAGTAGAGTGTAAGAGTGCTTACTTCACTCCTGCTAATACATCCCAGAATGATGTTTGCTTTTTTTGCAACAGTGTTACACTGTTGACTCATATTTTGCTTGTGATCCATTATGACCCCCGATCCCATTCTGCAGTCTTACTTCCTAAGCAGTCATTTCCCATTTTATATGTGTGCAACTGATTGTTCCTTCCTACGTGGAGTACTTTGCTTTTTTTCCTTATTGAATTTCATCCTATTTACTTCAGACCATTTCTCCAGTTTGTCCAGATAATTTTGAATTTTAATCTTATCCTCCAGAGCACTTGCAACTCCTCCCAGTTTGGTGTTATCCGCAAACTTTGTAAGTGTACTCTCTGTGCCATTATCTAAATCATTGATCAAGATATTGAACAGAACTGTACTCAGAACTGATCCCTGCGGGACCCCACTTGATATGCCTCTCTAGCTTGACTGTGAACCACTGATAACTATTCCCTGGGAATGGTTTTCCAATCAATTATGCACCCACCTTAGAGTAGCTATATCGAGGTTCTGTTTCCCTAGTTTGTTTATGAGAAGGACATGCGAGACAGTATCAAAAGCCTTACTAAAGTCAAGATATACCACATCTACCGCTACCCCACTTCCACAAGCCTTGTTATCTTGTCAAAGAAAACTATTAGGTTGGTTTGACACAATTTGTTTTTGACAAATCCATGCTGACTGTTGTTTATCACCTTATTATCTTGTAGGTGTTTGCAAATTGATTGCTTAATTATTGTCATTATGTTTTTTATTGTACTGGTAGAATTTGTATATTTATAATATTTATATTATTTGAGTACAACATTTTATGATTCATAGTATTCTTTTATTCTGGATGTAGCCTCTGGGGAGATAGTTACATAGACCTAATATAGTGTTTTTTCTGTTTAATAGATTAACTGTCCTATTCGATGGGTGAACTCTTTTGACGTCCCACAAATGGCAACATATTTCAGATATAATTCTTTTATGAAAAGAATGAGAGTGGGAGTTCATGCCGTAATTTATATGGCACTTTCTAGCCATCTGCTCTGTAAGGCTATGATCCTGTTATATACGGAGTACTCTCAACTGCCAGTGAAGTAATTTACTCGTCGTCTATGCACCATCTGTGCACCAATTTTGCTAATTCAGTTTAAAACCACATCTTTAATTAAACTGCTACAACTGTGTATTATTTTTATTTAGTACATACTGATATTTGATTGTATAACAATAAGTAGACATTACATGAATCAGTGCAGAGTTAGTCCAATAAATTCATAAACATAGCTTATTTTGTAGGGCAGTAAATCTTCCATCTTCAGACAGTTTTAACTTTTCCTTTCCTTTCAACTAAGGAAACGCTACTTCACCGCAAGTACAAAGACCTTCTTTCATGGACTACTTTGATAAACAAGATTCCAAGAATAAAAGCCATGAAAACTGTAATCAGAACATGCCTGAACCCTACCACATATCCAAAAATGTTTTTCCTGATAACTGGAAAGTCCCTCAAGATGGAGATTTTGATTTTGTAAGTACATTTACAGTGTTACTTTTCTAATGTTTACTTCCTTGCATACTGTTTATTTTATATATGCTAAAATTAATTAATCCTTTCTATAGCTTTCTAGTAGTGCAAACAAAATAAGTCATCTTTCAAGGATAACTTCCAAATATTTAATAATAAAGTCATGTTCTAGCTGTTATAACAACACAGAACATGACTTCTAAAAGAGAGTGGTAGATTGGAGTGAAAACATTAAAAAAAAAAATTCCTTTCAGTAAATGTATTCTCGGCGCTTTTCAATTTTGTATTGTAGTTTTTATCTTTATCAAACTGCTTGTGTGACCTAGTTTATTAAAGCCTTCAAAAATATGAATATACTGTAAATGGGTTTTTTTGAGTTAATATCTCAAGTGAGACATGTAGAAAGAATTTTAAACTAGGCAGAACAATTTACATATCTCCTAAGTAGATTGAATAAGATCATTTAATGTGTCCTTTGAGTCTTTTGGTACAACTTGTATTACAATTCCTGTGATTTCTGGAACAAATTATTACATCTTTAGAAATAATACGCTGATCTATTTGCTCTCTGTTACACTAGCTTGAATGTCTTTTGCTTCAAAATGTGGGGTTTTTTTAAAGATAACAATGAAAAATATGGCAGAGACAAAAAGAACTGTTTCCAAGCAGCCAGTAAACCGATATAGTTTTAAAATGTTCTTTTATCAAAATGAAGTAAATAAACTGATAAGATTGACTTGGACATGTGATGTATAGCTGTAACAGTTTTTTCCCCCCACTCTTTTATATTTTCTAACCTTTCTAAACAAGGGAATTTAACATACCTATTGTACCTTTAACATGATCTTTCCTTCACTACACTGTAGTAGCTAAATTTGATCACGATACCTTCAGAAACTGAAAAACACTGCATTTAATTTTAGGTGACAGCTGTAGGTGTGGGATTTTTTTCTCCGTTTTCACTTACTGTCTTTCTAAATAAAGCTGACTCTTACATTTAAGCTACTATGGTACGGCAAGTGAAACATTACAATATAAACTGTTGCTGTAGAAGAATAAAGCTTTTGAATAAGTACACTGTTTTTTTCTATGCTACAAAAATACAATAGCCAGCATCTTCATAATCAACAAGTGAAATAACTAGTACATTATTCATTGGAAAATAACTATCTGTGTCTAAATGTGGTTTATTATGGTGGTAATAAAACTTCTTTAGAACTGTTGTAAAAACTGTTTTGCTTTTACAGATGGGCGATAATTACAAACAAAATGAATACATTTGTAAATTCTAAGGTCCTGAACCTGTAAACATTTATCCACAAGTAAATTTACACAAATCATAGAAGATTAGGGTTGGAAGAGACCTCAAGAGGTCATCTAGTCCAACCCCTTGCTCAAAGCAGGACCAACCCCAACTAAATCATCCCAGCCAGGGCTTTGTTAAGCCGGGCCTTAAAAACCTCTAAGGATGGAGATTCCACTACTTCTCTAGGTAACCCATTCCAGTGCTTCAGCAGCCTCCTTGTGAAATAGTGTTTCCCAATATCCAACTTAGACCTTCCCACTGCAACTTGAGACCATTGCTCCTTGTTCTGTCATCTGCTACCACTGAGAACAGCCTACCTCCATCCTCTTTGGAACCCCCTTCAGTAGCTGAATGTTGCCATCAGATCCCACCCTGACTCTTCTCTTCTGCAGACTAAATAAGCCCACTTCCCTCAGCCTCTCCTCATAAGTCATGTGCCCCAGCCCCCTAATCATTTTTGTTGCCCACCGCTGGACTCTCTCCAATTTGTCCACATCCTTTCTGTAGTGGGGGGCCCAAAACCTGGATGCAATACTCCAGATTTGGCCCCACCAGTGCCGAATAGAGGGGAATAATCACTTCCCTCGATCTGCTGGCAATGCTCCTACTAATGAAGCCCAATATGCCTTTAGCCTTCTTGGCAGCAAGGGCACACTGTTGACTCATATCCAGCTTCTCGTCTACTGTAATCCCCAGGCTCTTTTCTGCAGAATTGCTGCTTAGCCAGTCGGTTCCCAGCCTGTAGTGGTACATGGGATTCTTCTGTCCTAAGTGCAGGACTCTGCACATGCCCTTGTTGAACCTCATCAGATGTCTTTTAGCCCAGTCCTCCCCAGCTTAGTGTCATCCTCAAACTTGCTGAGGGTGCAATCCATCTCATTATCCAGATCATTAATGAAGATGTTGAACAAAACTGGTCCCAGGACAGACCCCTGGGGCACTCCGCTTGATACCAGCTGCCAACTAGACATCGAGCCGTTGATCACTACTCATTGAGCCCGATGATTTAGCCAGCTTTCTATCCACCTTATAGTCCATTCATCCAATCCATACTACTTTAACTTGCTGGCAAGAATACTGTAGGAGACCATATCAAAAGCTTTGCTAAAGTCAAGATATATCACATCCACCGCTTTCCCCATATCCACAGAGCCAGTTATCTCATCATAGAAGGCAATCAGGTTGGTCAGGCATGACTTGCCCTTTGTGAATCTATGTTGACTGTTCCTGATCACCTTCCTCTTCTCCCAAGTGCTCCAGAATGGATTCCTTGAGGACTTGCTCCATGATTTTTTCAGGGACTGAGGTGAGGCTGACTGGTCTGTAGTTCCCTGGATTCTCCTTCTTCCCTTTTGTTAAAGATGGGCACTATATTTCCCTTTTTCCTATTGTCTGGGACCTCCCCAGCTTGCCGCAAGTTTTAAAAGATAGTGGCTCTGCAATCACATCAGCCAACTACCTCAGCACTCTCGGATGCATTAGATCTAGCCCCTGGACTTGTGCATGTCCAGCTTTTCTAAATAGGCCTTAACCTGTTCTTTCACCACTGAGGGCTGCTCACCTCCTCCCACTACAGTGCAGCATTCCGGGAGCTGACTTTGTCTGTGAAGACCGAGGCAAAAAAAGCTTTGAATACTTCAGCTTTTTCTACATTATCTGTTACTAGGTTGCCTCCCCCATTCAGTAAGGGTCCCACACTTTCCCTGACCTTTTTTTTGTTTCTAACATACCTGTAGAAACCCTTCTTGTTACCCTTCACATCCCTTGCTAGCTGCAACTCCAATTGTGCTTTGGCCTTCCTCGTTACACCCCTGCATTCTTGAGCAATATTTTTATACTCCTCCCTAGTCATCTGTTCAAGTTTCCACTTCTTGCTAGCTTCCTTTTTGTGTTTAAGCTCACTGAAGATTTCTCTATTAAGCCAAGCTGGTTGCCTGCCATATTTGTTATTCTTTCTGCACATCAGGATGGTTTGTTCCTGCACCCTCAATAAGTCTTCTTTATAATACAACTAGTCGTCCTGGACTCCTTTGCCCCTCATATTAGCCTCCCAGGGGATCCTACCCGTCAGTTCCCTGAGGCAGTCAAAGTCTGCTTTTCTGAAGTCCAGGGTCTATATTCTTCTGATCTCCTTTCTTCCTTTTGTCAGGATCCTGAACTCAACCATCTCATGGTCACTGCTGCCCAGGTTGCCACCCACTTGTACTTCCCCTACCAATTCTTCCCTGTTTGTGAGAAGCAGGTTAAGAGGAGCATGGCCCGTACTTGGTTCCTCCAGCACATGCTCCAGGAAGTTGTCCCCAACACTCTCCAAAAACTTCCTGGTTTGTCTGTGTATTGCTCTCCCAGCAGATGTCAGGGTGATTGAAGTCCCCCATGAGAACCAGGGCCTGTGATCTGGAAACTTCAGTTAGTTCTCCGAAGAAAGCCTCATCTACCTCATTCTCCTGGTCTGGTGGTCTATCGCAGATGCCCACCACGACATCACTCTTGTTCGAGGATGGCCAACCTGTGTCTCTGGAGCCACATGCGGCTCTTCAGAAGTTAATATGCAGCTCCTTGTATAGGCACCGACTCCAGGGCTGGAGCTACAGGTGCCAACTTTCCAATGTGCCGGGAGGTGCTCACTGCTCAACCCCTAGCTCTGCCACAGGCCCTGCCCCCACTCCACCCCTTCCATCCCTCCCCTGAGCCTACCATGCCCTTGCTCCTCCCCCTCCCCCCAGAGCCACCTGCACGTCACGAAACAGCTGATCGGGAGATGTGGGGAGGGAAGGGGAGGCTCTGATCCGCGGAGCTGCCGGTGGGCGGCAGGCGCTGTGGGGGGAGCTGATGGGGGCTGCTGACGCATTACTGTGGCTCTTTGGCAATGTACATTGGTAAATTCTGGCTCCTTCTCAGGCTCAGGTTGGCCACCCCTGCCCTTGTTGCTCTTGCCTCTAAACTTAACCCAAAGACTCTCAACAGGTTTCTCCAGTTTCATATTGACAGGTTTCAGAGTAACAGCCCTGTTAGTCTGTATTCGCAAAAAGAAAAGGAGTACTTGTGGCACCTTAGAGACTAACCAATTTATTTGAGCATGAGCTTTCGTGAGCTACAGCTCACTTCATCGGGTGCATCCGATGAAGTGAGCTGTAGCTCACGAAAGCTCATGCTCAAATAAATTGGTTAGTCTCTAAGGTGCCACAAGTACTCCTTTTCTTTTTGCCAGTTTCATATTGTAGCTCTGAGCAATCATACTGCTCCCTCACATACAATGCAACTCCTCCACCTTTTTTCCGCTGCCTGTCCTTCCTGAACAGTTTATACCCATTCATGACAGTGCTCCAGCCATGTGAGTTACTCCACTGAGTCTCTGTTATTTCAATCACATCATAGTTCCTTGACTGTGCCAGGACTTTCAATTCTTCTTGATTGTTTCCCAGGCTTCTTGCTTTCGTGTATAGGCACCTAAGATAACTCGCCAATTGCCCTGCTTTCTCAATATGAACCAAGGAGGACTCCCCTGTTGCACCTTCATCCTTGTGTTTCCTCCTAGTATCCCACTTCCCCCCTTACCTCTGGGCTTAGGTCACCGTCCCCCAGCGAACCTAGTTTAAAGTCCTCCTCACTAGATTAGGAGTAGTCCCACTGAACTCAGTGAGACTACTCACATGTATCAACTTGTTTGCTATGTGTATCAAGGCCTAAATAATTTATAATCTTTAGCAAGAAATCATATAGTGACTTACTGTTATTGAATCTCTTTAGTGCTTTAGCTTTTTTAAAATTCAACTGAAAAGATTTTTTAAATAAATAAATATACAAAATTATTTGAGATCTCAGATGATTGATAGAATGAACCAGTAGCACAAAAAATTACAAACAACATTTTAAAAGTTACATGAAGTGGTGATGCTGTTTTAAAAACCTACTAAAACTTGAATATGTTTTTACACAATATTAATTTGTGAGAGACAAGATGGATCCAATATATTTTACTGGACCAACAACAGTGGGTAAAAGAGACAAGGCTTTTGAGCTCTACAGAGCCCTTTAGGTCTGGAGCATATTACTTCACCCACCTTGTCTCTCTCATATCCTAGGACCAACATGGCTATAACAATATTAATTTGTGGCAGTTGTTGCAAAATACATTGTTGAGACTAAGAGGATTAAAAAAGGATTAGATGTTTATATGGATAAAACAAGAATAAAAGTATAAGTTACTTTATTTAGGATTAATGTTTTAGTTTGGTACTGGCTGCTGTCAGAGACAAGATACTGGATTAGATGGACCATTGGTTTTAACCAGTAGGGCAATTGTTATGTATTTATTTATTTTCAGAATACTTCAGTTTGTCTTTAAGCAGTCAGAAACGGGTATGTTTTTTTCAAATTAGAATGCTTTGAAAAAAATTATTGGCAATACTGCTGAAAGGTCTGCAAGAGACTTTCCAAAAGGATAAATCTCTGGGAAGCATGCATAATAAATTTCCTACTTATATGAAATCAACATTAATTTTTTAGATTACTGACATACAGTCTTTTAAATCATTTATGAAAAAGATAAATAATAGAGAACTTTTAGTACTAAAGAACTCTATTCTATCTCAAGTGGAATTATACTTAATGGGACCAAGATAGAGATTCTAAAAGTGAATACAGGCAATCATGACTGCTATGTTTGTTTAGGGATCGAAAGTTAACACTTTAATTCTAAAGTAAGGATGCTGCTCGAGACCCACTCTAATGCTAACATACTGTAATAGTGCTCTGTGGTACCAGGTGGAAGAGCTAGCACCATGTCAGATGGTAGTGGCCAGTCTCATATGAAAGATGATATGATTATTCTGTAAAAGGGAGGAGGATTGTACTATGTTTTACCACGCTCCCGAGGCAAATACATAATGTGCCAATGGTAGCAGCCAACAAATACTTTACTCTTTAGCCAGAAGGGCAGAACAAAAAGTACCACAATAATGGAGGGTAACAGACCGTATTCAGATGTCTGGAGAGGGAAAAGTAATATCAAGTTTATTAGGGCATCTGGCTTTTGTTAATGCGGTGTAAAAGGGAAGATGTGCCAGTCAAACTTTGCAATTAATTAAAAAAAGTCAGATGCATGTTTTAGCTTTAAACAAAGTTAATAGTAAAGGAAATATTTAAGATTTTTTGCTTATACAAGGGTTTTTAAAAAAATGAAACTGGGTGGACTATTTTTGCATTCAGAGAAATAAAATATTGGGATTACCACTTTTTCCTGCAAGCATTCAATTGGTTTATGCTTGTGCAGAAGCATTGGCAGAAGTGGGGCATAAGTTCTTCAATCCAGAAGGTATATTTTCTTTGTGTTGTACTGCTAGATAGTCAATTTCCTAGTCTATTTTATTTGCTAGTTTTCCAAATACTAACCAAAAAATTAGTTCCAGGCCAATGGGGGCTGCAGAAAGCGGCGCAGGCTGAGGGACATGCTGGCCGCCCTTCCTGCAGCCCCCATTGCCCTGGAGCAGCGAACCGCAGCCAGTGGGAGCCGCGATCGGCCAAACCTGCGGACGCAGCAGGTAAACAAACCAGGCCAACCCGTCAGGGGCTTTCCCTGAACAAGCAGCGCCCCTAGTTTGAGAACCACTGTCCTACACCTCCTCATGCCCTGTACCAAGGCTATATAAGGCTGTGTTGGTGAACCGCCATCACTTTCTTCTCAACCACCTTTGGCCAGTGGTGGAGTCTAGCATGTGCCTGTTCACTGTGTACCTCCCCCCCCACCCCTTTTATTAATCTTTTAGCTTTATAGTTAGTTCTTAGTAGTAGTAGGTTTAGTACCATATAGTTGGAACATTTGTTCCCCTTTTCTTAAAATACACACACACATTTTTTTTTCTTTTCCCCCTACTGCGGGGCTTGAACAACTTTTTCTTCTGTCAGGAAGGCTGGGCTCCCCAAGATGTAAAAGGCACCTCTCTTGTCAAGAAGTAATCCTGTTAGCGACTAGTACTCCCACTGCATTTGTTGCTAAAGGGAAGATCCAGTAAAAACAGGGAAATGAACTATAGAATACTAATGATGGAGCCAAGTCCAGCAACATCTCCCGCCCCCAACCCTGCCACATGCAAGAGGTTTGATAAATACTGTGTTCTGGGCAGGGATTCTGAGTTTTTATTTTCTCATCCAGCATCAAATTTTGTGGTTGTGGATGCAGTCAGTGAAAGGGGACAGACAGCATACCCCAAAAGCCACCTCTTATAATAAGAACCAAAAAAGTCTGAACTTGTTTGATTGTAACAGCTATTAATCAGCAACACTTCCATTCAGAATAGCTAACCAACAGGCACTGACGTCAAAATACAACTACCTGAACTATGAGAAGTTTAATACTTTGACCATTTACCACAGGAATATTGAGAACAGTTCAGCGCCATAATAAAGTAGGGTCAGCTTTTTGCAAAAATTTCACTGCAGGCTTCTCTTGATTTGGTGGACACTGCAGACAGGTCTATTTCCACTGCAGTAGCAGTGAGGGAGCTTCCTGGCTTCAGTTGTCTGAGTTTCCACAGCAGATACAATTGACTGTGGAAGATTTACCTTTTGATGACCAGAAGCTTTTCGCAGATTCCATGGATGACTTGCTTCATACTCTAAATGATCTAGGGGTAACACTTAGGTCTTTTGCGGTATACGTGCCTGCAAATAAAAGGAAGTTTAGCAAGTCTCAATCAGCACAAAGATCCCCCACTGCTCAGTTTTCCACCTTCCGTAGGCCACAGGCCAAGAGGTGGAGGTTTTCAAACAAAGAGCATGCAGCTACCTCGACTGTTTCATCCCAGCCTTCAGCATCCTTCTCATACCAATTTTGATAGTTTGGTCAAGAGTCCAGACCACCCAATTACCAGGTTTTATCAGCTGCCTGTCACAACCTCCCTTCCTCAATTTGGATACCGCCTCCTTCTATTTCATCGAGCATGGTAACATCAGATAAATGGATGTTGGAGGCCATTACTTCAGGTTATACTATCCAATTTACCTCCACCTTCCCCTTCCAACACTCTTGCCCATTCCTCTTCAGGGACTCCTCTACAAGCGATTGCTGACACTGGAGATCTCATCATTCCTAAGCCTAGAACCGTAGAGCAAGTCCCACTTCAACACATGAGGAAATGGTTTTATTCTGGATATTTTCTGATACCCAAGAAAAATGGGGGCAAGAGGCTAATATTAGATCTCAAACAATTGAACAAGCATGTCAGACATCAGAAATTCAGGATGGTGTTGCTAGCAGCTATAATTCCCTCCCTGGAATTAGGGGACTGGTGTGCGACCCTCAGCCTCAAAGATGCCTACTTCCACGTAGTGATTCATCCTTCTCACAAGATTTCTTTGTTCCACTTTCAATCACAATCATTACCAGTAACAGGTCCTACTCTTTGGTCTTTCCTCTGTCCAAGGGTGTCCTCAAAAATCTTGGCGGTTGTAGCTGCCTACTTCTGTCATCGAGGAGTAACTGTCTTTTTTGCCGCCCCAAGCAGTGAAAAAAACTGCCGCCGAATTGCCGCCACGGCCGGCGGAACAGAGGAGCTGCCGCCGAAATTGCCGCCACCGTGGAAACACTGCTGTCCCTTTCTAACTGCCGCCCCAAGCACCTGCTTGGAATGCTGGTGCCTGGAGCTGGCCCTGGCCGTAACTAGGGTGGGGAAAGAGGAGCAGCTGCCCAGGGCGCAGAGCCAGCAGGGGCGCAAAAATGGGGCAGCGCAGGATCAGGCCAAGTGGTGTCAGCCCCCCACCCCTGCAGGATTGGGCCCAGCCGCATCAGTGGGAGTTTATGGGTGTAGTATGCCTCCCCCACCCCCACCCAAACCACAAGCAGAGGCCTGGGCAGGGAGCACAGGGGATAATCAGGAGCTGCTTCTCCTGCCTCTAAAGCTGGACGCCACCTCCTGGGTCTTCGTGCCAGTCATTTTCCTCTTCTACGTGTGTTGGGTGCCCTATGTGGCCCTTATCCTAATTTTCTGGACAATGATGAGTGCCCGCAGTGTGTGTGGGGAATATAGGGAAAGGGGGCTGAGGTGGGGGAAGAGGCAGTGGGGAAGGAAGGGGCATGGGATAGGGCAGGGGGAAGAGAAGGGGATAAGGGAATGGAGCAAGGAGATGTGGGAGTGGGGAGGGAGGGGAATGGGGGGAAAAAAGGGTATAGGGGAATGGCAGGAAAGCAGGAGCCCCGCATGCAGCGTCCCCTCGACAGCAGCGGCAGGTGGGGCTCCCCCATTAAGTCAGCTCATCCCCCCCAACACTGCTGCAGGTACCCCCTCCAGTGCCCCCACAGATATCCCCTCCAACACGCCGCAAATATCCCTTCCAGCGCCCCCCAGGTGTCCCCTCCAGCTCCTCCTCCCCCTGGCAGTGTCCTCTATTTGGGAACTTGAAATATGGTAACCTTAGGGGTTGCTCTGTTCTCATGGACTTGGTTTCTGGAGTTGGTGGGAGTGAGTTTGCCCTGCCAGCAGCTGCTTACCCCCAGAACCTAGGCTGGCCACCAGGCACGCATGGCCGAGCTCAGAGATCAGGCTGTATCACCACGAGCCCAGCAGCCACTGGGCTGGGGCAGGGGCAGTGCAGTGAAGGGGAGCAAGGGGCGGTTCCGCTCAGCAGGAAGGGAGTGTGGGAAGAGTGACCAAGCTGCAATAGCAGGGCCCTGGGTGGCGAGTGGGGTGTGACCGGGCTACTGAGAGGCAGGTGCCCAAAGGGAATGAGTATTCCAGGGAGCAACTTGGGAGGCATCTCATGTCAGCCAGGCTTCATAGGCAGGGGCCGACTCCAAGTGGTATTGCCTGCTGGCGCCAAGGGCTTTCAGAGCAGAGGCAGGAGTGTGTCAGGGATGTAGCTTAGAGCTGTGCTACCCGCCCTGGGGAGCACCCAGCTGTGCAGAGGCAGCCTGGCTCAGGGAGCAAGGCAGAGAGGTCTTCTGGGCAGCCAGTCAGTGCCCAGCTCCCACAGCAAGGAGAGCCAGGGGCCCGAGCGGGCTGGGAGGCTCCCACCAGCTTCCGCTCTGCTGGCTCCTGGCAGGAGGCAACGGTTTTCAAACTGTGGGATACATCCCCCTAGGGAGGTGCACCCCACAGTTTGATAATCTCTGTGCTAAATAGGAGGCAGAAATCGGGGCAGCACATGACCTTGTGACCCCCCCCACATGTTGCTTCTAGGGGGCACCAATATGATTCCTTGCCCCGGGCACTAAAAATGCTTAGTTACAGCTCTGACTCACCTTGTGCAGTAACTGGAGTTCTTCAAGATGTGTGTCTCTGTGGATGCTCCACCTCCCGCCTTCCTCCCCTCTGCTTCGACCTGCCTCTCTGAGCTTTGCCATAGAGAAGGAAGTGAGGGCAGTTTGCCTACACAGCTTTATATAGCCTTGGTATGGGGCATGAGGCTATGTAGGGCGCATGTCCAGGCAGAAAGGGCACTGCTACCATATGTCTCCGAAAAAGGTGCAGCGGCACATACACACCTAAAGTGGAGCACCATCAGGGACACACATCTCAAAGAACTCCAGTTACTGCACCAAGTGAGTAACCTTTTCTTCTCAGTACCTGCGAATCAGGATAGAAGTATATTAAAATAAAATTCTTTGTTTTGAAACAACAAAAATGATATAACGCTGACTTGAGAATACTGGACTGATCTGTGTATTGTCTATCCATTAATGCTAGATGGAAAATTGAGACTTACCTCTATTGCCTTGTGTCTTCTGGTCATGGTGTCTTTCTGAATTTCCTGATCTGATTGTTTCTATTTCTAGTTATTGGTGTAATGCTACATTATTTGCCCAGACAAAGCTCCAACTGAAGTCAGTGGGAGTTTTGGCAGAATAAATTGTGCTGGATCGGGCCCCTTGTAGGTAATTTCAGTGGACCTGATTCTTATACCCTTTACTCATGTTGATTAGTACTTTCTCCACAAGTGGTCTAGTGTAGCCTGCACTTGTGGAGTAAGATGCTCTTCAGCATGAATAAGGATTCTACCACATCTGTTTTCAAGAAGGCCTTGCTTGAGCTTTGTAGCTGCTGGGACTATGTTCTTTTTAATAATCTAATTGTGTTGGCAGAAAAAATCTGAAATTATTTACTTGTAATTCTGCATACTGAAGGCATTAATTATAATAGATTAACACTCACTCATCCAACTTCCCTTGGGAAATGGCATATCAGTTTTATTTTCCTCTGTTGAAAAAGAAGGCTGTGACATTCCATATCTGTTAGTCATCGAAGGGTTCCAGATTCTTTTATTTTGCTAATCTGTTTCTAAATCTCATGCCAAAAGCTGAAACCCAGGAATATGTGTCTTCTTTTATGACAGTGAAACGCAGATAAATGAATAACCAATACAGATTTTTAAACATTTTATTTACTTAGGCCCCAGTACAGCAGGGACTTAAGAAAATAAAGTGTTTAAAAACACTGTAAGCACATGAATAGACATGAGAAATCCTGCATCTTGTCAAGAGTTTAGACTAGATGACCCTTGCAGTGCCTTCTAACCTATGATTCTATGAATAGTCCCATTAAAATTAAGCACATGCTTAGTGCTTTGCTGGACTGGGGTCTAAGATACCAAATCTTTTTACATATACCAGTGGTTAGCCATAAATGATGACAGATTAATCATGGATTCCATGCACAGCAGGATACAGGCTGCACCATTTTTAGTGGGGTCCTTCAGATTTTTCCCTTCCTGTCTTTCACCTCTACCTTTGGTTTGCTTCTTGGATCTTCAGCATGGCAAGGAGTAAGCTGTCTCCCTGCAAGGTTTTCCTGCCTCTCCACACTCTGCCTCTGTAGCCAGCACTGGCCCGTACAAAATGCAGAATATCTCTGTGCTGAACATGCATAGTTAGAAGGAACTACGCTTTGTAGCAGCTTGGAAAAGGCAGAACAGCAGACCTTCCAAGTATCATACATCTTGGATGCACTTAGCACTGAGGAATTTGGCAGCATTGACACACTTGCTTGACTTTAGAACAGAGGTTCTCAAACTAGAGCTGCCGCTTGTTCAGGGAAAGCCCCTGGCGGGCTGGGCCGGTTTGTTTACCTGCTGCGTCTGCCGGTTCGGCCAATCACGGTTCCCACCGGCCGCGATTCACCGCTCCAGGCCAATGGGGGCTGCAGGAAGGGCAGCCAGCACATCCCTTGGCTCGCGCCGCTTCCCGCAGCCCCCATTGGCCTGAAGTGGCGAACCACGGCCAGTGGGAGCCGCGATCAGCCGAACCTGCGGACGCAGCAGGTAAACAAACCGGCCCAGCCCGCCAGGGGCTTTCCCTGAACAAGTGGCGGCCCTAGTTTGAGAACCACTGCTTTAGAACCATCATGTTCTTTTAACGTAGGTTTTTTTAATGTAATATGTATAGATAATACCCCTTCTTAAATTGTCACTTATTGGGAGACTTGATGTCTCAAAGCACTGCTGATGAGCAGGGATCCTAGAAATCGGTTTGCTGTGGAAAAACAGGGAAATTGCATTTTTACAGAGAATCTTTAGTTTTTACATTTTGTGAAAAAATAAAAACATATATTAACTATTAACTAAATTGTACTGAAAGCACCAGTATCATTTATTCAGTGCACACAACCTTCCCATCTTATGGTTGATTTTTGAATGCGCTTTAAATTTACATAGCTAAACATACTTCAAAAAACTGCTTCTGGCATATAGATGTTACTTAATGGCATATAGGGCTTTGTGTTTTAATGCATCTCAAATTTCACTTTAGCCTCCAGGACTAACTCAGAAAGAGAGTAATTTTGATATAAAAGCAATTTTTGCTTTATTTTTTGTGCATTTAAGAAACAATTTTCTGAAAATATAGAATACAGACGTAAAAGTATTTGGTATATGTAAGAAATACAGATTGCAATTCTATTAATTTTTATTTTATTATAATGATTAATGGCACTGGTAGGCATTGAACTTGCTTTAATATTATAAGTATATCAATAGAACATTGTGTTCAACTGATACCTATATATATTGTGACTAGGGAAACTAAAGTTCAGTGTTTCATTTTAATCGTGGAAAAAGGCAGATTTTCATGTTTTTTATTGGAGAATTTTGGAGGGGGTTTATCATGGAAAACTAGGATCCCTGCTGATGAGTTAGCTACAGGGTATTTCAGCCATAAGTCACCAGTTTGAATTAAGACCATTTTAATAGGGATTACAATTTGTTTGCCTCTGGTGGATGTTGGAAGGAACTGGGGCATAGATGGTCTGGCCTAACAGTCACAGCTGGGCTGGGTCCACATGTCAAGGACGGTAGTCAGTGAGCAGGGGTCAGAGAAATCGCTAGTGCTGGGTTCAGTAAGCAAGCGTTGGGAGTCAGATACAGGCTAGGGTCAGAGACCGGAGATCAGAAGTAGTCCCAGGCTGGAGTCAGGACGCAAGAACTAAGGTCAGAGTCAGGTCAGAGTCCGGAGATCAGGAGATGAGGTGAAGTTTGGAATCTCAGCAGGCCAGAAGTCTGTGTAGTTGCCAGGACAACTTCTTGGGGCACCTCCCAGAATTACACAGTGCACTTGCCAACAGAGGGACACAGAGTACTGTTACCCTAGGTCCCTAGGCACCTACTCTCCAGTGCTCCCTGGGTGTGGTTCGGCATAGCCTCCCCATGGCATTGTGGAAACATCAGCTGTCTCAGGCATTGCAGACCCAGGTTCTAGTTCACGTATCCTTACAGATGTTTGGTAGTCCCTATTTGAGATCCCTTCCATCTTACCATCATGTTTTTTTACGAATAGGTAGACATATTAGAGAGGTCAAGAATCTCATAGACCATTGAGGCATATTGGCTAGGCCATGAGGAGTGTGAAGCTTGCCCTGCTGATAAACAGAAGACTTTATTCTATCTATTTATGGTACTTATATGGCCCCAATTACCATAGTATCGGAGTGCCTCACAGTCTTTCTTTATTTTCACAACACCCCTTTGGGGAGTGGAGGAGTGCTGTTATCCCCATTGTACAGATGGGGAACTGATTCACAGAGAGGTTAAGTGACTTTCAGGGCAACATAGGAAATCTGTGACGGATCAGGGAACTGAACCTGGGTCTGAGAAGTCAAATCCTAGGTTAGTACTCTAACCACAGGACCATCCTTCTTCCTTTTTCTCGCGGCTGTTGAGCTGACATGTTTAATCAGCAGTAAATCTATGCAATTTGCATTAAGTTTTCATTTATGGTAATACGCAAATTATTTTCAACTATGTAAATTAGCTTAATAAATAAAATATTAGGTAATTTGCATAAAATAACACACAACTTGGTGTGAATCAGAGAGGTTGGCTGTAAACTTTATGAACTATGAAACCGACTTTGTTTGAACTCTATCCTTTGTATTCACTTTTAAATGTATGTTTTGCATTCAGGGATCATTGGGGATTTCTCTTTCATCCACTACTTAAATTGGAAACTCTTCATTTAGGCACATTCTTTTGTCTGTTTGATGGCATGGTATAAACAATAATTTAAGCCCCAATTCTGCCTACCTGACTTAGGTTAAGTAGTTTCTTACTTTGCAAGTAGATGTGTCAGTGGTTACTACTTGATGTGAGTAAGGGTGGTAGAATATGACCTTAAATTATTAAAAACATATTTAAACTATACTGTATATAGATGTGATATTCTAGACAAGGCTTAGCCATTTAATTGACCAAGCTAAGAAAGGTTTTATGAAGGCTCACTCCTTCCTCCCAAGGTTCATAAACTTGTAGCTTGGTTCTCTGAAATTTGGAATAGAGAACCAAATTAGCCCAAATTGTGTTTTATTTAATTTGAACTGTTTAAATAGCCAAGCCTTTTTGAATGTAGTTGTTTTTATAGCCATCATGTCTTTCTATGGACATATTCTTTTTCTATCCTGGTTTTGTTCTGCATGAGAAATGGTTTCAATTAGATATCTAAATGCTGGAGGGAATCCGTTATTTTGAGTTGGCAATAAAATGACACACAGTATTCTTTAAGCAGATCTCTTCACTTTATTTGTTGTTATTTCTGCATTCTGGGTTTAAGAGTCATCCATTACTTTGTATGATGGTGTTGACTGTCAATTTTTTATCTGAGCAATTAAGGAATGTATTTTTCAAAAACAAATAAAGGGAACTGTTCATTGTTTCCTTCGCAAAAGAACGTATTCACAGATTTCTTTGGCACCTGTATCACAGGTGTGAGGAATAACAGGCAAATCTAAATTCACTGGATTGTAATTTGCTGTATAATATTTTGTTAATTAGTCCTCTCCCTACCTTTTGACTTTTTTACTATGAAATTGTACATCTAAAAATTGTTCTTGAAAACCTCTTTCCTTAGGTAATCTGTGTTGTTGTGGGATGCAAACTCAATAAATAGTTCTATACTAAGCATAACAAAATGATAAATTAGTCTAATTACTAATCACTTAGGCATTGGCACTACCAACTTAATCTAATTTAGGAAGAGTTATAAAGTCTCATTTCACTGAGTAAATCTATTTTAGCAGCACTTAAACATTGAGAAAAACTTTTTTTTCTGTATAGGATAACTAATGAAAAAGATAAAAGGCAAATCTGTTTATTACAGTGACATGAGTGTAGTGATTTCTGTCTTTGATATAATTATTTCCAAACAGGAATGGTATGCAGATTGTTTAGCATTAAACAGAGAATGTGTAGATCATGTTTTGCAGCAACTACAGTGTCATATATTAAGTAGATACATTTTGGGTGACATAAAAATTCTGGAAAAGTAACAAAAATTTAAAAAGCCATCTGGTACCCTAGGCAGAATAGTTTTAATGGGATCCATGCAAAACAAATACATTAGGAATATAATTGTTATAAAATAATAGTGCAGATACCAAGTACTTTATTTAACATTTACACATGTATAATGTGATGATTAGATAATAGTAGAATACCATTATATGACTACAGAGCATATAAAATTTAATTTAAACTCCCATAAATTATATATATATAATTTATATATATATATAAACCTTGCTTTGCTAAGTTAGCTTCATTGGAGAGCCCTCTTGTTTCCATCCTTAGCCTTGACTGGTTTTACCCTGATTTATTTGAGCAGCTGTTGACTTTGTGCTTGGAACATTCCCTATATTTGATGGGGAAATTTTTTTTCATGTAATAATCTTTGGTTGAGTCATTTCATGCCCTCTTCTGAGCACTCTGAAGTATTAAAATATATTAGTTTTGCTTTGTTTGAAATTAGTTGTATGATTTTTGTGAGAGACAAGGTGGGTGAGGTATTACTGAACCAATTTCTGTTGGTGAGAGACAAGCTTTCGAACTACACAGAGCTCTTCTTCAAGTCTTATTATTGCAATCCATTTCCAGATGCTTGCAGGAAGCTACATGGCTTTTTCTTAATTGAACAAGTAAGAAATTCAAGTTGCTGGGTTTGTTTAGATTGTGAGCAGGCATATGAAACAAACAAGGGTTGCATACCGTGCTGTACAGGGTCTGTTCTTGTGAACCAGATGGGGGATTGTTGATATTGGCAATCTGGTCTTCATGCAGCATTCTCATAAATTTCAGTTCATAAGTCGGCAAAGAGAGCAGAGATGTAGTGTGTGCACCTCCACATCTGACACACATTTTGTGAGCATTGTGTATAGTTTAGCAGCTGAACTCTGACTGTTGTACTTCTTATTACAGAGGATTAGGACAGTAGTTTCTTGTGTGGAAGGAAGGAAGATGGTTCATGTGACATGACACTAATTTATTAGATTGATTGCACAATCATTGTTCATACAACCAATGGTGGAAGTACACCAATATGTAAAATAAATTAAAAATTTGGGGGCAGAAGTTAGTTTCCAAGTGAACTGGCCAACCTTAAATAAAGTTAATAAGGGCTTGCTGATTTAAGTTCTGCTGGTCAAATTCAGGGCATAATAAACCTGATTCAGCAACACTATGGCCTTTTTATGTCTTCAGCATAAAGGGACTTTGACGGGGGGGGGGGGTATAAATTACCTAAGCAGAGTGTCACGTGTCACCCCAGCTGGGGTAGAACTGGCATAAGAGTAGCTTAAATGCACCTTTGCTCCCCAGTTCCATCCCTGCCCCAAGTGCAGGATGGAATGACTGAAAATCAGATGCAGTGATTTCTATCATTGTATCAAGGTTTAAGATGTTTAACTAAAAGATACTGTAGATAGAAAGTGGGGGGGATGGGGGAAGGATAATTAATAATGCATGAAATTTAAATAGATAGGATAATTGCTTTTCTGTAATCTTAACTTCTACATCATTAATAAAAAGAAAAGGAGTACTAGTGGCACCTTAGAGACTAACCAATTTATTTGAGCATAAGCTTTCATGAGCTACAGCTCACTTCGTCGGATGCGTTCAGTGGAAAATACAGTGAGGAGCCTGTATTTTCCACTGAATGCATCCGACGAACTGAGCTGTAGCTCACGAAAGCTTATGCTCAAATAAATTGGTTAGTCTCTAAGGTGCCACTAGTACTCCTTTTCTTTTTGCGAATACAGAGTAACATGGCTGCTACTCTGAAACCTACATCATTAATGTCCTTCAGACAGGGCTACAAGTCATCAGCTTCACATTGTGGGCCCTCTCTGTGGGAGTTTTACAAGATGGGGAAGTAAGGAAGAGGACTTACAGAGCTAGAACAGTCTTTTGCTTTCTTATATATGAATAAATATTGATAAAGATTTTTAGTTACCAGTTCTTTAAGCTATCCCTGATGCAATTTCTTGACCTAAATAGAAAGGAACTGTTATGTGCAGTTCTCCTTTTATGAATCAGGTGAGATTTTTAGAAGTGCTTTAGTCGCTTAGGTGCCTTTTAAAATGTCACTCATGCCAACAATTAATAGTTAATTTTTTATTCCAAACACAAATCTCCTTCTGAAAATCGCATCCAAGTTTCTGCAGTTTTGTGTTATGTAGTTAATAACATAATACTGTTTTTTGTTGATGTATGTGGAGCCTTCTCCTCCTGGCTCCTTTTTGAGAAGTTAAATATTTCAATGTAAAAAGATCGGCATGATGAAAATTTAGTTAAAAAAACAACATTTCTGAGTCACAAAATGATCCATAATGAAAGGACAAAAAGTGTCATGAAATTTTTCCATCACTTTTGCACAACTCTAGTATTAATCTATCAGCTGTGAAACTGTTTCATGATGAAGAGTTTAAATGTACAGACAATGTGATAACATTTTTTTTCTTCTAACAAACTGGAATGGAGAGGCTGGAACTCGTTTGCATATACTTAGTTATATAATAGGTTTATAATTCATCCATAATTTAAACAGAGGAACAAATATAAATAAGCAATGAGAATGGTGAGATAAAGCAGCACAGCTAGTTATAGTTGTCCATCTTGTTACTGTGGTAACCAATTGTCTATATTAATATAGCTCACTGAGAATAGCTTAGTATCCTTTGTGGTCCAGGAACAGTTTTGAAACACATGTTTTGAAAAACAGTTGTAGATGGACAAGTTTTAGAAGATGCTTTTTCACACATCAGAACATGGGGTTTCATGTCTCTGGACACTCTGTCCTCTCACTAAAAAGTTGTCTAACTCAGAAGTCTCTAGATGCATAGTTTCCATCATGTTACATGAATCACAGTTTATATCAAGGCAGTGTACCTTACCTGTGGGTGCAATATCTCACCCCAAAACTGAGTAGTATTAGAGAGGGATGGGTTACATTTTGAGTTTGTCAACTTTGAGAGTGTTCTTTTAAATTGGCCTCACTAAATATCATGCAAATTCACCAGACCAGGCACAAAAACTACTCTCCTAGTCTTTGCCATGATGAATAATGATAATGAAAAAAAAAAACCCTAAAAATAAAACTTGCCTCAGGAGAGTGGGTGAACAGAATTTTGCAAGGCTGTCTTAAGTTAATGTATGTAACTTTTTGGTTATGAAAAGGATTTCCTCATTCTGTGGTACATTAAAGAAAATGTTGATTCTTTTCGGTTTAACATTATAACAAAAGGGAAGTATTTTTCTACAAGAGTCAAATAAGAGCATAAGAACTTGTCAAATGGAATTCCAGTATTCTAACAGGAGACGTTTCTGCATTCGTTTGGTAGCCATGTGGTTAGAGCACTGTATTCAAGAGAGCTGTATTTGAGTCTCATCCCTTGATCCGCAAGGACTCAGTAGGTTATATATTAAAGAATAAGTGTTGAACACAATGTATGAAAAATTAAATTACATATATTAATGGTGTACATGTGTCTGCATAATGTATAATGCACAAGGTTAAAAATTTCTATGAAGTTCTTTCTGTTTGTCATTTGCAGTTTATGATTAAATGAACTGTAGACGTTCCAGAAGAAAAAGAGTTCTCTTGGGTTGTCAATTACTACTTCTTCCCATCAGTGTAGCTGCCCCCCAAAAGTATCATTCTGAATATATTCTTTTTTTCTTGGAATACATTTTGTGATTTCATGCAAAGTGTGGGAGTGATCGGGACATATTTCAGTGTGAAAATGTTTTACTTGCAAAAAAAGATAATTATATTGGGCATAAGGGATTAGATCATTCTTTGAGCTCTTTATTTTTGTATTGATTGTTACTGCTATTTATGTATTGCTCAAGACTATACTCCAGAGTAGAATCTCTATTTAAACATAAATAAATACAAAAAGATGGAATACCCCATTAAGATCGCCTGACTGAGAAGAAACATGGACATGTTACAAACTTTAATCATATTTGATAATGTTACATAAGTCATCATTTAAGAGTAGAGCAGCACAATGACAAGCTCTGCATGTAAGGCTCAGCCCCACAGAATCTTATTGAAGTTAATGGCAAAACTCCCACTGACTATGGGAACTCTGGGTGCTCAGCTTGTTAGAAAAATCATGCCACTTTTGTTTAAGTGCCTTATTGTGGATTTAGAGTAACAGCCGTGTTAGTCTGTATTCGCAAAAAGAAAAGGAGTACTTGTGACACCTTAGAGACTAACCAATTTATTTGAGCATAAGCTTTTGTGAGCTACAGCTCACTTCATCGGATGCATACTGTGGAAAATACAGAAGATGTTTGTTTTTATACACACAAATCATGAAAAAATGGGTGTTTATCACTACAAAAGGTTTTCTCTCCCCCCACCCCACTCTCCTGCTGGTAATAGCTTATATAAAGTGATCACTCTCCTTACAATGTGCATGATAATCAAGGTGGGCCATTTCCAGCACAAATCCGGGGGGGGGGGGAGTGGAGAAAACCTGGATTTGTACTGGAAATGGCCCACCTTGATTATCATACACATTGTAAGGAGAGTGATCACTTTACATAAGCTATTACCAGCAGGAGAGTGGGGTGGGGGGAGAGAAAACCTTTTGTAGTGATAAACACCCATTTTTTCATGATTTGTGTGTATAAAAACAAACATCTTCTGTATTTTCCACAGTATGCATCCGATGAAGTGAGCTGTAGCTCACGAAAGCTTATGCTCAAATAAATTGGTTAGTCTCTAAGGTGCCACAAGTACTCCTGTTCTTATTGTGGATTTAGAAGCCTAGATTTAGGCACACAGATTTGAAAATGCTAGCCCTAGATTTATGAAATGCTTCCTTCCTGATAGCTCAGGGCACATGTTCATACAATAATTTTAATAAAAACACATACTGTGTTTTTGTCTGGGAACAACATAATGTTAAGATGGAGTTACTGTTGAGAGTACATAACAGTAATATACGCCTTTTCGACACACAAATTTGTACTGCTTTAACTATCAGTGAGCACTTTTATACAGTCTAATTGCATTCACATTAGGGTTGTAATGGTACAACAATTTTGTTTAAAAAAATCACCAAAACAAAACCTTTGTGTAGACTAGACCTCAGTGACTCTAGTCCCAGATTAGGTGGAAGTGATTTTTAAAAGTAAATTTGATTTTTTTTCCCTCATGGTGTCACTATAGGGCAATATTTTAGGTATTATTTTTCATTACTGAAAGTTTCTCCTTCAACAGAGACTGAAGAAAAAAATTCTACTTCAGAGAATTCACAAAGAGCAGACTTTTTTTTCATAATGGCCACCATCTCCAATGGTTCTTAATGGGACTGAGGCCTCAGGATGCCCTCAGTAAAGATGGCCACTACCTCCACTTGCTCCCAGCGGCAGTGAAGCCAGGCTGCTCTCATGGAGAACAGTGACTCCTTATGCTGTCAGAAGGCAGAGAGAGAACACTGTGAGGAACAAGTAAATGGAAAAGGTAGCCATCTTTACTAAGACCTGCCTGTGGCCTGAGTCCCAATGAGAACAATAGGAAATGGTGACAATTTTGAAAGAAATCCAGTTCTTTATGGAAGAACATTTTTCCGGCTGAAAGAGAAACTTTCAGTTATGAAGAATTAGAGCAAAAAATGAACATTAATCTAAAAAAAGTGATCACATGTAGCCTATGCACAAAATTTGAGTTTTAACTATATGAAAAATCTGGAGAGTCTGTGCTACTTCATTACTGCCATCATTCAGAACAACAAGAAGGTCTGACATCAGCTGCTAAATTTACATGAGAACAGCCTTACTGGGTCAGACCAAAGGTCCATCTAGCCCAGTATCCTGTCTTCCAACAGTGGCCAATGCCAGGTGCCCCAGAGGGAATGAACAGAACAGGTAATCATCAAGTGATCCATTCCATGTCGCTTATTCCCAGTTTCTGGCAAACAGAGGCTAGGGACACCATCCCTGCCCATCCTGGCTAATAGCCATTGATGGACCTACTCTCCATGAATTTATTTAGTTATTTTTTGAACTTTTATAGTCTTGGCCTTCACAATATCCTCTGACAAAGAGTTCCACAGGTTGACTGTGCATTGTGTGAAAAATACTTCCTTCTGTTTGTTTTAAACCTGCTGCCGATTAATTTCATTTGGTGACCCCTAGTTCTTGTGTTATGAGAAGGAGTAAATAGAACTTCCTTATTTACTTTCTCTACACCCGTCATGATTTTATAGACCTCTATCATATAACCCCTTAGTCAACTCTTTTCCAAGCTGAAAATCCCAGTCTTATTAATTTCTCCTCATTCGGAAGCCGTTCCATACCCCTAATAATTTTTGTTGCCCTTTTCTGAACCCTTTCCAATTCCAAGATAACTTTTTTGAGATGGGGCAACCACATCTACATGCAGTATTCAAGATGTGGGTGTACCATGGATTTATATAGAGGCAATATGATATTTTCTTTCTTAATGATTCCCGACATTCTCTTCCCTTTTTTGACTGCCGCTGCACATTGAGTGGATGTTTTCAGAGAACTATCCACAATAACTCCAAGATCTCTTTCTTGAGTGGTAACAGCCAGTTTAGACCCCATCGTTTTATATGTGTAGTTGGGATTATGTTTTCCAATGTGCATTACTTTGCATTTATCAGCATTAAATTTCATCTGCCATTTTGTTGCCCAGTCACCCAGTTTTGAGAGATCCTTTTGTAGCTCTTTGCAGTCTGCCTCGGACTTAATTATCTTGAGCAATTTTGTATTGTCTGCAAATTTTGCCGTTTCACCATTTAGCCCTTTTTCCAGATCATGTATGAATATGTTGAATAGGACTGGTCCTAGTACAGACCCCTGGGGGACAACATTATTTACCTTTCTCTATTCTGAAAACTGATCATTTATACTTACCTTTTGTTTCCTACCTTTTAACCAGTTACCAATTCATGAGAGAACTTTCCCTCTTATCCCATGGCAGCTTACTTTGCTTAAGAGCCTTTGGTGAGGGACCTGTTTTCAGAGAACTATCCACAATTTGAAGAACAGCCACAAACAGGTGGCTGTTCTTCTTCAAATTCTTTTTTGGCCTTCCTAATTTTAGTTTTATACTTCATTTGCCAGAGTTTGCTCCTTTCTATTTTCCTCACTAGGATTTAACTTCCACTTTTTAAAGGATGCCTTTTTGCCTCTCACTGCTTCTTTTACTTTGTTGTTTAGCCCTGGTGTCACTTTTTTGGTTCTCTTATTATGTTTTTTAATTTGGGGTATACGTGTAAATTGAGCCTCTATTATGGTGTCTTTAAAAAGTTTCCATGCAGCTTGTAGAGATTTCACTTTTGGCACCATAGCCTTTAATTTCTGTTTAACTAACTCCTCATTTTTGTGTAGTTCCCCTTTCTGAAATAAAATGCTAGTGTTGGGCTGCTGTGGTGTTTTTCCCACCACAGGGTTGTTAAATTTAATTATATTATGGTCACTATTACCATGCGGTCCAGCTATATTCACTTCTTGGACCAGATTCTGTACTCCAAGAAACAGTCATTTAAGGTGTCAAGAAAGTATATCTCTGCATCCCATCCTGAGGTGACATACCCAGTCAATATGGGAATAATTGAAATCCCCCTTTATTGTTGAGTTTTTTATTGTAATAGCCTTTCTAATCTCTCTGAGCATTTCACAGTCACTATCACCATCCTGGTCAGGTGGTCGGTAATATATCCTTGCTGCTATATTAGAGCATGGAATTACTATCCATAGAAATTCTGTGGTACAATTTGGTTCATTTAAAGTTTTTACTTCATTTGTTTCTATGCTTTCTTTCACATATTGTGCCACTCCCCCACCAGCACGACCTGTTCTGTCCTTCCGATATATTTTGTACCCTCATATTACTGTGTCCTATTGATTATCCTCATTCCACCAAGTTTCTGTGATGCCTAGTATATCATATTCTCATTTAGTACAAGGCATTCTAGTTCACCCATCTTATTATTTAGACTTCTAGCACTGGTATATAAGTACTTTAAAAACTTGTCACTTTTTTGTTGTCTGCCATTACGTGATGTAATTGAATGGGACTCTTTTTCATTTGACAGTTTCTGATCTGATCCTACCTGTATTTTATCCTTTTCCATCCTCTCCTCCTTACTAGGACATAGAAAATCTCCATTAATAGATACTCCCCTTAGGGATGTGTCTGTCCGAACCACATGCTCTTCAGCACCTGTCGGCTTTCCCCCAGCCCTTAGTTTAAAAACTGCTCTATGACCTTTTTCATTTTAAGTGCCAGCAATCTGGTTCCATTTTGGCTTAGGTGGAGCCCATCCTTCCTTGTTAAAGAACCCATTTTTAAATTAATTTCAACTCAAACTAATTGACAATTTACTTGTAAATCCTAAAAAAAAATAATTCTATACTCAAGGAGTAAGTGTTAGGATTCGTTTGAGTGATACACTGTATTTTCATACATAACAAAGTGGTTGGATCTCTGTTTTAAGTGCAAGACTCAACCTTAAATATGGAGCCAAGGCTGTCACCTCTGTAAAATATTGCACTTTTCCCAAGAAAATTATTGCTTTTATAAAATGGTAACTTAATGTATTAATTTAAATATTAAATGCTACTCTATGATTGTTATTTGTTAATTATATTAAGATAGTCCACAAATGTTATAGATGTGGTCCTCATATGGAAAAACAACCCCTGCCCTAATGACCGTAAAATGTTTTAAAAAAAATCCTACCTAAGGATGGAGGGAAAGAGATATATGTTCAAATAAAGCAATCAAAGTGAGATAGGTTTCAGAGGGTGTCAAGGTTCCTTCCCCACTCTGAACTCTAGGGTACAGATGTGGGGACCCGCATGAAAGACCCCCTAAGCTTATTTCTACCAGCTTAGGTTAAAACTTCCCCAAGGCACAAAGTCTTTGCCCTTGGATTAGGTAAAACGCTGCCACCACCAAGTGCTTTAAAAAAGAACCAAGGAAAAGGAGCACTTGGAGTTCCTATTTCCCCAAAATATCCCCCCAAGCCCTTACACTCCCTTTCCTGGGGAGGCTTGAGAATAAACAAGATGAGCACAAACCCCTGGGATTTTTAAGGCCCAAAAAACCCAATCAGATTAGTAAAAATCAGAACTTTATTAGAAGAACAAAAAAAAGATAAGAGAACAACTCTGTAAGATCAGAATGGAAGATAATCTTACAGGCAGATTCAAAATATAGATTTCAGAGTAACAGCCATGTTAGTCTGTAATCACAAAAAGAAAAGGAGTACTTGTGGCACCTTAGAGACTAACCAATTTATTTGAGCATGAGCTTTCGTGAGCTACAGCTCACTTCATCGGATGCATACTGTGGAAACTGCAGAAGACATTATATACACAGAGACCATGAAACAATACCTCCTCCCACCCCACTCTCCTGCTGGTAATAGCTTATCTAATAGATTTATCTAAATTAGATTTATCTATTAGATAAGCTATTACCAGCAGGAGAGTGGGGTGGGAGGAGGTATTGTTTCATGGTCTCTGTGTATATAATGTCTTCTGCAGTTTCCACAGTATGCATCCGATGAAGTGAGCTGTAGCTCACGAAAGCTCATGCTCAAATAAATTGGTTAGTCTCTAAGGTGCCACAAGTACTCCTTTCAAAATATAGAGAATCCCTCCAGGCAAAACCTTAAATTACAAAAAGACACAAAAACAGGAATACACATTTCCTCCAGCACAGCAAATTTACAAGCCAAAACAAAAAAAACCTAACACACTTTCTAGCTAGATTACTTACTAACTTTACAGGAGTTGGAAGGCTCTCATCCTTGATCTGTTCCCAGCAAAGGTATCACACAGACAGACCAAAACCTTTTTCCCCCCTCCAGATTTGAAAGTATCTTGTCCCCTCATTGGTCATTTTGGGTCAGGTGCCAGTGAGGTTACTTTAGCTTCTTAACCCTTTACAGGTGAAAGGATTTTGCCTCTGGCCAGGAGGGATTTTATAGCACTGTATACAGAAAGATGGTTACCCCTTCCTTTTATATTTATGACAGAGGGGTAGCTGTGTTAGTCTATATCAGTAAAAACAATGAGGAGTCCTTGTGGCACCTTATAACCCACTTCATCAGATGCATGGAGTGGAAAATACAGTAGGCAGGTATAAATATACAGCACATGAAAAAATGGGAGTTGCCTTACCAAGTGGGGGGGGGGGGTCAGTGCTAACTAGGAGAATTCAGTTAGGGTGGATGTGGTCCATTCCCAACAGTGGACAAGAAGGGGTGAATATCAACAGAGGGAAAATTATTTTTTGTAATAACCCAGCCACTCCCAGTCAAAAACAGACTTCAACGAGAAACTGCAGAACTGGAATTAATTTGCAAACTTGACACCATCAAATTAGGCCTGAATAAAGACTGAATAAAGAATAATACACACATCAGCCTTCTCACTGTTTGTTCCCCCTGCCCCAACCTTCTAAATTCATAGCTATTTCTATATTTCTGGTAGTTTCAGATCACTAATAAAATACAACTTTAGGTCAAGGTATGGAAAGGGGTCTATGTGAGTGGACCTTTATCCACACATTGAAGTAAAAAAAAAAGAAAGGCACTAACAAGTGAATGATGGGACTGGCAATTGCTACTGTAGATTGAGGGGTAGACAGTTATTTATTTATAAGCATATATATATGTCATAAACATACAGCTAAGGGTAGCATAAAATCCCTCCTTTACCTGTAAGGGGTTAAGAAGCTCAAATAACCTGGTTGGCACCTGACCAAAAGGACCAATAAGGGAAGAAGATCCTTTCAAATCTGTGGGGGGAGGTTTCGTTTTGGGCTCTCTTTGTTGTTCTCTCCGGGACAGAGAGGGACCAGGGCAGGGAAAAACCATCTCCTAAAACCCTACCTGAAATAAGCATCCAAGATTACAAAAATTGTAAGTAATAGCAAGGAAATGCGTTATCTTATCTTTTAGCTTGTGAATTTTCCCTATGCTAAGAGGGAGGTTTATTCCTGTTTTTGTAACTTTGAAGTTTTGCCTAGAGGGGAATCCTCTGTGTTTTTAAATCTTATTACCCTGTAAAATTACCTTCCATCCTGATTTTACAGAGGTGCTTCTTTTGCTTTTTTCTTTATAATAAAGTTCTGTTTTTAAGAACCTGATTGGTTTTTAGTGTCCTAAAAGCTCAAGGGTCTGGTCTGTGCTCACCTTGTTTACCTATTTGGTTGGTATATTATTCTCAAATCTCCCCAGAAAAGGGGGTGAAGGGGTTTGGAGGGATATTTTGGGGAAACAGGAACTCCAAGTGGTCCTTTTCCTGAAGCTTTGTCTAACTCACTTGGTGGTGACAGCGATACCATCCAAAGACAAGGAAGAATTTGTGCCTTGGGGAAGTTTTTAACCTACGATGGTAGAATTAAGCTTAGGGGGTCTTTCATGTGGGTCCCCACATCTGTACCCCAGAGTTCAGAGTGGGGAGGGAACCCTGACATGGTGGCAGCGTGGTGGGATAATTTTGAACCAGAAGCACAGACCGTTCCTAACACTACTGTAATATAAATCCCTTTGAAGGATTGGAGTACCTAGGGCCAAATCCTACTCTCCTTCCTCATGCAAGGATAGCAGTCCTACTGGTTAGCAGGATTTGGCCCTCAGTTTACATCGTGTCCCTTCATACCACCGGAACCCCATAGTGCTTGTGCTTACTAAAGTAAAATACAGATAATTTTTCTGTTCCCATTTTATTATTTAATTTTAAGAGATATTGACGAGAATGAAGATGGTTTCGGATGAGATTTGTAAAGAGATGGAAAGTCAATGAAGTAGAGATATACAGATACTTAAGCAACTCTGCCTCTTTCTGCAGAGCTTGTGAAACTTAACAGTGTTGTCCTCTGTCTTCTACTGGCAACAATCATAGAATCACAGATTTTAAGGTCAGAAGGGACCATTATGATCATCTAGTCTGACCTCCTGTACAACGTAGGATCATCTTAAAGAGGCTGGTTAATTTAAAACTACGGGAGAAAATAACTGGAAACAGTGAATAGTTTAAAACTACCTGACCTGTTTTAGAGAACTGTTGTCATGGTAACAGCAACTAGCAGAGGACAGAACGCTGGTAAGCTTCACAAGCTCTGTGGAGTCATGGGGGGATTGCCATATTATAGTACCCGTTATTTATTTTTCACATTTTTATTTTTAAAAAGACACATTCATTTCTAGATACTTACACAAATGTTAGAAAATACACAAGCTCAATCCAGATATAAGAACTAACTCATCTAGATTGACTTCAGGTTCTTCTTCCACTTTTCCCTGCCCCCCAAAGGAGTCCAGGGGACAGTAATTTCCCCCTCCCCATACTCTTCAGGCTGTCCCATTACCAGAAACATGAGCCCTTCATCATGCCCTGAAGGTCAGCAAACTTGGATTCTGTTGGACCATGGGTGGGGGAGGAATGAATTCGAGTGTTGAGGATCCCTCATGGAAAATGACCTGCCATTTTTGATCAGAGGGTTATTGGCTGGAGTGCCTCTGCTGACCAGACCTGCTGCTGTAACACATGAGGGAGAGAGAAGATCTCACAGATATCCAGTGCAACAGGCTAGTTTAGGGCTTTAAAAACAAAACCAACAGCTTGAGCATCACCTGGCAGCCAGTGCAGACTGTGGAGCACCAGTGCACTGTGCTTATGTGGAGAGAATTACCTTTTAATAAGTGCTCAGCCACATTCAGCACTAACATAAATTTCTGGATAGCTAAGGTGTAGCTTAATAATGCATTGTAATAGTTTAATCATGAGGTGAGGAATAGCAACTACAAAGTGATGCATATCTGAAAGAAACGTGTGCCCTTAGCAAATGCAGATTTTAAAAAGGAGGATTAGCCACAGCTGCAACTTGGATGCCCAGGAGCAGCTGGGAATCAGGCATCACTTCCTAATTATAAAAGTAACAGCAGGAAGTGCACTCCCTTATCAAATGGGGACTAATGTAATCTCATTTCCTCTGGTTGCTTTCCCACATTTACTAGCATTATTTCAGTCTTGACTAGGTTAAGACACATTCAGATAACCGTCCTTTCTATCCCAAGCTCTGCCATATGGAACTATAGACCCAAGTACTCATAAATGTTTTTTTTTCTATTTTATTCATTGTGCCATTTTGTGGAACTATGGTTGTGAGGAAGGCTAAATTGATTGACAAATCTCAACCAATCTGGTATTATATCTAAAAATAAAGTGTTAAAAGAACATTATTTAGGTTGCAAACTGAAGCATTCAAAAGTTAGGAAATGCTAATGTATGGTTTCCTGTGCTGCTTAATTCTGCTCTGTTGGGTGTCCATCATGTGCACTGAATGAGGCAAGAGTCCTATGGAAAACATAGTAGATGATCATGCAATTAAAGGCTGTATCATAATGCGTGTAGACAAAGGGAAGGGACAAAATTAAGGTTGCATGGCCAACTGTAAATCTGGGATTTCCTATCTTTGAAGTACTTGACTTTACAACCTAAATACAACCTCTGGAAATCTGGGAGCTCTTGCCCCAAATGGTGCTTTCATAGGAGGGAGGATGGATATTTGGCACCATATGCTGAATATTGAGTGGTAGCCCAGCTCTCGCTCTCACTTACCTGTTCCCAAGGGTAATGGGAACTACAGCCCTATGTGGTCCCCCTGGGTGGAGGAAAAGGGCTGCTGGGGTCAGGTGCTGAATCCGAGGGCTTTAGGAGTTAGTTGAGCATGGGCTCATTTCTTCTCTGCATGATTCCCGAAGAGGGATGCATTATGGGCCAGTAGGTTCATGTGCTGGATCTGTGTGGGGGAGTGGGTCCAGCCCAGCGCGGCTCTTCTGCTAACAGCAACTCTGGCAATGTCCAGGGGGTTTCCAGCATAGTGTCTGCTGTTGCTGCTTTCACAAGGGAGTGAACCCGGCCTTAGTGTGTTCATAGTCTAGCTATTTTGGCATGCTACTAATATTTTCCTGAGCAAGGTAACTAATAGAAATGAAGAGGTGATTATAAGCACTTTATATCCCACCAAAAGCTACATGGAATTTAATGGCACAAAGAAAAGGCACATCTGTAGCCTGAGAGCTTTCCGCCAGCCAAATATCTAAGATCTGTTGCAAAAAATGGATGTGAGAGAGCATCTCCAAGATCAAGGCTGGATATCTTTCTAGACTATACACTGTAGTTCAAGCAGAAGTTACATGGTTGCTGTAGAAGTTACTGGGAGATGTTCTGTGGCCTGTCAGGATGTCAGACTAGATAATTGTAATGGTCCTTCTAACTTTACAATGTATGAAAAGGTAGCGAGAGTCCATTATATTAGGCAACCTAAATACAGGGGGTTCTCTCAACTACTTCTGTATTAATTGCACAGTTTTGTCTTCTCCTCATTGTTATTCTTACAAAAAGGCAAAACAAATAGTAGGGAAAATATTTGCCATACTATTTTTACTCTTATGGTACATCTTTACCAATCAGATCACTATGCCTCACCATATATAGTCTTTTTCAATCATATTTTTGTTTCTGCACTTTCTTGTGTACAGTGTTTTTTAACCACGGAGGGTAAGCTTTTTCCAATTTAATCTTTTTTAAGTAAAGGGGTTGTTCTAAGGACAGACTTCCCCTTTAGTTATGTGTTGCTGTTGCTTAGCATTTTCAGGACCGTTTAAACTCCTGTCCACGTGAGCAGTACAAGGCATCAAGAGTTGTTCCTTTTGTGTGGAGAGTCTTTAGGGGATGGGATCCTTTTTATATTTAGTTTTTCGGGCAACTCTCAACTTGTACCCATATCTTTCGTTGTCTTCTGCTCTTTCCCAGCCCCTTGGGACCTTTTTGAAGCTAACCTAAAGCCACTTGCACTGTTTCCGTGGTTGCTCAGTTCTGCACAAGGAACAAGGACAACACCTCCAGTAGCACCTTATTGCACAGAGTGCGGGGAGAGTAATCTGCTATAGCCCTTTACAGGGTTCAGTATATTCCTTCCTTCCTCTGTCCCTCCCTCCCACCCCTCACACCTAGCCAGCTGCGTTGTTTGGTGCATGGGGGTGATGGGCGGAGTTGTGGCTCTGTCCTTTCCCAATGGTTTGCTTGTGGGCAAAGCAACAAGAACGTCTGGTCTCCTTGCACAAGGAGTTAGAGTGAATAGTGGGACAGGGAGTTGGGATCTGTTGAGACTGGGACTATGTTGGGTAAGGACGCTGGTACTGAGAGCTAAAGTGTGGGAGGACTGGGACTGGTTGGGCAAAACAGTCTTTGATCATGTAATTAAGGACTGTACAATATTGCATACTCACAAGGAAGCCAAATAAATGTTTCAATAAATAATTCTGGCATTTTCTAACTTTTGAGTGCTTGACTCTGCAACTTTAATAATGTTCTTTTTAGGCCTATTTTTGATGTAATATATTGATATGTAGACCTGTTTCTTATCTCACTCTAGTGTTACACAAGTATAACTCTGTTGACTTCAGTGGGTTTAATCTTGTGTTACCTTGGTGTGAGTTCAGAATCAGGTCTCCTAGCTCTATCCTACATTACTAAGAAAATCATGGAAATATTGGTGGGGGAGGCAGAGATTAACTTTAATTAGCCTTCTACTTGTGGAGAGCTTTAATTACTTTTCGCTGAGATGATGTGGAGCGAACATGACTCTTCAATATCTACATAACTATCTAAGAACCCAGTTCTACACATCATTACTTACAGGAGTAACTCCTTTGGACTACTCACATTCACTAAACCTTGGTCTACACTACAAGTTTAGGTCGAATTTAACAGCGTTAGATCGATTTAACCCTGCACCTGTCCACACGACGAAGCCATTTTTGTCGACTTAAAGGGCTCTTAAAATCGATTTCTGTACTCCTCCCCGACGAGGGGATTAGTGCTGAAATTGACACTGCTGGATCAAATTTGGGGTAGTGTAGATGCAATTCAACGGTATTGGCCTCCGGGAGCTATCCCAGAGTGCTCCATTGTGACCGCTCTGGTCAGCACTTTCAACTCAGATGCACTAGCCAGGTACATAGAAAAAGCCCCAGGAACTTTTGAATTTCATTTCCTGTTTGGTCAGCGTGGTGAGCTCATCAGCACAGGTGACCATGCAGTCCCAGAATCGCAAAAGAGCTCCAACATGGACCGAATGGGAGGTACTGGATCTGATCGCTGTATGGGGAGACAAATCCATACTATCATAACTCTGTTCCAAAAGACGAAATGCCAAAATATTTGCAAAACTCTCCAGGGCATGATAGATAGAGGCTACAACAGGGACCCACAGCAGTGCCGCGTGAATATTAAGGAGCTCAGGCAAGCCAACCAAAGAGGCAAACGGCCACTCCGGGTCAGAGCCCCAGATATGCCACTTCTGTGATGAGCTGCATGGGATTCTGGACACCTGCAAAGAGGGAGTCTCATGCAACAGGCATGAGGATTTTGGGGATGAGGAAGATGATGAGGAGGAGGATAGCGCACAGCAGGCAACTGGAGAAACAATTCTCCCTGACACCCAGGAACTGTTTATCACCCTGGAGCCAATACCCTCCCAACCCTCCCAAGGCAGGCTCCCGGACCATGAAGCCGGAGAAGGCGCCTCTGGTGAGTGTACCTTTGTAAATATAATACATGGTTTAAAAGCAAGCATGTTTAATGATTCATTTTCCCTGAAGACTTGGGATGCATTCACAGCCTGTACAGCCCCTCCTTTTAAATGGCCAACCCAACAGGTGCTTGGTATGGGAAAGGAGGGCGCTGCTGTTTGAAACCATTCCCACATGCTATGAACAGTAGCGTAGCCAGGGGGCGAGCAGGGGGAGCAGCCACTCCCCCTCTGAGCACAAGTGGTGCCTTTTTAATTTATAGGCGCCTTTTTTAATTTTTACTCGGCTGCACTCCAGGTCTTGGGCGGCGGGGGCCTTCATGTGCTCTGACTCCTTGGCGGCACTTCGGCGGTACGGGTCTTCACACGCTCTGGCTCGGCGGGGGCCTTCACTCACTCCGGGTCCTCGGCGGCATTTTGGCAGCGGGAGCCTTCAGTGCCACCAAGGACCCAGAGCACCGCCCGGTGAGTACAGGCGGGTGGCACCTTTTTTTATGTCCACTGCCCCTGTTTGCTCCGCCTAGCTATGCCACTGATTATGAAGGTTGAAGAAGCTGAAAGACTGTGGCTTACCATGGTTGCCTGCAAGCCGAATTCTGTTGTCCGGCCCTGCGTGTCTGATCTCTCACCAAACTCGCAGGCCCTCAATATAAGAGGCAAAATGCGACCTTGTACCGAAAGCACATGTGCTATGTAATGTTAATAGCTTGATTCATCGTGAAAGAGTCTACCCATTGTTCTCTAAAATGTGTCTTTTTAAATACTACTCTCCCTTTTTTTCCTCCCACCGCTGCAAATGTTTCAACGCTCCCCCTATCATCTCTGTCCCAGAGGCTAGCACAGATAAGAAGGCGAAAAAAACACACTCGCGATGAAATGTTCTCTGAGCTCATGCAGTCCCCCTGCACTGAAAGAGCTCAGCAGAATGCATGGAGGCAAACAAAGTCAGAGTCACTGAAAGCAGAAAATGAATGCAAGGACAGGAGGGACGAGCAAAATGAGAGGTGGCTGCAGCGTGATGAGAGGAGGCAAGATGCAATGCTGAGGCTACTGGGGGATCAAACTGATATGCTCTGGTGTCTGGTGGAGCTGCAGGAAAGGCAGCAGGAGCACAGACCGCCGGTGCAGCCCCTGTGTAACTGCCCGCCCTCCTCCCCAAGTTCCATAGCCTCCTCACCCAGACACCCAAGAACGCAGGGGAGGGGCTCCGGGCACCCAACCACTCCACCCCAGAGGACTGCCCAAGCAACAGAAGGCTGGCATTCAATAAGTTTTGAAGTGCAGTGTGGCCTTGTGCTTCCCTCCTCCCCCATCCCTCCCGGGCTACCTTGGCAGTTATCCCCCTATATGTGTGATGAATTAATAAAGAATGCATGACTTTGAAACAACAATGACTTTATCGTTTCTGCAAGTGGTGATCGAAGGGGGGAGGGCGGTTGGCTTACAGGGAAGTAGAGTGAACCAAGGGGGCAGGTTTTCATCAAGGAGAAACAAACAGAACTGTCACACCGTAGCCTGGTCATTAAACTGGTTTTCAAAGCTTCTCTGATGCACGGCGCTCGCTGCTGTGCTCTTCTAATTGCCCTGGTGTCTGGCTGCGTGTAATCAGTGGCCAGGCAATTTGCCTCAACCTGCCACCTCGCCATAAACGTTTCCCCCTTACTCTCACAGAGATTGTGGAGCACACAGGAAGCAGCAATAACAATGGGAATATTGGTTTCGCTGAGGTCTAACCGAGTAAGTAAACTGCGCCAGCGTGCTTTTAAACATCCAAATGCACATTCTACCAATGCACATCCAAATGCACTTGCTCAGCCTATAGTTGAACAGCTCCTTACTATTGTCCAGGGTGCCTGTGTATGGCTTCATGAGCCATGGCATTAAGGGGTAGGCTGGGTCCCCAAGGATAACTATAGACATTTCAACATCCCCAACAGTTATTTTCTGGTCTGGGAAGTAAATCCCTTCCTGCAGCTGTTCAAACAGACCAGAGTCTCTGAAGATGCGAGCGTCATGTACCTTTCCTGGCCATCCCGTGAAACGTCCCTTGTGATTCACCAGTGCTTGCAGCACCATTGAAAAGTACCCCTTGCAGTTTATGTACTGGCTGCCAAGGTGGTCCGGTCCCAAGATAGGGATATGCGTTCCATCTGTCACCCCACCTCAGTTAGGGAATCCCATTGCAGCAAAGCCATCCACTATGACCTGCACATTTCCCAGAGTCACTACCCTTGATAGCAGCAGTTCAGTGATTGCATTGGCTACTTGGATCACAGCAGTCCCCACAGTAAATTTTCCCACTCCAAATTGATTCCCGACTGACCGGTAGCTGTCTGGCATTGCAAGTTTCCACAGGGCTATTGCCACTCACTTGTGAACTGTGAAAGATGCTCTCATCTTGGTATTCTTGTGCTTCAGGACAGGGGAAAGCAAGTCACAAAGTTCCATGAAAGTGCTCTCACGCATGCGAAAGTTTTGCAGCCACTGGGAATCATCCCATACCTGCAACACTATGCGGTCCCACCAGTCTGTGCTTGTTTCCCGGGCCCAGAATCAGCGTCCCATTGCCACCTGGATGTCCAAATTGCCAGGTCTCATGCTTTGAGAGAAGTCTTTGTCCATGTCCTCATCACTCTCGTCACCGCGCTGCCATGGAGGACGATGGTTAGCACAGAAGCGGTGGAGGACGACAGTTAGCACCGCGCACATTTCCCAAGGAAGAACACACGTACCTGGGAGCCCATGACAGACAACATGGAGAAATTCGCTATTGAGACAATAGCAGCAGAGCAGAGTTGCAGCGGAAGCGGTGTGTGACGACTGTTAGCAGTCCTACTGCACTGTCTGCTGCCAGCAGCACCCAGGACACAACAGCGGCAGTGTCAGTGAGCTGAGCTGAGCGGGCTGCACACTTGCCCCATGGTATGGCATCTGCGTGGAAAAAAGGCGCAAAACGATTGTCTGCTGTTGCATTCACGGAGGGAGGGGCGACTGACGACATGTACCCAAAACCACCCGCAACAATGTTTTTGCCCCATCAAGCATTGGGAGCTTAACCCAGAATTCCAATGGCGGCGGAGACTGCGGGAACTGTGGGATAGCTGCCCACAGTGCACCGCTCTGTAAGTCGATGCTAGCCACAGTAGTGAGGACGCACTCCACCGACTTAATGCACTTAAAAGTGTGGACATACACAATCGACTATATAAAATCGATTTCTAAAAATCGACTTCTATAATATCGACCTAATTTTGTAGTGTAGATATACCCTAAGTGTTGTTTCCTTTTGCTGTTAACATTGGCTATTGAAATGAGCATGCATTGTATCTTATCCAGTTTAGCAGTTTTTCTTTGAGGAAGTTATCAGTTCCACACACAAATCTCGTTTATATCTCTATGGAAATCAGCGCAAAATTGTGAGTCAGAACTAAGTTTACATGCAACTTTACTGGTTGCCAGCTAAACCACATGTTTTAAAGTTGTTTTGATTACAATTAGTTATGGCCCTGATCCTGCAAAGTGATCCATGCTGGTGGGTTCTTATGCCCATGCCATTTCTCATTGTAAAACACATAATTTATATGGTTTTATCTTGAACCAATGTCTATATTATGATTAAGCAACACTTTGTATGGATCTGTTTCTTTCAGTACCCTTACTTTATTTCATTTACTAAAGTATTCATTACCTAAATATTTTTACCTTAAACTTTAAGAAATGCATATATGTTCATAGAGTAACTGGTACGGACAGGAACCTGGGAAATGGTTTACAGGAAACCTGACAGGAAACCTGATGATGATAATGATTTGCAAGACGTTGAAAAATACTGATGCAGTGTAAAAATTGATGGAGAATGCAAAGCAAAATTGATGGTGACTGCATAGCATGCAATATAAAAATGGAGGAGGAGACTACATAGTAAAGAGATATGGAGTACTGCCTCTAATGATTTGTGATTTTTTTAATGAGTTAAATATTTTTAAATTGCTATTTACCTTACAATATAATCTTGATTCTGATATTAGAATAAGACTAAGAATGCTGACAAAGGGCATTGATACTGTAAAACAAGGAGCTTCATTGACTTTAATGGCAATTTTGCCAGTGTTAAATGATTTATAGGGTAAGTAAATTAATGTTTCTTACCTATCTAAAGGAATCACCCCACACATCCAAAAAAGTATGAAATATTTTTATTGGGAAAAAAAGTCTTTTCTGTATCACTATTGTTACAGAATTTAAACCAAGGATTTTAGTTAACATACTTCTTATTCCTCCAATTTAGTTGGGGTAACTGAGGTTGAGGGAGAACGACACATTTAGATTTAGAAGTTGATCTTTTTGTGTTGTGGGTTGCCAGATAAAACATTTAGACATGGTTTGACACTGGTAGTTGGAAGCTAGGAAGAATTTTACTGGAATAGAAAAAAGGAATGGAAAATAGTAGCAGCGGGATTGGACAAACATGGTGTGGAGTTTGGTATCATTGATGGAAATGGAGAGAGTGTGTTGAGGGGCTGGGGGGATATGATGAGAAGATATCTGTGATAAGTAGGTAGGGGTTCAGTTACGTAGGTTTGTGAAGGCAATAGCAAGCTGTTTGAACTTAACTCTGTGGAGAGTCCAGGATCTTTCTCTCTGTTTAAATTGCTCATCTAATACCACGCATATACATGTATAGTACTATAAAATCAGTAACAATTTTAAAATATTTCTGGAGTTATCTACATCCTCTGTAACTGTGTGGCAAATTGTAGGACCCAGCGTGGGAATACAAGGCTCTTCTGTTATTTTGGGGTTTAGAACTCTGCAAGAAGTTGCAGAGTAATTTTTGCTTGCTTATACTAATGAATTTGTCTTTTTAAACACAAACCCAGAATATCAGAGGAGTTGGTGTCTCTTTTTGTGGAAGAGGGCATTAGGAGCAATGATGGAAAAAACCCTAGGAGCCTGTATTGGGATATACAAACCCCACACTGGAAAGGATGGGGTTAAAGAGCAGCTCTGGCCCCGGGTGGCCCTGCCCCACCCCACCTGAAAACCTGCACAGGGTGGAGGAAGAGCTTGGAAAGGGGAACAGAGTAGCTCATTGGGAGGCAGACAGTGAAGGTGAACAGACCTACTCTCTGAACTCCTGGGAAGGAGTACCACAGGAGCTCTTGCTGTTTGAGGCATGGCTAAAGTGACCTGACCAAGCCTATACAGAAGGAACCTGTGACTCTCTGAGCATTAGAGACTTTATCTTTGTGTTTTAGTTCTTTACGTTAGCCTGTGGCAGTGCAGTGGATGATGTGCAGAAAGGGGATTGGTAAGAAGTGATCCAGGGAGGCAGCTTCATAGCACACCGGGATGCAGGATGTAGCTTCTTACCATTGGATCATGGATCAAAGCTGAGTGGGGAGGGTGGTCTCAAGCTCCCCTACCAACACCTGAAGATGGATGATCACAGAGGCCTATTCCTGATGCAGGGAACCTAGTTTTGGGGTAGAAGGCCAAAGATAAAGTGGCCTGAATTGCGTGATATCAAACCAAGGGAGGACCTCTGAGGCCTTCTGCTTAATCCTGAAGGCTTCCCCCATTGTTGAACTTCTTATACATACCCCAGAAGGGTTGTATGCAGTGTTGTTTTAGCCATGTTGGTCCCAGAATATTAGAGAGACAAGGTGGGTGAGGTAATATATTTTATTGGGACCGACTTCTGTTGGTGAGAAAGACAAGCTTTCGAGCCACACAGAGCTCTTCGCCTGAAGAAGAGCTCTGTGTAAGCTCAAAAGCTTGTCTCTCTCACCAACAAAATTTGGTCCAATAAAAGAAATTACCTCACTCACCTTGTCTCTCTAATACTCCCGAAAAGGACAGACTTGAATTTGTAACCTGGTCAGAGGGCAGAGTCACGGCACCACAAGTGGAGCAGAGGGAAGATAACCTGCAATACCTCTGAACAACTACTAGCTAGCACCAGTGTTGAATGTCTGCCTTTACAGAGCCAAAGTGAGAAGAAAGCTTAGACTGTGCCCTCCATGTACTGAATCAGCGCTTTGGAGCTGTGCTCCAGCTCCGCTTCAACTCCAGACAAAAACCTGCAGCTCCACTGCTCCGGAGCTGCTCCGTGCTCCAGCTCCGGGCTCCGCTCCAAAGCTCTGTACTAAATAAAAGTTGCTGTTTTCCCTTTAAGGCAAGTTAGCTTTATGTTTGTCTACCTTACAGTTTTCTGTAGTTTTCTCTTATATTTCATATTAAAAATATTTCATATTTGTGGACTTTTTAGTCTCCAAAAGGAGAATCCACAGAGATGTGTATCTCTTAAAAATAAATACATACATACATAAATTTTTTTTAAAAATTACTTACTTGTAATTCTTGTTCTCAGAAGATTATATATGTGGGTGTATGTAAAGTGGTAATCTACAGAGATATATATATATATATGGATTATCATTGGCTCATCTTGCTATCCTCAGAGTTTGGAGAGTTCTTTCTTTCAAATATATTATTTTTAAGTACTGCCTTCTGCTTTTGCAAGAAAGTGATATAGAATACAGAGGACAGCCTAGCAACCTGATGCAGAGGTGTGCAAAGCACTCAAACTTTAATATGTAGGTCTCATCTGAAAAGTGAGTTTTTAATATGACATTGTGTGGTGCCATGTTTTGTGGTTTCTCAATGACTCTTATCTCAAAAGTTGCTCAGTTCACAACTTGAACTATCCTTAGACTGCTGTCCTCTTATATAAGCAGTTATTGACATTGCAATAAAGACCAAATAATTAATTTTTCATGCAGCAGTAGAAAAAGATACTTTATATTAAGGAATGATAATACAATATGGAAGTTGGAAAAATCCATATGTCAGGAAATTGTGCCGTTGAAATTGGCTGTGGGGAGGAGGTGTGCTCACTCTGGGCCTCTCTCTCCACTGCCTTACATCTTGCATAGTCATACACCCTGTAAAGTGAGTGTAAAACTCTACGAAACTGAGATTGCTACATACATTTCAAGGCAGTTGAGAATCTGCATTGAATAACACTGGTCATCATTAGTGATTTTATTAACCAAAAAGTGTAGGTGTAAGCAACTTGAGTTCAAACCATTTGTAACCCATGATGCAATGATTACTAAAATGTGACTTGTCGCTGATACTTTAACACATTTCTGCCACAAATTTACAACAGTTACAGCAGCAGAATTTAAAATATTCAATTCCATTCAGTTTCATTGTGACTTATCAAGGAAACTACTGATCTGAGTCAAGAACTGTTGTCCATGGGCAAAAGCTGTTCTTTTTCCAGTTCCCATTAAGGGCTTCTCTATAGTGCACTGAGTTCGGACTATGGGGGTATGAACAGCAGTGCACACCAAACCGCTGTGCTGTAAATGGGGGGAGGTGCAAAATGTACTCCATTAATGTGAACTAAGAACCTTTTAGTTCATGCCTGCAGCGTCCACATGAGAGAGTTACAGAGCAGTGTAGACAGATATTGATGTTGTCTCCTGTAGCACTGACTTTAGACATGGTATTAGACTTTTTAGAATAATAATTCTTTGTGGCACTACTCAAAAGTTTTATACAATTTCACTCATTCTTGCATGTCCCCATGATGCTTAAAACTAAAATCTTCAATCATTTTAATTCTCTTGTTTTCTTTTTCATTTTTGATTATTTTTTCCAATTACTGTAAGCTGCAATAACAGCAGTAGTGACAGCAATTGATGATTGAATGGTCATAGAGAAGAACCTATATTGTCTTGAATATTTTGTGTTACATCGTGGTCTCAAATGTGATGCTGTATATCAAGTTACACAGAAAACGTCACATTTTGCAACAGACATATCTTATGCCATCTATGAATTGTCAGTTGATTCTTCTGCAGCTGTGATTTAGTTACCTTTTCTCCTAGCCAGCATGGTGATACACTCACTTTACTTGCAGTTCAGCCATGTAGTCCAATTTAGTTACTGTTTTGTTTTTCATTGGTAATTTGGACTCCTCTTCATTCAAGCTTTCCTTTGGAATTTCTTCCTGTTCTAGATTTTATATGGCACTGAGCTAGCTCTCCAGCCTTCTCTCCGACAGCCTTAGTTGAATTCCTCATAGATACATCCATTTCTTTGCAAAAGCCCAGGATACTGTCTTCCATGTATAGCTATCTTACCCAATTGCACTCCCAGCATAGAATCATAGAACTGGAAGGGACCTCGAGAGGTCATCTAGTCCAGTCCCCTGCACTCAAGGCAGGACTAAGTATTATCTAGACCAGGGGTCAGCAACCTTTCAGAAGTGGTGTGCCGAGTCTTCATTTATTCACTTTAATTTAAGGTTTCACGTGCCAGTAATACATTTTAACGTTTTTTAGACGGTCTCTCTCTATAAGTCTATCTATTATATAACTAACTATTGTCATATGTAAAGTAAACAAGGTTTTCAAAATGTTTAAGAAGCTTCATTTAAAATTAAATTAAAATGCTGATCTTACGCCACCAGCCTGCTGCTGTCTGGGGTTCCATTCACCTAGGCCGGCAGCAGGCTGAGCAGGGCCTGCGGCCAGGACCCTGGCTGGCAAGGGGCCAGCAGCCAGAACCCCAGACCGGCAGCAGGCTGAGCAGGGCTGACGGCCAGGACCCCAGACTGGCAGTTGGCTGAACGGCTCAGCCCGCTGCCGATCTGGGGTCCTGTCCGCCAGCTCCTGCCAGCCAGGGCCCCGCTCAGCCCACTGCCGGTCTGGGATCCCAGCCCTGCCCACATAGAGTGGGTACCTACCTTCTCCCTGGTTCTAGCCCATTCTCTTCCTCTCTCTCTGCACTGAGCTGAGGGTGGGAGTGCACGTAGCACAGGGCTGGGGATGAAGGAGCAGGCTGGGGGTAGGGGGTATAGGGTCTGGCCAGGAGCTAGAATGAGGGAGGGGGTCAGGGTTGGGTCAGGAGGTTTGGGTGTGGAGTGCTTACCTGTGCAGCTCCCATTTAGTGTGAGGGGTGCAGGTGGGAATGTGGGGGGGGAGGGGCAGGAGCTCCCGTTTGGTGCTCAGGGTGGGGATGGGAATGTGGGGGGTGCAAGAGTCAGGGCATAGGGTGTGGGGGGGCTGGGTATGTGTGGGGGGGCTGGAGTCAGGGCTGGGGTCATGGGGGGTGCAGGGGTCAGGGTAGGAGGCTAGGGTGTGTGGAGGGTGCAGGGGTCAAGGCAGAGGGCTGGGTGTGTGTGAGGGGGGTGCAGAGGGCTGGGTGTGTGTGAGGGGGGTGCAGAGGGCTGGGGGTGTGGGCTAGGGTCATGGGGGTGCTCCCAACCCCCTGCCCAGAGCAGCTCACAGCAGGGGGCTGCAGGGGATATGCCCTGATTCCACCCCCCCTTCCCCAAGGCCCCATCCCCACCTCTTCTGTGGCTCCGCTTCTCTCCCTCCCTTGCAAGGGCCATCAGCTGATCAGCGGCAGGGAGGGAAAGGAGGAGGGCAGAAATCCAGCAAGCTGGGGGAAGAGGCGGGGGAGAGGGGAGCTTGCCTGCCCTGCAGCAGCAGCCAGCAGGACCAAGCTTCTTCACCCTGACCTGGTGGGGGGGGGGGGCCGCAGAGAAGAATGGGCCGGGGCGGGCAGGATTTTTAATGGCACGCTGCTGCCTGCCAGGGTCCTGGCTGCCGGCCCCACTCAGCCCGCTGCTGGCCTGGGTTTGGCAGCAGGCTGAGCGGGGCCAGTGGCTGGGACCCGGCAAGCAGTAGCGTGCCATTAAAAATCGGCTCACGTGCCGTCTTTGGCACGCATGCCATAGGTTGCCGACCCCTGATCTAGACCATCCCTGACAGGTGTTTGTCCAACCTCTTAAAAATCCCCAATGATGAAGATCCCACAACCTCCCTAGGCAATTTATTCCAATGCTTAACCACTCTGATAGTTAGGAAGTTTTTCCCAATGTCCAACCTAAACTGCCCTTGCTGCAGTTTAAGCCCATTGCTTCTTGTCCTATCCTTAGAGGTTAAGAAGAACAATTTTTCTCCCTCCTCCTTGTAACAACCTTTTATGTACTTGAAAACTGTTATTACGTCCCCCCTCAGTCTTCTCTTCTCCAGACTAAACAAACCCAATTTTTTCTATCTTCCCTCACAGGTCACGTTTTCTAGACCTTTAATCATTTGTGTTGCTCTTCTCTGGACTTTCTCCAGTTTGTCCACATCTTTCCTGAAATGTTGTACCCAGAACTGGACACAATACTCCAGTTGAGGCCTAATCAGTGCGGAGTAGAGCAGAAGAATTACTTCTTGTGTCTTGCTTACAATACTCCTGCTAATACCAGGGCCGGCTCTAGGATTTTTGCCACCCCAAGCACAACATTTTTTCGCCACCCCTGCTTTTTTTTTTTTGTGCCCCCCTGCGCCTGGCTCCACCCCAACTCCACCCCTTTCCAACCCCTTCCTCAAATCCCCAGCCCTGTCTCCTCCCCCGGGCATGCCACATTTTCCCCATTGCTTCCTGCAGCTCCCCACCCCGCAACCCCTCGCCCTAGCTCACCTCCACTCCGCCTGCTCCCCTGAACATGCCGCCGCTCCGCTTCTTCCCCCTCCCTCTCAGGCGAGGGAGAGGCAGTGCATTCAGGGGAGCAGGTGGAGCGGAGGTGAGCGAGGGTGGGGTGGAGCGCAGGAAGTAACGGGGGGGGGGGGGTTGAGGAACCACTCCCCATCCCAGCTCACCTCTACTCTACCACCACCGCCTCCCCCTGAGCGCACCGCCGCTCGGCTGCTCCCTCCCTCCCTCCCAGGCTTGCCACGCGAAACAGCCTGGGAGGAAGGGGGAGAAGCGTATCACTACCCCTCCAATCACATAAGATTGGGCTACAGGCTTAAACAGCCATTGCCTAAAATAGCTGGGAGGATAGTGTTACCTACCAGTGCTAGGGAAGAGGGTTGTTCAGGCCACAGCTCTCCCTCAAATGGTAAGCAGATAGTTCCAGAAGATTGTTAGTGGAGCAGGTCTTTGAGGTGGATGATATGGGTGGCTTTCACAGGCTGTGGTGAAACTTGCCTGAATTTGCATAGTGTTAGTTTGAGGTGAACTTTTGTTTTCCGATTCAAGTTAATCTAAAATTGAAAGAAACTCAGGTTATAAAACCATGTGAAGCAAACCCACCGGTGAGGTTTGCTAAAACTGAAAGGCTTTTATTCAAGTGGCTTCTGCACAGTCCTACTCTCGGGATGTGCTGATGGTTCATTCCAAGAGAGGGAATATTCAGAGGTCATCTTGAAGAACTCTGGTTACAGGTGAGTAACCTTCCTTTTGTTACAGCAATAATGAAGATAAAACAATCAAGATAGCTCCTGACATTTACGATTTGAACTTTATTTCAACATTTCAGTTTTAATAAATCTGTGATGCTATTCATTTTAATTTTAAAAGTTAATTCTTTTAAACTTATGGTGGAATCTTAACAATGAGAGATGGAAATGACTTATTAGGTCATCATTTCCATCCGCAACTACAGTAGATTGCTTCTACAGTATGCTGTTGAATGCTTTTTCCAGACTAGTTTAAAATAACTCAAGTGATGGGGCTTCCACCACTTCCCTTGGGGCACTTATCCCACAGTTTAATAGACCTTTCTGTTATGAAATGTGTTTTGATATTCAGCTTGAAAGTTCCTTTTTGTTCATGACATTATATGTAGTTATAGCTCCTTGGGTGACTCTAGAGAATTCCTATTCCTCTTTGGACGAATAATTTATCATAGTTATATATATTTAGGTTGTTAAATCTTTCCCCATGTATCAGTCCTTGAGAAACTACTATGTGAATAGAGCTATATTTTTTATTGTATTTTATAAGTCAATTCCCGAAGAGTTAATAATTTATTTGTTTCTTGACTTTGAAGTCCATTCAGTTTGTCAACATCTTTCTGCTGTATAAGCATCCATAATTGTTTGGGGCCTTCTAAGAGTGGTGTTTCTTTTCCTATGTAAATCTGCAACTACTGCATTATTGGTCCATGACCTGACACCTATTCGTATAGGTCAATATTTTCAAAACGGACTATGATTTTGATTGCCTCCGTTTTGGGTACCCAACTTGGTTTTCAGAGGGGAGGTACTCAGCACTCTCTAATCAGGCCTTTTCAAGGTTTTCTCAAGTTGAGCACCCAAAAATTTAACACCCAAAATCAGTAGTCATTTTTGAAAATCTTGGCCATAGAGTCTCATTTGCTCTAATGAGCATAGTATTGCATTGCAAGTGTCTAACTGAAAAATCTTTCTTGTTTCTCAACTATATTTGCTTATATTTTTCCATAGGTTAAAAAGTGCATGCTAATTGGGATTCCCTTTAGATCACTTTTAGATTTCTGTAATTGACCGCCTTATAGAGAAATGCTTCTCCAGGAATCTTTCAACCAGAATAACACTAAGCTTCTGTGGTCTGTTTTTAGTGCACATTGACAAGGAGCTTTATCCAGCTCTAACAGTGTATGTGATCTAATTATAAATTATTAGATTTAATTTTCCAAATTCAGTAAATATAGCCATTTAATAACTAGCATATCATGTTTCAAAACAAATTAGACAATTTTAACCTTTCTTATTGAACAAAGACTAATCCCGAAGGAAGTAAATAGTGAATTAGAGTATATTGAATTTGTAGTTTTTGAAAAGATAAGACTTAGTAGTTGTCTCTCTCAATTCTGTATGTGTATTTAATTTGAATGATTTTATTTGTTTTGATTTAGGTTCTCTGAACACTTTTTAGCCCTTTATTTATTGCAAATGTTTCTAATGCTAATGTCAGAGCTCAATAATTTCTCTTTTCATGCTTTGAGACTTGATATGCTTGCCATAAATTCCACTTTCCTCCGTTCCAATACGACAGTTCTTCACAGAATGGTATAAAAAGTTTTTCTAGGCCAGGGAGGTGCACTGGCAAAAGTAAACAGTCTGTCCTTTTATGGGTCAGATCTGCAGCTATTCCTAAAAGCACGGCCTCAGTCCTCCAAGGCGCAAAGAACTCTGTCCCTAATCCAGCAGAGCACTTAAACTTATGCTTAACTTTAAACTGGTGAGTAGTCCTATTGATGTCAAGTGGTGTATTTCATCAACATGTTTCTAAGAGTTTAAAAGCCTTCTGTCATAGGGTGAACCATTTTCTGCACAGATCGTGTTTGCAGTTTTTCCAAATGTGGTATCTTTTCTGACTGGCATTAGGGAGTTTGAATTGGCAAGTATCTTTATTTACCAGGGAAACTAAAAATAGGTCCTACGTGATCTGAGACAGGACAGTAAATTGAGTTTGGCTAACTATTACAAGAAACATAAATGCCAGCATAAGAAAATAGTATCTAGAATTCCTTGTAATCTTTTCCTAATTAATAATGTAGTTTCCTAGGGGGTATTGTATTTAGCAATTAAATTTGCTTATTTCTTTTTTTTTAATAGCATATCACTAGTGCATGGAGATACACAGAACTGGTACTGCACAATTGATTGCTTTCTTGCAGTGTTTCTGTGGCATATTTTATTATGCTCTGTGATTAGCTATGGAAATCATTTGAAAATATTAATTATTAATGTGCTATGAAAGAATCAGAAGACCAAGTGACTTCGTCTTAGTTGGACTAGTTTTAAATGAACACAACAGTTATCATGCTAGTGGAGTACTGAAAGTCTGCCTGTGCTGAGCCACTTGATCTTTCATTATAAGGGCTCACATATAGAAAATAATATTGAGTTTCTGATTTACAGATCAACTCCATTTAAGGTACAGTTTACTTTCAGATAAATGTCTGTTTGTAACATCCATAGCTTTGTATTTGTCTGTAGAGATGAGACAACTAAGTCAGGAAATTATGGGGCTGTTTTTCCATTTCAATACTCCAGCTTTACACCAGTGACAGCATAGTTTTGCTCCGTTGACATCGTAAAACTCAAATAATATGGAGATGAATCAGGACCTGAGTATCATTGATTAGTGAACTCTCCTGTCCACAGGTAGGGTGAGTATTTAGTTAATAATTCTTCATAAACACTAAAGCCCCAAACCTGCATTGTGATCCAAGCTGGTGGACTGCTGCACCCCTGTGGAAGTCAGTGAAGCTCTGCCAGAAGGCAGCAATCTACCTGTGCAAGTCACAATGTAGGATTGAGGTCTATGCATTTATATAGTGCTTTTTCATTTGTAGATCTTAATGTAATTTACAAAGATGGGCAAACATCATTATCCCCATTTCACAGTCAGGAAAACAGTGGCTCAGAGAAGTGAAGTGACTTGTCTGAGGTTACACAATATGTCGATGGGAGAGCTAGGAGTAGAACACAGGAGTCCTGACTTCCAGTTTCTTGTTAACCCTTAGACTACCTCCCTATCATATCACTGTTAGCCTCATCATCCCTTCCATACCATCTGGTTTTTTTCGTTACACACTTGCTGCATCTTGTCTTAAATTAGACTATAAGTATTTCAGGGCAGAGACTGTCTTTTATTATGTTTGCACAATGCCTAGCTCAATGTGGAGCCCTGATTCTGATGCTATTGTAATATAGATAAATAATAATAATAAATGATGTTGCACTATTTAATCCAAATTTTATTAACTACAGATCTCTCTCACAAAAGCAAAAAATGCACTATCCTCTATCTGTCCTACCCTCCGCCAAAAAAACAAAACAAAAAATATTGTTGCAAAGACTAAATCATACTCTTAGTAGAAAATGGGAGATTTCCAGCAGTATTCTTATATCTGTTATCACAGTGACTGTGGTGTTAGATCTTTTCCCACTCTTCACATTACTTCAGTGTGCTTTTGTAATTGTATCTGTAGCATTTTTAAGACTTAATGTTCCCCCTATAAACAGAATTTTTTTCTCCATTTTGCCAGCCAAATGTATGTAGTAGTAGATAAAACATTCATGGCATTTATAAAACATTCATGGCAGCCTCAGGAAAGTGTCAGCCCAAAAATGTAGAAACAAATCAAAATGCCAGTGTAAGAATTCTGTTTTTTATCAAGAACTGCATGCTAGTTTTACGTAGTTATTTAGTCAAAATAACACAATGCAGTGTTTACTGCATGTATTTAACACAAGCCTCCTGGAATTATGTTACACTGGGAACAGTCACCGTATTCAGTGTCTCTCTACCTTGTGTAGCGTGGTGGTCTAGTTTTAGTAGTATACTGTGTGCAATGATCCAGATCATAGAGAAATATTCTGGAGGAACACACTTATAAGACAGACTCCAGTGACCATGCTAGTTTCTTCTTGAGTATGTTTAATTCCAGTTATAGAGAATTCTTATTTAGTTATGTTATTAGCAATTACTAGAAAACTTTAATATTTAGAGCACTGCTTAGATTAATTCCAAAGAATAGTGTGGTATACAAATAGCTGCTATAGAGCTCTGGTTTAACTTAGCAACAATTTAGACATTTTATTAACTTGAGGAGAAAATTTGAATGAATACATTTCTTTAGGGCAAATCCCGACTCCTTTTTGACAGTCTGGGAAGAGAATTCTTTCCTTACCATTCCTGTGGATACCTTTCACCCCACATGTGCACCTGACCAGCTAGCCTTGCTCTATGCAGAGTGAGGGATTTGGTCCTTAGTGATGGTCGAAGTCAGGAATAAAAAGAAATGATTGGAAATCTTTTTAGTGAGTACATAGATAATTTACTTCTGCTGAATTTGCAATGTCAAGAACATATATAGTGCAAAAGGAGGATATGTACTATGTTTCAGTTACGGATATTTTACACTTTATTGTAATTTTTGTATTAAATGTCATGTCATACTATTTATTTAAATCCCAAGTGTTTGTAAAATGTACTAAAGGCTAATTTTCACTGTTACTTGGTCAGAGTGAGGTCAAGAGAGGGGAACCTCAAATATGTAAAGGCCTTCTCAGATTTGATAAAGCATTCTTATAAAAACAAACTGACCTAAATTCAAGAAGGTACTTAAGCATGTGCTTAAGTTTAAGCACATAAGTAGACCTGTTGACTCCAATGGGAATACTTGTGTTTAAAGTTAGACAAATGGGATTATTTTTGTGGTTAAAGTTAGACTTGTGTTTAAATATCTTACTGATTTGAGGCCCTTGTTTAAAAGTTGTCATCCTTTTTACAGGGCAACTCTGTTGTCATAGCTATATGTTTCCTTTATTAATATTTATGCGAAATCACTGACTTCAATTTCTGAAACAAGTTGCTCTAGTTCCAACAGGCTGTTGTTTGCCTTCTCTAGGTTTAATGTATTGTAGGACATTTTAAAGATATTAGCAGTGTGAACTTAATGCTTTCTTATAGGACTGTTTATAGTGCTATTGAAATCTAAGAGGATTTGCATTAATAATGAGGAAAGCAATACAGTTTTAAAAAGTGTATACAGATGTTTCCTAATGTAGTAAGTCTGTTGCTCTAAAGGCATATGATCACATCTGGAAAATTACTATTGCATGTCTTGGCAGTTTGTTAAAAATTGAAAACTTTTAAAACTAACTGGTGTTTTGATAGATTACGTTCAAGGTCACCTTTTGTTTAAATGATGTTTTGTTTTCTGTAATTAGACCATGCCAGGTGTATTAAGTATGTAATTAAAAACAGAAGGCTTGACTACTTCAGAGTAAATGAGAACAAAATACAAGGTCATTATTCGACTCTAGTAAGTCTCCAGATGAACAGTGCACATGGAACTATTTATAAAACTTTTTGCATGGTCAAGAATTGCTTTAGGTTGCTGACCATGGCTTTTAAATTAAACTACTCACAGATTTTTACGTAAGTACCTGTAGTGTAGAAGTATGATCCAGTTTCTAGTGCTGAACTTGAATGAAAATCTGAAACTGTATAATATTCAATTTTATGGCCCAAATGGATAATAGTAATAATAGTAACAATGCTTATAAAATATCCAGCATCATGTCTGGGCACCCCTTACTAAGATTATGGTGGTATCAAACCTCTGCGTGAAAAATGAAAAAAAACCTCCAAAGAGGAACAAGGAATTGTTGTGAGTAGGGGATGGGTTTGGTTCCCTAGGAGACTCATTAGGGGTTCCATCCATATATCATGGAACCTCCAAGGTCTGCTGAAGTCAAGATGCATATATCAATGCCAAGGTCCCTTGCCTCTGCACTAATGCACAGCCTCCTTCCTGATAAAGTTTATGCATTTTCCACAGCATGGAGATGGGGGTTGTGTAAATTACTCTTCAGTAATATAACCCTTAGAGGTTAGGTGCTGGAGAATTTGGTGTAACCCAGGAAGCAGTCTTGCTCTCCCCTCCAAATCTGTAGAATACATAATAGGTCAGAATAAAGGTTTGTTAGGTTAATTTGTTGAGGGGGGAAAAAATCTTTCACTTACCAATACATATTTTAGAAAAAGTTGCGTGCATACCTCCTATACAATAATATGCATGCTTTGTAGCTGCAATATATGCAAATTGAACCACTTAGTTTTGCCTTCAGAATTGAAGATACTTTAGTCTACAAGGTAAATAAAGTTAAGAACATAAGAATGGCCATACTGGGCCAGACCAATGGTCCATCTAGCCTAGTAGCCTGCCTTCCAACAGTGGCTGGTGCCAGATGCTTCAGAGGGAATGAACAGAAAAAGGTAATTTATCAAGTGATCCATCCCCTGTTGTTCAGTCCCAGCTTCTGGCAGTCAGAGGGTTTAGGGACACCCAGAGCATGGGGTTGCGTCCCTAACATGTTGGTTAATAGCCATTGATAGGTTCATGCAGAGTAGGTCTACCTAATTCTTTTTTTTAACACAGTTACACTTTTGTCCTTTACAATGTACCATAGCAAGGAGTTCCACAGGTTGGCTGTGTGTTGTGTGAAGAAGTACTTCCTTAAGTTTGTTTTTAACCTACTGCCTGTTAATTTCATTGGGTGACCCCCGGTTCTTGTGTTATGAAAAGGAATAAATAACACTTCCTTATTCACTTTCTCCATACCATTTATGATTTTATGAACCTCTATCATATTGCCCCTTAGTTGTCTCTTTTCTAAGCCGAACGGTCCCAGTCTTTTTAATCTGTCCTCATATGGAAGCTGTTTCATACCCCTAATCATTTTTGTTGCCCTTCTGTGTACTTTTTCCAATTCTAATATATTGCCTTTGAGATGGGATGATCAGAACTGCACGCAGTATAGTGCATATCATGGAATTACACAGTGGCATTATGATATTTTCTGTCGTCTTATCTATCTCTTTCCTAATGGTTCCTAACATTCTGTTAACTTTTTAGACTGAGGCTGCACATTGAGCAGATGTTTTCAAAGAACTATTCACAATGACTCCAAGATCTATTTCTTGAGTGGTAACAGCTAATTTAGACCCCATTATTTTGTATGTATAGTTGGGATTATGTTTTCCAATGTGCAGAACTTTGCTTTCAATAGCTGCAATACCTTCTCCATGTTGATAAAGGCAAAATAATGCACATAGAAAGTTTAAGGCTAAGATTTCTAAAATTACCAGTGATTTTAGGTGCCTCAGTTTTTGGGAGTCCAAATGGAGATGTCTTGAAGAGGCCTGCTTTTTAGAAGATGAAGAGCACCCGTCCTCTAAAAGTCAGTTCCTTTGAGGTGTCTCAGATTGGGCACCCTGCCATGAGGCACCTAAAAACTTGGCTGAAATATAAGACACTTCTACAATATATTCTGGTTTTTTTTCTGACATTTATATTTTAAGTGTACATGTACTGTGCAGAAGAAAAGAGTTTTATATAATATTAGAAACACAATTTCTTCATGAGTCTATTGTATGCTAAAATTCTTTTCAATTAGAGAAACCCCTTTTTTCTTTAGTGTGTGGGGAAAAAAACCTCCCTTCATTTAAAAAGTGACATAGGATCTCAAAAGGGTTGTCTTCAGGATGAGCAGCAAGAGTAGAACAATTGTTGCTTAAAATAGCATTTTCAGTCTCATAGAAATACATTATTTTCAGCAACCATTGCAAGTTGCTGAACTTTATACTTTTGATATATTTTATAAAGATAAATGCAGAATGGTGACACAAAATTTTAGGAAAATTCCCTTCATTGTTTATATTTCTGTGTTTACTGTAGCAGTAATTCGGTAAGCCTGAGATAATGCTAAAGTATGGGCCAGAATGAAAGGGTGTTCTTGGGTCCCCTGTTTGCACTTCTCCCCTTTCTCAAGATCTCAGTATCATATTAGATTCCTAAGTAAGTAGGAAGGCGTTCCATACTACCAGTTGGCTATTTTAGCAGCAATCATCTGAGCATGATAGCATTTGATGGTGTTTGGCTGAAAGCCTAGTGTATATTTTTCTTCAGAGAGAGTTCTTTTTCTTCATAGTTTTGATGTTTTGTCTTAATTATTAGTTAATTATTTCTGTAGTTGTATCAAACTCTTTGTATCTGTGAAAATCTTTCCTTAGGGTCTGCAACCAAACCATCCCACTGCTCTCTCACTTAATAATAATTTCACTTCTAAATCTCAAAAACTAATGCAACTAGATTCTATGCTGCACATCCTGAAGCCTGGCCCCCAAGAGGAAAGGGAGCAAAGGTAACTTTATGCATCCTAAATTCTGTCTGCAGTGGGGGCTGGTACAGCCTCCAGCATAAGGTAGAGCTACTGTAATTGATGGTAGCCTATACATGGCTGCCCATGGGCTCCTCTGCAGTCCAAAATCCAAATAGCACTGAATGTTATGGCTACTCCCCCTCCACATGTGCCCATCCCCGGCAGAGTAGGGCCACGTAAGTCATCTCTGCACAATTCCTGCATCAGGAGAATCCTACTCAGGCTTTTGCAGTCCCTTTATGGCCTTAAACACATCTGAAGTTGCCAAATGGGAGCCAAAATCTGGCCCAATGTCTCTGGATCATGTAAGTGCTATGTAAGCATGAACCTCCTGCCTCCACCATGTATCAGACTAGTATCATAGTGCCAAGCAACCCATGTTGACAAATACCAATTTTAGTGTCATTCCACAAAAGGTTGTGTAAAATAAATTAATGAACAGGGATAATAAGTTTCCAAATGTGAGTCTACATGTCCTTCATTTTTCTTCTTTGGTTACTCAAGCCTAGTTCTAGTGGCCATCTTTAATGGAGTGTCTCTGTTTGGTTTCGCTGTTGGAAGTGCATCTCTGCTGGTGCATTCATACATAGAAAGGCTTATGCTGATTCATGGAATGAGAAAGAGGCATCCAGCAAAATTGCTACTTTTTGTTACCTCTGTTAATTGCAAGAATGTATGGTTGTGGAGCAGGTGATGGAAAAGATCAAGATGGGACATCTCTCTATAGGTACATCTGAATCAGTTAGGAGAAAACTGCAAGAAATGGCTTCAGTCATATTTTCTAATGGCTTGTAATGCAGCATAAATCTTTCTTTGTATACAGGCTTGTGAAACAATATTTGGTGCTGTTTCCATGCTCCTCTTTCTCCTGGTAACTGAATTCTGTCCCCTGTGATGACACCACAATGCACAGGGCCTATTTAGGATTTTGGGGAGAGTTAGTAAGATAATTCTGGAGTACTGATTATTTTGTAATCAATTCATATTGCCAGTAATTCAGGGCAGTTCTGGGGGAGGGCTTCCCACATAATTAATATCAAACATGCTGCCTAGAATGGGGGGCCTTTCACATTATAGGAAGGAATCCTGCTGCTAGCATCAGTGCTTTTAGGAATTTCATGCTATAAAGATGCACATTTATAGGAAGATCTCAACTCAATAATTTTGGAATTCCGTCTCAATTATGTCATGTCAACATTTTCCCCATTTTCCATCCTCCTTCAGTGAAGTACTCTCATACTTCACAAGTTGGGTATTAAGTGGCTCTTGGTTTTCATATGCAGCAGACTAGTACTAGACAATAGGTCACTATTTTACATTGTTACTGATGCTTAAGATTAAATTAAAATTTGTTCAGTCAGAGCTACATTGATAGTACCTGTGATCAATTCCGATCCTCCGTCCGTTCACGCATCCGGGCAGAGTTCCTCTGGGTGGCGTCCGCTGGCTCCCTTGACGCCTTCGAGGAGCAGTGGGCGCTTTCCAGGGTTCTCTGCTCAGTGTCCCCATCAGGTTCCCTTCATTTGACCCTTTGACCGCACTCCCATCCCTATTATTTCGTTAGTTCTTCCCTGGAATCATTTGGTTTCCAGGTCCTGTGGATCCTCCCCTTGGGGGGGGATCCTTTAGCTTCCTGGATCCTAATAGGATCGCAGGAAAAAAAAAATCAATACCACTTCTTAAAATTTGCAATGCAGACACCTGGAATTAATTACATCCTTTTATTTAACGTTATTGCTTTGACATTAGATATGATCTGGCTGTACTTCAATCGTTGCTTCCTAAAAAGATGTCTGCCTAAAATGGCTTTCTCTCAGCATTTCTTTTTAATCAATAGTCTTTCTAGCTTTTGACTTCAGTTTTGCATGTTGTAAATAGATACTGTATACTAAGTTAGACAGTAATAACTATAAGATTAAATGTTTTATTAACTATAACTATTAATATGTATCATTACTACAACATTAAAATGTGTTTTTCTTTGCAGCATTTACAAAACTTCATTATTTGTATAATTTTGGCAGGTGATATGGTATCTCATTCTGTAATGCTTTGAAGAGAAATCCATCTACCTTTTTAATATCTAAAATGGGGCCTGCAGGGGATACTTACCTTTATTAACATGGAGTTTATACTTCGTATTTGGAAAACATTATTCTTAATGGAGCCATGATCTTTCCATTGTTGTTAACTTTTGAGCATAATTGGTTGCATTATTTTCTAATGGTAAAATGGAGAAATAGTTATTTCATCCTGTATCCTCAAAGTAGGTGTTTCAATGTAAACATTTTCTTTGCTGAAAGATCATAATCATGGCTGCATTTTTGTCAGATCTGTCACAGGAGTTATGGACTCCAATTCTTATCGTATTGTTTTTAAATATCCATGGCTTTCTGAAAAAGTGGTGTGTTTGCATGCTGTTGGAAGGATGTGATGCCAAACAGCTGAACCAGTTTCAGAGCGAGAACATTGAATGATGCAGGTTAAACCAAGAGTTGCATGAGCAATTAACAGAAGGCAGGTCAGGACCTCAGCATAATACTGAGGCAACACAAAGGATTATATTGGTGAACTGTTAGTAATGCCATGAACTCCACCGAAGATAATGGTATTTCTTCCTTTTGCAAGGTAAAAAGGTTTTTAGAAAAGCATTTTGAGAATTAGTTTGTGTTTTTAAAGTTCAGTTGTAGTATGGCAACTACTGTGTTCAGGTCTGTCCACTCTTTGCACAATACAGCAGAGATCTATTTATTTGCACTAAAATAAGAAAATAAAATGTATTTAGGGGACAAAAGAAAGTCCATGGCACTTGGTCATTTTTTTTTAACCATATATCCATGAGTTTTGCTCTTTTCAATTTTATCATGACTGTTTTTAGTCTACATTATGGAGGGAACATGTAAAATATTTGCAAAGTATTATAATGTAATGTTTTTTTTAAAAATCAGTTTAGAGAAAATGCATACGCTAGATCACATTTAGTCCAGGAGGCTCATAGTCTTATCTGTCCATAGTATTTAAGCTGTTGTGATGCAGTTGTGTGAACTTTTTTCCACTCAAAACAACAAATATTTGCCTCTTGCCAATACCACTTTGGTGTGAACGTTTTCTGGCATTTCTCCCAAAACTTTTGTATTGGTGTAAAGCAGTTTTTGCATTTGAAAAGCACTTCTGCTCATGAAGCTAGTAAAAAACAGCAACATGCAACCAGCCATGAAAGCTTGGAAATGCTTAGTTCCAAAGAAAATAATAGGTATGATAATTTTCTTTGGGGGACAGTGCATGGCCGGATTAGATTTTGTACCCATTGCCTGCATCTTACATTGATCATTTTATAAATCTCTAATTCTCTCTGAAGTAATGATAGCCTTCTAGCCAATGGTGTATCAGGGTAGAATTATCAGGTGGTTTAAAAATTTATTAAGACTGCAGGGCTTCTGTGTTTTAAAGTGGCATAAATGCCAGAACAAGACAGACCTCCTTGTAGATTTCCACCCACAATTTGGCAGTGTTGTGTTTTGAAACTTCTGATTACTTGTTTATAGTTGGGCTTGCAAATTAAGTTTGAAAAAACTGTCAGACCTGTTGCCAGAACTTTTGGGAAATATTTGATCTGATTAATGCTGCAGTGATTGTAGTGTATAAAATCAATTTGATCTGTGTTATATTGTGAAAGAGTGACCATCCTGTATAGAATGTTGTGAAGTGACCGTGCTCTTCCTAATCCAAAATGATGTATTCAGTATTGCCATGTATTTTCTGTCAACATTAATCTCATCAGTATTTCTAATTTTATTAAAAAGTTGACTTGTTTTGCAGAAGGAATTTTGTGCAGTTTAATTCCATAGCATTAAGAGACTGCTGTTGTTGTTGTTTCTGGGCAGGGCAACGCATGCATCCATTCACATCCAGGCTGTTTAGGTGTTGCTAAATTCTACCACTTCTCTTTCTACAACACATCAAAAAACTGGCCATTCAGCTACAATGCTTGTCTATGCCTTTGTTATCTCCCACCATAACTAAACTTCCTTATCCACTGCTGTTCACTCTCCTCTTTGAATAACAGCTCCCCTTTGCCTATTGAATCAAGTCTAAGGGCTTGTCTACAATGCCCCCACAAGTTGGATTACAGGGATATGAATAGCAGTTTGCACCAAAGTGCTGCACTGTAACTTCCTTGTGTGGACGCTGCAGGCACGAACTAAAAGGTTCCTAGATCATATTATATAATCCTATTCAAACAGGATTACATTAATGCAAACTGGGAATCTTTCAGTTCACGCCCACAGTATCCATATGGAGGAGTGCAGCACTGCTATTCACACCCCCTTAGTCCTAACTGCAGGCCAGTTCTATGTAACTCAGTCTGTATTTCTGCTTTTCTTTCTTTTCAGATTTTACCTTGATCCTTTTACTCCACAATTGAGCCAGATTCATTGCTCCCTTAGTTTCCTTCTCCCACTCTCCTCTTCATACCTTCTACCAGACAGTCCCCTCTATCTGAAATGATTTCACTATCATATTGTATCAGTTTTCCTTCCTCTCCTCATGCAAATCCCTCAGGAACCCCAGTTTCTTTTATGAACGCCACAAATATAGACCTGTTAATATAAGTGTATCGCTATCCCAGTTTATTATTAGCAACTAAAAAGACTGTGTGTTATTATCAACTTCTGTGTTGGCCAGTGCAGTCTTGTCTGATCATCATCTGCTTTTTACATTTTAAGTTCCTTGGGACAGGGACCATAGGTTAGATTCCACCCAAAAACACCCTGAGGTGTGGTGATACCTAACTTTTAGGCACCTAGAAAATCACTGGGATTCACAATGCCTGAATTTGGTACGTAAGCTCCCTATACAATGCATGGGGAGAGATAGGTGCCACAGAATGGGATTCACAAAGGCCAGCACAGTAGGCAGCTCCTCACCTAAGTTCCCTCTAAGCTTGCGGCCGGGCAGCCACCCAGCAAGCTATCAAGTGGCGCGCACTTCAGGTGTCCCTCCGCCCACTGCCTGCTGCTCCTGCCCTCTGCCTTGAGCTGCTCCCACGGGAGCCTGCTCGCTATGCAGAGCGGATGGGAACGGGGATGCTAATATCAGGGTGTCCCCCTCCTCCCACCCCTATGCCCCACCTCTGCAAAGGTGGGGGGGGCGGATGTGACAGGACTCAGGAGTGGGGTGGAGGGAGCTTGCTGGTGGCTGCTGCTGCTGTCTACTTTGAGTGCCGATCTACTTAAAAGGGCAATGTACAGCAGCAAATTATAGGCCTGAAAAGAAACAGTAACGCTCAAGGTTTTAGTGAGGCTCCACCATTTAGGCTGCATTTCTCCATCATCTGAAATTCTGCGCTTCAATTAAAACCATCCCTGAGTTTCTGTCTTTTTCCATTGTGAAGAGAGAGAGTCATAACACTTTAAACTGATGTGTAAACACTAGAATGATTGTAACTTCCACAGAGCTGCCTCTGGTGGAGAGAGAGGGCTGGGTCCTCTGTGGAATAAGAAAAAAAAAAGGGGGGGGGTCCCATTCAGTGAGGAATGCGGTCTGGATCTATGTTGCTGGGGACTGGGGCAATGGCCCAACTTCTCTATTGGCACGCAGCTCCATGTCAGAGCTGTCAGCCAGGACTCCACCCTTTGGGCGTATGGATACTTTAAGTTTTAGTCCCCTGACTGTAACTCAGAATGGGAGGAAGTCACTCCATTTCTCCCAGAACTCAAGGGGATGCTGTATATACACACACTTCTTCCTCCTGTGCCCATGTATACACACCGGAGCTTTAAGGAAAGTACCATATAGCGTGAGAATTAGCAGTATTGATTACCTGAAGGGAAGCTGCAGTCCACTAGGGAGTCCTGCCAGGCTGTGAAATACTTAAAAGGGCAAACCCCCTCTCCCCCTCTCTGTCTTTCACATTCACCTCCCAACACATTTTTATGGTGGTGGAGGTGGTGTTACTTCTTGATACTTCCCGCAGTGTACATATATTCTCTGTAATTTTATTCTTTCAAAGTACTGTTATTTTAGTTTTTTGACTGGTCTATGCATTTCATAATTTTTATTTCTCTCTTACGCTTAAAATTAATTCTTTGAGTAGTGAGTTCTAAAATGCCTAGCCTGTCCTGGCAGAAGTAACAGTTTTAAAATATATATTATATCTAGATTTTTTTGTTTCTACTGGTGGTGCACATCCACACACTACGTCGATAATTTGGTGCACATAACAAAATTCATTCTGCACATGGATGGAAAAAATTAGAGGGAACATTGCTCCTCACCTAAGATAGCCAATGGGAAATTCCAAGCCAAGCGGGATGTGCTAAGCCCCACCCCTGTTTCAAAGATATATGCTTAAGTCTGGGCTGTAGGAATGCACCTCCCTCTGCCTGGGATTCTCAGCTGTAAACCCTGGTATAGAAAGAAGCCAAGGTGATGCCCACCTTATAACTTTTAGCCCAGTCACCTGGGATGTGGAAGGCCCCCAAGTTCAAGTCCCCGCTCCCAGCTGAGGGGGAGAAGAGATTTGAACTGGGTTCAGTCACCTCTTCAGTGAGTTCCCTAATCACTGAGCTAAGGGATATTCTTATGTGAGTCTCCTCATTTTCTCCTTCTGAAGCCATTCTACTGTGGATTATTTTCAGAAGTAATTGGCACAAGGGGACTATAGTCTGGGTCTCCCAGGTGAGTGCTCTAATCGCCAAGCTACAGAGTTATTCTCAGGCTTGCTCTCTGTCTCTCTCACTCTGTCTCTCTGGTCCAATAATTCTTTCATTATTTATCCACAGAGGAATAGCTTCAACAGGAGAGACTGAGGGAGCTCCACATCAGAATAGCTGCATGGTTAGAGCACTCACCTAAGAGATGGCAAATCCCAGTACAAGTCCCTTCTCCCTCTCAGGTAGGGGGAGGGCTTGAACCAGGGGTCTCCCACATCCCCAATGAGTTCTCTAATTGCTGGGCTAAAAATTATAAGGTGCACACCTCTTCTTCCAGCGATTTTGTTTAAGCTCATCTATAAGGGTCTGATCCAGTATGCGAGGCCTGAGCATGCTTAAAAGATTGGGCCCCACAGGTGAGTTAGGCAGAGGAATTCCTGTCTTCCCCCAGGTAGTACATCACACTGGGCTTGGGAGTAGGGTTGCCAATTTTGGTTGGACATATTCCCGGAGGTTTCATCACAGGACATAATCTTTAATTAAAGATTAATCTTTCATTCCTGGAGACTCCAGCAGAATCCTGGAGGGTTGGCAACCCTACTTGGGAGTCCAGACTCTTTGTGTGTGGCTGCAGTGCACATGCTCAGAGGCAGAAACATAAGTACCTAAAGAGCTTTTATCGAAAAAAATTCAGGCACTGAGAGAGTTTAGGTGCCTACAGAGTTTGGGGGCAGCTGAGCAGGAGTTTTGTGAATCCCAGTAGGGCCTGATTGTGGGATTTAGGTGTCTAAAGTGGCAGTTAGAGGCATACGTTTCTTTGTAAATCTAGCCCCATATCTTTATTTGTATCTTGCATATTGTCAACCTTAATAAATAATAATAAAAAACAGAATTTGTAATGTTACTAATTTAGGAGCAGTCTAGCTATGATAATGTCATTTGGAAGAACTGAGTTTGAATCCCTTAAAAATGCAATAATATGTTATAGATCTAGGTTTCTTCCATTTGCCTGGACTAGGCTAAATCCAGGTATCTTCTTCTGTTCTTGAGTTGTTATGGCACAATAGCTTGTTAGTAAATCATACTATTTTCTGACTCCGTTTTGCTTAGGATATGTGTTATATGTGTGGATTTTATCATTTTTGCGTATTTTCACCTTTCTTATCAAAGTATTTTTCTTAATTACGGCTCATGTTTACAAAATTCAATAAAAAGTTTCAAAAATGACTGTAGCTGGAAAGATTTTAGCTTTGGCTGTGTTAATCCTTAAACAAAGAATTTATATTTATATTTATTTAATTATATACTTAATTTATATTATTTCTTTTACTGTACACAAAGCTTTCATTTTGACTAAGTCACATATTGATTCTGCCATTGACATACAGGCATGCACCCAGTATTTATTTTTATTCAGGAGAAATTAATGTATTAAAGGTGTTTAGCTGGTAGGTAGGAATGTCATATTATCCGGCCTGTGTGACTTGCATGTCAAACAAAATTCAGGCTGCAGGGTGTTTTCTCTTCAAGGTCATTGGAAAGGTGAACAGCAGAGATGAAATGATATCATTCTATGTTTACATTTATTATACAGTGCAGTAGTGGGGCAAGCAGGAAAAAAAAACCCACTACATTTGAATTCCTTCATAACTTCCTAAGTCAATTGTTGGTTCCTTCAGCTGGAAGGAATTGTAGAGAACCATGTAGAACTAACAGCAGTTTAGCTATTACTCTATTCTGGCTTTGAGTGCTTTTATCTATTTATATAATACTACAATATAGCAGCATTATTGGAGACAAGATACAGTGATAACTCTGTAGGAGAACTTAAACCTGTAGGACTTGATTCTTCATCTAATTTATAGCAGTTTTCACCAGAGGAGTTATTCCTGATTCTCCCTAGTGTGAGATCAAGAATTAGACACCTAATTTTTAATTTTCTTTTAATGCCATTTCTGTTAATTGTTCATTCAAAATATTCCCCCTTCTCACTACAAGCTGCGGCAAATGCCCTTTAAGCTTTAAGGAGTACTTTAGCAATATTCTGACAAGCCAAATTATTTGGCTGTTTTTTATAGTCTGAGTTTTAGTCTTATGTAAAACATTCTAAATTGCATTGCATTCTTATTGGCTTTTGAAATACTCATGTTCCTGATATTACCCCTTGAGAGTGCTATCAGCAGGTCCCAGCTGGAAGAGATAGCATAGTGCTGGTATATTCCCTCAAAAGATCTGTCTAATCTATTTTTGGTTTTTCTAAGGTTCTGATCAATGAATGTGGGCACTCTACAACAATTGAAGATAATGAATAATGTGCCCTATGACAATATCCCCCAAAACATCCTTGTTCTCAATGTGCATATTTGAGTGGGTCCCTCCGCCTTTCCTTCTTGTGTTCTACAGTACTTCTCCCTGTCAATCTCCTTAATTGTGGGTTCTTGGGAAGATGCCATTGTTGGGGCTTTATTAGAGAGGTGGGACTTTCATTTAGATCTAAACATGTTAAGAGTCCGACTCAGTGTGACCTTTTCTAGTAAAGTGTTCCAGAGCTGGGACCCTGTCACTCAAATGCTTTGTCCCCCGACATCTGACAGTCTTATCTTGGATTTTTCTAACGGAAAACATCCCTCTAGAGCATACTGTGTCTGCAAGGGAAGGTCATGACTAGGTAGGTGATCTTTGAGGTAGCTTTTCATTGGTGACTAATCTTAATTTTTCATTTCAATTCTCACACAGCTTAGCTCCTCCCATCTTTCTGCTCCTGTCCCTTCTTGGTTCTCCCTTTGCTGTCACCACCCTTCTGTCTTCACACTGTTGTTTTTGTGACCATCCATGTTGCTCCTTATACATGGGACCAAGCCTTAGTCATCCTCTCTAAGACGTATTTATTTACATATATAATATACAAATTAAATAATGGAGCCCACAGGACACAGGCTTCTTTCTTCTGCTTTTATGCACCTCACCTCTGTGTTTTATTTGTTCACTGACTTCCTAGATTGTGACCACTCTGGATTTTCCAGGCTGTGGTCCCTTGATCACTTGTGCTTCACAAAAATCGGGTTGGTTGCATGATACTGTTTTTTCTCCTTGCCTCTAGCTATTTGTTTACATTCAGACAGCTAAAAATACACAAGTACTTACCTAACACAGTACACTCCTGTGTATCGAAATGGCCACAAGTTTTGGATAATCAGACGTGCTGATAAATGGAAGTGCTGTTAATTAACTGAGGTCTATGTTGGGGACAAACTGTGGATTTGGATAACTAAGACTCTTGTATTAAGGGGAATTTGGATAATTGGAATTATACTGTATTAATTTTCCCTGTAAGCAGTTGCTGTAGTTTGCCACAAGGACATTGTTTGGTTAGGAATGGAAGAACAGGTGGTCTGTGAGATCGATAGTTCGTTGATTCTCTGTGAAATGTATCTTTTTTTCTGTTTACCCAAATTGTAACTCTATCCATTAACTTGCTTTTAACTAAAATTTTGCTGCAGGTTTGGTAATTTCTGACATAGCTCATTCTATTTTCATTCTGTTTCTATGGTGCTTCACCTCTTATTGCTTGGTATTTCCTTATGCAGACTCCTTTGGTTTCTATAGTGACAGTAAATTCCACATTTTCAGGCTATGTTCCTACTTTCAAACTGTTGAATGATACTAAATTGATGAACAAGAGACAGAATGTGCACAACATAATTTAACAAATTAATGTAATTAAGTTTGTTTAATTTGCAGTGTGATTTTATAATACAAATACTTCCAATTAATTCTCTGGACCGTGAAAATACCTGAGACTACAATTTAAAATATAAAGAAGAGAGATGAAATCTATTAAGTTATTACAGCTGATTATCCACTGTTCTAATGAGGGGGTTGTTGTAAAGTAGCTGGCATTCTAGCAAGCATTTTCTTATAAAGTTCAAACATGTTGGTAGATGTAGAATTGATTGTAATTACCAGGGTTCCCCTAACATTTTGAAAGATGGGAGAGGAGGTGAGTGAGCTGTGAGATGGTTTTAGTGCAAGCCTTCAAAATATATCTTACACTATTGATTTTGACATTTGGACTATGTTAGATATAAAGGGAGATATTCAGGGAATGGGTACATAGGTTGATGTGGCTGAAATCACTGGGAACTGCAGGGATACCGCACCTCTGAAAATCAGGCCCAAGTTTTCTCAGGATTGGGCAGTCAAAATAAGGAGATGGTTTTTAAAATGTTGGGCTGGATGTCCAAAATAAACAGGGCTTTAATATGTAATATGAGCACACTGGTAATTTAAAAATACATCTTAATTTATTTGTTTTGTAGTCTTGGAGGTCATAATTTGCACTCAGCATGACCCTTTAGCATGGGCTCTGCTGGTGACACTGACATCTTCCTGCAATTGAATAATGCTAAAGTCTGTCGCTAAAATAAATTCTTTCTGGAGTATTCTAATATCTTGGGTTTTACAGTATTTCAAATTCATGTGAAATGTTCATGTATGGGAAATAAAATGGGAATATATGAATGAGAACCTTACAAAATTATTATGTAGTGTTATAAAACAGGGTGGTGGTGGAAAGAAAATGTCCCTTACTCCTGTCTCTAGCATTCTGGATGGTGGGTGTCATATCCCCCTGAGAGGATGGAGGGACATCATTGCACAGAGTATGAGCCAGAGACCTGTACTGGCTCTGTATTTTGAGAAGAGCAAATTTTAAAAAGTAATTTAACTAAGAAAGTGCTGAAATGTACTTTAGCCTGATTACTTGAATTTAGCACATAAGTTGGAATATATTGTAATTTTTATATTGTAAAGAAACAGTTGGGTTGGGATTTTCAAAGAAGTCTGGCATGCAAATCCCATTACATTTCAATGGCTCTCTTGAAAAATCTCAGCCTGGAAGGCCAACTATAAAAAGTCAGAGGAGGAGAAATATTTTATCTACTAATAGCTATTCCTGAGGATATCATTTAAAAATAAATATACTGTCATGTTCTTGGTTTTGTTGTCACCTCATGTGCCTCTTGATGGTATCCAAACTCAGAGTGTGAGGGCCCAGTGCTTAACATGAAGGGCCCAGTTCTTCATCACTGAAATCAATGCAAGTTTTGTCATTAAGTTCAGTAGACTCAGGATTGATTCCAGAATTCTGATGTTGCACAGAAGGTGACAGTTCCTTAGACCTTCATGGGTGTGCAAGAGAGGGAGAGGTTTAAAGGAGCCTTCAATCTCTCCTTTGTGCTCCTGTACAGTACCACACACAGTACACTACCAAACTCAACCCCAGGGTAATGGGGCAGATTTTAGGACCCAGAATAGCAATGTAGGTGTCTCCTATTGAGTCATCCTATTGTCAAGTCTCAAATACTGATCAGAGGGCAGTTATTTTTGGAGAGTCCTTCTAAAGTCAGTTCAGGAGATGGGTCCCATTAGCTCCAGCCCAGAATATAAAAGGGTTTGAGCCTTTCTTTGAGGAGAGAGTACTAGGGTCTGGATTTAGATTCCTGAGGGGAAAATTATAGGAACACCTAAGCTTCAGAGACAGCTTAGTCTGAAATTTATGTATTGTTGCTGTTATTTAAGTCAAAAATAAAGGCAAACTCAGATACGAAGTAAGTTTGGACTATAGCCCGTGTTTGCTCAGCCTATAATCTGCGCAAAACAGAGTAAAGACTTCTCCTGCTTTTACTCATTCCTTGCACTTTCAGAGCACAAGAATCTAGGGTCTCTAGCAATGTCCAGCAACAGTAGAAATCCTAAAAGTAGTGAGTTGGGAAAGGGCTATGCCAACCTTCACCCCCAGACATTCAAACTGGCATGCATAGATAGGAGAGCATATTGCACCCTTTCATAGGGTGTAGAACTGGCCTTTTAACCCCAGTGTTCATCAAGGCATTGTAGCTGCATCAGGCACAGTGCCCCAGGAAGATTCTGCTTGGACAGTCAGTACACCTCTGCAGACTGTGGCATAAAGCCACAATTTAGCCCTTTATCTTTAGCAAAATCTTATCCTGTACTGGACATAATTTGATCTTCCAAATTGAAATATCTGCCTCATAATTTCCAGGGGGAATGGAGGGGACAGTTTTCCAATGGCTATTATTATACGCTAATATTCTTAATATTTATTAGTATATGTTAATGTTAAATAGTAAACTTCTTGGTGTCATCTGTTTCTTTTTGTGACAGGATGTCAGCTTCTAGGACACTGAATAGAGGTGCAGGGCTCTTTTCCTGAGTCCGCCTGGCTGCCACACCAGCTGGATATCATTAGCTCCAGCCCAGGTGTGTAAAAGGGGTTTATATGCATCTCTCTGATTAGACAAGGCCAAACCCAAGGAATAGCTAGCTCAGAAGGAATCTCAGCCTAACTTGTGTTTTTTGTTTTGTTGTTAAGAATAAATGAAAGGATGTGTACGTTTCTGGACGCTAACCCAGTGTGTATGTGCTGTGTTGAAAGCAAGATAAGAATGCTGCCCATTCACAGTCCTTGTATGCTTACAAAGCTCTGAGCATACTAATAGCACTCAATATATAACATGGCTCAGATGATTATGATTGTGTCTCTTTCTTTTGTGCTTCCTTTGACTGTAGCATACAATTGAAATATATGGAGAGGAATAGATGCTCTATGTGCACAAGAATAGAGTGGTAGGCTTTTAAATGTGTTGTGGGAGCACTTGATGTACTCAGCATTTATGCTTGTATCTTTTCTTGAGAATGCATTGCTTCACTTTTTTTAACTGTGCCTTTGAAACATTTTAATTTAAATATGGTCCTCTTTGGCAGTTAAAGCCAGAAAATGCAGATGAGACAGTCCTGATAATTGTCTTTTAAAATTGAGCCTGTTTATTTTACATCAGTTGGCCAACTTGAGCACTGGTCCTTGTTTGGGGTGGTTCTTAGCTGTGCTACCCCCAGGAGATGGTCTGGGAGAAACTGCCGTTTTGGTGTGGCTGGTTCACCTCTTCCCCACCTCTTTTTGGGTGATATGTGCTTGAAAGGGACTGAGGGTATTGGTGTCTGGAAGGAGCAGGGGGCTAGGTAGGGAAGAGAGTACACTGACCATATTTCCTTCCCCTGAGTTCAGAACTAAAAATAAGCTCCCGGAGGCATTGGTTCTATATCAGACCCGAAGGCTTATGCAGATATAAGTCCCAAAATTTGAGCCCCAACAATTTTTATGAGATGCAAGAGTAAGATTTAGAGTTTGCATCCATCTCTAATTTAAAGTGCAGTGTGTATGTTAGGCTATCATTTTCAAGCCTAAAACAGTACACGTTTCTTAGGTTTATATAATTATTATCTTCCCTTCAGTGATCAAGGTCTGGAAAGATGACAACTAATCAAGCCATAGATAGTTCCTGCAAAAGATGGCATGTGATTTAGAAAACTAATGATGGGTAGGTTCAGAGTAGTTAGTGCGGTGTGGAGATCTGGGTCTTGTATTGTAATTTATGAGTTTACAGACCTCATGCTAATCCCCATCTGTATGGTGCATAATTGGCAATATTTACTCAAGAGATCCATGACAGGAATAGCAAGAGATGAGGTAAATTGGCAGAACTGTCAGGGAAGCTTGCCCTGTACCTGTCTGTGTTATGCCTGGCTCAGTCCATTGTTATTAGTCTTTCATCTTAATGAGCAACATCCACACAATTTAATTTGAAGGAACTAATTAAATGAACTAATATTACTGTGCGCTTTGTGACCATGTGAATTCATCAAATGTGATTTGAGATTTTCTAGGAGTTAATATTAAGACGGTAAGAATGAAGTGTAAGGTTTCTATCTTAATCAGAGATTGGGATTAGTATCTTTAAATCTTGAACAAAATACATGAGAAAATAGTATTTTTCTTTGACAAAATGTTTTCAGGAATACTGGGCTACGTAATGAATGGATTTTTGTTAAAGTATTAAATACCGTACATTATATCGCTTAATAGGTTCAGCATACTCACATCTTGTACATTGAATGTATTTTATTTATGTAGTGTTGAATGATCATTTGATGTTGCTGTTGTTCAGTAAGGAAATACTCTCGATATAATTTCTTTAAGCTAGGGGTTTTTTCCTTGTTTAATATTTGTCTTTATTGTAGGTTGATATACGGGCTCCTGGCTGATTGTTCTTCTATCTCATAAAGATTGATTCTCTTATTATTCATTATTTTTCTTACTTTCCATGTGTTCCTTAATTTATACTTTGTAATGAGGAAGCAGCACTAGAAGTCCATAAATTAAAAGATACTTTATCTAATTTAAAAACTGCTGGTGGATTACCAATTTCTAAGATATCTTAGATCTATCATACTCTTTAGTCTTGATTTGGGACATGACAGAAGCTGGCTGCACTAAAACGAGACAACTCTAATGTGGATTTCATCATGTTGGTTCAAGTTTGTTGTTTGATAGATTCTGAGTTTTTAATTTAAGTTGTGCTTGACAAATGTGGATCTGGCCCATTATGAAAAATGAAAAGTTTGAGATTAATGAACAAGCCTGAAGTATCTTGAAAATATGTATTAGTCTGATTTGTGCAAGATGTGTGGCTTCAATAAAAAATAAAAATAAAAAATATATAGAGTAACTAAAGTGTTTTTTAAGGTATAAGCAGGGTTTGAAAAATCCACTCACTTCTCTTTGACCCACAGTAAGCAGGGAACTTTCCCAGGCAAATGTCATCAACTTCTACAAAGTCTAAGCTTTCATTTAAAAAGAAAATTAAATCTCTAGCCTTTATGGTTGATAACCTTCCAAATGCAATCCAAGTATGAACCAAAGTGGTGCCGTCTTTCTGAGTCTCAGACAGTTACATTGTCTCTGCTGCTGCTCAGAGTTTCTCCAGGCAGCAGCAGAGTGAAAACTGAGCAGAATCTAGTCAGGTTTCATTGCTGCTATTGGGAACCTGTAAAATTGTGCTAGTTGCATTCTGTTACTTCTTGCAAACTCCAAACCACATTGGCAGAGCCCCATATAAGAGCTATTCACTGGAGAGGAGGATTCAGAAACAGTGGTTGATGAAGGAACAAAGATCTCTTCCAGCAACCAGAAAGGTTGAGGGATTTGGAGCTGAGAGCCTTGTCCTGCAGCAGCAAATATTGCTTCTAACTTTTCCTAGATTCTTTTAAGTTGTTACACTTTCTACTCTGACTTGTGTGGAAAATGAAGCGGTTGCTTTTGTGTCTAGCAAGGAGAGCAACTGGCTTTTGGACTGCTTGAATGCAGCTGAAAATCATGTCTCTTAGCTTCCTGATCACCGCTTAGCCTCAAATCAAACTATTAACGGACAATGCATTCAAACTGAGGTTCAGCTTCAGGCATGCTCATCCATGCCCTTTTCCCTGGTCCCAGCCTCTTTTTCCAGGGCATTACTTGCATTGCTGGCATCAGCTAGGCGTATTTCTTTCTCCCCTCTGACTGACAACTTGATTTGATTGCTTTGCTTAGCCCATCCTATTTCCACCACATTGCCTTTGACTGGGTGGCTCAGTTCCATTGCTGTGCTCATCTTCTCCGCCTTATGTTGGGATGTCAGCCCCCTCTCCTACACTTTCCCCTGTGATAGATCAGTTCTCTTTGCTGTACTCCAACTCTGCCCACCCCTTGCTTCTGCCAGGCAGCTCAATGTTTCTGTGCTTGATATCACTAAACTTGCCCCTGTTGTATGTGTCCACTAGGTTGGAACCCTGATGTTTTATTTGCCCAGAAAATTTTCTTAAGTTTCTGTGCTGTAGGGTTTTCCCATCCAGCATGCAAGTTACTTGATACTGAAAGAGGTTGAAGCCCATACTGTACTGTGCTTTCTGCATAAAATGTAAACCAACGGATGTGCTTTCTGCATGAAAGGTAAAACAACAAACAGTATGTCTATCATTTTGCCATTGATTAAAGACGATATGTTGTTTTCCTAGATCATTTCTAAATTGGCTTTTTAAACTGCACCGAATTTTCTTCCTTATAGAGAATATAAGTTAATCAAAGTTCCTCAGTAACAAAGATAAATTTGTGTATTTAAGCAATTTTAAAAAAATTGAGGCTGCCCTCCAACAGTCATTTCCTGTTAGCTTTATTCATACCATTTTTGTTTTAATTTCTGAGATGAACATTTTGTGCTTTTAAGAAACTTGAGATTAACTTCTGTAGTTCTTTTCTAGAACAGCTAAGATGTACACTAAGGTTTGCAGTATAAGATTCCATCATGCTTACTCTGTGATATTCAGGTTAGACAGTCTCCAAGTTAGTTGCTGTCGCCAAGTTATGCTTTCATAGATTCCAAGGCCAGAAAGACTGTTGTGATCATCTAGTCTGACCTCCAATATAACACAGGCCATAGAACTTCCCTACAATAATTCCTAGAGCAGATCTTTTAGAAAAACATCCACCCTTCGTAAATTGTTCCAATGGTTAGTTACCCTCACTGGTAAAAATGTATGCCTTATTTCCAGTCTGAATTTGTCTAGCTTCAACTTCCAGCTAAATACCTTTCTCTGCTAGATTGAAGAGCCTATTATTCAATATTTGTTCACATGGAGATACTTATACTTTAATTGTCACACCTTAACCTTTTCTTTGTTAAGATATATAGCTTTAGTTCTTTGAATCTCTCACTATAAGGCATGTTTTCGAATCCTTTAATCATTCTCGTGGCTTTTCCCTGAACCCTCTTCTGTTTATCAACAACCTTCTTGAATTCTGTGCACCAGAACTGGACATAGTATTCCAGCAGTGGTCGCACCAGTGACAAATATAGACGTAAAATAACCTCTCTACTCCTACTCAAGATTCCCCTCTTAACGAATCCAAGGATCGCATTAGCACTTTTGGCCACATCATCACACTGGGCGCTCATATTCAGCTGATTATCCACCATAACCTCCAAATCTTTTTCAGAGTCATTGCTTCCCAGGATAGAGTCCTCCACTTCGTAAGTATGGCCTACAATCTTTGTTCCGAGATGTATACATTTACATTTAGCATTATTAAAACACACATTATTTGCTTACGCTGAGTTTACCAAGCAATCCAAATCTCTCTGAATCAGTGATCCGTCTTCTTCATTATTTACCATTTCTCCAATTTGTGTCATCTGCAAACTTTCAGTGACTTTATGTTTTCTTCCAGATCATTGATTAAAAATGTTGAGTACTGGAGGGCCAAGAATCAATCCTTGCAGGACTCAACTGAAATCATACCCACTTGATGACAATTCCCCATTTACAGTTTCATTTTGAAACCTATCAGTCAATTTTTAATCCATTTAATGAATGCTGTGTAAATTTGATATCGTTCTACTTATTAAATCAAAATGTTCTGCAATACCAGGTCAAACACCTTAAAGAAGTCTGTCAACATTATAACCTTTATCAACCAAACTTGTAATCTCATCAAAAAAAGTTATCAAATTAGTTTGACAGTATCTATTTTCCATAAATCCATGTTAGTTTGCATTAATTAGATTACCCTCCTTTGATTCTTTATTAATCGAGTCCCAAATCACCACACATTATCTTGCCTGGGATCAGTGTCAGGCGGACAGGCGTGTAATTACCCTGGTAGGCCTGTTTACTTGTTTTAAAAATTGGCACAACATTAGCTTTCTGGAACTTTCCCAGTGCTCCAAGACTTATTGAAAATCAACGTTAATTGTCCAGTGAGCTGCCCAGCCAGCTCTTTTAAAACTCTTGGGTGCACGTTATCTGAACTTCATGAGTTAAAAATGTCTAACTTTAGTAGCCTCTGTTTAACATCCTTCAGAGATACTAGCGGAATGGAAATAGTATTATCACCATATGGTGAAACTATATCATCTGTTTTTTTCCCCAAATATGAACAGAAATATTTATTGAATACTTCTGCCTTTTCTGCATTATTATTGATAATTCTGCCATTTCTATCTACTAATGGACCCATACCATTGTCAGGATTCTTTTTGTTCCTAATGTATTTTAAAAACTCCTTATTGTCCTTAACTCTGCTGGTTATAGATTTCCCCTTGTGTCCCTTTGCTTTCCTTATCAGTTTTCTACAATTCCTAATTTCTGATTTATATTCATTATTATCAGTTTCCCCTTTCTTTAATTTGTTATATATCATTTTTTATTTTTTATAGCTGATTTCACTTCCCCTCTAAACCAGATTGTTTTTTTTAACCAGCACGGCCTTCTTCCTCAATTGTGGGATTGTGGCTTTTAGGGCATCTGGTAAGGTGTTCTTTAAATTATTCTCAATTGTCTTTCACATTGTCTGATTACATTTTCCTCCCAGCTGATCTGCTGGTAATTGTTTTCAGCTTTGTGAAATTGGCCCTATTCAAGCACCAGGTATATCTATATTACTGGTCTGGACTTTATGCTGTTACACATTATAAATGTGATCAAGTCAAGATCAGTTGTACCTAAGTTACCATTAATTTTTTGGTTCTGTGATCAGTTCATCTTTATCTGTGAAAATGAGGTCTAATATAGAATTCCCCCATGTGGGATACAACACTTTTTGAGTTAGGAGATTGTCATCTGTAATGTTTAGAAATTCCAAGAATATTTTAGTACTAGCAGCATTGGATTTCTAACATATGTCACTCAAATTGAAGTCCCCCATGATCATGCAGCTTTATTTCCTACACGTTGTAGAGAGCTGCATAAAAAGGTGATCATCCTGTTCCCTAGCGTGATGTGGTGATCTGTAGCAGACACAAATACCCCATCTTGTGCTATATCTGTTAGGTCATTGATTCATAAGGATTCAAGATAATTTTTTCCAAGTTATCAGTAACTTAGAAACAGGTAATGCCATTTATGAATAGACTGCCACTCCCCCTTTTGCCCACTCAATCATTACTAAATAGATTATAACCATTGATTTTAACATCCTAGTCATGCTAATCACTCTATTAGGTTTGAGATATATCTAGATATAAAGGGACTGAAATTTGGTTGTCACAAAAAATTTGTGATTTTTAAATCTGTTTAAATTTTCCTGTCTATTTTTAAAATCCAACATCTTAATCAAAATGGAATTATTAGTGAAAATAAAATAATATGGTTTTAAATAATGTCATATGTATCACATGGATCCTTAGTTGTCTTTAGTAACTGGTTAGTTTTCTTTTAAACCTTAGAATTTTATCTTGGATTCTTTATAACTTTAATTAGCTTCTAGATAACTACTGTATTTTCAAAATATTAAAACTGCTAAATAGGGTGGAAATTTTTATTTTTTAAAATTGATTTGTAGGACTTTGCCGGAGGCAGGGATGGGCGAAGGTAACTGAACGTTTCTTTGTAAAGTAGAAATACTGTGTGATAACTGTGCTTGAAACTGTATAAAACATACATGAAGAAATGGTCCTAACTTCAAAGAATTTACAGTCCAACAGCTGTTATGAGGTTTGATTTGGGCAACTCCCATTTTAGTAATAGTGATCACTACATAAAGAGCTATAAAGCAGTAAACTGCCCAAATCAGAAGTGTGTGAAAGCGAAATCTCTGCTTGCAAAGAAAGAATTAATTCTTCTAGGCTCTGCTAGGTTATGATAAGGCTGGTAAATCAGTTTATAAAATGCATTTACATGTGGATGAATGGCATTTTAAAAGGGTGTGAAAATCTTTTCCACCTTTGAAAACAAAAGAAAATTTTAAAAATGACTACCAATCTGATCCTTACAACCAAATGTCCCACTCATTATAAATCAAAACCAAATGCATCAGCCCCAAAGAGCTTTTGGAGAGCAATGTTTGTTCACAGAGTTGAATGCTCACAGCAACTCACTGAACTGTGATATGGTATGTTTATAAACGCATAAAGAATTATACTAAACTGTAGTGGTGACAGCTGAGCTAATAGCTGAGGACATTGAAAGACAATTTAAAATGTCTGCCCTAGAGAGAGAGCGTGGGTGAGGTAATATCTTTTATTGGACCAATTTCTGTTAGTGAGAGAACCAAGCTTTCAAGCTTGTTTCTCTCACCAAGAGAAGTTGGTCCAATAAAATAAAATATATTACCTCACCCACCTTGTCTCTCTGATATCCTGGGACTGAGATGGCTACAACACTGCATGCCCTAGAGAGAGAGAAAGATTTTAATTTATTCACTAACAGAGATAGAATGCTATTTTGTGATGATACTCATCCAACTTTCTAAAAAAGTCTGGCTGGAGAATTGCTATCTAAATTAATGATGGTTCTCCAGTCTTAATTCTAGATTGTTTTCTTTAAAGTTTGTTATCTTTTGCTTCTTTAAGTTGTTGGAACAGTTTGTTTTGCTTTTTTTAGATATATCGTAATAAAATTCTAAGAGAAAATCCTACAGATTTTCTTATCAGGTGTGATAATTGTTTTTGCTCGTGGTTTTGATAGCAGCTATGTGTGTATCTCAAAGTTAAGTATTATGATCTGAGCATCAGGATGGAGGGTTTTCACAGACCTTTTAAATAATTTCCTCTGTTTGGGGTTTTTGTGAACAAATGTATAATATCTTCAAAAGATTGTTCAAACTGTATCCAAAAAACCTTAAGAGATTGCTGATGTAGAAAATCACATGAATTGTTGTGCAGAGTTCAGTTTGTAAACCTGGTGCTCTCTCAAGGCATTTCATACTTTGAATTTCTGCTTGAAGCATAATACTGTAATGCTAAAAAGTCATTTTGAAAAATGTCTGTGATAGACAATGCAGTTCTAAACAAAGGGTGATAGAAAATCAAAATAACATGCTTCAGCAGACTCAAAAGTAAGCATGTAATACACTGTACATAAGTGGAAGAGCAAAATAAGTTGAGTGGCTCCTATTTTGCTTAAATCCTGTACCTCTGTGTACCTTCCCTTTGGAGCAGCTCAGTTGTATCCTTTGCAATTTAGTTAGTTACTAAAAGGTAAATTTTCAGCATGCTGCAGAATTTATCCCAAAGTAACTTAGACTGTGGATTTTTATTACTTAACGTGATTTTAAAATATCTTGTCCATAAGCTTTGTAGTTATACTAAGTGTGCAAGAATCTTGATAAGTGCTGTATGATGTTAAATGCAATGATGGAGGCAGACAACTGGAGTTAATATAGGAGCAAGTCTACTTTATTTTAATGCCTCACAGTAGCCTACAGACACATGTTTGCAGTGTATGTTACTTACATACACAACCACTCCTAGGTTCCCCTTGATCCCCCTTAGCGAAAGTTACAAATCTCCCAGCTGTGTGGCACTCACTTCAGGGTGATAAGCACAGTATAAATGATATTTAGGTACCGTAGGGTAGATAGAATGGTACATAAAGCTTCTGTCTTTTAATGTGTGTTAGCAGTGAGCTGCATGGAACTACACTACATTACACTACACTTATGATATTACTGTGATTTCTGTGATATTTAATGATAAATCTTGACTTTAGGAGCTGGAGCTCGAAAAAAACCATCAGAGTCTGAGGGTCTCAGCTTTCATTATTTTAAAAATAGTGATTTTCCAAGCCTTCAGAGTTTCAGAGGAAGGCTTAAAAATGTGACCCAAGTGTACTCCTAAGTCTCAAAAACCAAAAGGCAAATAAAAAGAACCCAAAGTTTATTATTTTTAAAAATCTCATTATTGGGGGGGGGGCAGACTCGTGATATTTTTGACTGCTTGGGTTTGGTAATACTGCTCTTTCTCAGATAAAGATACTATATGTGTTGTGTACAGCGTAGCTGCACATAGCTGTAATATTACACATAAGGTATTGTAGAAAGCAACTCCAGCTCTTCCCCTAGTGGCCAGCACTTTGGAGAAAGCTACAAAAAAGCAATCTAGAGCCAGAAAAGGATAATTATCAATGTAGCTTCCATACATGCTATTTTTAGCATTGGAAGTTTTAAAGTATTAGTCTGATGAATAGGAAAGGTTGTGCCACTGAATACAGAAATTAAGCATGGAACATTAAAATGGGGTTGTACCCTGAGAAATGACGTTGTAAAAATGCCATAAATTGGGTCCCCCTGTTAATTGTGCCTCAGTGTTTCGTGTGTCAATAAAAACATGTTTATTTTAACTGCCAGTCCTGCAGACTCAGCTTGGGCTTTGACAGTCAAGTCAGGGTTCTTTTTCTCTCACATAATAAAAGTTCAGGGAGGTAAATTAGGTCCTTGTTTACACCTGTGCAACCTCATATCTTCAAATTATGCCCTCAGTGACACCAGTGTTTCAAACCCATCAAAGTCAGTGGTGAGGTCTACATTCTCCCCACCCAAAGATTTCCCACCAGTGCTGGAGCTGGTGCAGCTCCACTGGTGATAGGGTGAGAATGCCAGTGTAGACAGAGCTCCAAGTGGCCACTGGTGTCTCACGCAGCACACTGTCTGACCCTGCTGAGAGCAGGACTACATGATACAGTGCTTAAAATGCTAGCAGTTGTTGGCACCTTGCCTACACCAGTGTTCCCAGCATTGCTACACTGGTGGTAGTAAATGTGGAAAATCTGAAAAGAAAAAATCCTCGTGCAGCCAGGACCAATGTGACTACTTCTGTGAGTAAAGTGAGCAGGATTTGGCCCTAGGTTTGGACATTAGACAAAAAGCTAAACAGGCTGACCTTTGACCTCTTAGACCCTGGCTCAAATCCAGATGTAAGTATAGAGTCCTCAGTGGACCACACTCTGTAAAACAAAAACAGACTCTGCTCAACAGAAGTAAAGTAACATGCCACAATGGTGAGATGGAGAGAAAGGAAGAGTGTCTGTTACTTGAGGCCACTAACAACATAAAACAATCTGAGGCATGCACTGGTTAAATCTTAGAAAGTGCTATAGGCAACCCACTGTTGCAATTGCCATAGAAAATTATTGTTGTTAGCCATTCTGTTGATAGTTCATATTGTAGGAATTGCTAGCAGATGGGAAAAGAGATGACTCAGAATACAGTATTAGCAAGCCATATTTTTTCAATCAAAGGCCTTTAATAAGGCATGTAGCATCTGTAAGATTCATTTAAACAGTTGCTAGGAAGAATGTGTTTTTTCAAGTAAACACAGCAAACTTTATACAGATTATTTTTTATTTGAAAATCTATTTTATTAACGATTTAAACCCTGAAAAAGCATTTTCTTGTTTTCATCTCACCAGTGTAACAGCAGTGTCGCATCATTTAATCTGATGGACTGAAAGGTTGCTCCGATAACTCATGCAATATGAAAGCTATTAATAAAATCTAATTTTAGCATATTGAAAACATCACAAGCCTAGAACTTTTATTTACCCGTTAGTTGTCAAGGACAGCTTAAGACTGTAGTGGGCTGCATCCACCAAAACTGTGGCTTTCACCCCCTGAAAAGTTTGGATGCCCTGGATATATGCTGGCCAAGTGGAATCAAGTGATCGCCTTCCCCCCAGTTCCTGCCTCCCAGGCTCCCTCATTATGAATCACTGCATGATATTACCTGCAGAGGGGCACCATACGTCTAGGGTGCACCTCCTCACATCTGGGTCTTGTGCCAGAAACTGCTGACAAGCCAGCTGCCAAGATCCACACATTGAAATACCTGCTACTTACTGACTCTGAAAATGGGACATAGGTGCCACTTTACTGCTCTCCTGTTAGCTTTTATTTCAAGAGAGTTCTAATACCTTTGGGACGAAGGCATACCTATTTGCACGCTTTCCATTTTGGCCTGAACTACTCTGGGTGGCTTTTGTCCAGGACTGCAAACACCTGGAACTGCATTCCAGAACATGGAATAGTTTAGGTCAGCCTAGCAGCTTACCTTCACCCAGCCAAAAAGGGAAGAATTACTCACTGAAAAGAGCTCTCATTCTGCTTCACTGAAAAAGCATTGACCCAGTTGAAGCTGGTTCTGGTGGGACCCAAGAAGTATTAAAACAGTGATAAACGATGTTTGTTTCACTTTCCTTAAAAGAGTTTGATCCAGTCACACAAATGGAAGCCCTGAAATTCTGAGGGATATCTGGGGTCACTTTGTGAAGAAAGAGATCTCTCTTCCTTATGGCTGGTAAAGGATGGTTGGGCCCATTAATGACCAAGAAAATCAAATGACTTGTGGAGGTCATAAGATACTGCAGGCTTCAATGCTATCAATATGCCAGTGACCACACAACTTTACATTTCCTTAACAGACATGGTTCTTGCTGTCAGCCAGTTGTACTAGTGCCTGAAAAGAAGCAACACCTGGATGAAAAGTAGCAGGCTCTAGATTAATCCATGTAGAACAGGTGATGATGCTAATAGGAGAAGAACACTATGAGGAGCTGATCTCACCCTCTACTGAGGATTTCCATACTCCAAAAATCATGCTACTGGACAGTCCTGGGCTTATATTAGACTCATCACTGCTCCTGTAAATACAGATAGCAACAGTGGTTATAAATGCCTTCAGTTAGCAAGGAGATTGTACCTCTTTCTGTCTGAAGAACTACCAAGGGTGGTCCAGGCTCTCATAGTCCCCAGGTTATATTACTGATGTGCTTCTTGTTGTTTACTGTGACGGCCTTATGGAAATGCCAGCTTGCCTAATGCCCTACAGCCTAACTCTGTAGGTTTGGATAATTGGATACTTATCTGAGCCCCAAATCTTTTGAGACCCTGATAATGAGGATATCCACATAAAAAATAACATACAGCACAAGTTAACAGAATGCATGAACAACCCTCGGGTGGCTGGAGGCCTATCCCCTGAACATTTTTTTTTTAAAGCGATGGGGGTGATTTTGACAAAAACCCAGAATTTGCCTATTTTTTCTCTTCAGTGACCCTTAGAAATTCCTTGGCTTGGTGAATGATTATTCCTTGTCTCTTGGCAGATGTAATGTTTAGAGACTAGGGCTTCAGACTCTGGTGTGGCACCAAAAGAAGGTTGAATTTCCATGCTAGCATCATCCTCCAAGGAAGGATGGTCTAGCCTGGGATTCGAGATACTCTGTTCTGCTGCAGGTCCTGCGTGACCTTGCATGAGGATCCCCTGTATTGTTGTGGTATGTGAGGATCTTTATTTTGAAGCTTTAGCTAAATAACTGTGGAAGAATACCCAAGTTGCACTTGTTCAGGGCTTTAGAAAAGCTCTTTTGTATTTTAATTGGTATCTTTTCAAATCTGCTCAGGGCCTTCCTACCTCCTGTGTTTAATTTCAGAATCCAATGCCATTATTAATAAAATAGACTGTTTGTTTGTTCTATCATTTTATGCCACACATTGTACCAATTTTCATCAAAATGTTGGCTCCTGTTGTAATTTGATCATGCCCAAACCTTTCTGACACATGAATGTTACAAATAATATTTGAAGGTCTTTTTTTCCCCCAAGCTCTTCAATTGTTCCAAATATCAAAAAAACAAAACCAAAGCCTTTTCTCCCATGAGACCATCTGCTAGTCCAGTAGTTGATCCACTGCATTCTCTTGACAGTAAGTACAGAGGGAGTCACAGAATGGTTAGCTTTTGGGGTTTCCAGTAGAACCTATTCTACCTGGATCCCTCTCAAATGTTCTGCCTCTATGTGGGCAGTAAACGGCTACACAGACAGACCCAGTTTCTCTCTCAATTTTTCTGTAAGGCAATCACTACAGTGCATGAAAATGTTTTCTTTCCTATTAAACTGGCCTTTTCAACACCAATTAGCCTCTGTTCCATTGAGTCTGCTGGTTTTCCCCCTCTATTCCCAGCCTTTCTTGGAGCCTATCACGAACAAGTTGGGAGACCAAGGCAGATGTAAACAAATTTGCAGCCCTCTGCAAAGTAATTTAATTAGCCACCTGTCTGCAAAGCCCAAGATTCAGTGTGCCACCTTTTCCCCCACCCCCCTCTACTCTAGACTCCTATGATATATTGGCTGGGGGGAATATGTGGGATGCGGCTAGAGCTGTCTTTCCCAGAGATGAAGCAGTTTAAAGATACTGTCAAATTAGTGGTACCAAGGTTAAAACAACCTTTCTCATGTCTAGAAACTAACCTGCTATCGTCCTGTCCCAGTCCATCCCATTAACATGAGAACCTGGCATAAATTGGACATCAGAAAGCAATAAGAATTTAAAAGCAAACCAAGTGTTTTGTACAAATGCCCTTTGTGTGGCTTATCCAATCCACTATCAGGGGAAGAAGATTCTCTAGAGTTCCATTGCAAAGTGCAATAAGTGATTATTGGAAGCCTACAAAGCAAAAGACCTTCCTTCTGCACAATAAAACTTAATGTACATTCAGTGCAAACTAGAGCTGAATTGTGGGTGGAAAAGCCATATGCCCGAATGGAAAAAACAGAGAGAAATATCCTGGTCCATAATGCACACTTTCACTAAATGTTCTAGGCTGGGGCTAGATACTCCACTCAGCTCAGGATGAAGGGGAGTGTTTAGGGACTGTTTATGGCTGTGTGACTCTTTGCTGGCCAGCCCCACCCTGTCTTAAAGCAGTCAAAGGGACCTTGTACCATTAGAAGATTGGTGTAGCATAGCTCCCCTCCACCAGGCTCCCATTCTGACACCTCCTTCCCGCAGCATGCCTATGCCAGGGACGGGAGGAGGCTGGTGTTGGAACTGGTGTCACTTGCATTACATCAAAGACGATTGCTTTCCACAAGGAGAATGCTTTACAGCCAAAATCTGGCTACTTTGCACCAAAAGGAACAGAGCAAAATGGCCAGAACAGAGCCAAGAATCTGGCCCTGGCCCTCCTCTTTTTTTTTTTTTTTTTTTTTTTGGCAGTAATGTGCCTTGAGAGTGCTTCAGGCTGTAGAATAGATTATTTAATATAATCTCACCATGGAGACCTCTTTCCTTCATTCCCTCCCCATTGCTTTTCTGCATTGTTAGCGACTTGCCCTGTGGCTATTGGATTAGCAAATATGCCATATAGGAGAAAAGAAAAAATGCTAATGCTACATGCTAATTTTTCTTCTTAAAGACTACAAGTCCACATCCTCCCTATTAGAAGTGTGTGTGTGTGTGTGTATGTATGTATGTATGTATGTATGTATGTATGTACACACACACGATGTATTCCTAACGTTGCAAGTTGTACTAATTTGGACTGCTGTTTACCACAGTCAAATGATAAAATAATTAACATTGTGGAGTGTTCCAGCAGGGGGTGAATGCTTTACCAGAATCCCCATTCACTGACAGTTAGCAGCACTCTCCAGGATTCAGTCCATCAGTTGCTGGATTGTGGACAGACAATCCTGGAAAAGAAAAAATAGATTTATTTTACTGGGACTGGTGGGAAATAGGGTTGCCAACTTTCTAATCGCAGTGAACTGAACACCCTTGTCCCGTCCACTTCCCTGAGGCGCTGCCTCTGTCCCACCCCTTCTCCGAGACCCCACCACCCATTCACTCCATCCCTCTCTCCCTCTGTCGCTTGCCCTCCGCCACCCTCACTTACGTTCACTGGGCTGGGGCAGGGAGTTGAGGTGTGGGAGGGGGTGAGGGCTCTGGCTGGGGGGCCGACTCTGGGGTGGGGCTGGGTATGAGGGGCTTGGGGCGTAGGAGAGGGCTCAGGAATGGAGCAAGGGATTGGAGTGCTAGAGGGGGTGTGGGCTCTGGGGAGGGTCAGGGCTGGGGCAGGGTTTGGGGTGCGGAATCTGGGAGGGAGTTAGGATGCGGGAGGTGGTTCTGACCCAGGGAAGGGGGTTAGGGTGCAGGAGGGTGTTCGGGGTGTGGGCTCCAGTTGGGCGGCGCTTACCTCAGAGAGTTCCCAGTTGGCGGTGCAGCAGGGCTAAGGCAGGCTCCCTGCCTGCCCTGGCTCCACGCAGCTCCTGCGAGTGTCCGCCATGTCTGGCTCCTAGGCGCAGGGGCAGACAGGCGGCTCTGTGCAGTGTGCGCTGCCCGCACCCACAGGCACTTCCCCTGTAATTCCCATTGTCCATGGTTCCTGGCCAATGGGAGCTGCAGAGACAGTGCTAGGGGCGAGGGGCAGCACACGGAGCCTCCCTGGCCGCCCCAGTGCCTAGGAGTCAGATATGGCGGCCACTTCCAGGAGCCACACAGAGTCAGGGCAGGCAGGGAGTCTGCCTTAGCCCTTCTGCACCACCAACAGGGCTTTTAACAGCCCGGTCAGTGGTGGTGACCGAAGCCGCCAGGGTCCCTTTTCGATTGGGCATTCCGGTTGAAAACGATCTATTGTCCTCAGATTTAAGAAGCTAGACAAGCCTGTCTGGATTACTGAGCTCCTAGAGGTTATCTGCATTTTAAAAGCTATCAAAATATAATTTAAAGGCTTTTTGGTTTCCCATGGCCTTCATGGCTGAATGCATAAGAACTCCTTTCTCTTCCTGCTGATGTTGGTAGCCCTAAGAGATTCTCAACAGCAAACTACATGGTAAATTATTTATGGCCATTTAAATTGTGAGCTGTTTGCAGTTAGAACTAAACTAAAAGCATCCACCTCCATTGCTTTTAGAGTTGGAATCAAGAGGAAATGTTTCCTGTTTAACTACCTTTTAATTAGTATCTTGCAAAATTGAAGCCTTTTCCATTCAGAGTTGTCCCCTCTTCTAACAGTAGTGCAAAATTAGAATGGTTTCAATTTCTTAGAGTATTTTCACTGTAAAGTAATTGCTCAAGGAATTTTTTTTATCAGGTAGAGCAATACACTGCTTAATCACACAGGGCTCTATTCAACAAAAAACAGGATTTTTGCCTAATCCTGTATAAATGTTGATGGTAATCTTAATAGAAGAGGCTTTTCTGCCTCCGTCAGTTGATCTTTAGACTTTGCTGATCATTCAGTTTGCTTTTTACCCAAACAGAGAGAAATTTCATGAAATGTTTCCCATCATTTAAAAAAAGGGAAACAAAATAAAACTATGTAAACTGAATTACTTGTGAATAAAATGAGTTTGAAAGACCTCTGTGAGACATCAAAAATGTGTTAAAAATAACATAATGTGCAGCATGCTTCATTTTGAGGGATGTCACTCATTTTAATCCCAGTTACTTACATTCCACACAATTTAGGTGTTTCCTTACTTTCATTGTTGAAAATTGCTTGCATCAGATAGAATATCAGGGTTGGAAGGGACCTCAGGAGGTCATCTAGTCCAAACCGCTGCTCAAAGCAGGACCGATCCCCAATTAAATCATCCCAGCCAGGGCTTTGTCAAGCCTGACCTTAAAAACTTCTAAGGAAGAAGATTCCACCACCTCCCTAGGTAACGCATTCCAGTGTTTCACCACCCTCCTAGTGAAAAAGTTTTTCCTAATAACCAACCTAAATCTCCCCCACTGCAACTTGAGACCATTACTCCTTGTTCTGTCATCTGCTACCACTGAGAACAGTCTAGAGCCATCCTCTTTGGAACCCCCTTTCAGGTAGTTGAAAGCAGCTATCAAATCCCCCCTCATTCTTCTCTTCCGTAGACTAAACATCCCCAGTTCCCTCAGCCTCTCCTCATAAGTCATGTGTTCCAGTCCCCTAATCATTTTTGTTGCCCTCCGCTGGACTCTTTCCAATTTTTCCACATCCATCTTGTAGTGTGGGGCCCAAAACTGGACACAGTACTCCAGATGAGGCCTCACCAGTGTCAAATAGAGGGGAACGATCACGTCCCTCGATCTGCTGGCAATGCCCCTACTTATACATCCCAAAATGCCATTGGCCTTCTTGGCAACAAGGGCACACTGCTGACTCATATCCAGCTTCTCGTCCACTGTCACCCCTAGGTCCTTTTCTGCAGAACTGCTGCCGAGCCATTCGGTCCCTAGTCTGTAGCGGTGCATTGGATTCTTCCGTCCTAAGTGCAGGACTCTGCACTTGTCCTTGTTGAACCTCATCAGATTTCTTTTGGCCCAATCCTCCAATTTGTCTAGGTCCTTCTGTATCCTATCCCTCCCCTCCAGCGTATCTACCACTGCTCCCAGTTTAGTGTCATCTGCAAATTTGCTGAGGGTGCAATCCACACCATCCTCCAGATCATTAATGAAGATATTGAACAAAACCGGCCCCAGAACCGACCCTTGGGGCACTCCACTTGATACCGGCTGCCAACTAGACATGGAGCCATTGATCACTACCCGTTGAGCCCGACAATCTAGCCAGCTTTCTATCCACCTTATAGTCCATTCATCCAGCCCATACTTCTTTAACTTGCTGGCAAGAATACTGTGGGAAACAGTGTCAAAAGCTTTGCTAAAGTCAAGGAACAGTCAATGAACCAGGTTACTGAGACAACAGAAAGTTAGTTACCCTAAAGGAACAAATCCCACAGCATTTTAAGTTTCCTGCATGGCTAATTTTTTATGTACCTCACTTAGCATCTTTGTCCCATGTCGTATCACATGTTTGGGCCTTGGCAGGTTTTTAGGTATGCTATGTAGTACAGGTGGAAGCCAAGAAGTAATTTCTTTGAGTTAACCAAGGAAGCTTATATAAAGGTCAGAATGATAGTTGTATGCAGTGTTGTTGTAGCTGTGTTGGTCCCAGGATATTAGAGAGACAAGGTGTCAAGGTTCCTCCCCCACTCTGAACTCTAGGGTACAGATGTGGGGACCTGCATGGAAAACCTCCTAAGCTTATCTTTACCAGCTTAGGTCAAAACTTCCCCAAGGTACAAAATATTCCACCCTTGTGTCCTTGGATTGGCCGCTACCACCACCAAACAAATACTGGTTACTGGGGAAGAGCTGTTTGGACATGTCTTTCCCCCCAAAATACTTCCCAAAACCTTGCACCCCACTTCCTGGACAAGGTTTGGTAAAAAGCCTCACCAATTTGCCTAGGTGACTACAGACCCAGACCCTTGGATCTTAAGAACAATGAACAATCCTCCCAACACTTGCACCCCCCCTTTCCAGGGAAATGTTGGATAAAAAGCCTCACCAATTTGCATAGGTGACCACAGACCCAAACCCTTGGATCTGAGAACAATGAAAAAGCATTCAGTTTTCTTACAAAAAGACTTTTAATAGAAATAGAAGTAAATAGAAATAAAAAAAAAAATCCCCCCTGTAAAGTCAGGATGGTAGATACCTTACAGGGTAATTAGATTCAAAACATAGAGAACCCCTCTAGGCAAAAACCTTAAGTTACAAAAAAGATACACAGACAGAAATAGTTATTCTATTCAGCACAATTCTTTTCTCAGCCATTTAAAGAAATCATAATCTAACACGTACCTAGCTAGATTACTTACTAAAAGTTCTAAGGCTTCATTCCTGGTCTATCCCTGGCAAAGACAGAATATAGACAGACCCCCAGACCCTTTGTTTCTCTCCCTCCTCCCAGCTTTTGAAAGTATCTTGTCTCCTCGTTGGTCATTTTGGTCAGGTGCCAGCGAGGTTACCTTTAGCTTCTTAACCCTTTACAGGTGAGAGGAGATTTCCTCTGGCCAGGAGGGATTTTAAAGGGGTTTACCCTTCCCTTTATATTTATGACACAAGGTGGGTGAGATAATATCTTTTATTTTCTCTCTCACCAACAGACATCCCATCTTGTCTCTAGAATGACACTTAGCAGTTTGGGATATCATGGCAAAATTATTGTTTTATATAGCGTTCTATAAACACTGATACAATAGCTTTTCTATAGCTATGCCTGCTTCAACGCACCTGATGTCAGATACAAGCCAAATCTGCTTGCTTTTTTCACATGAAGTGCCTTGCTTTTTTATATTCACTTCTCCCTTCCAGTGTTCAGAGTGGTATCCACTGATACACACAAGTATTCTAATGGCTTAGATCCCTTCAGTGACATGACTGAGATCATTCTGAAAATCCCTCAATATTTGGATCTTGAAATTCTCTTTTTTCAAATCTGTAATTTCCAGCCTAGCTGTCTGTGGTCTTCAAAGTGCATTTGTTTCTGTTTACTTGTTCTGTTTCTGAGATTTAAATAAAAATGCACCCGTCACATTTCTCCCTGGCCGCACATACAAAATCTTTTGTACAGCAGTAGATGATCGGTCTCAAACGATATATAAAGAGACCCAAATCCTCTTGGTGTGTTTATAGTGACTATCCAGAGAAGGCAGCTGAGTACCCAAGTCAGAGCCAGGGCAGACTGTAAAGATCATATGAAAACCTCATAAAGATCTGTCCTGAAAAAAAAGGTACACCCTACAGGCAAGAAATTATACTTGGATCCCATCATGTAGTTCCTTCACTTCTCTATGGATCTCCAAAGCTCTCCATCCTCTCATGGATGGGTTTCAAAAAGAAGAGTTAAGGAGAATTTAGAAAAATAGGAACTCCCTGTGCCCCCCTTAGCTCCTGCACTTCTTCTGAGTCAGTTAAATACATGCCTATTAAGGCCATAAACCCTCCACGTTGTACGCTAGATCCCTTTACATTGAAAACCCATCCCAATCTTGCCCCCTAGAGAATATCCCCACTCACATGATTTTTAACATGCTACTTCCATTTAACAGTTGACAAGAACAGAAAAACAGAAGCTTCTTCCCTCTTTCCCCCTAAATTAATGGGTGTCTTGGTGTCCTGGCAATAGTGACCACTTTCCCCCAGCCCCTTTCTGGAAGTAGGGCAGGGCAACTTATCCAACTAGATTTTAGTTAATCACTTCACTCAGTGGAAGCCCAAGTAGCGAGATGTGCAGCCGGGAAAAGAATCCTAGCCAACAGGCTGCAGAGCACATTTGGGGTGCTCTGTGGCCAGTGCTGCAGCCTTGGATTTTCATAGTTGAAGATCTATTGGCCCCAAATGACTCCTTTGGTTAGAGTTTGGTTCTGAGGCACACGGGGGTGTGCACTCTGGCTTGGGGCTACAGGTATCCTCCACCTGGCTCTTTCTGAAGAAATGACAGAACTGTATGTGTTCTGCTATCATAGGACCCTTTGTCCCTGTGGAGGTGTGGGAAGGAGGGTAGGATTGACCCTAATCAGTAACTCTTCCTTGATCTCTCATTTTCACAGAAACTTTAATGCTAGTATTGTCTTGCATGACATACTGCTTGTTTTCCTCTGTTTCTTGTTTATGGTTTTTTATTAGTTCCTGCACCAGTTCTCTTTGTGTCTAATTAAAGTTCTGACACTCCATTTTTCTTTACTACCATGTGTGATATAGCGTATTAGTACTAGTCATAACACAGGGAGAGGGACTGTACATAGCAGTAGCAGTGTGGTTAATTTGTATGCTTCAGATGCTGATAGAGAAATCAAAAGTAATATTTTATTCCCCAAGGAAAATAGATTAGACTGTATTGATGAAAAATTGCCCAGGATTCATGAACTCAATATTGACTCATAGGCAGGTTCATTCAGAAAATGTGTTGTCATTTTTTTTTCCTCACGTAGGCAATTATTAGGTGGTGTGTTTGTTCAGTATGTCAGAACATTCATTTACATTCAAACGAAATATAGACGGTCTCTTATTAGGATGGGCCTTTATGTAATTCATTAAATTCCTTCTGCCATCTGAACTGTGGTGATAATCTTCACAACCAGCGAAGGGCAGTTGGCACAAAAAGGACTCTGACAGGAATGTGAAGGGCAGAAAGACACCTTGCTGCCTCAGGGCAATAAAAATGAACTTCACCATTATTTGTTTTCAGTTATGAAACTATGAACTATGGATTCTTTCCAGCAAGAAGAGGCATGGAAAGTAATGCCTGCAATGCTCCACTGGCTGGCAAGAATCCAGCTTTGGTTAGTCACACCAGTCAGCATGCAAATGAGTCGATTTCTTTGTAAATAGCCTCATTATTATTAATTTTTAAAGGACTCCTGAGCCATTAATGGCCCCATTAATGTTCTGAGAAAATGTTAATGTGCTGCTTAGAAAGAAAAGAGGTTGGTTATAACGAACTCCTTCCCATGAATTCAGGATGTTGTTTCCTATATTATTTATACACTCTGTTGGCAGTTTGCCCTGTGTAGATATGGCAGTGATCCATTGAGGAATACAAGTGACTTTTAATTCTTATCAGTAGGTACGTTTGACTGTCTGGCATAGTACTATTTGTGGATGTTGTCTATCTTAGAATTAGGGCTTCCACAGGAGACTGTAGCTCAACCAGTCATTTTTGATTGGGTGTGGTAATTATCCTGGATACCATCATATCCATAGAATTACATCCATAAATTGGCATGCATGCTTTTTACAAACTGATTCAACATAAGGCATATGTCTATGTGCAGGGTACACTGAAACTACTTTGTATCAGATGTAAATGGGAATGTAGGTACTTTCATGCTACTATACTAGTTGCTATTTTTGATACTTTGTTTTCACTTTGCCACGGTAAATTAAACAAATGATTAGTATTAACAGTTATCAATCTTTTGTTTGTTGTTGGAAGCAATTTCATTAAACAGCTTTGCTTTACTGTTTGTTATTTACAGTTAAAAAACCTAAGTTTAGAAGAATTGCAAATGAGGTTAACGGCTTTGGACCCTATGATGGAACGAGAAATTGAAGAGCTTCGTCAAAGATACACAGCGAAGAGGCAGCCTATCCTGGATGCAATGGATGCAAAGAAACGAAGGCAACAGAATTTCTGAATTTGTCTTACTCTCAAAGATAATGCTAGCAGTCAACATGGACACTTGTTAAATTGTAAGTCTGAAGGAATCCTATAGTTATGAGAGGTGTTTTTAAAACTTTAAATTGTGCTTCATAACCAAGGAGCAGTGAAAGAACATGTATATGGTGTTCAGCAAAGACGGTGGAATGCAATTAAACTCTTCTGTGCGTTTACCACACTTCTATTTTCAAATATTTAATGTAATAGAAGTTTAATCTGTTACTTTCTTGATCCCCCTCAGCTGTATAGTGGTAACTGTGATGTACAATGGGAGAGTGTTTAGGATACCTGGAAGATTTTGAAGTGTTTCATGATTGTGCAGCACTACAGGGCCTTATGTTGCAATATATTTTTCTCCCATTTAGTAGCATATTTATTATATACTCGTAGGTGATTGTATTTATTTTTATGCCCATTTACTTTTTAAAACTTGGGGGGGGGGGGTCATTAGGATAGTTGTGGTGGAGAGCAGGGTCAGGTTAGTTTAAATTGAACATGGGAATGCAATAAAAAAGAAACTCACTGCCATATTAAAGCCTGATTCAGGGCAGCATTTACGCATGTGCTCGAGTTCCATTGACACTGATAAGTTAAGCATGTGCTTAAGGGCTGCCCTTCCTTACATTGAGTGCTCTCCTCCTACTACGGAAGGAAACAAGTGCCTACTTAGTTTTAATTTTTCTATAGGGCAGGAGAAGCAACAAGTGCAGTCACACCTATGGTATATACTTCTAGTTGCTATTGCAATTCTTACATTCTGACCAGTTTCAAACATCATTCTGCACCATTGTTTTGTAATGAAGCAACAGCTACACTTTTTGGCCAGTGTTTTTTACCTGGTTGGTTTGTAGAATGATTTTATTTGTTGGTGTTCTGCATTGTAGACATGTAGCTGTAAGGGACACTAATTTAAAAGCCAAAGAAAATCAATGGAAAACCTGTATTAATCCATAATAAGCCTCTAAAAGAAGCAAAGTTTTGCAGTATTCCTAATCCTGCATTCATTGAACACTCAAAATTCCCACAGTCTTCTGTGAGAGTTTTGGGTGCATAAGGAATGCAGGACCAGGCTCTTGTTAATATCTGTGTCCATTTTTTGTCTCTGGTTCATGTGTGTAAATATATGGTAGGTGAAATATATCACGTTGCAATAAATACATCAGTCATTTGTATGAAAATGTGATCCACTTTCTGAACCATCGACTGTGGTCACTATTAATATTAATATTGCCACAATTTTTGCCTTTTGCCTAATTAACATTATTGTGGTATTCGGATATTTCCCTAGAAGTCAGACAAAATGATAATTACTTGCAAAATGCAGCTATACAGATTTTAATGGTGCCCATGGTTACTGGCATCCTTCTGTTAAATGTTTTCTGGAAGATAGTAAACATCTCATGCCTCTTGGCATTTACTATAGTCATATGTGGACCATTTATACTGAACCATGAGCCTTTGGAAACCATGCATTATCTTTAAACAGTCTAACTAAACAAGGAAAAAATAGTTTTAAACAGATCAGCATATGTCTGACCCTTCTTGGACCAATTCTTTTTCTTGAGTTGTATATGGCCATTCTTATCATTTTTATTCTATGTGTGTGTGTGTACTTCCAACTTGTAAATCGTAAATTCAAATACATTTTAACTGACCCTCATATATTCCTAAATTTTTAAAAATGTGAACTGCCTTTTGCAAAGAAGGATGGGAAGTAACCCTTAAGAGAGATCCATAAAACCTACGGTAAATCAAGATGCCCCAATATTGTGCTTTTACTGCCTCACATCTAAACAAACAATGAAGTGATGCATGGTAAAATCTAATACAGTTTATGAAAATGACAACATAGACTTCTGAATATAGACCTGTTGTTTCAAATTAATTTCTAAATCTTTGCTTTATCTCTTTTTTAAATTCATTGATGTGTACATACAAACACAAAGATATAATATATGGAAAGAATGTATGGAAAGCTTAGAATCATCAAGAAGGAGAGAGCCTTATTTGCCCTTTCCCAGTGTGCCTTGTAGGCAATTAATGTAATTGTCCAACTATAGCCTCTCTGCATCATTGCTAACTTTCTCTTCCCATATTTTCTTCCACTTGCCCCACCAAAAATAGCATATGTTGGTTTTGTATATGGTAGCATCATCTGATTACACCCTGTGTTCAGACTTTGTGCCTTCTGGAAAATTTTCCAATTTAGTGCACACCGTGTGTAATACTTACCCAGAGGGGGCCCAGGTTAAAGGCCACTAGACAGGCTAGAGCTTTTCTAATGACATCTGAAAGGCATGAGGGCATAAAGTGCATCCCTTCTCTACCTGCAGTCTACCTGAAAGCCACACTTTCTCTCCAAATGAAGCAACCCAACTGAATTTTACACATACACATACATAGGAGAAAAGCCAGAAGTCACGGTAAAAATTGGAAATGGAATAATCCACCTGGGATGGGGAAGTTCATGGCTTCTGAGATATTGTAACTTAGATGCAGGAATTTTCTCTGTCCAGAATTGATATCCCCCAACTAATATAAAATTCAATAACTTTGATGCCTGATGCAATGAGTGAAAAGCCTCTCAGACTTCAGGGGGAACTAGATCAGACCCTTAGTTATGTGCAAGGAGTAAAACCTCGAAATAGATTTTATATTAGAGAGGGGTACTTTTATGGTTTTCTTTCCCCTGTTTATTTACTAAATCATAGCATCCATGTTCATGACCACATTTATCTCCACTGAGGAATGAGCATTTTCTATAAAGGAAATCAGGTAGTATGCTAAATAAGACATTGTAACATCAAACGTTTCAATAAATCCAGAAGAACTACGGACACATTAAGATTTAGGAAGATTCTAACCCAGCATTTTCTCTTTTTGCTGCCCATTTTGTATGTTTAAGTTTAGTACATAAAAATCTCTGGAAAATAATTACTTATCACTAAACATCTGAATAAAAACTTATTTTTCGCTTATGGGTGTTGTGTTGTGTTCACTCCATCTCAAGCTAAATCATGTTCATGCTAGTTATTGACATTCACTTAGTGTGCTTTAAGTCTCAGATTTCAAAACATTGCTTTCTTTAGTGCTCGGGGTCTGACTTTCAGAATTCCTGCGTACACCCAACTCCAGTTGAAGTCAGTGGTACTCAGCACCTCTGAAACCCTGTCCAGCTCAAGATATCCACCAGGAGGTGGATAGTTTATATAGGACATAAATAGTAGGTCACCCAAGTCTCCCCTGTTTGGGAATTAAAGAGCTTGCCTGGGGGTGAAAGTTCATGTAGTGTCTCTCCTGCACTGCAGCTCCTTATGCTAGACCTGTCTCGCTGCCTCTTCCCTACAGGGCTGTTGCAGTCTACAGGTGTTACTACATTGCTAGGGCTGTAGTAACCACACTACATGTGATCCCCCCCTCTCCCCCCAGAAGAAGAAAGGGGCAGATCTTGAGCCAAACTTTGTTGTATCCCACCCCCCAGATACAGGAGGCTGGAGAGGTAATATTGAGAGATGCTTCATGTCACAATTTCAGGGAACTGCACCTTTGCTCCCTGCCCCCCTCTCCATGGTCTGCTCCAGGGATACTCTCTTGGGGCTCAGGCCTTTATCCATCACCTTTCTCTGGGCAGGGACCTGCGTCCCTCAATGTCCTGAGCAGGGGTCAGCCTTGCTGCCCCCTTGCAGTTGCACTGTGATTATCTCTACACTAGCCTGACTAACGTCCAGCCCCTATGCTTTTCTTTCTTTCCAAGAGCTGTGACCAATGTAAGCCAGCGCTTATAAGTGACCAAACAGTTCTTCCAAAGCAGAGTACATTTATTTAAGGACAAAAACATCCAGAGAAAACAAAACAATAAAAAGATCGAAATGCATATTTAAATGTACCAGAAGTCACTCGTCAGGCTTTTGGGATCCTGGCAGGTTCAAGTCCTTCCAACCCTTCCTGATAGGGTTGCCAACTTTCTAATTGCAGAAAACCAAATACCTTTGCCCTGCCCCTTCCCCGAGGTGGGGCACCGCTCACTCTACCCCACCCTCGTTCACTCACTCATTTTCACCAGGCTATGAAAGTTGGGTACAGGAGGGTGTGAGGGCTCTGGCTGGGGGTGCAGGCTCCAGGGTGGGGCTGGGGATGAGGGATTTGGAGTGCAAGAGGGGGCGCCAGGCTGAAGCAGGAGCTTGAGGTGCAGGAGGGGGTGAGGGCTCTGGGGTGGGGCTAGAAATGAGGGGTTCAGGGTACAGGAGGGAGCTCCAGGCTGGGGAAGGAGGTTGGTGTGTGAGAGGGGGTGAAGGCTGTGGCTGGGGGTGCGGGCTTGGGTGGGGCTGGAGAGGAGGGGTGCGAGTTCCGGAAGGGAGTTTTGGTGCAGGAGGGTGCTCAGGGCTAGGGCAGGGGGTTGGTGTGCGGGAGTGGGTGAGGGGTATGGGCTCTGGGCACACTGACCTCTGGTGGCTCCCGGGACGTGGCATCATGTCCCTCTGGCTCCTAGGCAGAGGCACGGCCAACAGGCTCTTCACACTGCCCCTGCCCACAGGCACAGCCCCCACAGCTCCCATTGGCCGCAATTCCTGTCCCATGGGAGCCACGGAGTTAGCACTTGGAGAGGGGTCAGCATATGTAGCGCCTGTGGCTGCCCCTCTGTCTAGGAGCTGGACATGCCAGCTGCTTCCTGGGAGCCGCATGGAGCTGGGCAGGGAGACTGCCAGCCCCGCTGTGCCACCAACCAGACTTTTAATGGCCCAGTCAGTGGTGCTCACTGGAGCCGCCAGGGTCCCTTTTTGACCAGGTGTTCTGGTTGAAAACTGGACATCTGGCAACCTTACTTCCAAAGGGTTTGGTCTCTTCTTGGATAAAAGATCATGTCCATTTGTTGAAACAAAATGGAGGCCCTTCTGTCAGGTTAAACTCAGCCTTTTATACCAGAAGCCCTTTCATTGGTCTGTTTGGGTCCTTTGTACCAGTCTGAACCAGTATATGCAAACCACCCCTGGAGGAGGTACTTCCCTGCAACTGTATACAGTCCCAGCAACTGCAGTAATTCCCACCCTCCCCCCGTTTTTAGTTACTAGAAGAGCTGTGGAAATCTTCCTTCATGAAATAGGCTACAATCCCTATCCTGAAACGATACGCATAACCTTTGTAAAGTTAATACAATGGTTCCCAAAGCTACTGCATGTGGTTGCAGTATCTGTTATGCTACCCATGTGTGTTCAGGGGAACATCTCCCTTCTCCATCACTACTGTGTGGGGACATTCCTCATAATGGAAATGGGGCATTCACTTCCCCCTCTCGTGTATGGATCTCTTTGGCTTCATGGTCCCTTCTTTTCTCCTGGAATGAAGTTGAAAGCCAAGGAAATAGTCTTTGAACAGCACAAAACCTGTACAATTCCTAAGTGGCTGTGAGTCAGGCAAGCACGTATTTTTGGATATCAGAGGATGAGATGCGTATGACTCTCAGCTATTATGTGGGCATCATCAAGGAGTAAGTACCCCCATTGGATAAGTAGCAGTTGTAGGAGCTCTGGAGGGCCAGAGGGGCTGCTTTCTTAATGTCTTTTCTGGTGAAATTTGTACTATTTTCTGCAGTTCAGTTTCTTGCAAACTGTAACAAAATACAAAAATCATGTTGTGTTGCGATCTGCATCTTAAAACATGTATAATAATAATTATCCAAATTCAGGGTGAGATCAGCCCCTTTGATTTTTGCCCTGCAGGGAATGAAAAGAGCAGAAATCCTACTCAGACTGCCATGAAGGGAGCTGAGCCTAAGTAGCAGCGTCTCCTGCTCCCCCTCACCTTACTGATGTCCCTCTCTGTGAACTGACCTTGTTTTGTAGCCTGAACCTGAGAGAGGCTGAATATCTCTGCTCCCAGGGAGTTGTGGGTGCTCAGCAGGTTGCAGAATCTAGTCCTTGGTGCTCTGCTGGTGCAATGGGAACTTGAGTGGGTTGGAGAGGGATGTGCCAGGGAGAGCTGCTGTACTTAACATCCCAAACCTGATTCAAATGTTCCATTTCTTTTTTTTTTTTTTAATCATTATTCTTTAAGTATTTGTCCACGTGGCTCCCATGATGACTGATTAGCAGTTCTGTTGCTAATCTTTGACTAGCAGAGCAAAAAAAGGTTGAGGGGGATGGCAGAAACTCCTGCTATTAGTGCACCTTTTAGTTCTTTCATGTTTATTCCTCACGTGTCCACATTTGCACAGATACATCCAGAGCAGAAAACAAATTAGTTGGCTCAAACTACCCATATCTTCAGCTACGTTATACATTGAGCCTGCTAGCATATAAATCTGGTTCATTGTTGATGAAACAATGTGTAAGTATATGAGATCATCTGTTAGTGACCTTTCCGAGCAACTGGTGCTTCTGAGTAGATTATGTACTATAAAGCCTTCTGTAAAACATATTATATACGAGCTGGTTAATCAGAGAGTGTGATAAGCTGATTATTACACTTTCTGCTGCATATACATTTTAGTTATAAAAATGACATAATTAAAAGGGGCTGTGTTTAGAATATGACAAGAAGCCTTTATTTCTTTATATTCTTAATAATTTAGGGCCCAATCCTGCTCCCATGGAAGTCAGTGTAAAATTCCCATTGACTGCAATGTGCACATAATTGGATAGGGACGTTAGTGTATGCACTACTGTTAACACAGTAGTGCATACACTAACATGTTAGCTCTTAAAAATAGTTCACAGAATAGCAGATTGGCAAATCTAGCAGATTGGCAAATCTTTTTCAAATCATGCTAATTTTTTAAAATGTGACAGTGAGACAATGTAGGATGTCAACTGAAATATACTGCAGAGTTGGTAGGGGGCTCTGATGACAGAAACCAATCCAGGAATATGAAGCGGTTTAATCAAGGGGTTGGAAAATTGAAATCAGAACCACTTTTTATGTCTGTTTATTTTTAAAAGCATAGTCTAATTTATCATTAAAATGCCATTTTTGCTCACTGAAGTGTCTGCTGCTTTTTCTGCCCTTTAAAGGTCTAGAGACAATGGATGGGCATTCTGTAATGTCATATGTACTGCTACAAGCTAACTATACATTAATATCTATGGCAGGCTTTGGGCCTGGGTCTCCTCTGATTTACAGTGGTATAGCCAGGAAGAACTCTGCTCAAGTCAGAGGTGAAACCAGTCTAAAGCCTTTTCTACACTAGGGAAGTTTATAATAAAATTCACACTGCTGTTCCCAGTGGGAGGCCTAGTGTAGACAAGGCTCTAGCAGCTTCTGGTGGTCAATCCTCATTTTGCATGCTGAGATGGCTGTAGGGCCAGATTCTACCAGCAGTGCAAAGCAAAGCAGAAACACCGCATCAGAGGATCTAGCCCATTAAGTCTATTTTAAAAAGGCTTTATTCCACTTTCATGATTTAGTATGTTTATTGGTGGAAAGGTCTCCTTTGAAGATATATACACATGCCGTGCCCCTAAACCTTTTTTTGCTCCGATATTCAAAGACTTGAACATAAGAATGGCCATACTGGGTCATACCAAAGGTCCTTCTAGCCCAGTATCCTGTCTTCCAACAGTGACCAATGCCAGGTGCCCCAGAGAGAATGAACAAAACAGATAATCATCAAGTGATCCATCCCCTGTCACCCATTCTCAGCTTCTGGCAAACATCCCTATCCATCCTGGCTAATAGCCATTGATGGACCTATCCTCCATGCACTTATCTAGGGTTTTTTTTAGCCCTGTTATAGTCTTGTCTTTCACAACTTCCTCTGGCAAGGAATTACACAGATTGTTTGTGCATTGTGTAAAAAAAACTACTTCTTTTTGTTTGTTTTAAACCTGCTGCCAATTAATTTCATTTGGTGACCCCTAGTTCTTGTGTTATGAGAAGGAGTAAATAAAACTTCCTTCTTTACTTTCTCCACCCCACTCATGATTTTATAGACCTCAATCATATCCCTCCCCCCCCGAGTCGTCTCTTTTCCAAGATGAAAAGTCCCAGTTTTATATTTCAAGTCCTAGACTTGAAAGATTCTTCCTCTTCCATTCCCTAAAAAAAAAAAAAAAGGACCATAGACATGGCTTTCAAGAGGGTTCTGCAAGCTTGAGATGGTAGGGACACCATCCCATAATGCGAATGTATGAACGTGGCTCTTGAAGAATTAGAGTTACTGGTAAGTCACATTTTATTTCTTCTTGTTTTCAACCTGAGAGATCAGGGATATAAATTCTGGGCATCCCTGTTTCCACATACACAATTGAAAGCATGAGGTGTTGAATCTTTAGCCAAGACAATCTTTCTCAAAAATGTTCATTAGACACCGAAGTTAAATAGACATTAGCAAAAACAGATTTAAATAGTCTTGATGAAAATCCCTTCCCTTTCTCTATTGTTTGCTTCCAGTTTCTTGGCTTATCTGATGTTACTGGGCTTCTCTTCACTACAGAAGTTCAATTAGTTGATGTGATGCTGAACATGAGTTGTCCTGGTCTTCACTAACTGCAACGGCATGGTCAGGATCATGTTAGGTACCTCAATTCTTCACAAATTCTGTAGTGTAGACTAGACTATAATTTCACTAGTCAGAATCTTCCAGGCTAGACCAGACCTACATTTATCAGGTAAAGGACAAGAAGAGGGAAAATCTCTTTTAAAAAAGAACATCTTATAGCTTTTTTTATTGTATTTTTTTAATAATAAAGGAAAAATGGTTACATGACTTTTTTTTTTACTCTTTGCAGATAAGATAATACAACTAAGAGCAAAAATATGGGCAGACAAAACCAAACCACCTCATTCCCATGTGTGTAACTTATACAATTCATACTTCAACAGTGTGTAAAGTCAGTACAGTACTGTTTTTTGAGAATGTAAGATTTCCTTACATTAGTATTTTTATTGTGATATGTCCTTGTTGGGTACTATTTTATTTATCATTTTCATAGATACAACTTTCAATAATATCTGTTTTTATTGGATATGTGAAAACACATGCCAGACCAATGCCAAGTAGATTAACACTGGGAAATCTAATCAAAGGCTGCTAATACAATATGCCAGGGGCAGTCAATAGGTGGATAGCGGTCCAAATCCAGACTGCCAGATGCTTTCAAATGGACCCCCAAATCTTTTTATTTACTTATTATTATCATTATTATTGTTTTTTATTATTTTATCTGGAGTGTGGTCCTTGACAAATAATAATTGATCACGCCTGTCATAAACATACAGCTAAGGGTAGCATAAAATTCCTCCTTTACCTGTAAGGGGTTAAGAAGCTCAAATAACTGGTTGGCACCTGACCAAAAGGACCAATAGGGGAAGAAGATCCTTTCAAATCTGTGGGGGGAGGTTTTGTTTTGGGGTCTCTTTGTTGTTCTCTCTGGGACAGAGAGAGACCAGGGCAGGAAAAACACATCTCCAAAACCCTACCTGAAATAAGTATCAAGATTACAAATTGTAAGTAATAGTAAGAAAATGCGTTAGATTATCTTTTGTTTTAGCTTGTGAATTTTCCCTATGCGAAGAGGGAGGTTTATTCCTGTTTTTTTGTAACGTTAAAGTTTTGTCTAGAGGGGAATCATCTGTGTTTAAATCTTATTACCCTGTAAAATTACCTTCCATCCTGATTTTACAGAGGTGATTCTTTTACTTTTTTTTCTTTATAATAAAGTTCTGTTTTTAAGACTGATTGGTTTTTAGTGTCCTAAAAACCCAAGGGGCTGGTCTGTGCTTACCTTGGTTACCTATTTGGTTGGTATATTATTCTCAAGCCTCCCCAGGAAAAGGGGTAAAGGGGCTTGGCGGAAATATTTTGGGGAAACAGGAACTCCAAGTGGTCCTTTTCCTGAATCTTTGTCTAACTCACTTGGTGGTGGCAGCGATACCGTCCAAGGACAAGGAAGAATTTGTACCTTGGGGAAGTTTTTAACCTAAGCTTGTAGAAATAAGCTTAGGGGGTGTTTTATGCGGGTCCCCACATCTGTACCCTAGAGTTCAGAGTGGGGAGGGAAGCCTGACAACCCCCTACAATACGGTATGATGGATCACCTAGCAAAATTTGTTCTAGCTTCTAATAAATTTGTCTCATCACTCGCAAAGAAAAGAATAGCAAGGCATTGGGAATATAAGGATTCCTGCCACAAGCAGTTTGAACGCTCCATATGGAAAAGCTAGTTTAGGTCAGTACAGGAAATTACTGCCCCGTGTCCTGTTGCACAAAAAAAGTACATTTAAATTTTTTAAAACACCTGCATTGTTTATTATTGACCAAGTTAGTATATTTTGCAAATACATATTAGTGACTCAACATTTAATGTTTGGAACTTTGATAACTGCTAATGTGTTCAATGTTGGCAATTGTTCACTGTGCTGTATAGAAAATATGAAACTACGGTGCACTTGTAAAAAGGAATGAAACAACTTTTTAAAAAATAAACCAAACACGGCATATGAATTTAACTTTGGAACTATGTATTATTAATGAGCATTCAGTGCTGTAAATGTACACAGCACTTTTCAAACCATAGAATTGGACAGAGTTCCTGCCCCAAAGAAACAAAACAAGTTTGCACATGATGGACTGGGTGATATATACACCTTGGGGTTCCAGTACTACACTGCATTAACACTGACCTTCAAATTTAAAAAAGTGAACATGTGACCTTATTTTGCTTCTTTGTGAGGAAGGAAAGAAAGGTTTGTGTCACACACAAAAAAGGGGTGGGGGGCAAGGGCAGAGCATGGTTCTGCTTGACTTTGTCATATTACTAGTTAAGGCCATGTTTACCCTGAAAGACTTTCCTGATGACTTGAGAACTAATGAAGTGATGGCATCACAAGAGGCGAAAGAATGAAAGTTGAGCAACTGAGAGCAGATGGGCCTTGAGAGTTTCACACCAACAACTAATGAACATTTTAGAGTTAGGAGGTCTTTGTTGAGGATTCAATTTCCCGGTTTCATCAGCTAACGTATAATAGCTCACAATCAAGATTCGGAGATCCTTCCCCTCCAGCAAAACCAGATGTGACATTCCTGATATTTCTCAGGTGGATAGAAATGAAAAGCAAAAAAACAACCTTTATAAAAGGCACTTTCAGGTTTTCTTTATAGTATTCATTATAAAGCAGCAAAAAGTTCAAAGAATCTTTTGTAGGTGACCTTGAAAGGTGAAGTGAACATCTTTCATCTCTCAAGATCTTAGTTCAGGGTTCTGTTTTTCATCTAGGTTGTGTATTAATGCTTTGAGTGGGACACTGAAGTGATGACCTCTCTGCAGTCTGTTCCCAGCTCTACCACTGATTTGCTCAGTGGCCTTGAGCAAGTCATTTAATCTGTGTCTGTTTCTTTGCCTCAGTTTACCATGTGTAAAATGGATAGAATAATACTGTGATGGGGTGGACTAGGCCCAAAGGCCCCATGCTGGAGGCCTCAGGGTTCTGCCACAGCCATCCCAGGGAAGGAACAGTAGAGAGGTCCTCCAAGCAGGCTAGAGTGGCTGCAGGGGAAGAAGCCAATCAGGGCCCAGGAGGACCATATAAAAGGATCTGCAGAGCAAAGTAGTAGTAAGATGCTGCTTGGAGCAGGAGAAGAAAGGACTGCAGGTCTGGCTTCCTGGAAGAGCAGCAGGGCCACGGATGGTTTGCTAGCAGGGCCTGGGGGAACATTGAGGGAGCTCCTGGTTGTTTGCTGGGACTGAGCAGGGGCTGAGCCTGGGGAGGGTTGCAAGAAGATACTGTCTCCAGGGCGGAAGCCCTGGGTATACAGCCCCATAGTGGGGCAGGACTACTTAAAGACCAAAGCCCAGGGAGGACTAGAGAAAAACATTACCAAAGAAGTACTGAGAGAGGCCCCGGTGGACCATATTCCCTGGAAGGGGTTTGTGCTGGTTAACATGCAGACAGTGTGACTTGGCAGGAGCGCTGTGTCACTGACCAATCTGCCTGAGAACCACCAAAAGGGGTCACCAGAACTAAAGAACACAGACACGCCCAACGAGAAGGGGGCACTCATGAGAGGTGGGTGCCAACCCTGTTACAAATATCTGTCAAAGCTCACATGGGTGCTCTGTTGGCTAAGTGCTTTGGTTCCTTGTTAGAAAGGTGATGTATTCATTCAAAGTTCGATTGTTCCATAACAGCTGACAGAAACACAGCCATCTAACTTAGAGAGGAACTGCACTCCTGACTCTGCTTTAGGAGTTAGGAATGTCACTAACTCTTGCTAGTTAAAAATTTCCAGCTAGCTTGCTATAAATGCATTGATTTTTAATTTCCAAAGCTACTTAATTAGAACCAGCTGAAGTCTCATCCCCACATATGGTGTAAAAAAAGATAATAGGAATTTAGAAGTTGCCATATGGGATCAGACCCATGGTCCACCTAATGCAGTGTCCTGTCGCTGATAGTGGCCAGAACCAAATGTTACATAGGAAGGTGCGGGGAAAATAACCAGCCCATAATGGAAGATTCTTCCTAATCCAATCAATTGGTGGTCTGTTTAGGCCCTGAAGCATGAGGATTATATGCTAACATTAGGCCGACTCCTGTGATCCTGGTGCACTCCAAATGCCCTCTACAGTCAGTTAGCTTTAATGGAACTACTTGTGTGAACAAAGTCATGTATTAGTGCAATGTTTGCAGGTTCTGGGTCATACAGAGGAAAGAGAATTAACCAATGCTGTTTATTCAGACTACTGTATGCCTTTCCTTTTTTTAATGTAAAAATAAACTGTAGAAATTGAAGAATATATAAATATACTATAACAGTGTATCCTGTTATGAGTTTTCCTCCATGATCTGCATTAAACCATAGGTTCTTTGTTGAATGTCTGGACTTTCTACTCCAGATAAACATTTCTTCAAAGGGAGAAATTTTATATTAAAAAACCCCTTTCCCTATTGATCCCTGAAGAGGCTCATAAAATGTAGCTTTCCTAAATCAGCTTTCTCAGACCAGAGATCAGTACTTAAAATTGATCTCTCCTATTCTCTCTCTCTCTCCTCTCTGTAATAACCTATTAATGGAAGAGGGACACATCTTGGATGTTAATAGCATCTCTTTTTAAATGCTCAATGTTCATTCTGTGCTTCCAGAGCAATTATGATTAGACTTAATGATTTAAGGAAAAATTCAGCAAAATAAATTAATGAGGAAGGCAAAAAGCTTCTGATCTATCTCACACAAAGCTTTTAGTGTGATATAGCAACTCATATTTCATGTTTATTACACGGCAATCTGGTATACAGTCAAGTACAAAGAAAGAGCCCTTTTGCTCACAGAGCACACAAAAATGGATGTCATCGCCCAGAGCTTATTTAGGCAAGAGCTTGCTTGGAGAGGGACTAGATGCACATTTATCATTTTTCTTTCAGGCATTTGCAACAGTATCCAAAATGTGAAATTCTTCTTCAAATTCAGGCCTTATAACCAGTCTATGGATACATTCTATAAATCATAGAAATGTAGGACTGGAAAGGACCACAAGAGATCATCTAGTCCATCTGTCCAGGCTCAAGCAAAACCAAGCATATCTAGACAAACCCTGATAAAGGTTTGGCTAACCTGTTCTTTAAAACCTCCAATGATGGGGATTCCACAACCTCCCTGGTAACCTATCCTAATATTTAACTAGCCTCATAGTTAGAAAGTTTTTCCTAATCTCTCAATTAAATCTCCCTCACTGCAGAGTAGCCCGATTATTTTTTGTCCTATCTTCAGTGGACACGGAGAACAATGTGTCACCTGTTCTCTTATAACAGCCCTTAATATATTTGAAGACTGTTATCAGGTCCCTGCTCAGTCTTCTTTTCTCAAAACTAAATGTGCCCATTTTTTAAAACCTTTCTTGATAGGTCAGTTTTTCTAGCCCTTTTATCATTTTTGTTACTCTCCTCTGGACTCCAATTTATTCATATCTTTCTTAAAGTGTGGCACTAGAAGTGGACACACTACTCCAGTTGAGGCTTCGCCAGTGCCAAGTAGAGTGGGACAGTTATTTTCTGTGGCTTACATATGACACTGCTGATAATACACCCCAGGATGATATTTGCCATTTTTGCAACTGCGTCACATTGTTGACTCATATTCAGTTTGTGATCCACTATAACCCATGGATTGTTTTCAGCAGCACTAGCCGGTTATTCCCTATTTTGTATTTTGAGCATTTGATTTTTCCTTCCTAAGTGCAGTATTTTGCACTGGCCTTTATTGAAATTCATCTTGTCGATTTCAAACCAATTCTCCAATTTATCAAGGGCATTTTAAATTCTGATCCTGTTTTCCAAAATGCTAGCAACCTCTCCCAGCTTGGTATCATCCACAAATTTTTTAAGCATGCTCTCCACACTATTATCTAAGTCATTAATGAAAATGTTGAATAGTAATGAACCCTACAAGATTTTCCCTCCCAATTTAACAGTGAACCATTGATAACTACTCTTTGTGTATGGCCTTTCAACCAGTTACGCATCCACATTTTAGTAATTTCATCTAGATCATATTGCCCTACTCTGCTAATGAGAATGTCATATGAGACTGTGTCAAAAGGCCAGTAATACTGTCAAAGAAGGAAATTAGAGTTGGTCTGGCATGATATGGTCTTGACAAATCCATTTTGGCTATTACATATCACCTTATTATCCTTTAGGTGCTTACAAATTGATTGTGTAATAATTTGTTCCAGTATTGAAGTTAGCCTGATTGGTCTATAACTCTCCCTTTTAAAGCTAGGTACTAAATTTACCATATACTCTCTCCCTAATAAAAATAATTGGAAAAAGATAATTGTATTCCAGAAAAAAGTCTTAAAAGTGTTTCATATGAAAATGGTACAGGGTGAAATCAGACATGGCATAGCGGAGAAATTTAGGAGCAGATGTTTCTTTCATGTTGCTTTAAGATCGTTAGTGGTATAGCTGTTAAAGTATCTATAGAAATTGTGTCAATTGTCTTAATTTTCTGTAAACCTTGTTTCCCTGTTAACTAATCCGTATGAAGTGAAGATCCTGGTATCATCGATAGAATTATATCGAGAAATAACTGGATTGATACTCAGTAATGTATTGATCATACACGTGTGCAGGTGTATGTCTTGATCCAAAGCACAAGTCAACTTGAGTTTATCACCCTCAATAGGCTTTGGATCAGGCCCTTTATGCATATACATGGATGCAACTAAAATTTTCTATTCAGCTAAATATAGAGAATATCTCTGACAGTGGTGGAAGCTTTCAAAACTGGAAAAGAAAAAAAATCTTTTTTAAGTGTGACCACTGCATGTAGGTATATCTGATATAACTTGTTGATTGACTGTAACTATAGGCTATTTTCTTAGTAATCCATTGTATTAGTCAAGGATACCTAATACTGATTGCTCTACTTTTATGGAAATCCAAAGGCATTCTGGTTTGTTTATAGTCCATAATGCAAAATTTCTTAAGTTACCAGTAGCTACCCAACAGTGTTGTGTTAGGTTTGGTAAGTCGATCCCTCCCTGTTTGGTTGGTAATTATAATTATGTTTAATGGATTCCTAGATGTTTATACACCCAAAGAAATTATGTGCTTATTTGGTCAAATTTAGCAAAAGAATCCGGAATTTTAATAAACATAGGATGTGCACACAGTAGAGCAGTCCTAAAGCCCAACCCAAAACCCGGCTTCATTTTGAAATGTTTTCAATTAGGTTAACAAAAATTGATTTATACAGCCCATCAATTGTATCAGTTTTCTGAATTCCATAGCACGTTCATGACTGCCCAAATAAAAGGGGCAGAAGCTGGGTAATTTTGCAGTTGAAATAGGAGGAAATCTTATTATCAAAACCCCTCCTTTAAAACACAATTTATTTTGTAGCCAGAAATGGAACTAAAATGTCTATTTCTGCTCTCAGCACTGGTGCAGGGAGGAGGGGGTTGAGTCAAATGTAACAAAGTATCACCGGAAAGTAACATTACTTTTTGTTCAGCATTCTAAATCATTAAGCATCTGGTCCAGCTCCCGTTATAGTCTATGGAAAGATTCCCATTGACTCCAGTAGAAATCCAACTGTCACAATCCTCGGTTGTTAATTTTCACATTACTGCCAGCAGTTCACTGTTCAGAGCAAACAACAAAGGGGTGCCCCCACTGAATAATACCATTTTAGCACCATTGGATAAAGCATAACCTTGCTGTTTTACGTTTAGGTGTAACAGTCAGGGTCTGGACTCCCAAAGGGGAGAATAAAAGGATTAACCCCCCCCAAACCAACTGATCACATACTGTGTTGTACTATAAAAACATATTGAGTGAGGTCTTGTATGGAAGCTTGTAATGTACCGAACTTGCTGGTCACTATGAGATATACATACAGACAGGGTGATCTATTGCTCTGTTTGTTTATATAGAAAACTGTACTCCTCATCTGTGATGCAACTTCAGCTCCACTTCACAGCAGGGCAAGGCACCCAAACCAATTGTTTGCATGAAACTGGCTTCAAGCCATTGTCCAGCCCAGAAAAAGACACTGCTGTACCATTAGAGTTAATGGAAAGACACTAGTCACCTCAAATTGAAAAGAACATCCCGGCTCTCCACCAGCAAGTCAGGAGGGAATTTCCCCACTCTGATTAACCATGAGTTACTGTGGACAGAGAGAGAGAGAGAAAGCAGCCTTGGGACTGAGGGGTTTTGACCAGAACTTGGGAGACAGTCTCAAAGTGGGAGGCTGTCCGTGAGCGCTGGATCCGTCATATAGCTATGGGCTATGCTGGAAAACTGCTTTAAGGTAACTCTTATTAGAAAAGATATTGAATATGAAAGTGTAAAGCCTGAAGTTGTGACTTTGTTTATTTGCTGTGTAATTTGTATGTGTTTCCTTTCGCTTATTATTTCAGATTTCAATCCCTGCTGTTTCTATTCAATAGTCTTTTAGTTTATTTTTCCCAAGAAGGTCTCTGGTGTGATGTGTGTGCCAAAGCGAGCTGATAACTGGGTGTGTGTGTGTGTTGGTTTCACCTTTGGGACTGTATCTCTCTTATTTGTCACCCCAGTGTCAATGAATTAAGAACTCGGGGAGGACATATTTGGGGAGACTCGGGACTGGAAGAGTTTTTGGTGTCACCTTGCAAAAAGTAACTCCGTTGGTGAGAGCCAGGGTGAGGCCTTATGCTTGTGGGCAGGCTACTGCTGTCAGGGATCTGAATCAGAGCTGCAGAGCACCATGGCCCCTACAGGACAGGTGGTGACAGAACCCCTTACTGATCTGGGTTGTCCCCAAATGGCACATTAGGTCCAACCTGATTTATGCTTTTCTCACATGTCATCTGATTCTCAAGAATTAAGAAAGATCCATTGTGACAGAGGATCAGATTTTTAAAAGGGATTTAGGAGCCTACAGATGAAGGTAGGTGCTTGGTGGGATTTTCAAAAGTGCCTGAGCAGGTCTGGAACCTAACAGCCATTGATTGCTGGAGTTAGACGTCTAACTGGCTTTGTCACTTTTGAAACTCCCAGTAGGCTTCCTGATTTCATTTTTAGGTGCCAAAATACCTTTGGAAGTCTGGCCCAGCAAGTAGTGCAGATCAGATAGCCCCAGCCTACACAGGAGAGGTAGAAAACCAGTCTCTAGAGTTCACTACCATGCTATACTCCATTGGGAGATCACCTCAGTATGGAGGCCGGCTCTTTTTAGGTTTTGTTTCTCAGAAGAGGGCCATCAGCTATATTTGACAGCATGTTCTTTTTCTGGTGATGATGGAGACGTATCTCAGGCGAAAAAGCTTGGCCAACATTATGAAACCAGATTCCCCAAAGAGAGGCACCTAGGCCCTGATTTAGCAGCCCAGCAAAGCATTTAAGCATGTGCCTAAGTCCCATTAACTTCAATGGGACTAAACCACGTGCATAATATTGAGCATGGGTGTAAGTACTTTGCTGAAGAGGGATGCACTTTAAGTATAGGCTTAAATAATTTGCTGAACTGGGGCCCTGAATAAGTGGCCCTATGTTCAGAGATGCAGAGCACCCATATTTATCATTGACTTCAGTAAAATTTGTGGGTGTTCTGCACCTTTGAAAATCACGCCATTCCTATGTAGGGGTCTGAGCCAAAGCCCATTGAGGTTAACGGGAGTCTTTCTGTTGACTTCAATAGGCTTTTGATCAGACCCTATGGATGGGATTTTCAGAGGAGCTTAAGGGTGAGAGGTGCCCAAATTCCACTGAATTTCAGTGAGAGTTGACTACCAAACTCCCCTGGGCTCCTTCAAAATCCCAGTCGAAATATGGACTCACGGAAGTTGGTTTCAAAATAGTAGCATGGATGCCTAAAGATAGGCAGCCAAAGCTGAGGGTTTGGGATTCTGGTCCATGCACTTCTTCTGGAAAGAAATTTATCCCAGTTCTGGCTTCAGTTTTATTCCCAAAAGGTCCAGATAAAGAAAAATAAGTCAGAACGGAAACATTCTTTGACCAAAAATCAAGCAGGCCAATCTTTTCATCAGTATTTCTTCTTACCGAGCAATAGAGTAACACTTTTGTTTTCATCTGTGTCCTCTAAGGAAGAAGGAGAGCTGTCAGACACTTCTAATATATATCAGTTCTTCTTGAATGACCTGTTTCTTGATATAAGGGACATTGATTATCTGTCAAAGGATGTGGCCTGTTTCTTTTACATTCCCAGTATATCTAGATTGGTCTCACTTTGAATCTAAAGGGAAACTGGTTAAGAAAATCACATGCATTGTGAAGCAGCTGCCACATTCCATCCCAGGGTTGGCTTCCATCACCAGTGGTGCTGAGTGATTCCCATATTGCACATAGGGCTCCACTAGGACTTTTAAACTTCAATCTCTTGTTAACAAGGGTGTGGAAGCAAATTCACCAGCACCAATCCCAGGGGTAATTTACCTGTAAGCAGAATACCTGCTGGGGTGCTGGTGGATAGGATTGCACTCAGTGACAGCTCCCACAGTTATTTTTGAGGAGTAGCTTGTGCTGTCCCTAACAGTAGCCTAGCCCCAGCATCTCCCTCAGATTATCTTGCACTGTTGTTGTGCTCAGGAAGCACAAGGGCTAGGACTGTGGCTGCCTCTTGCATAGGAGAGCTCCATGTACCCTGCCTTTGCCCATGCACACAGTGTAGGGCAAGCAACAATTTGGCCTGTAATTATAAAGCAGTTTAGAATTATAGGCTGAAAGCGCTATACCTGTGTCAGATGACAGTGCTGTTACTTCACTTGGCAAATCAATGAACAGAAGGACCCAACTACAAAGCCATTTGCTTCAGAGAATGCTGAAAGGATGGGCTGGAGAAAGAGGCCAAAGGGGACATGCATATGATTTTCCTGCTCTCACAGCGCACACTGCCAGTGGCGTGTGCAGCTTTGTACCAGATTAATTGTTGAGGCTATCTTGCCTTCCTTTAGGCAGTCATAGTGTTTTAAATGGTCAACAATTCTGCTTCAGTGGTGAAGACCAAGTACTGGATCTCCAGCAAGGATATGCTCTGGGCCTCCACGAGTGTACAGAGTAAGTAGGCGAGACCAGTGGATAACCAAACCTTTTTACAGGAAGGAGGAGGTGTGTCCCATAGAACATATAGGACAAGTTTTCCATCCGTGCCTAAAGATAATGCATCATCTTTTTGTGTGTTTGTACAGCACCTAGCAAAACAGGGTCCTGGTCCATGACTGAGGTTCCTAGACACCAGCACAATACAAATAATAAGACCTGAAGTTGACAATGAAGACTGAAAACCCTTCAGGAAGTATCAGTTGAGGACAGGCTTAAAAACAAAGCATACGGTGGGAATTTCAAAAAAGTCAGTGGGACTTATGCTCCCATGTCACTTAGGTGCTTTTGAAAATCCTGCCATAGCTTTTCTGCACTTGAACCTAGACTGCATGATTGCACCCCATTCATTTTACATAATGGTGGCAATAGGAATAGACTAATTTAGGATTACAAGAAACAGATTCGAAGTGGAAGCTAAAAACTTCCCCTCTGGATAGCAAGCAGACAGAGCCATTCCAGACATCATCTTAAGAAATGCCTCAATAATCATCTGGGTGTTCTTTTCAAAAGTTCTGGATCCTTTGAATGGTTGGAATGAGGTCACTGAATAGAATTTTAAACAGAAAAAAAGTGTTTTGTTCATGCATTAGATATTGCCAAAAGGGTATACAGTGGCACTGAGGGAATAGAATAATGTGGTCAAAACTACAGCCACACACCCAATTACTGCTCATGTGGTAAGCACATGCTGATTGTCTGATCATCCATCTCAGGCAGAACAATTCACTTAAGATGCTAGGTTTCGATGCACATAAAGAAGATGTTGGCAGATTTACAGCAGGCCTTGTCCAATGCAAGAATAACTTCGTTCTATTTATTTCTGGGTAGGGTTTGTAGAGGTGCCAGAAACCTATTGGTAGAGTGAGCAAAAAAATGTACAAGCTGTTGACATCGTGCTATTCTTTTGTGGGGATTGTAGTTTTGAAATTGTATTACGGCCTCCAGATGGATGCATTTATATAAGGAAAGACTCATCATTTAAATTTGCAAGGGCCAAAGGACTGTGTGTGGAGGGTTAGGAGTCATAAGACCAAGAAAACTTCTTCTCGGTCTGGTAGCAGAAGGTCAATTTGAGGTTTAACACCTGTGAGATAATTCCCTTTTCTTTGTGCAAGTGACAGAAATAAAATAAAAAGCCAATGGCTCCAAAAAAGGGGTCACTGTCAGAAACTGAGAGGTGGTCATGCCTAGTGGTCAAAGCAGCAACAGTCAAGCTCAGTGGTTGGGCTGAGACTGGAGCCAGGGGTCAGAGCACAAATCAAGAATGGGTTGGAGCAAGGCTGGAGCAGGAGCAGGCACCGGCTGGGATTGGAATGGAACAGAAGGCAGGCACAGCCTGGCTCTGGGACAGGAGCAGTCCGTCAGAACCATCAAGCAGTGGGGAATACTCCCAGCAAGGCATTGAACAGAATGATGTGGCTGCTCTGATTGGGAGCCTATATCCCTGGCCTTGGGGTCACCTGGTTAGACCTGTGCCTGTGGATTGGCTAAGTCCTGGCTGATTGATGTGGAGCCCTCGGGTGATCAAGCTCAGGAATGACTCATTAGCTCAGCAGCACTTGTCAGGTTCAGGCTCAGAGATGACTCATTACATTACCACCCCAACCCTCTAAAGATGCCTGCCACTGGTCCTTGGACCAGGCTTACCAGGGTGTGACTGATGCAATTCTCGAAGCAGGTTGGGTCCATTTATATTTTCAGCTGGCTCCCATGAATGATCAACTGGACCATCACCCTCCCAACCAACAAGGTACATGAGCTTTCCTCAGAGAATTTTGGAGTCCAAGATCTGCTTCATCAAGTAATCCTCATGCCCTGGACCATGACAGGTAGAGGTGGCTGTTGTACTCATCCCAGGAAGGTGTGGTCCATGGGATTTTTCCGTTAAGAGACATGAAATTCTGAGTGCATTTTCATCTACATAGGTAACTGGAGTTTGAAGGCCACAGGGTTGATCTGCTGGATGACCTGAAATGGGCCAAGATATCAGTAATTTAACTTTCTTGAAGGCTGGGTACAGTCATGGTGCTGTGCTGAGAACCATACTTTCATCTCCAATTGTGATTTGAGGGACTGCCCACTGACGTAGGTCACCGTAATGCTTGTCATCTTTTGGCTGACTCTAGGTGGGATTTCAGTTCTTCTTGGATGCAGTGAAGGTGTTTGACTAGGTCAGAGGCTGCAGGTACATAGAAGGTTTATGGCATGGACAGGTGAAACCAAGGGTGGAAACCATAGCTGGCATAAAAAGGACTCTGGTGGGTTGATTGGTGATTGGAATTAGTGTACATGAATTCAGTGAAGTGAAGGAGGGAAATCCAGTCATTCTGATGATAATTAATAAATCCACAGAGGTATTGCTTTAGAATTTGGTTCACTTGTTCAGTCTGTCCATCAATCTGGGACTGAAATGCTGAGGAAGTACATAGTTGAACATCCAGGAACTTGAATAACTCCTGCCAGAAGTGCAAAACAAACTGGGATCCTCAGTCAGATATGATATTAGATGGAGTTTAAAAGCAGAGTGAAAAACAACTGGGCTGTTACCTCCATGGAGGTATTTTAAGGCATGGCATGAAATGAGACATTTTTGTAAGTAGGTCGACAACAACTAGCACCTGAGTATTGGAAAGGTCAATAATAAAGTCCATGGAAATGGACGACCAGTGCTGAGACTGAGTTGGCAGTGGACTCAGAGCACCAATGGATTTGGTGAGTGGGGTCTTTGTTGACCACAGACATCTCAGGAGTCAATGTAGGACTCAGTAGATGAATGTAGTTTCAGCCACTGGACATATTGAGAAACCAGCTTCAATGTTTTCCTGTGGCTGAAATGGCTGGCCATGGCGAGTCATGGCATACCCAGAGTATTGCTAATCATGGTTCACCATACCATATCGCCATGATATTAGCAATATCATGCTAATCATGGTTCACCATCACCATTAGCATGATATTGCTAATCATGATCCTCACCATCATTGAGGTGATGGATACGGCCCTTAAACATAAGAATCCCATTCTTGACAGAGAATTTTGAGTTATGAGCTAAGTCCATTCTGGTTACATAAGATTTACTGCAAATGGATTGCAGGGTAGGAATGTGGGGTGGGAGGGGCTTTACAAGAGAAAGCAAGTCACTGTTCACGATCACATTGATGAAATGACTGGGTTTCAGGACTGAGATGTACTGTTCTTGTCCAGGTACTCCGCCTCATAGGACAGTGCATCAGGTTTACTATTCCAGATACCCAGGCAATAGGTCAGGGTGAAAAAGAATCAGGAAGAAAAAAGAGACCAACGGATCTGATGCTGGCTGAGAGCCCTTGCAGTTCACAGGTACTCCAGGTTCAGGGCTGGATTTAGGGGCAGGCAACCCAAACAACCACCTGGAGTGCCAGGCGTGGGGGGTGCCAGGCTCAGGGTGCTGTTTTTGTTGTTAGCAAAAAAGGAAAATAGAATGTTTGAAGTAAAATTTTTCAGGCATTCCATGTGTGGATTCATTTTTCACTAACCACCTGGAATGTTCTGGAAATCTGTAGAATCTTGTGGAACCTTCCAGACTTTATGAGAACTACATTTTCTTTGAACCTCATAGAATGTTGTCAGCCATGCCCTTGCAGGTATATAATGGGTAGGATGTCACCAGTCAGTCAGTGAGATATCAGAACAAAGTGAAAGCCCAGCTGCGATATTGTGAACTTTGTTTTATGGTGGAATTGTGAAAATGTGCTTGTGTTTTAAGACTTGAAGAGTGTAAGTAGCGACTAATAAAGGACATATTTAATGAGATGCCAGAGATATCTATCAAACCCCTCCCTATGCAACAATATAAAAGAAATAGTTACTTCTTTTGCCCTTTTTAACATGTAATGTTTGATGACTTTCTAAGACTGCAGAACGTAGACTTTTGCTCTCCAAAATTCTGTCTGTATTCCCCCCTAGAAAATAAAAGCTGCTCCCAAAGAAGTCTTCAGGAGCTCGGTATAGCAAGCAAAAAGCTCAATTGCAATCTAGTTTGCAGCAAGTGGCAAATTTGATGGGAAAATATCTGAAACAGAACAGCATAGAGCAGGCTTTAAGTAGTAGCCATCATCCCAGTGCTAGGATGACCAGACATCTCATTTTTAAAGGGACAGCCCCATATTTAAGCCCTTCTGAAAGCGTCCCAACTTTTTCTTTAAAACATGCAAATTGTCCCATATTTTCTGTCCCCCTCCCCATCAGCACTGGTGGTTACTGCTGCTGGCCGGATCCCTGCTCATCAGCCACCCATCCACCTGCTGCTCCTCCATAACCCCCCTGGCGGGGCGCGTCCCATTCCCAGTGCTGTGCAGAGAACCAGCCCCTGGTTGGAGCGCTCAGCTCACCAGCAGCCTGACCGGCAAGCTCCTCCCTTCCCCCACTGCCCAAGACCCTTCAGCCTGGGGTGCTGGCCAGGAGGAGCCGAGCCATGCATGTGCCAAAGCCCCGCACAGCGCTGGCATGGAGAAGCCTCTCCATGCCTCAGCTAAGCTCTGGAGTGATGATGGTGGGGAAAGTGATTTCCAGCCTGTTTGCGCCCCAACCCTGCAGGCTCCACAGCAGTCCCCCGGGCAGGGTTTTAGCACCCTCTTCACCCCCTCTGCCCTGGATCCTGCCCCCAGGGAAGGTGCGGCACCTCTGTCCCCTAGGCACCCTCCTGTGCTGAGCCACCTCTCTGGCCGGTGCTGAAGCCCTGCAATCAGGTTCCCTGGGCCCTGGTGCACAATGCATCCTTAGTGCTTAACCTCTTTCTGCCCATGCTGTAGCCAGGGGGGACAGTTGGTGGCCAGCAGCAGCCTGGAGGTATTACCTCCTTTCGACACTGTGCAGGCAGGAAGGGACAAGCTGCTTCCAGCCGCAAGGGGTGGTGGGGGGGAGAAGGGAGAGATGAGCTCTGCAAAGACATGGGCCAGGTCATCCCTTCCCCACTCCTCCTCCCCTGCAGTTGGAAGCAGCTCCCATCCCTTCCCTCCCGCACAGTGCCTAAAGGCTGCTGCTGGCCACATTCTGGTGTGAACCCTGGCAGAAATCTGGGGAGGGAGGGCATGTGACCCTGCATGCCCCGCCACATGTTGCCTTGGGAAGATGCTGCACCAGGTACCAGGAGATGTGGGTCTGTCCTGGGGGCCCAGCCAGGCATGGAGGGAAGAGAGTGCTGGGCAGGGAGGGTCGGGTTGGCCAGTCACCCATTCTGTGTGAGAGAGGTGTATGGGAGTGTGTGTCATCTCTTCCCGTGTGAACCCTAAAGCCATAAAGATAAGAAGGAAAATAAAAAAAGAATCCAGATACACAGTATTTCTTTGTAACAGGGGCTCAGTCAACTTGATGTTAATTTGAACATTTTTACTGCGTAGTTCTGATTGATTGCCATTGAACTCACTTGAATATGAGTAATTTTACCAGGTGTCCTGTGTTCAGCAATGGGAAATATGGTCACCCTACCCAGTGCAGAAGAAATTGAGAAGCAAAGTGTAAAGGATGGAAGTCCTATTACTAAGGAATTAGCAGATTTACCTGAAAGTAAGAAATGGAAATGTGAGGAAAATTATGGAGAATTGTGAAGTTTTCCTGGCAATGTAAAGGAGAGTGATGATAAAGAAGAATGTGGCTCACATGAAAAGCAGAGTAATGAAAAAGAAAAATCTGGTTTACATGAAAAGGAAAGAAATGATAAAGAAGAATCAGCCTTGCATGTTGACAGAAACAACAGAGAGAAAAATTGCACACCACAAATCGATACAGCAGATCCTTCTTTATGGCCGGCAATCCTAACCTCTGACAATATTGATCGTACAATTTTGAATGGGCCGGGCAAAATCAAGGATATGACATTTCCAGTAAATGAGCAGAAAAGACACTTGTTGTTGACACTACTCGAGTGTCCATTGAAGAAAGGTTTGGGAAATGAAGCATCATGAAAAGACCTGGGATTTTTTGTATGACCTTAGTAAGCTGCCGGTGGACAGGAAAACACTCTTGAACAATATACGACCCTTCACCAGATGCTGACACATGGGGAATGTTTGCACATCAGTGATAAAGACCTCTATGTCAAATTGGACAACATCTGTCACATTTTGCAACATGGGAAGCACTGTCCACTCGAAGTTCTCCAATTAATTCAAATGCAATAAAAATAAGGTATTCAAAAGTTTAACAAATGGAGGGGGGAGGGCACCAAAGATGCTCCTTGCCTAGGGAGCCATTTGGTCTAGGGCTAGCTCTGTCCAGGTTCTTGTGGTCTGTATATACTTGGACAGGGAAACATGCATCTTTCAGGAGGTGACACTGTGTTCCTCAAAGGTAGCCTTGATGGCCAGTAGTTCTTTGTTACAGATTTGATAGTTTTGTTCTATGGGTGTCAGTTTACGGAAATAAAATGCACAGGGGTGAAGCACATTCTGGGGCTCATGCTGCTGTGACTGCACTGCTCCAGCTGCATAATTGAAGGCACCTGCTTTGACAGTGAGAGGTTTTATGGGTCTGGGTGTACCAAGGTGGGTACCAGTGTAAATGCTTCCTTTAATAGCTCAAAGGCAGATTGGACTTCCTGCTTCCAAGGAAATGTGGTGTTCTACCAGAGCAGGAGGGTAATTGGGGTAACCATCTTCAAAAAAAGTCCTTGATGAATCTTAGGTAAAAATTAGCAAGGTCCAGGAAGTCCTGGACATTTGTGGATGTTCCATGGGGATACCCAGTCCACAATCGCAATCCATTAGAGGAAATGACATAGCCTAAGAAGTCGTCACAAGGGGCAATCAAACTTACACTTCTCAGGTTTTCAGTACAGGCCGTTCACTTGGAGGGCCTTGAATACCAGACAGATGTGTTGGGCAGGAATAGTTTGACTTTCTGAGAAAGTCTAGGTAAATCATCATGAACATTCCTCAAACTATCATTGGCAAAGTGCCTGAATGTGGCTGGCACATTGGAGAGACTGAAAGGCATAAGCAGAAATTCCAAATGGCCATAATATATGTAAAACATTGTTTTCCATTGGTCGCCATCCCGAATAAAAACTAGGTTGTAAATGCCACTCTTGGTAAATACCTTGGCAGAACTGATCTTTTCCAACAGCTCATTGATCAAAGGCAAAAGATACTTGTTTTAGATGGTGATTTTGTTGAAGGCACGATAGTCTGCGCAAAGGCACAAGGAGACATCCTTTTTCACAAACAGAATTGGGGCATTTGTGTGGGTAGATGGATGAAGTTCTTTGCAAGATTTTTGTCAAGGTATTCTCACAGGGCCCTGAGTTCTGGTTCTGATAAGGAGTAAATCCGTCTGAATGGAATTTTATCCCCTGGCAGGAGATCGACGGGGTGACTGTAAGGTCTATGGAGGGGTAAAATATCAGCATTCCTTTTATCAAATACATCAGCAAACTCTTGATATTTTACAAGCATTAAGGAGCTGTTGGCTTCTTGAATCTGCTGGACACACATGGCAGTGGACTTCTAGGTGCTGGTTCTTGTTTCCGTGGCCCCTGATTTGGCCAGACATGATTGTCAGCAGTAGCTTGACTTGAATCGTACCTCAAGCATCTTCCATGAGATGTTTGGATCATGCATTGAGAGCCAGGGAATACTAAGCATGATTGGAAAGTGTGATCACTTAAATAAATTAAACTGCAGAGTCTCTAGATGATCTTGGATTTCAATCTGGAGGGGCACGGATTCATGGGTGACCAGACCAGAGGAAAGCATACTACCATTGATTGTTTCCACTAGATCTGGAGTGGGCTTCCTTTTCACCAGCAGTTGATTAGCCTTAGCAAATCCAGCATCCCAGAATCTACTAGTCAAGATGGGTGCAATTCACCACAGATGGGACCCAGAGATGGAGCAAGACCTGCAGGTGTGGAGGACAACAGTTCACTGCTGCCAAGATACATTTGGACAGAAGAGGGGGCCTCACTGGAGGATTCAACTCCGAGGTTACATCCAGCTGCAAACTCTCTAATGGGGATGTATACGATCATTTCCCTAGGTCACCGAAGGTCTGAATTTAAGGTGGCTCTCAGTGGCAGCAAAGTGGCACTGATACCCACAGAGTAGGCCGATAGCATTCCACACTGTATTGGCGACCAGACACTGAAAATGTGCAGCGTAGGTCAAGATGGAGCAACACTTTGCTGGGAAAACTGCAGGGCAACTTCAGCAGTACACATGCAATTCCCATCATCAAATATTACAGAGAAGGCCTGGATGAATTATCAAAGTTATTGAGAATAGGGCTTGCTGTTCCAAGAGCTGCGAGGCCTAGTCCAGGGCTTCTCCGGTCAATAAACTGATAATAAACCTCACCTTGGTCTGATCATTGGGATATATTGCAGGATTCATCAGGAACAAAAGGCAGTGCTGATTAAGAACTTCTGGGGATTCCCATCAAACCTTTCCAGCAATGGAACCTTTGGGCTGGGTTCTAAAGGTACCATGGCTGGCTCTACTGAGGTTACTGGGACTAGCAGGATCTCTGGGCGAAGGGAGGGATTCTCCAGATGCAACTGGGCAATTTGACCCCAAAGGCTGTGGACCAACTCTGTCATCTCAGTGATAGACATTCCAGGGGTCTCCATCTCAACTGCTGGGGCATGGCACAAAATCAGGTAGTCTGCTCAAACTGTCAGAAACTGAGAAGTGGGTGATCAGGCCTGGTGGTTGAAACAGCGGTGGTCAGACCGGGGACCAGAGCCAGGGGTCAGAGCAGGAATCAAGAATGGGGTTGGAACAAGGCTGGAGCAGGAGCAGGAGCTAGAGCAGTCTGTCAGAACCACCAAGTGGCAGGTGATATTCCCAGTAAGGTAGTGACGTTGAGCAGACTGGACTGGCTGCTCCCATTGGAAGCCCATATCCCTGGCCTTGGGGGTCACCTGGTTAGGTCTGTGCTTGTGGATTGGCTGAACCCTGATTAATTGATGCAGATCCCTCAGGTCATCAGGGATATCTCATCAGGCTCAGGCTGAGGGATAACTCATCAACTCCACAGCACTTATCCGGCTCAAGTTCAGGCTCAGAGCGGACTCATTATAGTTGCATGGCCTTAGCAGACACTTCCACGAGTGTGTGGGAGGTTGTTTCTGCCAGTTGATGGCCCATCATTTTGTGTATGAGGGCTCATGATTCACTTGACAATAGTGAGGAGATCAGGTGTCCTTGGTGTAGATGAAGCATCATAACAGACTTAAAAATTGGGCTGGAGGGAGAGGACAAAACTAAAATAATCTCTCAGGATATGTCTACACTGCAGTTAAAACCCTGTGGCTGGCCCATTACAGCTGCCTCAGGCTTCTCAGGCTTGAGCTAAGGGGCTGTTTAACTGCAGTATAGATGTTTTGGCTCGGGCTGGAGCCCAGGCTCTAGGATCCTGTGAGGTAGGAGGGTCCCAGAGCTTGGCTGCAGCCCAAGCCCAAACAGTTACACAGGCCAGCCACAGGTGTCTAGTTGCAGTGTCGACTTACCATAAGCCAGCTATGCAATGAATTGTTCTGTATAATGCATTATGTACTGCTTGTACTCTTAACACAGTACTTTATTCTCTGGTGGGAAGAACTGTCTTTTTCTTTTGGATATAAGATGTATTCATGACAGATACTTCTGAAACTGCAGGGGATCATCATTAGGTCCCCACCTTGCTGTGGACAGCTGGAAGGAGAAGATAGTGGATCAAATTAATCTCTGGTGCAACCTCATTGAAAGTGAGGTGATAATGTGAGATACGAATGGAGAGGCATAAAATAAGAAAAGGCTCTTACTGACATGACACGGTGACATGGGCAGTGATTGCAAGTCGAATGTTATTTGAAAGTACCATCAAAGGTAGATTAAAATCAGAAATGCTATGAGAGGAAATGGATAACCAACCCAACACAGAACACTACTTACATGTGCACAGCAGAGGCCTCTAAGGAAAGTGTTTGTTGTGGAAGAAATAAAAGGTCATGTCAAATTGATTTAATACCTAGAAACATTATAGGTATTTTGCTTAGTCCCTAATCTACCAAACAGAAAACAAGAGTTGTGTGCCATCTGTTTAATGCCCAAAAATGTTTCTCCAGATCAGAACATTTAAACAAATATATTCTGATGAAAAGTTTTAAAAAGAAACCTATCATTTCAAGACAATATGGGCTTTTCTTTAATCATAATATATGCTTGGAATGTCCTGCAGTTTAGATCAAATATTAATCCCTTGATGAAATTTAAATACTGTTTTTTCATTAATTTGCATTATGTGGCATAAGCCTGAGTTACTGAGTACACCAGTGTGATAATACATGGTTGGCACCAGATAGAAAATTAAAGTGGTAATATATATAACAGATCATTGCTGTCTTAATAAAGGCCCACACAACAGTGTGCAAATACTGTAAGTGCTAAAACTGAAGTAACAAACACAAAGTTCTCAATTTTTAAGCTTACAAATGTGAAACAGATCATGCTATATTATATAAGAAAAAGTCTGATTTCAAAATGGATAATACACAGTCTGCACAGAAGGAGACAACTAACAAGTGACTAAAATCTATGAATAATAAAACAAGTGTTAATACTAAATCTAAACAAATACTAACTGCTTCATCACAAGCTATAAATAAATCATATTGCTTTTCAGCAGCAGCCCTGGAACACCATAATAGTCAGCCCAGCTCTATAGAATCAGAGGGTTAGAAGGGACTGCAAGGATAATCTCTGTTGTGTCTAAACCAGTGGTTCTCAAACTTTTGTACTGGTGACCCTTTTCATATAGCAAGCCTCTGAGTGTGCCCCCCTTTATAAATTAAAAACACTTTTTTGTATATTTAACACCATTATAAATGCTGGAGGCAAAGTGGGGTTTGGAGTGGAGGCTGGCACCTTGCGACCCCCATGTAATAAACTTGTGACCCCCTGAGGGGTCGTGACTCCCAGTTTGAGAACCCCTGGTCTAAACCATCCAAGACAGGTGGCTATCCAGTCTCCTCTTGAAAACCTCCAGTGAAGGAGCTTCCACGACCTCCCTAGGCAGTCTGTTCCATTGTCCTACTGTTCTTACAGTTAGGAAGTTTTTCCTGGGATTTAGTAGAAATCAGAATTCCATAACAAAGTTTAATCCCTCAGACAAAGTAAATTACTTGGTTGGAAATAAAACCATAATCCTCATTTAACCACTTTAAACCTTTTAGCATACAGGTAGCACTAGCAACATGTTTCAGTGTTTTCTCTGACGCCGGAAACGTGCCCTTTACAAAGCAGAGTTAGCCCACATCAGGTAGAACACTATTAATTGGCTAGCACCTGCATCACAAGCAGATTTTGGACCCTGACCGTTTTGAAGCCTAGAACACAAAGGAGTGCTGCCTGTGACACCTCACATCCTTGAATTCAGGCCCTGCTGTTTCACAAGACACAAGACTGTCTCAAATTTACAAACCAGTCATCTAAAAAATCCACCAGGATAGTAGCTGGCCAAACAGCTTGTCTTCTCTCTGTCCTCGCTAACAGTCAGTCCTGCAAAGTGCTGAGTTTCTCCTGCAAAATGTGCAGTATCTTTCTTCGCTATTGCAGTTAATAGAAGATGAGGGTGCTCAGCAGCTCACAGGACTGGGCCCTACAATAGCTGCCTTTATAAAATGGCAGGCAGCCTATGTCTCATTCCTCCTTACATGTACTTACTGTATCATTTAAATCAGACCCAATGGTGCTAGGGGGCACTGTGCTATTGGGTGGTGTATTTTGTATGCCAGACTAAACTAAGGTCCTAGGCCCTTTCCCCGCTCCACTCCACATTGCATTAGTCATTACCCATTTTGCAAAAGCAGGGCTGTAAGCCTTGGTAAAGGACTCATTTCTGACATTGAATAAAACAATGATAACACACTCAATCATTTTACTTGTTTTCGTCTGTGTTATTCTTTGCGTCCTGGGCAAGTTTCAAGTTTGGATAATTACATTCAGTCTGCCAGCATGTCTACCTGTAGTTTAACTTTGGGATACGGTATTTGCTACTTCGTGTCCTAAACACTGACCAAGCTTCACCCCCAGTTGCTGTATTTACGTGGTGAATGAAGTAATTCCCTTCTATAAATATAGTTTGTAAAGTGTGCAGGGATCCTCCTGAATTAACAATAAAGTCATTTTCATGATGAATCATAGCAATGAGTGCCTACTAAATTGCAATACTTTATTTATTTAGCATCTTTGATCCATAGCACTTATATTAAAAAAAAAAAGCAATAATGAAAATTTCTTACAACCAATACAATAAAAATAGTGACTCGTTGGGAAACTTCATTTTCTTTCATAAAATGCAATTTGGAAACATTCCATTCAGTTTCTGAAGAAATGACTGAACAATGTCCCTATGAATAATAAATCTATAAAACAAGATAATCTAATCTTATTTAAATAATCCAAAGTTTGCAATGCTAAACTAACAGCTGGGGGAATTAGTGACCCTTTGACAATTCTACATGTCTGCTGAAATAACTGGCCTTAAAATAATATACTATTTAGGATTTTTTAAAAACTCTGTGAATTCTTTGCTTGTGAAGCTGAGAAAATAAGACCCTTGGCTAGAGAGAGATTCTGCATAGACCACAAACTGGTAAACCTAATGAAGGCCAAATTATCCTTTGCATCAATGGACTTTTTTGCCAGCTCTACAGGATTCAGCCCACTCTGTATATAAGTGCTATGCAAGATCTCCCACATACTTCTTTCAAGGTATATCAATCCTGACCTGAAATGCGCATAATCTAGTGCTATGATCCTTTTGGCTACCCTTCCAGGTTTGATGATAGTATCCAAATGTTCCAATTCAGGACTAGGTTGAGACCACCAAATTTAGCTACACCTGTGACCCAATACAGAAATTGAACTCAGTCCTCCAGAGGTGAAAGCATTGGCCTACCTGTTTGAATGTGAATGCCTAAATTTAGGCACCTAAATCCAACATTCAGAAACTTAAATATAAACTGCCAAATTTTCAGAGGTGCTGAGCACTCATATCTCCTACTGAAGTTACAGAGAAATATATGGAAATCAATAAGGATTTTTTAAAAACAAAAACATTTAGAAGGGTTATAAACCCTCATGCTTCAGGGCATAAGCCAACCACTAACTGAAGGGGGCTGGGAAGAAATTTTCCAGATGAGCAGGTTATTCCACATCCACCTATTTCAGAGTTCTTATACCTTCTTCTGAAGCATGTGGTGCTGGCTGCTATCAGAAACAGCACACTGAATTAGCTGGACCTCTGGTCTGCTTTGGTTTGACAACTCCTATATCCTTTTGACCCAAGGTGAGCTGTGGATGCTCAGCATCTGTGCTAATCAGGCCATTTTTATTCAGGTGCCTGAATATTATTTAGATGTGTAATTTTAGGCTTCCAAATGTGACAATTTTGGCCTTAGTGCTTTAAGACACTTGTTAATCTCCCTTATTCGAATCTATTCTCTGAACCCACCTTATCTTCATAAATTGCTATACTACAAATTGACTTGAAAACAATAGATAACTGGTTTGCAATGTAGCAGGGTTTGAACAGAAAAGAGCCATTTTGTCAGCTGAGTACTGGTAGTTTGCTTGACAGCACAGTTCTCTAGTAAACAGGAAATATGATAGTATGGTAGAGAAGGCATTGTCTGAGCTGAGAGTATTGATCCTTAAACCATTACAGTGGGCAGGGAGAGACAACTTTGAGCACTCATAAGATTAGTTTATGCAGAGTCATGACTTGGACAATTAAATATCAAGATCCGCTGTCTTACTTAAGACAGACTTTACAAATACTAAGTCAGATTCTCAGCTGCTTTAAATCATCAAAGTCATTGGACAATCTGAGGATCTGATCCAATAAGTGCCCTTTCTTGGTCTTAGCCTTAATGCTTCTTCCTGAACTGAGAAACAGGAATCCTTTTCTGAACCATTTTAAAGTAGAAATACTAGCTATATTTATTCCCTTAGAGTTTCATCTGCAAAAATCTTAATGAGATTATTTACCATGGACACCTGTTTTAATTCTCATGCCAAGCATCAAAACAGTCCTCCCTGATAAAATTAGGCTGTATCTCAGAAATACATATGCTATCTTTTTAATTAGTCATCTTTCAGTAGGTAAATGTCAGTTCCTAAAATACTGCCTTTATCATTCACTTTGGAATATTTCCATACTCTAGAGAGACCCATGTTTTCACATGTGGCTTCTAATTGTTGGATGCCTCCATTTTTGGGAGCCCAACTTCCTCTGAAGCCCAATTTCCTTCTTCCTTCCCTTGGCCCTGACTTTCAGAGATGCTGAACATCTGCAGCTCCAGTTGAAGTCAATAGAAGCTGCAGGTGCTCAGCCCCTCTGAAAATCAAGCCCTAGGGGTCTTGATGGGCACCAAGGCTGTAGGCCACTTTTGAAAATGTGGCCTTAAAGCGCTCATAATTTAAAAGCTTTGGGTAAGTTTTTCAGAAGTGCTCAGTATTGGCCTATCTCTGCTCCCAGTGAGGGCAATGGGATTTTTTTCTTCTGATGTAGCTGGAAGCAGAGTTAGATAATGCCGAATGCTTTTGAAAATCTCACCGACATGTTTAATTTCAAAAGAACACCTCGTGCTTTAATACATGTGCTCTAGAATAAATGCCAATTTTCCCTGAACTGCTAAACTCAATCACATTTTCAGAGATGTGGTTAACATTAGTATTAGCTGGCATAACAAGGTGGCAATGTGTTACTATGTAAACTATTCACAGGTAAGTTTTTAACTTGCAGTTAGTGTCAGATACTTTAAAATGCTCTTTTTAAAATCTGCCTTGCGAGCGCTTTAAACTAATTGGGAAATGCACAGATAATAAGAGTTGTTACATCAGTGTAAGTGAAAACAGATTATTTCATTGTTAATTTCACAGTTGTGCGTTTTCCCCTGGATCAACTCATTTCTCTGCTCATACAAGGACGTCTAAAGGAAACAAGCTAAGTGACAAATCAGCACTGCACCACTAGCACTAGTGTCATGGACACAGTAACACTTGTCTAGAAAAATGAGCATTTTGTTTCTATGCAACAGGATGGAAATGTGCAAACTGTCAGTTTGCAACTAAATTTCCTGTTAGGTGCAAAGTTAGTGCAGTGTCAGCAACACTATATGCTAGAAAAACCCCAAGGAATAGGAATGTTTATAAACACAGCTCTTGGTGCACATCATGCAAACTGCTGTCAGACCTGCAGTCTAATGCAGTGAATCATCTAGGCTTAGTTCGCTGGGAGTACTCCTGCTCAGATTGGTAAAACTGGCCATAAGGGATTTAACTTTATAAGCATAATAGTCCCTTAAATTGACTGACGGAACCTCTTTCATTCCATCACCAAAATCACAGCTCCTCATGGCACTTTCTAGCTGCTTCTGACGCCTATAAAAGTGAGAGAATTTATTGAAGATGAGCGTGATAGGAAGCACTACCACCAAGATACCAGCTAGGATGCATGCAGATGCCGTCAGTTTGCCAGCAGTGGTCCCTGGGACAACATCTCCATAGCCAACTGTGGTCATGCTAACTGTAGCCCACCACCAGCAAGCAGGGATGGTGGCTAAGCCCTCGTTTTCTTCTTTTTCAATGGTATAAGCCACTACAGAGAATATGGAGATTCCAACAGAGAGGTAGAGTAAGAGAAGCCCTACCTCCCTGTAGCTATACTTCAAAGTGGCCCCAAGAGACCTGAGGCCAGTTGAATGTCGAGCAAGTTTTAAGATGCGAAAGATCCTCATTAGTCTCAGGACTTGGGCTACTCTACCTAAATTTGCTAAAGCCGGGCTACTTTCCACAACCAAGTTAACAATTAAGGTAATGTAAAATGGCAGGATGGACATGAGGTCAATCAGATTCAGGGCATGCTTGAAAAACTTCAAGAAGTCAGGAGCCACTGCAAATCTTGCCATCAGCTCAAATGTGAACCATGCAATGCCAAAATGTTCCACGATTTCAAAGCGAGGATCTTCCTCGGCCTTCCCGTAGCTATCCACCAGCTGGAAGTCCGGGAGGCTGTTCAGGCACATGGTCACAATGGACCCAAGAACAACCACTATGGACAGGACGCTAAATATTCGGCTCAAGACAGAGTAGCCGGGATTGTCCAGCGCTAGCCAGAGCTGCCTCCTGATGTTTCCAAAGGGTTGTCTGTCAAACTTGGCGGCATCATTGTAGAAGGCCAAGATTTCATCAAAGGAAGACGAGGTGCTTTCCCGGTCACTTTGATCTTCCCATTTCTCTTGACCCGGCTCCATTTTCCTCCCGTGGTAGCTGTAGCTGCAGCACGAGTCAATGAAGAACTCATTGATGCCCCAGTATTCAATCTCTTGGCTGAAGGAGAACACGCAGAGTTCGCCCATCACGTGGAGCTTGCCCGTGTTGTAAAAATGTAGCACGTAGGGGAAAAGTTCGGGGTTCCGGTCAAAGTAAAACTCGTTCTTGGCGTCGTCATAATCGTCACAGAGCTCCAATATCGACTCCTTTGAGTGGCAGCTCAGCAGTTTGCCCAGCCTGGTTTCGGGAAATCTTAGTAGGGTGTTGGATCGCATCTTTTTCTTAAAGCCGCCGACGTTGATGCTGATCTCATTGTCTTCCGAGTAAGCCAGAGAGAAATCCTCCAGGCTCCGCCCGGGCATAGTGAGCGTCTTCCAAGGGGCGCCGGGAATAGACCTAGAATGGGATCAAACCGCAAATCAGTGCCAGGGGCGACCCCATGGGGATTTCCCCCTTTCCTGCCTTTCCTTCTGGCCTCTTGCCACCCAGGGCATTGCCACCCGGCAGCCCGAGCCGGCCCCCGGCGCTCACGTACTCTCAGGGCTGGTCTTTGTTTCGGAGGCAGGGTTCGCAGCCTGGCCGTGTAATGAGCACGGGCGGCGAGTCCCTGGGGCCACTAGGAAATCACTAGTTACCCGGGGCTTGGCTGGGCTCCGCTTGCTTCGCCCCAGTGTTGGGAGAAGCCCCCTGGCGTGAAACACGGTGACTGGCCCCCTCAGCCGGTAGCGCCCCCGGCAATCGCGGCCGCTGCCGGGGGCCCGCGAGGCGGCCGGGACTGGACTCTGCTCCCAGGGCAGTTTGCTGTCTGGGTGGGAACCCCAGCCCCGCCCTTCAGCTCAGGGACCCGCCGGGCCGAGCCTGGCGCGGAGCAGCCCCGTGGGGGCCACTCCCCCAGCTGCCCGGCGCGGGCTCCCCTTCCCCCCCAGGGGCCGCCGCTGGCCCCCGGCAGGGACTCGCCCTGCGCCCCGCCCCACCCCGCCGGCCGCCGCCCGGGGAGCGCGCCGCCCTACCTGTCCGCTCAGCAGCTGGGCGCCCCGGCCGGAGCCTGGCGCGTCCCGCAGCCCCGTGCCGGCATCGCGGCTGCCCCCTGCCCGCGCGCTGAGGCGGGGCGCTGGGGCTGGGCAGGGGAGTCGGCAGCCGCGGGGCCCCGGGAGCCGGCCGGGGTTCCTCTTCCCGGCGTGCGCCGGAGGCGGCTGCGCTCAGCGGGGCTGGGGAGGCGGCGGCGGCAGGGCTCCCATGCTGGCTCCGCTGCCCGAGGCGGAGCCGGCGCGCGGTGGTGCTGAAGGGACAGCTCCCGCGCCGGCCGCCCCGCCCCGCTCAGCCCCGGCAGGCGGCTGCCGCGCGCGCGCCCGTCATGGCGACCGCCGGCCGCCCCCTGCTCAGCCCCGCGGGGCGCGCCCTGCTTCGCGCCGGGGAACCCCTCGCGGCCGGGCCGGGGCTCGGGGCGCCCGCGGAGCGGCTCGTGCAGGGATTAAACCCCAGCCAGGGTAGAAATGGGGCTGTCGCCCGGGAGCCCGGCAGTGCCCCTACGGAGGCAGGTTCCCTACGCGTGTCTGTTGCACAAAAGCGTAGCCTGGCTCCCTGGCTGAGATTTGATGGCACGAGCACATTTGATGTGCTGGAGGGTTTTCTCTCTCTCTCTCTCTTTCTCTCCTACCCCACGCTCCGGCGCTGCATGGAAATGATAACAGCTCCCGAGATTTTCTTTTTAACGCCTGCTCGCCTCACGCTTCCCCAACACCGGGTCTCAAGTTTGCAAAGCGTCACTTGCACATCAAAGCGATGGCAGTGTCAAAGTCCAGAGCCATCTGGGCTTGCTCACACAGTGTACACTGGGGCTCTGCCTCGTCAGAAACGCTGAGCGCTCTCAGAGAAACCCCAATTGCCATACTTTGGTGCCCTGGCCTGTGTAAATATGGGCAGGTGAGGTTTTGGCCAGGGAGACAACTGATGTGTGTGTGTGTGTGTGTGTGTGAGAGAGAGAGAGACTGCATTATCTCCCCACCTACATGCAGCTCTTCCCTACATGTATGAACTTGCCCATGTGCAGCTAGCGCTCTGAAATTAACAGGTAGCGTTCATTCTGATTGAAAACACGTATGCACTTGTCAAAACAATTCTCTCTACCTGAAATCGTGCTGAAGCTTGAGATTAGCTAAATGCCACTCATGTCTCGCTGCCAGAAAAGCAGGCTCCAAAATTTCAGTGTCTTATACCTTTCAAAAGATTGCTTTACTGCCCTGCCATTGTGGAAGGAAGGATCACGGCGATCTTCAGCAATTTAAATCAGGAACTGCCACGCCTGTTTCCCCTCCCGCGCCCCCACCCCCGCGCCTTCAACCTCTTTGTTCCTTTTGGTGGAACAACATTTTTAGACCTCAAGTTATAGGTTATACTAGGAACAGCAAAGAGTTAGTGAGAACAGTTCTTTCGTCCATGTTAGACGCCAGGTCAGCTGCTGCTACAGACCCATTCTTTGCCATCTCTACAGCTGATTTGATTGTACAATGGGTTTGCTTGTACAGAGCACAAATGCTCTGGGATAGGCGACTTATAAATGGGTTATATACCTAACTGTCCGAAAACTCTGCAAGCTGCATTATCTTGCCCTATTTGTTCTGCTTTTGAGACTCTGGCACCTGAACGAACCTGATACTATAAGATGGGCCATACTGGGTCAGACCAATGGTCCATCTAGCCCAGTATCCTGTCTTCCCACAGTGGCCAATGCCACGTGCTTCGGAGGGAATGAACAGAACAGGGCAATTATCGAGTGATCCATCTGTCTTCCAGTCCCAGTTTCTGGCAGGCAGAGGCTTAGGGCTACCTAGAACCTGGAGGTTGCACCTCTGACTATCTTGGCTAATAGCCATTGATGGACCTATCCTCCACGTGGCTCATGACAAGGGATTGCTCTAATATTACTCTCTAAAAGCAGGTGCTGGAAGCAGTACCAGAGACCTAGGCAAAATGGAGGGTTTTCTTTAGCATGCTCCTTTCTGGGGTCTTTTACCATTTCCCCCAGCTTAGCCCCAGCCCTTATAGACCCCAATGCACTGAATAGGGGTGGAGCATTTCTCTGTGCATTTGCAGCTCTGCTGAACAGCACTGAATACACACTTCTTTAGGGGCCGGCAATGAAACAAACAAGGTTTTTCTTTCAGTGCTTTGGGACAAAACACACCCTACTGGGGAATTTATGGGTCAGCATTTACTTCTTGGATGGTGGAACAAGCCGGGACATCTGGAACAAAATCAATAAAGCCAGAACACCTTCAGGAGCTTAAATACAGTCTGGAAATCATCAAAATACAACAGCAAAACCAAACGCAAGATTTATCAGAGCTGTGTACTTTCAACATTAGTTTATAGTGCAGAATGCTGGGGAATGAGAAAGTATGACATGTCCAAACTGTCTTCATTCCATACAACCTGCCTCAGAAAAATCTGTATCTTTTGGCCCAGAACAAGCTCAAATCAAGATCTACTGACACAGTGCAGCCAAGAGGATCTGAGCACCATCGTTGCCAGGAGGCGTTGGAGATGGATTGGCCATGTTCTTCGGATGGAAACTGATTCCATCACCAGAGTAGCAATAAGATGGACACCTGAAGGCAAGCGAAAATGAGGCTGCCTGAAAACAACATGGCGAAGAGCTGTGGAAGACAAGCTGAAAAACCTGGGGCACAGCTGGAGAACCATTGAAAGACTTGCCAGAAACAGACGGGAGTGGAGGAGTTTTGTCAATGCCCTAAACACCAGAGGCGTAATGGGAACATGATGATGATGGTGATGATTCACTTGTTGGTATTGTTCATTAAATCAGTTAATCACCTGTTTGCAAGAACCTGCCAGTTATTTTTGTAAAGAACATCCTCAGGACCAAAGTAGAAAAGTCTGGCAGCACAAATGGCCTGAGTGATATGTGGGGCTCAGGGCTGTGCTTCTGATCCTTGTTGTGTTGGTAGCCCAGCCTCTTCACTTGTTCCCACCCTATGAGGTATGTAGTCTCCTATCCTAGCCTTTGTGCACTACCCCTCCCACCCCCACTGCACCTTTCTCCCCACTTTCTCACTGTGTGTCTTCCCTCTCTGGGTTTCTTTATGTATATGGGCTCATTCTGCAAGGTGCTGAGTGCTCTGCCTCTGATCCAGCAAAGCCTATAAGCACATGCTTAGCTTGAATCTGAAGAACAGGCCCATTGAAGTCAATAGTCACTTTATAGATACTAAACACTGAAGCCAATAGGAATACTTGGGCTTAAAATTAAGCACGTGCTTAGGTACTTTTCTGAATGGGGGCCAGAGTGCTGCTCCCCTGCCAGCTGTCTCTCATGCTTCTCTCCCTGCATTTGCCTTTCTCTGTATCCCACATCTAATTTCACTGCTTGCTTCCTTCTGTCCTTTCCCTAACTGGTGTGTGAGTGGCTCTCCGATTTCCTCCCTTTCTCTCTCCTTCCTGTCCTGGGTATAAGCATCGTCCTTCCTCACCCCCCCACCACTGAGGAGGAGGGACACAGCGAGCAGCGGGGACCTCCACAGTGTGCGGGGGTGGAGTGGAGGAAGATTTACCAGGCATGGCAGGCCGCAGCAGGCAGTGGGGGCCTTGGGGAAGGGGTGGGGCACAGGTGTCTGGTGGCGAGTCAGCGGCGGCGGAACTAGGGAAGGCTTCGCCTTCCCTGGCCTATGATACCCGCCACCCATGGCTCTGGGGCTGTTTGTCTCTCATTTCCTTGTGTTTCGGTGTCTTTCTCTCATTCTTACCTTATCTTCTCCACACACCAGCTCTGTCTCTGTGTCCCAGATAACTGCCCAGTTTTCCCTGGAGGCATCTGGAATTCCAACCTGGTTCATTTCATTTTGAGAGAGTCTAACGTGACTCTGAATCCACACTGAATTATTCACACCAATCTGCCTGGTATTCAGGGAAAGTGCCGCTGCACTGAACTTAATTTTTCCTCCTTTCTCCGCTTCTGGTTAGTACTGTACAGCAGGCAGGCTGCTGGTTTACACTCCATAGGCCAGTGCCAGGATCCCCTGCAGTGAGGCTGTCTAACTCTTCAGTGGAGCACACCGTTTCTTATAGAGGGTAGCACCACTGTAGTTAACAGTGAGTCAATCTTACTGGACAGGTGCCAGATTCTTTAGGGTATTTGGTAGCCATCCCTGCTTTCAAGAGCAAGAGAAGATAATGGTCTGAGTACAGGAATGGGAGCCAGAAACTTTGGAGCTCTAATCCTAGCTCTGACCTTGACTCTCCCTGTGGGCTTGGGCAAATCACTTAATCTCTCTGCTTCAGTTTTCCTCGCACTATAGTAGGCTGCTGTGAGGAATGATGAGTTAACGTTTGTAAAGCACTTGTAAGTGTAAATGCTGTAAGTGCTCTATAAGAACTCTCCATTATTCTACACATTTACTGGTGGTTGTAGAAACACTGAAATGTCACCAGCATCCATATAGAAAAGGAGTATTTTAATGGTTACATTTTTGCTTCTCTGTTCATAAAATGTGGCATTCCTCCCTAATATTCTGATCATCTCTATGAGGCAGCAAACTGTAGGCATTCAGAAAGACATCCTGTTAATTCCAGTGTCTAAAGCAAAAAAGACAGTACTTCACTTTCCATATTTGTTACACTTACAGTCCGTACTGACTTACGAGCCAGGACCTATACTTCAGGACTCACTTCCTTTTGACTAGGCAAAGGGAAATGAATAATCAGGATCAAATGATTCTGGTAAATTTCTATACACTAATTTAAACACTCATTGTTTAGGAAACTCTGTATTATTTTCAGCGCTTAATTTGTAATAAAGAGGTGCCAGAGCCTAAGCAGGGATGAATCAATATTTTTTAACATTCAGAACTGATGCAGCAAGCCCAGAGGTTCTGGGTCTAGGAACTGCCAAACCTAGAGGTGCCGGGGCTCAGTTCTGGCAAGCTCTGGCATAAATTAAGCACTGATTATTTTACAGAAATAAACTATGGTTAATAAATCACATATTCATACTGGGCAATGCAATTATCTACCACCCTTCTGAAGAAGCCACTGATTGACTATCAAATGAGTTACTGTCCTAGAACATTTACTTCATCTTGTCACAAAATGTCTGTAGCCACCAAGCTGTTGCTGCCTTTTTCAATGGTATACAAGTGCTATTGTGAGCTCTGTGAAGAGTTATCCCTGTACTGAGACCAATAACTTGTATTTGACTAAAGCATATCTACCAAAAAAGGCATCCAATCTTGATCTGAAGAAATGGCCATAGAGATTAACAGCATGAAGTGCCACATTTTATGAACAACGAAAAAAAAATGTAACAAAGAGAGGCCTTATTTCTAATTTGAATGTTTCTGGCTTCAGCTTCCAGCCCTTGGCTCTTCTTATGCCTTGCTCTGTTAGGCTGAAAATCCCTTTAGTAACCAGTATTTTCTGCCAGTGAAGGTCCTGGTACACTATAACACAGTCACCTCTCAATATTCATTTTGATAAGCTACACAAGGTGAACTCTTTATGTATCTTACTTTACGGAATCTTCTCCAGCCCTCAACTCATTTTGTGGAGTTGTTTTCTGCACCCGCTCCAATTTTTCAATGCCTTTTAAAAGATGTGGACACCAGAACTGCAGGCATCATTCCAGGTTCAGTCTTTTCACTGTCACATACAGAGGTAAAATTGCCTCCATGCACCTACTCCCCTGGTTATCCATCCAAGGATTAGCCCTTTATGCCACAGCATCACCCTGACATTCATGTTGCATTTCTTGTCTACTATGACCCCTAGATCCTCTTCAGACTCATTTCAGAAATGCTTTTTTTCAGGATACAGTACCTCATTTTTTAGGAGTGCTTGGGTAACTGGGTGCATTCAAACAACATGCATGTTAATACAGCCAAATGTGAAGTTCTACATTGAGGAACAAGTAATGTAGTGCGGACCTACAGGGCTGTCAAGCTGGTATCTTTCACAAACACTAACTTCATCTAAATTTAATATAATTTAATTATGAAAATTAATGTTTGTTAAATTTTCAAAAGTATTCATATTGAAACAACCTTTCTGTCCCAAGATTTTTTAAAAATGTATTCTCAAGCACCCCTCAGGCACATTTGCTCTCAGAGTCAGTAACTAGGTCCTTTTTATCTTGCAGTTCTTAGCTTTTATTTATCTGGATAATGTTACTCCAGGAAACACCAACCAAAACATGAAGCCCCTGGTTCAGATCCTCAGCTGGTGTAAACAGATGCATGGGTCTTAGGCTGATCGACATCAGCTGAGGATCTGCCCCAAGTTTTGGACAATGTAGATTGCTTTCTTTGATTTTAGTCTTTTTGTGCTGAGCACATGGCTTCCACAGCCAGAGGAGATGCACATGATGCCAGTTGTTCTAAGTAAATGGGAAAGAACTATCTTAAGCTAAAGCACACCATTTACTCCAAGAATAGTGGTGTTAATTTTTCGTTTCTTCAACGTGTGACCCAAGCATCTTCACCTAAACACAGAAAACAAGTCAAATACAATTGTAGTCATCTTTATTTAGAAATGGCTTAATTAAAATTTGCGAACATGACAAACCATTTCTTAGCCTATATCAATCCCAGCTGAGAACTGATTTTGCTTATTAAAAGGGCATACAGAAGTTGGAGAGTGAGGGCAGAGAAGCTTCCCAGACTAACTAACCTGGCAGCCTGGAACTGCTTAACAAATTGTGACAAATCTGTGGCCATCTAGGTATAATTATGTTGCAAACCATGGTCACTCAGTATCTATCTATCTATCTATCTATCTATCTATCTATCTATCCTGTGACTACTACATATCATGCTAACCAGTATCACCTCATTATTTCCTTGTGTGCCCCCCCCCCCCCGCCCCGACATATTTGTTGTATCCTCCTGTTGTCTCTAGTCTTAGATTGTGCTTCAGGGCAGATTGCTCTGTTTGTACAGCCCCCTACCACAATGGAAACCAGGCCTCCTCTAGGTTCTACCACAAAACAAATAAATACTAATAATATGCAAAGCATGCTGGTCATAGTGAGAACAGAACCCAGCTCCTCCTACTGCACAAGCACCAATCACTCCCCCCTAAGCTAAAAATGACTTTGCTTTAGCTGTTAGCAGCAATGTGAAGAAGTTCTCATACCAACCAATAAAGGACAGTGGTGCACATACATACTCTCCAGCTCATTACAACTCTATTTGTGAACTAAGGTGTTCTCCCAGAGTGGGTCAGTGTCTCTAATGTTGTGTCATCCTGATGTAATAGGCGATGTTCCAAGTCCTTTATGAAGCAGAGACAAATATGAAGACAAATATCTCTTGTTCTGCAGAACCTCAAGGTGGTTGCTATAGAAAATCCTGTTTACAAAAATAATTCTGTTTAACTTAATTGCCAAAACATATATGTTCTACTCCCACCAAAAGGAATTCAAAAACCTTGTTCTAAAACATAGATTGCTTACAGGTTGTATTCAACAGAGGGAAAAAAAGGCAGTGAATTAATAATGAGCTTTTCTCTAACAACGATCCATCTTGGATAGATTTGCTGCAAATATGTGGTGGCAATTCTTATAATGAAATGTATCTCCAATGTAATCTGAGCTGTAATTTATCCCAAAGGTCAGACTGTCCTATTGAAAGATCTAATTGGGAGCATGCACATTTTTATGCCTCTCCAAACACATTTTGGCTGTTGAAATGTTGCTCGTCACTAAATGAGGAATCCAGATACCATTTTCTTTTCACTAAGATTTGATTTCCTTTGGTGTTTGTAGATTATGTTTTAAAATGAGTGAACCAGTTCAGAATAAAATAGGAACCCCATTTATTTTAATTTATTTTCCCTCTTCCATTTTTAAAGTTTCTGAAATGCCAGGAATTTTTGGATGCAGTGTTGTTGTAGCTGTGTCAGTCCCAGGATATTAGAGAGACCAGGTGAGTGAGGTAATACCTTTTATTGCCTCAATTTATGTTGGTAAGAGAGAAAAGTTTCAAGAAGAAGGGCCAGGATCCCATGAGAGAGCCTGTTTTCATGGGATTTACAGTCCAATTCCATGTTCTCAAGAGGTTCATCTGGTTCAGATAGCTTTCAAAAAAGCATTCAAACTTTTGGGTCCTCACTTGAAGTGACCTAGAAAGTCAAATTTTGACCCTGATTAAGGAAAGCACTTAAACGTACTTAATTGCTACATGTTACTTAAATCAAGTGAAGCACATGCTTTTACTTCTGGTTTTCTGAACTGAGGCCACTTGGAGGTTCCCTGTCCTGAACTATGTTTCCCCCCCCCGTCTCCTGGACTTTGTTATTCCTATAATAAAGAGGGAGAGGGTAAACTGAAGTAATTCTTTTCAAGAGCACAGTAGGGAACCATGAGAATATACGAATGTTTTTGGCTGCATCGTTCCACCTGTTGACTGATTATTTTAGTATATACTGCTAGAGGCATTGTGAGTATAGGAAAACATGAATCCTGTTTTTGTCTTCTTTTCAAACTACTGCTTCACAGTACAATTTTGTACTTTAGCTGCAGTCAGAATAATACATCAATCAGCTGCTGAATGAACATTTTGAGTGAAACTAGGTCAGGCCTAATTTGTGATGTTGGTGGAGTTAGTCATCAGGGCAGTACTCCGATGGTGCAGCTGGTATGTCCATGAGTTGTGAGAACAGAACTATGGGGCTTCCTCTCACCCTCACTTTTCATACAGTTCATTTTATATCCTCTTCAAGTGCGTCCTTGTTTTTAGTAAAAGAGAGATTAAATGTGACAGCCACATCTGTTTTATGAAATTCCCAAAGAGACAGCAGATTGGTAGCTGTATCAGGCAATGTTAAAAGAGAATGCTTCTGGTCTAAGCAGGTGGTCTAGGAACAATAAAAAATTCCGGTGCACTTTTATAGTGACTTTCATCTCAGGATTCCAAAGTTTGTTATAAATATCAATTAATCGGGCCTTCCAGTATCTTTGTGAGGTGATGGTTATCACTTTGTGACTGAAGGATGAAGGTTTTGCGAGGCTCTTTCTATCTACAGAATCCTATTTGTGACTCACACAATCTGCCACAAGTAGGGCAGATTTATGACTGCTCCTAGAAATGAGACTTAGTTTGGATGCAGTTAATACTTTGTTTCACAGTCACAATGATTGTTATTTCTAGTCAGTTTCACTCCATCATTCACTGTTCTGTTAGTCCACTGGTAGCTGTAGTTTCGGAGTGCTCTCTGACAATGTCACACAGCTGTTAATTCTTTTTGAGAGTCTATCCATCACTTTCCCTTTGCCCACTTTGGGTCCATTTCCCATCAGATAGTTTTATATAATCAGTTGCTTTGGGAGATGCTTCTGAGCTAGTCATAGGACACACTCTACCTCTCTAGTAAGTTGTATCTTGTCTAGCACTGTGCAAATAATGGATTGTTTTTTGTTTCATTGGCAATTTTGAAAAAAAAATTGCTTTGGATTAAACCAAAACCAACTTTTTTTTTTTAATTTTCAGAGAATCAAAAAGTGAAATAAATAAATAAACTGGGTTGAATGAAACATTTTGTTTACATTCTGATCCCTTTAGAAGATTTTTAATAAAATCGAAGGGCATTTCAAACCAAAAAGTCATTATGAACTGAAAAATCAAAACACTCTGTTTTGAGAATATCGCAACAAAATGTTTTAACTTCTTCAGAGTTTTCTGTTTTCAAGACAAACAATTCAGCAAAACTGATGTTTTTGTCTCGATGAAGCTGCAATTTTTCACTGAAAAAGGTTTCAGATCCAAAATTTTGTGCAGTGCTAATTTTGGCCAACATGCTCCAAGGTGCTGAAGTGGGGAAACTCATGGGGGTATTCTACTCTCAGGCCTCATTTGCAACACTCATTTCGGTTACCCAGGGCTGAGAGTGCAACAGAGGACATGCACGCAGCCTGTGTAGGCAGACAGGACCATTCTCCTGAGCAGCCTCCGATAGCGAATGTAAGGAGCTGCTTCGAGAAGGTCAGGAGTCAGGTCTAGTCCTTCTCAGCTGCATGAAGCAACACATTCGCCGCAGGGGCCCCTCTGTATAATACTTCGGTGAAACTCTGGCTTTTATTTTTCACCAGAGACCGTGAATGGCTCATTTCACAGCATTTAATCGAGTCATGATATATATTTATTAACATTTTACTTAAATAGCACTTACCGACATTTCATACAGCTTAGGGCAGGGTTTCAGTATAAAATTACTCTTTGCTTAGCTCATTTCTGTCTGATTAGACATCCAGGCTACCCATACTGTGCGTTCTAAGATCTGCTTGCACTGAACACAGCGATAAAGAAAAAGGCCGTTGAATTATAACTGTAAAACCAGAGGCATAAATGCAGTGCATTAGACACAGTGGGGGTCTTTTGTTCTTTACGGGCTTGCAAATTATTTTGCCATATTACTTAATATTGAAAGTCCTTTTTTTAAGAAAGGAAAAATGTGTTTGTTTTGCTCGGCCCAGCACCAGAAAAGGTTACAATGAGAAAACAGAGAAATGGTCTTTTAAAAAAAGTTTTACCAAAATTGTCACTTCTGAGCCTATTTCTGGATGTGGTCACAGGGTTGAAGGGGGATGTCAAGTTGTAACAGGGTGGTCTACCCCTTTAAGGGCCAGCAGTCCTCCAGGGAGGAGTCCAGCAGTCAGGTCCTGGGAATGCTCTGACCCAGCTGGGAAGCATCAGGTGACTGGATCTGATGATTACCAGCGAGAGGATATAGATGAGGGCCCTACTCCATTAGGGAGCCTGGGGCAAGAAGAGGGCTAGGATAATACCCTCCTATAATTCAATGTAGGCTGCAGGCAGTGCAGTGGAGGAGAGCAAGCCAGCAAATGAGCAGGAGGCCAGCCCTGCAAAGGTCCTGAGGTGAGATCCTGACCACTAGATTGCCTGAGGGCCCACAATCTACCCATGGGAGCAGCACAATTGCTTTATGTTGTCAATCCACAGTCTTGTCTTTTGTGTTGTACAATAAATGGAGCCCTGAGGCAAAGGCTACAAACTGACTTGGGCCTGGACGGTTATCGTCTCACTTTCCAGCCTACATGTGTACCCAGTAGAAGACCGTACACCAGTTTTCTGTCTAAGAATTGACATCTCCTCCACTCTCAGTTGGAGGAAGGAGAGAACTGTCACTCTGGTTGCAATCTCATGGGACATCACTCGTTGGGTCCTCCAAAGATCTTGCCAAGCTCCTTCAGCAGAAAGAGGTAGGGGAGAGTTTGCTATTTCCAATGTAAAAAACAAGTGGAAAAATCAGGCCAAAGACCAAAGGCTGGAGCAGATCCTAGTGGCTGGCACCATAGCTTGTTTCCTTTAGTATAGCAATCTGGGGTTTTATTGGCTGTGTGATATCATTCATATTGCCAATAGCAAATATTGACCTAAATACTTTCCATAAAGACAACCCAAAGTGATGGGCTGTAAATACCAATCCATACTTTAAGCACTCAGTAAAATGCAATCTACATCCAAAGCTGAATGTGTGCTGGGTTCTGTTCCCAATGCTACCACTGATCCAATGTGTGACTTTGGGGAAGTCACATAACTTCTCTGTCTTGGTTTCCCCACCAGTATAATGGGGATAATATTGACCCACCATTGTTAAGTACTGAGTGAGCTTCAAATGGAAAGACTACTGGACTACTTACATTGGAGTAACAGGGAGCACAATCTGGAGCTATATTTGCAAAGTATTATAGATTGGAAACCCACCATGTAAAATACCATATCTAACTTTGCATCCATACAGCATGAAAGACACTTGGACCTCTAGCCTGACGGAGACCTATAGCTGATGCAATAATAATTATCTACTGATCTATTTCTTGTCCTGATGTACAATTTAAAATACGTTAAATTTCCTTAAACATATGCTGCCCATCTCAACTACCAAAAAGTAAATCCATTGGCCAGTGTGTGAGTTTATTGCCATGGAATTGTAATGTCTAGGGTTCCTTGAGCTGCATCAATGATTGGATTTAGTGTTCAAAATTTGCACACTTTCACTGCTGCAAAACTTGCTACAGAACTCTTACCTAAGGCCATATCTACACTACAAACTTTGGTCAATGTGAGTCACATACTCAACAGGTGTGCTTGTTTTGATGCAAAGATCAGTGCAACACGGGCAGGTATCCCAGTGTGCCATCATCCAGCACAATGCCTTTTGGGAAATTTTCATGTGTTGTGGGGTAGAACTTAGTCACTCAGGGATCTCTGGGGGGTAGGGGCCAAGTTCCCAGCATGCAACATTCTTCATCCCATAATACCAACTATATCCCATAATATTTGTGCTTTTTTTTTTAAATCCCACAAACCTGTGCAGCAGTGTTTGGTGTTTGCCATCTCTGACAGAGCCATGGACCTCGCAGAGCTCTGCACTATGCTCATGAATGTTGCAAATACAAGACACACAATTCTCCTCCTGTATTTGCAGACCCACAGGGAGAACTGCAGGGACAGACTGCTGAGAGACATAGTGAAAAAGACTTAAAAGTTGTTGGTGGCATTCATGGAGTAGCTGCGGATGGAGTGCAACTTCTGGGCCTGAGAAACAAGCACAGACTGGTGGGATCTCATTGTAATGGTTTGGGATGATGAGTAGTGGCTGCAGAACTGTCTGATCTGAAAAAAGCCACATTTCTGGATCAGTGTGCAAAGCTCACTCCAGCCCTCCAGGGCAGGGACACTAGCATGAGAGCTGCACTGACAGTGGAGAAGCAAGTGGTTATTGCACTGAGGAAACCTGCAATGATAGATTGCTCCTGCAATACCAACATGACCCCGGTTGTTGGGATCAAACCTGGGATCTCTGAAGCTTAGTGCATGAGCCTCTACTGCATGAGCTAAAAGCCCCAGGACTCTTAGCTAAGTCTGTAGAGCAGACTCGTTAATCTCTAAGTGGTCTCGGTGCCACTAGAAGGGACAGAGCACCACACCCAGGAGGTGTGTGGGTTACATTACCAGTCAATGGGAAATCATTCTGGAGTTCGAAAAGCCACAGTGTGGCCACTGTCATGCAAGTGTGCAGGGCCATTAATCGTATCCTGCTACCTAGGACTGAGACGCTGGGTGATATGCAGGGCGTACAGGATGGCTTTACAACAATGGGGTCCTGAAATGTGGGGAGGCAAATGCTGGCACACACATCCCTGTTTTGGCACCAGGTTGCTTTGCCACAAAGCACTTCAACAGAAAGGGCTGCTTTCCTATGGTTATGCAACCAGTGGTGGGTTGGGGATGCTTCACCAATATCAGCGTGGGCTGGTCAGGGAAAGTGCATGACGCTCACATCTCTACGAACACAGGGGTGTTCAGAAAGCTGCCAGCAGGGACATTCTTTCCCAACCATTGGTGATATTGAAATGTCAATAGTGATTCTGGGGGACCCACCTATGCCTTACTCCCCTGGCTCATGAAGCTGTACACTGGCCACCTTGACAGCACCAAGGAACGATTCAACTACTGGCTCAGCAGCTGCAGAATGGCAGCTGAATATGCTTCTGGTAGATTGAAGGGACAGTGGTGGAGTTTGCTCACTGGTTGGATCTCAGTGGGAAAAATATCCTGATGCTTATAGCTGCCTGTTGTGTCCTGCATAACATCTGGAAGGAAGAGCTGCCACCAGGGTGGAGGTGGAGCAGCTGTCTGCTGACTTGGTACAGCCAGATACATGGGCCATTACAAGAGCTCAGTATGGAGATCTGCAGTTGAGGGAGGCTCTGAAAGAGCACTTTAATGATCAGCCACAGCAGTAGTAATGTTCTGTGCTGGACTGTTCTCTGAGCCTGAAGCTTTAGGTGCTGCTAGGAACTGTTTAGTGCTTTCTCTACATTTCAGATTATGACTGTGTGTTTTACTGAAGCTATGAATTATATGGTGCTTGCTCTACATTTTTAAATATGACTGGGTGTTTACTTGAACATATGAGTTCTGTGGTGCTCTGCATTTAAAATTACTGCATGCTTTGAGTACTGATTTGCATTCTGCATTATGTATTGTGAACTAATAAAGATCATTTTCTTTAAAAAGATAGAAATTCATTGAGTGGCAAAAACATTGCAGCAATTAAATGTACAAGAAACAATAGGCAATGGAATAGAAACTGTAAACATAAATTACCAGAATGGGACTATGAAATTGGAAATGCAGCAAACATTTCAGCAAAAATGCAGAGTCTGTTGTGGCTACACACACACCAACTGTGGCTCCCAAAAGTCAGTGTATGTGAAGCTGCAGTTTTCCTTGCTATCCCCAGCATGGAGTGGTAAAGGTAAGGATGCGGCCTGTGATACCATGTGGAATGTTAGACGGGGGGCAGTGTAGGGAGCTGCTACCATGGAGTTCTCTAAGGACTGCAAAGGGTGCAGAGTCTGGGATTTTGGACCTCTAGGTCAGTCAGGGTCTGCAGCATTTGTGTTTTCTGCCTGAGAAGACCCATTATGTCCTGGTGCATCTCCCCTTTCTGTTGGTATTCCTGGGCCTTTCTCCTGTCCACTCTTTTCTTCTCCATGCTGTCTGCCATGTCAGCCCTCAGGCCCTTTCTTCATAGGCCAGTGTAGCATTGGTTTGCAGGATCTCGCTTAACATAGCCTCCCTAGGCCCCAGCTTTCTTCTCATCCTCAGGCAGGTGTGGAGGGGGCACCCCTCAAGGCAGCAACACTAGCAGCCGCTGATAAAAACAGACAGATGTATCATTGGATTTACAGCCATGACAGAAAGGGAAAGAAAGATATATTTCAAAACTCCCTTCCCTTATCCCCATCAAAACATGCTTATTGACACTTCAGCTTTGGGGTGCCTCTGTACCGTGCTGCTCTCCAGCCCCAGCCATGGTAAGTATGGCCTGCTGGGGTGAAGGGGGAGGGGAGGGAATTTGCATGAAACCATAACGTTTCTGTCCCTATTCCTTGGGTATGGGTATAGAGCAATGACACTGAGCACTGGCACTATCTTCCCCAGGTGGTGGTGATTTAGCGGCTATCTCACTCCTGAGGGTAACAAAGGCACAGAGCACTTAGCTGCTCTTGGCATCCTGAAGCCATCCAGGCGCATATACTGTGACCCTGTTTACTGCAATGTTGCCAGCCAAACTCATCACAGAGTGTTATGGGCAAATGTCCTACCGTGGAGGAATAGGAATGATAAGGCAACCCTTCCTAGAAACTCTCTGCAGAGTTCTTCCATGGATGTTTCATCAAAACCTGTCAGGAGAATACATGGGGCAACCCTCGGTACATAAACAAACTGCTCCATATGCCCACCCCACCTAGCCCTATAGGGGAATGAACAGCAGATAACAACTCTATGTCTACTTGTTGTACTGTTACCTCTTTTCATACAAGTAAAACAGTGAAAAGTCAGTACCTTGTCATGATACCTTGGGGATGGGCCAGGAGCCATCTTTAAATTTAAACATTGTAAGGGACAATGCAAGCACACACTTAACCACGATCTCTTCCCCTTCATCAGATTCATCCGTGCTCAGCTGGCAGGACTGGCTACACTGCGGTGGGGTCTCCAACAGGTCCTGGCTCGTTTCATGGCTGGAGTTCCCTGCCACGTCTCCCCCGCCTTTCCTCCTCGCTCTTCATGACAGGGGTCTCTGTCGCCACTCTTCCAAGGTAACTAGGGTGGTTTGTGGGGTGCTAGTGGAGTCTCCGCCAAGTAGGGCATGCATCTCATTGTAAAAGTAGCAGGCCTCTATCTCAGCACCAGACGGATTGTTGGCCTCCAGGCATTAGAGTGCTGCAGTGCCTTTGCTGCTGAGCCCTGTTGTACCTCTTGGCGGGCATCGCCCACGTTTCTATGACGGGTCTGTAGCTGTGCTTGCCCAGCCTTTTCTCGCCCAGGAGATCCGATACCTCATGCCTACTCCAGGCAGGAGTGCATCCAGAGCATGGAGCTGGCATGGGCAGCTGGGCAGTTGCACACAACAAGGGAGAGCTGCTAGGTGTGCTCACCAAGGTGGGCCATCAGGAAAAGGGATTTTGAAAAATATGTGGGAGTTTTTTAAAGGGGGAGGGAGGTCTGGCTGCCAATCTCCACAACCCCTCGGTAGTTGAGTTTACAGTTGTGCAGAGCAGTCTCTGTCACAGAGAGCATTATGGGACAGCTGCTAGAGGAGTGTTAGGGCCCACATAAGTTGTGCAGTGTCTACACTCACACTACATCAACCTCATTAGGTCAGCCATGGCTCCACACTGTTTGGGGAGGTGTCTTGATTTTGTCGCCATAATGGGGCTCTTACGTCATTGGGAGGCAAATAGTAGACCCAGTCACAAATAAGTCAACACAAGGTGACTTATATCAACATAACTTTGTAGTGGTACACCAGGCCTAAAGAGCGCTGAAAGCTCACACTACACTGAAATCCACTGGGAGAGATCCGGCATTTAACACGGGGGGAAAAGGTAATCAGGAAATTGACTATGTTTAAAGTTTACTTTGCACCCCTGACAAGAGAAGCAAAGAGCATGTCCTTTTGAAGAGATTAAAATATGAAATAACAGGCAAGCCTTTATAAACTCAGAGCATCCAGTTCTTAACATAGCAAACAGTAACCTAGAAACATATGTGGTGAGCAATAACAGTCATAAATCTTATGAGATTATGTGTACCTAATGTGAGATTTTAGACTGATCCATTTTGTTAACAGTGCCAAACTTCAGCATGATTCAATCAAGTTTTGCTTAATCTGAATTTATTTATTCTTGGTGATGATGATTCATTGAACATGTCTCTAGTCCAGTTTGTTGAACTAATTTATCTGGCATTTTGATGGACTTGTGATTTGTTTTCTCTGAACAGTTCATAGTTTATATCATTAAATGAGATCTGGAGTGTGTATCACAAAAGCTGCAGTTCTGCTAAAAATTAAACATTCCTCAGTGCTGCCTTTAGCAACAGTAAACACCTTGTAGATAGACATTCTTGTTGCAGTTTAGCCAAACAACAAAGCCAGGCAAAACAGCTTTGCTAACTGTAGATCCCATTCACCATATTAACCTCTTGGGGCTATTTCAGTCTGACTTGTATGTGTGTCAGAGATGCAGCTCTACACAGCAGGAATAAAAGGTTATTTTTGTCCCCAATGGATGCACTGGGTAACTGTCTGGAAATTGTGTCTGGAGATGTGTATATCTGCTTGTGCAAACTTCCATAACAAGCTACAGGAGCAAACAGGTATTTCCTATGTATCAAGTAGTTGTGAATCCTCTCAGCTCTCAGATGTATGGGGCCAAATTCTGAGCATGTAAATGGTTGATGTAAATTTAGCATCAGCTGTAATGGGCACAGTAATATAGTTTGCACTGGTGTAGCATTCAGTGGTGTACAAGACGAGTGGTACACACCGAAGCGGTGGGTGTATACCATGAAAATTAGCTAGCAGGAGGGTGTAAGATAAGATGGGGTGCATGATTCAGGAGCTAATTTGGCATATCTTAGTTTACGTCTACCTACTGTTGACTCCTGCTATACACCCCTCCTGATTCCGTGGAGCCAGATTTTGATCTCAAATCCATCACTATAAATCCAGAGTAGCTTCATTGTCTTCAGTCTGGCTGTTAGTGTGTCCTTACCAATGGGCTGTACAGTATCTTAGGGTGGATCTCTCTTGTTGAAGCTGTTTCATTTTTAATAAAATACTTAAATATTGATTGGCGCAGGGCTTGAAACTTTGGTCTCCTGGGAGAGTGCTCTAGCCACTAGGTTATAGAGTCATTCTCACTCTCTCTCTGCCCAATGAATGGTTAAATAGTTCATGCAAAGTGGCTCAGCAACAGCAGAGACTGAGACAAACCCTGAAAACCCTATAGCCCAGTGGTTAGAGCCCTCACATGGGAGACTTGGGTTCAAGCCTTTGCTGTAAATCAAGTGGAATTTGAATCCCAGTCCCCCATATGAATACTCTAGTCACTAGGGTATAAGTGCTCCACCTCGTCTGCAGTATTTTGCATGCAGCTTGATTGCAGCAGTGTGCGCTCAGGTGGCCTCTGAGAAAGCCTACTGGATTGGGCCCCACAGGCAAGCTAGGCAGGGGAATGCCTGGTTTGAGGATCCTGCTGGAGCTTAAGCCAGGAGCGGTGAAGGTCCCTAAAAGTGGGCGGGCCACCAGCGCCTGAACTGTGGCCCTGCCCCCTGCACCACTAGTTCCCCTGAGGCCCCACTCCCATGCCGCCTCTTCCCCTCAAGACCCTGCCTCCCACTCGTTCCTCTCTGGCCCCCCATCACTCACCCTTGCAGTTGGTAAAAAGTGGGAGGGGGATGTCCCCTGGAGCCCCCCATTCCAGCACCCCGGTTTAGGCACCGAGCTGCTTGCTGCTGCCAGGATACAGGTGTTTTTGTGAATACCCACTGGCAGAAATTTAGGCACCTAGAGGACTTTACTGGTTGACACTGGCACCCAGAGATTTTAGGTACTTACAGAGTAAGGTGTCAGCTGAACAGGTGTTTTGAGGGTCTATACTTTAGACTTAGGCACCTCTTAAAGTGGGAGTTAGGCACCTAAATTCCTTTGTGGATCTAGCCCCTACTGTACAAGACAGTTGGTGCATGTTAAATCACTTTACCGCTCTCACCTAGTTTCTGGCCAACTTAGAATCATAGAATAGAATATCAGGGTTGGAAGGGACCTCAGGAGGTCATCTAGTCCAACCCCCTGCTCAAAGCAACTTACACACCTGTAACTTATATCAGCACTGACTTTGGCCCAAAGGCTGCTATGAGCGTTCCATCAGTTCAGGATTTTGCCGGGTGATCCTTATAGAGGTTGTTAGTTTCTCTCCTGGGGTCTAATTCTGCCTTCACTTACACCTTGCACAATCCTGATTAAGTCAAGGGTGCCAGATCAGGACAAAATGAACTCTTTTGCCTGTAATGCTTTACTCTGTGTTTTCAGTGCACTTAGTTACTTTGTAAATTAATCTGTCCTAATACAAAACAATCAATGTGTACCTAAGGACCGGTAAGATGTGTGAGAGATATTCCAAACATATTTGGCATGTTTAAACACATCCCTTCAGCTTGTCTGCTTTCAAATAGCTTCTGACTGATACCAATAATAATATCATTTATTTTGGATGATTGATTCTGTGACTACTGCTCCTAGACCCAAAGCGTGATGCTTCCAATCGTGGCTTCATTTCTTTTTAGGGAATGAAGTTATTTTTTCCAGCCATTCGATATATTCATAACAGAAAGATCCATTGGTGTCAATAGGGCTCAAGCTATTAAATAATCTAAGGTACTTTGAACCTAATTTTCCACTCATGTTACATTATTGTCATTCTTTGACTTCAAAAGGGTAAATTCTGATTTACCCTGGTATAAATGAGAGGAGATCTGTTTTTGGGTGTGTGGAGAAATAAAGATTAGGTAATTTCAGATGTGGGAAAACTATATCCTAAAATGTAAAACTCTTATTAGATATCTTTTTAAATGAACACAAATCTGCACACAACATAAATCTGACTTACTGGAAAAACTCAGGAATAACACAACTGAAATTACACTGGTGTCAAAACTGTGCGTGTGCAGAACCAGACCTATTTTATTTAAGGTGTTATAATCCTAGATTCAGAAACGAGCACAATCATTTTGCATAATTTTGAGGACAAGCCATTTAGATTCCTATTCAGGTAAAGAGCCACAGTGTGTGCTGTGTCCATATGAAATGTTTTTGAGGTGTGAAAGAAATTAAATTCTTTTCTTCTGAAATGCAATGATAAAGTGTGTCCCATCCCCCTCTAGTGAGTGGCTCACATAAAGGATAACAGTCTACTATTATTACCAATTAGCTCAAGCGATAGTGGTCTGTGCTATGGATCTAAAGGTTCCATCCAGTCCTGCTGTTGATCTGGCTGGGGGTCCATATGGTTCCAATAAGGTTGCATGTGCAACCTTAATTCACCTCCCTTGTGTGCTTGCATTCTTTCGCTCTACTCCACTCTGATTAGGTCTCAACTGGAGTATTGTGTCCAGTTCTGGGTGCCACATTTCAGGAAAGATGTGGACAAATTGGAGAAAGTCCAGAGAAGAGCAACAAAAATGATTAAAGGTCTAGAAAACATGACCTATGAGGGAAGATTGAAAAAATTGGGTTTGCTTAGTCTGGAGAAGAGAAGACTGAAAGGGGACATGATAACAGTTTTCAAATACATAAAAGGTTGTTACAAGGAGGAGGGAGAAAAATTGTTCTTCTTAACTTCTGAGGATAGGGCCAGAAGTAATGGGTTTAAATAGCAGCCAGGGCAGTTTAGGTTGGACATTAGGAAAAGCTTCCTAACTGTCAGGCTTGTTAAGCACTGGAATAAATTGCCTAGCGAGGTTGTGGAATCTCCATCACTGGGGATTTTTTAAGAGCAGTTTGGACAGAGTCTCCCTTTCATCACAAAGTGTCAGGGGATTCTGTTAACCACATCAGTGGCACACCCGTGCTAATGACTCCATGAAGGAACTGCCAACTTATATCCCCAGTGGGTCATGGAACCAAGCTGGACTACATGCTGGGCCACTCTCATCTTCCATTGGTGGTAAAAGGTCCTGCCATTTAGTATCAGGGCAGGACTAAAGGGAGAGGAAATGACCAGTATGGAACAGGACCATGTACAGCTGCTCTCGTGATGTGGCTCAGAGTCAGACCAGCTGCATCTCGGTAAGTTGGCTCAGGTGGAAGGTTCAAGGTGGCCAGGGTAGAGGCTCATGGCACAGGGGCCTGACATCAAGCTCCAGAGGACCAGTGGACACTGGGGGTGGGGAGGTTGGAACACCATGCTGCAGGACTTACCTGAGATAATCCACAGAGGCAGACAGGTGGCCTTTACCCTCTGGGGCACACAGTGTGACATATGCAGAGAAGCCAACCCTGTATGCTGAGCAAGCATCCCAGGGTTCACCCAGTCCCACCGACCATAGTCCAGAGGGTCTCCAACTTTTAAAGCAGACTCCACATGGACCTGGAAGTGCAGCAGGCGGCCTGGCACAACCTCAGCAACCCCCAATACCTCTGTTCATTGGTCTGGGTCAACATCCCACCTGATGATGCCGTAAGGTGGCTAACATACCCTCTGTTCCCTTGTCCCAGCTGGCTTTGGTGTCCAGATCGGTGTGAGTCTGCTGCAGATAAACCACAGAATATGCCCTGCCTGAAGGTAGGAGAGGATCTGGCACCTGCAGAGACTAACCCAACAGCCATGAATTTTTAATGAGGAGAAGATGGTACCTTTCATTGGGGAGCGGGTGGAGGATCCTTATGGACAGCAGTGTCCCCCAAACCAGAGGCACTACACAGCAACCCATGCACCACCCCATTCCCGGTTTCAGCCCCACAAGGGGTTCTGGGGCTTGGAGATTCAGCCCCGGGGCTCCTTTCCTGGCTTCAACCCCGTGGGGGGCACCCAAGCTTGAGGCTTCAGCTCTGCGAATCCATTCCCAACTTCAGCCCTGTGAGGATTGCCAGGCTCAGGGCGTTAGCTATGAGGGGAGCGCCGGTTTCAGCCCTAGCGCTCCCCCTGTAGCTAAAGCCCTGACCCCCAGCGCCCCCGCTTCCCGGCTGAAACCAGGAGTGGAGCCATGGGGCTGAAGCCCCAAGCCCCAGCACTTCCCCCAAGTCTAAAGCCCTGAGTCCTGGTGCTCCCAGGGGTCAGGAGCCCTGACATTCCCCCACCCCACCCAGAGCCCAAACCCCCCTTGCGGCTGCAGCCCAAACTCTCCTGTGGCTGAAGTCCATAACGTCTTGTTCAGAGTTATGGACCATTTCAGAGTTACAGACAACCTCCATTCCCTAGGTGTCTGTAACTCTGAGGTTCTACTGTATCATCCACAAACTTGGTCAGTGATGATTTTATGTGTTTTTCAATGTCATTAATAAAAATATTAAATAGTAGAGGGCCAAGAACTGATCCCTGTGGGACCTACTGGAAACAGAACTGCTTGATGATGATTCCCCATTTACAGTTACATTTTGAGACCTATCAGTTAGCTACTTTTTAATTCATTTAATGTGTGCCATACTAATTTCAATGGTGCTGCAAGCACTGGTGGATCACAAGGGATGTTTCACCAACATCCAGGTGGGGTGGCTGGGAAAGGTTCATGACGCTCATGTCTTCAGGAACTCTGGTCTGTTTAAATGGCTGCAGAAAGTGGTTGGTATGTCCCTGCAGTCCCTAGGCATTTACTTCCCCGACCAGAAAATAACTGTTGGGGATGTTGAAATGCCTATAGTTATCCTTGGGGACCCAGCCTACCCCTTAATGCCCTGGCTCATGAAGCCATACACAGGCACCCTGGACAGTAGTAAGGAGCTGTTCAACTATAGGCTGAGCAAGTGCAGAATGGTGGTAGAGTGTGCATTTGGACGTTTAAAGGGTCGCTGGTGCAGTTTATTGACTCGCTCAGACCTCAGCGAAACCAATATTCCCATTGTTATTGCTGCTTGCTGTGTGCTCCACAATCTCTGTGAGAGTAAGGGGGAGACGTTTATGGCGGGGTGGGAGGTTGAGGCAAATTGCCTGGCGCCTGAATACGCACAGCCAGACACCAGAGTGGTTAGAAGAGCACAGCAGGAAGTGCTGCGCATCAGAGAAGCTTTGAAAACCAGTTTCATGACTGGCCAGGGTACTGTGTGACACTTCTGTTTGTTTCTCCTTGATGAAAACCCACCCCCTTGGTTGCCTCTAAATTCCCTGTAAGCCACCCGCCCTCCTCCCTTCGATCACAGCTTGCTTGCAAAGGAAATAAAGTCAGTATCGTTTAAAAAACATGTATTCTTTATTAATTGATTATAAAAATAGGGAGATAACTCACAAGGTAGCCCGGGTGGGGTGTAGGAGGAGGGAAGGAAAAGGCCACTTCAAAACTTGTTGAATGACAGCCTTCTGTTGCTTGGGCTGTCCACTGGGGTGGAGTGGTTGGGTGCCCAGAGCCTCCTGCCCCGCGTTCTTTGGCGTCTGGGTGAGCTATGGAACTTGGGGAGGAGGGAGGGCGGTTAAACAGGAGATGCAGTGGCAGTCTGTGATCTTGCTGCCGTTCATGAACCTCCACCAGACGCCAGAGCATGTCCGTTTGATCCCGCAGTAGCCCCAGCGTTGCATCATGCCTCCTCTGATCTTCCTGCAGCTATCTCTCCTCACATTCATCGGCCACTTTCCTGTACTGGTATTGTGTCCCTCCACACATTCTGCTGAGCTCTGTCAGTGCCGGATGACTGCATGAGCTCAGAGAACATTTCATCGCACGTGCGTTTTTTTCGTCGCCTTATCTGAGATAGCCTTTGGGATGGAAGAGGGAGGCTGGAAACATTTGCAGCTGCTGGAGGAAAAAAAGGGAGTGAAGTATTTAAAAAGATACATTTTACAGAACAATGGCTATACTCTTTCATGGTGAATAACATTATTCACATTACATAGTACATGTGATTTTGGTAGAAGCTCACATTTTGCATCTTATATTGAGTGCCTGTGGCTTTGGTGTTAGAGATCACACACGCTGTGCCGGGCAACAGAATTCGGCTTGCAGGCAGACATGGTAAGCCATAGTCTTTCGGCTTCTGCAACCTTCATAACAGCAGCGTCCTCCTCTCCCATATGAAGCAAAGCACGTTGAGTTGGCCATTTAGTGCTGCAGTTTTCCTCTTAATGTGCAGCAGCAGAAACCAAACTAACCCCCCCTCCCAATTCTCTGGGATGATTACTTTACCCCTCACCCCTCCATGTGGCTGGTATCAGGGAAGATCCCTGCTAGCCAAACACGAACAGCTCAGCGCCAATGGCCCCCCACTCCCACCAGTGGCTAATTGCAGGGAGGATTTCTTTTCAGCCACAGGCAAACAGCCCAGTAGTAACAGGCACTTCTGAATGTCCCCTATTTCAACCAGGTTACCATGAACGATATCACTCTCCTGAGGATAACACAGAGAGATAAAGAACGGATGTTGCTTGAATGCCAGCAAACACCGGGACCATACGCTGCCATGCTTTGTCATGCAATGATACCAGATTACTTGCTACTAGCATGCCGTGGTAAAGTGTCCTACCCTAGAGGACGGAATAAGGCTGCCCTCCCCAGAAACCTACTGCAAAGTCTTTTAGAGTACCTCCAGGAGAGCTTCATGGAGATGTCCCTGGAGGATTTCTGCTCCATCCCCAGACACGTTAACAGACTTTTCCAGTAGCTGTACTGGCCACAAATGCATCCCAAGTCCTCAGGGCTACTTAATCATTAAAAAACGCTTGCTTTTAAAACATGTATTATATTTTAAAAGGTACACTCACCAGAGGTCCCTTCTCTGGCTTGGTTGGGTTGGGAGGGTATTTCAGTCAGGGTGATAAAAAGATCCTGGCTGTCGGGGAGAATGGGGTGCTGTGTGCTCTCCTCAAGCTCGTCCTCCTCCTCCTCATCTTCCCTGTCTGCAAAATCCTCAGGCATGACGGAAAGTACCCCATCATCGGAGTCCACAGATGGGGTGGGGGTAGTGGTGGTGGCCCCCCTCAGAATTGCATGCAGCTCAGCGTACAAGCGGCATGTCTGGGGCTCTGTCCCGGAGCATCCGTTTGATTCTTTGGTTTTCCGGTACGCTTGTCTGAGCTCCTTAAGTTTCACATGACACTGTGTTGCATCCCTGCTGTAGCCTCTGTCCCACATGGCCTCGGAGATTTTTTGAAATGTTTTGGCATTTCGTCTTTTTGGAATGTAGTTCTGATAGCACAGATTTCTCTCCCCATATAGCGATCAGATCCAGTACCTCCCGTTTGGTTCATGCTGCAGCTCTTTTTCGATTCTGGGACTGCATGGTCACCTGTGCTGATGAGCTCGCCTGGCCAAACAGGAAATGAGATTCAAAAGTTCCTGGGGCTTTTCCTGTACACCTGGCCAGTGCATCCGAGTTCAGAGTGCTGTCCAGAGAGGTCACAATCGTGCACTGTGGGATAGCTCCCAGAGGCCAATACCTTTGAAATTGCATCCACACTAACGCAAATTTGAAATGGCAATGTTGATTTCAGCGCTAATCCCCTCATTGGGGAGGAGTACAGAAATCGGTTTTAAGAGCCATTTATGTCGAAAAAATGGCTTCGTTGTGTGGACGGGTGTAGGTTTAATTCAATTTAATGCTCCTAAATCCAACATAAACTCGTAGTGTAGACCAGGCCTTATTCAAAATCAACATTAACTCTTTTAAAACTCTTGGATGTAAGTTTAACTCCTGCTGAGTTAACAATGTCTAACTTTAATAGCTATTGCTTAACATCCACCAGAGATACTAGTGGACTGTAAAAAGTGTTATCATCACCACATGATGAGACTGTGGCTGAGGAATCCCTGATCCCTTCTCTCCCTCTCCAACCCCCCTTTTCTCCCCACCAACTGAGGCCTGCGGCAAGAAGTCTCGCCAAGGAGAGACTGAACACCTGCCATGATGACCACTGAAAAAAGGGAAGAGAGTGGTGATAGGGGAACAATAAACACCCTCCCACTGCAAAGAGGGGAAACCAAAACAAAAATGGAGAAAAAGGAACAGCAATCAACACAAGGAACATTTATCAGAAATCTCCACCCTCCCCCCACTTTGTTGAGAAAGGAAGGCAGGGACCAAACTAAACACAGAATAGGGAGGAAGGGAAGGAAAGGTGAGGGGGTACAATCATGGCGGGTTGGGACGAAGAAGGGAACCATAAACAGTGAAAGGAAAAGGGTAGGGAGGATCAGGGAGACCTGCCCTCATCCCCCAAAGGGAAGGGGAATCCCTGGGCAGGGACTCACAGGGCTGAAGGGAGAGGGAAAAGTAATCACTTGGGACCCTGTCTGCCCAAGGGAAAGGAAGGAGAGGAGCAGATGGGGAATAATGGGGACGACGACAAGCAAACAGACCAACCCAACACAAGAAAGAACAGAGAACATCAAACAAACCAAGCAGCCAAGGGAAGGGGAAACAAAATGGAAGATAGGACTCATCATAAAATGGAGCATGGGAAACAATACAAAAAGTCTTCCGCCACTTTGGAAGCAAGGCAGAGGAGGAGCTCAGCAGCAAAACAACAATCTGCCCATCCCCCGGCACACAAATACATGGAGCAGGAACAAAGCAGTCACACACCACCTGCTCCAGCAGAAGCAGTGATGGCAGCCAGCTGGAAGCCCTGCTATGGAAGTGCCCAGAATAGATGGCACTTAGGGTTGCCAACTTTCTAATCACACAAAAGTGAACACCACTGTCCCATCCCCTGGCCTGCCTCTTCCCTGAGGCCACACCCCCACTCCATGCCCCCTCCCTCCGTTGCTTGCTTTCCCCCACCCTCACTCACTTTCACCGGGCTGGGGCAGGGGATTGGGCTGCGCAAGGGGGTGTGGGCTCTGGGGTGGGACCAGGGATGAGAGGTTTGGGGTACAGGAGGGGGGTCAGGGCTTGGGCAGAGGGTTGGGATGCAGGCTCTGGGAGGGAGTTTGGTGCGGGAGGGGGCTCAGGGCAGGGGCAGGGGGTTGGGGTGTGGGAGGAGGTTCAGGGTGCTGCCTCCAGCTGGATGGCACTTACCTCAGCTCCCAAAAGTTGCCGGCATGTCCGTCTCCTAGGCAAAGGGACCTGGGGGCTCTGCATGATGCCCGTGCCTGCAGGTGCCAGCCCCACAACTCCCACTGGCCATGGTTACCAGCCAATGGGAGCTGTGGAGCTGGTGCTCAGGGCAGGGGCAGCACATGGAGCCCCCATGGCCACCTCTGTGCCTAGGGACCGTAGGGACATACCAACCACTTCCCAGAGCCACACGGAGCCAGGGCAGGCAGGGAGCCTACCTTAGCCCTGCTGCACCGCCGACCAGAAATTTAGTGGCCCGTCAGGGTTCTGACTGTTCTTTTCGATGGGGCATTCCAGTCGAAAACCGGATGCCTGGCAACCCTAATGGAGCTCTGGGACTGAATCAGGGCTGTGTACTAAAGGAAGCTGCTGAAAGGTATGTGGTGTTTGCAGGGGCTGGTACAGGTAGGCCTAGGCCCTCCCAAGACTAAAGGCCTGCTCTCTCAACTAAGGGGGAGAAGCCACTAAGCCCAGACCGCAACTGAGTACGTGGGACAATGAAGAAGAAAACAGGAATGGGAATGAGGTCAAAGGTTAAAAATGAGGGAGTCAGAAGGAAAAGGAGCCAAGCAGAGAACTCCAGACAGTGCCCACTGCTCCTCAAAGGCATGGTGTCCAGACGAGACACTGTCCAGAGGAACTCTTCCTGGAGGTGTGATCAGATAAGGGACCAGAAATAGGTGCCACAGTCACCCCCATCTAGCTTCCTCTTCCTGGAGTGATGGATGACCATCTTGGCCAGCGCTAGGAGGTTGATGAGGAGGTCTCACACCTTTGTGGGGGCCACAGATGGGGTGTGCATAAATGAGGATGTGTGGGGAGAAGTGCAGCCAGAACCTCAGTAAAAGATTCTGGAGGAGCCAGAAGAGTGGCTGCAACCTGTAGCACTCTATGTAGACGTGCACCAGGGTCTCCCTCTCGATGCAGAAGAGACCGGGGTCAGGGGAATTCATGAACTGTGCTTGGTACCCCCCTTGCTTTCATCTCTATGGAGGAGCTGCCAGTGGACCATGGAACCAAAGTAGAATACAGACTGGTCCACCAAGGTTCCTTGCCCTCCTCAGGTGGCAGCAGGTCCTGCCTGATGTTCTCTGGGCACGGTTTTGAGGCAAACCGGTTGGATGTTGTGCAGTTGACTCGGGTGGTGTGTCAGGGGTGGCCAGGGAGGCTTGCGAGACGGGGGCCCATAAAATATGCATAGTGAATGAGGATGTAGGTTGCAGGAAGAGAAAGGATGGTCTCATGGCTCAAGCATAAGCCCCTTTGTTTTCCATTTAAACTAATTTTTATTGAAAAAATCCTGGGTTTTACAAAAAATATTTGTTTTTTCCCCGATTTTTCACCCTACTTTTGTATCATTCGAATACACATAAAAATAACTTGTTTTATTAGGAAAATACAATACATTGCATGAGATATATGTATTATGATACTATATTAGTCTGTGTGTATATGCAAAGCTGTCTGTTGAAGTAAGGCTATGTCTTAGTCTAGAAGATACAAACAATAAACAAAGAGGCACTCACATAAGCTCTGAAGTGCATACGCATCTCAACGTACTAATGTATCTCGCGCCCACCATATACACATTTCAAGCTGTTAGCAAATAACAGTTTAAAGATTTGACACACTAAAATGGGACAAAAATGAAAATCTATATCACAATATGTTTCAGAACACAAGGAAGTATTTGAAAGTTTAAAAAAAACAAAAAATAGGAGAAAAGGATGAAGTTGAGTGTAATCGTTGTGAATGGTGTGACCCAATCATTAAATGTAAATATTTATAGGCTAAGAGTTCTAAGTCTATAACAGTAAACTGTTTATTCAAATGAAAAGTTTTATTTGGGGATTAGAGATACATTGTTTTTTTAAACTCAGAGATGGCATTGTGTTTTGAGTTCTGTTTTAGTTCTGCAGCAAACCACATTGAATTCCATTCATCAAAGCATTAATCTACTGAATACTTTTCCCCCAGTCCTTCCATCCACCAAAATAAACCTCAATATTATTTACTCAGAAAAATTTTCATAGTTTTTTCCACTGATTTTCACCCATTTTTGTTGTTGTAGAAATAAACACAAATAACACCACTGGAAGCTGCGGGGGGCCGTGCCTGTGGACGGTCAATGTAAACAAAATGTCTCACAGCCCGCCAGCAGATTACCCTGATGGGCCGCATGCCGAAAGTTTCCAACCCCTGATATAGTATGTGATCATGTAATTAAAGATTATCATAATGCATACACACAAAGGGGTCAAATTAAGGTTGCACAGGTACTCTTAATTTTAGCATTGCCTTAGTGCTTGACTTGCATCTTTAATGTTCTTTTGATCCAGTTTATATATTGTGACAAAGCTCTGTCCTTGCCTCCGTGGGTCCCGCGTTTCCTGGTGGATTTCGCTAGCCTCAGAGGCTCACTGTGACCCTCCACGTAACCCTTCTCTCTCTAGAGACAAGGGTCACAGTCTACTGAGCCATTTTCATCATAAGCCAGCGAGGGAGGTGAGGAGAAGTTATGCTTCCTTGCACAGTCTCTGTTGTCTCCCAGTCTCAGTGATTAATCAGGGGGCAAAGGTGTGGGGGGGGAGCCCGGGCCCACCCTCTACTCCTGGCTCCAGCCCAGGGACCCTAATAGTATCAGCTATGGTAGCTGACCTTTTAGAAACATGACATGTACAATTCCCTGGGCTACTTCCCCCACAGCAGCCCTCACTTCCTCAAGCTCCACTTCACCCTTACCTCAGGGCCTCCTTCCTTGTGCCTGATATGGTGTGTACTACTCAGTCTCTCCAACAGCACAACTTCCTCCCACAGCTCCTGACATGCACACCCACCTGACTAGCTGGGAGGCTTTTAACTAGTTTCAGCCAGCCCCTGATTGGCTTCAGGTGTCCCAATCAACCTAGCCTTCTCCCTGCCTTCTGGAAAGTTCTTAATTGGCCCCAGGTGTCTTAATTGACCTGGAGCAGCTGCCATTTCACTTATCCTGGTACCAGGGATTTGTTTAGCCTGGAGCTAATATATCTATCTCCCACTACTTTTCTATAGCCATCTGGCCTTGCCCCGTCACAATATGTAATATAGGCAATCAGCATGCTACTCCTTTATGATAACAGGAAGCTCTAAAATTCACCTGGACAAATGATGTGTCATGTTCTATCCTTGAAACTAATGGGAGTTCTGTACATGGAACAAGGGTAGAATATGTCACTTCTGAACTAGTGGCATTACGGAAATACCATTTCCATTAAGCTTCCAGTGGGCTGTTTTCCTCCAGGGCTGCACCTATAATAAGGGGAGTTAAGTTTGGGTACTAAGGAAAGAACAGACTTAAAGCAATTTTTAAAAGCCCTGTTATGATTTTGCATGGTGAAACTTCCCCAAAGCTGCAAAGTCTGTTTTTTGAGCAGCCTCTCCAGCCTCCTGACACTTAGAAGTGTGGTGTAATTATTTGTTTTTAATTGACTTGCACCCTTGCGGAATATTTCTAAATAATACTGACTACTGTCCAAGTAAAAGCCGCAGCTTGTTATGAAGTGTAACATCTACATAATAAGCAACAGAATTAAAATGCCCCTAACCTTCCCTTTCTCCTTATCTCCTCCATGCAGCTGTGAAGTCAGTCCCAGGCCCTCTTTTAGAAAATGTGGTTCTGAACACATTCCTGGCTCTCTCTCTCTTTCTCTCTCTCTCTTTCCTTTCCTTTCCTTTCCTTTCCTTTCCTTTCCTTTCCTTTCCTTTCCTTTCCTTTCAGTCCAGCAGATGAGATCCCATTTTACAATGTATTACAGCCATCTGTTTGGAGACAGACATTAACAAATCATTTTTGAAGGATAAATTCCGAGGTGACGCAGTCAGACATGGATCCTTATGCTGTACATGAAAGAGACCCAATGCCCAGAGGAGAAGACTGTATAAAACAGTAGTGTTCATCTACATGCTGTCACATTTAATCTTAGACAGAGGCATTCTGGGCCTGATTGACACAAGGTTTTTACTGATGTAACTGTTATGGGTAAAGGTGTGACTCTTTTTTTAACCAATATAGTTACACTGGTACAATAATATAGTTAAACTGGTACAACCCCTAATGTGGATGTAGTTATACTAGGATAAAAGTGTCTTATCTGTATAGTGTATTCCCCTTCCCCAGAATAGCTACACCAATATAAAGCACCTTTATACATCTAGTACTCCATCCACCTAAGGTGGTCGTGTACAATTAAAATGGTACAACTTTCTAGTGTTTACAGAGGTGTAACTCATGAGCCACCAAATGTGTGCAAAAGGGATTTTAGAACGAATATAATCCCTGCTGTGAATGGAGCTTCTTGATTGATCGTAGTAATTAGTGATGGATAAGGCCTCTTAGATCATCTCCTGAAGACACAGGATTGTTCCCCACCGTGTATTCCTTCAGTGTTTTGTTCAGTCTAGTTTTAAATGATGCCAATTCCTTGGGTGACTCTTCCATAGTCTAATCAGGCTCGCCCTTAGGATGCTTTTTCTGAGATTCAGGCTACATTTTTGATGGTTTGTTTCTGTTATAATCCATTGTACCACTCAAAGCAATTCCTCTGCCTCTGTGGTGTTTACACCTTTCAAATACACATGGACACCTAGGGGATGGTTCCTGGGCTGATGTAAATCAGCATTGCTCCAATGACCCTTAATATATTTTCCTCTCTCCACTTAGCTGTCATTTAGCCAGGCTGTTCTATTTACTTAGGCCTATTTACTTAAGGCATCACAACACGTAACTTCTGGGCACCTAGAAAATCAGAGGAACAGCACTGCAATTCACAAAGTCTGAGTTAGATATCTCGGCTCCCTATAAAATGAATGGGGAGAGATAGGCGCCTTAGACTGAGATCCATAAAAGTCAGCATTTTAGATGGGGAGCTGCCTAAGCTAGCCAATGGGAGCTGCCAATGGAAGGAGTGTGCACTAAGCCCTTCCCTGCTCAGGGAGATGGATGCCTATGTTTGCTAGCAATTCTCAGCTATGAACTCCCAGGTGAATACCTAAGGTATTCTTTGCAGGAGGCTAGGGGCGGGGAGGGCAGAAGAGCAGCTGCAGCTCCCTCACAACTTTTAGTCCAGTGGTTAGGGTACTCCCCAGGGACATGGGAGACCCACCAATTCAAGTCCCACCTCCACCTAATGAGGAGAAGAGCTTGTGCTCTAACCACTGAGCTATGGAATATTCCGATGTGGGACTTCCTCGGTCATTCCTGTTGAAGCTGTTCCACTTGGGATAAATACTCAGTTATTGGTGCAGGATGCTGGGTCTCCCACATACTGGGTGAGGGCTCTAACCACCAGGCTATAAGAGTCATTCTCATGCATGTGCTCGCTCTCTGTCTCAATGACTTCAGTTATTTAGCCACAGTGGGACTGCTTCAACAGGAAGAATTGAAGATGTCCCACATCAGAATAGCCCAATGGTAGTAGAACCTCAGTTCAAGTCCCCCTCTAGCTGGTGAGAAGAAGGGCTTTGAGCAGGGACTTCCCATATCCCAGCTGAGTACCCTAACCACTGGGTTGGCAACCTTTCAAAGAAGGGACCGGCAACCTTTCAAAGAAGACGAGCCATTTTTTTGTTTTTGTCTTTGACCAAAATATTTCAAGAGCTGTATCACTCGCAAAGCTACTTGTAGAGTTAGAATTTACAAACTAATAATAATTGAACATATTAAAGTTATTACTACTCACCAATACTTTTAATGCGACTTCTGCTGTTGGACATCTTTAGAGAGTTGCTCAATGTTTGGTGAATATGCCTTGATTTTCATTTCCAAGCAGGACTCAAGACTAACATCTTGCAGTTGGCTCCTCAGTTTGTTTTTGATAAAATTCATGTTGGAAAACACTTGCTCACAGAAGTACGTTGAACTGAAGATTGAGAGAAGTCCAAATGCATAATTCTTCATCTGACTGTACATATCCGGTAGACAATTCCAAACATTGATTATAATCTGGTCTTGCCATTTAAGGTCGTCCATTGCAGACCACTTGTGCTGTAGCCCCAGGGTGGATTTCTGCCTTACCGGATTTTCTAGTTCAGTGACAAGTGTGATCGGTTGGATCATAGAAAACCCCTTGGGAACTGCCAACTGACGTGCCGAAACTACGCCTGAGCCTGTTTTCCCTGGCAGCTTGGGACTTCAGAACCCTGCCTTGTTTGAGCCAGATATGTTAGCCTGCTACAAACACAGACCCACGTCTGAACCCAAGTCCTGTAAAAGCTGCAGGCTTAATGAAAACAGCTTAAGAAGTGTTCCTGTCTCCAACACTCAGATGCCCAGCTCCCAATGGGGTCCAAACCCTAAATAAATCCGTTTTACCCTGTATAAAGCTTATACAGGGTAAACTCATAAATTGTTCACTCTCTATAACCCTGATAGAGAGATTTGCACAGCTGTTTGCACCCCCAGGTATTAATACATACTCTGGGTTATTTAATAAGTAAAAAGTGATTTTATTCAATACAAAAAGTAGGATTTAAGTGGTTCCAAGTAATAACAGACAGAACAACGTGAATTACCAAGCAAAATAAAATAAAACATGCAAGTCTAAACCTAAAGCAGTAAGAAAGTGATTATAGATGAAATCTCACCCTCAGAGATGTTCCAGTAAGCTTCTTTTACAGACTAGACTCTTTGTAGTCTGGGTCCAACAATCACTCACACCCCTGTGGTTACTGTCCTTTGTTCCAGTTTCTTTCAGGTATCCTTTGGAGGTGGAGAGGCTATCTCTTGAGCCAGGTGCAAACCAAATGGAGGGGTCTCCCAGGGGCTTAAATAGACTTTCTCTTGTGGGTGGAGACCCCCCCTCCTCTCTCCTGTGCAGAATCCAGCTCCGAGATGGAGTTTTGGAGTCACATGGGCAAGTCACATGTCCACGCATGACTCAGTCCTTACAAGCTAGGCCACATTCCCAGGAAAGCTCAGATGTGGATTGGCATCTCAACGTTAGAACATAAGAACATAAGAATGGCCATACTGGGTTAGACCAAAGGTCCATCCAGCCCAGTACCCTGTCTACTGACAGTGGCCAATGCCAGGTGCCCCAGAGGGAGTGAACCTAACAGGTAATGATCAAGTGATCTCTCTCCTGCCACCCATCTCCACCCTCTGACAAACAGAGTCTAGGGACACCATTCCTTACCCATCCTGGCTAATAGCCATTAAAGGACTTAACCTCCATGAATTTATCTAGTTCTCTTTTAAACCCTGTTATAGTCCTAGCCTTCACAACCTCCTCAGGCAAGGAGTTCCACAAGTTGACTGTGCGCTGAGTGAAGAAGAACGTCCTTTTATTTGTTTTAAACCTGCTGCCCATTAATTTCATTTGGTGGCCCCGAGTTCTTATATTATGGGAACAAGTAAATAACTTTTCCTTATTCACTTTCTCCACACCACTCATGATTTTTATATACCTCTGTCATATCCCTGCTTAGTCTCCTCTTTTCCAAGCTGAAAAGTCCTAGCCTCTTTAATCTCTCCTCAGATGGGACCAGTTCCAAACCCCTAATCATTTTAGTTGCCCTTTTCTGAACCTTTTCCAATGCCAGTATATCTTTTTTGAGATGAGGGGACCACAGCTGTACGCAGATTGTTCATTGTTAGCTTAAGTTCATCACCCCTTGGGGATCGGGGGGCAGGCGGCTCCACGCACTGCCACTGCCCCCAGCACCATCCTCACAGTTCCCATTGGCCAGTTCCCGGCCAATGGGAGCTGCGGGGGCGGTGCTTGCGGGTGCGGGCAGCGCACGGAGACCCACTGCCCCCCTACCCCTGAGGGGCGCACAGATACATGCCAGCAGCCAGCTGCTTCCAGGAGTGGCGTGGGGTTGGGGCAGGCAGGCAGCCTGCCTGAGCCCTGCTGTGCTGCCGGCTGGGAGCCAGCTGTGGTAAGTGCCTCCTGGCCAGAGCCTGCACCTTGCACCCCCTCAAAAAACGGCTGCCCACAAGGTTGCCGACCCCTGCACTAGGCTAAAAGATGTAAGGGAGGGTCCCCGGGCACCCAGCTGTTTTGTGTGAACTTTCCTGAGGAGTCTGATCTGGTAAGCAGCCTCAGAGCATGCCTACCAGATTGGGCCCTGCACGCGAGTTAGGTGGGCAAAGGCCTATCTTCCGTGGCTCATGAATCACTCTGAGGCTTAGGTGGGACATAAGCATCCAGATGCCTAGAGTGAGACAGCACTATGCGTACACCCAGCCTGAAACTTAGGAGTCTAGGGAACTCTTAATGCAAAAACCTGGGGGCACTGAATGAATTTAGGTGCCTACAGGGCTCAGCGGCAGTTTTGTCAATTGCAGCAGAGCGTAGAACTGGGATTTAGTTGCCTAGACCTCAGATTTAGGCACCTAACTCTGGGGTTTAGGCATCTAAGTATCTTTGTGAATCTAGGCTTTAGTTCCTCATCAATCAATCCCTCCAGGTTCTTACTCTTCCCCAGGAACATGTTGGTCTTGCACTGCATGCTCATATGCAGTTTGCTGTCCATCACCATTTCTAGCGCCATCAGCATTACAGCTTTCAAGGATCTCTCTCCCACTAAATATTTGCATTTCAGATTATTCTCCCTCCTCCACAATATTATCTCACATGCATCCCATTTAAATCCCATTTTGTTAGTTTCTGTCATTATTTCCAGCTTCTCTAGGTCTCTTTGTATTATGTCCTCGTTGGTTTGCAACACCTCCTGATTTAGCATAATCTGTAAAACTGAGTATAAACTAAATTAATGACCTGTTTATCCCTCTCTTCCAGATCATTAATAAGATGTTAAATAGAACCAGACCTAGAGCAGATCCCTGTGTCCCCCAGATACTTCCCCATCAACTCTAAGCACTGCTGTTTATCATTCATTACCCTTTGTTTATTGGTCTTCCGCCTGCATTCAGTCTATATGACAGTGCTCATAATCAAGCCAATTAGCATTTGTTTTTGAAGTTATACTTTGAACCAGAAGCTTTTCTCAGGGCTGGATAGATGACTACTCCTGCATTCTGTCCCTCTCCTAGTTTTGTAATTCAATCAAAAAGAAGTCAGCAAGTTTGTCTGGCATGATTTATTCTTTAATTTCACTGCTGGCATAAATAAGTGCACTGCACCTTCTTACCTCGATGGTGAATTTCACCTGTGCTTTTTATCACTCACAGTTCCATTACATTCATTTGCTCATTCCCTTAACACCATAGAATATGGTGGTGGGACATCTGGACCAGCTGCTTTGTTTTCCCACATAGTCTCTCACCTGCCGACAAGTTGCTTGTGACTTTTTGATCTTTGTGCCTACAGGAGTCAGATTGCCACTGACAAATTTTGGACAAAAAGTTCATGGTTGAGTCCTGGCTGGTTTTAAGAAAATGTCGTGGTAAAAAAGGTAATCTCCAACAAAGGCAGCATAATCTACCATTCTAAAGGGGGGGGGGGTCTGTGGTAGGACCACAGCATTTCTAACCTCCCTACAGAGGGGGTTCAGGTAACAGGAACTGTTGCATTTCCCCTCCCTCCCATCTGTTGTTATTTGTAAAGGTCTAGGATCACCTGAGGAGACTGATCCAGGAGCCACCTGACAGAGGGACTGGAAGGTTACAAAAGGACTCCAAGAGGGAAGGCTGAAGGAGCTGCACAGGAAGTTTGGACAGGAGAGGGGAAGGGGACAGACTGGCCAAAGTCAGAGATGCTGATATGGGGAGAAAGCTTCATGTTTCAGAATCCAAGCCAGGCATGCAACAGGAGAACTCTGGATGGTCCCAGATGACCCTATCGACAGCCCAAAGAATGCTCTGGAGTGGTGAGAAAACTAAGGCAGGGAAATGTAGGTAGGTTTATTAATTTGTATTGATTTGTGTATTTCTCATGTGCTTAAGTAAAGAGCAATGCTCTCTGAGTCTTGTGCAAAATGTCTGTTATGTACTACACCTTCACATGTGCTCCCTGAGAAAGTTGAACTGTAACCCAGAAGGTCCTCACCTTCAGCATGATGCTGGGAGAGAGTGTGTTTAAGTTATGGGGGAGACTGAGGGGTCAGTGCTGATTCCAGGGGCTGCATGGCCTAAACTCTCAGGAAGAGTGCTAGATAGAGCAGCTATACCTCAAGTGTCTGTCTACAAACAGTGGCTGGCCTCTGTTTAGACCAAGGGTTGGCAACCTTTCAGAAGTGGTGAGCCGAGTCTTCATTTATTCACTCTAACTTAAGGTTTTGCGTGCCAGTAATGCATTTTAATGTTTTTAAAAGGTCTCTTTCTATAAGTCTATAATATATAACTAAACTATTGTCATATGTAAAGTAAAAAAGGTTTTTAAAATGTTTAAGAAGCTTAATTTAAAATTAAATGAAAATGCAGATCTTATAAGTTTAGTGTGATACTTGCCCTTGCTTTTCCTTGCTGAGTTTTCCAATGTCTAGCATGTATTTGGATACTTCACGCTGCACACAGGCTTCTGAGTGATCAGTTGTTAACCAGCTCCAAGAGGGACGGGGGACAGATTTCATGTGTGAAAATATCTGTTCACACAGGTATGTGGATCCAAATGCTGAAAGCACTGCAAACGCAATTTTCTTCAGACAGTTAAATTTCACTGGCAGAGACGTCCAGCTGGTCAGAATAGAGGCCCCATGATATCTCTCCATAGCTTCAAGTGCACTCCACAGATCTCCAAACTTTGATGCCCACAATTCTGAGCTTTTTAGCTGAATGAGATGCATTTAGAAATCTTCAACACCCATCCTCTGAAATACAGACAAATTCAAGTTGCTTTCGTTGAACTTCTCAGGTTTAATTAGAAAAGAAAGCATTGGGCCAAATCTCTGGAAATCTCGAAAATTCTGACTTCACTTCTTGCATGTACATTCGTATCTCTACGTCAAATGCAGGCGCTGTTCCACGTGGTGTGATAGTGATGTAAGCAGCAAATCAGGACTTTAAAATATCCCAGTACAGTGGCGCTGGAACAATTTTTAAGGTGGGGGTGCTGAGCTGCGCCCCCTCTTGCCCCTGTCTGCACCCCTTCCTGCCCCAGGCGGGGGCCAGTGAGCCACAGCTGGGGGCAGCTGCAGAGCCCCAGGCCAGCAGCCGGGACTCCAGGCCAGCAGCAGAGCCCCCCGGACCGGTGGCCAGGACCCGGGGCTGGCAGCGGGCTGAGCGGGGCCGGTGGACGGAACCCCAGCTGGCAGGGGGCTGACGGTCGGTGAGCCAGGGCAGCAGCGGAGCCAGGTGTCCAGTGGCCAGGACCCGGGCAGTGTGAGTGCCACTGAAAATCAGCTCGCGTGCTACCTTTGGCATGTGTGCCATAGGTTGCCTACCCCTGGTTTAGACTCTAAAGGTTTAAAACACAGGGATCTACGAAGCAACTTAGGTGCCTGAACTCCAGAGTTAGGGATCTGTCCCCCATGCATGGCACCACTGCAACCCATGAAACTCCCACTTCTGCTGCTTAACTCTGTAAGTGCTTGCACTCACTCAGTACCTAAGCTCCTGCTGTAAAAATTCCCTAGTCACTTAAGTTTTAGATGCTAGGGCAAGTGCACGCTGCTGCCTCTCATTAGGCTTCTGGGCACCTATCTCCTGCCTGAGTCCCAGAACCGACAGGTGGCCAGCGCCATGTCCCTGCGGCCCTGGGGCCGGGGGGGCAGGGCAGAGGGCTCTGCATGCTGCCCTCGCTGGGGGGTACCTCCCCCCACAGCTCACATTGGCTGGGAACGCGGAACCGTGGCCAATGGGAGCTTCGGGGGAGATACCCACAGGCGAGGGCAGCGTGCGGAGCCCTCTGCTCCTCCTCCCCCAGGGGCTGCAGGGACGTGGTGCCGGCCTCTTCTGGGAGCGGTGCGGGGCCAGGGCAGGCATGCAGGGAGCCTGCCCTGGCCCTGGTGTGCACCGCTGCCACCCCGGAGCTGCTCCAGGTAAGCAGCACTGGGCCAGAGTCCACACCCCAAACCCCTCCTGCACCCCAACCCCCTGCCCTGAGCCCCCTTCTGTACCTTGCATTCTTCCTGCACCCCAACCCCCTTTTACACCCTGCACCCCTTCTCTGCCCCAACCCCTTGCCCTGAGCCCCTTCATGCACACCGCACCCCCTCCCACACTCCTCACTGCTTCCTGCACCCCAACCCCCTGCCCCAGCCCTACATTCATGGCCCTGTGTGCAATTTCCCCACCCAGATATGGCCCTTATGCCAAAAAGTTTGCCCACCCCAGGTATAAAGCCACACATAAGTCAAATAAGCTCTGCACTTTATCCAGTCCTCATATTGTACCGATAAAAGAGGAACTCTTTTTCCTAGGACACACACTGGAATTTCTTCCACTTTTGTGTGTGTGATATTTAGCTTTCATAGAACTTATCAGTGCTTAGATATTATGGGAACAGGTGCTTGAAATACCTTACAATAGCTCCTCTGTAGTTCTAAGAAGCATTTGGACCATATTTTCAGCCTGGGGGTGTACCAGAACAGGCTGAGCTGGAGAGATGGTGAGGCCTGAGCACTCTGAGGGTATGTCTACACTACGAAATTAGGTCGAATTTATAGAAGTCGTTTTTTTAGAAATCGGTTTTATATATTCAAGTGGGTGTGTCCCCACAGAAAATGCTCTAAGTGCATTAAGTGCATTAACTCGGTGGAGTGCTTCCACAGTACCGAGGCAAGCGTCGACTTCCGGAGCGTTGCACTGTGGGTAGCTATCCCACAGTTCCCGCAGTCTCTGCTGCCCATTGGAATTCTGGGTTGAGATCCCAATGCCTGATGGGGCTAAAACATTGTCCCGGGTGGTTCTAGGTACATATCGTCAGGCCCCCGTTCCCTCCCTCCCTCCGTGAAAGCAGCAGCAGACAATCGTTTCGCGCCTTTTTTCTTGAGTTACCTGTGCAGACGCCATACCACGGCAAGCATGGAGCCCGCTCAGGTAACCGTCACCGTATGTCTCCTGGGTGCTGGCAGATGCGGTACTTCATTGCTACACAGCAGCAGCAACCCATTGCCTTGTGGCAGCAGACGGTGCAATAGGACTGGTCGCGGTCATCGTCATGTCCGAGGTGCTCCTGGCCACATCGGCCAGGAGCGCCTGGGCAGACATGGGTGCAGGGACTACATTAGAAGTGACTTGACCGGGTCATTCTCTTTAGTCCTGCATTTAGTCCTATTGAACCATCTTATGGTGAGCAGGCAAGAGATGAGGATGGCTAGCAGTCCTATTGTACCATCTTCTGCCGAGCAGCCATGAGATGTGGATGGCATGCAGTCCTTCTGCACCGTCTGCTGCCAGCCAAAGATCTAAAAGATAGATGGAGTGGATCAAAACAAGAAATAGACCAGATTTGTTTTGTACTCATTTGCTTCCCCCCCTCCCCCATCTAGGGGACTCATTCCTCTAGGTCACACTGCAGTCACTCACAGAGAAGGTGCAGCGAGGTAAATATAGCCATGTATCAATCAGAGGCCAGACCAACCTGCTTGTTCCAATAAGAACAATTACTTAGGTGCACCATTTCTTATTGGAACCCTCCGTGAAGTCCTGCCTGAAATACTCCTTGATGTAAAGCCACCCCCTTTGTTGATTTTAATTCCCTATAAGCCAACCCTGTAAGCCATGTTGTCAGTCACCCCTCCCTCTGTCAGAGCAACGGCAGACAGTTGTTCCGCGCCTTTTTTCTGTGCGGACGCCATACCAAGGCAAGCATGGAGGCCGCTCAGCTCACTTTGGCAATTAGGAGCACATTAAACACCACACACATTATCCAGCAGTATATGCAGCACCAGAACCTGGCAGAGCGATACCAGGTGAGGAGGCGACGTCAGCGAGGTCACGTGAGTGATCAGGACATGGACACAGATTTCTCTGAAAGCATGGGCCCTGCCAATGCATGCATCATGGTGCTAATGGGGCAGGTTCATGCTGTGGAACGCCGATTCTGGGCTCGGGAAACAAGCACAGACTGGTGGGACCGCATAGTGTTGCAGGTCTGGGACGATTCCCAGTGGCTGCGAAACTTTCGCATGCGTAAGGGCACTTTCATGGAACTTTGTGACTTGCTTTCCCCTGCCCTGAAGCGCATGAATACCAAGATGAGAGCAGCCCTCACAGTTGAGAAGCGAGTAGCGATAGCCTTGTGGAAGCTTGCAACGCCAGACAGCTACCGGTCAGTTGGGAATCAATTTGGAGTGGGCAAATCTAGTGTGGGGGCTGCTGTGATGCCAGTAGCCCACGCAATCAAAGATCTCCTGACATCTTGGGAAGTGTGACCTGGGAAATGTGCAGGTCATAGTGGATGGCTTTGCTGCAATGGGATTCCCTAACTGTGGTGCGGCCATAGACGGAACCCATATCCCTATCTTGGCACCAGAGCACCAAGCCGGCGAGTACATAAACCGCAAGGGGTACTTTTCAATAGTGCTGCAAGCTCTGGTGGATCACAAGGGACGTTTCACCAATATCAATGTGGGATGGCCGGGAAAGGTACATGACGCTCGCATCTTCAGGAACTCTGGTCTGTTTCAAAAGCTTCAGGAAGGGACTTTATTCCCAGACCAGAAAATAATTGTTGGGGATGTTGAAATGCCCATAGTTATCCTTGGGGACCCAGCCTACCCCTTAATGCCATGGCTCATGAAGCCGTACACAGGCAGCCTGGACAGTAGTCAGGAGCTGTTCAACTACAGGCTGAGCAAGTGCAGAAAGGTGGTAGAATGTGCATTTGGACGTTTAAAGGCGCGCTGGCGCAGTTTACTGACTCGCTTAGACCTCAGCAAAACCAATAATCCCACTGTTATTACTGCTTGCTGTGCACTCCACAATATCTGTGAGAGTAAGGGGGAGACGTTTATGGCGGGGTGGGAGGTTGAGGCAAATCACCTGGCTGCTGGTTACGCGCAGCCAAACACCAGGGCGGTTAGAAGAGCACAGGAGGGCGCGGTACGCATCAGAGAAGCTTTGAAAACCAGTTTCATGACTGGCCAGGCTACGGTGTGAAAGTTCTGTTTGTTTCTCCTTGATGAAACCCCCCGCCCCTTGGTTCACTCTACTTCCCTGTAAGCTAACCACCCTCCCCTCCTCCCTTCGATCACTGCTTGCAGAGGCAATAAAGTCATTGTTGCTTCACATTCATGCATTCTTTATTCATTCATCACACAAATAGGAGGATGACTACCAAGGTAGCCCAGGAGGGGTGGTGGAGGAGGGAAGGAAAATGCCACACAGCACATTAAAAGTTTACAACTTTAAAATTTATTGAATGCCAGCCTTCTGTTTTTTGGGCAATCCTCTGTGGTGGAGTGGCTGGTTGGCCGGAGGCCCCCCCACCGTGTTTTTGGGCGTCTGGGTGTGGAGGCTATGGAACTTGGGGAGGAGGGTGGTTGGTTACACAGGGGCTGTAGTGGCAGTCTGTGCTCCAGCTGCCTTTGCTGCAGCTGGAGCATACTGGTTTGATCCTCCAGCAGCCTCAGCATTGAATCCTGCCTCCTCTTATCACGCTGCCGCCACATTTGAGCTTCAGCCTTCTCTTCAGCCCGTCACTTACTCTCTTCAGCCTGCCACCTCTCCTCCTGGTCATTTTGTGCTTTCCTGCACTCTGACATTATTTGCCTCCACGCATTCGTCTGTGCTCTGTCAGTGTGGGAGGACAGCATGAGCTCAGAGAACATTTCATCACGAGTGCGTTTTTTTTCCTTTCTAATCTTCACTAGCCTATAGGAAGGAGAAGATCCTGTGATCATTGAAACACATGCAGCTGGTGGAGAAAAAAAAGGGACAGCGGTATCTAAAAAGACACATTTTATAAAACAGTGGCTACACTCTTTCAGGGTAACCCTTGCTGTTACCATTACATACATAGCACATGTGCTTTCGTTACAAGGTCGCATTTTGCCTCCCCCCACTGCGTGGCTACCCCCTCAACCCTCCCCCTGGCTAACAGCGGGGAACATTTCTGTTCAGCCACAGACAAACAGCCCAGGAGGAACGGGCTCTTCTGAGTGTCCCCTGAAGAAAAGCACCCTATTTCAGCCAGGTGACCAGGAATGATATCTCACTCTCCTGAGGATAACACAGAGAGATAAAGAACGGATGTTGTTTGAACGCCAGCAAACATACACTGCAATGCTTTGTTGTACAATGATTCCCGAGTACGTGTTACTGGCCTGGAGTGGTAAAGTGTCCTACCATGGAGGACGCAATAGGGCTGCCCTTCCCAGAAACCTTTTGCAAAGGCTTTGGGAGTACATCCAGGAGAGCCGCGAATGCCAGGGCAAATTAATCCTTTCACATGCTTGCTTTTAAACCATGTATAGTATTTTAAAAGGTACACTCACCGGAGGTCCCTTCTCCACCTGCCGGGTCCAGGAGGCAGCCTTGGGTGGGTTTGGGGGGTACTGGCTCCAGGTCCAGGGTGAGAAACAGTTCCTTGGCTGTCGGGAAAACCGGTTTCTCCGCTTGCTTGCTGTGAGCTATCTACAACCTCCTCATCATCATCATCTTCTTCGTCCCCAAAACCTGCTTCCGTGTTGCCTCCATCTCCACTGAAGGAGTCAAACAACACGGCTGGGGTAGTGGTGGCTGAATCCCCTAAAATGGCATGCAGCTCATCATAGAAGCGGCATGTTTGGGGCTCTGACCCGGAGCGGCCGTTCGCCTCTCTGGTTTTCTGGTAGGCTTGCCTCAGCTCCTTAAGTTTCACGCGGCACTGCTTCGGGTCCCTGTTATGGCCTCTGTCTTTCATGCCCTGGGAGATTTTGACAAAGGTTTTGGCATTTCGAAAACTGGAACGGAGTTCTGATAGCATGGATTCCTCTCCCCATACAGCGATCAGATCCCGTACCTCCCGTTCAGTCCATGCTGGAGCTCTTTTGGGATTCTGGGACTCCATCATGGTCACCTCTGCTGATGAGCTCTGCATGGTCACCTGCAGCTTGCCACGCTGGCCAAACAGGAAATGAGATTCAAAAGTTCGCGGTTCTTTTCCTGTCTACCTGGCCAGTGCATCTGAGTTGAGAGTGCTGTCCAGAGCGGTCACAATAGCTCCCGGAGGCCAATACCGTTGAATTGCACCCACAGTACCCCAAATTCAACCCGGCAAGGCTGATTTAAGTGCTAATCCACTTGTCGGGGTGGAGTAAGGAAATCGATTTTAAGAGCCCTTTAAGTCGAAATGAAGGGCTTCATCGTGTGGACGGGTGCAGGTTTACATCGATTTAACGCTGCTAAATTCGACCTAAAGTCCTAGTGTAGACCAGGGCTTAGCCATCTATTCTCAGCTGGTGGACAGACCATTACTGCTGTAACCTCCATTGCTAGCCTGCTCTATCCTATGTTGGGGCTACAGCTGGACCGAGAATCAGGGAACAGAAAACAGGAATATAGCTGAGAATCAGCGAACCATAACCAGGTCATGAATGCCTCTGCTGTGCTGAGTGTATCTCAACTGCAGCAGAGAATCTAGTCTCTTATGTTAATAAATAAGAATATGCTCTCTGAACACATTTATTAAGGGGCAAAGTATCAAACTGCAAAAAGTCACACTGTTGAAGTTTTTGTGTTTAAAAAGGTAAAATTACCAACTGTTAAGGCTGTTGGAACAAATTTGAAGTACAAGTGCTATTACAAAGTGCTCTTGGGCCAGCATTGTGACTTTATACAGAGGCTCTTGAGAAGGGACTGCTGCATTAAAGAGCTGGCTGTGCAATTCCCAGAACCACTACTTGTGTTCTAACCATGTTTGCAGTCATTACAGCAGGCTGGAAAGCAAGGAAAGCTCTGCTCCCTGAGGAGATGAGAAGGAAGGGTTAGAAGTGACTTTGCACCTGTTGAACAATATGCTGTATTACAATACCCAGCATCAGCTGAGGAATAGCCTGCAGTGTGTTAGAAATGTTTCTGCAGCAACATGGGTCACCATAAACACAAACAAAGCAGCTGTTAAAAGGTTTTTGCACTGTTTGGCTGCCGTTCACAAGGTTAAGGATGTAGTGAATGCCAAATGATAAGCATTACAGTTTCTAGCAGTCCAGAGACCAGAAAGAAATCTTCTAGTAATTGTTTTAATTATTCCCTGCAGGTTGATTGGTGCTTATGTGGCTAGGGGTTAGAAGCTGTGAAATGGTCTCTTTATTAAGGGCCTGTTTAACCCACTTCTGTGAGTTTATTTTAGGGTTTGTTTGCAAACTGATTTTTTCCCCCTGCTGGCTGATTATGCTCCCACTGGGTTTTACCTGGCAGTCTTCTCTGCTTAGACTAAAATGGAGCCCTAATGTTGGGAACCTGTCTTTCCTTATTAAAGGTGGGGGTGGTATTAATGCCCAGGTGTGAGGTATGTATTTTTGCATGACATCCTTACGTTACAAGATGGAGACAGCAGCTCTCTGCCCTTAATAGGATTCTGTCCTGCACACTCCTCTTTAAGTCTGCTCTTACTGGTACTTGGCTTTTGTCTTCTGACCTCCTGCTAATATTGCTCTCTTGACTGCCTGTCATTAGATGCACCTTTCCATACCTCTGATTTCCATCAGCTTCACTGGGAGAGTGACTCCATTAACATATTGCACTAAGTACTGATCCCCTTCCAGCAACTCTCTGATGCTGGGTATATATGTGTTGCTCAGGGTGTCAGGTAACACCAGTAATCATTCAGGACAATATTTGATCTCTATCTGGTCTTGCTAGAAGTGCATCAACATGTGCTGTAATCTCTCTGGAACACTAAGAAGGGCATTTGCCATGATTGTCTCTAGTGGTTTGTGGTCTGATTGACCTATAATTGGGTGGCCATAGGTACAGTGATGGAATCTTTCCACTCCATATACCGCAGACAGAAGCTCTTCCTGTTTGGGCAGACTCCTATTCAGTATCTGACAGGGCTGTGCTGGCATAAGCCCTCAACTGCTCCTGCAAAAGAACTACATCCAATCCTTTATCCAATGTATCACACTGGATTGTCAATGACTTTCCTGGCTGGTAGTATGTCAGGATATGGGCATTCATCATCAATTGTTTCTGCATGTCAAATACTTGCTGTTGGGGACCTTCCCAGTGCCACTCTATATGACAGCTCACAAGGCAGGATGTAGAGTTCTGCTACTGCAGCCAGGTGTGGACAGAACTTGGAGAGAAAATTTGTCATTCCTATGAAGTGCTGTACCCTTTCAAATCCACAAAGCTGGCCTGACTTTGACTGCCTTCATCTTGTTGGGATCTGCTTTCAGTCCCTATGCTGTGAGCAGATGTACACTGTCTGTCACCTCATGCCATTTGAGTTGCATTTTTTCTGGGTTGAATTTTATGTTTTTGTCCCTGTATCACTGAATCAAAACCTGTAGTTTTCTGCAATGGTCTCATTCTGTTTCTGTATCATTACTTCGTTCACCTACAATGTGGATATCATCTGCAATTATTTTCATCCCATCAGTCCTTCCAGTGCTTGGGTGAGTTTCCTCTGGAAAATCTCTGGTGCTGGACTTCTGCCTATTAGCAAGCACAGCCATCTGTAGTGGCCAAATGCTGTTCCAAAGGGTGTCAGCATGCTGGACTATTTATCCAGGCTTATGTACCAAAATCTGTTCCTCCCATCACAGACTGTAAAGATTCTGGCTTTGGAAAGTTCTGGCAAGATTTCATTAGTTGTGGGCAGTGGACAGTAACATCTTTTCAATGTGCAGTTCAGTGGTTTTAGGTCTATGTAGATGTGTAATTTGACTAGTGGGTTCTTTATCACCATAGAATCCTAGAATATCAGGGTTGGAAGGGACCTCAGGAGGTCATCTAGTCCAACCCCCTGCTCAAAGCAGGAACTAAATCATCCCAGTCATCATCCCAGGCTTCGTCATGATAAAGCTTATCTTGCTTACCCAGGTTGTATTGGTCTCCACAGATGCCATGATACCCCCTGCTCTGCAGACGTTAGAGTTCCTTGAGTACTGGATTACATAGTGCAACTGGAATTTTCCTTTATAGTAAACAAACAGGTTCCACTGCAGGGTCTACTTCCAGCCTCAGCTGTCCTTTGAGGCAACCGATAGCTTTGTAAACATCCCCGTATGCTTTACAAATGGTCTTTTGTCCGTGGGACTTTCCTTTTTGCTTCTTGCACTGTTTCTATAAAATTCTGATGCTGCACTCTGATCGGATCCATAACTTGTATGGCTGTATTCCTCAAGTGGGGTCTGTGGTGCCTACTATCCACCAGCATAAACTTCAGGTGATACCATCTGTTTTTCAGGTTAGTTACTCTGAGGTCACATTTTCTACAAGCCACATTATACTCTCATTGTATATTAGACTCTTTGTAACATGTATGTTTGAGTCAATTCACCCTGAAGAATTGCACTGTAGGAGGCCCTGCTCTCCAGCTGAAATTGCACAGCGTTTTTTCTTATTAATGGTGTTGCATACACAGAAGTTGGTATTGTCCCTTGTTGCTTTCCTGTCCTGACATGCTCTTGGACTCGAGGAGGAGGAGTCATGATGTCATCACTGCTGTCTGATGTACCATTCCCCTCTTGTGCAAGTCTAGCTTAATCTTTCTGGGCCCTTCCTCTGCTCTTGCACTCCTTCCTAAAATGGTTCAACTTGCCACAGTTCTTGCAATGTTGTCCTAAGGTGGGGCACTTTTCTTTTACCCACTCATGTTTTTCCCCACAGTAAATGCATCTTACTAGGGGCATGGAACCCTGCCCATCTGCTCTCCTTTGCTGTTGTCTCACTACATATACTTCTGGGCGTGTTGTGCCTCCTAGGGCTTTCATCCTTTCTCTGGCGGCTTCTGCTACACGCCTCATGTCTAAGCACCTGTCTAATGTGATATTGCCTTCCTTGACCACCTACAAGTGCCACAGATTATCCTGTCCTGAATCAGGGAGCCTCTCAAGTCCCCAAAATTGCATGTAACAGACAGTCTGCATAAGGCAGTAACATAGAGGTCTATCTTCTCTTCTTCAGTTTGGTCTCTGGTGAAAAATGTGTGTTGCTCCACAGTTTTGCTCTGCTTTGGTGAGCAGTAGGTCCCAGGACTGCTGGGAGGCTTGAGGCAGTGTTGAGCCTCAGAGAGGTGCAGATCTCTCTGCCTCGTTGCTAGTAAGGTAAAGGAACAGTTTTTACTTTCCTGTTGTAGTTGTCCTGCATGGCCAGGTCTGTGTACAGCTCAAACTCCTCCTTCCACCGTGCCTGTGCTGGGCTAGGTTTGTGCCTCCAAAATTCAGGGTTCCAGCTGGCTTCAGAATGTGTTCCATGGCTCGCCCTGCCAGGTGCTGCACTGCAGAGAACTCGCAGCTTTGATGTTGCCATCATGTTTCATTAGCAAAGACTGAAGCGGAATGCAAGTTAAATTGAACAAGGGAAACTTTATTAAACCCTGTGCTCTGCTCTGTCCATATGGCTGCATTGCTTCCAGCCTAACTCCTTGAGTTTCCTGGTGTCTTGTCAATAACAGTCCCTCCCAGCCACATGGGCCCTCTGACTCCAGTTCCACTAATTATGATTCAACAGGGTGAGCTAGACCTTTAAGGGGTTCAAGTCTCAGTGCTGATCTGTCTTCTCCTGCTCAACCCATACACAACACAGGAAACCAGGTACAGTGCAGAACTAGAACTCAACCCCCACAAAGGCCCAGCTCACCCTGTGATTCCCTTCAAACCGGAAAAGACCTCCTAACTCTTTCATGAGGCTGTTATAATGCTGCCATCAGTGTATTCAACTTGTACAGGTTAACAGGAGTGAAGGAAGATGCTACCCCATTGCATAAATGGTTGAAGTTTTTCTTTCATGCCTTCCTACCTATTGTATTAGGAATTTACTTTGTTATAAGAGGTATAATTCCAGTGCCCCTAAGTGACCTAAGTGCTTCACAGAACAACATCATCCTTGACAGTTTATGACCTAGCTTTGGTTCTGGTGCAATGAATGCAGGCAGGAAAGGAGATATTTGTCAGTGTTTTGATTTTCTAATTTTACACATGTGCACATCTGTAGATAGAGGGTGTATCTGTAAGTATGGCATATGCTCTTTGCACCATTGTTTTCTGTAATGTATACCATATGCTGTTAACTGGCCTATATTGTTAAAGATTGCAGCTCATCTGGGATGGAGTTTGTATGAAAGATGCAATGCAAAATAAAGGTGTATTGCATTATGGTTCTCTGTGTTTTAACTAACAATTACAGTATATGTTGCATAGTTTATTATTCATACACTGTGGAGCAGCTCCAACCAGAGAGATTGAGACCAAGACCTGCCCAGAATACTCCATAGCCCGGTGGTTAGGACAATCTGACTATGTGGGTTCAAATCCGTGCTCTACATCAGGGGAGGGATTGAACCCTGGTCTCCCACATCACAGGTGAGTGCCCTAACCACAGTGCTAAAAGTTAAGGGAGCTCTTCTGCCCGCTGGTTTGTGCAGGTTGAGGCAGGTTGTAGGAATGCCTACAGGATTGGACCTTGCAGGTGAGCTAGGCAGGGGAATACCTCATTTGAAGTTCCCACTGGGGCTGAAGTGTGAGGTAGGTGTCTAGACTGAGGCAGCTGTGCACATGCAGACTTTGAGATGCCTAGGGATTTAGGGGCCTACAGTTAGTCTGCAGCTAGTGGGGTTTTTGAGTCTGAGGTACCCAAACTGGACTGTTGGGCAGTTAGGTGCCCATGTCCTTTTGTAGAGCTGGCCTCTGGAGCCAGCACAGAGACACAGGGATGGTTCTGGTCTCTTGCAGATCTTCTAGGATTCACGTACATCCCAGGAGAGCCATGGGGATCAGCCTCATGGTCTGCTCTAGAGAGGGAACGATCAGGGAGAAATCTCTACACTGAACCTCACAGCAATTTCCTCCCCTCTGGTGCTATTGATCGGGGAAATCTGGCCCTCTTTCAGGTGCTGAGAGAGTGATTTTAGGCATCTAAATCTGCACTTAGGTGCCTGAAATAGGTATTTAATTGTCAATACAGATTCAGGTGTTTAACTTTTGGCACCAAAGTTTGAAAATTGGAGCTCTAACAAGTGAAATAGTATTACTATAGCCTCTCCATTTTCTAGAGCATGTTAATCATGAAGGAACGTATCCTGCTCCTCCATGACAGCGAAGAGAGAGACCTATGAGTAAGATTTTCAAAAGTCCTTAAGTTCCAATGACTCTGAATAGCCTCAGACTCCTAAATGCTTATGGCCGTGTTTAGACTACAGGCACTACAGTGGCACAGCTACGGCACTGCAGGTATGCCACTGTATTGCCACAGTATAGACCCTTCCTACAGTGACAGAAGGGGTTCTTTCATTGCTGTAGTTAATCCACCTCTCCAAGCGGCGGTAGGTAGGTTGATAGAAGAATTCTTTCATTGACCTACCGCGTCTACACCAGATGTTAGGTCAGCATAACTCAGGCACTCAGGCGTGACGATTTTTCACACCCCAAGCACTGTAGCTATCTTAACCTAACTTTTAAGCATAGACCAGGCCTCCGTTACTTTGAAAATGGGACTTAGGCACTTTTATATATTTTACCCTTGATGTTCTATCAATAATCAGTACTGGTTCTGTTAGTTTCTAACGTTTTAGGCCAACCCCATATATCAGGCCTAGAACTAGTAGCACAACCCTTGCGTTTTTTCATCATGAACAGAGAGATTGAAAACGTTTTACAGATGCTTCATCAAATGGGTCAAAAGCCTCTATGAGATCCTAACCTCTACATCTGACGTAAGAAGAGTGTTTGATCATTTTGAACTCAAAGGCTATTTCTGTGATGTGGGGGAGAGCAGTGCTGTTGGATACAGCAGCTCGGCTTATTTCAAAGGCATGTTGAGCTCTGTTGAGAGGTGGCCTTTTCCCCTAGCCAGAACTCAAATCTCTCACTGAAACCACTGCAGCAGCCTTCTGAGATAGAAACAAAACCTGCTTTTTAGAACTATGTTGCCTACAGAAGGGAGAGCCACACTCAAAAGATGCCAACACCAACAAATGCTTAGGTTTTCCAAATACTTTAAACCTTTACAATAGTGGAAAGCAACAAGGTAAATCTGTCTACATGAAACCTCCTGCTCTTTCATAATCAGTAGGACCCTAGAAAATCTCATAACAGGCGGTTGCTGCACGTAATGATGTAACACAGAACAGCAGGCTAGTTGAAGCCAAGAACAGCAGATTGCCTACACATGTATGTTTCTTTTTAAATATCTCAAATTGATTACACTCCTTCCTGAGAAGTCTTTCTTACCAATTATAATACTTGGTGCAGCTATACCTACCAGGAAGCTTCCAAATCAAATAAGCTAGTAAGTGCATACACATTTATGTTTCTCTTGGTAATCACGACCTTTCCATAGTATTCTGCAGCAAATGCGGTAACTGTCATTGATTTAATACAGATGCAAGTTTCTCCATCAAATAAAGTCATACACTGAACATGCAATCACTTTGCCCTTGAAATAAAATCAACATGGAAATATTCGTTTTCTACAGGCACTTAAATTAGCAGGAAAATTGCAACTGACTATAATCCCCAGCCAACTAAATGGTATGCGTTTTGGAATTTACTTTTCAAATAAATCAGCTACTACAATCAATGTGGTTCACATCATTTACACAAAGAGGAGAAAACTTTTTCTTCTCATCTATAGAATAAGGCACAATTGTTTAGTCACCTCTGCATGCCAAGAAATCTTTCAGACTTGTAAGATATTACAGCAAATATAGATAAGTGCAATGTAAGAATAAAGGATCATACTGTACATCTGAACAATTTCTGCTGTAGCCTATAAGGCTAGCTTGCTTGCTTGCCTATATATCTTTTCTTGTAGGTTACTTATTTTCTTATGGTTTTGATTGTTTTATTATAATAGGTTTATAGATTTTTATGTTAAAGTAGTTTGGCTGTAATGCAAAAGACCTGTATGTTAAGCTAAGGCAAAGTTAGCATGCATATGTCTGGGACCTTTCACCTAGATAGATAGCAATAAGTTAAAGCATAAGGTCCATATATGGCAGTGACCTTTAACTTAAAAGGATGTGTTCAAGCAGAGGGGCATAGGGGCTTTCTGAAGTTCATGCCCTCTGTAAACAGGTACACCGCAAGGAAAGAACCGAAATAACCGGGAGAACAAAAATAACAAATGTGTGAATGATCAAATGTCATTAATGTGTGTATATGTCATTAATACGTACAAACATACCAGCCTATGGAGTAAGTATACCACAACATTTTGGTGGCCGAAGAAACTAGGTTAGGACATAGGAGGGCTCAAGCACCCAGGCCCTATAAAAGGGGTAACCCACCATGCCAAGGAATTATCCATCTAATCTAAGTGTCTATGCGTCTAAGAATCTGAGCTCCAAGCATCTCTTGTAGTTGTTAACCTGTTTAATTTTAAGTTTTAAGTCAGTTAGTTAAGTGACATTCTAAGTTAGTTTCAATAGCTCTTAGCTCTAGCTTCTTCTAAGCTCTGCACCTCCCACTCAAGAATTGAGGAACCCGAGGTGAGGCTGGTCCTTTCTCTTATCACCAGGTCATCCAGGAAGGGTGTGGATATATTAATCAGAAGCTTTATAGTATGTCATATGCATCTTTAAAATAATGGTATTGCATGTGTAACTCTGTGATTATTTTACCATTTGAGCTTAGAGACGCTATCTGGTTGATTTATCTCAAAATGTAGGTTTTGTAAAATAGGATCTATTAAAAAAAAAAAAGTTTCTATGAATTGTGTGTACTGGGTTTGATTTAGTTTATTTCCAGGGCAAGTAGTTTTTAGTTTGGACTTAAATATTTTACAGCAGCATTTGCAACCTGAGCACTGGAATATTGAGCAAATGCATATGAGCCAAAGAAACAGCTGATCATGGCAGGTGGTAGGCGCTGATTGGCAGCGCAGCAGGTGGGTGGGAGGCACTGGGGGTGGGGGAATGTGAGTAGCTTGCTGCCAGTGGGTGCTAAGCACCCACAGAGTCAGCACCTATGGTTACCATTAAAATATGGATGCTTTATGCCATGATGTTTACCTTTACTACGGTGGAGTATAGAACTGAAGAATCCCCCAGTCTCAGGAATACTACAAATACCATGTTAAATTTAACTAATGTAGGTAGTAAATTTCCAGCTTTTAATGCTGTCTGCTGTAGATGGTGGAATGCTTTGGGGATGGACAACAAAGAAATACCCGAGAGAGACACTGCAGACAGTGTCGTCGTAGCTGTGTCAGTCCCAGGATATTAGAGAGATGCTGGGTGAGGTAATACATTTTATTGGACCTACTTCTGTTGGAGAGAAAAGTGACCTGAAGAAGAGCTCTGTGTAAGCTTTAAAGCTTGTGTCTCTCACTAACAGAAGTTGGTTCAATAAAAGATATGACCTCATCCAGCTCCTCTCAAAGGCCAGGTCTACACTACAGACCAATAGTGGTATAACAATGTCGCTCAGGGGGAAAAGCCACACCCATGAGTGACATAGTTATATTGATTTAGCCTCCTGTGTAGACAGCGTTGTGTCCATGGGAGAGCTGCTGCCATCGACATAACTACCACCGCCAACGCAGTTTATTCCTTCCCTACAGATACTGTCCTCTTTCTGGAAGTGCTTATTAGGGAAGTTCTCTTAGTTTCTAGACATTACCCTATGAATCAACATGTCGTCATACTATAACATCCCCTGTTGGGAAGCTGTTTATCAAAACAGGTGGGCAGGGAGTAGGTAGCACCTTGGTTTCCTCACCCACCCAATGCACTGGCCAATGCAGCTCACCAAGGGAAATAATCTAGTATAGACCCGAGGATCAAGGGGGAACCACAGATCAGACTGATTCTATGTGTGACATTATATGATTAAAACATGACCATGTATATAATTGTTGCTACCACTGTTCTACAATTGCAACAAATCTTGTACAATGTAAGGTATCAATAAAAAGTTATGATTTGCTGAATATGATTATCCTATTTGTATGCATGTGTGATGGGGTTGACTAGGTCCGGAGGCCCCCTGTTGAAGGCCTTGCATCCCTGCAACACCCTGCCCCAGAAAAAGGCAGTAGAGAGGTCCTCCAAGCTGCCTAGAGTGACTGGGGGAAGCAGCCAATCGGGGCCCAGCAGGCTAGTATAAGAAGAGCTGCAGGGTCAGACTGAATTCAGTTCCTTGCTAGAGTTGGAGGAGAGTGGATGGTGCTCTGGGCTGTGACAAGGCCCCAAGGTAAGGGTGAAGAATGAATGGGGGACATGGTCCAGGGAATTTAGCAGTGATGCAGCAGTGGCTGCTATCTATAAGGTCTGTGGGTTGGGACCTGGAGGAGAGGACGGGCCCAGATCCCCTCCACACCAGCCACTGGCAAAGTAGCCTGGACTTTGATATACCCTAGAAGGGGAACTCTTTTAGTGGCCCAGCTGAAGAGTTGGAGCCAGAAAGGCTGAGAAGGGCCTGGGGGATGTGGCCCCACACCTGGGCTGGGACTGTTTGAAGATCAGGGACAATTCAAGGGAGACCAGAAGGGGCTGAGAGACCGTTCAAAGCAGGGTACTCTGATAGGCCCTGCTGGACTGATTGAGGAGCGAGCCCAGAGTAAGGCTACAGATAAAGTAACATTATTGAGGGCATTGAAATAGGCCCAGTTGGACTTGTATCCTGGAAGGAGTTTGATTTGTTTTACCTCATGTACCTGCATGTGACTCAGCTGAAATACTGAGTTACCAAAGACCCACCACAAACTGAGAGAGTGCAGTCACATGCACATAGGGCTTGTCCACACTTACTGGAGGATCGATGCTGTGGCAATTGATGCATCGGTCTTCACTAGACCCGCTAAATCGACTGCCGATCACTCTCCCGTCGACTTCTGTACTCCACCTGATCAAGAAGAGTAAGGGGAATTGACGGGAGAGTGTCTCCCTTTGACGTTGCATAGTGTGAACCACACAGTAAGTAGATCTAAGCTACGCTATTCATGTAACTCAAATTGCATAGCTTAGATCAACTTTTCCCTTTAGTATAGACAAGGCCTGAGACAGGGAGCGCTCAGAGGCGAGGGCACCCCATTACAGCATGTATCATCGTTGTATCTAAAGTTATGAATATTGCGTGTGTACCAGTATTTTAAACTTGTTTGCTTCTGTGGTAACATCCACATGGTGATTAGTTTATATCCAGTCTGGCCAACACATGGTGAATGGACTATTTAAGTTGATGGCCCACTGAAGAACACTTAAATTGCACAATAGACCAAAAAGAAGCTTGTTCTTGCCCCATGGGCCTTCCTGAGTACATTTTAGCCAGAATATGGTTAATGGCTTCTGCTATGAGTCATTGAAGCATGCAAGGGCATGTGACTTGCTCATGTGACCATCAACTCCATCTTGTACCTGCATTTTTCCACAAACTAAGACTGAGAGCTTTCCTTCAACATGGGAGAAAGTAGAAAAGACCCTAGAAGCATCTCCATTTTGCCTCTTTACTGCTCTGATCTCTGGACTATGGAATTACACTAAAAGGAGCATTCTAGTCAATTGACTGAGGGCCTTCCAATCTTTCAGAAGTTACCAGAGACTTTACAAGCCAGCAGTTTATTCCATCGCTACTTCAAACCTGATAAAAGAACTTTGCAATTATTGTATGTATTTGATTCCTTTGACCATTTTAACTTTCACCTCTTTCTTTTCTCTTTATAAATAAACCTTTAGAGAGTGATACTAAAGGATTGGCAACAGCATGGTTATTGGGTAAGATCTGAGTTATATATTGACCTGGGTATGTGGCTGGTCCTTGGAGAAGAAACCTTTTGGTTGATGAAATGGTTTTAAATAACTATTCATCTTTAAGTCTAGTGTCTGGGTGGTGAAACAAGGACTGGGATACCTAAGGAAGCTGCATTTCTGACGACTTGTTAACCAGTGTGGTGAGACAGAAGTTTAGTTTCGTTACTGGTTTGGTATATCTTATGGAAGACTACCAACCAGTTTTGGGGTGGGTCTTCCCCATTTCTCAGCAGTCTGTCCTGAATCTGGTATCCTCAGCTGTGACCCACTGAGGCATGGTGACACTATGAACCAACACTACACTGCCCCTTACTTAGGGCTTGTGGCAAAGCCACAATTCAGCCCTGAGGAAGTGTGACAGGTGATGGTTTTGCCAGCTCTCGTGGTTTTATCATTAAATTTGCCATATTTCTGCTTTGCTTAAAGCCCAGTTCCTGGAGACCAGGGATTAAGTGAGACTTGCAACTGTCATTTTAAAAAGCATGTTTTTAGCTTGCATGGTTGTGGAGAAAAGCTTGACAGTATGCCAGGTAAGGGGGCTGTTTTTGTTTTTTGTATCTTTTTAACCTGACAGTGTCTGATTAGCTTTCTGGCAGGAAACCCCACGTGAGGGGTTTGGGGGAAGAAATCTCTATGGAGCTTTCCTTGTGGAGAGTTCTCCTGCATTATTTTGAGGCACTGAGATCAACCCACACCCCATGTGGTTCTTGGGGGAGGGGGGACCAGCAGGAGGCCAGAGCAATCTACATGGAGGCCTGGTGCCTCCACATCAGAACTGTGTCCCCAGCAGCATCCTTGTGGGAGGCATAACTCACTGGAGCCACATTGCCAGGACTTCTCCCACTGGCAGCTGCACTGGGGGCCTGCTTTAAAGGGCAATGGTGGGCATGGGGAATTTCTGTGGTGCCAGTAGGAGGATGGACATGCCCCCATCCCAGGCCTACTCCTAAACCCCCACCTGCCCACTCCCTGACCCCAGGAGGGCACTTGTCTGGGACAAGGGGGAGGATGCTGCTGCAGAGGTGAAGATCCCCTTTCCACACAGGACAGGTGGGATCATGCATGAATTATGGGGGCATGATCAGGCCCACTGTTACTAGTATTAATTAGGAAGCTAACCCCGGGACAGTAACCACAGGGCAGTAATAATATCAGAGGGATAGTAGAAAATCACAGCTGCAAGATTGGAATGTAGCACAAAAATAAAATAAACACTAAAAAAACCCAGTGAGTACTGCTGAGATTCCTCTACCCTTCTAGATTGTCAGCAAACATCTCAATGGCAATAAGAGTGGAAGGCATCTAAATAATACACTCAAAACTATGCATTCCTCCAGGACCATGACACATTCAGATCATAACTCAAAATACACAGGCATAAAGGCCAAAATTCAGGCACTGTCTCTTTCTACATTATCTTTTACACTCGCTCTCCTGGAGAAGAGAGAAAACAGGCAATCGGGGCTAGCAGCTAGCATGTGGTAGGAAAGAGAAGAGACTGCATTGGCTGCTGCTATTGGGGTTCCCCAGATGGCAGGGTGTATAGCTCTTTTCCAGGCAAGTTACTGTCAAGGTTCCTTCCCCACTCTGAACTCTAGGGTACAGATGTGGGAACCCGCATGAAAGATCTCCTTATTCTTACCAGCTTAGGTTAAAAACTTCCCCTAGGTACAAACTTTGCCTTGTCCTTGAACAGTATGCTGCCACCACCAAACGTTTTAAACAAAGAACAGGGAAAGAGACCACTTGGAGATGTCTTTCCCCCAAAATATCCCCCCACCCAAGCTCTACATACCCCCTTTCCTGGAGAGGCTTGAGAATAATATCCTAACCAATTTGTTACAAAATCATCAAAGACCCAAACCCCTGGATCTTGGAACAATGGAAAAATCAGTCAGGTTCTTAAAAGAAGGATTTTATTTAAAAAAAAAAAGTAATCATCTCTGTAAAATCAGGATGGAAAATACTTTACAGGGTATTCAGATTCAAAACACAGAGGATCCCGCTCTAGGCAAAACCTTAGTTACAGGAATAAACCTCCCTCTTAACACAGGGAAAATTAAATATTGCAACCAGTATAGGTAAGCCAGGCAAGGAAGATTAGTTTCTTTTGTTTTATGTGGAGACTTGGATTAGGATGGGTTGGAGAAGATGGATTTCTGTCTGGCCTCTCTCATTCCCAAGAGAGAACAACCACGTAAACAAAGAGCACAAACAAAACCCTTCTCCCCCCCCCGCCCCCCACCAAGATTTGAAAATATCTTGTTCCCTTATTTGCCCTTTGGGTCAGGTGCCAGCCAGGTTAGCTGAGCTTCTTAACCCTTTACAGGTAACCGGATGTTGCCTCTGGCCAGGAGGGATTTTATAGCACTGTATACAGAAAGGTGGTTACCCTTCCCTTTATATTTGACAGTTACCCATTCAAAATTCTGGTTCAACCAAGTGAACTCTTGGGGACAAATTTGCAGCTGCCATATGCGAGCTTTCCCCCCACCACATGAACTGGAGCTGCAGAAAAGGAGCCCCAGCCACCAAGCCAATAGCACAAGGACAATGTTCTGAATTACAGCACAGTGCCTAAATGGCAACAAATAACTTATCTGATGAATGTCAACTCTTTGAACAGACCACAATTTTCTTGAATTTATTCATTATTCAAAATTATTCACCAAAAAAGTCTGTGAATAATTCTGGGGCTCCAGTGGGGTTGCGAGTTGTGCATTGTTTGATCATCAAAATTCAAGCTGCTCAGATCATGTGGTGGTCCCCTTATTTCCCCAAGTAGGATTACTTTTATTCTTAGTAGCCCTAATTTAGGCAAGCACTTATGCATGTGCTTAAATGTTGTCCTGATCAGGGATGCTTTCCAGAAATGGGGCCAGCATCAGATTTCCAGTGTGAATATGCGTGATTATAAATTCAGTGTTTATTTTCCCTGGATTTGCTGACAACTGCCTGTGCTGGCTAACACTCCTGCCAATCGACTCATTGGCTGGAAAGAACCAGAGCCCCATGTATGCCATGGCTATCAGATTCATGTTCCAAAATCTTAGCTCTCAGCTTTAGAGAAAAGGATGGGTTTTAGCCCTCAATGAGGTTATCTTGACAACAAAAACGTGGCCTATGCCTAAACTATAGCAGTGTTGTCTTCCAGAGTGTTTCCTCTGGCTGACCATAGCTCATTTAGAATTAAGGTCCCAAAACTGTTGAAGTCTATGGCCTGGTCTACACTAACGAGGTAAGTCGATCTAAGTTATGCTAGTTAAGTTACATACAATACATAGAAGCATAGAATATCAGGGTTGGAAGGGACCTCAGGAGGTCATCTAGTCCAACCCCCTGCTCAAAGCAGGACCAATCCCCAATTAAATCATCCCAGCCAGGGCTTTGTCAAGCCTGACCTTAAACTTCTAAGGAAGGAGATTCCACCACCTCCCTAGGTAACGCATTCCAGTGTTTCACCACCCTCCTAGTGAAAAAGTTTTTCCTAATATCCAACCTAAACCTCCCCCACTGCAACTTGAGACCATTACTCCTTGTCCTGTCCTCTTCTACCACTGAGAATAGTCTAGAACCATCCTCTTTGGAACCACCTCTCAGGTAGTTGAAAGCAGCTATCAAATCCCCCCTCATTCTTCTCTTCTGCAGACTAAACAATCCCAGTTCCCTCAGCCTCTCCTCATAAGTCAGTGTTCCAGACCCCTAATCATTTTTGTTGCCCTTCGCTGGACTCTCTCCAATTTTTCCACATCCTTCTTGTAGTGTGGGGCCCAAAACTGGACACAGTACTCCAGATGAGCCTCACCAATGTCGAATAGAGGGGAACGATCACGTCCCTCGATCTGCTCGCTATGCCCCTACTTATACATCCCAAAATGCCATTGGCCTTCTTGGCAACAAGGGCACACTGCTGACTCATTTCCAGCTTCTTGTCCACTGTAACCCCTCGGTCCTTTTCCGCAGAACTGCTGCCTAGCCATTCGGTCCCTAGTCTGTAGCTGTGCATTGGGTTCTTCCGTCCTAAGTGCAGGACCCTGCACTTATCCTTATTGAACCTAATCAGGTTTCTTTTGGCCCAATCCTCCAATTTGTCTAGGTCCCTCTGTATCCTATCTCTGCCCTCCAACATATCTACCACTCCTCCCAGTTTAGTATCATCTGCAACTTAACTTGATGTAGCTTAGATTGATTTACAGCGGTGTCTACGCCGCTGTATGTTGATTGGAGATACTCTCCCGTCAATAATAGTTTCCGCCTCTTGGAGGTGGAGTACTGAAGTTGATGGGAGAGCACTCTCCCATTGATTTATCATGGCTTCATCAGACCCTCTAAATAGATGCCCACTGCATCGATTGTAGCAGTGCTGATTTAGCCCGTAGTGAAGACAAGCCCTATGTGTAGAGTCGCACTGACTTCAATGGGCTTTGGATCAGGTTCCGTGAGTTCTACTGTAACTTATCAGGGAAGGCAGCTAAGAGTTTGATTCTGCAAGGTACACAGCCCTCTGGCCCCAGTCCAAAAAAGCACTTAACCACATGCTTATCTTTAAGCATGCAAGTAGTCTGACTTGAGTGTTCAGTGCTTTGTAGGGTCAAAAAATGGAAAATATGGGCTGTCTTTTCCCAGTAATCATAAGGTCCTGACTTGCCTGTTTATTTCTTGTGGATGACAGTGTGTTTTCTCCCCTTCCTCCATTTAACGCTTATGCCTTGTCTAGTGAGAGAAAGGAAACTGACATTCCATTTACCTTTCAAAGCTTTAAAAGGGACTTGATAATTTGATTGGTTAGGCATTACTGAGATGGAAAATTAAATGGCAGCCAGCCCCCAAGATAAACTGCCACTGTCATTCTCCAGTGCTTTTCAGATCTTCCCCAGTAACACTGTATGCCATTGGGATTGTTAATACACTACTTTAAAGGGGAAAAATCATGCTGTAGAATAAGAGCCATAGTGGTACATTTTATCTGGATGAGTCACTGTATATTTAGAGATCCTGTTCCATTTAAGCATGATCTATTTACAAGCATGCGTAGGCTTTCAGGTTTTCCTAACAGCTTGCATACAGAGAATCATTTATCTAAAATGTATCATTTTGTTCTGGACTACTTGCTAGTCCTGTGTGTGTGAGAGCTATTTTTAATTACAATGCCTTTCTATAAATTCAAGGGAAAACTTTGATTTTGCTGGATCTGAGATGGTCCTTCTGCAAATAACATTTTTAATTGACAACCCTCTGACATTCAAGACTCTGTTTTAGAGCAGGACAAACGTGCATTTTGTTCTTGCTTTTACATTCAATCGAATATCTCCAAGTACTTTGCACTGACTCTAATAGCATTTCAGAAGCTGAGGAAATGTAGGCAATAGGACCATCAGATTGTGCCTAGCACTATTCCACAGGCGTTGCTCAAAGTGTAACTTTCCCTGGAGCCTCTGAGATCAAGTTAACCCAAGAGCCTGTGATTATCCTTTGTTTTGTTAAAAATAATTAAAGCCTTGAGCTTTAATTATCAGGGGAAGGAAGTGGTTCTTTGACTGATGTCTCTACACTAGGAGTTGAGGTCTAATTTAGCAGCATTAAATCAATTTAACCCTGTACCCGTCCACATGACGAAGCCCTTTTTTTCAACTTAAAGGGCTCTTAAAATCGATTTCCTTACTCCACCCCCAACAAGGGGATTAGTGCTGAAATTGGCCTTGCCGGGTCAAATTTGGGGTATTGTGGATGCAATTAGACGGTATTGGCCTCCGGGAGCTATCCCAGAGTGCTCCATTGTGACCACTCGGGACAGCACTCTCAACTCAGATGCACTGGCCAGGTAGACAGGAAAAGGCCTGTGAACTTTTGAATCTCATTTCCTGTTTGGCAAGCTACAGGTGACCATGCAGAGCTCATCAGCAGAGGTGACCATGATGGAGTCCCAGAATCGCAAAAGAGCTCCAGCATGGACCGAATGGGAGGTAAGGGATCTGATCGCTGTATGGGGAGAGGAATCCGTGCTATCAGAACTCCGTTCCAGTTTTCGAAATGCCAAAACATTTGTCAAAATCTCCTCCCAGGGCATGAAGGACAGAGGCCATAACAGGGACCTGAAGCAGTGCCGCGTGAAACAAGGAGCTGAGGCAAGCCTACTAGAAAACCAGAGAGGCGAACGGCCGCTCCGGGTCAGAGCCCAAAACATGCTGCTTCTATGATGAGCTGCATGCCATTTTAGGCACCACTACCCCAACCGTGTTGTTCAACACCTTCAATGGAGATGGAGGCAACACGGAAGCAGGTTTTGGGGACGAGGAAGATGCTTGCTGTGAGCTATCAAGTGGAGAAACCAGTTTTCCCGACAGCCAGAAACTGTTTCTCACCCTGGACCTGGAGCCAGTACTCCCCGAACCCATCCAAGGCTGCCTCCTGGACCCACCAGGCAGAGAAGGGACCTCTTGTGAGTGGACGTTTTTAAATAGTACACATGGTTTAAAAGCAAGCATGTTTAATGATTTGCCCTGGCATTTGCAGCCAGTACAGCTACTGGAAAAGTTTGTTAACGTGTCTGGGGATGGAGCAGAAATCCTCCAGGGACATCTCCATAAAGCTCTTCTGGATGTACTCCAAAGCCTTTGCAAAAGGTTTCTGGGGAGTGCAGCCTTATTCCGTCCACCATGGTAGGATACTTGGCCAGGCATCATTGCGGAACAAAGCATTACAGTGTATGTCTGCTGGCTTTCAAACAACATCCGTTCTTTATCTCTCTGTTATCCTTAGGAGAGTGATATCATTCATGGTCACCTGGTTGAAATAGGGTGCCTTTCTTCAGGGGACATTCAGAGGTGGCCGGTCCTGCTGGGCTGTTTGCCTGTGGCTAAACAGAAAGGTTCCCCGCTGTTAGCCACAGGGAGGGGGGAGGGGCTAGCCACATGGTGGGGGGAGGCAAAATGCAACCTTGTCACTAAAGCACATGTGCTATGTATGTAATGTTAACAGCAAGGTTTACTGTGAAAGAGTGTACCCACTGTTCTATAAAATGTCTTTTTAAATACCACTATCCCTTTTTTTTTCTCCACCAGCTGCATGTGTTTCAAGGATCACAGGATCTTCTCCTTCCCAGAGGCTAGCGAAGATTAGAAGGCAAAAAAAAAACACCCTCGCGATGAAATGTTCTGAGCTCATGCTGTCCTCCCACACTGACAGAGCACAGACGAATGTGTGGAGGCAAACAATGTCAGAGTGCAGGAAAGCACGAAATGACCAGGAGGAGAGGTGGAGGGCTGAAGCTGAAAGGCAGTGGTAGCATGATGAGAGGAGGCAGGATTCAATGCTGAGCTGCTGGAGGATCAAACTAATATGCTCCAGTGTATGGTTGAGCTGCAGAAAAGGCAGCAGGAGCACAGACTGCTGCTATAGCCCCTGTATAAACAACCGCCCTCCTCCCCAAGTTCCATAGCCTCCTCACCCAGATGCCCAAGAATGCAGTGGGGGAGGGGCGTCTGGCCACCCAGCCACTCCACCTCAGAGGATTGCCCAAGCAACAGAAGGCTGGCATTCAATAAATTTTAAAGTTTTAAACTTTTAAAGTGCTTGTCCTTCCCTCCTCCACCACCCTTTCCAGGCTACCTTGGCAGTTATCCCCCTATTTGTGTGATGAATTAATAAAGAATGCATGAATGTGAAGCAACAATGACTTTATTGCCTCTGCAAGCAGTGATCGAAGGGAGGTGGGGAGGGTGGTTAGCTTACAGGGAAGTAGAGTGAACCAAGGGGGGCGGGGTTCATCAAGAAGAAACAAACAAAACTTTCACACCGTAGCCTGGCCATTCCTGAAACTGGTTTTCAAAGCTTCTCTGATGTGTACCGTGCCCTCCTGTGCTCTTCTAACCACCCTAGTGTCTGGCTGTGCATAACCAGCAGCCAGGTGATTTGCCTCAACCTCCCACCCCGCCATAAACGTCTCCCCCTTACTCTCACAGATATTGTGGAGCGCACAGCAAGCAGTGGGAATATTGGTTTCGCTGAAGTCTAACAGTCAGTAAACTGCACCAGCGTGCTTTTAAATGTCCAAATGCACATTCTACCATCATTCTGCACTTGCTCAGCCTGTAGCTGAAGAGCTCCTGACTACTGTCCAGGTTGCCTGTGTATGGCTTCATGAGCCATGGCATTAAGGGGTAGGCTGGGTCCCAAAAGATAACTCTAGGCATTTCAACATCCCCAACAGTTATTTTCTGGTCTGGGAATAAAGTCCCTTCCTGCAGCTTTTGAAACAGACCGGAGTTCCTGAAGATGCGAGCATCATGTACCTTTCCCGGCCATCCCACGTTGATGATGGTGAAACATCCCTTGTGATCCACCAGTGCTTGCAGCACTATTGAAAATACCCCTTGCGGTTCATGTACTCACTGGCTTGGTGCTCTGGTGCCAAGATAGGGATATGGGTTCCGTCTATGGCCCCACCACAGTTAGGGAATCCCATTGCAGCAAAGCCATCCACTACCCTTGATATCAGCAGATCTTTGATTGAGCTGGCTACTTGCATCACAGCAGCCCCCACAGTAGATTTGCCCACTCCAAATTGATTCCCGACTGACCTGTAGCTGTCTGGCATTGCAAGCTTCCACAGGGCTATTGCCACTCACTTCTCAACTGTGAGGGCTGCTCTCATCTTGGTATTCTTGGGCCTCTGGGCAGGGGAAAGCAAGTCACAAAGTTCTATGAAAGTGCCCTTACACATGCGAAAGTTTTGCAGCCACGGGGAATCATCCCAGACCCGCAACACTGTGCAGTCCCACCAGTCTGTACTTGTTTCCCAGGCCCAGAATTGGCATTCCACCACATGAACCTGCACCATGATGCCCACATTGCCAGGGCCCATGCTTTGAGAGAAGTCTGTGTCCATGTCCTCATCACTGATGTCACCTACTTGCCCGGTTTCACTTTGCCAGGTTCTGGTGCCGCATATACTGCTGGATAATGCGTGTGGTGTTTAATGTGCTCCTAATTGCCAAAGTGATCTGAGCAGACTCCATGCTTGCCGTGGTATGGCGTCTGCACAGAAAAAAGGCGTGGAACGATTGTCTACCGTTGCTCTGATGGAGGGAGGGGCGACTGACGACTTGGCTTACAGGGAATTAAAATCAACAGAGGGGGTGGCTTTATATCAAGGAGAAACAAAAACAACTGTCACACTGATGTCCCCCTCAAGGATTGAACTCAAAACCCTGGGTTTAGCAGGCCAATGCTCAACCCACTGAGCTATCCCTCCCCCTGGTATTTCAGGTAGGACTGAATCTCCATTAAACTTTTCAAGGTGCCCCTGACAGACCTCACCAAAACAATTGTCAGCTGTTGATTTCATGGAGGGAGGGAGGAGCAAATTAATACAAAACAAATCTGTTCTATTTCTTGTTTTGATCCACTCCAGCTATCTTTTACATCTTTGGCTGGCAGGAGATGGTGCAGTAGGACTGCTAGCCATCCTCATCTCCTGCCTGCTTGCCATAAGACGGTACAATAGGACTACCAGCAGGACTAAAGAGAATGACCTGGTCAAGTCCCTCCTATTTTAGTCCCTGCGCCCATATCTGCCCAGGCCATCCTGACCAACCTTACTGAGGCAGCCAGGAGCACCTCGGACATGATGACGATGGTTATCAGACCTATTGCACCAGCTGCTGCCACAAGGCAATGGGCTGCTGCTGTGTAGCAATGCAGTACCGCGTCTGCCAGCACCCAGGAGACGTACGGTGAGAGTGAGCTGAGTGGGCTCCATGCTTGCCGTGGTATTGCGTCTGCACAGGTAACTCAGGAAAAAAGGCACAAAACGATTGTCTGCTGTTGCTTTCACGGAGGGAGGGAGGGCCTGACGACATGTACCCAGAACCACCTGCAACAATATTTTTGCCCCATTAGGCATTGGGATCTCAACCCAGAATTCCAATGGGCAGCGCCGACTGTGGGAACTGTGGGATAGCTACCCACAGTGCAATGCTCCAGAAGTCAATGCTAGCCATGGTACTGTGGAAGCACTCCACTGAGTTAATGCACTTAGAGCATTTTGTGTGGGGACACACGCAATCAACTATATAAAAATGATTTCTAAAAAACTGACGTCTATAAATTTGACCTAATTTCGTAGTGTAGACATACCCTTAGACCCTGTTACACTGAATGCTGCCCTGGCTGGGCAGATCCTGGCTCCTGCACAGAACTCCACTGGCTTCAGCGAGAGAGAGAGACGGTGTGAGTGTGGGTGTGTAGAAGTCTGTCCTCTCAAAACAGCTTGTGCAATGGGAGCCCTAATATCTTCCCTCTTTGGTGACCTGTTTTAACATATATTTCCTTCCAGCTCCACAGTATATATGTTGCACCAACTTAGGGTCCACCTATACTTGGAGCTGGCAGGTGTAAATTCCAGCTTGAGGAGATGTACCCACACGTGCGCTGATCAAACTAGTGTGCTAAAAATAGAATGTAGTTGCAGCAACTGGCAGGAGGGCTGGCCACCCCAAGTACGATCCTGTCCAAGACTCTAGGCACGTACTTGGGGTAGCCAGTCCTTCCTGCTGCCCACTCCACCCTGCGTAGACTTCTATTTTGAGGGTCCCAGCTTGATCAGACTTGAGCTCCAACTCAAAGGGTAGACATCCCCATAGACTGCCTTAGATAGCGGTAGAGAGGGTGTAAGTAGCTCTAAGGGAAACAAACTGAAACATCACCTCTGCATTTGGCCCAGTCCAGAGCATATCTGACTGTGAAAGCAACAGGCCAGATCCTACTCCTGTTGGAAGCATTAGCAAGGGTCTCAGCAACATCCCCTTTAGTCATAGTCTCTTTAGATGGGGACAGGGAGAGATGAGATATTTCGGTATCAGTGAAGCAATGAACTGACTGAGGGCCCAGACACACATCCCTGGCATCCTCCCGAGTCCATGGGAGTTTGGAATGAGTAAGGAATGCAGGATCGTGTAAAAGGATGGAGAGCTGTGATAGCCAAGCTGGGGAACAGCAAGGGAAGACTGAGTGAAGGTGAATCAAATAGAAATAGAAAAGTGGAACTGTTTTGTAGCACAGTGTTACAGAAGACACAAATGCTTTTTATGTACTGAATGGAAAAATGGGGCTCTCTCTTCTACAGCCTATTAACTTCAAATACTGTTGTCACAAGGGGTGGGATTAGAATGACATCAGACGGTTGTGATAAAAAGCAATTGTGATGTAGCATCTGTGACCTTTTTCAATCTTTGTCATCAGATGCAAGCTTTCAGCTCCTACTGAAGTCAGAGAGTTGCTTACAGACAACTGATGGCCAGAGATGACTTATACCTGCTGATACTAGGGCAGGGTAGGGGTACAAAGTAAAGGGGAAGGGGGGCATGTGACCACCTCCGGTGTTACCTGTGGGAGGAACCTTCTAGCCCTACCTCCCTGGGCCAAGGCAGAATATCCGGCTGGCTCTTGGGCAGCTGTGGCCACAGGAGTGGTGAGCACATGCCTCTGGGCCGGGCCAAGGTGACTCTCAGCACCACAATGTGTCTCCAGAGCTCCCATGCCATCACGGACACCTCAGCAGTGGGAGGGATGTGGGCAATGCCCCTAACTCAGGCTGAGCAGAGAGAACCTTCCCGGCATCTTTCCCAGCAATCCCATGCCCTGCACCCGGCCTGCGGCTGCTGCACTCTCCCTGCCAGAGTTATCTGCAGGGGTGTTCTGTCCTTCTCTGCTGCACCTCCCTCCCCAGCACATTTCCAGCTCACTCAGACCCGGGCCCGGGCAGGGAGCAGAAGGGATGGGACAGAGCCACTTCTCACATGGCTGAGGGTGGCCACTCAGGATCGCTGCCTCTGTGCAGTGTGGCAGCTGTCTGAGAGAGAGCCTGGCTAGGGAGGCATTGGCAGCCCACCCCCTCCAGGCCTGGCTGCCAGGGAGAGGGGCCAAGCAAGCCAGAAATGTGCTGGGAGGAAGACACAGCAAGAGAAGGACAGAACCCCCTCCCGTGCCAGTGGGCCAAGCGGAGCAAGGGGGGACATGTGACTCCTACATGTTGCCTCTGCTGATAGCAGAATTTGGCCCAAAGTTTAACAACAAAATTCACCCAAATATGTTTTTACGGTTCCTCTGTATAAATGAGAAGCCAAGCCATAAAGAATCCACCCTTTGGGAGTAATGTTCTTAAAACCCTGTTACAATGGCTTTGTGAAGTCCTCATAATATGACCTGAGGTTATGACAATGACAGATATCGGGGTGAAATCCTGGCCCCATTGAAATCAATGGCAATACTGTCATTGACTTGACTGGAGCCAGGATTTTACTCCAGGTATTTAAAAGTTTTTGTTTTGTTTTTTTAAAAGAGTTCTTTAACAATGTAGTGAGTTTAACAGGATTTTTGTTTGTTTTAAAGGGATATTTTAAAACAACCTGTAAGAGGAAATTGCAGTGGCAATCAGGAGTGAAATCAGGAAGGCCAAATCACGCTTGGAGTTGCAGCTAGCTAGAGATGTTAAGAGTAACAAGAAGGGTTTCTTCAGGTATGTTAGCAACAAGATGATGATCAAGGAAAGTGTGGGCCCTTTACTGAATGAGGGAGGCAACCTAGTGACTGAGGATGTGGAAAAAGCTAATGTACTTAATGCTTTTTTTGCCTCTGTCTTCACGAACAAGGTCAGCTCCCAGACTACTGCACTGGGCAGCACAGCATGGGGAGGAGGTGACAAGCCCTCTGTGGAGAAAGAAGTGGTTCGGGACTATTTAGAAAAGCTGGACGAGCACAAATCCATGGGGCTGAATGCGCTGCATCCGAAAGTGCTAAAGGAGTTGGCGGATGTGATTGCAGAGCCATTGGCCATTATCTTTGAAAACTCGTGGCGATCAGGGGAGGTCCCGGACGACTGGAAAAAGGCTAATGTAGTGCCCATCTTTAAAAAAGGGAAGAAGGAGGATCCGGGTAACTACAGGCCAGTCAGCCTCACCTCAGTCCCTGGAAAAATCATGGTGCAGGTCCTCAAAGAATCAATTCTGAAGCACTTAGAGGAGTGGAAAGTGATCAGGAACAGTCAGCATGGATTCACCAGGGGCAAGTCATGCCTGACTAATTCAATTGCCTTCTATGATGAGATAACTGGCTCTGTGGATGAGGGGAAAGCAGTGGACGTGTTATTCCTTGACTTTAGCAAAGCTTTTGATACGGTCTCCCACAGTATTCTTGCCAGCAAATTAAAGAAGTATGGGCTGGATGAATGGACTATAAGGTGGATAGAAAGCTGGCTAGATCATCGGGCTCAATGGGTAGTGATCAATGGCTCCATGTCTAGTTGGCAGCCAGTATCAAGCGGAGTGCCCCAAGGGTCGGTCCTGGGGCCGGTTTTGTTCAATATCTTTAATGATCTAAAGGATGGTGTGGATTGCACCCTCAGCAAGTTTGCAGATGACACTAAACTGGGAGGAGAGGTAGATACGCTGGAGAGTAGGGATAGGATACAGAGGGATCTAGACAAATTAGAGGATTGGGCCAAAAGAAATCTGATGAGGTTCAACAAAGACAAGTGCAGAGTCCTGCACTTAGGACGGAAGAATCCCATGCACCACTACAAACTAAGGACCGAATGGCTAGGCAGCAGTTCTGCTGAAAAGGACCGAGGGGTTACAGTGGACGAGAAGCTGGATTTGAGTCAACAGTGTTCCTTTGTTGCCAAGAAGGCTAATGGCATTTTGGGATGTATAAGTAGGGGCACTGCCAGCAGATCGAGGGACGTGATCATTCCCCTCTATTCGACATTGGTGAGGCCTCATCTGGAGTACTGTGTCCAGTTTTGGGCCCCACACTACAAGAAGGGTGTGGAGAAATTGGAGAGAGTCCAGCGAAGGGCAACAAAAATGATTAGGGGTCTGGAACACATGACTTATGAGGAGAGGCTGAGGGAACTGGGATTGTTTAGTCTGCAGAAGAGAAGAATGAGGGGGAATTTGATAGCTGCTTTCAACTACCTGAAAGGGGGTTCCAAAGAGGATGGCTCTAGACTGTTCTCAGTGGTAGCAGATGACAGAACAAGGAGTAATGGTCTCAAGTTGCAGTGAGGGAGGTTTAGGTTGGATATTAGGAAAAACTTTTTCACTCGAAGAGTGGTGAAGCACTGGAATGCGTTACCTAGGGAGGTGGTGGAATCTCCTTCCTTTGAGGTTTTTAAGGTCAGGCTTGACAAAGCCCTGGCTGGGATGATTTAGTTGGGGATTGGTCCTGTTTTGAGCAGGGGGTTGGACTAGATGACCTCCTGAGGTCCCTTCCAACCCTGATATTCTATGAATAGGGTGACCAGATGTCCCGATTTTATAGGGACATTCCTGATTTGTGGGTCTCTTTCTTCTATAGGCTCCTATTACGTGCCCCCCCCACCCCATGCCCCCATCCCGATTTTTCACACTTGCTGTCTGGTCACCCTAAGTGGCAATAAGGCCTTTTAGGCCATGTTTTTGGTACATGCTTTAAAAGCAATTGAACCTGACAAAGGTGTGATGATGATCTGTTTTTTAAAGTCTAATCCTCTTTTGCTTCACAACCATTGACAATACAGTCCAGCTGTGCTGTAGGGAGGGGTCACTTCTGGGAGCACCTTGTTAACATTTTGCTTACCAAATGAAGGGTTTAACTTGATTTCCCTGCCTCTATTGGAATGCTCTCCCTGTCGGTATGGAATTGACATCATAGTTGGGGTTCTGGCTTCCAGATGTCATGGTATCCTCTTGCATGGAGGCTACCTCTCTGGGAGAGGGGACCCCTGTTAGGAAAAATCAGGTAACAGTAATGGGGGGTTTGATTATTACAAATATTGATAGTTGGGTTTGTGATGACTGGGAGAACTTCATGGTGAATTGCCTGCTGGGTGTGAAGGTTGTGGGACTCTCAAGACATCTTGACAGATTTATGTGCAGAGCTGGGGTTGCCAGGTGACTGGTTTTTCAACCAGAAAGTCCGGTCAAAAGGGAACCTGTGAAGTGTCCAGTCAGTACTGCTGATTGGACACCAAGTCCAGTTACCGCAGTAACTGGCCTCTGCTGCCAGGAGGGTGGGAAGAGCAGGTGCTGCTGGAGGAGCTCAACTGATGGATTGGAGAGAAACTCAGGAACTGGATCCGGCAGAGAGGAGGAAGGTACCGCCTTCTCCGCCTCCTGGGGCCCCAGCTCTCTCTGGCTCCTCACTCTGGGAACTTACCCTCCTCCTCCAGCCTGCCATGCCCCAATTGCCCCCATCCCTTGATCTGGGGACTGACCCCCACCAGACCCTGATAGGGCAGGCAGGATCTGCATCAGCTCCTCCCAGACCGGCTCTGCAGATGGTAGGTGAGTCCTGGGAGAGAAGGAGTGAGCAACAGGTGTGGGGGAAGGAGGGATTGAGTGATTGGGGGCTGGGGAGGGAGGAGCTGTAGTGTCTGGTTTTGAAAAATTGGAAAGTTGGCAACCCTAGCTGGGGAGGAGCCAGTGGTCATGGAACATGTAGGTACCAATGGCATAGGGAAAGGTAGGAGGCCAAATTTAGGTTGTTAGGTAAGAGATTAAAGTTGAGGACTTCCATGGAAGCACTCTCTGAAATGCTTCCAGTTACATATGCAGGACCATTTAGACAAGCAGAACTGCAGGGTTTCAATGTGTGGATAAGACAATGGTGTTTAGAGGGATTAAGGTTTAATAGCAACATGGGAACCTTTTGGGGAAAGGGGAATCCTATACAGAAATGATGAGCTCCACCAAAACCAAAGTGAAACCAGATTGCTGGCATGTAAAATAAAAAGGTTGTAGAGGAGTTTTTTAACTAAGGACTGAGGAAAAGCCAACAGGTGTGGAGGAGCACATTGTTCAGATGGACACATCCCTTGGGGAGGAATTATTAAAGGGGATACTCTATATCCTAATAAAGAGGAGAGGACAGTAGTTGCTAGAAAGTACAGATAGGAACTGAAGAGAAACAGTCAAAACAAAAAAGAGCCCCATTCAACTGCATCACATGAAGGCAGACAACTAAATATAGACATTTTATAAGTGCTTGTATACAAATGCAAGAAGTCTAAATATTAAGATGTGTGAACTTGAGGGCTGGTATTAAATGAGGATATTGATATAGTAGGCATCACAGAAACTTGTTGGAAAAATGATAATCAATGGCACATGATAATACCAGGGTACAAAATATACAGGATTGACAAAGTAGGTTGCTCTGGTGGGGGAGTGGCACTATATGTGAAAGAAAGCAGAGTCAAATATAATAAAAATCTTAAATGAAACAAACAGTACCATAGAATCTATAAGGATAGAAATTCCAGTCTTGAATAGTAAGAGTATAGGAATATGCTGCTGACTCCCTGACCAGGATGGTGACTGTGATTGTGATATGCTCAGGGAGATTAGAGAAGCTACACAAACAGAAAACCTGATGATGATGGGGGATTTCAACTAACCCCATATTAACATGTCATCTCAAGAAGGGATGCAGAGATAAAATTTCTAGACACAAGTAATGACTGCTTCTTGGAGCAGCTAGTCCTGGAACCCACAATAGGAGAGGCAATTCTTGATTTAGTCCTAAGTGGTGTGCAGGATCTGGTTCTAATATAGCTGAACCACTTGGTAATAGCAACCATAATGTAATTAAATTTAACAGACTTGGGGGTGGGGGGAAATACAAAGAAACCTACCTCAGTAGCTTTTAACTTTGAAAAGGGAAACTACACAAAACGAGGAAGCTAGTTAAATGGAAATTAAAAGAAGTGAAATGCCTGCAAGTTGCATGGAATTTAAAAAAAATCAAAATCATAATAGAGGCTCAAACTAAATGTATATCCTAAATTTTTAAAAAAGTAAAGGGACCAAAAAATTGCCACCATGGCCAAACAGAGTAAAAGAGGCAGTTAGAGATATAAAGACAGCTTTGGAAACTTGGAAGTCAAATCCTATTGAGGAAAATAGAAAAGAGCATAAACTCTGGCAAGTCAAGTGTAAAAGTATAAGCAGGAAGGCCAAGAAAGAATTTGAAGAGCAGCTCGCACAAGACACATAAACTAACGGCAATATTTTTAAAATCAGAAGCAAGAAGGTGCCGAACAATAAGGGGAGCCACTGGATGATTGAGGTGCTAAAGGAGTAATCAAGAAAGACAAGGCCATTGCGGAGAAGCTAAATGAATTCTTTGCATGGGAGGGAGATTCTCACACTGGAGCCATTTTTTTTAGGTGACAAATCTGAGGAATGGTCCTAGATTAAGGTGTCAATAGAGGAGGTTTTGGAACAAATTGATAAACAGTAAGTCACTAGAACCAGGTGGTATCCAGGCAAGAGTTCTGAAGGAACTCAAATATGAAATTGCGAACTACTGATTAAGGTATGTAACATAACAATGACCATTCAGGGTCAGACCAATGGTCCATCTAGCTCAGTATCCTGTCTTCTGGCAGTGGCCAATGCCCGATACTTCAGAGGGAATGAACAGAACAAGTAATCCTCAAGTGATCCATCCCCCGTCATCCATTCCCAGCTTCTGGAAAACAGAGGCTAGGGACACTTCAGAGCATGTTTTTGCATCCCTGCCCATCCTGGTTAATAGTCAGTGATGGACCTGTCCTCCAGGAACTTATCCAGTTCTTTTTTGAACTCTGTTATAGTTTGGCCTTCACAACATCCTCTGGCAAAGAGTTCCACAGGTTGATTGTGTGTTGTGCAGTAGTAATCTATTGCTTAAATCAGTCTCTGTACCAGCCTAATATCAGATAGCTAATGTAACCCCAATTTTTAAAAAAGGAGGAGATCCTGGCAATCACGGGTCAGTAAGCCCAACTTCAGTACCAGGGCGATGGTTGAAACTGATAATTTTGTTCTTTACTATAGATACACTGATAAAGACAATATGTTGGGGAAGAGTCAACATGGCTTTTGTAAAGGGAAATAATGCCTCACTAATCTATTAGAATTCTTTGAGGAGGTCAATAAACCTGTGGACAACGGTGACCTAGTGAATATAGTGTACTTGGACTTTCAGAAAGCCTTTGACACAGTCCCTCACCAGAAGCTTGTAAGCAGTCATGAAATAAGAGGAAAGGTCCTCTCAAGGATCAGTAACTGGTTAAAGGATTAGGAATAAATGGTCAGTTTTCACAGTGGAGAGAGGCAAATAGTGGGATACCCCCAAGGATCTGTACTGGAACCAGTGCTGTTCAACATATTCATAAATGATATGGGAAAAGGGTAAACAGTGACATGGAAAAGTTCACAGATGACACAAAATTGCTCAAGATAGTTAAGTCCAAAGCTAACTGTGAAGAGTTACATATGGATCTCTCAGAACTGGGTGACTGGGCAACAAAATGGCAAATGAAATTCAATGTTGATAAATGCAAAGTAAGGCACATTGGAAAACATAATCCCACCTATAGATACAAAATGAGGGGAACTAAATTAGCTGTTACCACTCAAGAAAGAGATCTTGGAGTCATTGGGGATAGTTCTCTGAAAACATCTGCTCAATGTGCAGCAGCAGTCAAAAAAGCTAACAATGTTAGGAACCATTGGGAAAGGGATAGATAATAAGACAGAAAAATTATTAGGGGTAGGGGCTAGTTTCCAGATGAGGAGAGATTAAAAAGGCTGGGACTGTTAATCTTAGCAAAGAGAGAACCATGGGGTGATATAATAGAGCTCTATAAAATCATGACTGGTGTGGAGAAATAAATACGGAAGTGTTATTTACCCTTTCACATAACGCAAGAACCAGGGGTTACCCAATTAAATTAATATTACCCAATTAAATTAATAGGCAGCAAGTTGAAAACAAACATGAGGAAGTACTTCACACAGTGCACAGTCAACCTGTGGAACTAGTGATCAGGGGATGTGGTAGAGGCCAAAAATATAATTGGGTTCAAAAAAGAATTAGATAAATTCATGGAGGATAGGTCCATCATGGCTATTATCCAAGATGGTCAGGGATGCAACCCCATGGTCTGGGTATCCTAATCTCTGACTGCCAGAAGCTGGGACTGGATGACAGGGCATGGATCACTTGATAAATTGCCCTGTTCTGTTCATTCCCTCTAAAACATCTGGAACAGGCTGCTGTCGGAAGACAGAAACTGGGTTAGATGGACCATTGGTCTGACCCAGTATGGCCATTCTTATGGATACATCTACTGATCGCCATATTTGGGAAGGAATTTTTCCCCGGGTCAGATTGGCAGAGACCCTGGGTTTTTTTTGCCTTCCTCTGCAGCATGGGGCACAGGTCACTTGTAGGCTTAAACTACCATAAAGGGTGAATTCTCTGTAACTTAGTCTTTAAATAATGATTTGAGGACTTCAGTGACTCAGCCAGAGATTATGGATCTATTATAGGAGTGGGTGGGTGAGGTTCTGTGACCTGCAAGGCGCAGGAGGTCAGACTAGTGATCATGATGTCTAGAAATTTTATGTTCAACATGATAGTCCCTTCTGACCTTAAAGTCTGAGTCTATGATATTTTGGCCAAGGTTATCATCACAGTGATGCACTACCAAGGTTTTAGCCAGGGGCTCCCATAAATCATTGCCCTCTGAGCCTGTGATTAAACCTCACAGACCAGGGTTGCATATGCTCACAAAAAGAAGGGGTGAAGGACCGAGGAATCTATTCCTTTTTAAGGTACGGGCTTTTTCATAGCCATAAACATATAGGCAGGTAACACTACCACCTTAAATTAAGTCCATACTGGAAATCTTTATATTTTCTGAAAAAAATATACTGAATATTTTGATAATATAGCACAGCACTCAATTGGTGTTGTCTGAAATGTGATTTATGGGAAGAACTTGGAGAGACGCTCAGGGACATCCTGCCTTAGAAATTGTTTGACAATACCAGTTATTTGGTGCAGTCTGGTCCATGCTGAAGGCAAAAGCTGTAGCTTGGGGTCTCAAACTCAAATGACCACGAGAGCCACATGAGGATTAGTACATTGGCCCAAGGGCCACATCACTGGCAACCCCCCACCGCACTGCTGCCCTGGCCCCACCCCCACTCCACCCCTTCCATGAGGCCCCACTCCTGCCCCACCTCTTCCCACCCCTTCCCTGCCCCCATTCCCAGGAGGGATTTGGGGTGTGGCAGGGGGCTCAGGGCAGGGAGTTGGGGTGCAGGAGGGGTGCAAGGTGCAGCAGGAGGCTCAGGGGAGAGGGTCGGGCTTCAGGGTGCAGCAGGGGGCTCAGGGCAGGGAGTCAGGGTGCAGGCGGGGTGCGGCAGGGGACTCAGGGCAGGGGGTTTGGCTGCAGGAGGGGTTCAGCTGCAGGAGGGGTTCGGGGGGGGGCCTCCAGCCCGGCACACACCGGAGGCAGGGCAGGCTGCCTGCCTGCCTGCCTGCCGGGTCCCTGCACCGCTCCGGGAAGCAGCTGGAACCTGGGGGAAGGGGGGCACAGGGGTCTGTGTGTTGCCCTGGCCGCGCCTCCAGGCACTGCCCCCCGCAGCTCCCATTGGCCGGGACCGGGGAACTGTGGCCAATGGGAGCTGCGGGGGAGGTATCTGGAGAAGTGGCCAGGGCAACACACAGACCCCTGAGGCCCCCTTGCCCCCCCAGGTCCCGGCTGCTTCCTGGAACAGCGCGGGGGCAGAGCAGGCAGGCCAGGAGCCTGCCCTGCCCCTGGTGCGCGCCTGGCTGGAGCTGCTCTAGGTGAATACTGGGGTGGAGGGGCCGTGTGGAGCTGGCGGGCTGCAGGAAATAGCCCTTTGCAGCCCGCAGGTCGCGTGTTTGAGACTCCTGGTGTAGCTTTTCAGCTGTATTTGTAAAAGCCCAAGGACAAGCCCTCTGATGTGGATGACTGACACTGAGCATGTGGGCAAGACCCACCAACCAGGCACCTGGGAAAGAATTCTCTGTAGAACCTCAGAGCCCTTCCCATCTAGGGTCCCATCACCAGCCATTAGAGGTATTTGCTGCTAGCAGTTGCAGATCAGCTACATGCCATTGTAGGCAGTCTCATAATACCATCCTCTTCATAATCAGGGTGATCACCTCAAATAAGACCATTTATAATTATATTGTCCTACCGCTTAGCAGTGATGAAACACATGGCGGATTGGTGCATACCCAAGTTTATGTACTGCATTCACTCTGAGAGCAGAAACAGCATCAAATTCAGGCACCCAATTTGCTTTTCCAGATGAACCCAAACCAAAACTCCAGCCTGAATCAGAACATCCTTGAACATTAAGTTTGGATCAGGATCTCAACTTTGTGGTTCAAGTCCTTTTTTCACGGCCACAGGCCGTATAAAATAGCTAGCCAAATCCAGACTAGAAATAAGGTGCACATTTTTATCAGAGAGGACAATTAACTATTGAAGCAACTTACCTAGCCATGTGGTAGATTCTCCTTTACTTGAAGTCTTTTAATCTAGACTGGATGTCTTTCTGAGATGTCATAGTTCACCCAGAAGTTGGGATTGATGCAGAGGTTATTGGGTAAGTTTCTCTGGCCTGTATTATTCAGGAGAACAGACTAGATGATCATTAACGGTCCCTTCTGGTGTTAAAAATCTATGAATTCAAGGCTGCCTTGTCCCAGCAAGAACATATGCCTGAATTTGGAAACATTCACTCAGAGTTAGATGGCTCAGGGGAACTAAGATGGGGAACCTTGTGGACTTTTTCTCTCTCTGCCCCCACCCCTCAGCCAGTTGTTCCTATATGTATGTTCCAGAATATGAAAGAGGTGTTTTTCCTACTTTCTTCTGAGTAGAGAATTTGTATTTGCCATCAATGTGGTATTGTAAATGAAAGTTTTCCAGTATTTGAATTGGATTCTGATCTTTCTTACAACAGGGTAGGTAAGGGGTAACTATATCAAATTCAGTGAAGACAGACTGGTGTGAAACTCATGAGATTCAAATCAGGCCCATATACCTTGTGTCTGCTGGGGTGTTTGTTTCCTTTGATGTGCTTGATCCATGCTTTCAAGTAGGCTGTTAACAGATCTCTGTATTTGATAATAGGAGCCATTTTAACAAGTTAGTTTGGATCAGAGAGTGTCTGTAAACATTTGAGCTAGCAAGACATTTCCCTCAAGGGATGTTTCTGTATTCCAAGATTCTGAGCTCTGGATCATCTTCCATGGTGTTTGCTAGTAGCCTTTTAACAGTCTCCATTATTCCTTGCCACACTATTTGTTTGTGGAATTTGGGATGACAAAGTAATATAATAACATTGTAACCTTACCACAGTATTGTCCAAAGAATCCATGGGCTGCAGGTCATGGTAGGGTGGAGGGGACTCAGGGCATGGGATTGGAACGGGAGCTGGAGCTGGAGCCTGCAATCTTGTGAGGAGTGTAAGCATCCCCTCAAACAGGTCTATCTTCCTCCCTTGACCTGTGCTCCTCCTCCAAAGACTGCACTGCCAATCTCCCATCATGCTGTCCAGACTCTCTCTCTTTCCACCTGTCATACATCTCTCTCCCTCTGGAATTCCAGATTGGCCTTCTCCTGGATCTCACCCATTATTTTGTCTGACTCACTTCCTCCTGAACGGCTGCGTCCTTCACCCCCGATGGCTCCTGGTTGCCTCTGTGTGCCCTGCAGAGGTGGAAGGGCCTGCCAAGACAAAAGGAAGAACATATCTGAGCATGAGAAAACATTTACATTGCATCTGATGCACAGGGAGGAGCTGCAGAAACTCAAGGTCAAAAGGTGCTACTTTTTAAATCATTGGGTTTCATTTTTTCCCCCACACCAAAAAAATGTCTTGCAAAAGACAGTCCTGTGAGCTCTACTCAGCAGCAAGACTTCAGATACCAGGGTAAGATGTATGTTATAAATCCCCACCATTTTCCCCTGTGGTTGTATGGGGTGGGTTCCACATGCTATGCTTTTGTACCTAAGGTTGTATAATCCTTTCAGGCAAGGTAACTACTGGAAAACATTATAGTTCTGGAGATTTCTGACTGGCAGCATAATCTTGTGTTCCAAGCCACCCGAAGCCAGCCATCAGTCTCTGCTAGAGAGCTTTTTAGGTGTATGGTGACTGACCAGCACATCTCTGAATGGAGGGAGCTCATGAGCTAGAGAGACAGACCTTTGCCCGACCCCACGATGTAACCAGCTGCCTGGAGCTCCTACACCGTGAGAAGTATGCAAGCACAATCAGCCAGGAGGGGGTCAAAATCCATGGGGGAAAAACAAGGTGCTGTCTTAGGTTGGAGACACTCATTCACTCCCATGGACTACATACAACCCCTCAGGACAGTTTGAACTCATAATACAGGACACACGCACTGAATATAGCCCTCTCAGGTCCAACTACAGGCCCCATGGATTCCATACACTCCCACCTCCCCGGGTACAAATACTCACACTGATGTACAAATACTCACACTGATGGTTTGGGACAGTACTCGCACAGATGGCCAGTTCATATGCTGCAGTGTACTAACAGGGAAGGCAAGGTAAACCTCTTACTTTTATTTCCCCAACTCATCTTAGTAATCATTCGAGTGTACGAAGTGTTTTAAAAAAAAAAAAGTCCATGATAACTGCTGCTTTAGGTTCCCTATACCCATTCTGAATTCCATGCCGGGGGAGTGGGGATTGGGAGGCAAGGAGCTGTGAGAGTTTGGCCATTAATGGGAACCACACTGCAACCCTTAGGTTACACTAACTTCACTGGCTCATAAGCTGGAAATCTCTCCTAGTCATATATTAACAAATATGGAGGCACAAACATACGTGGCTCTGGCTTGCTCAGGTTCCCCCCCTCCCCAGGAACCACTGTGAGAAGAGTCAATTTCCCAGTTTCATTCGGTGGCTGCTGTCTATTTTTCAGCGGTTCCTATGATTTGGGAGTTATAAGGGTGCCATACCTGCTTAGCGGATTGTCCTGCACCACTGTGGGCTCAGTGTGTGCTGACGTGCCCCACTCAAATTGCCCATAGAAGAGGCAGGTAGAAGGCGAGTTAGCAAGTGTGCCATTGCTATCCCTGACTTTGCAGTAGTCATTTGAAGCTGTTTGACTCAATCTCTGCACTGATAGGCAGTCCCCATTGCCACAAGCTTCAAGATTTCTCTGTACACCTGATCATTTCTTGCACTCTTACTGAAGTCAAATGGCTTGCTTACCTCGCACCAGAGATTCACCAGATTTTGGCCGTGTTTCTCTGGCCAGGTAACAGGGTGCTTGGTGTAGCACTTTTGCCTATTGGTTGCCACAGCTAGCATGGGAGACTGTTAAATATGCTTCCAGGTGAGCGGTCAGCATAGAAAGGAAGAGTTAAATGCCAAGTAGCTGCATTTGAACCAAGTGGGGTTGCTTCCGGTTCCTGGGAATCGAGTGGGAAATCTTGGAGTAGGACCACGAAACAGAGACTCTCTGGATCTGAGTCTGGTGAGCCAGACTTGAGCAGCATCTTCACTGCAAAATGATGGGACTTGAACCTGAGTCCCACTCAGATCCACTCCCCCAAGTTTGGTCTGAAGACCTGGGTCCTGAAGGCTGACCAACATTGGAAAGATTTTTTGTGTGGACCAGGGGAAGAGGGAAAGGGGGATTGTTGGGCTCAAACCTGGGTCTAAGGTCAGGTTTACAGTGAAGTGCAGACATACCCTAGAGCTGCCTCACCCAAGCAGAGATGTCCCCCGTCTGCTAACTGATCTCTCCCCGAATGCATCTTGCACACTTTCACAGCTAAGATTTGAACAAACAGCCTTGTGGTCTGCAGACAGCAGCCCTGCTAAGTGAGCTGAAAAGGATTCTAGCTCTGGCTAGGCCAGCAGGAAGCTAAAAGTTGCTGGAAGCCACTCTGTACCTATCCTACAACATCTCCTTCAAAAGATTTGTCTAACATTGGAAGAGAACATTCCCCTGCAATCCTTCACAGAGTGAATTGGTTCGAGCAAGGCATATTTTTGGGAAGTGGTCAGCTTTGCTGGAGGGGCAGTAGTGTCTGGTGTTTGGCACCCACCAGGACTCAGTAGGGAGGAGAGAGAATAAATAAAGTAAAATTAAGAGGTATTAACAATGTTGCCAACCGGAATTGTGCCTGTCACAATTATATTTGTTTTTCCTACCCACATATGTTGTGTATTATAGAGCCCTTAGTTGGTAAACATACCCATGGCAGCCCTCAGAGTGCCAGTGCCAATCACCAGTGGAACAATGGAACTTTGAGACTGAAATTATGCATGAAGTGCAATATGCCATGCAAAGATGCATTTTTTGTTTATAAATGTTTGTTTCCATGTGCATATTGCTAAAACCGAGAGACTCTGCTAAGCTGGAAGCAGCTATCAATTGGCACAATGATGCTTATACTGAATGGAGCTTCAGTCTGGATAAAAGGGAAGACTGAGTATAAGATACGTGGCTTGCGTTTCTTGACATGGTTAGTCCATAACAATTTGTTTCCCTAGTATCTTCCAGACAAGGATCTCAAAACCGTTTGCAAACATTATTGAACCTCATAGTGCATTTTGAGTCTGGTATCATTGCAGTATTACTGCTGGGAAAATTGACCTACAAAGAGGTGAAGCGACTCAGCTGAGATTAGACAGGACATTTCTGACATAGCTAGGACTAGAACCTGAATCACTACACCTGTGCTTAACCACTAGACTATGAGCCATGCTAACTTTTATAACTACAGCTGAGCATAAACCGCAGGAGACTGAATTTTCTATAATAGGTACAGTGTTGCCTTCCAAATAGGATTGGTTTCTTACCAAGCTGTTGTTCTGTTTGCCTTTGCTGGCTAACCGAATAAAGTTGATGGGCACTGGAAAATTTCTTTGTCATACACTTCTTCACTAATGGCTCTGTCTGTAGTTCAAGAGTGATGTAAATCACCATTGCCACCTTGCTATTTATTTGTTTCTTCAGCAGTCTCTCAGGATAATCAGTCACTGCTGTATTTAAAGACTATGTTGTATCACACCTAGTGTGTCTAAGCTTTGGGACTAAAGGGAGCGAGATGGAACGGAAACAACGAAGGTGAAACTGCCTGTCCTTTATCAGAACAAGGGGGGAAACTACATTTAGTTTTGAAGTGGCTCTGAGTATCAGATTAGCCAACTGCTTTTAGGGGGTCTTTCTATATAATCTGCCCCGTCCCAGTTGTTTTAATTCAGTGTTGCCAGCTGGCCCCTGAAGAAATATATTCAGGGTTAAGTTCTAAACAGTAATGTTTGGGGAAAGTACAATCTAAAACAGACAGATCTGTATGTGTTTAGGTTTTGCTTTCTTTCCACTTTTGAATAATAAAAATTGACTCCAGCTGTGGGGTAAAGTAACGCCCAACCTATAAAGACATTGACAAATAAATCACTCTGCAATTTGCTGCACATTTTTGTGAGGTCTAAACACCAACTCTTGAAAGGAATTTTCCATTATTACATCTTGGGAAGATATCTTCACTACCAACAACTCATTTGACTTTTATACTTGATAAAAATCACCACATTTCAGTGGGGCTAGATTCTGCCATAAATTCTGAGCTACATGCCAGATAAGTAAACTCCTGAGTTCTAATTCTAGCTCTGACCTGGCTCACGCAGTGACCGAAGGCAAATCACTGTCTTTCTGCCTCAGTTTCCTCATTTATAAAATGGGGATAAATACTTAGATTCCTAGAAGGGAAATTCATCTTACAGAACCTCCTTTTCATTCTTCCAGTGAGAGTAGCCAGAAACCCATAGCTTTCCCTTCATCTGCATGGATATCTGGGGCTTCACCTGAAGGCAGGGCCATGCACACAGAGGCTCTATGCCAAGTACTTATAGTTCCCTATGGCTCCTTGACAATACATCACTGCAGAAGCCATTATTCCAGGGGCTTGCCTGACTGCTGTGGCTCGAGAGCCTTCATCTGCAGTAACTTGTGAAGGTTTGTCTTGCTGTCTTTTAAGGGTGAGACTTCTGTGGAGAGTGGCCAATACCCCAGCTTTTCCTTCCCCTTCAAAGGGACAGGAGACCTAAGAGACCAGAGGAAGGGTTTCCATGCAGTTGAGGGCTAAGCATTACAGCTGGTCATGAAATAGTTTTCCTGGCCCATGACAATGTGAGATTTAAAAAAAATTCCCAGCCTGAATCAGGACAAAAAGTTGAAATCTCAATTTTTTTTTTTTTTTGCAAACTGAAAACAAAAAGATTTGATTGATCCAAATTAGACACTTGGTTTTGATCATTTCAAAACGTTTCCATTTTGATATTGACCTTTATATGTTTTTTAATACTAGATATTACATTTGGAAGCAAAAAGTTGTTTTGAACCAAAAAAATTGAATGTTTTGTTTAGAAAATGTCCATGGCACATTTCAACAATTTCCAAAAAAAAATTAAAGTGAGAAATTTCTCAAAAATTGACTGTGCCCTTGTGAAAAATTTTGGTTTTAGCACACTGGCATTTTCTAATTGGAAAAAAGGTTTGGTAAATTCCTAACCATTTCTCTTAAGCATGTTGTATAGCTGAGCCTTCCCATGCTGTGCTCTTCCCTGCCCAGAGCTGAAACCCAGTTTTTCCACCCTACCACCAAGGTAAAACACTTCTATCCAACGTGTTCAAACCACCGTGTGCAGTGGCAGTGTTATGGTTCTGGAGAAATTTAGATAGAAGATTCCTTGGAGCTGCCCTGGATTTAACTAAGTTATTGTACCCTTAATGGGGGGTAGCGATCTTGTTGCTGTCACCAGCTGCCTGCTGGAGAAAGGTGTAGCCCAGCAGTTTGTGGGCATCATTTAGAAACATTTTCCAGGGGACGCTTGTCCAAATTAATTAGGGAGCTGGAGGCTGCAAGATCCTTAGGATTGTGGGTACTCTCTGATGGGTTTACTAATTAACCTTCACGACTCTCTGGTAAGGCAGGCAGGCAAATTATTATTTGGCTCCATTTTGCACATGTGGATAACAAGGCAGCAGTCAAGAGTTTAACTAAAACCATGGAAAGGGTTGTAGGCACTCACTGGGCAGCTGGCAGGAAGTTGTGATGGTCCTAGTGACATTTGTGGCAGGCCAGGTGGAACCAATTTGGTCTGTCTCCACCCAAATGGACTATCAGGGATCTTTCAAAGCAATCAAAGTAATAAGCAGTAGGAGACTTCCTTGTGTCCGTTTACATTTTCAAGGCTACCTTTGAAAGAGAGAGGAGTGGAAACATACAGCCTGATTTGTACACGTGCTGAGGTCAATTGCTGCTTCAGGTACGTAGCACCTCTGACTTTGAAAGATGCGAGCAGCTTTCATGTTACTAGTTCCTGAAAATCAGTGAACAGAGTCCAAAGGCTGGCTCTACTTCCCTTCCCGCCCCCCCCCCATTGTGTCATAAGTATTAATTAAAACAAAGGAGGCTGCTAGAGGGAAACCAATAGGGAACAAAACAATGGTAAAGAAAAGGTACCTCCAAAGAGAATCCCAAGAGTCCTTGAGGAAACAATGGAGGAAGCTATTAATTGGGGAATGCCCCACCCCATACACCTGACTCCAGCTAGACTAGTAATTTGTTCTCCCCAGGATGAAAAGGGATACTAAAACTGTAAAGACTCTGGCCAATGGGGGAAGTGACTGGAGAGGTCCCTGACAGACACAGAGGATGCTGCAGGGACTGATTGATGCTCCCAGCCCAGGAGAAGGAATGTCTGGGCTCAGTGGAACTCACCCAAAGCTGGCCAGGAAAGTGTAGATAAGAGCCAGGCATTATAAGCCTTTATAGTTTTAATCCTTGTCTCAGATTGCTACGTACCTCTGGGTGAAAGAAGAAATAATGCTTTGTTTTGGAGAAGCTGTTTGTCTCACTTTAATCAGCCACTGCCGTGAGCTCCCAGGATAGAAAGGCTAACAGATGCCAAACACAGCTGGGCCAATCAGGCTAACATGGGTAGGAAACAGAGGCTGCAGCCCCAGAGCTCCAGTCCCATAGTGGTCAGACTGCAGGGTTCTGCCATTGAGAGAAGTGTAGGAAGCCAGGCCTGAGGGGTGCACTCAAGAGGGACTAAAAGGTGTCTAAAGCACAGCTCGCTCTGTAACAGTGACACATTGGAAGACCAAGTACACTACATCCATTAGATGTTAAGTATTATTATTTCTAACATTTGCCTGGCTCAAAAGTGCAGTTTGAGAGGGGAATTTACTGGGATTCTCTCAATTCCTCCCCAATTTTGCTTCCTCCAGCCCCCTTAAAGAAGTCCCATTGTAGTGATCCTGGCTTTGAAAGAAGGTGGCTAATCCAGCTCATAACAATGCCATTCATTCTGCTCCTTCATTCAACCAAAGGGGGGGTCATTGGAGAGTGAAAAAGATGTTCCCCTCCCCTAGGAAGAGGTGTGTTACCTCCACCATTTCTCAACTTCCAAAGCAAAGAATGCCTCCCCCACAGTGTATGGCTGGGCTCCGGCCATGCTGTAATTTATAAGGAAATGGTGTTCTGGGGAATATAAAGGGCGTAGGCATTTCAGATATCTTGGGAGTTATGTGGGAGTATGAGAGGAAGTGTGCAACCTACACAAACAGGCCAAGGAACAATCAGAGAGAGAGCGTGCAGCGCTGGAAAAACTGAGCAACGGATGAGTATTCTCTTTAGATAAGTGAGTAATCAACAAAAGAAAATAAATATAAACTTGTTATACTGCTTAAAACTGACACAACTCAGATACCCATCCTGCCTTCATCGCGTCAGCATCAGCAGATCACACCCCCAGCATCTCTGCACATACATACACACATTCTGGGCAGGGACCATGTGTTTTACACTCTGTGCAGTGCCTAGTATGCTTTGGGTGCTATTGTAATGGTAATAATAAGTTACAAAAAATTAGCAAACATTATGTTCTGTTTTGCATATAAACACTTGAATAATGACTCCATAGCTAACATGCCACTTTTAGTTATACATAAAATTATAACTTGCCTTTTAATGATGGAAATCAATAAAGTCAGAGTGCTTCCACTGACAACACACACAATAATTTTGCCTATTAACATTGCCATTAAGAAGTTCCATTATTTCGAATTAGTGAGCACCTTGCACTGCATTCTGCTAGTGCAGTAATGACAAAAGTAGCAATGGTACCAAGCATGTTTCTATTTTCTGTTTAATTTGCTTAAATTATTAGTGTGATAAAGTCTATACTATTACCAGCCTCAGAGAGTCAGCTTTGACAAGATAATAAGCTGACATCATTAAAGTGTGGTTCTATTCTAAGAAGCAACCATGTGGAAGTGGCACCTTCTGTCTCAGCAGATCCACTTTTTGTGGGTGAAATTCACTCTTGTGCAGGGTGCTTAAGTGTGGCTTAAGGGGTACATATAGGGTTTGTGCTGATCTTCTGCAGAAGGGTGAATTTTTCCCTGTGTGTATTCAATGTCTTATTCGTTTACCCTAGCAGAAGAGTAAGTTTATTCCTGACAGCCCTGAAGAATCAAATATGCCCTGGAAGATTTAACTAGATTCTATTCTGGCTCTTGCATGATCAACAGAATTCTTAACTCAATTCCATTTTGCAATCCCACTGTCTTCAAAACTATGCCGTCAGCTACATCTGTGAAAGACCACTGAAGCTACCAAGGCCACACAGGTGAAAGTGAGGGCAGTCAGTGGGGTTGCAGAAGTGTAACTGAGGATGGCTTTTGGTCTGCAGAATTGTTATTACTGCTAATGAGTCAAAAAGAACTTGGTGAGATCCCAATTTGGGCTTGCAAGGCTGGCAGTTAAGAAAACCCATCTTTTTACTTGTAAACTGAGCACATTTGATGTGGAAGTCATTGAGACACCATAAACCTTTCTTAGTGTCACTTTGCTCAAGGCGTTCTTGCTCCCACAGGATGCATACACCTATTGTACACCTCCCTCATGCACATCAGTGCAATGTCTCAGCTTATAACTCCAACTCTAGAAAAGTTAGTTAAACTGGTGCAACTGTGTGTAGATGAGGCCGTATACTCACTTGTTGCACCTTCTCTTAAATTAGACTCTAAGCACTTCAGGGAAGGGAAGGAACAAGATCTACCTAGCACAACTGGGCCCCAATGCAGGCTGGGGTCATGGGGCACTTCTGCAATATCACAAAAAGCTGATATTAATCCTCCTGTTTGTTGGCCCCCTACAACTCTGAAGCAATGTCTATGGGCTTGTTGATACTGGAAGATTATACCATGCTGGAACAGCACTCTCAGGAGCCGTGGAAACCACCACAGTGTAATTTCCTAGTATAAACAACCCCTGTGACACACCAAATGGGAGGTACCATGTCAACAGCCTGGGCTTGAGTCTGCTTTTACACTAGTTTTATAGTATGTAACTCAACTGAATGCAACGGAATTATACTGGTGTAACTGGAGGCCACGTCAAGCCCCACAGCTCAATGTCATTCTATTTCACTACTGGAGTGAGCACTTGCTGTTTGGTTTTGTTTACTGAACTATTCACTACAGCTTTCCTCCCAAGTGTTTCTTTTTAAATTAATTTTCAGGGAATTCGATGGTAATTTTCTTCAGTTTTGAAAAAACAAAAGCTCCTCTCCACTCACAACAACTTTGGCAGCCATGAACAAAGATCAGACTGGAAAAACGTTGAATAACAGGTTGTGTTTGTTCTGCACTGGGATCAAATGGGCAGCCAATGCTTTTAGCCAAGCTTAAAAAAGGCAAAATACCAGGCAGATTGCTATGCTCAACTGTTTAAAATTCAACCACTCTGAGGAGCAACAATCATCTGCTCCACACCATCTGGCAGCTGTGAAGAAAAATAAAATAGCATATACAAGTACTGATCATTTCCAATTTAAGTGGAATCCTATGGTTTAACATGCATAAGGGGAAGTAATGTAATAAAAGGACTATTGATCTGTATCCTAGATTAAGTTAATCATTTCTAATGCATATCAAGGGGCACTGGCCCTGCTCATTTCCCCAGTCATCTTGTGTACAAACTACATAGCTAGTCTGCAGCATGTTGGTGTAGGGCTGTCCTCATGAGAATTCTCACTCCAGATTCAAATGGGTCCATGAAGTAACACATTCTTTTCACATGCTGGAGTCTACGCATAATTTAAAAGGTGAACGCTGAAGATTTTGGATGAAGATATAAATAACAAAGTGGCAGAAAGCTGTTAAAGAATATGATTCATGCACCAACGCACGTAAGCAAGTGCTTAACTTTTTGAGCATAGTGAGTAGTTCCGTTGAAGTCAATGATTCCATCAAGTCTTCAGTGATTACTACATATATGCTTAAAGTTAAGTGTGTGCTTATTTGCTTTGCTATGTTGAAGACCCTGTAGATGTTTAAAATGTGAGACAGAGAAACAAATATTTCTCAAAAAATGATTTTTTTTGTGCTTATTTATCCAAAATACCTAAGTTACATTCTTTAGTAATCTCTCTTGTTGGAGGACAAAGTTTGGGAATACTAAAGGTGAGAAAAATATGGAAAATGTTAAAATATGAAAGGGTCATGAAGCAGGCACAATCATAGAAATTTGTGTTGGGAGGGCAGGGGAAAACTGTTAAGGCCATCTAGGCCAATACTCTGACAGTGCAGCATTGTTTTAGGTCTGTATTCAGGGTTTCCCAGCACCCATCACTGTAAATAATATAAATCCTACATCAGAGTGATGAAACTTCTACCATTTTCTTTAGACTATTCCATAATCTTCTATAGCTCACTGTCAGATCCCCTCCCCCTTTTTCCCAAACAAAATTCTCCGTTTCTTGTTTTCAATCCATTTTTTCTACTATACCTACTTGTACTACCCTAAATAATTCATCTCCATCCAGATTGTTTACTTTCATTAAATATTTGCAGTTTATCAGGTGTCCCACTTAGATGTTCCTTAGACAACAGAAGATAAGCATCGTTAAAATTGCTACAAATCCATTTTTCACGTCTGCCACTTGTCCCACGATAAGTGCCCTTAAAAATAAACACTAGAGCTTTTTGGATTCCTCTTCCCTCTCTCCCCTCCCCCAAGGAAAATGCCAACAAAAATGGGGAGGGAGGAATGTTTAAATAGTCCTTGGAGTATTTCAACTTTTTGGTGAAAAATTGAAAACCAAAAAAAAATTTCACTTGAAAACTGAATGTTTTTAGCTGAAAACTTTGGTGCATCATGGAAGCTGTAGCTCATGCCCCCATTATACTCTGTGGGCTTGCCCCCTGGTCAGAACCATGGTCTCTATTCTTGACGAGCTACTGGAGTGCGTCATGAGTGATGTAGTCAAGCTGGGGGCTCCAGCCCATAGAAACTGCGGCCTGTGCCTCTGTGTTGACATCTGAGTTGTGTTTTTCTTCTTTGCTGGGTTTTTTTCTTAATGAAAAGTCAGTTTTCTGTGGGAAGCAGATACTTTTAGCAAAATATATCATTTAATCAAATGCTCAAATTTCTGCCAAAGTCCAGTTTTGAAAAAAAAAATTCACCAGTCTTAATCAACATATTTAGCAATGGATACTTTTTAAACAGTGCTCTGAGTCCAAAGGGGTAGTAATTTAAGTTCTACAAGATACAGCTAACCAGTTTTGATTTCATCCCAGCTGAGCTTGGGGCTACCAAGTCCTTTATATTGTTTTAAGGCAATCCTCTTGGCAAAAGTGAACAAAAACATTTAAAATCAAATTAATGTCTTGACAAGACTTGGAGCAAGTTTTTCAAAATCAACTAGCGATTTTGGATTCCTTTGGTTTCTGGGATGCCAACCGGAGACACCTTGAAGTGGCTCAGTTTTGAGAGCCAGTGCTTTCTGAAAGTCTCACCCCTTTACAATGTCTCCAGGTGGCCTCCCAAAAATTGAGGCGCTCAAAATCACTAGTCACTTTTGAAAATCCTAGCCTATCACTACCCAAAGGGTGGCCAAGACTAAGCAGCATGAAAGTGATGACAACTGTGCAGTTTATAGATGCTTATTTCTTAATGCATCCATATAGATACTTTTGACTTGACTTTTCAATTACTGGATAGTTTTTCTTTGTGGTTAATATCATACACAATTTTATCAAGCAGAATCTTCTCAAGAACCACTTCAAAGATAGTTTCCTTCTTCACAAATGTAACCTTATCTCTTGTGGTTCAATAGTACCAGCACATACTGGAAAACAACTATTTATTACAAGACACAATACTGTATACAGGGAGCCCACAACAGACAAACAAAATAAGTGGGTAATGCTCACTCACCAGTACTGCTATTCTCTTGACTGACAATTGCACACAGAAATGAAACACACATCCAGAAGTTGCTGCAGGTCTCAAAATGAAAATTACTTATGGCAGGGATAGTCTTTTTGTTCTGTTTGTACAGTGCTTAGCACAATAGGATCTGGTAAATGACAGAGACTCCTACATCCTACCACAAAAGAAACAAAATTACACCCTTCATTGTGAAAAATGCTGACATCAATATAATCTGTATTCAGATATTCAGTGTAACACTGAGTTATAGTTAATGAAAGAATTTGACACAGATGGCTTAATCCTTGAACCACACCACTCAAGTCATCAGTATCTCCAGGCATGGAACACTTGCAGGAGCAGTCCTGGTAGCTACAAATCCATGAAATTTTCTTCCAAATATGCATAGAAGGGACATATGTAAACAACAAAAATGGTAACAAAATGGCCTTTTAAACACAAATAGAAGTTCAGACCCAAGTCATACGAGCAACCCACAGAAACTTTTCCATAGAAACTTTTTCTATAGCAAATTTGGGTTGGGTTTTCACGAACTGAAAATTTTCACAAAAGATGTCTGCTCTCCTGAAAAAGTTTTGATATATATATTTTTTTTCATCAGAAAATGGAAAACCTGCTTTTGATTGCTGAAAAACAAGAAGTTTTTGGTTTTCAACAAAACGTCAAAAAGATTTCCAGGGGTGAGAAGGGGGGGTGGAGTGGGGATCATAAGAAAACACCACCCACCCACAATCAGTTTTCCAACCAGTTTTAGAAACCATCAATAAGATAATTGCTAACAACGAGGAAATGATCATAAAGAACTGGATTGCTGAGGTGTCTGGAAATGGAACAGGAACCCCTTTTGGCCAGTAGGGTACAGTTCAGATATAGCCATGCTCATTAGTACTCAAAAGTCATTACCACCTGAAGACAGTGCCATGATTTGCACACTTCTGACTTATAGTGCTGGTTAGCCCTAGGACTCAAAGCATTTCACGGGGTCAATAATTACTATTCTCCCCATTTTACAGATGGACAAACTGGCAAGGAAATGTTAAAGCCCAAATTTTGAGACATTGCTTCTGGTGTTGGGCACCTCAACTTTTTGGGTGCCCAACTTCAGACACCTAAGGCCTTATATCCAGAAGTGCTGAGGTCAATGGGAGCTGTAGGTGCACAGCTCTTTCAAAAAACAAACAAAACCTACTAAGTAACGTTATTTAGTACATGATTTTAGGAGTCTACCTTCAGGTACCCAAGTCTGAAGATTTTGGCCTAGCTGATGAGGCTCTGTGTGAAAATTTGGGCCTAAGTGACACTTGTCCAACGTCACAAAGTGAGTTAATGGCAGAGTCAGAAGTAGAACCTTGATGTGATTCTCAGTCTGGTGCTCTATTCAATGCACCCGGCTCCCTATGGGAAATGAGCTGATGGTGTCAGTCCAGTCCTAGTGGACCGCTGTCCATAACTAAAGCCACTATCACAACTGGTAATCTCAGCAGAAAGGCAAAGGACCTGAATTACTATCAAGGCTATAGATGATGATGACCATTTACATGGTGATGTGGAAAGTTTACACTGTTGGTGCTGTTCCTGACTATTCTGTGCACAAAGGACTTTGGTCTCCTGAGCTATCCATCCAACCCTTTTCAAACTGACTTGGCGGAGATGTGGCCCTGTGGCAGTCCACAGCGAAACCATCCATGCCTTGATCTTGGCATCCATCTTTTAATGGTTAAACAATAAACAATTCAGAATTTGGCTAGGTATCTGATTCTTCCAGTGTTTTAAGGAAAGCCCCTACCCTAGGGGTTCTGGGTTAGTACTGAGGAGCTCTGCTCCTGTCCCCGCCTCACCTAGCACTTCCCCCAGGTGGAGCAGGCAAGCATTCTTAACTTTTCTGTTGGATCCAATTGGTCAGTATCTCCTTCTGGCCCTCTAGGCTCTTGGAGGACTAACTGGGTGGCAGCAAAGTGTCAATACCTCCAGCAGGGAGCAGAGAAGGTCTGAGAGACCCCATCCATCCCAGGCCCTAAGAAAGGCTGGATAAATCTTATATTTAATATAAAATGTAAATCAAATCTGTACAAACCTGTATACCCAAGAATACAATTTCTCACAAAGAACAAAAATTTCCCTAAACAAAAGAAAAGAAAACACAAATGGTCAGAGGCCCCATATTCCTATTGCCACTCACTTTATATCTCTAGCACTTTGCAGCCAATCACCATGCTGTCTTTCATATCTTTTAGACACATACATTCTGAACTAGCAGACTACATAAGGCAATACTAATCTTTGCATACCCCAAACCATGCCTACTTTATGCAACAGAAAATGTCGCACTAGATTTATATAGAGACGTAGTAGGTTTCTCCATGTGGTTCTGCTAATAGTTCACAAAAGAATCACAATCAACTGGTGAATGGATTCTCCCTTCCTCACCCCCACACGCATCTGTGGTTGGATTACAGACTTTTTTTTTTTTTAAATTCATTCTTGTAAGAGTAAATTACAGCGCTAAAGAAAACCTTGCAGACTTGGAATTTGGGTGGAATCCATTTATTCCATATGTGCAAAAACTGGACATGGAACTGGATGAACCACAACAACCAAACTGAGACCTCTCCATGTGTTATACCCATAAACCACTCTTGATTGAAATCCTGTAAATCTTTTCCTTATATAATAAGCTGCCTTGTCTGGTACAGTTTGATTTCAATTTATATTGCTTTTTTTTTTCTTTCCTTCATGTTCAAACCTATCATAAAAAGGTCTGTAAACTCTGTATATCACACAGCTTTTTACTATATATATTTTCAAATGAAAGATCAATTCCTCATGTCTAAGCATGAAGAAAAAAGGGACACTGCCATATAGTCTGAACGAAAAAAACCCAAAAACCTTTGCACCTACAAATTGTTATAATATGGTGAAAAAAATAAGTACAGTGTGGAATGTTCTGCAGATTCTAAATATACAACCAAGAAAAGATCTGCATTCTGCAAAGGAAAGTAAATCCCTGTAGGATTTATTTTATATATGGATTGTCTTTACTTATTTTATTTTTTTAACAAAACTATTTGGGTCTTCAAAAAGCCAAGTCATAGGCATAAAGAATATACATATCCAAGATATCTTGAGTGGGGCTTTTAAAACACGTTCTGTTCCAGAGCAAAAACCAAAAAACAAAACCCTAGTCGTCGTCCCCATCCCCACCCAGAAAAAAAAACAATCACAACTGCAGAGTCTCAGAATTTTGTCTGCCTAAATCTAATAAAATATACTACCCATCCCAAAGCTAGAAATCCACAAGTCCCCATGAAGTGATTCAGGGATCACAATTTGCGATTTCAGGAAACATCTGTGTCAACGTGTCTTGAATAGGATGTTCGCTGTGAAAGTCATAAATAATAATTTCCCTGATTTATTATTAATTATATCCGGACAGTGTATTCAGCACTCAAAAGAGCTGTACAGATATAAAACGTGTTCTTCCTTTTTATAAAAATTTGGTTCAATCACAAGGATGAAAGCAACATTTTCAAAACAGTGTAGTGAATGTTTTTGTACTTTGTCTTAGCCATACTTATGACAGGGAAGTATATTTATAAACTACACATTTTCCAAGGAAAAAATCTATTGAAATCTCAATTCAAATGTAAACAAAATACAAAACTCTAGTAATATTTTATTATGCAGAAGATAGTGTTCCACAAAGCCCGAAATACTGTAACTGGTAATTCTGCACACACACAAGCATAATTATATTAATTCACCATTTATTGCATTTATTTGCAACACACACACATACGATATTCATGCTAATACTTCGTTTTCTGGAGAGAAGAAACCAGAGTAGATTCTGAAGCAGTCATATTGGAGGTTGCCTCTGGTTATTTTTATATTTCATATACCAGGGATTTTATGGATTTATCAAAATACCACAATTTTTATTTTTTAAGTCACAAATTTTCAAAAAGCCCCAAACCAGGTTGGACCCTCTCATACAGTTTCAGTTCATTGACACCATATGTAAGCATTGCCAAAGCTATAAATACATCACGTGTCTGCCTCAAAGGCGGGTTTCACTATGGCTTTTGCGTATGGATTTTGTAATATGTGAGACTGTTCTGCAGTTTCCTTCCTTTGAAGTCAGGGGGACTATTCACTTGAGTAAGGTTACAAAGGATCTTAAATAGTCCCTGTCCCCCCACCCATGCCCCAGCTAAAACCTGTTTAGTTAGCCACCTGAGGATTCCCATTATCTAGAGGAATCCTTAGGTGGTGCAAGGCTGTAATAGTGGTTCCTATGCCTCTACTCAGGCCATTAGCACTGGGCACTGGCAAGGCATCCCTATATCCCTGTGAACCAAGATTACTAGGACAGCCTCTTCAGACCAGAGTTAGCTGGTGTAAAATAGAGCAGCCCTCCGGTTCCTTTATTTGTATCTTTTGCCCCCAGTCCAAGCGCACAGAGCACTACTTGGCTATCACTGAGGATCTAGCCATCTCTTGTGAACTCACTCATTAGACTTTTACTTTCTAATAGGCTGGTGTTCTCTTACTTATTTCATGACAGGTTTCAGAGTAGCAGCCGTGTTAGTCTGTATCCACAAAAAGAACAGGAGTTCTGTTCTTCTTACTTATTTGTACATGTACAGACAGACTGGCAGATTTCGGTCAGAATTTTTGGTGGGTTGCTGTAACTTGCCTCAGCTCTACATGTGCATGCTAATTAACAGCATTTTTGAAAGGGCTCCGCAGTGCTCTGAAGCTGCTGACAGACTATTCCTTCTACTAGACTATGCACAGGTGCTCTTTTCAGTTGGGGAGAGTGGAGCATCTCTTCCTGCACAGATCCTTGCACTAGATGAAATAATCCATTCCGTCAATAGCTGTGAACGGCTTAAAACTTTGTGAGGAAGATGGTTTTATTTTCTCACTTCGTTTGGCCCCCAGGGTGTGTATGTGTACTGTTCCCAAAAATACACTGGGGCAAGTCCTGCAACTCACTGTCCACACCCAGGGAGGACCTGAGATACAGTAGAACTGCCACGATCCAAAAGACAGGACAGCTGCATAGGAAATCTGCACCTCTGCCTGCCATGGAGCTGTATTCCATAAAGGCTTCCTCTTCCCAAGTGTGTTTGGAGATAAAGTCTGGGCAGAGCATCGCTGATCTCTATAGATAAATGAAATATCCCCAGAGATAATGCAGTCCTGAGGCTGCAGTAGTAGCTGTGGAGTGGCCTGGAGGGAGGATTCCTTCCACCCAAGCCCCATGGATCTCCTTAGCATCCACCCAATTAGTGGGCAAAGTATTTGGCTCTTTGGAAGTGCAGTGATTTTTCCCCACAAACATTAGCATTATAATACCATTAGCTTCCTTAACCTGGACCCGCTTCCATTGAAGTCAGTGCCAAACTCCAAATTACCTCAGTGGGAACAGGACCAGATCCCAGATCAGATCTCTGTATTTCAGCTACACCTGCTGTAGCCCTCTTTTCCAGTAGATGCAATGTGAACATACTCCACTCCAAACTGCTATGGGACCTGCAGTAGAACAAAAAGCAAACAGCTGAGGAGCCATCTAATGTCTGCAAATAAATTGGAGAGAGTCCAGAGGACAGCAACAAAAATGATAAAACTTTTAGAAAATGTGACCTATGAGAAAAGGTTAAAAAAACTGGGCACATTTAGTCTTGAGAAAAGAAGACTCAGGGGCAACCTGATAAGTCTTCAACTACATTACACACTTCTATCAAGAGGATGGTGATTGATTGTTGTCCATGTTCACTGAAGGTGGGACAATAAGTAATGGCTTAATCTAAAGCAAGGGAGATTTAGGTTAGATATTAGGAAAAACTTCCTATCAGGGTAGTTTAGCTCTGGCCTCAGTTTCCAAGGGAGGTTGTAGAGTCCCCATCAGTAGAGGTTTTTAAAGAGAGGGTAGACAAACGCTCAGGGATGGTCTAGGTTTATTTGGTCCTGTCACAGCACTGGAGACTGGACTTGATGACTTCTCCAGGTCCATGCCAGCTCTACATTTCTATGATTCTATGAATTTTGGAAAAGGATTCTTGGTCTGAAGATCATTTTGCAAGCAGTGTGTTGCAAGTATTCAGTAACTGAAGTTTGAGTTCTGTTAGTTTTGATTTGACAGAGAGGTCACAGAGTATGTCTCTTTTCCCTGGCTGGATGAGTCTAACTCTTAGAATCAAGTTTTTAGCACAAATACTCCCATTTACAAATTCAAAATGCACTCTCCAAATGTATTATTTGCTAAGCAGTCTCTCATCGCATGCTTAGTTCCTGCCAGTAAGTGGATTCTCTAGAATAGCTGCATAAAGTGACCAGCAAATGAGGGCAAACACAAAGAGAACTTGTTTAGAAATTTGTATGGACAGTCATGGAAAAAATTGTATGGTATTTATCCAGCTCTAACAGAACTTAACATGTCAAGTCCTCAAGACGTAAAGCAGGTCTTTTAAGCCTGTACGACCAGGACTCACAGTGAGACAAGCAACAAATAAGAGTCAAGGAGGTTGACTGGTATGATTTGGGTTACATTATTTAACGCTTCTTAAGATTTCAATAACTTCAGTCTTGGTCCCTATTTTTCTCCAGTTGAAGCCAATGGCAAAACTCCTATATAAATAAGAGCATAATCCAACCTTTGTGTTCCTTAATGTCAATAAATTATTGTCTGAAAATAGGACGATAGCAGTTCTGTGTGGGACAGAGGTAAATGTGAGTTAAAAATGAGGTACTCTACCTCCATTATGTTGAGATGAGAAGGATGAAGCTAAATTCTGCAAAAAAATTCAGGGCCCAGTTGTGTCTCCATGGTCCATGCATATAAGAAAAGGTGCAGCTAAGTCTGCAGTAGGTTCCTTCCCTTGTTCTGGTCCTATGGAGCAGTGGTTCTCAACCATGGTCCGCAGTCACCTGTGGAGCCACAAATAGGTTTCAGGGGGTCTATGAAGCAGAGCCAGCGTTACTTGTCTGGTACTTGTTGGGACCCAGGGCAGAAAGCTGAAGCCCTGCCACATGGGGCTAAAGCCTGGGGGTCCGAGCCCCACCACCCATGACTGAAGCTGAAACCTGAGCAATGTAGCTTCACCGGGTCCCTTCTGGTAAGGGGCCCCAGGCAACTGCCCTGCTTGCTACCCCCTAACGCCAGCCCTGGCTTTTATATGCAGAATACTAGTGATTGTGGCACAGGTGGGCCGTGGAGTTTTTATAGCATGTTGAGGGTGGCCTTGTTGGATCATATTAAAGAAGTTCTGTATTAAAATCACAAATGAGTTTGATTCCCCATAGTTTAAATTCCAGGGTATTACTAATTAAGAGGTCTCTTGGTTTTTGGTACTGTTTCTCTCCCTCTGTATGTGAAACTTGCAAGCTGCTAATTGCGTTAGTACATTCTAAGACAGAGTCTGTTCTCAAAGCAATTCACAGAGAGAGACTCAAAGCAATACTCTAACAACAGACACAGCACCCAGAGACTCCCCGCCCTTTTGTTGTATTAACAACTGTGATTAAAATAGAGACAGAGGATGGATGTGGATGGATGCTTGGTGTGGATAAGAACTGAATGATCAGGGAGGTGCCAGCCTAAGAATCCAGTGTCCATCGGCTGAAGAAGGCGTCAAGTGGAAATAACCAGAGGACCCCGGAGGGCAGACTGGAATCCACCCAACAGCCTCAAGAATGGGAGAACCAAAGAACAAGATAACATCTAGCAGCACGGAGCCGTCAGGAATGTGCTATCTGCTGATTGATTCAGCAACAGCATGATGAAGCAATTCCCATAGACTGGCATAGGAAGAAATTCCTATAAAAATAGACTCTTAAAAAGTGAGAACTTTGGGGTCTGATTCTGCAAACCAACTTCCAGGAGCATCAGATGAGCATCTGACAAGGCCCTGCTCCCTCCTCATGTCCAGGCCACCTGGCCAGTGGCTTGGCATGAGCAACTCTAAGGCTGGTAACTATGATGACAACCTTGCAGAACCTGTGTGTGTGTGTGAATGTGTGAATGTGTGAATAAATATGAGATTGAATGGAATGTTATAGCTATAACTAACTGCTTACTATGATAACAACCTTGCAGAACCTGTGTGTGTGTATATGAATGAATGAGTGAATAAAGATGAGATTGAATGGAATGTTACAGCTGTAACTAACTGCTTACTATGATTCTTTCTGTATTCACAATAAATGTGGTATTTTGCCTTTTTCCCTTTAATAAGATCCTGCTGGTTTTTAATTTATTGGTACAACAGCCTCGGAAAGAAAAAGGTTGAGAACCCCTGCTGTGGAGGATGCAGCTAAGATCCTGGGATGTCCAAGGGGGGGAGGTGCTAGGAAGGGAGCAAGGTGCCAGTAGGCCAGAGGTGCAATGAGTGAGTGGCGGGAGGGTGTGCAGGGGCTGACTCACCACTAGGGTGCCTCCTTGTGGCCAGGCATGGCATAGCAGCTCTCTCCTTGTCTGGTACCACCTGCTGAAGGGCGCTCCAGTGGTCTGCCTCTTCTTGTGACTTGGCCCTCCCGCTGGGTCTCTTTAAAGTCTCTTTCCTTCCAGGATAGTCAACAAACATAAACAAGGAGAATTAACCCAAAAGAATCATCCCAAAGCTGGGTCGAGGCTCTTTTACTTCAGAGAGCGCTCATCAGGCTGTGGCTCTAAACTGAGTGCACAAGTAAACAGAGAAGAAAAGTTTTTCTCAAAGTGAATCAGCATCTGATTCTCCCTGCCCTCAGGGAGAGGCCATCGGGCAGCAGTCATCTGAGGAGCTCCTGCCTTTAGTTGGCCCTCTTTTGAAGAGGAGAGGACTGAAGTTCTGGTGTCCCCCCTGATCTGCCAGCCACTGAGTTGGGTTTCTCCCTCTGAAGCATCTCCATTCAATCCTATCATCTCTCACAGGTGTGACAGGGTGGATCCACCTTCGTCCTATGTTGCCCAATTTGGGGGTTGTATTCCCCATCACAGTGGGGTATGTGGAAGATGTGCAATCATCTTTTCAATAGTCTTGGGGAGAGTCCTTAGCCCCAGGCACTATTAACTTTCCAAGCTTACCCTCTCCCCAGTGCTGGGGGGGGGTCCCCTTTTAAGAAGGTCTCTGGGGCAACTGCTTGCTGTAGGAGTCCCAGGAGAGCAAGATGTGGGGAAGGAGTCATTAGGCATAAATGGGGCTACCCAGACCTCTTACTATTTCCTGGTTCTGCTGGGTTCCACATGGATTCTGGAAGATCTGTGGGACTTTGGGTAGAGCAGGACATATGGCCCGTATTGTGGGGATTAGAGGGTAATCTAATAGAGCAATTGAGAAGTCTTCTTGAGGAAATCCTCACAGAGAATTCCTTCTCATTGCTACAGACTTCCCCACAAGAGGCTCTGATCGGGTCCTCAGTTATTTACCCACTGCATAATTTTCATTAGCAATAGGTTAGTTTTTTTCCAATCCAGTTCTGAAAGGTCTTAAGTACTTGCTCTCAATCATATAGTGTATGCTGACACCTGGTGGCACTGAACAACCAAATCTTCATTAACAACTCTTATTTTCCACCTTGGGTTTAGAATTGTTTTGTTTTCCTGTTGTATTTTATGAATGTTTGAGTTTAAGTCCTCAGTAGAATGCGCACACACAGTGTAGCTAGACATTGCTAGCAGTGTGTTATGAAATGATTGCTTGGAGAGCTATTTTCAAGCTAACAGAGTATTGTAATCTCAGGAGCAATTATTCCATTATAAAATGGAGTGAATATGTCCCATTAGTTTCCATAGTCAATAGATAGCACTGTAAAACAGTAACTAAAATTCTGGGCCCAATCTTGCTCCCACTGAGCCAGTGGCAAAACTGTCCTTGAGTTCAGTGAGAGCAGGAGCAGTGCTATGTTACCTATTCAATGACTGTTTTTTACAATTACATTTGCGGTACCATCACATTGCTCTATATATATATGTCATTTTAAAAACGCATTTGTATGAGTAGACAGTTATTCATGGTACCAAATGAAAGTTTGTTTCATTTCAAGTTAAAATAAGCAGTATTTAGTCAGTTGTCATGGTTTAAAAGAGATCCATTATATGACTTTTACATTAAAAGTTCGATTAAAATCATGTTTAAAGTTCATTTCCTCTAATCTTATCCTGCTTTTGATTAGTTTTAAGAGCAGTTGATGGTCTTGTGCCTTGCAGTTTTTGCATTTTATATTTTGTGTACACAGTCTGGAATTTTATGTGAAATTGTAGGTTTGATCTTTGACCTCTGTTTACTATAATACTGATTTACCACTAATTTGATAGCAAGCCGTAGGGGTCTAGTGTAAACAAGCCGCTCACTTTACATAGCTATATTTGACTCCTAAGTGGAGAAGAATGTATAGAGTATGTGCAGGATACTGTAGTCTACTACAGAAATAATAAAAACCACATCACTGTTCAACTCCCAGGTAACATTTACATTTAGATAAAATATGTTGTATGCCTGATAGGGAGAGAGAATGCATTTCTTATTCAAAAAACAAATCTAAGATGTTTTAGATTATTAGTTAGAGTGTTGATGAGCTCATTCCTGCTCCACTGAAATCAATGGGAGCTTTGCCATTGACTTTAAGCAGATCAGGATTAATTCTAAATTGAGAGAGTAGAGAAGATAAAAATGAAAATGCAAAGGACCAAAATTTATTTCACTCACAGTCTAGAAAGTAAAGGGCAAAAGCCTTCTCTGAGGTCTGTAAAACGTAACTCTGCTCCAATACTCTTTTTTTTCTTTACACTGATAGACATCCCAAAGGGAAGCAGCTCGCAATCAATACTGTAGTAGAAATCAAAGAGTCTTCCCAAAATGGCGGAGTTACCAAACGTAAGCCAGGCAAAAGTATAGCACCGATGAACTACACTGCGGATTTCAAAGAGCATTATTCTTGGAAACGTCCGACAGTACACTTGTGTTCCGTGCAGGATGTTTCCTCGGAACATTTAACTCTAAGTGGCATGAAGTTTTACAAATTATTAAAAATAAAGTGACGTTCGACTAATTGCAGCTGCCGGAAGGGGAGACTTTCTGCTATTGTGAGGGGGCAATTGAATTCAAATAGTTCAATATTATTCAAATGAATGTGACCCTTCCTTGGACTGTAAGCTGGTTCTGTTACTAATGTAAAAAGAAATTTGAGACCTATTACATATCCAATACCATCTTCAATTATAAAAATCAGTGTAGCGTTAGAGTATAGACAAGATGGGGTAAAATGGCTGGACCCTAGAATAATGCTTCCATCGCTACTAGCATTGCACTGTACCAACAGCAGGAGAAACTCAGAAAATGCTCAGCTACAGAAAACCTAACTCCACCCTCAAGCAAGAGGAAGATCAGAGTCACATTTTTATTTCAAGTGATAAGCTGATGAGAAATGAGTGATCTATGACAATGGTCCTGGGCCTTGCAGGTTTATTTTGAGGGTCAATTCAATGTATATTATGCCCAGGGCCGGCTCCAGGCACCGGTGTTCCAAGCAGGTGCTTGGGGCAGCAGTTAGAAAGGGGCGGCAGTTCCTCCGGCCGTGGTGGCAATTTGGCGGCAGCTTCTTTGTTCCGCCCACTGCACAGAAAATTGGTGGCAGCTTCTCCCCTTTGCTGGTTTTTTTCACTGCTTGGGGCAGCAAAAACTGTAGAGCCAGCCCTGTTATTCTGCCTCCAAATTTTTGTTATGCTGCCAATTTGTGCATTTTTGAAAATGGGGAACTGCTTTGCAGAAGTTATTGGCAACTGAGATGGGGACCAATGTGGCTTTTGGCACCCAGGAAAGGGTTGGAGGTGGTTTTGGTTATCCAAGCAGATGGGGGTTTTAGCACTAAGCATGGGAAGCATCAAGTCCTTCCCTCCCCACTTTGGGCAGAAACAGAGATGACTTTAAATATGGGAATAGGAGCTGGATTTGGATTTGTGTTCTCACCCCAGCAGCTGCTCCCACTGCTCTCTGGACCTATATCTGCCATTACATCCAACAATTACAAATTGAAAATGACAAATAAGAACATTAGCTGGATGTTTCTGCTAAAATGACCTGCCTTGAAGTAGCTAATGTTGACATTTAAATTGTCCCTACCCTTTTATGTTAACAGAAGAATGGAGGCCATTCACAATTCTCCCACAGCTATTATTTCAACTCTTTCTAAACTCAAGCAAACATCAGTTGCATCAGTTTACATTCCATACCCATTTTGAAAGCTACTTTGCAACCATAAACCAAACTGCCTACAGACAATTTTTTTAAAATGCCAGCTTAGATTCCAGAGTACAATTATGCAACATTTTAAAATAATCTGCAATTATGCAGCCATTCATATAGCCATGTAATAGAGAAAAGCAGCTCCAGCAGAATGTACCTATGTATTCATATCTATAACCATCCCAGAATTTACAAAGTACTCACGGGAATTGCTATCACAGGAACTAGTATTTCGAGTTAGACTGTACACATTGAATCACTGAAACAACATGTTTCTTAGTATGGAATAATCATTTAACTGAATAAGTGGCATTTAGAAATAGGATCAATGAAGAATCAGGCTTGCACAATAGAAAACCAGTTTGTCTAGAATACTAGTATTGACTATGTTTGTACTTACTGGGTGCTTGGAATAGTCTTCCTGTCATAGACCACCAAGCTTCCTTTCTTTTTCTTCAAATGCTCCTTCAAGTCTCCCTCTGTGTTCAGAATTTTGTAGCCCGACCCACTCAACCCTTGTAATATTGAATAATTTAACCTATGGAACAGGGCATCTCATACGTTTTTCCATCATCGTCACAGCAAATCCCAAAGAAAAGTGACCTCCTTACAAATTGAACACTACCTGGATTGAACTCTGGCAAGATGCTTAAGGTGGAGTGGTTGTGTATTCACTTCACATCCATCTGGAAATCGAGTCCTGCCATTGAAGCTTCTTGATGCCCACGTTATCACCAGCCATGAAGAGGCATTCATTGTTACACATGCTTGGAATTCATCAGTTTTCCATCCTAATAATATATCCATCCAAGAAAGCTACCAAAACTGAACCAGTGCTGATGGAGGTAGTTGCTAGGTTCGCCTTCAAATATCCTCATTTCTGACCATGTCCTGTCACTTGATTGGGGGCAGCTAATGAAGACAATATGAATCAGAAATGTCAGTCTGGTGTTCTCCACTCTTTCTTAGCACCCATAGTTCAGCGCTGTACAACAGAGTTAGTAAAACTATGGTTCTATAGCATGACATCCCCCCAGAGGCCGCCGGCAGCAATTGCTTACACAGAAAAGTAGCAACAGGACAATCTGTATTTTATCTTTAGCTTCTTTAATGCGTTCATGTGTTCTGTCCTTTCTGAAAGCAGCTAATCACACCTCTCTCTGCCCCCTGTGTCTGTCACCTGGGCCCCTGCACCTCTTTCTCTGCTGCTCAGTTCCCTTAAACAGAATGCTCAGTCACCTGCTGAAGGTTCATTTCTGCACCTGCACATATTGCCCAGCTGCTTAGTTCTCTCCACCCCTGCATCTCTGGACCCTCCCTGCTGGTAGATGGGAGCTCTAGTCTGGTTGCTCTGGAACTAAACAATTAATCCTATTTCCTCTCCTCCTGCTCTGCAGATTGTGTTGTTGTATCCACCTGTTGGCTCTCATCTGAGACTGTGCCCTGGTCTACACTACGGGGTTAGGTCGAATTTAGCCACATTAGGTTGATTTTAAAATGAATGCATCTACACAACCAACCCCGTTCCATCGACCTAAAGGGCTCTTAAAATCGACTTCTGTACTCCTCCCCAGCGAGGGGAGTAGCGCTAAAATCGACCTTGCTGGGTGGAATTTGGGGTAGTGCAGATGCAATTTGACGGTATTAGCCCCCTGGAGCTTTCCCAGAGTGCTCCAATGTGACCGCTCTGGACAGCACTTTGAACTCAAATGCACTAGCCAGGTGCACAGGAAAAGCCCTGGGAAATTTTGAATTTCATTTCCTCTTTGGTCAGTGTGGCAAGTTCAGCAGCACAAATGACCATGCAGTTCCCTCAGAATCACAAACGAGCTCCAGCATGGACCAAAAGGGAGACACTGGATCTGATTGCTGTATGGGGAGAAGAATCTGTGCAGGCTGACCTCCGATCAAAAAGAGGAAATGCTAATATATATGCCAAAACCACACAGGGCATGGTGGAGAGGCTACAACAGGGACACACAGCAGTGCCGCGTGAAAGTTAAGGAGCTCAGGCAAGCCTACCAAAAGACAAAGGAGGCAAATGGTCGCTCCGGGTCAGAGCCCCACACATGCCGCTTCTATGATCAGTTGCATGGCATTCTAGGTGGGGACCCTACCACTACCCCACCACTGTTCATGGACACCTGCAAGGGGGGAGTCTGATGCAACAGGGAGGAGGATTTTGTGGATGAAGAAGAGGAGGAGGAGGGGGAGAATGCGCAGCAGGCAAGTGGTGAATCCATTCTCCTCGGCAGCCAGGACCTTTTCATCACCCTGGAGCCAATACCCTCCCAAGACGGGATCCCTGACCCTGAAGCTGGAGAAGGCAGCTCTGGTGAGTGCACATTTGTAACTACAGTACAGGGTTTAAAAGCAATAGTGTTTAATGTCTGATTTGCCCTGAAGAATTGGGATGCATTTGCAGCCAGTACAGTTACTGGAAAAGTTTGTTAACGTGCCTGGGGATGGAACGGGAATCCTCCAGGGACATCTCCATGAAGCTCTCTTGGAGGTACTCTGAAAGCCTTTGCAGAAGGTTTCTGAGGAGGGCTGCCTTATTTCGTCCTCCACGGTAGGACACTTTACCATGCCAAGCCAGTAGCAAGTAGTCTGGAATCACTGCAGCACAAAGCATGGCAGCGAATGGTCCTGGGTTTTGGTCGCATTCAAGCAACATTCCATCTTTATCTTTCTGTGTTAGGCTCAGGAGAGTGATATCATTCATGGTCACCTAGCTGAAATAGGGGAATTTTTGTAAAGGAACAGTAAAAGGACCTTGTTCGTGCTGGGTTGTTTGCGCTTGGCTAAAAGGGATCATCCCGGAGAATAGCCATGCAGCGGGGTGGGGGGAGGTGTGTGCTGCACATCCACCCGAAAACCGCAGCTCCTCCTTTTAAATGTGAAACCCAACCGGCATTGCTTGCTATGGGAAAGGATGGCACTGCAGTTTGAAACCATTCCCACAAGTTATGAAGGCAGAAGAAGCCAACCCTGCGTACCAAAAGGCTTACCGTGGCTGCCTGGAAACCAAATTCTGTTGCCCAACTGTTTGTGAACTGGCAGGCACTCAGTATAAAAGGCAAAATGCGATCTTGTACTTAAAGCACAGGTGCTGTCTGCTGTGAATTGCTTGGTTCACTGTATAAGAGTCTCCCTTTTGTTCTCAGAAATGTATCATCTTAAATTTTACTCTCCTTTTTTATCTCCCCCCAGGTGCAAATGTTTCTATGCTCCCCTATTATCTCCATCCCTGAGGTTATCACAGATTAGAAGACGAAAAAAAAGCACTTGCAATGACATGTTTTCCGAGCTCATGCAGTCCTCCCATACTGATAGGGCACAGCTTAATGCATGGAGGCATTCAGTGGCAGAGGCCAGGATGCATTAAGTGAGCGCGAAGAGCAGAGGCAGGAGGCGATGCTGAGGCTAATGGCAGAGCAAATGGACATGATGAAGCATCTGTTGGAGATGCAGAAAAGCCAACAAGAGCACAGACGCCTGCTGCATCCACTGTATAACTGCCTGCCCTCCTCCCCAAGTTCCATAAACTCCTCACCTAGATCCCAAGAACGCGGGGGGAGGCTCCGGGCACTCAGCCACTCCACTCCAGAGGATGGCCCAAGCAACAGAAGGCTGTCATTCAAACAGTGCTTATTGTAGCCACACTACAAATCAAAAATGTGGCCTTGTCCTTCCCTCCTCCCACACCCCATCCCACCCAGGCTACCTTGTCAGTTATTTCACTTTTTTTAATTAATAAAGAAAGAATGCATTGTTTCAAAACAATAGTTACTTTATTTCCTTTGCCAGCTGTGATCGAAGGGGGGAGGGTGGTTGGCTTACAGTGAATTAAAATCAACAAAGGGGGCGAGTTTGCAGCAAGGAAAAACACACACAACTGTCACACCGTAGCCTGGCCAGTCATGAAACTGGTTTTCAAAGCCTCTCCGATGCGCAGCGTGCCTTGCTTTGCTCTTCTAATCGCCCTGGTGTCTGGCTGCTCAAAATCGGCCACCAGGTGATTTGCCTCAACCTCCCACCCTGCCATAAACATCTCACCCTTACTCTCACAGATATTATGGGGCACACAGCAAGCAGCAATAACAATGGGAATGTTGGTTGCGCTGAGGTCTAACCTAGTCAGCAAACAGCACCAGCGAGCTTTTAAATGTCCAAAGGCACATTCTATCACCATTCTGCACTTGCTCAGCCTATACTTAAACTGCTCCTTACTAATGTCCAGGCTGCCTATGAATGGCTTCATGAGCCATGGGAGCAAGGGGTAGGCTAGGTCCCCAAGGATAACTACTGACATTTCAACATCCCCAATGGTAATTTTCTGGTCTAGGAAGTAAGTCCCTTCTTGCAATTGCTATAAAAGCCCAGAATAGCTAAATATGCAAGCATCATGCACCTTTCCTAGCCATTCCACATTGATGTCAGTGAAACGTCCCTTGTGATCCACCAGTGCTTGCAGCACCAATGAGAAGTACCCCTTGCGGTTTACGTACTGGTTAGCAAGGTGCTTCGGTGCCAAGATAGGGATATGTGTTCAGTCTATCGCCCCACCACAGTTAGGGAACCCCATTGCAGCAAAGCCATCCAGTATGATCTGCACATTTCCCAGAGTCACTACCCTTGATAACAGAACGTCAGTGATTGCACTGGCTACTTGGATCACAGCAGCCCCCACAGTAGACTTGCCCTCTCCAAATTGATTCCTGACTGACGGTAGCAGTCAGGCGTTGCAAGCTTCCAGAGGGCTATCGCCACTTGCTTGTCAGCTCTCAGGGCAGCTCTCATCTTGGTATTCCTGTGCTTCAGGGTGGGGAAAGCAACTCACAAAGTTCAAGTGAAAGTGGCTTTACGCATGCAAAAGTTTCGAAGCCACTGTGAATCATCCCGTACCCGCAACACTATGTGGTCCCACCAGTCTGTGGTTGTTTGCCGGGCCCAGAATTGGTGTGACACTGTATCAACCAGTCCCACTGCCATCATGATGTCCCAATTGCCACAGCCCGTGCTTTCAGGAACATCTGTGTCCGTGTCCTCATCACAGTCGTCCTCGTGCTGGCGTCTCTTAGCCCGGTTCTGCACATACTGCAGGATTATGTGCGAGGTGTTTACAATGCTCACAACAGCAGCGGTGAGCTAAGTGGGCTCCATGCTTGCCATGGTATGGCATCTGCATGGGTAATCCAGGAAAAAAGGTGCAAAACAATTGTCTGCCGTTGCTTTCACGGAGGGAGGTAGGGAAGGAGGGGCAACTGGCGACATGTACCCAAAACCACCCACGACAATGTTTTTGCCCCATCAGGCATTGGGAGCTTAACCCAGAATTCCAATGGGCGGCAGAGACTGTGGGAACTGTGGGATAGCTACCCACAGTGCACCGCTCCGTAAGTCGATGCTAGCCACGGTATTGAGGACGCACTCCGCCGACTTAATGTGCTTAGTGGGGACATACACAATTGACTGTATAAAATCGATTTCTAAAAATCGACTTCTATAAAATCGACCTAATTTCATAGTGTAGACATACCCTTAGATTATATGCTCTTCAGGGCAGGGACTGCATTTTCATTATGTATTTGTACAGTGTCTAGCACAATAGGGCCCTGGTTGGGGGCCAGAGGTGCTCTGCAATATAAATAATAAGAGCAGCCTGAATGGCCACCAGTGCCCATGTGTGTCCTACAAAAGACATTTCAGAGGGACACACTGCTAATAATGCTGCTGTAGCTTGTATCTCTGGGAGCACTGTTCAGCAAAACAACAATACCTGAGAAACAACATGGAATGAGGAAGGGATGCCAACCTAATTATTCCAAGAGTTTTCTCACAGTATGCCTTCCTGGGCCATTTCATATAAATGAGGCCAACAAGCAAGATTTCCAGCCACAGCAGACTGGCAGATGGACAGTGTAAATAGTAATTGCCCAAGGGTATCCAAGATTCTCTAGTTCTTTGATATGTATGTGTCTACAGAACTGTTCAGATTATGCTCAGTTACATTCTCTACAAATCCTAGGATGCAACAGCTCTGCCTTTGGTTCTCAATGTAGAGCCTCTCTGCTACTCTGTGAGACTATGTCTATCCTCCTGTGATTATCAGCCCCCCCCAACCCTTCTTTCTTCATGATCCCCCAAATGTCTTGACCACCTTTAATGCTCTCTCAACCCTTTAACTTCACTTCTATTCCCTTTTCCTGCTACAGTGATAAAAATTTGTCCAAAGGAATTTCAGACTTCATCTTTAAAACCCAGTGGAGTAGTTTCCCCTTACAAAACACGAATTAGTTACATTCTGTGCACACTTCATACACACACTCCTATTTAATTTCATTCATTTATGGACAAAACCATCCTACTGAAATTGAGTAGCCTTTAAGAGAAAGAAGTTGGGTGAACATATAAACAAGTGTTTACATGCACCATCAAGTGTATTTGCTCTTGAATATTACTTACTATCCTATTGAAAAAGTTTCACTTGGCTAGTCACTGAGCAGAAATAATACCATGCTGTATAGGTGACTAATAAAACATCACAAATAGCAAATAGGTGACGTGACATCTTGAAAACAGACCCATCGGCTGAAATCTGTTCACATAAATTATTTGGAAAATAGTTGCAAATAACGAATATGCTCACAGAAATAAGTCTGAGTGCAAATGACTCAGAGCTAAAAAAGATAACCAGCCTAAGTTATTGGAGTTAGTCAGTGCTCAGCGGTTGTGAAAGAGTTAAGCTTTCAGGCAGCTGATACAGAACAGGGGTAGGGCACTGGGAAGTTGCGGGGGAGGGAAGGTCTGAGTGCTGTGCTAGGAGCAGTAAAGCTAGCTGAAAAATTCCTGCATTTTGCTTTGTTGTTATGCTCCCCCTACAAATTTGTATAGGCAACAAAACAAGCCATAGCTCCCAATACACCTCCAAGTTCCCCAGTGTCCCAGCAGTAGCTCTTCTCCCTCCCCCGACTCTTCATACACCTGTGCAATGTCCGGGCAGCAGTGGGTGCAGAGGAGTGTGTCATCCAGGCAGAATTTCCTACTCCCAAACCGTCCCAAACCAGGAAGTGACTGTAAAGTTTTCACGCTCCTCTCCTGAGAGCAACACGTCCCCTCCTGCTCATGGCACTGCCTGCAGCGGAGTCCCCCTGGGGGCACAACTGATGGCTGGAGAAATGCCCAGCCTGACCGCATTAGACCAGCTGCCCTGGAACTCCACCTCTGCGGAGCAAGGGGCCAGAAATGGGTCCCACTTCAACTTTTGGTACAACACAAACAAGGTAAGCAGGGGAGTGTCTGACCCAGGAGGGCTTAGGAGTGGGAGTGCAAGGTAGAACCCAGTAGAGGGGGAAGGGGAGTTTGTTACAGGAGTTAGGACAGTTTCACAGGAAGTTTCTTTTTGCTGCTTCATGTTACTTGCTTTAAAGACAGGTTTCAGAGTAGCAGCCGTGTTAGTCTGTATTCGCAAAAAGAAAAGGAGTACTTTTGGCACCTTAGAGACTAACCAATTTATTTGAGCATAAGCTTTCGTGAGCTACAGCTCACTTCATCGGATGCATTCATTTTCCACTGAATGCATCCGATGAAGTGAGCTGTAGCTCACGAAAGCTTATGCTCAAATAAATTTGATAGTCTCCAAGGTGCCACAAGTCCTCCTTTTCTTTTTGCTTTAAAGAGCCACCCTTAAGCCGTTTACACCTGCTTTTCATTAGTTAATTAATCAGCATTCAGCCTCTGCTCGGTTAGCTCTGGACACTCCTCTATCCCCAAAGCATAGGACACTGAAAGATGCAAGAAATAGGCATTTACCAACCCTCATGAGGAGAGACAAATGTTCTCCTATGACAGTTTAGGGTGTAGCTATTTTTTTTAAGTGCCAACACTGTGCTTGGTGCTGTATAGGTCACAAAATGGAGACCGGCCCTGCATTTTAGAGCTGACAACTTGTTTGTACATCTGCTAATAATAAAAAAAGCTGATTACATACCTTGGCCTCCTCCCTTTTTATGGATTAACAAACTGGGAAGGAATGGAAGTTAATAAACACTATCCTGTTTGGATGAGAATTGAGGTCCCTTTTTGTAATGCAAAGTTCTTAATCATTACAGAAGACAGTCTTTTTTACATTTGACTTGTAAAGAGCTACTACCCCCTCCCCCCCCCCACAAAATGTCCCAACACTAGATCATACTCCTTTTGAGGGTCCCAGTAACTCCCTCCCCTGCTCTGATTCTGCATTCACCTATTGGGCAGGTATCCAGGCAGCAGTTAGGATAGAGGCCTGTGTCAGACAGATAGTCTCCTACTCCCAAACCAGTGAGTGACTGTGAAGTCTCCACAATTCTCTCCTCTGACTAACTAGTCCCCTCCAGCGCTGGGTTGTGCCTGGTATTGCTTGTGGCACGACTGCAGTGCTTACCCAGGAACTGGGCAAGTGAGAGCCAGAACTTAAGTGATGCCTGATGATGGCAAAGAGAGGGACATCCTGAATGCCATAGATGGGGAATTACACCTTCAGGGAACAGATTGCTGGCAATGGATCACTGTCTGACTTCTGGTCCAACACAAGCAAGGTAAATAAAATGACTTGCAAGATAGGAGGGAGTTTAAGTGAGTTTAGAAGCTAGAGCCCAGGAGCCCAACTGAACTTGCTGAGCTACTCAGGGAAGGTAGTGCAGAGGAACTGCTGATGTGACACAAGGAGTCAACAAGTGCTTATATTAGGAGGTTCTCTCGGGTCACTCGATAACAGACCTCAAAGTGGCAATTCTTCAACAAAAAAACTTCAAAAACAGACTCCAACGTGAAACTGCAGAACTGGAATTAATTTGCAAACTAGATACCATCAGATTAGGCCTGAATGAAGACTGGGAGTGGTTGGGACATTACAAAACCCAAACTTAATTTCCCCAATACTAATTTTTCCCTACTGTTACTCACACCTTCTTGTCAACTGTCTGTAATGGGCCACTCTCTTACCACTTCAAAAGTTATTTCTCCTCCCTTGGTATCCTGCTGTTAATTGATTTATCTCATTAGACTGACCTAACACTTGGTAAAGCAACCCACATCCCTTCATGTATTTATACCTGCTCCTGTATCTTTTACTTCATGCATCTGATGAAGTGGGCTTTAGCCCACGAAAGCTTATGCCCAAATAAATTTGTTAGTCTCTAAGGTGCCACAAGGACTCCTCGTTTTTTTATAATAGGAGGTTACTCTCTCTAATGCCCAGCTGTGCTTTAGTTTTTTTAGGGGTAGTTATTTAAGTATAACTTTTGTTATTATTGGTTAGATAAAATATGAAAGTACTCTCGGAGTTTTGAACTGTTTTGTGGAACATTCTGTCACTTTAATTTGGATACCAGAACATGGTCTTTGGGAAAATACTTATTCTTTCTGTTCCTCAGTTTACTTGTAAAACTGGGACTACAAAGGAAATAACAGTAGCTAGATCTAGGGTAGTGAGGACAGTGTGAATATGTGTATACACATACACACACACACAATTATATATATATTATTAAAAAAACAGGACTAACATGATGTATGCTCATCATTGGCCTGATTCCTCTGCTTGTGTATCTTAGCCCTTTCCCACACCTTTCACTTGTCTATTTAGGCCACAGTTGTACAATGAGAAGTATGGAAGTGCATCCCCGTGCACATGGAGCTCACTGAAGTCTATGGAGCTCTGTGTGCAACTCCTTGCAGGAGCAGGCCTTGGATTGTATTCTTTTTGCTGCAGGGACTAGGTCTTCCTGTGTGTTTGTACTGCACGTAGCACAATGGGGCCCTGATCCTGATGGGGTCTTTTGGGCAGGAGCACAGTTAATAAGAAACAATGCTTATCAAGATATGGGTGTTGTAAGGCTTAAACCATGGTATGTAAAGCATTTTGAGGTCTTCTGACTATATCTCCCAGACTTCAGTTCCCAAAGTGTTGATCTTTTTCCCTTTTCAGTTTGCCTCTTTGGAAGTATTGAAACTATTTTCTGTTTCCTTTTTTGGAAAATGCATTGTCCCAGTTTTGTTGGGGGACTGATGTCCTTTTTCAGAACTGCCTGTGGAGGGTCCTGAAGGCAGGTGATCTTTGACCATGTATAACAAAAGTATAGGAGCTTTTTGTTTTTATCGAGAAGTGAATGATAATAGCTGAGGCAGTTTATTGTTAGTGTAGAAAAGTCCATCAAGACAGAATCATATATTCTGACATTTTCTCTGTGCCTGCCCTGTATTACACATTGTGGTATACTGACATGTTTAATAATGGATTCATAGTGGATTAAATATGCATTTAGTACCTGTAACATTGCTTGACAAACTATTGTCACCTTTTGGGAACTCGTAGACTTATTGCAGTCATTCTCAAACTTTTTAGTAGGGCAACCCAAACTGCATTTGTCTCTTTTTTTGTGACCCACACAGGATCCAAATTCATGGGGGTGAGCGCAAAATCATAGGCCAGCATCTTCATCTTCTGTTGCCACTTCCTTCTCGCTCCACCACGGGGCATTGACCATACGCAGTATCACCTTCTACCTTAGACTAAAAAAAACCCGAGGATCTTAGAGACTAACAAATTTATTTCAGCATAAGCTTTCGTGGGCTAAAACCCACTTCATTGGATGCATGCAGAGGAAAATACACTAGGAAGATATATATACACAGAGAACATGAAAAAATGGGTGTTGCCATACCAACTCTAATGAGACTAATCAATTAAGGTGGGCTATTATCAGCAGGAGAAAAAAAACTTTTGTAGTGATAATCAGGATGGCCCATTTCAAACAGTTGACAAGAAGGTGTGAGTAACAGTAGGGGAAAAATTAGCATGGGGAAATAGTTTTTATTTTGTGTAATGACCCATCCATTCCCAGTCTTTATTCAAGACTAATTTAATGGTGTCTAGTTTGCAAATTACTTCAAATTTTGCAGTTTCTCGTTGGAGTCTGTTTTTGAAGGGGTTTTTTTGGAGAATTGCGACTTTTAGGCCTGAAATTGAGTGACCAAGGAGATTGAAGTGTTCTCCGACTGGTTTTTGAATGTTATAATTCTTGACGTCTGATTTGTGTCCAGAGTTGTCAATAGGCTTTGTTGCAAGGATAGGTTCCTGGGTTAGTGTTTTTGTTGTGTGGGGTGTGTGGTTGCTGGTGAGTATTTGTTTCAGATTGGGGGGGCTGTCTGTAAGCGAGGACTGGCCTGTCTCTCAAGATCTGTGAGAGTGAGGGATCGTCCTTCAGGATAGGTTGTAGATCCTTGATGATGTGCTGGAGAGGTTTTAGTTGGGGGCTGAAGGTGACGGCTAGTGGTGTTATGTTACTTTCTTTGTTGGGCCTGTCCTGGAGTAGGTGACTTCTGGGTATTCTTTTGGGTCTGTTTCTTTTTTTTTTTTTTTTGCTGATACAGACTAACATGGCTACCACTCTGAAACCTGTCACCCTGAGACTGCAACCCTAATCCCTGCCTGGTATATGTGTGTGTGTGGCCGGGGGAGGCTGGAGAGCGAGCACACCCCATGTTCACCCTGACTTCTGTCCCACACTGCTGGGCCTGGCTTCCCACTCTGGGTATTGCAGCCTGGGCATCCCCAGAAATTTTTCACGTGGTACAAATAACTGAACCATTCTCATGGTGTCTACACATACTCTTATCTTACACTGGGCACAATGCGGCTAGGCCAAACTCCCTTCTGTTCACCTCCCAGGCTCTCCACAGCCCCTCTCCCAGCCAGCCCTCTTCTGTGGGCACTCACTGTAGTTCCCATACTTGTAGGAGGTCTTAAAGCGGTCACTGAACAAGTCCTGCAAGCAGAGCAGAGGGGACATGGGGTGCTGGAATGGGGGCGAGGCCAAACAGGCCCCCAGGAGGGAGCCTTGGTGCGGGAGCTGGCCCAACGGCAGCAGCAAGGAGGAACAGCGCTGCCTGCTCAGATTTGGCCTCATGGCCCTGCATCATGACGGGGGGCAGCAGAGCCAAAATTGAGTGAGTGGCATTGCAGCCTGGTGCACGAGGGTCACATCACTGCTCAGGTTTGGTCTCGTGGACCCTCCATCATGGTGAAGGAGCTGTGGGGCCCAATGTGAGTGGATAGTGGGGCATACAGGGCTGCTCCTCTTCACTGCTGCTGTTGAGCCAGCTTCTGCACCAGTTCGTGAACCAGACCTGTTGGAGCTCAGGTTGGGCCCCCCCAGTGAATTTGGCCCTAGGTATGCGCCTAGGTTTTCTATGCCTTAATCTGGTCCTGCAAATGCTACGCACCCTGTGTAATATGTATACATTTGTGGGTACCAGTGCACAGCACCAGTCAGATTTGGCCCAGTCACCTTTCTATCTGTCATGATGGAGGGGCAGCCTGTGCAAACCTGGAGGGAGCTGCAACCCTGTACACCAGGTAGCAATGCCTGGAGTGGGGACCTGGGCCCAGCCCCACAAGACAGGAGCCACCGCTGCAGGGTGAGTGCGGGTCAGGCTTGCTCTCCAACTTTCCCACCGGGAGGCACATTTGCCCTGGGATTGCTACCCATCTAGAACCTTCCAGAGACACCATTTGGGAAACACTGTCCCAGAGTATGTCTTCACTACCAACATTAAAGCGCTGCCGTATAGCGCAGCACCAGCGCTGGGAGAGAGCTCACCACCACGAGGGGAGGGGAGTAGCTACCAGCACTGGGAGCATGCTGAAACTTGCAGTGCTCAGGGGTGTGTTTTTTCACACCCCTGAGCAATGTTCCCTCTAATTTTTGACAGGCCATGTGTGCAAAAAATTTCTTCTGTGCAAATTGTTGTGCAAGCGGTGTTTCACCATGTGCGCGGGGTTTCGGATCTGTGTGCGTGCGCACAGTTTAGAGCAAACAGTGCCCTGAGCGAGAAAGTTGCAGCGCTCGTAAAGTGGCAGTGTAGACAAGGCCCCAGTCTTTCTAGGCTTGTCTACACTGAGTTAATTGATCACCAGCTAACCTGAGGCAGTTGACGTTTGTAAAGGCTACTCTGGATGCTCCCCAGATGTTTATTCCAGCGTGCAAATGTCTGTGGTTTATTCCATAGAATGCAGGGAATAGTCTCACTGTCCTGATTGCAGAATGGGGACTGCTGTGCTCCATGAGATACACTCGTGCACCTGCATACAGCCTCATTGAAGTCCAAGGGTTTCCCCCCAAGGACACGTGGCCGGACTGAGGCTGATGTGAGTTATCAGGAAAATGGGAATGCTCCCCTTTCTCCCCCGGGTAAAATGTCTACTAAAATGAATAAACATCTCAAACCATGCTTTGCAAAGTACGTCCTCCCCATTCACAGTTCCTTACGTGTCTGGACTATGAAACTTTATGCTTAACATTTTTAGTTCTCTGCTTCGGGGGAGTGGACAGAATTTCCTTAAGTATCATATTTTCCAGCACTCCTAATGCAAAAATATGCTCAGACTTTAAAAAAGCAAAACAAATTCCCCTTTTGGGATCGTTCCTGGGGAATCTGAATGCAAAAGATGACTTTGTTAAAATTAGGACCGTAAAACCTGGTTTATAATGGAACAGTTTTGCAACCTTCACTCGCGCAGTTGCTACCAGAGCTGACGTATATCACTCATTTATTTTCTTGTATTGTGACCACCGTTCTGAATGAAAGGGGACTGTGCTGTTTATCTGCCATATAATTAAAATCGCCTAGTGAGGAAGCATGGCCTGCTGTTTATAAATGCAGGACTGGGAGCCAGACAGGCTCCTAGATGATCTTTCAGGCTCTGCCAAAGACTTGGACCTTGCATACCCCGGCAGAGCCTCACTGAAATCAACAAGGGTCCAGACGAAGAGGTTTTCATTATCATGGAACTGCTGGATTAAACATTTACGAGAGTTGTATATTGTTAGGGGCTTATTCCTTCACCCGCTTACTTCCCTGATCCTTCTCGCATGAACAGAGAGCAACAATACCTGAAGTCCAAAGGTGCAAACAATTCAATGTTATTGGGGTGAACTTCCAGCAAGCATGATTCCAGTTTCCTTCCTTAGTGTCCCCCTTCCCAGCTCTGACACCACAGAGCCTTGCCTGTGTCCCTGTTCCCATTCCTCCCCTTAGCAAAACATGATTCCAATTTCCCCACCCCATTCCCTGTTCCCATTCCTCTCACCCTTACTTCCTGATTGCCTGCAGACTATATAGTAAAACTTGAGTTCCGCTTAGCTATACCTTAACCAATCATTTTCCTGAAATTTAACTAACCAATCCTAACATATTGAAACATGATTATTTAACCAATTATAGCCCACCACCTTAATTAGTTTACACCCAGCAAAATTAATTATACAGCAGACAGAAACAATCACAGAACCAGACAGAGTCCATGCAAATAAACAATAGCAAAGTGGGAACTATAATGACAAAACAATACAGAAGTGAGGATTTCACAACTACATCTATAAAGACATTAGGGTTTCCCAGCTGTGTCTATTGATAAGTGAGTTCTTACTGAACAGAAAACTATGAAACTAAACTTCCTTTTACATCTTCTAGGCACTTCCCTTTCTCTGGAGGTGACAGGCATTATCAGGACAGGACTGTATTCCTAACAGCCCAATAGCACCTTATTTCAATGTGACTAGTTTGGAATGTGAGGATGTGACCGGTCGCTTCCCAGCTTATGGCTGCCTCTGTTGCTTAGCCTAAGAACAGGGCCTCAGACTGTCACTGTAAGAGAAGGCCCGTAAACAGGCAGACTGTGATTTTGATTCTTTCTTTTATACCTCTATAACTAGCTAAGTGATAAGAATACACCTAAATTCTTAAAGTATAGGCCTTTGCAGACAGTCCTGAATATCTATATCCTAACATATATATGTATTATGAGCAGGGGTGAAAGTAACTTAAAGGGCTTACCGGTACGCCGGAGTCCTGAGCGGGGGCATGGCTTCAACTGGAAGAGGCGTGGCCTCAACCAGAAGATTTGTTTAAATCAAGATTTAAAAGCCCTGGGGCTCCGGCTGTGGCTGGGAGCCCCGGGGCTCAGGGGCGAATTAAAGGGCAAGGGGCTCTGGCCGCTGCAGAGCTCCGGGCCCTTTAAATCACCGTGGGAGCCCTGCCGCCGCTACCCCGAGGCTCCGGCAGTGATTTAAAGGGCCGGGGCTCCCCGCAGCGGCTGGAGCCCTGGCCCTTTAAATCACCGCAGGGGAAGCCAATCTGGTCTGGCACGGCGTACCGGCTTACTTTCACCTCTGTATATGGTAAGATTCTGTGTGAGCACAGAACTCACAGCCCTGAGGAATGGGAGGGCTAACGTGGCTATAAGCCACCTTGGTGCCCTCCTTCCTAGGCTGCTCTGGGGACTGCAGAGACCACCAGCATAATTTAGATAATTTTATGGGCTCGCCACCTAGGCCACAGCCCTACCCAAAATATCTGCAGCACAGCATGCTGCTTTCCTGCCCAAGACATCCCATTCCTAGCCACACTGCCAGTACACACTCTACGCCAGAGGTTACCAGGAGTCCACATTGCCTGCACCAAGGGAATCCTCCACAACTGCATATGGGGCTTTTTAGGACCCTTTTGTGCTACCTCAGCCCTTTCATACCGCATAAAGGGGCAGGAGCAGGGATGAAGATCTTGCTCTCAAGTCTTATTTCCTTTTATGCTTATCCTAACAATATTTTTCTAAAACTGTATATAGCCTATATGGAAGGAGTCAATCTTTCTTTCTTAATTTGGATACTGTGGTGTATGTGATATGATTGTTTTCTGTATTGAACTTGTAAAATTTCTTCGAGCAGTTGTCTGCAGGGGCAGTTGGCATTTTGTGAGGCAGAAATGATGCAGCATGTTACAGAGAAGGCACACGTGCTCTCTCTTGGAGATTTTATTTTTGTTCGTTCTTGCTTTTCCCTTGCTCTAAAACAAATCACTGGGATTTGAAGCATGTGACTGCTCCTTGTGTGTTGGGGAAAAAACACATAATGAGCCTATCATGGAGTTGGCTGAAAAATGGTAGTTTTGTGACGATTTTAAAAACAATTAAAAATATTAGCACCACAGGTTTAAAAAGGAACAATTCTGCACTTACAGGAATTTTTTTCACAGCCGTGTTCATTTTTATTTATTGTTTGTTTTCATTCTTTTCCACTTCCTTTTTTCCTTTTCTTCCCCTTTTTCCAAAGGTGGGGAAAAAAGGAGGGAGGAGAGAAATGGGAAAACCAGAAACCAGAAAAATATATTTTTGAAGAAAATTAAAATCCCCCCCCCCCCCACACACACACACACAGAGCAGGGCCGGCTCCAGGCCCCAGCGTTCCAAGCAGGTGCTTGGGGCGGCAGTTCGAAGGGGGCAGCAGTTCTTCCGGCCGTGGCGGCAATTCTGCGGCAGCTTCTCTGTGCCGCCCACCGTGACGGCAAATCAACGGCAGCTTCTTCCTTTTGCCGTCCGCGGCGGTAGTTTTTTTCACTGCTTGGGGCGGGCAAAACTGTAGAGCCGGCCCTGATACACACACACACACAAATTCCCTTCCCATTTCAAAAAGGATATCTTACAGTGAAAAGGATCTGATGTTAAAAACTTTCATTCAAAAAATGTTGACCAGCTCTAATTATTACTTGTATAAAATCTTTGAAGCCACTCATAGAGTTTAAGGCCAGAAGGGACTATTAGATCCTCTCACAGGGCTTTCAGTTTCACCCACTGCTTGACTAAAGCATCACTGGTTTGGTTGAAGCATCACTTCCAGAAAGGCATCCAGTCTTGATTTGAAGATACCAAGAGATGGAGAATCTACCACTTCTCTAATCACTGTCACTGTTAAAAATGTGTGCCTTATTTCTAAATTGTATTTGTCTGACTTCAGCTTCCAGCCACGGGTTCTTGTTATGCCTTTCTCTGCTAAATTAAAGAGCCCTTTACTACCTGGTATTTTCTCCCTGTGAAGGTCCTTGTACATTGTAATCAAGTCACCTCTCAGTCTTCTTTCTGACAAGCTAAACAGACTGTGCTCTCTAAGGCCTTGCGTAACCGACACAGTTTTGTCGGTAAAAGTCAGCTTGCATCACAAAACAGTGGAGGTGAACACACTGAAATGCTCCTCCCGCTGATGTAACTCCCCTGCTACGCTGACGTAATACAACCACCTCAACAAGCGGTATAGAGTTTTTGCGACATAGTTAGAGTGACGCATCATCAGTATAGTTATGTCTCCCTAATTGGCCTCCAGGAGCTGTCCCACAATGCCCATCCTTACTGCTCTGGTCAGCAGTTTGAACTCCGCTGCCCTGAAAGTACACAGGTATGCACCCCTCCCCGGTTTAAAGGCCTGTGAATTTACGAAATTCCTCTTCCTGTTTGCTCGGCATGCACAGTTCACACAGGATCTTCCCAGCTTACCATGCCAGCTTTCCACAGCAGATGTTCTCCCACATGGAGTACCCTGAAGCCGTTGGATCTGTTGAGTCTATGGAGAGAGGAGGCCCTGCAGTCACAGCTTCTCTCCAGCCATAGGAACTTTGATACCTATGGGCTGATTGCTAGTGTCATGGACGAGAAGGGGCACAAAAGGGACACGCAGCAGTGCCGTGTTAAGATCAAGGAGCTGAGGCAGGTGTACCAGAAGGCAAGGGAGGCCAACTGTCACTCTGGTGCAGCACTGAAGACGTGGTGCTTCGATAAGGACCTGCACGCCATCCTGGGCGGTGACCCTACCTCCACTGCCAAGAGCCCCGTGGATACTTCGGGGGCACTGGGGCCAGTGGCCAGCAGACTCAACCCTGAGGAGAAAGTGGTGGACGAGGAAGTGGAGCTTGAGAATGATGTGGAGCACACAACAGGGTCGTCCAGTGGTGCAGCAAGTCAGGACCTCTTTTTCACGCCAGAGAGGTCTAGCCAGTCCCATCATTCCAGCTCTGGCATATATGATGCAGGAGAGGGGAGCTCTGGTAAGTGCTTATTTTGCTTTGATACTGCACAGTGAGAGGCGATTGAACTCTCATGTACTTTTTTATATGGTAGAGGAGGGATAAGGGACAGAAATTAACATCAGAGCCTGTCCATCTATGCAGTGGGGGTATGGTGGAAAAGTTTGTTAATGTACACGGGATGTCCAGGGAATCCTCCATAGAGATCTCTAGGAAACTTTCCTGTGGGTATTCTGCAATCCTCTTCTGATTCCTTGGCAGAGCAGCCTTGTTTCTTCCTCCACTGTAGGAAACTTTGCCGCGCCACACAGCAATTATTTCTGCAGGGACCAGAACGGCACACAGAGCCAGTCTGAAGCCACATGCATGCAGGAGATGCACCCTTGCATTCTGGGTTCCCCCCTTAGGAGTGAGATAACAGGTTCGATTACCCTAGCCTCTGGAAAAGGGTACCAATATTCAAGAGTGTCTCCCTATCCACTTGTAGTAACCCCCTTCGCAAACCAACCTTTGTTCCTTCTTGCCCCTTTGTCCCCCTCCTTCCCTCCCCCCCTCCCCAGTGAACTCACCATATTTGGTACTCACGCCAAGCTGTGTACTAGCCAAGGAGCAGTGAGAAAGAGGTGTGTGTAACTTTTGTGATTCACGGCTATGAGAGCACTCACAATATTGTCTCTATTCATTGTTTCTTTGCCTTCTGCAAATGTGCCCTTGAGGACCCACTCCTCCACACTGGTGGAGCGCCTCCATCAGATAAGGCAACGAACCAGGAGGAGTAAGGAAGATGTGTTTTGCAAAGTGCTGCAATCAATGGATACAGCACACAGTGAAACAAGAGCATGGAGGGAGACAATTAATGAAAGACGCAGGCTGGATAGCCTGTAAAGGAGATAGGGAACAGATGATAAAACTCCTCGAGGGCCAGATAGAGATGCTGAAGTTTCTCATTATCCTGCAATCGGAGCACATCCATGCACAACTCCCCCTGCAGCCACTATAGAACTCCAGTTCATGCCCTCCCCAAACTCCCCCATCACACGTGTTCCCCATCATCACGTGTTCTTGGTCCCTCAGAGTATCCCATGCACTCCACCCCTTGGGACTGGTTTCCCAACAAAAGCTGGAGTTTACATACAGCTGTGAGAGCCCTAACCACGAGACTGTTCCTCATTTTCCCCTATTTGACAAAAAAATTGTGTTTTGTCCTGTTATTAGACTTGAGTCTTTGAAATAAAATAAGTCTTTATTTGTGTCATACGCATGTCGGTCAGTGCTAACATTCAAACACAGTGGCTATAGGTAGGAATATTTGCTTAGTACAATTAATGCTCAGACAGCAAGCACTACAGGGGTAATTCAGGGAGGCAAGTAAACATTGCCTGGCCGAATACATCACATAAAGACACATTACTGGGAATCATTGTCAAGCTTCTTCAAATTCTCCCTAATTTGAAAAGCCTCCCGCTGTGCTCCTCTAATTGCCCTGGAATCTGGCTGCTCAAAATAGCAGCCAGCTGATCAGCCGCAGCAGTCCATCCCTGGGGAAACTTTTCTCCTTTCACTTTGCAAATATTAGGTAGAGTACAACAGGCCGTGATGTCTATTGGAATATTTTCCGCATTGAGGTCTAATCAGCCAAAAAGACAGTGGCACATTCAGCAGTCATCCGGCACCTGCTGAGCCTGTTGTTGAAGCACTTCTTGCTGCTGTCTAGGTTCCTGTCCTAGGTTCCTAGGTGTAAGGCTTTGTGAGCCATGGGAGCAAGGGGCAGGCAGGGTCTCCAAGAATCACTATGGGCATTTCCACATCCCCCAGTGGAATCTTCTGGTGTGGAAAGGAAGTCCCAGCGGGCAGCTTTCTATACAGTCCAGTGTTCCAAAAGATGCATCTTCCCTGACCTTCCCCTATTGATGTCAGTGAAATAGCCCTGGTGAGACCATGGAGAACTCTGTTAAAAGATGGTTTGGGGCCAAAATTAGGATATGAGTACTGTCTATTGTCTCACTGCAGTTAGGGAACCCCATTGCTTCAAAACCATCAATTATCTCCTGTCCATTACCGAGAGTCACAGTAATTCGTAGCAGGAAGTGATTAATGGCCGTGCACATTTGCATCATGGCAACCCCCACTTTCCAATCCCAAACTGATTCATTACTGACCTGTAGCAGTCTGGAGTTGCCAGCTTCCACACTGCGATCGCCACTCACTTTTCCACAGTGAGGGGAGCTCTGGTGTCCTTGTGCTGCAATGCTGAGGCGAGCTCCATACATCACAATGCGATCCCACCACTCAGTGCTTGTTTCCTGAGCCCAGTACCGACAATCCATTGCTGATCTGTGAATGCCAGCAGCAATCTTGAATTATTTGTTTCCAGGGCAGAGCAGGCATCACTGATTCACTCTCTGTTTTGCAGCTCATGAAATACTGTAGGACCAGTTGCTTTGTGTTCATAACGCTCATCACTAGACCGGTCAGCAGCTCAGGATCCAGGCTGCCAGGCCAAGATGGCGGGCACACAGTTTACAAGGCGTGTTGAAAAATGGCGCAAAATGAAGTTGAGAATGCCCCCATGATGCATCGCAATCCATTCCCAGAGCTCCCAGCAGCAGAGGGTGACATAGGGTGGCAAGTTGCATAGTGGGATAGCAAGAGCAACAACTGTGGACGTGCTTCGTCGACACAAGGAGAGTTGTATGGATATGCACAACCAATGTAATTAAAGCAGCTTATGATTGTCAAGAGTAACTTAAGTCAACTTAGCTCTGCAGTGGCCTAAGTCCCTCCCTGTAAGTAGAGCGAGCCGCTTGCACACACTAGCACGACCCGGGACAGCTGCCGGTTAGCCTGGTGCCCACCCCAGTGGGCAGGGCTGGAGGCGGTACAGCCACACCAGAGGAACTGCCAGTGTGGGGCGCTGGCTCCTGTAAGCGGTGGCCCAACATGATGCTTCTTTCACCGTGGTGGTTCATAGAATCATAGAATATCAGGATTGGAAGGAACCTCAGGAGGTCATCTAGTCCAACCCCCTGCTCAAAGCAGGACCAATTCCCAATTAAATCATCCCAGCCAGGGCTTTGTCAAGCCTGTTCCTAGTAGAGCCCTGCAGCTCCATGGATATCCACTTTATATCTGTGGATATCTGCATTCGTATAATTCTGTGGATGCGGATATCCATAGATGCAGATCTTCTTGGATATAAAATTTGTATCCATGCAGGGCTCTACCTCTAAATCAATTTCTCCAGCCCTCAGATAATTGTAGTGGCTCTTTTTTGCCATGATGAACTTGTTTATTTTTCGATTTATCTGAGGACTTTAAAGGCGTCACCCATTTGATTCCTTGGTGCCAAATGAATGAGGAGTACTTGTGGCACCTTAGAGACTAACAAATTTATTTGAGCATAAGCTTTTGTGGGCTAAAGCCCGCTTCATCAGATGCATGCAGTGGAAAATACAGTAGGAAGAGATTATATATATAAGATAGATATACAGAGAACATGAAAAAATGGGGGTTGCCATACCAACTCTAACGAGAGTAATCAATTAAGGTGGGCTATTAGCAGGAGAAAAAAAACTCTTGTAGTGATAATCAGGATGGCCCATTTCAAACAGTTGACAAGAAGGTGTGAGTAACCGTAGGGGCAAAATTAGCATGGGGAAACAGTTTTTAGTTTGTGTAATGACTTATCCACTCCCAGTCTTTATTCAAGCCTAATTTAATGGTGTCCAGTTTGCAAATTAATTCCAGTTCTGCAGTTTCTCATTGGAGTCTGTTTTTGAAGGGGTTTTTTTTGTTGACTAATGGCGACTTTTCGGTCTGTAATTGAGTGTCCAGGTGTCCAGTTTGCAGGAGTGTCCCTGGACACTCAATTACAGGCCTAAAAGTCACCATTAGTTTCCCCATGCTAATTTTGCCCCTGCTGTTACTCATACCTTCTTGTCAACTGTTTGAAATGGGCCATCCTGATTATCACTACAAAAGTTTTTTTTCTCCTGCTGATAATAGCCCACCTTAATTGATTACTCTCATTAGAGTTAGTATGGCAACCCCCATTTTTTCATGTTCTGTGTGTGTGTGTGTGTGTGTGTGTGTATATATATATCTTCCTAGTGTATTTTCCACTGCATGCATCCAATGAAGTGGGCTTTAGCCCACGAAAGCTTATGCTCAAATAAATTTGTTAGTCTCTAAGGTGCCTCAAGTACTCCTCGTTCTTTTTGCTGATACAGACTAACACGGCTACCACTCTGAAACCTTGGTGCCAAATGTAATTCTGAGCTAAATGGAGGATTTATAGTTGTGCTGATTTAGTTTATGTAAGAAGGTGAACATTACTGTTGAAATTCCTAGCCAGTAATTAAAATTAAATGTTGCTCTCTGTCAGGAGGGGGAATGCAGAACAGAAGATGAGCTCAAAAAACTTGTAAAATAAAAACAAAGTTCCATGTATCATGCAAAAAAAAATAACTTAAACAGTACAAAGTTTGGAAGACTCTAGTTTCAAAAAGATTGGGATGTCTCAATCTTCAGAATGGGTCTGATTCAACTCCCATTATAATCAATTGAAAGAATCCCATTGATTCCAACAGAAGTTAGATCAGGCTCAAAAACTAGGGTTTTGGATTTGTAGGGAAGCAGTAGAAGGTGTGCAATAGTGTTGAGGGACGTGACAGATCTTTTGCTAACCTGATAAATGAAGTTACACTTGTCAACTGTTGGAAATGGGCCATCCTGATTATCACTACAAAAGGTTTTTTCTCCTGCTAATAATAGCTCACCTTAATTGATCACTCTCATTATAGTGTGTATGGCAACGCCCATTTTTTCATGTTCTCTGTGTATGTGTGTATGTATATATAATATATCTATATCTATTTATATATATATTTTCCTACTGTATTTTCCACTGCATGCATCTGATGAAGTGGGTTTTAGCCCATGAAAGCTAATGCTCAAATAAATTTGTTAGTCTCTAAGGTGCCACAAGTACTCCTCGTTCTTTTTGCTGATACAGACGAACATGGCTACCACTCTGAAACCTGTATACAAGGCTGTAATTATTCCATCTGTAGTTTTGGTGACATTAATAAGCTAACAGTTATACATTCTTCTTTATAATATCACTGCAGATCCCCTGAAAAGCATAATTCTTATTAACATGAATAGTTGGGTGTATACTCTTTCTCTCTAGTGACTAATCTGGACTTTGGAATGTTCTACAGTAAACTTGGAGATAGCCAGTTGGTACATAACTAAAAGATGAGAGCTAAAGAAATGGAGCATTGTTATTTTTGTAGGAGTGAGCAATGAAAATTCAACTAGCTTTCAAAAGTAAATGCATTCACTATCTAACAAAACAAACAAGAATTTAATTCACTGGCTTTACAAGTCACTCCATCTTCTGCAAAGGAGTTAACTGCTGATTTACATTCACAGTATCTAGACTAGAGTTGTTGGTCCTGTTGTAACAAATTTGAATTGGTTATCAATTACTGCATTAACCTGACATGATCACAAATGCTAATGTGGACACCTCACAAACAATTGCTTCTGGCCAGGGTTTACCAGATGGGTCAGCCACCACCAGGAGTAATGCTTGTGTTCTAGAACAAATGTTTGTGAAATGTGTACATTAGCATTTACAAGCAAAGTATTACATTACAACATGACCAAACACTCTAGTCTAGATAAAATGTGAGAGGGGAATCCCGTGTCCTGTGTCCTAGGCACAGAGTGTCAGAAATCTAGTTTAAATGGGGTTTGTCTTGACTAGGAAGGTAGGAGCATTTGTTTTACAATGCATTAACTAGCCTGTTCTAACTAGCACCTGCTAAAACTCCAATGCTTCAAGTCAATCAGCTTAACATATATTGCAGTACATCTTGCCTATACTAGAATTTTAGTTAACACATTCTGACTATACATATTTTATCCTAGTCAAGACAAACCCAATGTAACAACTAGTGTGGATTGCGTTATTTCAGTCTAAATTTTTTCTGTTTGTTTTGATCAGACTTCGACCTCACTTAAATCTACATTACCCAGAGGGTTTATTACGAAAGTTACATCAAAGTAGGGCCCTTGTGTGCATATGCAGACTTTCATCAAAATAATTGAGGGTATGAATTAAAACTGATTTAATTATTTTGGTTTCAGTATGTGTGTACACAAGTCCTGGCTCCATTTAGTTTGTCCTGTGAGTCTAACTTATTTTCTCTCAACACTTTTTCTTTCCATGCTTTTTTTTTTGTCTTTTGGATTTGTCGTCACTGGGCTCTTGTATTTATCTACTCCTTTTCTGTTGATATTAATCTCCTTGCTTTATGTTTCTCTCTTTCCCCGACAAGCTGTATTTCTCTGCAGTGACTAAGCCACCATGAATGTTATCATTTGGAGCCTTTGTTATCATGCAGCAATGATTCAGTCCTCAAAGTTGACAGACAGTGAAGCCTGTAGTGTCTGTGGAAAGCTCAGTCAAACAAAGAATAATAGCTTTCATCTAGTCAGGATTCTAGCAGCATCTCTTGACTGGTATCAGGCAGAAGCTACTAGAACAAATGAAAAGGAGTGTGGGTTTCCAGGAGCTTAGAACAGTTTCTGAAAAAGCAGCAAGTAGCTCAGGAAAATGTTTGCTGAACTCAGCTTCGTGTTTGTGCTTTGTTTTGGGGGTGCAGGGTTGGGGGAGGATGTAAAAGGAGAGAGCAGGCCATTTCTTTTCTGGGCGACAAGCCTGCAGTGCTCCTTATCAGGCAGTCTACTAGTTTACATCTCTAGCTAAAACTAGAGTGTGCAGGAACAGGCTGACAGTTCTGGAAGATTATCAACAAGTGCTAGGCCCTCGAATATTTGGCTAAACAACTGTTGTTAGAAGACACTCTGAGTTGGAGAAAACTATGCTCTGAGTTGGAAAAAGCTTGAGTTCCTTCCTTCAACACTTTTCTTGGTGCTGCACACAAGACAGAAGAAGACCTGGCCTTTGCTCTGAAAAGTTTACTGCCTAAATTGATAATATAATTTCTTAACTCGGGGCGGGGGTGGAGCAGGGGCGGGAAGAGGAGGGGTTGAGCGGAACAGGCTAGGACCGGGTTGCTCGCTGCTGCCAAGTCCCCCACTAGCCCCCAGGCCACCCTGGACCCTGCATCCCCCTGAAGCGCAGGACTCCCAAAAGCACAGAGCCCGGAGCGATTGCCCTGGTCCGTTCTATTGATGGGGTGGCTCTGAAAATATAAGCCCAAACATTGGTGGAGCCGGGCCCACCTTCCTGAATATTGGTGGAACATGAGCACCACGGGCCCATATAACTCACTGCCTGTGGACAAGGCAGTGTATACAAGGTATACACTGCCTTTTATGTCTACACAGCAGCTGGAAGCTATAATTGCCAATCTGGGCAGATGTATACATGCTTGCTCTGATTGAGCTAGCATACTAAAAATAGCAGTGTGGCTGCAGCAGCTTAGGCTAGTTCCCAAGTACAAACTCGTTCGAGACCCTAGGTACGTACTCAGGTGGCTAGCCTGAGCTGCCACCTCTGCCACATTGCTATTTTAGAGTGCTAACGAGGGTTGCCAACTTTCTCATTGCTGACAACTGGACCCCCCCTTGCCACACCTCTTCCCCCAAGGCCCTACCCCCTGCTCCACCTCTTCGTCCAGGCCACCCGCTCGCTCCTCTCCCTCTCTTTACTCATCACTCGCTGTTCTCCCCCTTCCTCATAGCTAGATCCTCCCCCTCCCCGCAGCTGGGCTTGCTCTGCTCTGAAGCTACAGCCTGACAGGAGCCTGCTGCCTGCCTGCCCATGATAGGCAAGTAGGAGGCAGCCCTGGCTGAGCAGGGGCTGGCACAAGTTGATAACCCAATGCCCCTCTCCCCCCTGGCCTGTGGTAACTGGACTTTTGCTGTCTGGTCAGTACATCTGACCGGACTCTGCCATGTCCCCTTTTTGACTGGACTTTCCAGTTGAAAACTGGGCACCTGGCAACCCTAGCGCTAACTACTAAACTTCACATGGCCACACTGCTATTTTAGCACACTAACTTAAGCAGAGCTAGGACATGTACGTCTACCCAAGCTGGAAATTACACCTCTCCAGTAGGGTTGCCAACTTTCTAATGGCACAAAACTGAACACCCTAGCCCCGCCCCTTCTCTGAGGCCCCACCCTCTTCTCTGCCCTTTCCCCGAGGCCTTGCCCCGCACTCACTACATTCCCCCTCCCTTAGTGGCTCGCTGTCCTCCCACCCTCACTCACTTTCACTGGGCTGGGGCAGGGGCTTGGAGTGCAAGAGGGGGTATGGGCTCTGGGCTGGGGATGAGGGCTTTAGGGTGCAGGAGGGGGCTCTGGGTTTGGGGAGGGCTCGGGGTTGGGGCGCGGGCTTACCTTGGGTGTCTCCTAGTCAGTGGCGTAGCGGGGCGTGCACCCTGAAAGCGGCCAGCAGGTCTGGCGCTAGTAGGCAGGGGGTCAGGAGGCTCCGCGCACTGTTCTCACCTGCAGGCACCGCCCCCTTAACGCCGGGGGCAGCTCGCAGAGCCCCGTGGTCCCCCCGGCTAGGAGCCGGACCTGCTGGCCCCTTCCAGGGCACAGTGCAGTGCCAGGACAGATAGGGACTAGCCTGCCTTCGTGCCGCAGCACCGCTGACTGGACCTTTAATGGCCCGGTCGGTGGTGCTGACCAGAGCCACCAGGGTCCTTATTCAACCGGGTGTTCCAGTCAGAAACCGGACACCTGGTCACCCTACCTACCAGCTCAGTGTAGACATAACCTGAGAGGGTAGGCTTGAGCTCAAGCTTTAACTCAACCAGTAGAGTGTTAAAGTATACACTGCCTTGCCTGCGCTAGACTGAAATGAGTTAGCCTGTTAGCTAGCATGCTAGCACCATGCTTAAATTCTAGTCTGGACAAAGACCAAAGGGCTGTAGCAATATCCTGAATAAACTTTATTGATTTAAATTAAACCTTATTATATTAAGTTTAATACCTTTGGGGTCCATTAAAAATGCAGTCATTTGTGTTATTGTGAGAGTGTATGTAACTTCTCTAGGGGTATGTCTATACCACCTGCCGGATCGGCAGGCATTGATCGATCCAGCGGAGATCTATTTATCACATCTAGACACGATAAATGGACCCCCCGAGTGCTCTCCTGTTGACTCCTGTACTCCACCTGCACGAGAGGCGCAGGGGGAGCATCATCAGTTGATTCACTGCAGTGAAGACACTGCGGTGAGTAGATCTAAGTATGTCTGAATGCATCCGATGAAGTGAGCTGTAGCCCACGAAAGCTTATGCTCAAATAAATTGGTTAGTCTCTAAGGTGCCAAAAGTACTCCTTTTCTTTTTGCGAATACAGACTAACCCGGCTGCTACTCTAAAACTTCAGCTATGTTATTCATGTAGCTGAAGTTGCGTAACTTAGATTGATTCTGCCCCACCCCCAGCGCAGACCAGGCCTAGAAGGAGTGGGCATGCTGATCTAATTTCTCCAGTTATTACCCTTTTTGAGTCTTCACTCTAGGGAGGAGACCCATTGTCTGACTGATTATTTATTCAGGGTCTCTTCAGAAGTTCAGACTGGATTTTTCAGAGACCTGCAGACAAAGAAAGGACTTTGGGATAAATAACTGACTCGGGGCTTTTGTTCTGATCCAGCCAACTGACAGGCCCTTCAGTCCATGGTGGGCCCCAATCCTTAGCAAAGGGTTGGAAGGACTTTGGCCTACCGAGGCCCCATAAGCCTGTGTTCTTGTTCTGAGCAAAGAGTGTGATGAACTTGAAACCACAGGAAAACTCTTGGGGTGGGGTTTTGAAGGACTGCTTCTGCCAGAGCCCATGTTGGAAGGGGTGATCTCTGGTAAGTTTATTATCATGCATGTAGGTTCTTTTGTTGTTTTTAATATGTTTTGGCTCGAATGCTTTTCCTTTTTAAGAATAAAATAGGCTTGCTTAGTGTTGTAGCAACCAGGCAAGGTACTCACAGACTTCAACAGGACTTTATTTTTAAATTGGAAACCTCTTTACCAAGCTGCTGCTGCACCCTCGGTAGCTCTCACTCCACCTCCTCAACTTCCCCCCACTCCTTCCTGTTTCCTGTCCTTTCAGACTCCCAACAGCCAGTGCTCCCAGTTCTAATCATTACAAGTAGCATCTAAACACCACACTTAGGTAGAATTGTATGGTCATTTATAACTGTGAGCAACTACCCTTATTAGTCTCTGAAGAAAAAGCAAGCAGGCCTGCTTAAACAGACTGTCTTTTGATGGGTAGGGAAAAGTGAAGGTAGGAAACTGTTCAGCTTGGAGTACCCAAATCAGATGGGAGAAAGATGACTGCTTGGGAGCCCGAAGCCTGAGAGTGGGGCCCTTGCTGGACCACAGAGGGGAAATACAGATTCAGTTGCTCTGAACTGTGGCACATGGTACTAGAAACATGGTTTCCACCCTGCCAAGACCAAACTGCGTTATACCATGATCAGGACACAACTGTTATAACATGGTGCACCCACACAGGTTACTTTGTAGTGTAGCCTGGCGTTTGAGCTTGCTGAAGTAGCACCTAAATATCATTTTTTCCAAAATAATGTATGCTGTTTTCATTTTTTGAATTTCCCAACTTTGTGTAAAGTTTGCTAATCTTATTGGAAAGCAGACATCCCAACTCGAACAGAATGTGGTGAAATAACAAAATGCATTAAGGAAATTATCAGGATACCTGTGTTGCTGGATATCTTGTGTCATATGATGAATACATTAGCACACAAATGACTGTACTGTGGTGTGCACAGTCTGATTGCTGTTGACTTAGCTTCTAGCCTCTATAAAAAAATTGTTAAACATTCTTAGCTGTATAAAAAATTCATGTCAGTATAACATCTTCTCAAATCCTATCAAGCTTTCTTTGGATATACTACAATTTCAAAGGATGGCAAAAACAACTTGTACAATGGAATAACCTTCAATTTACAGTTGTTTACTGCTCATGTCCTAGGCAGAATGCACCATCTTCATTATCTTTATGGGTATTCAGGCAGAGACATTCCTCATTGATTTAGTGAGGCATGAATTCAATAAGTGAAAAAATCAATTATATTTATTTTATTTAATTTATTCCTGATTTATCCTTTCACAAAAGTGTTAGCAGGATCCTTCTGTTCTATTATGCCTGTATAAATTCATAAGTAGCAATGTTTTAATTTTCTTTGTTTTTTAATTAAATTTTGCAGACTCAGCTCTTGGGTGTTTTGTTGGCAATCACTGGAAATTTTCTGATTAGTATCTCTTTGAATATCCAGGTATGAAATAATTTTTTCTAATTATTTTGATTTATTTAAATTTTAGTAAATGATGTATGTTTTATTTATCTAATTAAAGCACTTTTTAAATAATCATTTTAATAGTTCACTGAATGTAGGCTCCCCCACACCCAGTAACTCTGTGATAGTGCAATGGTTCTCTACCTTGTCTATGTTGTGACCCCATGTTACAATAAAGAAAGTTTCAGAATTCCTCCCTCCAACTAGCCATAAAAACACTACACCCTTGGACCTCTTCATGACCCCAGTGGTGATTGTCACCCTCAACTTGAGAGCAGTGGTGGATTAATGATTTTGCTGTCCCTAGGCCCAGAAATAATTGCCGCCCCCCCCTCCCCAGCAACTCCCCCGCCCCAGCTCACCTCCACCTCCACCTCCTCCCCTGAGCGTGCCGCCGGGTCCTGCTTTTTCCTGCTCCCTGCCAGTGCTTGTGCACGAAACAGCTTCGCGAAGGAGGGGGGAAGGGCGGAACACGGTGTGCTCAGCAGAGGAGGTGGGGCCGGGGCGGGGATTTGAGGAAGGGGACCAATAGGGGCAGGAAGGGGCGGGGAATGGGGGCGGGAAGGGGTGGAGTTGGGGCGGAGGGCGCGAACCGGCACTGGGGGATCTGGCTGCTATTATAAATTTGCCGCCCCAGGCCTAGGCCTTGTCAGCCTAGGCATTAATACGCCACTGCTTGAGAGCCAGTGTGTTAGTGAATGCAAATCCTAAAGTGAAGCTGCCAATAAACAAAGGCCCCAATCCTGTTTAATAGAACTAGTCTTGTAAATAAATTAACACATTTACTTAAATGTTTGCAAGATTGGGGCGGAAAGCAGTACTCGCCAGCCTAGTTTCATTGTGCAAGTTGAAGGAAATGCTAATAATAAATAGCATAAAGGACAAAAAGCAAACTCTGGTCCTGACCTTGCAACTTCACCTTCAAGAGTAATCCCTTGAACGCAGCTGGACTGTTGGCATGAGTAAGGATCACTGATGTGAATTCTTAAAATCTGTTCTGCTTTAATCATCAAAATTGCTACTAGTTAAACAGTAACCATTTTTATTGTGATTTTTTTGATCTTCAAAATGTCCCTTTAAGTATTTTCAGTAATCTTACCAATGAATGTTTACGGGCAGAACCCATGTTTGAAGCTTTGAAGATTTAAAAAAAATGAAAGAGATTTCTTGCAAAATTACTTTGGTAACATTGTATTCAGGTTTTTTTAAGCCCCATTAGTATAAAACTGATTTTGTCTATTAAGGATGCAACCGCAAATCTATCTCTGAGCATAATCTCTTTTACACAGTCTTTCATGAAAGTCTGTGGAATATAAAATTCACTAATACACCTTTTTATTCAACCAGGGAACTTCTTCACCAGCCCACATCTATTTTCTTAAGTGGATTTAGTGCTTTTGAATGGTTCTAGATTGACAGCCCCAGAAACAGAAGTATTCTGTGTATCCGCAGACCCCTTGTAATTTGCCATTGTTCTAAGACACAGCCAGTGTTCCTCAATTTTGGGTTGGAGACTAGGATCTCCTCTAATGGGGGCAGATCCAACTCTAGTGGAAAATCTCTCCCATTGACTACAGTGGAAGTTTGATCAAGGTCAGGGTGAAGAGGTAATTCAGAGTTTCTGTCCCTAGTCTTGCTTAAAGTGGTTTTTCTAAGGTGGACCTTCAGTAGGAAGCACCCTGAGAATACACTGGCCTGCAAACAAGCTTTAACTTTTATTCATTAACAACCGGGGCTGAATTTGATCTGAAGCATCTTCCTTTCTTTAAAAAGAAAAGAAGTACTTGTGGCACCTTAGAGACTAACCGATTTATTTGAGCATAAGCTTTCGTGAGCTACAGCTCACTTCCGTAGCTCACGAAAGCTTATGCTCAAATAAATTGGTTAGTCTCTAAGGTGCCACAAGTACTCCTTTTCTTTTTGCGAATACAGACTAACACGGCTGTTCCTTTCTTTAAACACTGTGTACAAACTTAATGAAGACTTACTCCCTCTCCCCACGGATAACCAATTGCAGCAGAAACTTCTATTGCCCTATAAAAATGGCACTGTCCCCTTTAGTAATGAAACAGATGTTTATTAAATGGATGCCTGATTTCTTTAAACCCCGACATTTATTTTCCTATTAATATTAATGGATAGAGGCCAAATTTCGTTACTCTTCACTATCCCACCCACCAAATGACTCCTTTTCCCTGTGTTCCCTTCACCCCCTCCATTGGGCCCCAAATAAAAAAGCAGTCTGCAAACAAACACACCAAAGTCAGTACAGATGTGTGACTGCATTTCAGCTGCATTGGAAATGCCCTCAGAATTCTCATGTGGGCAAAATACTTATGCTTGGAGCATGAGCAATCTGAACAGAGGAGGATGTGTAAGAGCTGCCAGTGGATTGAGGTTGTATGATCACATACATGGAAGGTGTCTCTTCATGCACTCTAGAATTCTTCTCGGGGCCTCCATGAGGGTTTTTGGGGGTGAGGGAACAGAATGAGGGTACAATTAGAGCTCATCAGAAATTTTCCTTCAAAATCGTTTTTCAATAGAAAATTAGGTTTTTGACTAAATGGAATTTCTAACCCAAAGTGTCAGCTTTCTGTGGATTATTTTTTTAAACTGAAGCCTGAAAATTGAAATATTTCAGACAAAAACCAAAATATGTTGATTCTGAAATGCCACTCCGGGGCCTCATGAGAATGCCTCATGAGATTCTGAAATGCCACTTCAGCTGCTTCATCCTCCCATTCCGCTTCACGGCCGGGACTCCCCCTGCTGGACATCCTTCCACAGGGAGCACGACAGCCATGCAACTGCCATGGTACACCCCCTCCCCGCATCCAGAGGCAAGACCATGGTGGATCATGAGAGATGGCATCTGACCACAGAGCCCAGCCTCTAGAGGAGAACGGGACATCTGAACTACAACTCCCATGAGGCACTGTGTCAGTATTTCCAAATCAAAAGGTTTTAGATTGATTTTAGATTTTTTGCCAAAAAGCTGAAATTTTCCACAAGGAAAAAGGTATTGTCCCAACCAGTTCTAGGTAGAGCTGTAACACCAGCCCTCTTGGTTACTACCTCTTACACTGTGCAGAAGGGCTGGTGAGAAATTTGGCTCTGTATGTGAGACCATATAGATTATTATTTATGTATGTATTTGCAGTGACATAGTACCTAGGAGCCTTAGTCATAGACCAGGACCTATTGTACTAGATGATGTACAAACACAGAACAAAAAAATGGTTCCTGCTCCAAAGAGTTTATAATCTAAGAATAAGACAAGAGACAACAGATGGATACAGACTGATGGGAGAAACTGAGATAATATTAGGCAGCATGATAGGCAGAGTATCACGCACTAGCAAGACTAGCATAGTGAAAACTACATATCCACCCAATAATTATACATTCTTGACTATCGCCTGCTCACTCCTTTTAGTGATTTCAGTGCAGCCGAAACTCTATTTTAGAAGCCCTGAATGACCAAGGTCATCAAAATATCCGGTCACAGCACAGTTCTAGGTATAAAACTAAATAGAAAAAAATCACCATGCAACAAAATAGTACTTCTGCCCTGTAGAAAAAGGGGTTGACAAACTGTTATTTGCTTATGTTATACTGTACTGTTGAAATAGATATTAAGACATTTGGAACATAAACAGTGTTGACAAACTTTCTTGCACTGAGTCTAAGCAAACCCAGATTATGCTTTACAATGTGCTAGGGTTTTTTTGTTTGTTTTTTTGTATAGCAGGTGATCATGGCCCAAATCCTGCTTGCTTTACTAATGTGTGTAATCCTACTAAAGTCATGCGTGAGTTAGGCAAGAAGAAATAGGCCCCGTCTTGTGTGAAAGGGAATGCCAGTTCCTCCTGATACTAGCCATGCTTAGCTGCACACAGTTTTATTCTTAAACTGTCTTTGAAGCCGCTTCATGGATCAGCTGGAAGGAGCACATTCCTCTATGGCCAACTTCACCTGCTTTGTGGCTTTAGCTTCATACAATTGCATTGCCACTTAGGCTACCCTGGGAAAAAATTTTTTTTCTTCCTGAAAAACCCTTTGAAATAACACCAGAGGGTTGTAGTGCTAGCCATCTAGACTATATATTAACTTCAGAGTTCCTTGATATTTTTTCGGGTGGATTTATTTCATGGGGTAGATTTTTCATCATTTCAAACCAGGGTATTTGGTTAAGGAAGCATCAAGCCAAAGTAGCACAGTATTAGTACAAAGTACTATGTCTGCGACATCAAACTGAAACTAATTTTAAAAAAAGAGGAAATCTTGACATACCTGGAATTTGCAGTTGACAGGCCCCCTAATTATTCAAATTTCATTCTATGTATTAACACAATGAAAGCTTCTTTTTCATCTGTTCCTAATAATTAATTTCCAGAAATATGCTCATCTCCGACTGGCATGCCAAGCAAATCAAAAGCCCTATTACACAAGCAAGCTGTGGTGGTGTGGAATTATCCTCATGGGGCTTGGAGAGCTGGGGAATGCTGCAGCTTATGGATTTGCTCCAGCCGCCCTTATAGCTCCATTAGGATGTGTATCCGTCATAGGTGAGCTGGTTTTCCATGTTTTATTTATGTAGATATTTTACTAAACAGTTGTTAGTGAGAAGTGTAAGAAAAATACAAGAGGAATTGCAGAGAGAAGAGAGAATTTGGGGGGAAGTAGTGCTATTACACTCTGGAAGTGAATGAATCATACAATTGAATAGGATGGAAATTTAAAGTAAACCCCTATTCAATGCAAAAGATCCCATATTAATCTATCCCATAGTTTGGCTTAGTGGTCTAGGATACTTCTATGTAGAACTGCCGTACATGTTGGGTCAATATCCAGTTGTTTGAGGTACCCCACAATGGGTCCTGAGCCAAGGCCCATTGACATGGACAGAAGTCATTCCTTTGACTTTGGTGAGCTTTGGATTGAGCCTTTTGTGCTTACATACTTTTCTCTGTCTGTCTTATACAGTTGCCTTTCACCGTGGCATCAGGTGGCTTTCCCATGCTGTCCCTTGCCCATCACCATCCTCCATGCAGACTTATGTATGGCCTCCACACCGACCCTTTCTGGCACTCCCTTCTCCCTCTGCCCTATGCTCTGCTGTTGGCTCCACAAGCACAGCTGCACTAGGAAGCTTAAACAGTGCTGAGAGGCTCTCCTGAGCCCTTGTACCATAGTGAATGCCACTGTGTGCGTTTGCACCAAGTTGTGCTTTTCCTCAGATTAGCGTCTTTGGTTCCTTCTCTCTTTTGGGAAGTTTATTAAGTGCATAAACTGTTCTACCTCCTCTGATAAGAGGCCTATGTGATTAGAGAGGCCTACAAAATTCCAGAAACCTTTACTTTGTTCTGGGGCACTGCTAATGCTGCCATCTTGTGCTTTCACAGGACAAATCAACAGACCTTTCAAATAATTATTTATATCGTGGGCCTTATTTTATTATGTCTTATTCCATATTTAGAGCCTTTTATTAATGCATTTAAGCACCCAATCACTACAGGGACAAAACCTTTTCATAATTTTAGTTATGGTGGTGGTATTTCATTTATATTCTGTTTCTTCTTTTCTGGGGAAATTTATTTTTAAACAGTTTTGTCTCATCTGTACCAGTGGAGATTACAGTAGATAGGCTAGCATAGCACAGAAGCTGCAGAAATAGGAATTGACTGGTGCAGCTGCATCCCTTAGTAACGTTGCTTCACATGCAAAACTGAAGCATCCAGTGCAGCCGTATCAGAATCCAGATACACCGGAGTTCATCTTGACACCAGAAACAGCATGTATTTCATGGACTGTCCCTTTCTATCAGTTTTCCTCCTAGAATAAACACTTCTGAAAATGATACTGCATCCTGGAGTCTTTCTTCAGACTCTTTTTCCCTGCAGACTTCCTGGCTGTAGTGGAAGGTTTCATTCATGCGTGTGCATGTGAGGGGTGGGTGTGTGTGCAAGAAGGGAAGGTGCAGGCAGCTTACTGTGCCCTTTAACATTAAAATGTCCCTGAGTTTTGGCATCAAGTCCAACTGTACATCAGAACGCACAGTCCTTGGAAGGATTTACCATACAAGGAAATGAAATATTTACCTGAGGGTCAAACAATATGTTAGGCTGACACATACATATGGGCTTTGTAGTGGCAATAGCAATAACTTCAGCAATTGCAAATCTTGCCAGTTCCAGATGTACTGGAAATCCAAAGAAGCATTGTTCAGATAAAAATCAGTTTTAAAAAACTACCCAGCAACCCATTCGATTTTAAAAAGTGGGGTTTTTTTAAATTTCTTCATTCTATTTTATATTGTGTTTGCTTTTTGCACTTTATTCAGTTTGGACAGCAAAACTAGATCTGGTCAGTTTCACATTCTCTGTATCTTTCTCTCCACCTAGGTTTGCAGAGAAATGTTTTCATTAAACCATCTGTCTCTCTTGCTTCTCCTGCTCCTCCTACTCTCAGAAAATCATGGAAAACATTTCCATAAACATTACATTATTCTCACTGCCCTGCCTCCCACTCTCTTTTTAACCAAACCAAAATTTGGTTTTAAAATATGAATATCCCTTCAACACTTTATATTCCATTCCCTTCTACCCACTCTGAATATCATTTTATTAAGCAATGTAGAACTATGAAATTATATATTGTCCAGCAAACACATTCATCTAGCAATTCTGTGCCTTACTCTGCCTGTTTCTCCAGTACTTAGTCTGTACACAAACTATTTTAGTTAGATAACCTCTCAACAATGTTAAAGAAAGGAAAGTAAACTGCAAATGTCAAGAAAGAAGAAATAAACTACCAGATTCAGTGTGCTGATGAAGTCAACACCTCCAGTAATATTTCCTGCCACAAGATGTTTTCTTACTGAAACTACAGCCATGGAAACAGTATTTTGTGAAGTTTAGGCCCTCCTTTCGAGCTGTGATGGACTGATCAAGTCAAATATCGCCTTCTGCTACTAACTGGGCAAAAGTAACTTCTAGAGCAGGTCTTCTAATAGAAGAAATATTTTTCTCATTACATTTCAGCTAGTTCAGGGGGGAGGGGGTCATACCCAAGCTGGCTTCAATTTTGCACTGAAGTTGAATGTGCTTCTTTCCATAGATCATAGTTCAGTGTTAAGATTGAGAAATTAAGCACTCAAAAGTAAAATTTCTTAAATTTATTTGAACAGACAACCTTACCTCTGTCCTCTTTGTGCATATTTTTTCAAAATATCATCCCTCTGTCATGAATCTGTCAAATAAGACAATCTGGCATTTCTTATTTTCTTACAGTACTTATAATGGACCTGCTCCTAGGATTGGATACGCTGTGTGTTACCATGCTGTACTACTACATATTACAGATTATACATTTAAAGTGATGATATGAACATTTTGTTTTCAATTAAAGTGAAAACTCTGTGCCTGATCCTATGAGGTGGTGACATTAGTGAGTTTTATAGAGGGCATCCAGCACTGTGAAGATATGGGCCAGAAATTGGGCCTATAATAGTAATTTTTTAAAAAACAGATTCAATCCAAGAAGACCAGACCATGTTTTTGAGTGACACAGTGGGAATATTCTTTGAACAGTTGTAATGATGTGAGCTCTTACATCTGTTCAGAGTATTAAATAGTTTGAGCCGACAGCTGTTCTCTTCTCCAAGGAAAGAAAAGGGTACATTTTCAATAATGTATTTTTAAAAATAGATTTAAAATAGCATTTTTATGTTTTTAAACATTCAAAATAGTGTTTACATTCATAGAATCATAGAATATCAGGGTTGGAAGGGACCTCAGGAGGTCATCTAGTCCAACCCCCTGCTCAAAGTAGGACCGATCCCCTATTAAATCATCCCAGCCAGGGCTTTGTCAAGCCTGACCTTAAAAACTTCTCAGGAAGGACATTCCACCACCTCCCTAGGTAACGCATTCCAGTGCTTCACTACTCTCCTAGTGAAAAAGTTTTTCCTAATATCCAACCTAAATCTCCCCCACTGCAACTTGAGACCATTACTCCTTGTTCTGTCATCTGCTACCACTGAGAACAGTCTAGAGCCATCCTCTTTGGAACCCCCTTTCAGGTAGTTGAAAGCAGCTATCAAATCCCCCCTCATTCTTCTCTTCTGCAGACTAAACATCCCCAGTTCCCTCAGCCTCTCCTCATAAGTCATGTGCTCCAGTCCCCTAATAATTTTTGTTGCCCTCCGCTGGACTCTTTCCAATTTTTCCACATCCTTCTTGTAGTGTGGGGCCCAAAACTGGACACAGTACTCCAGATGAGGCCTCACCAATGTCGAATAGAGGGGAACGATCACGTCCCTCGACCTGCTGGCAGTGCCCCTACTTATACAACCCAAAATGCCATTGGCCTTCTTGGCAACAAGGGCACACTGTTGACTCATATCCAGCTTCTCGTCCACTGTAACCCCTAGGTCCTTTTCTGCAGAACTGCTGCCGAGCCATTCGGTCCCTAGTCTGTAGCGGTGCATGGGATTCTTCCATCCTAAGTGCAGGACTCTGCACTTGTCCTTGTTGAGCCTCATCAGATTTCTTTTGGCCCAATCCTCCAATTTGTCTAGGTCCCTCTGTATCCTATCCCTACCTCTCCTCCCAGTTTAGTGTCATCTGCAAACTTGCTGAGGGTGCAATTCACACCATCCTCCAGATCATTTATGAAGATATTGAACAAAACTGGCCCCAGGACCGACCCTTGGGGCACTCCTCTTGAAACCGGCTGCCAGCTAGACAGGGAGCCATTGATCACTACCCATTGAGCCCGACAATCTAGCCAACTTTCTATCCACCTTATAGTCCATTCATCCAGCCCATACTTCTTTAACTTCCTGGCAAGAATACTGTGGGAGACCATATCAAAAGCTTTGCTAAAGTCAAGGAACAACACGTCCACTGCTTTTCCTTCTTCCACAGAGCCAGTTATCTCGTCATAGAAGACAATTAGATTAGTCAAGCATGACTTGCCCTTGGTGAATCCATGCTGACTGTTCCTGATCACTTTCCTTTCCTCTAAGTGCTTCAGAATTGATTCCTTGAGGACCTGCTCCATGATTTTTCCAGGGACTGAGGTGAGGCTGACTGGCCTGTAGTTCCCAGGATCCTCCTCCTTCCCTTTTTTAAAGATGGGCACTACATTAGCCTTTTTCCAGTCGTCTGGGACTTCCCCCGATCGCCATGAGTTTTCAAACATAATGGCCAATGGCTCTGCAATCACATCCGCCAACTCCTTTAGCACTCTCGTATGCGACGCATCTGGCCCAATGGATTTATGCACGTCCAGCTTTTCTAAATAGTCCCGAACCATTTCTTTCTCCACAGAGGGCTGGTCACCTCCTCCCCATGCTGTGCTGCCCAGTGCAGCAGTCTGGGAGCTGACCTTGTTCATGAAGACCGAGGCAAAAAAAGCATTGAGTACATTAGCTTTTTCCACCTCCTCTGTCACTAGGTTGCCTCCCTCATTCAGTAAGGGGCCCACACTTTCCTTGACTTTCTTCTTGTTGCTAACATACCTGAAGAAACCCTTCTTGTTACTCTTAACATCTCTTGCTAGCTCTAACTCCAGGTGTGATTTGGCCTTCCTGATTTCACTCCTGCATGCCCGAGCAATATTTTTATACTCATCCCTGGTCATTTGTCCAATCTTCCACTTCTTGTAAGCTTCTTTTTTGTATTTAAGATCATCAAGGATTTCACTGTTAAGCCAAGCTGGTCGCCTGCCATATTTACTATTCTTTCTACACATCGGGATGGTTTGTCCCTGTAACCTCAGTAAGGCTTCTTTAAAATACAGCCAGCTCTCCTGGACTCCTTTCCCCCTCATGTTATTCTTCCAGGGGATCTTGCCCATCAGTTCCCTGAGGGAGTCAAAGTCTGCTTTTCTGAAGTCCAGGGTCCGTATTCTGCTGCTTTCCTTTCTTCCTTGTGTCAGGATCCTGAACTTTACCATCTCATGGTCACTGCCTCCCAGGTTCCCATCCACTTTTGCTTCCCCTACTAATTCTTCCTGGTTTGTGAGCAGCAGGTCAAGAAGAGCTCTGACCCTAGTTGGTTTCTCCAGCACTTACACCAGGAAATTGTCCCCTACATTTTCCAAAAACTTCCTGGATTGTCTGTGCACCGCTGTATTGCTCTCCCAGCAGATATCAGGGTGATTGAAGTCTCCCATGAGAACCAGGGCCTGCGATCTAGTAACTTCTGTGAGTTGCTGGAAGAAAGCCTCGTCCACCTCATCCCATTGGTCCGGTGGTCTATAGTAGACTCCCACCATGACATCACCCTTGTTGCTCACACTTCTAAACTTAATCCAGAGACTCTCAGGTTTTCTGCAGTTTCATACTTGAGCTCTGAGCAGTCATACTGCTCCCTTACATACAGTGCAACTCTCCCACCTTTTCTGCCCTGCCTATCCTTCCTGAACAGCTTATATCCACCCATTTGAGTACTCCAGTCATGTGAGTTATCCCACCAAGTCTCTGTTATTCCAATCACATCATAATTCCTTGACTTTGCCAGGACTTCTAGTTCTCCCTGCTTGTTTCCCAGGCTTCGTGCATTTGTGTATAACCTGCTGATCACCCCTCTTTCTCAGTATGAGGCAGGAGCCCTCCCCTCTCACGCGCTCCTGCTCGTGCTTCCTCCCAGTATCCCACTTCCTCACTTACCTCACTTACCTTGGTCTCCTTTCCCCGGTGAACCTAGTTTATAGCCCTCCTCACTAGGTTAGCCAGCTTGCTTGTGAAGATTTATAACAGGTGATTCTTATTTCTTCTTCAGGCTTTCAATAAATTGGCAGGAAATAAGGAGAGAGCTGTGATATCAGAGGCCATCTTTTATACAGTTCTTATCACTCTATGAAAAATTGTTTTTATGCATAATCCACTGAGATTGGCATTGCTGAGATGCTTTTGCATTCTCATATATCCATTCCCAAATGGCTTTGGGTCAAGAAGTTTGTTCTGATACTTTAAAGATGATATAGTTGAAAAGAAGTTCTTTGGGGGAATGGTTCTCAGACATTTTCGCAGAGTGGAACTCTGTCGCATGGTCCACCTCCTCTCCCGTTTGTTATTATGTAACATCCCTGTGATAAATGAGGACCTGTGGTTCTGAGAACTCAGCTGAGAGCAGCCCTGAAATAAGTCTCCAGAAAGTTTTATTTCAGAATTTTTTTTAAATGCATTTATTCTTCTCATTCTAAAAGAACACATAGCTGGATGTTATAGTTTTCTGTGTAGTCCTTTCTTTCTTTCTTTCTTATTCAGCATCTTGAATTAACTAAGATTTACAGTTCTCTGTTGATACCAGCCTCTAATATTTTGGTTACTTTTTTGACGGAAGAAGAAGCTAGGTATGGAAAAGACCTTTTTCTGACATCTTGTCCACCATCTTTCCCTTTCTGCCTCTGCCACTCAGTCATCCTTGACGTGCCACATCTTCAGTGTGTAATGGATAGGAAAAGGTCACTATTTGAACAACTTACTTTTGTAATTCCTCCCTTTCTTTTGTGTTCAGGACATTAATATCTATCTTGCATGATAAAAATAGGCTTGATTGGCCAATTAACTGTTATGCACTTCTTCTTACACTTCTTGGGCAGAATGGCACTGACACTAAGTTACATCTAACTTCTTGTTTAATTTTGTGTATGCATGCAATCATTGTTTCATTTTCTTCCTTTTGTGATATGCCTTGACACAGGGAGAGATCCAGGGCTTTATCTAATCTGTCTAGCCAAGTGTACATAAGAGCATCCATCACCATAGTATCTAAGTATCCCTCATCAAAATGAACCATAATAGGTCAGTAGTCTAATTTTTCTCCCTGTTCCTAGTTATTCACTAGCTCCATTCATGGAGTGGCATATTTTAGGGACATAGGCTGATGCAGTGGAGGTTAAAGAATGACTCTGTAGCCATTCTATGACCTGGGGAGAAAAATTCTTTTCCTATAGGCCTCCAGGAGAGATACCCTTTGCAGTATCTAAAGTCTGTGCTGGATGAAAAGATTTAGGACTTACTTATTCAAGAGGTTGAACAAGACCAAAAGTAATGTTTTCACCATTAAAAAACAATGAAGAAAGTTGGTCCCTCTGCAGTGTTTGAAACTTAAACACTGTAGCACTAAGAACCTGAAGACAGATCCTCAACTGGTGTAAATTATCATAGCTCTACTGACTTCAATGGGACTATGACAATTTACATTAGCTGAGGTTCTGCCTCTTGAAAATGAAATTGACAGAAGGGCTTAAATAATGCCAGGTAAACATTCCTTCACATTTCATCTAAATTGTTGTTAGTGATGTTGCAAAATATACAGTTTTAAGTTATTCCCCCTTAAATAATGGATGTGATCTTGTGCTTGCTCTAACCAGGCTTAATAGACAGAGAGTGTGAGTCAGAACTTCACTTCTGTGTCACACATTACCAGAAAGACAAGTGGGAGAGATTTCACAGCAGAGCAACAAAAACTGTGTGTGGGTGTGTGTGATCTATTTAAAAAAATAAGTAAATGAGCTAGTCTCAGATATGAAAAAGGGATCTGGAAGGACGGTTTACAAATATTTGAAAGTTATAAACGTACAGAAGAGAGAGGAATTATTAAGGGTAATACATGGGAATATAAATCGGAGTAATAGGATGAAATTTAGAAAGGGATAAGATTAATAAATGGGAAACACCTTACCAATGAAATATTACACTGTGGAATAGTCTCTAAGTGGAAAAAGTGGTGGAAATCTCATCACTTGGATCTTTTAAGGTTAAATTGGTCAAAACACTAGAAAAAGTACTGTAGGGATCAATTCTGCATTGACAGAGGGATGGATTGAATATTCTAATATGTGTTTTTTGTCACCAACTCCTGTGATTCTATTTTACTCCTTTTTAAAAGAAAAACAAAAATAAACCTAATTATACACTCCATATCTGTGAGACGACAGTTGTTTTTCAATCACTGCTCGAACTATTAATTGTTTGTTAGTGATAGACATCAAATTTAAAATGATTCTCCATTTCTACTTATGCCACAGAAATTGAGGATAACCAGACACAGAAAAATCCTGGGGAAAATCAGCAATGGTCTAAACTAATGAATGTAGTGCTCTACATTTCTTCCTGGTTAAATGTCTAATTGTACATCATGCAGAATAAAGAGTCTTCCAAACATTTCTTTCAGGGAACTGGAATTTGTATGCTGTAGCACTACACTGATAATGAATACAAAACAGCCTATATTATGTTGATGCATGAAAGACAAGGTTGTTTCAACAGAACAATTAAGCCCCTGAATTAAAATTTTTTTTCTTTTGTATGCAGTAGTTTTTGCCTAGCATGACTCTGATACTGCAGCAAATCATAAGTCTTGCAGAGCAATAGTAACTGTTTTTGAAGACTCAGTCTTGGGTTTTTCATGCCTTTAGAAAGTGCCCATATTTTCCATGGGGTCTATCTTCTCCGTTTTGTATGTAGCTCCTACTAATGTCTAACCCAGGGTAGAACGGAGCTCAAAGACTCCTTTAGATATATAATTTTAAATCAATGAGATCTTGCTTTGTCCATGCCAAATTTTACTAGGTGATGAGCATTAGGACAAAGTCTTCAAAAGTGCCTAACGGGTCCTGCAATCAGGAGGTATGACTGCAGTATGTGTTGATGTACCCAAGCTAGCTTTGATCTAGCTAGATCAAAACTAGCTTAAATAACAATAGCTGTGTGATGTAGTGGCAGCATGGATGGCAACTGTTCAAGTAGGTACCCTGGGTCTTGGGCGGGCATGGCTGGCCTGTGTAGCCACCATACTGCCTCAGCTTCATTGCTATTTTTATTTGAGTTAGCTAGATCAAAATGAGCCCAGGTACGTCTGGATATGCTGCAGTCATACCTCCTGATTGCAGTGAGACATATCCTCAGTGGAATTCTCACAATGCCATGGCTTTAAGAAAAACACCAAAATTTATAAAACTCATGATAAAATTGCAAGAACTGGCAACTCTCCATCTGAGTAGTCCCACTGATGTCAATAGGAGTACTTATGTGCATAAAGTTACTCATGTGTGTTTGAAGAATCAGGGCTTAAAATTTATTACCCTCCCCTGGTGTTGGAGACCGTCCATTCCCCAGTCACTTTCATGGGAATTGAGGGCATTTGGCATCTTCCAAGCGGTACTCAGTACCTTGCAGGGGTAGGTCACAAATCTTTTTGTTCTTTCATTTAACATATTCATTAACTTCTATGACAAGATCACAGGCTCAAAAAACCCCTTCTATTACAGAAGCGTCAGTTCATTAAGCAATGGTTCTTTGTTGTTATAGCAACTGTCTAGGTAGATGGCCTGATATGAAATTTGAAAGAGCTGTGATTGCAGGGAGAGAAAGAGAGCAGTAATTCAGTTTCTGGGGGTGGAGGGGGGGGGGGGGCTCCCCCATCCACACCTCCCCCCATCTTTTTTTTTTTTTTTGGTTGGTTGGTTGGTTGGCTCTGGTTTTACAAGGTGTTGCTTGGATACCAGTGTGTTTTTGTTCAGCAACGCTGTCATCTTAGTCTTGTGCAAAGGAAGCATAATCAGCTAAGTAGCTACATCTTCGAGATGCACTTTCAGAAATAGTTTCTTTTCTCATTATTAATGGTTTAGCTAGACCTCCATAACTCTTCGTATCCTTTACATTTAAGCTGTTTAGAAAAATGTTGTGTTTCTGGTAGGAGACTTTCTGCGGAATGGGTGAGTGCTGAATGCTGATTGTCTTGTCTATCTTCTAAGGTTCATGGAGACCTCACACTGATTTTTTTTAACAAATGTTTTGCAACTCAAGAAATCATTTGTCCCCTCTTTGTCACGCGTGTTGCTCTCCCCCAGGCAGCAGGTCACAGGCTGGCTATTTTTTCCCTTGTCTTCTGCATTTGAGCACATGCAGATATTGCATTTTACAGCCATGAGGACAAGCACTGTAGCAGAAACAATGATACTACTTTGCATTTCTTTAGCCAAAGATTGTGCGGTGTTTTGCAAATGCTCAAAATATGCTTGGCAGCTAGGCACAGGTGATTTGTTTTGTGATCCGTGAAATGGAGATACTGAGGCAGAGAAATCAGCAATGAGAGGTTAAGTGATTTGTCCAACAGTCAAACACGAAGTTCATGGCATAGCCAGGAATAGAGCCCAGTGTTCGAGAACAACAGAACAATAGAACAATCCTGTGTTCGAGGCACAAGATCATCCTTCCATCCCCTCCCTCTGTAATCATTCTTGGAATTTCCAAGTGAGCTCGTATCCCATCTTTCTCCTCCTTATTTCACCTCTGCCTCCTTCTCTCCTCAAGTCCCTTTCTCTCTCTCATTCTTTCTCTTAAATGAGAGGTTTCCATTAAGTTCTCGCCTCCATAGCTCCCGCTTCCCCAACAGTGTACTAGAATAGAACCCCCTTCCTGGGATGTCAACAATTTCATGCTGTTCCTGGCCTTGACTCATCCAGCCGTGGTCCCTGCCACTGCTTCTGCTCTGAACTGCTCACCTACTGCCACTTCCCCACATGAAGCAGGACTGGGAGTAGGCATCGGGGGAAGAGGGATAAAATGAGAGAGTTGGCCAGGGAAAGGAGTTGGGTCTCAGAAAAAAGGATGTGGTTGCCCTGAGTTGTGACTAACTTCTCCCAATACTCCTGACTTTGCCTTCCTCTCAGAAGCCTTAAGGTCCTCCCCGCTACTCATCACAGGGCCCCTTAGAAGACCTTAAAAAAGCGCCTAGTCCTGCAGGTGTGTTACATGTTAATTTTCAAATTTCAGAAAATCACAACGAGTCTCCTAGTCAGTAGTGCAGATTCGAAAGTTTGTCCTGTAATTTGCATGTATATAGTGGCTTTCGTCCACAGATTTCAAGGTACTTCTGCAAATACTGTGTACTTTAAGGAAGTGTTATCATACCCCTGTACAGATGAATAAAGAGAAGCCCAGAGAGGTTCAGAGTTATGCATGGCCATGAAGTGGGAACAGCTGGGCATAGAGCCGGTCTACTACACCTGGGGGAATTCTGTGCCACTGCACGTGTGCAAAATTAATGTGCCCCACAGATTTTTTTGCTTCCCTGAAGAAAAATGACTTTCTGACAGGGAAGCAAAGGGAAGCTGCAAGAGCAATCACACACCACTCCCTAGCTGCACAGCTACATCATTCAGGCACCGGGAGCAGCTGACAGAGAGGTAAATCACCGCAGGGCTGGGGGCACCCAGCCAGTGACTCCTACTCTGAGCTGGGATCAGCTGCTAGTCCCACCTGGGCTGGAGGCAGGAGAGGATGGGACTTCCTCTTCCCCTACAAGGAGTGGCTGGGGCTGTGTCAGACCCGCCCCCAGAAACCTCCCCCAGCTGCAGGAAGCTCAGCATCCTCCCCTGCTTCCTGGCCCCATCACTCCTCAGCCGTGAGGGGTGGGGGTCACTGTAGAGGCAGCTGTCCCCCCATCTGCCCAACCCCCATGCATCTGGACCTCCCAAAACCAGACGTCCCCACCAAGCCTCACCCTGTACATCCAGAACCCCCCTAACCCTCCATACCCAAACCCCACCCCACTGAACCTCAACCCCTACATCTGGAGCCACCCCTGCAACCAGACCCCCTGCCTCCAGCCCCCAACCCCTGAACCCAGATCATCCCCCACTGAGCTCCCTGTACTCAAGCCCCCATCCTGATGAGCCCACCTCCCTGAGCCCCCACATCCAGACCCCCAAGCCACTGACCCCCAACTAGCTGCACCCAGACCCCCACTCCACCAAGCCCCACTCCCCCAGCACTCAGACCCCTCTGCTGAGCCCCACCCACTTTCACTGGAAGCTTTTGCAGAGTCCCATTGCCCCTGCACCTGGAACCCCCCCAACGAGCCTCTTGCATCCAGATCCCCCCACACCTAGACCCCTCCCCCCACTGAACTGCCTGCACCCAGATTGTCCCAGACAGAATCCTCTCACTCCACACTTGGATCCCCCGACACTGACCCCCTCCACACTTGGATTCTGCCTGGTTGAGCCTGCCTCCCCCATACCTGGTGTGCCTGGTGCAGAGGGGCAAGGCCTCAGGGTGTTTCTGGGGCAGGCCCAGGCCTTGTGCTGTGTCAGGGTTGGATGCAGCCTCACCACTGAGTCCATGTCCCTGAGGTGGGGGATGGGTCAGGCTGCAGGGTGATCTCCCACCTTCGTACAGCCAGTGGCCTGTGCTCCTCACTGCCATCTAGAGCCTCTGCATTTATTTATTGACAAATAAAGCTTGCAGAATTTTAAAATGCATGCAGCATTTTTAATTTTTTGGCGCAGAAGGCCCTCAGGAGTAGTCTACATTCAGTTTTTGTGCTGCTTGAATTTTTTCTGATGAAGCTATAGTGATATATAAGCAATGTCCACATTTGGGTGTCGCAATGCTTGAACTGCACCTGTTTCAAATGGATACAGTTAAAATGATACAAAACCTGTGCGTAAACCAGCCCTAAAGACGGAATTCTGCCTTCAGTTACACCAGAGCAAAAATGGAGGCTCTTCCAAAGTCAATGGCGTTAATCTGAATTTACACCTACAACATACACCATTGTAAGTGACAGCTCAGTTTGATTTGAGAAGTCCCTGTTCCCAGTCCCTTGATCATACAACCACTGCACTGAGCCTCAATATCTGCATGACAAAGCATACTGCAGCCATCACAGCAGTTATGTGTTTTATGCCTGGCCCATCCCATTTTAATACAGTGCTGTATAAATATATATATTTTTTCCCCAGGTAGTGCGTTTATTTCTGTCTTATTCCTAAAAGAAACCATGAGGGCTGCTGATATGTTAGGTAAGTAAGCAGTTGCTAACACAAGCATGTGTGGTTCCATATGCTTAGCAAACTGGAACTCTCAAATTCAAACACCCCCACTTGCCCCAGAAAATGTTTAAAGGCATGTACTTTCAAAATTGGGCCCAAGTCACAATGTGAAGGAAAACCTTTAGGCTGTCAAGCGATTAAAAAAATTAATCGCAATTAATGGCGTGATAAAAAATATTGATCGTAATTAATGCTGTTAATAATAGAATGCCATTTATTTAAATATTTTTGGATGTTTTCTACATTTTCAGATATATTGATTTCAGTTACAACACAAAATACAAAGTGTAAGGTGCTCACTTTATTTTTGATTACAAATATTTGCCCTGTAAAAAACAAAAGAAATAGTATTTTTCAATTCACCTAATACAAGTACTGTCGTGCAATCTCTTTATCATGAAAGTTGAACTTACAAATGTAGAATTATGTACAAAAAACCCTGCATGCAAAAATAAAACAATGTAAAACTTTAAAGCCTACATGTTCAATCAGTCCTATTTCTTGTTCAGCCAATCGCTCAGACAAACAAGTTTGTTTACATTTGCGGAAGATAATGCTGCCCGCTTCTTGTTTACAATGTCACCTGAAAGTTAGAACAGGCGTTTGCATGGCACTGTTGTAGCTGGCGTTGCAAGATATTTACATGCCAGATGTGCTAAAGATTCATATGTTCCTTGATGCTTCAACCACCATTCCAGAGGGCATGCGTCCATGCTGATGACGAGTTCTGCTCAATAAGGATCCAAAGCAGTGCAGACCAACACATGTTCATTTTCCTCATCTGAGTCAGGTGCCACCAGCAGAAGGTTTATTTTCTTTTTTTTGGTGGTTTGGGTTCTGTAGTTTCCACATTGCTCTTTTAAGACTTTTGAAAGCCTGCTCCACACCTCATCCCTCTCAGATTTTGGAAGGCACTTCAGATTCTTAAACCTTGGGTCGAGTGCTGTAGCTATCTTTAGAAATTTCACATTGGTATTTTCTTTGCATTTTATCAAATTTGCAGTGAAAGTGTTCTTAAAATGAACAACATGTGCTGGATCATCTTCCGAGACTGCTATAACATGAAATATATGGCAGAATGCGGGTAAAACAGCGGGGGACATACAATTCTCCCCCAAGGAGTTCAGTCACAAATTTAATTAATGCATTCTTTTTTTAACAAGTGACATCAGCATGGAAGCACGCCCTCTGGAATGATGGCCGAAGCATGAAGAGGCATATGCATCTTTAGCGCATCTGGCACATAAATATCTTGCGAGGCCAGCTACAACAGTGCCATGAGAATACCTGTTCTCACTTTCAGGTGACGTAATTAAGAAGAGGGCAGCATTATCTCCTGTAAATGTAAACAAACTTGTTTCTTTTAGTGAATGGCTGAACAAGAAGTAGGACTGAGTGAACATGTAGGCTCTGAAGTTTTACATTGCTTTATTTTTGAGTGCAGTTATGTAACAAAAAAACTACATTTGTAAGTTGCACTTTCATGATAAAGAGATTGCACTATAGTACTTGTATGAAGTGAATTGAAAAATACTATTTCTTTTTTTATCCTCTTTTCAGTGCAAACATTTGTAATAAAAAATAATATAAAGTGAGCATTGTACACTTTGTATTTTGTGTTGTAATTGAAGTCGATATATTTGAAAATTTAGAAAAACATCCAAAAATCTTTAATACATTTCAATTGGCAATTAATTTTTTGAGTTAATCGTATAAGTTAACTGCAATTAATCAACGGCCCTAAAAATCTTATTTGCGTATGAAAATTAGACAGTGATCCAAAATCCTCTACCCTTAGATCTGTAACTTAGGGTTTACATATGGTAGAAATTACTTACTTAAGATCACTCTTTCATTGCATATTTTTAACTCTGAGACGGTATTTAGTATTTTATGAACATGATGCAAGTTCAATACAAATGGCTAGGTGTTTAGCTGTTCTTTCAAATTAAAGGGTGTTTTTATACTGTAGGTATTACACAAAAAGTAAAGCTTCACTTAAAAAATTAGAAGTATTTACTCCTTTATACTAACTTAATCATTCCTAAAAGTCAGGAGAGATAATCATGTTGTCAAATGTCTTACTGGGGAACATGGTCTTTGTTGTAAAAGCAGTAGGCTTTCTGGCTGCGTCAAAGATTTTAGTTGTGTTTCAAAACTGTCTTGCTCTGCATTCTTCTTTTAAAGCCTTGAAGGAATCAAGCATTTTAACAGAAAGAGGCAAGCAGATTTCAGTTTTTTTCTTTTAAACTGTGCCTTCCCAGATGAATTACCCAAGTGAGCAGTGCCATTGATATTTCTGGGGACATGTTACTCATGTGGCATGTTGAGCAAGATTTAGTCCATAGTGTGATAATTATAGCACAGCTGATGTTGTGCACATTTTTGAGAAAGAGGTTCAGTGTTGTTCCAACAGCCTATAATATTTACTTAGGTTTTGGATCCTAATCTGCCAACTCAGCTGATACGCTGAGACTACATCCCTCAGCTGATCATTGCCTTATACGTTGCTTTCACTAGCATTCAACACTGATTTATTTTATTTCTGTTAGTTTGACTTTGCATGAAGGATTTAACAATGTTGCTGCATTCCACAGGAATGAGCTGTATAATGGGAAATATGTGATGTTTTTTCAGGCACATAAATTTAGAACAGTTCTGCTTTTCCAAAGAAACCGTGCTGTAGCAGTGCCAGCAATGTCCTGCTGATGTGCTTTGTTTTGTATTCTTAAACCTCATGTTCCATCTTGATTTATTGGTTTCCAAGAATGTTTAATGATTACTTAAAAAACAACTACATTGAATTAGGCAAGATATTAGGTAATCAATGGAGCTTCTGAGCTCAGTAATCAGCCCAGTTACATCTAGATATCCCCAGGAACATCTGTGTTTGTCAGCTGGCTATCCACAGGGCAGAAGTTCCAGACTTTTATTAAAAACACAATAATACAAGTTTGACCTTGAAAAGGGGCCCTCACAACCAGATAGCTGAGTAGCCTCTTGCAAATCAACTCTGCCCTTTTATGAAACAGTTCGTAGATCTACAAGGATGGTAGGGAGTGGCAAAAGTGCTGGCTTCATGTTAGCTTCACACTTAGCTATGAAGTTGTCACACATCTGTTGCTCTTAGAGATTCCAGGCCAGATCCTTAGCAGTGTAAATCTGTGTAGCTACTTTGACGTCAGAGGAGCTACACTGATTTACACCAGCTGAGAATCTGCCCCTGCCTCAATAAACAGCATGTCCTTTCAGTTGAGAGTAATTTGGGACATGACTATCAGAAATAAGAGACCTGATTCTCCTTTGTCCTGCATTTGGTGTTAAAGCCAAGCATCTTCTTAAATGCTTTGCTGAACCAGGGTCCTATTTCAGAAAAGTATGAAACCATGCTGATACTGTCTCTTTACAGTTCTGAAGGAGTTCCCCAGAATTCTTCTGGATTTATTTAAAAACCATACTAGATAAGACTTCAGATGCAGGCAACATGACTAGCTAATTGTATATCTGATTAAATGGACTTAACTTTATGCCAGAAACTACTTTCAAAGGGGCTTGAAGGGTAAATTGGACAATAATATACTTTGTAAAAGTAATGTGTGTTTTATTTAAAGGTGGAACCCTGACAATTGCAGGAACATATTTGTTGGTGATATTCGCTCCAAATGTAACCCAGGAGCTCACGGCAACTAAAATACAGAATTATTTAATTAGCTGGCAGTTTCTGATCTATGTGGTGAGTTTCTTGTTTATAATTCTCTGTAAGTCAAAATATCTTGATTTTTGCATCACAAGTCACAATGTCAAACAGCTGCTCCTGAAACAAATTGTTCCCAGTACCATGGCCATAGCCATGTGCTGCAGATGAGCTCCTCAAGTGCTTTCCTCCTCTCCGTCCCTTGGGTCCAACAGATCCTGACATTTGTAGAACTTCAGAAGAGCAGAGGGTATATTGAGAAAAGGGTGGGAATTTGCAAGAAGAGGAGAATTTAAATTTTAGTGGCTTGGGAGGGAGTAAATATTGGCACTGGTTGTACGTGATTTGAATGTATTTATTCCACATTTTCTGTACATGCATCTAAGTGTATTTATTTATTTACAACTTGAAATAATAGTGGTCTTGAAGATGGGGCCCTATTTCTTCTTTGTATAGATGGCTCAGTTGTGCTCCCTGTGTTGCCCAGCCAAGTCAAATGGCTCCTTATTCCACTGATTGGCTGAGTGAACGACTCTGCACTGTTGCTATTAGCTGTTAATCAACATCTGAATTTGAATTCAAATACCAAAATACCACTTTGATTAGCGCTCCTATATACAAACCTTCAAAATCCATCCTTGCTCTTTGATGCACTCTAATTAGCTTCAGGAACAAGACCAGAGTGAGTGGGAAGACTATGTCTGTCTCTCAAAAATGCAGAAAAATATCTGCTTCATCTGGATGTAGAAGTTGCAATATGCTCTAAATGCCAGAGGTGTTTTATTCTCCCCTCCTGACCGAGGTTATTAATGTCTTGTCATTTTAAAAAAATGACATTTTCAAATAGGTGAAGATTTCACGGTGCTCAGTTAAGACGTTACAGACTAGATAGCTTCACCCTGAGTCCTCATGGCTCCAGCCAGTTTACCAGCTCACAAAGCACCTATTCTGTAGATGAGACTGTTGATAAAGCAGTCAGTACAAGACAGTACTAAACAGCATTTCTTTCTTCCATTGACTGTGCATTTTCAAAGCTCATGAAAGATGGTGATACAGCTCAATGGAAGAGACAAATGGGGTTTCTCTCCATAAATCAAAATATGCATTTTTAGTCATGCAACAGAGTTGATTTCAAGGTGCTGCATGGAGACTGAGCCATACAACTTGGCATCGGTGTCAGTGGGCATTGGGTAGCTCCGTCCTGTGCACAACATAGAAACTCTGCCGTTCAATATTTTTAAAAGGCCCGGCTTTTTAAGAAATGCTTTTAAATAGCTGCCTTGCATTCTTAAAAAGCTTCATTTAAAGATGTTAGAGAAATAAAGTACCCAGTACACCCCCATTGACAGCACAGGTTTTAGTGAGCGGCTTGCTTTGCTAAAATGCCAAATGATATTTCAGTGTCAATGAATGAACACTTTTGCAAAATCAATGGCTTGTCTGGAATAGGGCCATCTCCCACTTCAGGAGATTAAGGCCTTGCTGGACATGTGCCTGGCTCTTCCCAGGAGAAATTGTAAAGGAAATTCTTACCCCTTCTTTTAAAGATTACTTTTTTTAAAAAAAGGGAAAAAAGCACCACATTGATTAGCTAATATCTTACCTAATCCCAATGCAGTGTCTGTGCTCAGTAATCAGCTCACTTACATCGAGTTACCCCCATCAGCATCTGTGGGGGCTCATCATCTGACAATTTACCCTCCAAACCTTGTCTCCTTTCACTTGCCCCTTTGCCTCCTTCATTGTGTCCAAACCCCTTGTCTACCTAGACCCCCCCCTTATTTCCTTCTCCCACTTTTGCCTCGCTGCATTCTTTCCAAATCACATGTCCCCCGATGCCTGAAGCCCCCTCCATGACCTGTTCAACCATGACCCCGTTAAACTCTCTCCTCAAAACTCACCTCTTCCACAAGACCTATTATCTCATCTTCTTCCTTGCTCCCAAATACCACTCCCCACCTGGAGCCAGGCAGCCTTGTCAATTTCATGGCGTGGTGAGCCATGAAAGGAAAGGCAAGGCAAGGCTGCTGGGCTCCTGGCAAGGAGCAGAGCTGGGAGCCAGGTCAGAGGCTGCCCCCGCCTCTCCTTCTGGCTCCCAGCTGGGAGTGGGCGGAAGCCCCCCGGGCTTCTCATCCTGGCTTCCAGACAGGAGCAGGGTCAAGCCAAGCTCTCCAGGGAAATGGGTGCTTTCTTGTCAATTTCATGGCTCCTGCCATGAAATTGACAAGAGAGACGACCTAAGTAAGGCAGTATCTACACAGACACTGTCTCTGCATCAACACAGTAAGCCTTATGCCTCTCACGGAGATGGAGTTATTACGTTGGTGTAGTAGGGCACTTAGGGCTTGTCGATGGGCAGCGTATCGGTGGGCAGCGATCGATCCAGCGGGGGGTCAATTTATCGCATCTATGCCGCGATAAATCGACCGCTGAGCACTCTCCCATCGACTCTGGTACTCCACCAGAACGAGAAGCTCAGGCGGAGTCAATGGAAGAGCGTCAGCTGTCGACTTACTGCAGTGAAAACACCACAGTAAGTAGATCTAAGTAGGTTGACTTCAGCTACGCTATTCATGTAGCTGAAGTTGTGTGTCTTAGATCGACCCTGCGCAGTAGTGTAGACAAGCCCTTACAATGGTGGGAGGAAGGCTGTAGTGTGTACACTGGCATAATTAGGTCAACATAAGCAGGTTTTCTAGTGTAGACCAGCTCTAAGAGTTGCAAGATTTGGATACTGTGGTGTTGGGTTCTCACTGTACTGTCTGTCCTCCCCAGAGTCTGTCACTATCCCAGCACACTCTCTGCTCTGTCTCTGTCCAAGTCCTTAGAGATGGTAGGGCATCCTGTGTATGAGGGAATGGGGTATTTGGAGCATCCTCAGGCTGCTACTTGTATCCCAGTGTGGGGTGAGGATATCGGGGCTGCCAGCTTCCTGGTGCAGGGTTCTATGCTGAGCTGGCTGGCTGGAGCGCTGTTCCCCACTGCATGCTGCCTCCTGCTCTGTTCGGCTTTCTGGCATCCTGCATAATAGCAGCTGAGTGGAAAAGAGCGGCCAGCAGAGCATGCTGTGACAGAGCTGCAGCCAGCTGGGTGGGGTGCTCTGCCAGAGTTAGAGGTGGGGGTATCAGTGGAAGGCAAAAGGTTTGGAGGGAGAGGTGGTCCCTCTGAGTGCCCAGCTTCCGCAGTGCTTGTGCCTGTGTGTTTCTGTGACTCTTCAGTGTGTGTGGAATTCCCACTGACTCACATGGCAGTTCCACACACACACAGCCCCTGCAGGATCAGGCCTGGAAGACACACGAGGGCACTTGTTTCTCAGATGATCAGTCTGATGCTTCGAGGGGAGAGAGGTAGCCATGCATGTCATGTTATACCTCCGAAGTATAGGCAGATAGTCATCAGCAGGCCATGCCTTCCTGTGGCTCAGATCCCGAGCACTCCGTGCAGCTGAGGAGGCAGGGTGTAAAGATGGCTTTAAGTCACCTTAATGTTCCTCCAGCCTTGGAATTATCTGGGCCCCTAAGGCAGTTGTCCTCAAACATTTTTAACACCCCCTTCCTTATTCCTAATATAATCTGACCACCCCCACCTCCAGGAGCCATGGTCGGGGGCTGGGGCCAGAGCAATGGCTGGGGTCAGGAGCCTGGGGCCATGGCCAAGAGCTGGACCGCGGTCGGGCTGGAAGCCAGGGGCTGAGTCCGGGGCTGGGACAGAGCGAGGCTGGGGGCAGAGCAGGGCTGGGTGCCACTCTGTCCCCACCTCCCATGGGGCCTGGTATGGACCCCGCTGCGACCCACTGAATGTTGCTCCACGCTCCCCTAGGGGGGCTCTTCCCACAGTTTGGGGACCACTGCCCTAAGGGGCTCTTCCAGCCACCAGGTATTACTGGGGATAAAAGAGCCCTGGCCACAGCCCCTGCACCAGCAGCAGTGGAGGGAATGGAGAAGGAGCCACTATAGCAGCTACTAGGCCACCTGACTACTCCCCTGTGATAATACTCCCATAGCTGGTTAAGTCAGCTTGAGGCCAGCTTTGGGAGTGCCACAGAAACTGTCCTAATGCAAGCCAGAATCTAGGCCTGCATTTCAACCTGTGAATCTGAACTCAGCTAAACTGACAGTAGAATAATTACTTGTTTATAGATGGGCAGCTGGCTGCCTGCCTCATTCTGTTACTCCCAAGAGCTGTTTCACTCGTTGCCTGATTTTTCAGTACAGAAAGAAGGTTGAATGTTGACAGGTGACTAAAAATTCTGTTGCTGATAATAGCGAGGCTGTTTTCTGCAGCTGGTGATGTTACAGAAGTGTCACGGTACTGGCAAGGGAACAAGTGTTACTGTGGGAACCTGTAAGAGCTAGCATTAATAGTGAAGCAAGTAAATTTAACTGTCCGTGTGGAAGATGGTGGTGACATGGATGGAGCGAGTCTGGACTGTGTACAGTAAAAAGTGTGTCAGCATTACAGATGACCTGCACGGCAGTCTCTGGTGGTGTGTCATTGAGCTTTGCCAGGGTACCTTCTGTCATGTACTCTGACAAGTAGGTGGGTAGCCAGTGATTGAAGATCATTGCATAGCAATAATCTGAATGAAATACATTTCCCCATGATTGCTTGGCAGGAAATTTGGACATGAAGATAGTGCTAGCTAAGGTTTTTTTGACGGAGGCAGACAAAAAGGGCAAAGAGGAAAGAAACTAATGCAGTAAGATACTATGGTGATGGTCACTGTAGAAAAATTGAGCTAAAGTAGATAATGTTCTGCTTCAGGCTAGCTCTCTACTCCTTAGCTCTGGGGGTTATATATTCAGGGGTGCCTATATTGATAATCCCTAGCTCACATGGGTACCTTTGCTGTCACAGAAAAACAATCTTTGGTTTAATCTTCTCAGTGCTGTGAAATCAAACAGGCTCATCAAGAACAAAAGAAAAGCAAAGAAATGAGAAAGTTAACTAGAAAATATCTTAAGAGCAGGAAAGATTTATGAGAACAATTATTTGTTAACTCAATTGACTGGAGATAAGGTTACTTTTTAGTAGAAGATGTGTAATAAAGCAATCCTCCCTTGAACTGTTTGAGCAGGGTAGATCAATGTAACATTTTAAAGACTCTGAATGAAGCATTTATTATATTGTTTACAGCTTAACCTTTCTTGCCCTTTTTTCCAGATCTTAGAAATAATAATATTCTGCATTCTTCTGTATTTCTACAAAAGGAAGAATGTGAAGCACATTGTGGTTTTGTTAATGATGGTAGCACTACTAGGTAAGCACATATTATTCCATTTGTATAATATTCCCCTCTCTCTCTCTCTCACTTGATCACTCTCTCCCACTTGGTCCCCCGTGTTAGCTTATGTCTGTGCTGTGTTTAAAAGGACAATCTGAAGGGGAATCCTTAGGTTTTTACATGGTTTCAATGAAGTCTCTTTCTAACAAGCAAAGCCAGTTACTCAACAAACTTTATATGCCTATTGCTAGTACTGTTTGGTTTTACAGATTTGCAGTTTGATTCTGTGTGAATCCGACTTGTGCATGGATATTCCAAGGCTTTTTGTCTCTGCCATTTGAAGTAACCCTTTATCATTAGATCCCAGAAGAATGAATTACAGAGACTGTTGAAACTCCGTATGTCTAGAACATATTTTGGTGACCAGGGCTAGCTGAGGAAAACAAATCACTAATTTAAAAACAAAAATGGAAAACCTCTTAACTACACTGCTTGTGTGTGGTTCTTCAGTGTAACTGCCTGGGACCTTCTGCCTGCTTTCCTCTACTCCCACCTATGTATGTCTGTTTTTTTTCCAGAACTGAAGCCTTAATAAATGCAACATATTTACTATACTGCCTTTTTAGATGTGTATTAAGACTTCAGTGGACCACTAAACTTAGTTAGAGATTACCATTTGCATTAACCTCTGCCTAGGTATTCCCCAGAAAATCCACTTAACACTTATTGTCCCAAAAATCCATTTTTGTCTTGTACATTTTCAGTGTAGTTCTTTGAATCCCCAGGCCTTACATCTCCCTTGGAGAGAATGTATTACGAACAATCCTGGCCCACAAGAATACATAAATAATTCATTTAATACAATGGACCTCAAAGGTACTTAAATGTAATTCAGTCAGGTCTCCCAAGGATGTGGTAGGATGTTGCCAGGTCTGTCACACTATCATGACAAATCTCTTCACCTTTCAGCAATCCAGCCCTCATCTGGAGGGTCAGAACTAACAATTTATACTTTAACATTTTATTTTCAAATATAACTCCAAACTTCTACTCTGAAACTGACTGAAATTTTTAACCCCCCACATCACCATGATGGTTTGTTATTTTTTTTTGTATCATACTCATTATGGATATGATAGCCATCAGAATCTGATAGCCTTTGCTCACCTTGAGTACTACCTTGAACAATCCCATTGATTTCAATAGGACTGTTCGAGAAGTAAGGTACTACTCAAGGGGAGCAGAGAGAATCCTTGAATTTGGCCCTAATGGTGAAATTCAAATAGGCCACCACAAGGCCTATGCACCACTTAAACCCCATGTGAACTGCCAGAGGTGCTCTAAGCAAAATACTTGAACCAGAACCCCAGATCTGAATCCCTTCCCTCGCCCTCCTGTCCGGAGTCTTGGGAAGTTCTGAACTGTGTGTTGGTATGAATTTTGCATCTGGGGGCTATCTCTGCAATCGGGCAAATTGGAACTTTGGAACTGAACCTCTTGGAGAACCTGGAATTAGATCCAGGTGGTGAGGCCTTGTCCCCTGCTATTAATTACTTTCCTTTAGTGTGACGAGTGCACTCTTACTCCTCTCATCTTGCCATCCCATGTGTTTTGAATTTGTTCTGTTTTCTGTGTGGTTATTGTAACCTCCACAAGTGAGCTTCAGCAGCAAGGGCTGGGGCAAATCAAGAGCCCATGCCAGAGGAAAAGCAGGAGAGCCTTTTAGTCTAGCCGTCTTCACCTTTACTAGCGCAGGTGATGGGGAAGCCTGATTCTGCTCTTCGAACTGGTAGTACGTCATGCTGCAATGCTTCTCCTCCTAGGCTGGCATGAAGATTGCTGCTCAGTTTCCTTTAAAGCAAGCCTTGTTTGTGATTATGTGCATTGGTTTTTATTGGTTTAAAAGAAAATCAGAAGAAGGGTTAAAAACATAACTGACCTTTTAAATAGCCTGCTGATCAATATGTCTTTCTGCAGCACTGACACTCAGGGGTAAAGGCTTATAATTCTACCTTGTTTAACATCTCTCTCTCTCTCTCTCTTCCAGCATCATTGACTATTATTTCAGTAAAGGCTGTGGCTGGCATGATAACATTCTCTGCAAAGGGCAAAATGCAGCTAACATACCCCATTTTCTATATCATGTTGATTATAATGGTGACATCTTGTGTTTTCCAAGTCAAGTAAGTTAGTTTTTGTTAACCTTTCTCTCCATTTATCTGCTGGTTTTGTTAATTACTGGTGCGTATTGACTCCTGGTGTGAATAACAGTTAAACACACCTGTTGCCTTCACTGATTTTTTTTTAATGTATTTATTTATTTATCCATACTTTATTGCTCACTAGATGATTTCACTTGGATTTATTATACTGGTGCCTTCTTCTCTTATTTACAAACAATTCAGGTTAGTTCAAAATGCAATTTTATTTTTCCCACAGTTCTTAAACCCAACTGTGAAGTGAAACTTTCTATTTTCCTGATGTTTTCTTTCTCTTACTTTGTCATGCAGGTTTTAGACCCATTGCTGGTAACCAATTAATCAAATAGCTAATGTGATTTCAATAACTTCGTCCTAAATTTAGAAAGGGAATTCTTTTTACCCCTTAGCCCTGGTCTACACTACAAAATTACTTTGGTGTAGCTACGTCGCTCAGGGGTGTGAATAATCCACACCCCTGAATGTCATAGTTATACCAACCTAAGCACCAGTGTAGACAGTGCTATTGAACCCACACACCTTCTGCATCCCGTCTAGTGGCACTGAGATCACTTAGAGATAAAATGAGTCTGCTCTATAGCCTTAGCTAAGAGCCAGCTTTTAGCTTATGCAGGAGTGGCTCATGCATTAAGCTCCAGAGGCCCCAGGTTCAATCCCACCTGCTGACGAACGGAGTCTGTCAGTGTTACACTATGTCAGTGACCGAGCTTCTTGCGGAGGTGGATTAACTGAACCAACAGGAGAACCTCTCTCCCTTCGGCTAAGAGTGTCTTCATTAAAGCGCTACAGCTGCATCAATGCAGCATTTTAAGTGTAGATCTGCCCTTAGATTTATGTTCACCTTTTGTCCTAAGGTGGAAGCAATAGATTATCCTCCCATCCCCTTCGGCTAAATCTGCATACTGTGTTTTGCCAGTGAGAAATTTGTGCCTGAAGTGCAAGCTAGGTATGGCTGAGCCTCTCTAGGAAATAGTTAACTGTTGGAGAGAACTATGCAAAATCAGGATTTTTCCTGCTGGGCTCTGGCCTGCTAAGTGATCATTTTATTGCTGCCACTGGAGACTGCTGCTGCCATCAGCAGCGTAAAATAGAACTTCCGGCGGAATGGAGAGTCCATTCTCTTTATCCTTGTCCCTATGCTTCTGGCGCGGATTGCACCATTCAATACACTTGTACGGGCTGCTCCAGATTAATTCGGAATGTTTGTTTTCATTTGTTTTTAATTAAATAGCCAGCCTAGCACTTTAGTGGCAGCGCATATCACCGGCATAGGGGAGTCAGGATTCCCTTTGGAGAAAGCCCATGCATCATTCTGCAGTGACTCTGGAACTCCCTGTCACAGACTGTAGAGTCATTTACACCCAGCGCTTTGCTGGGAGAAGAGCTCAGGGCATTTAAGAGAGGAAATAGAGCTTGGTAAATGGGAAGCTGCTGAATGATTCTCTTCTCCTTCAGCAGATTTTTTTTTTCTTCCTTCACTTGGTCAAAACACAAACAAAGGCAAAATGTGGCCACTTTGCTTCCTGGGCCGAGTATCTGTCTTCTCCCAGTCCAACTGAGCAGACTTTTCAAAAGCAGACAATGCTGTTACTCCTGGCTTTTTTCCCCCATTTTACCTAGATCTCTCACCAAGTTTGTTTATTTGATGGATTCTTGAGAACTCGGAACAGCTTTTGTTACATCTTTTGGGGACTTGCTGCTAAGCATCAGCATCTATGTTTCGGTCCCTGAGACTGAGATTGTTGCAAATGGGAGAAAATAATGAGGTGTTTTCAGTGACTTCAAAATCCTGACTATCCTCTGGATATGTAGGGTTTCTTTATTTTTAAAGCACCATGGAGACTGCTCAACAGTCACTAAAATAACCTTGCAATTACTTTAATGGCTAAAACAGATCAGAGTTTGGATTTTTACTATTCACATATATCGTACCAATGAAACGTTTAAGCATAGTTCTTTTTATAGGTTTCTAAAACACTCTGCCATCTCTTAATATTTCTTTCTGTTTCATATGCATTGTTGGCAGGATACAGTATGTGGGGGGTGCAGTGACACTGAATTTACAAAGATACATTCCAGTGTTCACAGGCATGATTCATAATCCTAAGGGTAGATATGGATGTGGCAGGTTTTAATACTTCTGCATGAGACCTTCATTCTCCTTCAACATGATTAATTGCTTTGTTTTTGTTACTGGATTAAATAGACCATGACGGTTGGTGTAAGAACACATACGTCCAAGCGTTGTCCTACACGTCCTTGTATAGTGCACTCCAGCTGAGGCTACGGGTGAGGTTCTGTGTTGTGCTTCTGAGAGGTGCTGCACTGAACATGTAGCCTAAAGGGAGGAGGGGCTAAGGTGACTGAAGATCACCTTTTTATGCCTTCCCAACTCTGGGCTGCTCTGGGAGCCAACTTGGCCCCTAGTGTAAATGAGATGATCGTCTGTGGCTAGTAAACTACAGCAACCTGTCCCCAGCTGCCTGTGGGGAGCAGTGCTGCCCAAAATCTCCATGGTGCTATGTACTGTGGGCCTACCCTAATGCCTGCCATGACCCCTGCATCAATGCTTGGGTGGGGGCTAGGGTGACCAGGTGACCAGTTTCGACCGGAACACCCGGTCAAAAAGGGACCCTGACGGCTCCGATCAGCAGCGCCGACCGGGCCATTAAAAGTCTGGTCGGAAGTGCTGCGGAGCTAAGGCAGGCTACTCCCTACCGGTCCTGGCTCCACGCTGCACCCTGGAAGGGGCCAGCAGGTCCGGCCCCTAGGTGGGGGGAGGGGCACAGGGCTCCATATGCTGCCCCCACCCCACATGCCAGCTTCCTACTCCCATTGGCTGGGAATTGCAGCCAATGGGATCTGCGGGGGTGGTGCCTATGGGCGAGAGCAGCACGCAGAGCCTCGTACTGCTGGTCGCTTCCAGAGCTCAGCACGAGTCAGGACAGGCAGGAAGCCTGCCTTGGCCCCTCTGCTGCACTGCTGACCGAGAACTGCCGGAGGTAAACCGGTGCCCCAACCCCCGAGCCCCAACCCCCTGCCCCAGCCCTGAGCCCCCGCAGCCAGAGCCCTCACCCCCTCCCACACCTCAACCGCCAGCCTGGAGCCCCCTCCTGCACCCTGTACCCCTCATTTCTGGCCCCACCCCAGAGCCTGCACCCCCAGTTAAAGCCCTCACCCCCCTCACACCTCAGCCCAGTGAAAGTGAGTAAGGGTGGCGGACAGCAAGCCACCGAGGGAGGAGGAATGTAGTGAGTGGGGGTCAGGGCCTTGGGGAAGGGGCGGGACTAAGGTGTTCAGTTTTGTGCAATTAGAAAGTTGGCAATCCTAGTGGGGGCCCTCAGCAGACAGCCCATGGCTGTTTACCTCTGACATAGGGAAGGAGGTATTCTTCCCTGTCCAAATCTGTGGCTTTTTAAGCCCCTTTTATTCAGAGTACAGGAGCTGGAACTGGGGTGAAAGTCTTGCATGATGTGTGGGCACAAGTCAAGTTAAACGTTAAGGTTAAATACCGTAAAAGGGTAGAGTTGGGTGCTTTACTGGAGGTGGCATTGTTTGTTCTTAACATGCTGGCAGGTTCGGTGAGCTCCTTTCTCCTGCTCTGACTCTGACTTTTGTCTTGGGGGATAGCAGGCACTTGTACACTTTGACACTTTGCCAACTATTTCCCAGCTGTGATTGCACATGCTTCTCCTGCCACCTATCTTTGAAGGCAGTGAGCTCCAGAAGGGTCCATACAAATGCATGAGGCCTGCATGATAGCTCTTTTGAATTTTCTCCAAGAAGTTGTGTGTCTCTGAGAAATGGTAGTTGCTTGCTACCAAAGTGGCTTGCAAATGGGGCCCATGTGGATTTGCCAGAGCTGTTTAAACAGAGGAGTGGTTTCCAGGCATACTGACCCCCACAGAGAGGTCAATTCTGCAGTGACTGGTGCAGTGTGGGATAGTAATGGGAGGACTGTTCACTTATATAAGAAGTGGGATGCATCCACTGGAGCTAAATTGATTTAACTGCCACCAAAATAGAGTTGTGGCATTTGCAAACTGGCTTCATTAAATAAATGCAAATCCAGTGATCTTGCAATGGGAGATGTGTGTGGACACATGCCAGCTCCCACCAAAATAAGGAAAGTTATACTAACTTCTGTGTGGAGACCAGGCCTTATTCCTCTGCGCTAAGCGGAGTAAAGGCTCAAATCTCCTGCTTGCTTCCTTGCTCATAAACATAATCTGTCTCCCACAGTATTCTTGCCAGCAGGTTAAAAAAGTATGGATTGGATGAATGGACTATAAAGTGGATAGAAAGCTGGCCAGATTGTCGGGCTCAACAGGTAGTGATCAATGGCTCAATGTCTAGTTGGCAGCCGGTATCAAGCAGAGTACCCCAGGGGTTGGTCCTGGGGCCGGTTTTGTTCAACATCATCATTAATGATCTGGATGATGTTCACAGGTGACACTAAGCTGGGGGGAGAGGTAGATACGCTGGAGGATAGGCATAGGGTCCAGAGTGACCTAGACAAATTGGAGGATTGGGCCAAAAGAAATCTGATGAGGTTCAACAAGGACAAGCACAGAGTCCTGCACTTAGGACGGAAGAATCCAATGCACCGCTACAGGCTGGGGACCGACAGGCTAAGCAGCAGTTCCACAGAAAAGGACGTGGGGATTACAGTGGATGAGAAGCTGGATACGAGTCAACAGTGTGCCCTTGTTGCCAAGAAGACTAACAGCATATTGGGCTGCATTAGTAGGAGCATTGCCAGCAGATTGAGGGAAGTGATTATTCCCCTCTATTCGACACTGGTGAGGTCACATCTGGAGTATTGCATCCAGTTTTGGGCCCCCCATTACAGAAAGGATGTGGACAAATTGGAGCGAGTCCAGCGGAGGGCAGCTAAAATGATCAGGGTGCTGGGGCTCATGACTTACGAGGAGAGGCGGAGGGAACTGGGATTGTCTAGTCTGCAGAAGAGAAGAGTGAGGGGGGATTTGATAGCAGCTTTCAACTACCTGGAGGGGGGTTCCAGAGAGGAAGGAGCTAGGCTGTTCTCAGTGGTGGCAGATGACAGAACAAGAAGCAATGATCTCAAGTTGCAGTGAGGGAGGTCTAGGTTGGATATTAGGGAACACTATTTCACTAGGAGGGTGGTGAAGCACTCGAATGGGTTACCTAGGGAGGTGGTGGAATCTCCATCCTTAGAGGTTTTAAAGGCCTGGCTTGACAAAGCCCTAGCTGGGATGATTTAGTCGGTGTTGGTCCTGCTCTGAGCAGGGGGTTGGACTAGATGACCTCCTGAGGTCTCTTCCAACCCTAATCTTCTATAATTCTGTTGTTCTATGCTGGGTATAAGGGCCCAATGCAAAGCTCAGTCAGTGGAAAGATTCCTGTTGACTTTGGTGGGCTTTGGATCAAGCTCTTGAAAAGGGGACGAGCGTGGGTGTCTGAAGAGATGAAAACTTAAGCCTCATCATGCTAATCAGCATTTAGCTATGTGTCCCCAAGCCAGGTCTTACTCCTGCTAATAGGCAGGAATAATTTGGCAGTCATGCAACATTACTCTCATTGATTCAGAGTTGGATGTTCTGTGCTCATCATCTTTTATCTTGCACTATTCATTTGTACGATGCTCGTTCAAAACCGGTATGCATATCTGCTGCAGACGCCAACTTGTACTGTGCTGTTAGTTGTTTTGATGTGAAAGTATTACACCTATTACTACACTTAGTGCACAGCACACTTTGTATCCAGGAGATGTAATAACTGTGTTCTTTTAGGTTCTTAAATCAAGCTATGCGACTCTACAATGCAACCATCGTTGTGCCGATTAACTTTGTGTTCTTCACAGCCAGCGCCATCATTGCAGGTTTGTTTTTACTTTCTGTCCAAACAAAAGCTCTTTCTAAATAGCAAGATTGAATTCTCTTCTTTGAATCAGGAATGCAAACAAATCACTTTTATCTTCAGGGAGAGATCTTTATGTAATATGACAGATGTATATTTTGAAAATATTTTTATTTTGAAAATCATAAGTTCAGAACTTTGAAATAAAAATTAAATGTCATCAGATTCTAGCTTTTCCAATATAGTACAGCCATGTACAGTTTATTCTGCTTTACTGGCTTATTAGGTACTGTCATTAGTATTAGCCTCCTCTGGAAGTACCATAAATGTGCTTACCATGTGTACATTGGCGTCTCCATATCCTAGCTGGTAAAGTAATTTTAATAGTGTAGCAAGCTACTCAAATGACAGACAGCTGTGTTTTGTAGTAGTTTGTGTATTATATTTCAGAAGGCTGAATTTGAGGTTAAGTGAAGGAAATAAAATACTCCAAAGGCCTTTAAACCTTATAACATTTTATTCTGGGTGAGAACTTTGAACTTGATCTCATTAAAAAGAGACTGAAAATCTTGGAAATCGTCTGCACTGAAAGAACAAGAGAGGAGAGAAAGATGAAGACATCTAAACTGAAAACAAATTCTGCAGCAGTGAGTCTCCGAGCCTGGGTCAATTGATTCAGGCTTGTTCGGCTAAAAATAGCAGTGTGGACATTCGGGCTTGAGCTGGAACCCAGGCTTTGAAACCTGGCAAAGGGGAGGTCTCCAGCCTGATTAGGAATGTCTTTACGACTATTTTAAGCCCCACGGCACGAGCCCAAATCTGTTGACTCGGGCTCTAAGACTCACTGCCACAGGTTTTTAAAATTTTTAGGGCTGTCAATCAATCACAGTTAACTCAAGCAATTAACGCAAAACAAATTAACTAGATTAAAAAAATTAATTGTGATTAATCTGAGTTTTAATTGCACTGTTAAACAATAATGAAATGCCAATTTACATTTATTATAACTATTTTGGATGCTTTTCTACATTTTCAAATATATTGATTTCCATTACAACACAGAACACAACGTGTACAGTGCTCACTTTATATTATTATTTTTATTACAAATATTTTCACTGTGAAAAAGATAAAATAAATAGTATTTTTTAAATTCACCTCATACAAGTACTGTAGTGTGATCTCTTTATCATGAAAGTGCACCTTACAAATGTAGATTTTTTTTGGTTACATAACTGCACTCAAAAACAAAGCAATGTGAAACTTCAGAGTCTACATGTCCACTCAGTCTTTCTTCTTGTTCAGCCAATCGCTAAGACAAACAAGTTTGTTTATATTTATAGGAGATAATGCTGCCTGCTTCTTATTTACAATGTCACCTGAAAGTGAGAACAGGTGTTCACATGGCACTTTTGTAGCCAGCGTTGCAAGGTATTTACGTGCCAGATGTGCTAAACATTCGTATACCCCTTCATGCTTCAGCCACCATTCCAGAGGACATGCCTCCATGCTGATGACACTCATTTTAAAAAAATAATGTGTTAATTAAATTTGTGACTGAACTCCTTGGGGGAGAATTGTATGTCTCCTACTGATGGTTTTACCCACATTCTGCCTTATTTTCCTGTTATGGCAACCCAGCATATGTTGTTTGATTTAAGAACACTTTCACTGCAGATTTGACAGAACACAAAGAAGGTACCAATATGAGATTTCTAAAGATAGCTACAGCACTCGACCAAGGTTTAAGAATCTGAAGTGGCTTCCAAAATCTGAGAGGGACGAGGTGTGGAACATGCTGTCAGAAGTCTTAAAAGAGCAACACTCCGATACGGAAACTAGAGAACCCAAACCACGAAAAAAGAATATCAACCTTCTGCTGGTGGTATCTGATTCAGATGATTTAAATGAATGTGTGTCAGTCTGCACTGCTTTGGATTATTATAGAGCAGAACCCGTCATCAGCATGGAAGCATGTCCTCTGGAATGGAAGCAGGAAGGGGCATATGAATGTTTAGCACCTGTTCTCACTTTTCATTGTAAATTAGAAGCAGGCAGCATTCTCTCCCGTAAATATAAACAAACTTGTTTGTCTTAGCGATTGGCTGAACAAGAAGTGAGTGGACTTGTAGGGTCTAAAGTTTGACATCATTTCATTTTTGAGTGTAGGTATGCAAAAAAAAGAATTCTACATTTGTAAGTTGCACTTTCATGATAAAGAGATTGACTGCAGAATTTATATGAAATGAATTGAAAAATACTATTTATTTTGTTTATCTTTTTTACAGTGCAAATATTTGTAATCAATAATAATAATATAAAGTGAGCCCTAATTCTTTTTGTATTTATTTTATTTATTGCAGTGTAGATGTACCTAAAGATGCTATGTCAGCAATAAGCCAAAATTATACAGCTATAATATTTATGACCGATTTTAACGCACACAGGGGCAGTCCTGTCATTGGTCTGCAGGAAATTTAATATTCAGAACTTCCATTAATGCTGAAGGGAGTTCCATGAAGATTGCCTCATCAGCTGTGTTAGAACAGACCTACCCTTTGTGACTGAGAGGAGACATTGGCCAAAAGGAGTTGCACTGGAGTAACCATGTGGAGCGTTTGGTCTTATGCCTACTTTTTTTAAAGGCCAGATCCTTATTCAGGATCGTCTAGATAAGTGGTTCTCAAACCTTTTTTTTTTTTTTTTGCGGACCCCTTGAAAATTGCGGAGGGTCTCTTAATGATCTTTCCAAATGTTGTTTGTACCATTAGCTAACTATTGTAAAGCACTTTGGATAAAAGCACTATATAAAAAAAAGTAATAATTAACTTTTTTTGTTCTACAAATAAAAGCACACAACGCATATTTTAATATCAGTAGTCTTACCTTTCTAATGTGATGGATGTGCCCTCTCTCCCCCACTGCGGCAGCCCCCAAGCTGGGGCTGCAAAGGAGGGTGTGGGGGGGTCTCTCCTTCTCTCTCCTGCAGCCCCACAATATGGAACTGACATAAAGTTAGGTGGGCGACCTTTCATTCTCTCATGTGCAGCCACCTAGGCACGCACCTTAGCGGGAACTATCTGTGGACCACCTGAATGAAGTTGCAGACCACTGGTGGTCGGTGGACCACAGTTTGGGATCCTCTGGTCAATATTCAAATCTGCACCTGTTTAGTTAAACCAGCTGAAATGGTGCAAGCCCCTATGTAGTTTAAGAGGAACTTATTGCAGTTTTAAATGTGTTCCTAATTGACTAAGCTAAACCCAAACAAACCTGATTTAATCTGAAGTAAGAGTGTCCACAGAGCTTTTTGTACTTAACTAAATTCATTTAAAACAACACCTTTAGTTAAATTGTTGCAACTCTGCATGTAGACAAGCCCTCAGTCTGAGCCTGACCTGAATAAACACTGTGTAAGGACCTATATGTAATTCAACAAGGTTTCATTCTTTAAAAATATCTTTTACACTTAATAAGGATTTTCAGTTGTTGGCAATAAAAAAATGTGACTATACTGAATAATTAACAACACAAGCAAGAAGTCCAAACCTGGTAGAGTGAGATCTTATCAAGATATATGCAATTACCATTATCTAAAAAAAGACATAGATACTGAATATGGGCATATAATATGAACCCACCCAAAATTTGTATTGATGTATTTGGGATTTTTTTCCACTTGATCATAACCTAGCTTCTGACCCTGTCATCAGTAATTCACATCACTTGGAATTTGTTCAAGATCTGCAGTTCTTGTTTCTGTCACGTTCTAGGGGTCATATTTTATCAGGAATTCCAAGGTGCAGCTTTGCTGAGTGTGTTCATGTTTCTATTCGGGTAAGTGTATCTACTGAAAATCTGTAACAAAGTTTGTATCAAAACAGCCCTTACCTTTCCGAACAAGTTTTCCTTTTCTCCTGAAGAAAAAACCTATTCCATTGCAATGTGTTAGGGGGCAGCTGTTACAGTAGGATAAAAAACATTGCAAAGGCTAATATTTGTGTTTTGTTGTAAGGGCCTGTTTTTGAATCCAAACCTGTAAAAATATTAATATTAGCCATTTGTGAGACCCTATCTCTCCCACTCCCCCCAGTGGAATGAAAAGCGAACATCACATGTTCCCTTTGTAAATGAGACAAATCATTGGCTGTTTTCCATCAATGATCGCATTATGGAGTAAGTACTGATTAGTGCTAGAAAAGTCCATGTTGTCTTCTACCTGCATGTCCTGCTGATCTCTGCTGCTACTAGTCTTGGGCAATAGTGTTAGTTAATCACCCAGAAGGCACCGTGCTCACTTTAGTAAAGGCCTGCCTCTCTCCTGTTGTCTTTGGACAGGAAGGGACAATCTGCCTATTGGTGATTATAGATCATGTCATGCTAAATAAGTGGTAGCAGTAAATGCTTGATGGGCAGCCTACCTGTCATGCAGCCAAGTGAAACAGAAGCTGCCACAGATTCCTCAGGAGTTGCCAGTACAGTAAAGGTCCAGGTGATAGGTGAGAGATCATTGTTGATGGGAATGGGATACTTAACACACAAGTGGAAGAACAGTTCCCATTAGATGCCTGGCCCTAATGTAGTCCAACAAACACAACTGATAATTGTATGTGACCATTCCCACTTCAGGTAGGACTGAGAAGCCCCATAGAACTGTTTAATGGTTTGTGTGACTGACAGTGTTTGTAGTGAAAGTGGTAGAAAATGAAGATACGCAAATTAAATGCACACAGTTGGCAGGCATGAAGTTGATGTTGTGAACAGCCTTGGATGGACACAAGACACTTACCAAGCAGTTCAAAATCACTGCCAGCCAGAAGCCTGGTTGTGAGACACAAAAGTAAAATGAGCGAAACAGAGGACCTGTCTAGATTAGAGGTTTTGGTTGTGTTGTAACTTGAGTTAACTGATAATCAATGTAACTGTAAATGTTAGTCTAGATACTCCACAAACAATTGTTCCAGGATGCAAATATGTTTTCCTTGCTGTGGCTTAGTTTGGGGCTCAGCTCACCTTTCTCACATCAGTTCCTTTGAAGTCAGTGAGACTAGGTATGTGAGTAAGGCAAACAGCCTTTGAAAACCCACAGGAATCCATAAACTGCCAAGGGATTGTCAAGAGCATAATTTGGTCCCCAGAACCTTTGTTACCGTCTCAGATCTCACTCCCATTTAAAAGCCCAGCCTGACATTGGGTATGTCTACACACAAAGAAAAACCTCAGGGCTGTTTCATTGCTGTGTAGATGTCTGGGCTCAGGCTAAAACCTGGCCTCTAGGATCCTGTGGGGTAGAGGGTTCCAGAGTGTGACGGGTTGGATCACAGAAACCCCCTTCGGGCTGCCAACTGATGTGCCAAGATTACTTCTGCCCCTGCTTTTTCTGCCAGCTTGGGACTCCAGCACCCTGTCTTGTTGAGCCAGACATGCCAGTCTGCTGCAAACCCACACCCAGAGTCTGAACCACATGTCCCAAAGCTGAAGACTTAACTGAAAGCAACTTATTGAAGTGTTCCTGTCTTTAACACTCAGATGCCCAGCTCCCAATGGGGTCCAAACCCCAAATAAATCCATTTTACCCTGTATAAAGCTTATACAGGGTAAACTCATAAATTGTTTGCCCTCTATAACACTGATAGAGAGAGATGCAGAGCTGTTTGCCCCCCCCCCCGGTATTAATACATACTGTGGGTTAATTAATAAGTAAAAAGTGATTTTATTAAATACAAAAAGTAGGATTTAAGTGGTTCCAAGTAGTAACAAACGGAACAAAGTGAATTACCAAGCAAAATAAAATAGAACACGCAAGTCTATGTCTAAGAAAATTGAATACGGATAAAAACCTCACCCAGTAAGTTTCCTTTTACAGACTAGTCTCCTTCTATTCTGGGTCCAGCAATCACTCACACCCCCTGTAGTTACTGTCCTTTGTTCCAGTTTCTTTCAGGTATCTTTGGGGGTTGAGAGGTTCTCTCTTTAGCCAGCTGAACACAAAATGGAGGGGTCTCCCAGGGGTTTAAATAGACTTTTCCTTGTGGGTGGAGACCCCCTCCTCTCTCCTATGCAAAGTCCAGCTCCAAGATGGAGTTTTGGAGTCACATGGGCGAGTCACGGGCGAGTCACATGTCCATGCATGACTCAGTTTTTACAGGCTTGTTCACATGTTACCTTGAATGTCCTCGTGTAGACTTCTTATGTGAATTGGAGCCTTCCGATCCATTGTCCCTTAAGTGCTTCTTGATTGGGCACTTAATTTGCACATTCCTTTCTCAAGAAGCTAACCAGATGCTTTACAAAGGCTACTTAAAAATCAAGCAAGTACACAGCCAATATTCATAACTTCGAATACAAAGATGATACATGCATACAAATGGGATGAAAAGATTCATAACCTTTACAGAGTTATGTTACATGGCATATGTAGCATAAAACATTTTCCTGTTATGTCATATATACACTCATAAGCATATTTCCATAAAGCCTTATAGGGTGCACCGTCACACAGAGCTCAGGCTCCAGCCTGAGCTCAGAAGCCTACACAACAATGAAATAGCCCCGCAGACTGAGCCATGCGAGCCTGAGTCAGCTGACATGGACCAGCCGCGGTTTTTTCTTTGGTGTGTAGACAGACCCACTGAGCCCTGGGATGAGTTTGCTGGGCTGCCAGTCATGAAAAACTAATTCTCTTTACTTGTAAACTGAGCAGCTCAGATTTGGAAGCTATTGAGAGAGAAACATGGATACCCAAGACAAGACCCACATTTCAAATGCAATGAGCTGCTTCTAACCTTATTTTCACAATGCCTTTGTAGGTGTCTTCTGTCATTTCTTGGTGTGTTTGTAATCACACGAAATCGAGAAGAGGAGCATTTGCAAGTTCCTTATATTGACTGTGGACAAATTCCTGGTAAGCATGGTTTTGGAAGTTCTTTGTCAAATATTTGCCTGTCACCTATGTTTAAAAGTCTAAATGCACCAGGTAATGGAGTGGGGAATGAATGGGGAGAATTGAAGTAGAAATATCCTCCAATCATATTTAATAAACTTACTTTTTCTTCATTTCTATTCCTATTTCCAATTGATTTTTTTTCAAAGACTTTCTTTAATTATTTCTTAACGGTTGCCACAGCCTATCAAAGGAAAACAAAAGGCATCTAGACTGAGGAGCCTTTAACAGAAAAATAATGGATTAGCAGAATTGTGATTTTTTTTCATTGAGTTTTTTTGTTTTTTCCCATTCTCACAGGAAAAAAAATTATTGACAAAATACAGCTGGATTCAAACAGCTTATCCTATGGCACTTTGCATGATGAAGATGACTGGACGAGGGCTCAGAGCTAAGAGCACCTTCAATTCCAGTTAACAAGAGGAACTCTCTATTCATTGACATCATATTCAGCACCCCATGTTGATTGCATTTATTCAGTGTGTGTGTCATGTTATTTTATGTTGAGAACTCTTAGTGTTATTTAAGTATCCTTACGTGTCCCCTGCCTATCACAAATGTGTTACGATGAACCAGGAGAGCTATAAAGCTAGTAACCATTAAATGGAGCTGGATATTTTCCTGGTAAAATACCTCTTACTGGTGGTTTAGGGCCAGGTATTTAAAGGTATTTAGATGCCTAAAGATGCAACTAGCCACACAGTGGGATTTTCCAAAGCACCCACTTCACCTGCCTGCATTTATAGGTGCTTAATTCCTTTAAAAATAAGTAATCAAAATATAGTGTGTGTCTATGAAAGCATCTGTTGGGAGAAATCCTGCTTGCCTTATACATACAGCTAGTCCCGTTGCCTTCAAAGGAACTACACATGTGAGTAAAGTGAGTGGGATTTGTTCCAATATATAAATATGGATACATTCACATGGTATGAATTTATGTTGAGATATGGTAAAAGGCTGGCATTATCAATTCCTCCAAAGGAGCCCTCTGGGAGGGGAGCTTGTCTCTGTCCTACTGGACTGGAGCAGCAAGCAGCTATTTCAATACAATCCGTTCTGAGCCTTGCCCCCTCTGTCTTCATTAGAAAATATACCTTTTTGGTTGGGATTTTGAAGCGGGTGCACACTCTTCCAATAGAGAAATGGGAAGCCAACCTTCCACTGCTGTTGTATTTTGAATAGGCTCGGCTGGGGAAAAAGTGAGTTCAATATATGGGGCCCAGTCGATGAAGTCAACGGAAATGTCGTGTGGGTAAAAGAATCAGGATCACGAAGGATAAGCCACTGGGCTAAAATATATCTTTTTCCTTCATAAAAAGACTTCCCTGCAGTAAGCTAGAGAGCTAGTGCTGGCAGCAGCTGTGGTCACGCAGACGGAGCTTGGGGCTTCGAGTCAGAAAGCCATAATCCTACTTTAGCTGCTGACTCACAGGAGAAAGTTACTTATGGCTGTAGGGAGATACACAGCCTCAGTTTCTGCTTCTGTCTGCTAATACTAATCTACCTCATGGGTGTGTTGTGAGGATTAGATGGGTGCTCTGAGGGAAAAGAAGAAGCACTTTATAAGTGTTCGGAGTTACTATTTGAACCTTGTACAAAATACTTTTGCTCTTTTAAAAGTACATCATATATCATATGCAGCCAGCTCAATGGGGTCTGCTGAATGATGCCTCTTCTAAACACAATATTTTTGTAGTCAGTATTTTTATTTTAGAAGAGATCCAGTCAAAGTGACTTTAGTAGTTTAAACACTGATTTGTTTATTAGACATGTTGACGTACCTAGAAAATGGTACATTTTGCTGTACATTAATCTCCCTACATCCAAGATTCAGGGAATTTTTTAATTTGTGATTTAAGCTTTTGCAAATTGGCATAGAGTCACGTACCCAGGGATTCAATACCACCCTCCCCCACTTTTCTATTAAAGTTCGAGGAAGCTGCCCATCTATATCTCTCAGATGCCCAATGAGTCTTCCAGCAAAAACAGGAAAGACAAGACTTTATATTACTGATCAATCTCCGGTAAAAATGCAGATTTTTTTTAACACACCCTAAAGAATCAAAAGGGCACTAACTGAATTTTTCTTTCCTTTGTAGCTCAAATTTAAGCACCCTTTTTACCTGTCATGTGAAAATGTCTGCTAAAGATGGAAATAAGATGTCTATAACTTTCATTGCTATTATTTCCTAGAAATACTATTTTTTTTTAAGTAATGGCAGCAGATACCTCTCTGAAATTTGTTTCCATGATTTGGGAGGGGTGAAGGAGGAAATTCTCCCAGGATTTTCTAGTCACAGTAGGAAATTGAATGCAAAATCTCTGGGTAAATCCATTATTTATTTTAAAAGTACTGTAATTCTGTGTGACACATCACCTCCTTCTGACGGTTTAATAAAAAATAAAATGATGTTCTATAGATGGGGAGGGATAACTTCTGGTGTAAAATTAAGTGTAATTGAAATTGATATATTGATTAAAAGTTCTAGGAGCCACTGATATGTAATTACACAATTAACAGTGGTCATCAGACTTGATATAGATACATAGGCACACTTCAATTAATCTACATAAGTTCATGTTACACTATTGTAATATATAGTAATGGGCATTCATTAGTACTGCCCCCAAAAATAAACTTGTCAGTTTCGCTGTGTTTAGAATCGGCTTCTAGTCAATTTCAGATTGCCTTAGTGATGTTTAGATTGCAAACACTATAGAGGAATGTTTGTTAAAACATAAACCTTTTCATTGGACTCTAAAGAAAACATAGAAATGTTTTTTATTGTATTAAATTTTGTAAGAACCTTTTCTTCCCCGAAGATCAATATCTTGGGCCAAATGTGACCTTTGAAACCTGTTCTACAAGTTGAATCTGCCGAGAGCCTGAATAGGTACAATATAAAATCTACAGAAATAAATAGAAGGGTGGCCCAAAGTCAGCCCCTCTGAATGGTTTCTGCAGTGTCTAGTTTGTAAGTCTGACAAACCAGGGCCAGCAGGATTGATTCAACCCTTGTTACACTGCTGATAGACACTGTGCGGGGGAAGTCAGAACTTTAACTTGAGTATGGGACTGGAAACAGGAACTTCTGAATTCTAATCATGGCTCTGCCATTGATTCTGCATGGGACTTTTGCAAACAACTTAACCTTTCTCTCTCTCAAAAGTGCAAGATCCACTTTTGTGGATGGTCACATGGACACGACTCGAAAGCTCAGCCACCTAGATTTGTTTATAATTTTATTCAAAAATTACAGTGTGTCATCAATAGACTTTTAGGACCAGATTGACCAGTCTAGGTCCATTTAGTGTCATGTAAGTGGTGCAAAGTGGCCTTAAAATGGCTGGTAATGCCCAACTGAGAATTTCCCCTATTCAGGAGAACACTCAAGTGGTAGAGACTGGTCTGTCACCTCCTGTACCAGCCACCCACTCAACCCTTGGAGTAGGTGGGGAGCTGTGGTGGGAACAGTGTTCCACTACCCCTGACCATCCCCTGGTATAAGATCCCAGAGGCACTTCACACCCAGTGCAGAGCTTTTCCCCTGCTGCTTTGGGTCAAGGAACCAGTTAGAGAGCTCCCTTCTCACTCCCCCTCTTGCTGAGTTGGAACAGAGCAGTTGAAAATCTGCCGCTTAGTCTATGTCTGTAAATCTGTACTAGTAAATCTGAAACCAGCATTTTTCACTAGCAATAGCGTCATCTCTGGGTAGTCCCATTAGTATTTCCATCTGCAGAGTCGATGGAAATGTGTAAGGCATGCTGAGACTGACACTGGAATTCTGTGTACAGTACTGGTGTCCATATTTTTAAAAGGATGTGACTACAGGGAGCGTGCAGAAAAGAGCCATAAATGAGTCTAGGTCTGGAAAACATGCCACAACAGCTACCACTAAGGGAAAAACATCTCCAGCTCCAGTGGGCTGCATGTGCACATGCCTTAAGTGGAATGGCCATGTGCAATCATGCAAAGAAGAACTGGATGAAATTCTAGGGTGTATGTTCGTCAGGAGGTCAAATGGGATAATCTGATGGTCCCTTCTAAAACTATGAATTGATTACTCATGTTACTACATCGACTATTAAAATATGTTCACATGCATAGTCGTCAGTCTGTAGATTGTCAGGATTTTTTTTTTTGCTAATAATAACAATTAAACATTGTTCAAAGAAAACAAGATTACATGGGGAACGGTGATGTTTAGTATTTCCATTAAATTCATTCTCGTTATGTCCTTCATTACAGTTTCTTTGTAAAAATACAGAGCATCTATTCTTGGAACACTAGAGGTTGAAATATCGAGGTGGTTGATGTATTTTATTGCCTTGTGATGCATTACCAGCAGTAACCTCCACTCGCAGGTAGAATTGCCTACTAACAGCCTCTGGGTCTTTGCTTTTTCTGGCTCGCTATGTTAGAGAGGATAAGGGATACTACTGAACCTGTTAAGCACACTATTAAACCTCAAGGAAATTAATTAAAAGAAGGTGAGGGGGAGAGAGGGGAAGACAAGTTCTGTTCCGGTGTTAACACTGGTTTGGATTTATGGACATCAACTATCGCACAAAGGACAAATGCCAATGCTGTTCCTCTGACAAGCTTAATCATTCTGGCAAGCACAGTGGTGGCAGACTCCAGCAAATTGCAATAGGGGAGGCAAATGCCTATTCCAGGCTTGGAAATCTCCAGCTGAGTGTTGGCAAGTGTGTGCATGTGCTGGAGGCTTAAATCAGTCAGTTCCATTTTTCCTGATGTGACCTAGCAAAATGTAACAATTGGTTTAATCATTCATATCCACGGGAAGCTATGCGTGTTTAAGGCATTAACTCTATGTCCTGCAGTAATGCATTAATTTAATGTAAAACAGTGTTAAAGCCACCTGTTTAATCACGTTCTCATTAGTTCTAGTTTGAAAACTGTTATCTATTTTCTTTTAAATATAGGCTCTGCAACTCAACTCTCTGTGCCTATAAACCAGACAAGGATGCTATCCATGAGCATGGTACCTGAATCTTAAATCTGACTCTATTGTAGAATTCCAGCCCCACAGGAATAATAATAAAGGAAGCCTAAGGATAACCCTAGTCAATCAGCAATTGAACTGCTCATTCAGATGCCAGGATGTCAAGTGCCCTTCTACTTTCAAGGCTAGGAGTAGAGCAGGTCTACTGGTTGCAAATTACCTATGCATTGGATTTAGCTTTTGCCCTGATTGCATATTGTTGGCTGCAAACGGATTATTGCTCTCATGTATTTGTTTACTGTGCAAAGCTGCTCAACCCATATGTTTCACGGACATAGCTGGGGGACTGTAGGTTGTCACTAACTGGTCACAGCAAACGTTTCAGTATTTGTAATGAAGTATTCTGTATGATTGGTCACATGCTATGGTTTCTCTTTCCTGTTTGGATGACAGAGACGTGACACCAGCCCTGATAGCTTGGCTGCCATATCTGCACAAAGAGAAAGTTCTACAATCATTCATGGAAAGAAAAGTCATATGAAGGCTTAAAGAAAGAGTTCAGATGTAAACAGACTGAATGGCATGTTGGCTTTGGCGAACATGTTTACAAATAGAATTTTTTTAATTTGCCCAGCTCTACCATCAGGGTAGATTGAACTGGCTTCTATCACTGTTAAATTCAGCACGCCAGCTGTTAACTTCTGTAATACATCTACATGTGTTCTTCTAATGTCACCAAGTCTTTGAGGTCTTGTCTGGACTAGGATTTGGAAGACTAGTGTAGACAAGGGAATGTGCCTTTAACATGCGTTAAACTGGAACCAATTTAGCATACGTTAAAAATCACACTGCTGTGTCCACGGTAGCCTGTTAACACATGTTCGTCAGCACCATCCAAATCGTAGTCTAGTTTAAACCTTAGTGCTAGTGGGTAGAGATGGAAGAAGCATCATCAGCCTCCTTCAGATGACTCGAAATAGCTACATCTGAACTTGACCTTAGGCACACACAAATATTCAATACAGATAAAACAAACAGCTAAATAGTAGCAAACTGCCTAATCAGGTTGCAGACTAAAAATTAGTTTCTTAAACTACGCTTTCTTATTAAGTGCTACATGAAGTACCTTGGTCTAGAAGATTAAAAACATCGCAGGCTGAATAGAGTGTCTAGGTGGTTTTGGAATGCACTTTGTGATGTTACACAACACAGCACGCATGACTATTTTGCTGTTGCTATTGTACTATGACTAGTTTAAATTCATATTTTAAACGTACTGAATATTAGCATAATTTCAAGTAATAATTTAATTTGTGGTAGAAACCTTCATTTTAATAAATCGTTCTTATCTGCTCCGGATAGCTGCGTATTTGCAACGGAAAACCCACGCTGGAGAACTCTGAGTGTGGCTACGGTGACTCATTTGTAATGGCTTTTTTTCCGTGTTAAACTGGCTGTTTTCCAGTGAAGTCCTGCAAGACCTCATATAACAAACAAGGGTTACTGCTCTTTTCCACGCATCACATGAAAAATATCCTCCTGCAGCCCAGCGTGTATGGCTGTACAGCTGCTGCAGTTTGGACTCCGGCACAGCACTATTCACTTACCATTCCACATGCCACTTAGTAAAGCAAACCACCTGTTTCCTGGATAGGCTTCAGCCCCCAAGCATTTTAAACGTTTCTCCAAGGATGAAATCCATCCAAACCACTGATGGGGAAATGACAACCTTGGCATTCTTTTCAGCTCCATTTGTTGTTGTGCTATTTGTTGTTCTCTGAAGAGTTCTGTGGTCTTTAGTCTAGTTTTCCACTGAAACCACAAAAGGGCAAACCATGCCAAAGTGAAAGAGATTCCTAGTTTCCTATTTACTAAGTGCCCTCATTCCTCACGTGTGATTGACAAAGTCCCCACTGTGGCTCCAAAGACAGCACCTTTGAAAGAGCAGAAGGGAGGGTAACAAAGAAAAAGGAGACGGGCAGAGAAACCCTGGCCATCCTTGTGAGCTTGCTTTGGCATTTCTCATGGGGTGCTATTCCAAAGCCTCTGTGGGTGGCATATGTTCGGGGGGCTAATGCTGCAGCCTTTGAGCCTGGTAGTTTCACTGAGCTGCAAGGGACTTTTCCTGGGGCTAGGAGCTTCCTACACAAGTAAAGGGTGGCCAGAGAAGACCTAAACTGTAAGCTAGGCCAGCCAAATACTTTCTTCCTTCATGTCTTTCACAAGCCCAGATGCTCACAGCAATAACAATAACATCACACACAAATAATTGTGGGAAAAGAACATTCAGGTTGCAAAACTGTCACGCACTCAAAAGTTAGGAAATGCCCAAACTAAAGCTGAATGGCCCATAAGAACGGCCACACTGGATCAGACCAAAGGTCCATCTAGCCCAGTATCCTGTCTTCCGACAGTGGCCAATGCCAGGTGCCCCAGAGGGAAAGAACAGAACAGGTAATCATCAAGTGATCCATCCCACTGCCCATTCCCAGCTTCTGGCAAACAGAGGAGAGGGACACCATCCCTGCACACCTTACTGCTGACATTTCCTAGCTGCTGATTGATTGACTTTGCAACCTTAACAGGTCTTTAGTTTTTTGTGTATAATTTTCTAGGCTTTTTAAAAAGCAACTTGGAAAAAACATATTCCAACATGTGGACTAATACTGACCCCTTTATGGGTCAGCAGGATGGTTAGACCCTTTGTAGTCACAGCACAGATCTCCACTACTTGAGCTAAGAGAGGAATTGGTAGGTAGGTTTTCTTCTTCTATGTGCACCAGCCCACTTGAGGGCAATGAGACACAGTAGGTGACTGAGTTTCACAGCTATTTGCTGAGAGCAAAGGAATGCTGAGACTCCGGAATGGTGGAGTCAGTGTCAGGGTCTGGAGGGGCTTGAGATCTCATGGGTAGGACTCAAAAAATGGCTACGCAGGTGGTGTTGGAGAGAAGGCTTTGGATTCTTTGACCATGGGATGGTGTTCCAAGAAGGAGGAGTGCTAGGCAGAGACGGGCTCCACCTAACGAAGAGAGGGAAGAGCATCTTCGCAAGCAGGTTGGCTAACTTAGTGAGGAGGGCTTTAAACTAGGTTCACCGGGGGAAGGAGACCAAAGCCCTGAGGTAAGTGGGGAAGTGGGATACCGGGAGGAAGCACGAGCAGGAACGCGCGAGACAGCAGGGGTCCTGCCTCATACTGAGAAAGAGGGACGATCAGCAAGTTATCTCAAGTGCCTATACACAAATGCAAGAAGCCTGGGAAACAAGCAGGGAGAACTGGAAGTCCTGGCACAGTCAAGGAATTATGACGTGATTGGAATAACAGAGACTTGGTGGGGTAACTCACATGACTGGAGTACTGTCATGGATGGATATAAACTGTTCAGGAAGGACAAGCAGGGCAGAAAAGGTGGGGGAATTGCACTGTATGTAAGGGAGCAGTATGACTGCTCAGAGCTCAAGTATGAAACTGCAGAAAAACTTGAGTGTCTCTGGATTAAGTTTAGAAGTGTGAGCAACAAGGGTGAAGTCGTGGTGGGAGTCTGCTATAGACCACCGGACCAGAGGGATGAGGTGGACGAGGCTTTCTTCCGGCAACTCACGGAAGTTACTAGATCGCAGGCCCTGGTACTCATGGGAGACTTCAATCATCCTGATATCTGCTGGGAGAGCAATACAGCGGTGCACAGACAATCCAGGAAGTTTGTGGAAAAGGTAGGGGACAATTTCCTGGTGCACGTGCTGGAGGAACCAACTAGGGGCAGAGCTCTTCTTGACCTGCTGCTCACAAACCAGGAAGAATTAGTAGGAGAAGCAAAAGTGGATGGGAACCTGGGAGGCAGTGACCATGAGATGATCGAGTTCAGGATCCTGACACAGGGAAGAAAGGAGAGCAGCAGAATACGGACCCTGGACTTCAGAAAAGCAGACTTTGACTCCCTCAGGGAACTGATGGGCAGGATCCCCTGGGAGAATAACATGAGGGGGAAAGGAGTCCAGGAGAGCTGGCAGTATTTTAAAGAAGCCTTATTGAAGTTACAGGGACAAATCATCCCAATGTGTAGAAAGAATAGTAAATATGGCAGGCGACCAGCTTGGCTTAACAGTGAAATCCTTGCTGATCTTGAACACAAAAAAGAAGCTTACAAGAAGTGGAAGATCGGACAAATGACCAGGGAAGAGTATAAAAATATTGCTCGGGGATGCAGGAGTGAAATTAGGAAGGCCAAATCACACCTGGAGTTAGAGCTAGCAAGAGATGTTAAGAGTAACAAGAAATGTTAAGAGTAACAAGAAGGGTTTCTTCAAGTATGTTAGCAACAAGAAGAAAGTCAAGGAAAGTGTGGGCCCCTTGCTGAATGAGGGAGGCAACCTAGTGACAGAGGACATGGAAAAAGCTAATGTACTCAATGCTTTTTTTGCCTCTGTCTTCACGAACAAGGTCACCTCCCAGACTATTGCACGGGGCAGCACAGCATGGGGAGGAGGTGACCAGCCCTCTGTGGAGAAAGAAGTGGTTCGGGACTATTTAGAAAAGCTGGACGAGCACAAGTCCATGGGGCCGGATGTGCTGCATCCGAGGGTGCTAAAGGAGTTGGCGGATGTGATTGCAGAGCCATTGGCCATTATCTTTGAAAACTCATGGCAACCGGGGGAAGTCCCGGACGACTGGAAAAAGGCTAATGTAGTGCCCATCTTTGAAAAAGGGAAGAAGGAGGATCCTGGGAACTACAGGCCAGTCAGCCTCACCTCAGTCCCTGGAAAAATCATGGAGCAGGTCCTCAAGGAATCAATTCTGAAGCACTTAGAGGAAAGGAAAGTGATCAGGAACAGTCAGCATGGATTCACCAAGGGCAAGTCATGCCTGACTAATCTAATTGCCTTCTATGATGAGATAACTGGCTCTGTGGATGAGGGGTAAGTGGTGGACATGTTGTTCCTTGACTTTAGCAAAGCTTTTGACACGGTCTCCCACAGTATTCTTGCCAGGAAGTTAAAGAAGTATGGGCTGGATGAATGGACTATAAGGTGGATAGAAAGTTGGCTAGATTGTCAGGCTCAAAAGGTAGTGATCAATGGCTCCATGTCTAGTTGGCAGCCGGTATCAAGTGGAGTGCCCCAAGGGTCAGTCCTGGGGCCGGTTTTGTTCAATATCTTCATAAATGATCTGGAGGATGGTGTCAATTGCACCTTCAGCAAGTTTGCAGGTGACACTAAACTGGGAGGAGAGGTAGATACGCTGGAGGGTAGGGATAGGATACAGAGGGACCTAGACAAATTGGAGGATTGGGCCAAAAGAAATCTGAAAGGTTCAACAAGGACAAGTGCAGAGTCCTGCACTTAGGACGGAAGAATCCCATGCACCGCTACAGACTAGGGACCGAATGGCTCGGCAGCAGTTCTGCAGAAAAAGACCTAGGGGTTACAGTGGACGAGAAGCTGGATATGAGTCAACAGTGTGCCCTTGTTGCCAAGAAGGCCAATGGCATTTTGGGATGTATATGTAGGGGCATTGCCAGCAGATCGAGGGACGTGATCGTTCCCCTGTATTCGACATTGGTGAGGCCTCATCTGGAGTACTGTGTCCAGTTTTGGGCCCCACACTACAAGAAGGATGTGGAAAAATTGAAAAGAGTCCAGTGGAGGGCAACAAAAATGATTAGGGGACTGGAACACATGACTTACGAGGAGAGGCTGAGGGAACTGGGGATGTTTAGTCTGTGGAAGATAAGAATGAGGGGGGATTTGATAGCTGCTTTCAACTACCTGAAAGGGGGTTCCAAAGAGGATGGCTCTAGACTGTTCTCAGTGGGAGCTGATGACAGAACAAGGAGTAATGGTCTCAAGTTGCAGTGGGGGAGGTTTAGGTATTGGATATTAGGAAAAACTTTTTCACTAGGAGGGTGGTGAAACACTGGAATGCATTACCTAGGGAGGTGGTGGAATCTTCTTCCTTAGGTATTTTTAAGGTCAGGCTTGACAAAGCCCTGGCTGGGATGATTTGACTGGGGATTGGTCCTGCTTTGAGCAGGGGGTTTGACTAGATCACCTCCTGAGATTCCTTCCAACCCTGATATTCTATGATTCTATGACTCTATGTTTGACTATGGGGACCCTGGGGACCACCCTGGGCAGCAGCCAGTGCAGCTGGCCCAGGGGACTGCCCAAGCAGCAGTCCCGGGGCGGCCAGAGCAGTTGCTCTTGGTGGACCTCGGCAGCCTCCCGGGATGGCTGGAGCAGCCGCTGCTCAGTGGCCACCCCCCACCTGGCAGCTGGAGCCGCTGGTCCCCCGCCTCCAGCACCCCCCCCCCAGCTCCCCTTCCAGCAGTGGCCCTCCGGGGTGCCCCCCTCAGCAGCGGTTCCCTCTGGGGCGCCCCCTCCCCCCCCAAAGATTTAGTCAGGGGGATTTATAGTACAAGTCAGGGACAGGTCACGGGCAGTGAATTTTTGTTTATTGCCCATGATCTGCCCATGACTTTTACTAAAAATACCCATGATTAAATCGTAGCCTTACTCATGGGCATAATAGACACTTTCGCCCCTCTTCCCACCAACCCTGACACTGTCTGCCCAGCCTAGCCCTGTGCCAGTCCCATCTGTCCCCCTGGCCTTCCAGCGCCTCAGTCCAGGGCTTGTCTGCATTTGAAATGCTACAGCTGCATCACTGTAGCATTCAGTGTAGACACTCAGTACATATGCCAATGCGGAGAGGTTCTCCTGGCAGCATACGTAATCCACCTCCCCAAGAAGCAGTAGCCAGGTTCATGGACTAATTCTTTCATTGACCATGTGCTGCCTACACCAGACATTAGGTCAGTTTAACGTGTCTCTCTTTCGTTCTCTCTCTCTCTCAAACACACACATCTCTCTCTTTACTGTAGACCAGGCCAAAGTACCCCACACCCTCCCCTGGCTTCTTGTCCCAGTAACAGTCTCCATATCCAGGCAGTTTCAGTCTTCATGTTGTGATTCCAAGTCCCAGGCTTGGTCTATGCCTAAAAGTTATATCAGCATAACCACATGGGTGAGGGTGTGAAAAAATACATCCCTGACTGTTGTAGCTATGTCAGCAAAACCCTTAGTCTAGGCACAGCTACATTGCTGGAAGAGAGCTTCTGTCAGTGGCGTTAACATCGGTCAAGACAGTGGGATTCTCACTCCCAACAGAAATATCCCGGGTGTCAGTGTAGGCTGGCCTACTCTAGGGGGCTATGCCAGGGCCAGGAAGTCACTGTATTTCTCCCCCCTGCCTCCTCCCACCTGAGCTCCCAGTCCAAGCTATTCCCACCACCACCCTGTCCAGCTCTTATGCCCTCTGCTTTGAATCAGGCTGCATCCATGCTGCCAGGGCCTCAGCAGGCAGGGAGCATTGAGACCGCAAGAAAAACAGTGTCCCTGCTCTCAGTACTGTGCCCATTGCTGCAGCAGCCAGGAGAGACCAGCTCAGACCCTGCAGATGGAGTCTTCGGAGCATTTAGCCGCCAAACACTAATAAATCGCTATTGAGCATTTGCAAACTGCTATTTTTCAAAGGTTGTCACTTGGGTGAATGGTCACCCCAGGGGCCTGTAAAAGGCACATCCCTGACACCAGGTCCTTCCTCCAAAGCATAGAGATGCTAGAGCTTCTCAACGGAACAGTTGTACCATTTTTTTTTCAAAATGGGGCGAAACAACGTATTTTTCTCTAATCTCATTCTCAGAAACAGCTGAACCATTTTTGCTGAAGCTTTCAAAACAAATTGAGCCTAAGGCAGACACAGCATGGAAATGATCAGCCCAAATGGTGGAAGTCTGGCAAAGTTATAAGTAAACAGGGGGCTAGCTTCACAAAGGAACATAAGCGTCTAAAGCCAACATTTAGGCACCACTGACATTCACAAAGCCGCCTCTCAGTTGCTGCCTAACCCTGGAGGTGCCTAAAGGCCCCCCGCTGCTTAAGTTTCCCCTGGCAGGCACATGCAAAGTCACATATATGTGTAACTTTAGCGCCTTCATGGCCAAGCTGGCATCTGCTCTGGCCAAGTGACAGCGCGTGCAGAAATGCAGCAGGGAAAAATCCTTCTACCCCAGGAGCACCTGTTCCAAATCCCCCACAGTGAACACACACATCCCGGAAGAGTACAATGAATATAGGAAAGGGAAATATTTATTTACCGAGGGATGAATGGAGAAAAGCAACAGGGGGAAATATGGGGGAGGGGGCCGGTAAAACAGGGTTACATTCAACACAAGGCCCCACAGGCACAGTGGTGCCACTGTCTGAAAGGGCAGACACCCAGCAATGTGTCTGCACACAGAGTTCAGGGGTCCTGGGCAAACTTCCAGTCCAGTGGTGAGTCTTGGGTGCTCCTGGTCACCTTCAGCACCAGTGAACTTTCCCCCAACAAACCCTTCCAGTGCCCTCTTTTGCCACTCTCTGCAAAGCCACACAGAGCGACCACCACCCCACTTAACAGCCTCGCTCCTTATTTCCAATGCAAAGTCACGAACACCAGTAATCACAGCCCCAGGCTGCTCTGGGTAGCAGTGGTACTGGGTCCAGCTCCAGTTTGTCCTCCTCAGGTGGTTGCTCCCTGGCACAGTGCTCCTCCTGGCTCCTGTCCTAGGGCATCCCCAGTCTGCTGCTCTGTCCCGCCCAGGCTTCAGGCAAGTTCTGGCTGCTTGCAGCAGCCCTTCCGTCTGCAGAGCCAGACACGCACACACTGTTACTCTCCCATCTCCCCTCTCTCTCTCTGCTCCCCCTAAACCACAACAGCACTTACTCCTTCTGGAACAATCAGCGCTTCCCACCTCAGGAAAATGATTTAAAGGGGCCATGCTCTTGAACCCCACGGGGGAGTACATATGTGGATGCCACCCCCTCGCCCCCATTGCTAATGGGCTGCTCAGCGCCCTCATTCCCTGCAGGATTCTCAAACTAGGCATTTCCCCCACTCTTTTCACCTGTGGGGCCTGAGCCAGTTGGCATTTTTGGAGCACATCTAATCTGCACAAAATGCAGCCAGGGGAAGGTGGTCAGGACATTTGGGGCTGGTTGATTGGCATGTGTGTGTGTCCGTGTCCAAGCTGATTCTAAAGCTCAGTGCTGAGGGCACTCACCTGGGATGTGGGTGACCCAGGCTTAAACCCAGGACTGGATTTAAGGACAGGCTACCCGGGCAACTGCCTGGGATGCCAAGCTTTGGGGGGGCAGGGGCCAGGCTCGGGGTGCTGTTTTTGTTGTTAGCGACAAAAGAGTCTAGAATGTTTGAAGTAAAATGTTTTAGGTATTCCATATGAGGAGTCATTTTTCACTAACAGCCTAGAACGTTCTAGATCTTTGTAGGGGTATTCAAAAGTCTAATGAATGGAGGTGGGGTGGGCACCAAAGATGCAGCACACCTGGGGCATCATTTGATGTAGAGATGGCCCTGCTTAAAGCCTCCCTCTGCCTAATTTGAAGCAGGGACATGAAGGCAGGTGTCCCAGAGCCACATGGGTGCCTGAATTACCAGGCTGCAGGCTCTCCTGTGTACCTGTGGTGGTGGTGACGGCAGTGGGCAAGGACCATTTCAATCTCTCCAGCTGGAGCTGTGCCACTTCAAATAGATAATTAAATAGTCATTGGAGCAGTGACTTGTGGATCTGGGCCCTAAACCCTATCTCTTTCCTCTGCATTTTACACCTGGCTAGCTTAGGTCGCTCCCCACTCAGCTTGCTGCCTTCTGAGAATCCCTTTCTTAGGCACCTAAGTCTCCCCATACAATGCACCAGGAGCTGGGGTGCTTAATTCAGGCAGAGAGTTTCACTGGGTGGCAGGGTGCCTAAGAGTTAAATGTTGCCACTCTCAGCAATGCTAAGTTCCCTTTGTGAATCTAGCTCCTGGTCTTATAACGGAGAGTGTTGAGCAACCTTAACCATAGGCAGGGCTACATGTTCTGCCTATAATTGGCTTATTCACTCATTTGAAATATCGTATGTAAAGGGAAAAGATAAGCAGTGAAATCTGGTAGAGGCTTTGTCTCTGAGTAACTGGGTACTGTGTGGCATTTGACTCTATTATTAGCATCCAGCAAATACCTGCAGTATTTGCCATATTCATTAGTGTATAACATGTCACACCACTAACTGCTGGAATAACTGCTTTTATTTTCTTTTTGGTAGCCAGCTGTGCAACATGCACAAATACTATTAACAGTGGACACAACATTTATTCAGCATGCAGGAATAATACTTCCAGCATAAAAGAAATAGCTTAAAAAGTTATCAACACAAATCATTAGCCAAACCCTAAATCTTGTTAATTGGCTTTTGATATGCTACTCAATGGCTTTAAACACACCAACCCATTAACGCAGGCAGATTGCAGTAGTGTTATATGGATCAATGTTTCTTAACGACCGGTCCTTGGACTGGCGCTGGTCCCTGAGATCTCCCTGACACAGTTTAGGAAGGCAGCAAGCCGGTCCTTGGTATTGAAAAGGTAGAGAAACACTGATATAGAGGATAGAGTAACCCTTGTCTGAAACTCCTACAATAGCATACTGCCATTTAAAATGGGGTCAGATGATCTAAACAAAGAACTAACACAGAGTTGAAATAAAGCACTGCAGAAAGGGTTATAAAATGTAAGATACTGTAATCATAGTTCAACAAATTGTGATGTTAGCAAATCACAGACACCAGAAGAGAGAACACAGTTCTGATGTTTTCTGCTGGCTGCATTGTAACAATCAAATGGCTGGAGCCTTTCAGCCATGTGCCTTTAGAACAAGTGAGGGTTAGCTTCTAACAGACAGCCTGGTGCCATAGCACAGAGAATGGACAGAGCCTACAGAAGTCCTGCAAGATACTTACTGTGCTCTAGGTATTGCACTGTGTGTTTGTGCTGTGGTCACTTCCCCTTGGGTGAACCCATGTAAAGTGGATGCACATCAGCCATAAACCCTGCCCTCGGTCCCTCCTGGCAGCTGCCCTGCATAGAGGGCCTCTTTGGCTCTATGACAGCCCCTCTAGGAGCCCCAGCTAGAGGATGCTGGATGAGGCATGGCTGGGGCAAGCCTATATCCTGGCTATTCTCTAGTACTGCAAACACCCACAGGGGCTGTAGTAGCCAAGGTGCATGGTCATCTCAGTGTTACCTTGTGCTTCCCCTGACTCTCTTTTATACACCTGTTGTCTCTCATCTTAGATTTGGATTGCTGGCTCTTTGGGGCAGGTGCCATCTTTTTGGTGGGTGTCTGTACAACGCCTAGTACAATAGGGTCCTGATCTGGGCTCCTAAGCACTACTTCAATATGCATAATTAATATAGTAAGCTTGGGCAGCCCCAGGGTAGGGGAGAGACAAACCTCCGTTCCCTCCATTGATACACTGGGCTCAGTGCAAGTGCAAAGGTGAATTTCCTTCCCGGAATGCTTTCACTTAGAAGCTACCTCTGTTTCGTTATGATCCCATAATCCAATTTATTTTGTTACACGCAGTCTTGATTTACAGTAGATTCAAAGCTGTAATGCAAACATCTCTATACTCACCAGAAATCACACTAGCTTAATGTAGTTGGAGTGTGAGGAGGGGAGGAGACGCGGATCTGGGCTGAAGTGGTATATCAACCTTGGCATTCCACAAGCAGCATTTATAAGGAAAAAGTCAACTCAGCCTGAGGTGTGCTTCTGCTGGAACTCAGAAGACTCAGGCACCATTTTAGCAGTGGCAGGGAGACACAAGTAATGGAGCAGAGATAGTACATAGGTACAAGTGGTTTTATGAGTACCACTACCACCACTAGTCCATATAATCAACATTAGTATTTGGTAGAAGGCAAAAGTGAATAGCTAAGAGAGAGAAGCCAGATAGACCATTATGTCATGGCTCTGTCCAAGTGTTACGTAGCACTCACAAGGTACATTTTCCCCTCTACAACTGACAAAAATAGTGATAGTATTTCTCCTGCAGGACACCTGCACAAAAGCCAAACTCATAGTGAAATTGTCAGCCAGCCACACACATCCCAGTGCAGTGTTTCCAAAACTGTGGGGGTGCATGGAAAAGTACTGTGATCCTAGGCACCCCTGTATCCACACCCTCCATACTACTGCAATAATATTTGTACAAAATATGCTCAGTTCGGCATCATATGAAAACTAATAACACTAGTTATTGATCTCATTGCCAAATGCATGTGTTAACTTTTTAATGGTAAGTTATAAATTCCCTCTGTATGCTGTCACTAGAACATGTGTCTGACCAGACAGCCTCGCCTAGGCAAAGGAGATAAACAGGCCTGTCCTAGACACAGAAATCTGGGTTTACTTCTGTTTATGTATTAGCAGTGAACAAAGCCATCAAGCTAACCCTGAGAGACAGAGAATTAACATGGCTCCTGCACCCCGGAGTGACATAGGAGACTGGTTCCCCAAGACACCTTCCCAACTTGTAAGCCAAAGACAATCCCATGGGGATATAAAGAACAGAGAGAAACTATCTTTATCCTTAACATTAGGAGACAAAGGACCCAGGCGATTTGATTTCTGTGATGGATCCTGTCCAGCAAATGCTAGAAAGGAGACTGTGGGTGAGAGAAACCACCTTGAACAAAGACTGGATATTGCTAGATTAAGTTTTCGACTTTTAGATGAATGTGCTCACTTCTATTTGTGTGGCCATCTCTACCTTTATCATTTTGACTTGTTATCACTTAATCCCTGCTCTTTTGCTAATCAACCAATTTTACTTTTACTATAAACCAACTCGGGGCTGTGTTTGAAGGGAAGGGAGCACTTATCCCAATTAAATTAATAAGCTGTGAGGTACTGACTCTTTAATAGAGCAGTGAATCTAATATCTTCTGTGAATGAACAGCGATAGGGGCTACGCAGTGCAAAGAAACACCTCTGAGGAGCTTGGGGGCTGGAGTTCACTGGTTGTTACCTGCAAGGCGAGGTCTGGGCCGGGAGAGCCTTGAGGAGTTTGCAGCTGAGGAAGACAGAGTGGTGTGGCAGGGAACTGACACACAGTCTAATCACCAGCAAAACTCACTCTTGCAGAGGCAGACGGGTAACACAGTGGCTCACAGCTCTAGGTGTCCCCTGCAGTGTGTGACAACTACCCAGTACCCTTCTCACTTGTTCTTCAGGTTCAGCTCCCATTCAAAAGTGAGAGCTCATCCCCATCTCCAGAAGTTTGGAGGACCCCAGAAGATGCACAAACTAAGATGCTAAGAGTGTTTAGTGCCTCAGAAAATGCTGTAAAACGAGAATCCGACTTGAGCTAACACATGCACAGCCTCTTCTTTTCAAGTTTAGTTATGCGTGGTACTAGAATGTAGATGTCAAGGATTCCATTTGCAATAGGCACAAAGGCTTTGCTTTTCTGTTCCTTCTGAGGAGCACTTCAGCTTGTAAAGACAGACAAAGATACTCTCTTTTTTCCTTGTTGGCTGCAGGATAGCAACACAATTACTGGCATCCCAAAATTACTGGCATTAAGCAGAGGTGCAAGAAAGGAAAACAGAAAGACAGAACAACAGAAAGAAAAAAAGCAAGTGAAAATTTCAACTTTTCTTTCAGAAAAAGATTTGCAGTTATAATCGGTCCAGCTATCTGAATTCCTCTGAAGGCTCTGCCCATTTATCATCATGAATGTCAAAATTTCCATTGGCAACCTTCATTAAGTTTCTCAAAGTCAACCATCAACACCCACACATGTTAGCAGACAGCACAGCATAACCAATAATATAGTCAGTAGGTGTAGTAATCATGCTGTAATCTCACTCTTCCCATCACTTTCTATATATATTTGTGAAACAGATATAAAATACATCTAGGAAAGAGTTGGTCTTGCTTCTCTCTGCACATATCATACGAAGATGACTTGTCTCCAAAAGGATCATTCTGAAACAGACAAGTGCACCATCTCTGCTATGTTAGCACTGCTACATCCTCCCTATCATTCCAAGGGTTCCTCCACCCACCCAAACCAACACTTATGAAACTATTAAGTATAATAGTTTGCCATACAGAACAAGAACACACCTTATTATTGAGCATTTTGCCATAGGTGACTGTGTGAGCACATACAGACGTGGTCAGTCATGACAATTACGCACAAATGTCAAACCATTCCACAAACTGATGTCCTACTCTGCTGCTAGCTGTCCCTGCGCTCCACCTCTCCCAAAGACCTGGCTTCAGTAGTAACGATGTGTTTCAAAGGAGTAGAAGCACAAGGAGACTAAACACTGAACAGAGTGGCCTAAACAAAGGCTGCATGTTTGTAAGGGGATCCTCTGGAGGTTTTATTTCCATTGGCTTTGGAAGCCTGCACAACGAGATAGAACTACAGAGCTTTCAAACACTCAGACTGATTTTCAGAAGTGGCGAGTGGCCCCCATCCCCTGTTGATTTCAGTGGGAACTGGGAGTTTTCAGCATTCTGCAAGTAATGACTGCTCCTTGCCCACCTTCTGTGCATCTTGAGTAAATGTGTGGCTTCATCTCAACTGCCTCCAGCTAAATGTCATTAAGGTAGAAGTGTTCCTCTGCCCATCCTCAGACACAGCTCAGTTGCCTCGCACTCCCTCCTCAGCTCAGGCTTTCCATTAACTCCATGGTCTGATCCTTGCTCTTGTCTTTAGGCCTGAATTTGCTTCTCCTTCCATATCTGCCAATCAGCACATTGTGTATGCTGCTGCCTCCATTCCACCTCTGCTGAAATTCTCAGTCACACCCAAATCTCTACTCTCGATTCATTACAGTATTCAGCTTAAAACTGTCCTCCCACAGTGTCCCACCTGTTTTCTAGCAGCATGCCTGTCTCACAGAGCTCCCACGTCCCTCCGCGTCTAGGACTGGCCTCCACTCTGCCCCACCATATATTCTTTTAATTCATGTTGCAAGAACCTTCTCCTTTGCAGCTCCTTAACTAGACTAGATGTTCTGTATTGCTCTGCTTTCTCAGTTCACATTTCATCTGAAGATCCCTCTTTTCTTCTTAGGTTATAGATAGTAATTTCTCCCTGCAGCTATTTTTTTTAAATGTAACCTTGTAACTACTATTTACTTGGGAAATAGTTTGTATGAAAAGCTATAACGGGCACAGAAGCAAAGGTTGGAAAGAGGTTTCCATTATAACCTCATTTTCATTCATCATAATTTTATGAAACTGTCACCTTTTGAGCTCAGATTTTCCAGGCCTGGAAGCTGCTTGAAGCTGTATGTTTTTTTTGTTTTCTCAGAAAGTTTGAGCAACAGAATTTCAGCCATTATTGAGTGAGAGGAGAGTGGAAAATAAATACTTTCCCCAGTATAAAAAAAAATCTTTGTAATTCTTCCCACTCACACCCCAATCAACCCTTCAGCCTAAATTGCAGAGATTTGGACATTGCCATTTGCCATGGAAACAGCCCTCCCTGAGTAACAGTGGGGCCTTGTCTTGGAGGGAAAATGTTGAGATTTGACAGAGTTATGAGCATTTGGAAATCAACTAATGAGCATGTGCAGTAGAATGTTATTGTTTTACTAAACTCATTATGTGCGCAGCTGGTGACTGCATGTGCAACCAATTCAGCCGTGCGCTGAGTCACACAGGCTCCAGAATGGCTGCAAACCGGCCATAGGAAACAAAGATCTAGAGCAAGAGTTATGTCCCATAGCTGGAGTAAGCTCCTGCAGCTTTCTTAGATGTGCAGGAGTGTGCTCATCTATAGCTCCGCTCCTGTGGAGTTTAGCATCAATTCCGTAGAGCGGAGGCGTTCCATGGCGTGGTTGAAACATTCAGATAAACTGCTGCCCACAGAGTAAGTTCATGTATAGCGATGCTCTGTAGCAGTGTAGGATCTCTGCCGGAGCTTAGTTTAGCTTCAGGCATAGTGGAGTCTGCTCACATGGAAAATGCTAACTAGTTATACTTCTATATAAGTAATATAGTCAACCAAGGAATCATACAAAATACTACTCTGTATGTGTATTTCTGTGAGACAAAGAGAGAGAGAGAGAGAGAGAGAGAACAATAAATATTGACAGAGGTATGCACATGCAAGAATAATGTCCTCGGGGCAGAGAATGTCTCTTACTATGTATCTGTACAGTGCCGAGCACAATGGGGTCATGATCTTGGCTGGGCCCAGTAGGTGCCAACATCACACAAATAATACATATTAATAATAATATCCTGCTAGATGTGTAGTACCTTGGCATGGGGGAAACATTCAGACACATTCCTCAGGAAGAAGAGAAATTATCTAACAAAACCCACCAAAACTTCCAAATCCATCAATGGGAGTTGCATGGGCTTATGACCATTCAGGACTTGGTGCTGAGTCAATAAAGAGATATTGAATCAATATAGGAATTGCCATATGAGATAAGACCCGGGATCTAGCCAGATCATTCGTCTGTCGCTGATACTGGCTAGAACCAGACCCTTCACAGGAAGGTATAAGAAATGCTGTAGCTTGCTACTATGGAATAATCTGCACCTAGGGAGAAGTCATTTCTAGCCCCCACCAGTTAGAAGTTGACTTATGCACTAAAATGTGAGGGTTTATTATTACCATAGGGCCTAATGGTTCTGATCAAGGCTAATTTACACACACATAATAAAAAGTCCTGGACCCAACCTCAGAGATTTTACAGTCTACACAAATGAAGAGATATTATCGGGTGAGTAAAACAGAGAAACGACCCTGTTTATTTTAATAAGTGGAAGTGTCAGATCCCTTCTACATGTTCAATGTTATCTAACCGTGGATGTTCTCATTATCTGTATAAATGTCTCATTATGACAATGAGCTTAGTGTAACTATACAAGAAGAAAATACAAGATACTACACAAGGATCTTAGCCTGTTGGGGGAAAAATGTCTGATACAATACCTTCAGATTTGCGAAATAGGATGCGAATGTCTAATAGAGGGAGCATCATCCAAGCTGAAATTTTGACATTTGCTGACTTGATTGCTTACTGATACAAGCTAAACAGACTATTAATGTGGGATTTTGCCATGGAATACAAAAGAAGTATTTAAACCCTGCAGAGACTTACACACGAGTAACTCTATCCATGCATAAAGTTATGCACCTGTGTAATTATTTGCCGGATCAGCAACTAAAACTTGGATTGTATTACTCGGGAATAAAACAGTCCTGGCAAGACTACTAGCATGGGCATATACATCAAAAATGCAACACCAAAGTGAACAATATAAGAAATGTATAAAAGACCTGGTGACATAGGAAAGAGAGAAAAATGATGTGGCAAATACAGGGGGAAAGGTCATGAGAAAAACCAAGAAAAGTAAATTGCATTAGCAGAATAATAGAGCATGACCTTACCATTTGGCAAAGAGGTAGAAATCTTAACCCTAGGAGTCCTATTGGTTTGTGGTTGCTGGAAAGTTGGCTAAAAGTGGAGCATTCAGGATTGACTCAGCTCTAGGGTTTCTGCTATAAGCAAACGAACACATGAATACACCTCCCAGCTCACAGTCACTCTCATAATGAACAGTTATAATAAATATTATGTTATTCCTAATATTTTGCTACCCTAGGCAACCACTTATTTCTGCCCTGTATGGTACAGCCTGGAAGAACTACATATTGTAGAATCTCTTTGCTGTTCCAGTTTAGTCCGATTTTATGATCTCAAAAATTGTCATTTGTTCGGGAACAAAATATTCATTGCTCCCTGATGGGGAGCCATAAATTGTCATTAACCAAGCTGAGTGTATTTCTTTACTTCCTTGATGAAGAGACAGTGCTTGTACATACTATTGCCGTTGGCTTTTCCAGTTTTATTTGCACCGCCAGTCCCTCGATTAAATAGGAAAGGCCCAGAAGGCTTGATGGTTTTTATTTCCAGGCGATTGATTTTATAGTGTGAGTTTTGGTCCAGTTTCCTTGGATCATGAATAGATCCATGTGAGTTCTTCAGCTGGGTGAGCTGGTGTTCCGAGTTACTGCTGGCTCCTATTCCAAGCTCTGCCAGTCAGGTTTTTTTTTTTCTTCTTTCAGCATTAGGCTTGATTTGAATTGCCAAGAAACAGAAATTGAGGTTGGTTGTTTTTTTTTTTTAAGAGGAGAGTAATCGGTTTAGAATGTGTGTTTGTGCCCAACACATTGGATTTTGAAGGAGCAAGCACCTTAGATGTAAAGCCAGAGATACTAGAGGGTAATTCTTGCTTTGAAAGTAGTATTGAGTTAGATTTCATTGTCATGGAAAGCTTTATGCAAATAGGAAGCATTTTTAATTTATTAGGGAACCATAATCCTACTGAGTTTTCTAGGAGATGTTTTTGCTTGAGATTTGAAGAAAATGTTTGCCAGATGCCGAAGGAATAATAAAATGCCTGTGTCAATCATTTTCCCAAATATTCTCTGCATGAAGAAATGTCACATGGGAGAAAATTGTATTTACAGTCATGATGAGGGCCTATGAATCAAAGAAATAAATAGAGGGAGGAATGGATACTGACATAAAGATTTGAAATATCTGCCAATTTCAGAACACATCCTGAAAAAAATATCTTTTGATACTACCAATCAAAACTCAAGGGAGAAACCCTAAATAATTACATGATTTGGGGTTCTGTGCTTTGAGATACAATGAGATTCCATTTCTGAGCAGAAGGGAGATGGGAAATTGTGTTGGGCAACTTGTAATTTGCTCACATGTCTTTAGAAGTAGTTTAACTCCAGTGAACAAGATTGGTTGGGGCTTCAATCAAACCATGTTGACTTTGGGGGGAAAGCGGGGTTTAAACATGCACTGGTCTCAACATTTCAGAGACTGGAAAGGCTGAGTGAGATGGGGCTATGTGTTTTTATCCTATTCTAGATCTCTGTAAGCTAGTTTATATTTCTTAAAGTATGAAAGTTAATTTTATAACCTGACATTCATTTACTAGTTTAGAAATAACCTTGACATAAAGGAAGGTGCCTTTCTTGCTTCCAAATAATCCCTAAGAACTAGTTGACAAGACCCTGCTATGTTCAGTACTAAAAAGTATGCTTCATCAGGTGAGTGTTTGATGTTCTTCCCTCTCCTTTGAAGGCAAAGGTGAAACCTGGCCACCTGAATTGAGATCTATGGCTTAGCCTGATGCTTTTGCAGTTTTTGGGTTGACTCTAAGAGAAAAACATCAGCTTGGTCTCTTGTTTTGCAGAAAAAAATTGAAGAAAATTGAATTAACATCTAATTTCATGAGGATTTTTGGCAGCTATTTGGCCATATAAGTGGAATTCTTTATGGTACTGTGGGACAGTATTCCTGTTCTCTCACTTTTGTGTCAATCATGGAAAAGGCATGTAAAATCAAAACCATAAATAAGCACATTTGAGAGATATTGCAAAATTCAGGTCAAGATTTGCCGTTAGCCAAACTGTCTAAACCCAGACATAAGGGAAATGAACTAAACTGCAGTTAAAAACACACATATCAGAGGCCTTCCCTTTCACTTTGTCCACATCTTGTGATTACTTTTTAATGAGACTCTTCCCAACAGAACCAAAGATAGCAAGAGCACTGAGCACAAGTGAATAAAAGAGAGGCCATCAAAGCATTCAGAGGAACATCTCATCATAACCATGTTAAACCATGGGGAGTGAAACCTTCAGTATTTTAACTTCCGTTTTCTAGTCATGGAGTGAACCACATGAATGTTTTGAAAAAGTTAACTGTTTCAAAACAAGGGTAGAAACAGCAAGATAGGTCAATAAATTGAGAGACCTAATCATGCCTAGTACATATTTTATTATTGTTATTTCAGTGGAGACTCCACATTATTATATTTATTTTTAAGACCTGATCAGGTGCTTGGCACTGTACAAGATAGTCCCGCGTCCAGAGAGCTTACCATTTTAAAGATATAAGGTACCTTAACATCACAAAAGGGGCTACACTAGAAGAATCAAAACACAACACAAATTGATCACTGCCCCAATTTAACCACATCGGTCCAAGGGGCAGATTTACTACAAATCCAAAGAATAGTCTGAAGGGCCTGTCACTAGTGTTCCAATGGGTTACAGTTCTTGAAGCTCCCCTCCAAATCCTCGGTAAGTACATGTTGCCTAATGTGAGTTCTGATTGAAAGAATTCCAGGAAGTGGTCCTAACACCACGTGTGCACTGCAATCTCTAATCATTAACATTGGAAGAGGCATACGACCCATCTTAGCCTGGCCAGAAAACAATGCTAGCTGCATCTGACTGCCTTGAGAGAGAGATGGAGAGTGAGACAGTGTGTGTTTTCATATGCCTCCCTTCAGACTCATGTGGTACAACCAACATCTGGGGTAAACAAATATTTTAATGTTTTTATAATCTGTAGTGTAGTGAGGCATTTCCTGGCTCCTTTGAGTAATGGCCACATCTCTGAGGTGATCTATTTTACTGTGTACTGCACGTGCACTGTTATTTCAACAATACACTCACGGGCTGTAGTGCTGCATAAAAAGGAACTGAGCTGAGGCATTTTTACAACATAAAATATGGCATACTATTAAAATTCCCCTTCTAAATAAAACAGTTTTCAAGCTACATTAAAAACTTTACTGACCTTTGGAGATTTAAAATGTAAATCTACTGGCAAGTCTTTCTGAACCCTTATGAAGCTATAAATAAAGCAAATTATTTGCATATTATTTGCATATTCCCCTACAATGGAGGAGGCCAATTTAACCACTCACGCATTAGGAAGCCATGTCTCTTTTAGCATGTGCATTGCTTGTGGTGCCAAGAGGCAACCATCTATGTATTGACACCTTTCAGTGATGATTAGTTCCAGTTTTATAGTAAACTGACATCTAATGGAAAGGGTTCAATCCTATGAGAAGTGACAATCAAGCCCCAGGCTGGGATCTATTACTTCTTCAGTGCTTTCAGTTTTATTGTGTAACTCAAATGGGACCAAAGCAAGGCTATGTACCACACATTTACTAACCTAACCAATTATTGCAGATGTATCTTAAAAACAAAACCAGATCAGGATTGCTGAGCCTTTTCTCAGACTATGCCTTCCTCCCACAACATCCAACAACTCAAAACTTACTCATCTGCACCACAGTATTCTTCGGGATGGGTACTCACAGGGCATTTTAAAGGAAATGCTGCTTCCCCCTTGTTCTAGAAGGGATGCAGTGCAAATCTGTGCAAAGGTTTATTAGATATGCTCCTGTCATCTAAAGTTCACCAGTTGTGGCAGGTTACTAAGCACATCTGCTTCCGATACAGGTTGGACACAGCCTTGTAAATCCGTCATGTTCAAAGACAGCTGCTGGTGACTCTTTTGTGGGTTGCCATAATCTAAAGGTTGGGAGTCACAGTTTTGGAGGGTGTTTGACTAATATGCTTCCTAAACAATAAAAGTAGACGCTAAGGCCTGGTCTACACTACACAGTTAGGTTGATGCAAGGCAGCTTATGTCGACCTAATGATGTCAGTGTACTCACCTACATAATAACTCCCCCTCCACAAGAGGCGTAGGGCTTATGTTGGTGTAGTTAGGGCAACAAAGTGTCTGTGTAGACACTGCATTGCTTACATTGGCTGTTGGCTCCCCACTCAGGGAGCCGAGAAATCCAGACAGCTGCCTCCTCCATTCCCCCCACCCCTGCTGGAGTGGGGAGCCAAGAGCCTGGGGACAGCTGGGCTCCTGGTGGGGAGCTGTGTGGAGCTGAGAGCCCTGGCTCTGAGCCCCCCACACTGCCCCTCTTCAGTCGGTGGAAGCACTCCTTCCATGTGAGGACGTGCAACACCAACAGAAGGAGGTTAGTGTGGACATCAGCCACCGCAGTAATTACCTAACATAGATTGACTTAGGGCCATAGTATAGACATGCCCTAAAACTAGAACTGATTGCAGATTCTATTTTTTCCTCTTTTTTTGAAAACTTTCCTGGACTTTCTTCTTGCTGCACTAATGCCTATTTTCATCTGATCTCCTTTGGAAAGATTTAGAGACCCTTGATATATTTGCCAACTAATTTACAAGAATTATTGCATTGTAAAAATATTCAGAAAACCTGGATACAATTGATTTTTCTAAGATGACTTACTGGAAAATATATATTTGGTTAACCCTTTAATCCCTTGGGGCACAGTACCCAAAACACTTCCAAATGAGCCCTTTAAAATCACCATATTAGTTTAATAAGAATCCCACATTAGGGAGGAGTTTTCTCAGTTTAAGAATACTGATCAATACTTACCCCTGAATAGTAAAGCATGTGTATTAGGCCCATAAGGGGGTAAATGAGGAGTTATGGACTACATTGCTTTCACTATGCAAATGACACAGCTCTCTTTGGTCTTTCTGTCTCACCATCTAGTGCTGTTGAACAGCTGGCCTAATGTTTGGCTGAGGCTGACACACGGATGAGAACTAAAATAAATAAAATAAGACTGAGGTAAGCTTTGTAGGTTGAGGAAGCAACTATAAAATCTGGCCAGGGTAACCTCTGCTCCATTTACCGAGGGTGCCTGCCTGCCATTTGTTACCATAGTGCACAAGCTGAAGGTGTTGCTGGATCCCTAGCTGCTGTTAAATGATCGTTGCCAGCAGTGCCTAGGAAGGGCCTCCCTCCGCCCCACTCTTGGTTTGACTAAGAGATTGCAGCTGATGCAGATGTTGCTATTATTATTATTAATATTACCGTCGCACTTAGGAGTCCTACTCATGGACTAGGATCCCATTGTGCTAGGCACCATACAAACACAGAACAAAAAGATAGCCCCTCCCCCAAAGAGCTTATAGTCTAAGTGTAAGTATATTACTGAAAATATTTTGTGTATACACACCTAATTATTGCAGCATGCTCTGCATGGCACCACCCCTACGGCAGCCTAGAAATTAGATCTAGTACAGAACACATTAATCCGATTATTAAAAATAAGACAATTACCTGTTTTGTAACTGGTGTTCTTCGAGGTGTGTTGCTCATGTCCATTCCATATTAGGTGTGTGTGCTTGCCATATGCACCGGTGCCAGAAGTTTTTCCCTCAGTGGTATCCATAGGGGACTGGCTCTGGCGCCCCCTGGAGCGGCGCACACATGCCGTGGTATAAGGGGCACCACCAGCTGCCCCCACCCTCAGTTCCCTCTTGCCGGAAACTCCGACGGTGGGGAAGGAGGGCAGGTCATGGAATGGACATGAGCAACACATCTTGAAGAACACCAGTTACGAAACAGGTAACTGTCTTTTCTTCTTCGAGTGCTTGCTCATGTCTATTCCATGTTAGGTGACTCCCAAGCAGTACCAACGGAGGCAGGTAGGAGTTCATGGATGTGTAGCTCATAACACAGCTCTGCCAAATCCAGTGTCGTCTCTGGCCTCCCATGAATGTGTGAACCGAAGACCATGTTGCAGCTCTGTAAATGTCCTGGATGGGGACGTGCATCAGGAATGCCGATTGCACTGTTGTCGAGTGGGCCTTCACCAGAGGTGGCAGTTGGACCTGCGCTAACTCATAACAGGTCCAGATGAAGGAGGTAATCCAGTTGGAGATCCTTTGAGAGGACACCGGAAGGCCCTTCATCCTGTCTGTGTCAACCTGCGAAAGGGCTTGGTACACTCAGGTAAAACGTCAAGGCACGTTGGACATCCAGGGCGTGCAGCCGCCTCTCCTCATTGGTCTTGTGCGGGTTAGGACAGAACACTGGGAGGAAGATGTCCTGGTTGATATGGAAGGAAGACACCACCTTCAGCAGGAAGGCTGGATGGGGTCGCAACTGTACCTTGTCTTTGTAGAAGACCGTGTAAGGTGGTTCTGAGGTCAGGGCTTTAATCTCTGACACTCGTCTAGCTGACGGCACTGGCATAAGAAAGGTGACTTTCCAAGATATGTGGGAAAGGGAACGAGAGCCCAAGGGTTCAAAGGGTGGACCCGTGAGTTTGGAGAGAACCAGACTGAGGTCCCATTGTGGGACAGAATCCCTAACAGGAGGGAAGAGCCTTTCGAGGCCTTTCAGGAACCTGATGGACATCTTGTGCGATAATACCTATCTACCCTGGATCAGCAGATGAAACACCGAGATGGCAGCTAGATGAACCTTGATAGAAGAGCGGACTAGGCCCTGATTCTTCAGGAGGAGCAGGTATTCCAAGATTGACAGCAGAGAGGAGTGCGTCGGGGAGATGCTACGCTCAGATGCCCAGTGGGAGAACCTCGTCCACTTCACCAGTTAAGTCGCTCTAGTGGAGGGTTTTCTACTTCCCAAAAGGACCTGCTGCACCTCCCTGGAACAGACTTGCTCCTCTGGGTTCAACCATGCAGCATCCACACCATGAGGTGGAGGGAGGCGAGGTTGGGGTGCAGGAGGCGACCATGGTCTTGTGAGAGAAGGTTCGGGCAGTCAGGCAGCGGCTAGATCCAACACCATGCCAAACCAATGCTGGTGCAGCCACACTGGGGTGATCATAATGGCTCGGGCCTTGTCCCTCTTGATTTTTGACAGGACTCTGCTGATGAGCGGGGGATGGGCGGGAATGAGTACATCAGGTCTCCCGACCAGGACAGGAGAAAGGTGTATGAGATAGCGCCCTTGCCAAGGCCCTGCAGGGAGCAAAACTGATGACATTTCTTGTTCAGGGTGGTGGCATACCAGTCTCCTGAATCCACGGAGGGGATGATAGAGGCCAGGGAGACCATGTGGAACCTCAACTTTTTGAGATACTTGTTGAGGTCTCACAGGTCCAGGATGGGCCTTAGGCCCCCTTTGCCCTTTGGAATCAGAAAGTGATGGGAGTAGAACCTCTTGCCCCTGAGATGTAGGGAGACTTCTTCCATGGTCCCCACCTGCCGCAGGCCTTGTACCTCCTGATGCAGTAGACTCTCGCAAGAAGGGTCCCTGAAGAGGGACAGGGAGGGAGGGTGGGATGCAGGGAGCATAGAAAGAAATTGGAGGGTATAGCCCTGCGCCACAGTATTGAGGACCCAGCAGTCCAAAGTTATAGATGCCCAGGCTGGGAGGAAAAAAGAAAGGTGGTTGGAGAACCGGAGAGGGGCAGGACCCAGGACAGTGGCTGGAATGTTACCAGGCGCACCCTCAAAATGCCCAAAATGTGCTGAGGTAGAGGGCTGCTGGCCCTGATGACGTTTGTAGCCCTTGCCCTTCTTCCGGAAAGGCTCTTGCCTAGGCTGTCTGCACTGCTGATGGGGAGGCTGTGGCTTAAACTGCTTCTTTGCTGTACATAGGCCCAGGGTCTTGAGTGTAGTGCGCAAATCCTTCAGCCCGTGTAGCTTATCATCTGTTTTCTCTGCAAACAGAGTTTGGCCATTGAAGGGGAGGTCCTGGATGGACTGTTGAACCTCCACCGACAAACCCGAGGACTGCAGCCACAGTGCCCTCCTCGTTGTTATGGCTGAAGCCTTGGTCCGCGCCACAGAATCAGTCGCATCCGAGGCCACCAGCAGTGCCGCCCTTGCCACTCCCTGCCCCTCTTCCAGGATGGCCTGGAACTCTTTTCTCAGGTCCTCTGGGAGGGAATCAACAAATTTGGCCATTAATTGCCAAATATTAAAATCATAGCGGCCCAATAGGGCCTGATGATTCGCCACCCTCAGCTGTAGGCTTGATGACCAATAAACCTTTCTCACAAAAAGGTCCCATTTCTTTGCCTCTTTATTTTTGGGAGTAGCCTCTGGTTGTCCCACCTTTCCTGATCATTGACTGCAGACACCACTAATGAGTTTGGGGTAGGGTGGGTATAAAAATATTCATACCCTCTTGCGGGCACATAGTACTTGCGCTCCGCACACTTGGAGATTGGGGTTAGCGATGAAGGAGTCTGCCAGAGGGCCTTGATAAACTTTGCCACCCCTTCATGCATTGGCACCGTGACTCTAGCCGGGGCTGCTGAGCTGAGGATGTTGAAGAGGGTGTCCAAGGGCTCCTCTAGCTCCTCGGTTTCTAGTCCCAAGTTTGAGGCTACCCTCCTCAAAAGCTCTGGATGAGCTTTGTCATCGTCCTGGGACACTACAGGTGGGGGCCCCATGATGGCCTCATCAGGGGACGAGGAGGACAATGCAGGTCCAGCAAGTGTCACCACCTCTGTGACCTGCTTGGCAGGGCCTTCTTCCCCCATCTGTTGCATCTGGGGGGCTCCAGGCATGGTGGCCTGTCTCAGGCGGGCAGGAGACCGTAGGTGAAGACTTGTTGGAGCCTCCCGGCACCGATTTATGCCCTTGGGATGGCTGCGGGAACCCCCATGGGTTCCAGGAGTGCCATGGCACAGGCCATGGGCCCTGGGGCCACGATAATCCTGGCAAAAAGAAAAGGAGTACTTGTGGCACCTTAGAGACTAACCAATTTATTTGAGCATAAGCTTTTGTGAGCTACAGCGATGACGTGAGCTGTAGTTCATGAAAGCTTATGCTCAAATAAATTGGTTAGTGTCTAAGGTGCCACAAGTACTCCTTTTCTTTTTGTGAATACAGACTAACACAGCTGCTACTCTGAAACCTGTCAAGATAATCCTGGCAGTGCCGCAGGGAGGACTGGTGCCATCAACAGAGGACCTTGACTTGCCTGCAAGGGTTCTTGGTCCAACTCTGAGCCCTGAGATGGAAGGCCGTGTTCCAGAGACCGGAACTGCACCAATGCCGATCAGGCGTCCCGGTCCTAACTGTGTCCACCACCATGCTCCGAGTGGGATCCATACGCGAGCGACAACCCACCGCATTGAAATCTTGGTGATGGGCATTGGCGTCTGGCAGATCTGTGACAGTACCCTGACGATCTACACCAAACGTTTCCTGACCGGTGCCAAATAGTAGAGCGGGAGTGCGACCGACACTGTGATATTGAGCATCAGCGCTGGCGCGGTGACCTATATCTGTAGGCCAGTGACTGGTACCAAGAGTCCCGATGGAGGTTTTTGCAGGATCAGTGTCGTACCGAAGGGGAGCGGCTACAACACTGCTGGGACTGGGGTCGCAGGGTCGTGCGTGCCTCGCTAAGTCCACGCCACACTACCGACAACTTACGCTTCGAGCCCACAGAGCGATGGCTGGAATCCGGAGACCAGCACTGAGGGCTCCAACTAGTAGGCAGCCCAACGTCCAAGGCAGGTTGGCTCTGAACAGGCGAGCGCTGACGGGACACTCCTGGAGGTGGCGAGCAGAGCTGCACTGATGGGGACTGAGGGGGTAGTCCAAGGGCAGGCTTACCCCTTGATTTTGGAGCTGCCATCACCGTTATGGGCGGCACCAGGAAGGACAAGATATCCTGCGCCACCTGCCGGGCCTCCGGGATCTACAGCATCTCCAGGTGTCAGATTCCTGTGCCGCTGTCCGGGTAGCGGGCTCATCCCGGGATGGGCTAACCCGCTCAAACGAAGCTGGGTTACTGATCAGCATAGGCTTTTTGCACCAGGTCACAGTTCTTAAACCCCAGGGAGTGGGGCATGCCCCGTCCCAAGGCTAAGTCCCATCGGGTACATTATAACTAACTAACAACACACTAAGGGAACTAATACTAACTGATATAATGATTTACAACAGAAAGTTTGCAATGGACAGATCTGGAGAAGAAAAGTTTTGCCAAAGCAAAGGAACGTTCCAGCACCGTCACTGACGGTAAGAAGGAACTGAGGGTGGGGGTAGCTGGTGATGCCCCTTATACTGCGGCATATGGGTGCCACTCCAGGGGGCACCAGAGCTGGTTCCCTAAGGATACCACTGAAGGAAAAACTTCCGGCACCGGTGCATGGGGCGAGCACACACACCTAAGATGGAATGGACATGAGCGAGCACTTGAAGAAGAATTTATCTTATTGTGAGTGCTTGAAATCAGTGCTCTTGGGTACATATTGGCTTCCTGTTGGTTCTCAGGTGATATCTAGAGTGTTGGTTTTGAGCTACAAAGCCTAAATGGTTTGGGATCTGCCTACTTTGATTTTCTCTCTCTGCCCTGTCATGCTGCTGTAGCTGAGATCAGCAGAAGCATGGAGGCTGGAACAGTCTCAATTTAGAAGTATTCTCCTTGAGGACCCCTCAGACTTTAACACCCACCCCTTCTATCCCCAGATTCAAAATAGCAGATTGCTGAGACTCAGAAATCCTGCAAGACCTATTTACTTGGGCTTTTAGGGAGGATGGGGCTTGATTATGCTAAAGATGATGCAGGAGGCATTTTGTTGGGGCCAAGTCTTACTGGTGGGGGTAAGCTGCAGGTTTTATTTTGATTATATTATTAATATATAGTAACAACACTTAGAGAGTGGAATCCATAGGCTTCTGCACAGATTGGATTTCTAGCCAATAAATGAAGTAGAATAGAGGGCTATTGTTTGAATGCTACTTAAAATAAAAACTGTTTTTGGAATCTTAACATTTCAAAGCACACACACACGTGCGCGCACACACACACACACACACACACACACACACACACACCCACCCACCCACCCACCCCCTTTGGTAGTTTACTCCCCTCTTAAGATTTTCTTATTGACCTTCTCACTGGTACATGTTAATAAATCAGATTTTGTTGCCGTTGTTTTTCCAGGTTCAAGCCACTGGATGAAAATTCTGGTTATCATACTTTAAGGATAGTTAATTAAAGTTAGCTTAAGTTTAGTTAAGAACATAATGTCTGCTTTATGTGTGTGACTAGTATGGAAAAGGTCCCAAACAGCAAGTAAAAGAAGATCATAAGAATAAATAATGACCAACACATTCATTTTGCCTGGACATCCCAGGTACACAACTGCCCTCACCTACAAAGGCTTGCATCGCTGCTAAGTAGTATGTAGTCCTATTAAATATACTTCCAGACTGGTTTCAGTGATGGCTGGCACAATGGAGCAAGGTGGCCTATGCCACTGCCACACACATTATATTGCTATTCAAACCATCACCATCACACATCGGCTATGGATTTCCCACCTCCAAACCAGAGCACAATTGACCATTAACTATGCAGGGTCAGAAGCTTCCACAGGGCAATCACCACATTCTCATCCATGGTGAGTTGTGCACTCGACCTCATTATCTAGTGTTGCAATGGCTGGGCTTGCTCACCACAGAGGTACAAAAAAGTCTCCTATATGGAAATTCTGCAGCCACTGAGGTGTGTCCAAAGTAGCGAACAACTTAGTCCCACTAGTCTGTGATCATGGCCCGGATCCAAGAGAGATGTGCCACCTGGTGAACATTATCTTCAAGTACTGCAGTCATCTAGCTACTCCAGAGATTGTGAGTGGGCATAATCATTGCAGCAGACATGGCTGGTCTCCATTTCTGACTCTCTGCAGGTACTACCAGAATATCCTCTGCTGCCTCACAATTGCTTTTCAAACATTCCAGCCAAAAGTTTCTTGCTAAACAAGGAATAAGAACTGAGCATTCATCTTGGCTTCCATTTTGAGAAAGTTACCAAGAAATGGCATGGAAACCCAAGGATTTTAGGGTGTTTCCAAAGGTAATTATGGGAACTTCTCAAAATTTCCCACAAGTCACTGCTTCAGGGAGCTGATCCAGAAACTGTGGGACATTTGCCCGACGGACAGTAACTGCAGTGGAGTAGAACAGCATAAGCATGGACCTGTGACAAAACTGCTCCTGAGTCAACTTGGCTAGTGTGGACATACCGTAAAATTGGTATATATATATCATTGATTTAATTATCCAGTGTTGACACAGTCTTTATGACTAAGTCACCCTCATGGCACTGAGGATCTGGAAATCCCAACCACAGCTAATAAAAAAAATTTCTTGGAACTACATAGTATGACAGTATTTTTTTATTTATTTATTTGTTTATTTCACTAACTTTGGCTCAGAGCTTCAAGCACTTTTAACTGATCAGGCTTAAACTAGATTTTTTACAGGGAGGCTGAAGTCCTGAAGCATAAATCATAGGCTTAAAGAAAAACAACTGTGTAACAATGTGAAACCAACTGTATAACAGTATTACAAGATATGCAGAACAGGATGCACTTGGACACTACTTTTCTGCTCATTGGCTCACCAGTAACAAGGAATCATAAATCAGAGATAGAGCATGAAAATCAAAGAAAAGCAAGAGGAAGTGTCAAAATGAAAACCTGGCAAGAATTACCAGTATGAGAGAAAGGAAAAAACTCCAGATTTTTTAAAAAAACGTAGGGGAGATTCAGTGAACCTAAGATCCACTAGCAGAAAGACAAGCAGGAGAAAAGATTAAAAGACCCCCACAAAACAGGTCTATCCAGGCAGGAAAACATACATAGAAGAAACAAATAGGAAGAAATATTCAGCCCTCCAAAAAACAAAGGCCTGGAAACTCTTATCCTAGAAATATTCCACTTGAGGTCTCAAGGTGAAAGTTCATTAAATCCAGCATTACCATGGGTACACCTGATCACCACAGCCACACAGACTGTAATATTTACAGATTTATTTTATTTATACATTCCCAAATGCTGTAGTAGAGTTCAAAATGACATGGTGAGCACATGAGCCTAGGATTGAAGAATAAAGTTTTTTCCTATGGGGCCATCTAGTGCACAGTTTCTATATAACAGTAAATCTTCAAAATGTCCTGCATGAAACTGAAGTTTTTGAATTTATTCTCATAATGAAGATTGCTTGATCAGATGTCTATAACGCACATGATGTAGAAACAGTTGTAAACAATTTATGACAGAATTCTATGTCACCCTATTGTTCCTCTGTAACCCAATATATACCACACAATTTCAGAATTCTACCTGGGGTGACAAAGTGATGCAGTGTTCTTTAATAAATTACACAAGTGGTGCATACAATACTCAGGTAACCACCTAAAAAAATACATTCACCTAACGGGCTACTCAATGCAGCTGGGTGTATGATTCTTGTCAGTACCAAAAGTAAAATTCTAACAAATCCAAATCTAACCAGTACTAGAAATGAACTGGTTGGATCTCTGATTAGTCTTATGAAAAATAAACTTCTTTCTACCATCTGAGACTTCCAATAAAATACAAAGCATTATTGTGTTTAAGTTTAATTCAGTAATGGCTAAATAACTAATGCAATATAATGTTCAGCAGGAACCCTTTAATGTTTGTGAACATAAAATATTTTAAGGCTTCCGAAATTTGTTTTCAATTCCTGCATTTCCATTTTTGACTTAAAATGTAAATGTGTGAATTCATTTCCAAATATAGTCTGTAAAGGGAGGAGAGCAGTCACTAAAACATCTTTGTTTGGATTTTCAGTTTTAATCTAAGAATCAACCTCAATAAATGTAATCCAGTATTAGGAGCAGGTACAACTTTATTTTATATATGAATTAGGGAAAACTCCCACCAGTTTGTAAGTGTGTTTTGTTATGCTGTACATAGGCTACAGTACATTGACTCATAGACTTTAAGGCCAGAAGGAACCACCAGGATCATCTAGTCTGGCTTTCTGCACATTCCAAGCCACAGAACCTTGCTCACCCACTCCTATAATAGGCCCATAACTCTTGCTGAGTTACTGACATCCTTCAAGTTACAGAGAATCCATCATTTACTCTAGTTCAAACCAGCAAGTGACCCTGCTCCACATTGCAGAGAAAGGCAAAAAAACCCTCCAATGTCTCTGTCAATGTGACCTGGGGGAAAATTTCTTCCTGACCCCAAATATGGTGATCAGTTAGACCTTAGTATGTGGGGGAGACCTACCAGCCAGATACCTGGGAAAGAATTCACTGTAGTAATTCAGAGCCATCCCCCTCTAGTGTCCTATCTCTGGGCATTGGAGATATTTGCTACTAGCAGTCATGGATGGACCACATGGCATTGTAGGCAATCTCATCATACCATCCCCTCCATAAAGAAATGGTTACTGTAACAGTGGCTCTTCAAGAGGTGATGCAGTGTATATTTCACTTAGGTGTGTGCATGCCCAGTGCGACGGAGCCAGAGAGTTTGCATAAGAGTATCCGCGGAACTCGCATCTTGTGGCCATGGCCCTGCCCATGGCTATAGGAGACAGCACTGGCATGACCCTCCCCTTAATTCCTTTGCACCGAATGCCCATGAGAGGAGACTCCAATGCAGAGGGGATGGAGGAGGGTCTATTTGAAGAAGAAAAGAAGAAGAAGAAGAAATGGTTATATACAGTAACTGTGGTTCTTTGAGATGTGAAGCAGACATATGTTCCACTTAGGTGATTTCCAAGCAGTACCCCTTCCAGGAGATCGGGCTTGGAGTCTACCTACATAAGGATCTCAGATCTACTCTTCCAAAGTTTTCATCCACTCTGGAAGATGCAGTAATGGCGATAATGGCCAAGAAGGTGAAGGCCAAGACTATAACAGGGTTCAAAAAAGAATTAGATAAATCATGGAGGATAGGTCCATCAATGGCTATTAACCAGGATGGGCAGGGATGGTGTGTCCCTAGTTTCTGTTTGCCAGAACCTGGGAATGGGCGACTGGGGATGGATCACTTGATGCTTACCTGTTCTGTTCATTCCTTCTGGGGCACCTGGCATTGGCCACTGTCAGAAGACAGGATACTGAGCTAGCTGGACCTTTGGTCTGACCCAGTATGGCTGTTCTTGTGTTCATAATGATTCATACATGTATATATATGACCTATAGATAGATGACCACGTGGCAGCCTTGCAAATATCCAATATGGAAATGGCATGAGGAATGCTATTGGCATTGCTTACACTCTTGTTGAATGAGCTCATATCCACTGAGGAGGCATAGCCAAAGCTTCTCATATGCAGTCCTAATACAAGATGTTATCCATCTAGAGATGGTCTGTGAAGAGACCAATTGACCCATCATGTGGTATGCATATGACACAAACTGGCAAGGTGAAGTATGAAACGATTCAGTTCTATCCAAATAGAATTCTCGACATCGCTTGACATCCAAAGTATGTAGATGCTGCTCCTTGGAAGATGAATGCGACTTAAGAAAAAATATAGGCAAATATACTGCCTGATTCAAATGAAACTGAGAGACCACTTTAGACAAAAATTGTGGGTATGGTCGTAAAGTTACCCTGCCTTTGGAGAATTGTGTGTAAGGCGGCCCAGCCATCAGCATCTGCAACTTATGCACTCTCCTTGCAGACGTAATTGCTACCAAGAATGTGGTTCTCTGACACAAGAAGCAGTACTGAGTTTATAATGGCACCAGTGGCGCCATGGTGCTGGGCCCACACCCAAAAGAGGTCCCAGACCAGCCCACTCCATTTGTGCTGTGCCCCAAGCCGCCGGGCTCCTCTCCGCCCACCACCCCTCCTGTGCTTGCTCGCTCCTCTTGGCCAGCTGGCCCAGGGCTTCTCTCCACCCCCTGGCTCCGCCTTCTGACTCTTTTCCACCCCCTGACCCCTCCCCCCTGCCCACTGCTTGCTCCTCTCAGCCGGCCCGGCCAGCTAAAGGCTCCTCTCCACCCCCATCACCGGCAGGCAGCCGCCAGCTGTCTGCCAGTGATGGGGGGCAGAGAGGAGCCCTCAGCTGCTGCTGGCCGCTCCACTCCAGGCCGCTGGTGACTGTCAGTTTCGGGTCCCCCGGAGGTGGGGCCCGCCTCTCCTTACCACTCTGCAGAAGCGGCGGGCTGGGTAAGGCGGCAGTTGCCTCCTCCCCACACAGATGGCCACAAGACCTAGTGCCTGCCTGAGGGTGCCCTGCCCAGTCCAGTCTCTAGTCCTGCAAATAAGCACTTCTGGGTTTCCCAGCCAGGCTCCATTAGTGGCTCCCTGACCAGCCACAGCTGCTCCCCTACAGACTCCTGCAGAGCAGCACCAGCTGTGATGTCCGGCAGGTGCAGCTGTTCAATGCGTGGCTCTGCCCAAGCTTCCCAGGGCTCCCACCCCCAATAGAGGTTGGCCACCCCCTGGCTCAGAACCTTTCCTCTTACCTGGGCAGGGAAGGGGGGCATGCACTGGGGAGGGGCTGAAGGGAGATGTAGTCCCTTGCTTTGCAGGTCCATCACCTTGGGAAGCAAGGGATTGGGCAATGGGGTTTCTGAGCAGTGGGGTGGCTTTGTGGGGAGCTGAGCAGACTTGGAGGAGAGAGATGTTCAGCTGGCAAGGGTCAATGGATGGGACTCCCAGGCTCCCCTGCTGTAACCACTAGACCCCACTCCCCTCCCAGAGCTGGTGAGAGAACCCAGGAGTCCTGACTCTGAGTCTCTCCCATCTGTTAAGACTAGATTGCACTGCCTCCCAAAAGATGCAAGTGCCCAAGCGTGCTCCTAAATCACAGAAAATAAGCGTGCAAGGGGAAGGAGCAATGACACTGGTGTGGCTGATCTGTGACCCTAACGCAGGGATTCATTAATTCAGTCCGTCACACGTACAGAGCAGGTCTCATTCCCTTGAACAGGGGCCAGACACACACACATACACACTCTCCAGAACTGGTTGGCCCATCTCTGCACAAAGATCTTTGTCTCGCCCTATCTCCTGATTCACAATGAAATAGCCACCCTACTCCGAGTCAGAGCAACTGGGTCCTCTGCTTCTTCCACCTGCACGGTCATGAACCACTATTACTTGGTGTGTTACAAACCTGGATTGGCTGGGGTCATGGCTGCGGAGCAAGCAGCACCCATTATGGCCCCTCTCCAGTGCACTCCTTGGACGAACCAGGTGAAAACACCTGGCCCAGCCACTTTCTGGCTGGATCTTGAAGCTTCGAACCAGGGGGCCGCAATTATGTTAATGACACAGGCCCAGGTGGGTTTAGAGTGTCCCCCTGCTGGAGCCCATGACAGCACATGCTTGCAGAGACACACAGCCATCATCTTCCAAACAAAGCACAATTTATTTTCCCCCAGGGGTATGAAGCACTCAGGAGGGTGGATTAACACAGGGTCTGGAAGAAATGATCCAGCCCCAACTTTTTTCTGCTGAAAAATAGTGATTTGGGTTCAAGGTGGGCTTGGGCCTGATTTTTAAGTCTGCGTATTATAGGGGCCCACAAATATGTTTGGAGCCAGGCCCACAAAAAGTTAATCCAGCCCTGACAAGAAGGGCAGGAGACAGGAGGCTAAGGGCTCGAATGGAGGGCCCATTGGACCCATGAGAACTGTGTTTAGGTCCTACCAGGGGACTGAACCTTGGACAAGATGATGTAGATAGAGAAGCCCTTTCAGGAATCTTGTCACCATGGCACTGGAGAAAACGGATTTTTCCTGAACAGGGGGGATGGAATGCGGATACCACTACCAGATGTGCTCCCAATGAACTAAGAGCAAGCCTTGACTTCTGAAGGTGTATCAGGTACTCCAAGATGTCCTGGATAAAAGTCTGTGTCAGCTGGAGCCCACAGGCCAAGGACCACACTGAAACCTCCTTCACTTTGCTAAGTAAGCCATCCTGGTAGAGGAAAGCTGCTGAGCACCGCTCTTCATCTTCATTCAGCCATGCAGCAGCCACGCTGTGAGATGCAGGGAGCAGACCATGGGATGCGAAGTGCAGCTGTGATTCAGAGCGAGCAGTTCCGGATGAAGAGAAAGTGGCACGGGAGGACAAATTGACAGTGTGAGAAGGTCGGAGAATCAGCACTGTCTTGGCCACATCAGGGCAAAGCGAATGAGCTTGGCCCGATGTGCTTTGAGCTTGAGAGTGACCTGAGGAACGATGAGGATAGGGGAAAAGGTGTACAGGAGAGCTGACTGCCAACTGCAGTGGAAGATGTCAGAGAGGGAGCCCAGACTGAGCCTCTCTCCTCCCCCCCACAGAGAGCGGAGCAGGCAGCATGTCTGGTTTTCTCTTGTAGCAAACAGGTCAATGGTGGGAACGCCCCACACTGCAAAGGCAATCCAGAGGACACTCATCTTCAGGGGTCACTTGTGACTCAGAGAAAAATAATGGTCTGTGAAATGATTCTGTACCCTGGGCAAGTGGATGGCTATTGGAGTAATGTTCTCTTTAATGCAGAAGTGCCACAGATTGATTGCCTCTAGTCAGAGCACGCTGGAGTGTGCTTCCCCCTTGTTCGTTCCCATAGTACCAACATTGTGGTGGTATCGTCAGTAAGTGTGTGAACCACTGAGTGTCTGATACTGTCTTGAAAGGCGCAACATGCTTTGTAGCTGGCCCGAAGCTCCAGTACAGGGTTATAGGGTGAGGCCTCCTGCTCTGACCACAGCTGTACTTTCAGAGACCCCAGGTGTACCCCCTCCCCCCCGCCAACCCATCAGGGAGGCGTCAATAACAACTGACTTGGTTGGTGAGGGCCAGGCAAAGGGCAAACTGGCTAACATTCTGTGGACATCCACCATTGCAAGGAGTCTAGGATCAGCAGAGGGAGCTGAACCAATCTATCCAGAGAATGTAGAGGAGGACAGTACACCATCCTGAGTCACATTTGAAGGGAGCGAAGGTACAGTCTTGCAAACTGGACCACTTACATGCAAGCGGACAGTTCTCCTGGGGGAGTATTGCACCACTGCGCTTTTGCAGAATTCATGTCCCCCTCAGATTTCTTTGCTTCCCTGCAGAAAAATGATTTTCTGATGGTGAGACAAAGGAAAGCTGCAAGAATGGTCATGCGCCTTACCCCAGCAGCATGGGCATGTCATTTGGGGCACCCAGAACAGCTAGTGGAAAGGTAAATCACCACGGGGCTGGAGACAGCCCCCACCAGTGGCTCCTACCCTGCGCCGGGCTCAGCTGTTAGTCCTGGCTGGGCTGGGGATGACAGAACTTCCTTTTCCCCTTCAAGGAGCAGCTGGGGCTGGGTCAGACCCACCCCCATAAATCTCCTCTGGCTGCAGGAAGCGCCCCACCTGCCCTCCCCTTTTCCTGCCCAAATTGCTCCTCAGCCGCAGGGGAGGGAGGGATCATTGTACAGGGAGCTGTTCCCCCAACCTCCCAACTCCCATGCATCCAGACCTCCCATAACCAGGTCCCTCCTTCCAAGACTCACCCCTGCAGCTGAACCCATCCCACTAACCCCCACCCCTGCACCCAGACCACCCCCGCTCAACCGCCTGCACTTGAACCCCCATCCTGATGAGTTCCCCCAAACTTCGACCACCCAATGAGCTCTCCACACGTGGACACCCACCCAAATAAGCCCAAACCAGCTGCACCCAGATCCCCACCCTACCAAGCCCCATCCCCCACACCCAGACCACTTTCACTGGACCTCCATTGTTCCTGCACCTGGAACCTCCGCCCCGTCCCGCAGTGAGCCCCTGTGCATCCAGATCCCCACCTCCACCCAGACCCTCCACTGACCTGCTCGCACCCAGATTGCCCCACATGGAACCCTCTCATCCGACACCTGGATCCCTCCACACTAAGCCCCTCCACACTTGGATCCTGCCATGCTGAGCCTGCTTGCCCAAACCTGGTGCACCTGGCATAGAGGGGGATGGCCCCAGGGTGTTTCTGGGGCAGGCCCAGCCCTTACACTGGGTCAGGGTTGGGTGCAGCCTCATGATCAAGTCCATGTCTTGGGGTGGAGAGTTGCAGGGTGATCTCCCACCACCATACAGCCTGTGGCCTGAGCTCCCCACTGCCATACTGGAGCCTCCACATCTATTTATTGACAAATAAGATGTGGAGAATTTTAAAAATATTGTGCACAGAATTTTTATATTTTTTGGTGCAGAATTTTTAATTTTCTGGTGTAGAATTCCCTCAGGAATAGGACATGTGGCCCAACAGTCTCAAACACATTTGAATTGTCATGGACGGCTGAGAGTGCAGACTGAGGCAAAGATGTCGAATTGTCTGAAAACAGTTGGTCAGCAGGAACGCTCTTGATGTCATAGCATCTAACAGGGCCCCAATCCACTCGGTTTTTTGAATGGGAGTCACAGTTAATTTTCTGTTGTTTAGAATGAGACCCAGACAGTCAAGCAAGCAAAATATGGTACTGACATGGACAAGAAATTCCTCTCTGGATCTTCCCCTCAGTAACTAGTTGTCAAGGTACTTGGGAACCATAACAGTCCATTAGCAGCCCTCAGTGCTCTCATGGAGTGATGGGGAATGGAAGGATGACAACCCCGCCTCAGTTACACAAGAGCCTTGGGATCCTGGTGATAAAGGTAGAGCAAGAGCAGAAGGAACAGGTAGGTGGTTTGACTCGTCTGTCGCCCAGAATGAGGCAGGAAGCAGTGCTGCAGGTGGAGGCAGTACCATCGGTACTGAGAAAGCCAGTGTTGGAAGTGGTGTGACATTACCCAGGGTATAAATGTGGATAGATGGACAGCTGTGTCCCCTCCAACTTGGGATGCCTTTTGCACTTCTTCATTGTGAGAGCTTACACACAGCCTCTAGCATGTAAATTACTCCCAGTTATAGTGTAGGAGTGTTATAGCTAACCACTCATGAATTACATTACAGAACGACACCAGCAAATTCCCAATCCCAGACCCTCCCTCAGAAATGTGCAACTTGTACTGCCCAGCTCTCTCCTTCTGAACAATGCAAGGAAGTCCATCATTTCATTAATAAAAAATGATATGCATAAACCCTGTTATCTCAACTGAAGATTCCCAACCACTCTAATCCAAACACACCAGTTTAGATACAGCAGTAAAACAGGTTTATTAATAAAAGAAATAAAACTTTTAAGTGATTACAAGTAATAAGGCATAAAAGAGTTGGTTACAAAGAAAAAAAAATGCAAACTAATACCCAATTTAGCAAGCTAAATGAATTCAGAGCAAAACATTTTCTCACCACGTGCTTTCTGCAGTGCTTACGGGATGAAAGCCTCCCAGCCAGGACCCCTCCCCCAGTTCAGTGTTTCTTCAGGTGTTGCGGCTGCTATGAGCAGAGAGGAATGGAGGAGAGATGATTTGTGTTGTGTGCTCTCTGTTTTTATACCTGTCTCTCCTCTTTGAGGATTATCTTCAGCTGGGGTTCAGATGACAAAGACTGGGGAACGGGAACTCCCAACTGTACATATCGGCAAAGAAACATTTCTCACTCACACACTTCTTCCTGCCAAAAAATGGCCACTTAACCAAGTCATAGTTCATCTGATTATGTTGACACCTGGCCGAGGCATCAGTTTACCTTTTTGTCTCTGAGGAACTGGTTTGGGCTGCTTCCCCAGAGTTGGAATATGCCTTAGTAACATCACACAGTAGAATCTTAACTTTACATACAATGTTGCCACACACATTTTACCAGAACAACAATGACCAGAGAATTAGGAGTTTTCAAATGATACCTCACAAGGCATACTTTGAACAAAATTTATCATAAAAATGGGAAGCATAGGGGTACAGTCTATCACAAACAGTGCTGGTCCCGACATGAACAACAGTACCAGAGTGACCGACCAAAGTCAAGGGGAGTGAAAAGCCTCAAAGAAAGCACTGCTGTGCCAAACTTCATTCCTCTGATGGTTAGAAGTTTTCCATCTGATTTCAAGGCTCAACTTATTGATGGCCAGTTTATATCCACTTGTTCCTGTGCCAACAACAGACCCTTAACTTATCTCTTCTCCCTCCCTGGTGTTCATCCCTCTGATAAATTTAGAGAGATCAATCAGTTCTCCCCTCAGCCTTATTTTTGTTAGGATAAACAAGCCAAGCTCCTTAAGTCTCCTCTTGAAAGGTAGGTTCTCCATTCCTCTGATCATCCTACTAGCCCTTCTCTGCACCTGTTCCAGTTTGAATTAATCCTTCTGAAACATGGGAGACCAGACTTGCACAATATTCCAGATGAGGCCTCACAAGAGCCTTGTATAATGGTAACACCACTTTCCTATCTCTACTTGAAATACCTCTCCTGATGCATTCTAGGATTCCCTTAGCCTTTTTCACAGCTGTGTCACTCTGGCAGCTTATAGTCATACTGTGATCAATCAATACATTCAGGTCTCTCTTCTGTTGTTCCCAAGTGATACATACCCAGCTTATAGCAAAAAATTCTTATTAGTCCCTAAGTGCATGACCTTGCACTTTGCTCTATTCCACCCCGGCCCCACTCCCCCCTAGGGATGGCCCTACATATCGGCAGTACCTCTCACCTTTGTGTCATCTACAAATTTTATTAGCACACTCCCACACGATTGTCTATCTTACAATTATCAGAGCTCCTTAACTCAAGAATGGCTGTCATTTTTAAAGGTGAACTGTAATGCCTTAAAAATTCTCTCTATACAAAAATGCTGAAGGGTGTAGTGATGCTCATACTACAAACTTCCCATGCACAACTGCAGGTTCCAGCACATTGCACAAAGACTAAATTCACATTAAAAGGAACCATCAGAAATCCCAAACTAGCAAAAGAAAACAGGTATAAGATACAATTATTTGTCATCGGGGCTAAAGATAAACTGAAGACTAACTTCCAAGAGTTGAGTTCAGGGTTCTATTTCTCTCCTGCAACAGCCGATACCCCCTACACTTAGAGCAGCTCTTCAACTATTTAAGGTGTTAATAAAGTTAAATGAAAAAACACAACTCTGTTCTAGGCAGGTGAGTAAAAACTGATTTTCAGCTCTTGTGTTTGAAAGTATATTTACTTATTTTTAAGTGTAACCTATGTATTCTCTTTATAGTGAGCATACTAAGTCAGACTACTGGTCCATCTAGCCTAGTGTCCTGTCTTCCAAGAGTGTCCAGATGCTTCAGAGTGAGTGATCCATCGCATCATGCAGTCCCAGCTTCTCACAGTCAGAGGTTTAGACACCGGAGACCATGAGGTTGTGTCCCTGAGCATCTTGGTTACTAGTCATAGGATTGACCTATCCTCAATTAACTTCTTTATTTCTTTTTTAATTCAGTTATGCTTTTGGCCTTCACAATATCTCCTGGCACAGAGTGCCACATGTTGACTGTGTGTTGTGTGAAGAAACACTTCCTTACGTTTCTTTTAAACCTGCTGTCTATTAATTTCATTGGGTGACCCCTGGTTCTTGTGTGGTAACTGCTAATTTGCATTACTTCACACTAAATGTAGGATCCTAACTGTCTCATTTAAAGCATTTCAGCACACCTTTAAATGATGTAGTTCAGATTCCTATTTTTAAGGCGTTCTCTTCCCACAGTAGGCCAAACCCACTTTTCTTGATCATAATGAAAAATGTTTATTCTGAAAAGAAAATGCCTTTTTAACAAGTTTACATACTGACCCCGAAAGAAAAAAGTTGGAACCTGTATCATCCAAAGCGCTAACACATGCTGCAGTCAGTGTTTCACAGCCTTTAACGTAGAAAGTCATTATTTAATGTTCCATTTAAGTACTGAATTGTTTCAGTGAAAACAAGTCATCTACACTGTCTATGCTAGAGGTGGTTACAGAACTTTACTCTGCAGCAGCCAGACCTGTTCAGCAGCAAGACTGAATGGGCCCTGAAAAGCTGACTGCTATATACATAGGCCCAGATGGCATGCATTTACCAGAAGCATGAACTGTAATCAGAGTCCAGCAGCCATATGACCAAAGCCTTTTGAAGTGGAAACACTGTAAAAGTAAAAGATCTTTGATATCATTGGCTTCAACTGCATTGGAACAACAAAAAAAATAGTATGCCCTTTAGAAAAACAATCTCAGCATAATGGAAGTATTTCTGGATGCCAAAGCCAACGTATGTTTTAAAACAGAAACTGATATAGACATTCAGAAGAAGAGAAAACACTTGAGCTATACAAACATTATAAATGATCAACAGCTTAGTTCATTAACAGGTTAGTTTGATGGAAAATAAACTGCCCATTACAGACATGGGGTACACAGGCATTTCTTGAGACTCGAAGGAATAATTTCTTTGGTAATATCTGTACATTATTTCATTACAAATATGATGCTTATACCTCAATATTAAGTCTAGCAAATCTGTACTGTAGAGATGCTGGAGTTCTTAACAAAACAAGCCCTTTTTTATCGGCTGGTTGACTGGATAACATATGCAGTAATCCTGTCAAATTAACAAATCCCAGTGCTTCTCCACAGCCAGCAGCTAATGAAAAATCCCCTTGAGTGACAAAACCTAAAAGAATTCTAGAGCAGTGTGAAGTAACATCTGGTAGAGGGTCAGGCCATAAGCCAAGTATTAGTTCTTTAGGCTCCTCAACTGCCTTTGCCTCCAGGGCATCAGAAGCACCACTTTCTAGAGCCTTCCCGTTGTTCTTTTTCTTTTTTCTCTCTTTTAGTTTCAGTATCTTGTGTTTGAATATGTCACTGTGTTTGGGCTCTTGAGGACCATAGAAGAGCTGGTCTTTGTTAAGCTGTAGAAAATCCTCCTGTGTGGGAATGCATATCATGGTATGTAATTCAGGGCTACCTTTTCTTACCAGAGACAAGCTGACCCACACCAGCACCCTTGGGTAGCACTTAAAGAGTGGTAAAAGGGCATCTTCAGTCATTTCCTTCTGTCCAAGTTTTGAAGCAGGGCGTACCCTCTGACCTTTTCCACAAGTAGGCCGGCACCTGGCTGATAACTGCTTTAATAGCTTTCTGCTCCTATTTGAAGTTTAAAAGATGCATTAGGGATGCTCAAGTACAATAAAGAAAAAAACCTCAGAAGTATCATTGTAAATTAATTAAAAAAAACCCACTACCTTGGACAGCCTTTGTAAAGCTCTCAAAATCTAAAAAACCCACAAAAAAAAAAACACAGGTATAGAACTATTTGCTGAAAATGGCACAATACATTTTAAAAATTACTTTATCAGCACTTTTGGCTTCAAATTTGTTTGAAGCCAGATTTGCTTTTCTTCAGTTTTATCACTATTTTCATATGCTGCTATGCAAAATGAAACACCCACACCCAAGCACTTCTCTTCATGTGCGTTAGCATGGCTTTATCAGTGTTCTAGAAGTCATGTGAGATCTTCATTCACTCTATAGAAACATGAGTAGTGAGAGGAACTGTCCATATCATGCATTAGAGATGGGAATACAAGTAAATGTATCAAGAGTGATAGAGTTTTTAAACTGGAGCTTTTAAAAAATTAAATTAAAAATTAAATTTAAATGCTTTTTAAATTGGAGCTTTTTTAGGTGCATGTTTCCTTTTCTTTTTAACCATTTACACATTTCTTTAATAAAATATGCCACTTTCTCCCTACCCATGGATCTCTGGGCCCTCCAAATATCCTTTCCACTGGCGTGGCCCTATATTGCCTGCCTCCAAAGCAAGTACCAACCCAAACTGTTTACTAAAAGAGGCTCCCCACTGCAGTCAGTGACTCCCCATTCAGGAAGGGTAGGAGAACAGCTTACTTCCAATCACAGAAGGTTTTCTCTCTTTCCCCCCTAAGACAGCTTTTTATCTCACCCTCTCACCTGGAGAGAGATCCACCAGGTCAGAATTCACTTCCCATCCCCTCCGGGAGCCGGGGGACTCAATTAGATGGTGGGTCCTCATGGCTTGCCAGTAGGTCATCCCCTCTTTTAACAAGCATGCAGGACAGTAGTTACTGATAAGTCACTCCTACATACCTGAGAACAAAGAAGCCACTACTTGTTGCAACTCCATCTTCTTTGCATAAATTTTGAATCTCTGTCATTTCTTCCATCATGCCACCCTGAGGATCCTCTATAATCAGTCCAGGTTTGGGCTCACAAGGAACCTGCCTTTGAGTTGCACAGCTCTTACTGTCTGCAGATGAAGTAACCACAGATTCTTCCTGAGCTTTGTTTCTTACTTCCCAGTCCCTGTTTAGTTGCCCCCACGGACAGAGGAAAGGTGCCAGAGTGCCAAGTTTGACATAGTTTGCCCTTTTTGCAGGTGGGCGTCTAAAAGAAAGAAGGAAACAGAAAAATGTCCCATAACTTGGAAGCAATGGGACAATGTTCATTCTAGTGCACCTCAAGAATAAAGAAAAATTATGATGTTGAAATACCAGATAAAGGAGAATAATCTATTCAGCTAACTTGCAAATTAGAAAAAAAATTACGTGCCAGGGTCCCCGTTTACCAAATAACTAAGCATCTTTTTTCTTGTATTTTAAAGATGGGCAGTTAACTCTTTAATCTTGTTAAGCAGGAATTCTGAATCTCTGGAAATTTGACTTCCATACAAAAAACTGCCATGTATCTGTACTTCTGGAGTGCAAGGGTTCTGCATTGTAACAGGTCTATTTTGCTGGCGCTGTTGTGCCTGATGTTACTCAATCTTCTCTCTAGCCTCTTGCCCCCAGCAGCAGGCAAAACATCTGACACTTATTTGCCCAGAGAGTACTTCCGCTTTTACCACATTTCGAGGCAAAGAATTAGAATATAAGCATTCATTTACTTGGGAAACTAACTATAATCAAGTGCTTTAATTAGTTTAAATTGTTGTACTCTCTATAGTTTCTTGCACCCTCTTTAATAAATGATGCCAAAATGTCTTGTCACCAGTTGTATCCTTCTCCATTTGGTGGACACTGGTTTTCCCCTACAAGTTGCTAATGGAACTTTAAATGTATGGCTTTATTTACTTTGTTGTATTATTCACAATTATATTACAGCTTTTTTCTGAACAGAACTCTGGGAATAGGGTGCATAAAACTAACTAAAACAAACATTTAGGGGAGAGCACTTAGTCTACATAACATGGATTTTTGTTTCTTATTATAGTGGGATTTAAAATACTAAACACCACCCCACCACAAATTACAAGTCTAGAAACTGAACTGAGCAACAGATAATTTTACGGCATATCAAGTTTTGATTAAAGTGGCAAATCAATCAATCAATCATGGAGAAATTAACTTTACCTCTTGAATTTTTCAAGAAGAATGTTTTCTAGTTCTTTGGCAAACTGGATTCCAGCAGGACAGTCTGGGAAATCATTTGGAATGTGAGGTGTTCTTTTATATTCGGAATGTTTCAAACCCTCTTGCAAGCCACCTACTCGTGCGCCTCTATATACCTGTAAGGTAATAACATTAGTATTTTTCTAATGCTCCTAACTGAAGTATCTTGGAGAATCCCTTAGGTGCTACTCTCAGAGTACTGAGCTTCTATCACCTTAATTTTGAAGACGTGATTAAAGTATGGATATCACATTCTAAAGACTCATTTGAACAAAATGCTAATTATGCTTTATTAGTTTAATTCTCAAAAACCATCAACAAATCTAGAGAATGATTTCAAAAATTCTTACTACAAGTATTGGCACAAGTGTTATAATATCTCTGCAAAGCTGTTGTTCAATTACCTTATATTATACAAAATATCACAATTGTTCCATCCATATGCACAGAACTATATAGCGAACTGCAGACAAGCATAATAAACCATCCTCTTTAAATTATAAGAGCAGAATGTTCCAAACAGCAAGGTAAGAGCATTCAGCACAATTTAAACTTTGCTCTCCTGTTTCAGGTCCCATGAAATCAGAGATCGCCAACCTGTGTTCAGTAAGACCCTCAGCTGGCAGAATGCTGGTGAGGTCAACCTAGGGCTAGGCTATATGGATGGCAGTAAGTGCCAAATAAGAACCTTTGCAGACTTTCAGAATTTACTTTTTTAAAATTTTGGATTTATTTTATCTTTTAAAGAAATAAATATACACTTAGAAACATGATAGCTGAAAAACTATAAAGCAGCACTGGCCTGCTCACTCTGTCCCCATATAAAGCCTCATTTCATGCTCTGTCAAACGTCCATTATTGGTGCAATAACCGAAGTGGACACAATGGTAGGTTGTTTTAAATATTTTTAAACATTTTTAAACACACACCAACTCACTTTCATGACAATATTCATCTGCTCTCTTTAAACTGACATTTTGACCCAGTAGTTGTAAGTGGGTTGCACAAGGACAAGTTTTCCCCAATATGTTCATATCAGAGTAAATGAACTTATAACCCATCATATTTGCCTGCAATTTGTAATGAAAGCCACTTACAAAAGGAATCCAGAAAGCCATGCCCCAGCCCTTTGGCAGATAGATATCCCAGCCACTTCCCCATCCTGGTCGATCTTCACCAGCCACTTTCCCTGGCTGTTGAACCAAGAGAATGGGAATCTTGGATTCACGAGGACCCAAGTCAAGCTGTGAGCCAGGTACCAATAGTTCACCTCTCATATGGTTTAAATCCTGAGATGGGATAAAAGCAGTTGGGAAAATGCTCAATAATTTAGTACCCATTTTTCTTTTTTCAAAAAGTTGTTACACACACACACAGTGATTTCCTTATTATAGGCAGTGAAAGTAGGTAATCTGAATTCCGCACAGGTTATTCTATGTACATTTGAATCTGTCTTCACCTATTGATAAAAACAGTTCATAAACAACAAATTTAGGATGCTCCTGGGAGCAAGTGTTAATCTCAGCATCCAAAAAAAACAAACAGGATTTTCACATCAATGCTTCACACTATTGTATTGCAGAGCAGGTACTGAAACTGAAGGTAACAAAGTAGAAATGCCAACTTCTGAAAAAAACCCATTAGTAAACAAGTTGTGAAAATCTGACTACCAGACAGCTTGCATGAGGGAGAGAAATACTGTACCATAATTTAATATTTAAGGGCTCTTCCCATGAGTGTTTAAATTTTTGCTGTGTAACAGACTAGCTGCCTTCAGACAATTTCTCACTCACTATAGCGAGCAACAGCTGAGTTGTATCATTTTTAGGATTCAATAGCTACAAGAAAAAGACAAGGAGTACTTTTCAATAGCTACAAGAAAAAGGAATCTTTGGTTCCAAGCATTGCTTTATAACCAATTTCACAACCAGTGGCATAAATGTAAATCAAAATGGCACCCAGGAATTCTCAATCATCTCATGCTATAACCTCTTGCTTCTAAAGGTCAAGGACCTAATGGTATACTTAAGCCCTTTTCAAAAACATGTAAGGCTACAAACTGTAGAGCTATTAAAGCAGAAAGGAAATGTCAACAGAGTAGTTAGCACTCGCGTTTATGGCAGCATGCAGAATGTCACCAGGTTCATAATGGTTATCATTCTGTTTTGCCTGCACGCAGTTATTTCTATTTGGCTACACAGGTCATGCTTTAGAAGAGCTTTGATTATTTACACAAAGGTAGTCATCTGAAGGAATATGTTGCTGACTCATACAAAATTAGTCACAAATATTTTCCCATTTCAAAAAGGAGGAGTCCAGAACTTGCAGCCCAGAGGGAGTGGGAGCTAATGTGACTTTAAGCCACCTTTTTGCCCTCCAGACCCTAGGCTGTTCTACAGCCCCTAGAGTGAGAGCCTAAGTTATGGCAGCCTATCCCCAGCTGCCTGCAGGTTACAGCACTGCCCAGAATCTCCACAGCACTGTGTGCTGCAACCCTGCTTCAGGCATGACCCTCCAGTCTCCAGAATGCCCCTACACCAGGATTTGTGAGGCAAAGCCTTGAAAGGCAGCCATAGAGCTATCTTCCTTAGTTCCTGCACCCTAGGAATCCTCGCCCAACCAGATCTAAGGCTTTTAGAGCCTCTGGCCCTTTTACCTGGTGTAAAGGCATCAGACCAAGAGTAAGGCTTCTCACCTGAAGTTTTTAGAAAAACCAAGATATTGAATTATTTTATTCTAAACACAAGTCAGCAAAGCTATATTTCAAAGCATAAATTAAGTAATGAAAATGCATTACTGTAATGGTTGTGCAAGAAAATTGGATAGGATGACTCCAGTGAACTAAAGAACTGACTCTTCATCTCAGGAACAAAACACTATTAAATTAGGAAGTTGTTGCTTTCTGAATTTCAGGAGAGTTGATTTTTAAACTTTACTATATGGATTGTAGGGGAGGATGATAAGATGTTTCTTTAGAGTAATCCATGCTGTTAGTTACCTGCTCTGGGATTTTATTTTCAGTAACGTTCTTACAGATAGTCTGGTCCCAGATAAAGCTGTGAGCACATTCCACAGGCACACCTTCCAGAAGCAGCTGCCTAACTTTCTCATTATCTGTAAGAGAGAGAACCTTCAAACAAAACCTACATTTCTCAACTTAAGCTACATAAAGAGAATAGACAATGTGAGCAAAATAATTGGACAGACTACAGCTACAGAAATGGACATAGTAATATGAAAAAATCAAAATCTTCCAGAAGAACTCAGGTACCTTTTAGTTTGTGCCAACAGCATCCACATGGGGCAGTTACAGCGCAGCACTTTGGTGTGTGCGGCATTTCACAGCCCCACGGTCAAGTCCTAAGGCCACTTTAATTCTGAATGCATCCACACAGAGGTTTAATACAGTTTAAGTAATCCGTTTTAAAGTCACACCTTTAGGTAATGGGAATGAACTTTCATCCCTTTGCAAACAAACCCTTAAGTATTTTAGCTATATTGTCGATTTTTAAATTGGTTTGTAGTTTGTCTGAGAAACCATTTTAGAGGATTGAACAAGTGGTCTCATCAAAAGCAGTTTCATAGCATGAATTAGTAAGTATATGTTGCCAAGTTTGACAAAATGAATCCTACAGATCTGTAGTATATAACCTTTTTAAGTGGCTCTTTATAATTGGTTTGTGGAATCATCCATTAAGTGAAAAAGGCTGAAATTTACTGGGTTTGGGAAATTGGCAAAAGCAATGTTACCATGATGCCTACAAGCTGCTAGGCGTCACACGTCAGCAAACTTGTATGATAACTGGAGATGATCTTGATAATATTTTAATAACGCATTTTAAAGTTATCAGTACCAAGTCTACCACCACCTGACCACTTAATTTGTTGTTCCCATGCGCCCCTTAGTCTATCTTTTTAGAGCTCATAGTGGCAAGGACTGTGCCTTTTCCAGGTTTGTAGTGTCCAAATAGTTATGGGTGCCACCAGAAACAAAATGTAGTATTTTTAGTCTGCCATTGACTTACTGTGACACCTTGGGCAACTCACTCAACTTCCAGAGTAGCAGCCGTGTTAGTCTGTATTCGCAAAGACAAAAGGAGGATTTGTGGCACCTTAGAGGCTAACAAATCTATTTGAGCATAAGCATCCGATGAAGTGAGCTGTAGCTCACGAAAGCTTATGCTCAAATAAATTGGTTAGTCTCTAAGGTGCCACAAGTCCTCCTTTTCTTTTCACTCAACTTTATGTTTCAGTTACTCCCATCTGCAAAATGGGGATAACAATGTTTATGCACCTTTCTAAAGCACCAGGTAAAGCAATGTACAAGTGCTGCTATTATTGTTAAATACATAATACATTGCAACCTGTGCACCAGTATTATCCTATCAAAACAAGATGGTCTCAATACCAGAAGGCTATCAATTGTTCTCTGACAAACAAAGCAGACCACTGCTCTAGGTTTTCTATCTACGGCACCAGATCTTAAGATGAAGATCAGTTAAAGGAGCATTCAACATGAACCTTTTTAAATTGCTTACTTTAAAAAATTCTGATAGAATACACTCAATTTTTGAAGAAATCCTTCAAATGTTAATGATTTCCTGCTATTCATACTTATAAGCGTCTTTTCAGTAAAGGAGAAACTGACTATTTAGAAGAAAAAACTGTAGCACCGCCTATATACAAAATGCTGTCAAATGCACACAATTAAAAACCTTTACTTTTCAGCTATAGTCATTTTAAAGGTACTACTTGTAACTACAGGAGTTAAAAAATTCTCAGACAAATGTGATTTTTTTTTCCAACTTGAGTGTCCCTTGAATACCTATGGAGTTATCAAGGGGATACCTCCAAAGCACCCTTGAAGTTAGGCTTTCATATAACCACAGAAGGCAGACACAAAAAATAATGATTAGATCTTCCAGAAGTTAGGATTCCTTAAACTTGAGAGCATAAATCTAGAGGATTCTGTTCTAGATGTAAAAAGCTAATATCCACAGGGATTTGAGAAAATGCTTTTTCAAATAATTTTAGTAACAGATTCATTTATTTCTTCCATCTGTGCTGATGCTGAAATAGGAATGGTATTCAACTATGATCACATAAGAATGACACAAAGATAAGCAGCTAAATACAAGATTGAACAGATGGTTGAAAACCACTGTGCTAAATTAGGGGTCCAGGGCCCCATGGGGGGGCTGCAAGCAGGTTTCAGGGGGTCCACCAAACAGGACCAGTGTTAGACCCACTGGAGCCCAGGACAGAAAGCCTAAGCCCTGCTGTGCAGAGCTGAATCCCGTGGCCCTGAGCCCTGCTGCCCGTGGCCGAAGCAGAAACCTGAGCAACTTAGCTTCGCGTGGGCTCCTGTGGCATGGAGCCCCAGGCAACTGCCCTGCTTGCTACCCCTTAACACCAGCCCTGACTTTTATATGCAGAAAACAGTTGTTGTGGCACAGGTAGGGCCAGGGAGTTTTTAAAATAGCATGTTGGGGAGCCTCAGAAAGAAAAAGGTTGCGAGCCCCTGGTTTAGCATACGGAATTAGTGCACAAAGGACCATTCAAGTGAAGTGGCCCTGTAGTCAGAGGCCAAAAAGGGGGTTTAGTGAATTACACTGTTGTAATAAGCCATAAATCCTGTCTCTCTTACCAATAGAAATTGGTCCAATAAAAGATATTACCTCACCCTTGTCTCGCTAATATCCTGGAACTGACATGGCTATAACACTGCATACAAGAATAAGCAGACTGTCTCCCTCCACATCCAGTCTCTCCATAATCTGCCTCTCTCTATATTATCCAAATGTGTCCTAGTTCACCCCTTTGCTCCATTACTGTAACTCTCTTCTTTGGCCTCTCCTCTTCAATTGCGCAGTTAAAGGCATCAGAGCTCAAGCAGTTACATCCATGCCCTACCCTTGACACTCTTCACAACTTTCTATATTCTACAAGAAGTTAAAGTTTCTCATGTCATTTTCAGGGAGCTATCACTGCTTCTGCCTATGTCTAGAGTTTTAATTCTCTCTACTCCCTCTCTACATGCCTTCCAATCTTCTCCTCACTGTCCCATACCTCTTTCTGCTCCTGGCTTTGTGGAGACTCTCTCCTTGTTCCCTATGTTTGGAAGAATCCCATTTGTCTGCCAAATATCCCAAACCTAAATCTCCTCAGCAATGACCTCTTTATAACCATCATCTCCTGAAGGGCTCTCCTTGCGGTTTTGTCTAGAGTTTGTAAGGTCACAGAGGAAAGGACCATGTCTTAATCTATGTTCTTGTAAAGCACTGTGCACACTCAATTCAATGGCACCTGGGCCCTTATGAAAATCCCATCTTAAGTCTTCAGCAATGTGCTCAACATTATATAAGAGCACAAGACACTGTCCTTGTCCCAAGAAAGTCAGTAGACAGGAGATACAGGAAAAAATGATTTCCTTTAATATATTAGCATTTTTACAGGTGTGTGTGGGTGTATTAAACTAAATTTAGTTTTATAACAAAAAAGAGTTGTGGTGCTAGCCAAAGTCAGTCAGCAAAGGAAACAACTGAAGGGAGAAAAGATTTCACATTTACTAGGGGCCAACAGTTCAAAAGCTAGGTCCTTCTGGTAAAATGTATGTGCAGAATACAACACATTTCAGTCAAATCAAAACCTTTACAATGGTCTTAAAATTGATGTATTTCACAGGAAGCCAAGTTTCAAGAACAATCTGGCCAGCAGTTGTGCTTCTTGGGCAAGCACAGATGGTAAACCAGGAGCTTTGGGGTTGGCCAGGGGGAAAGGTACTACATTCCGTGGCTCTCTTCAATATCTACTACAGGGCAAAGACTGCTGCTGGAAGAAACAGAATTTTAAAAGGAAACATGGAATCCATTTAATGAGATACAGGATAGCACTCACTCAACAAACCTAGACTTCCCTGGAGTCCATCCCTTTGGGGATCACCCCATGGGTCCTCTCCTTTTATTGGAATGGTGGCAGAAGTCACCTCTACAGGAAGGAAAGTATCTAAACACAGGTAGTTTTGAAAGGATCAGGTTATTCTTACTGCGTTCACACACATAACCTACAGGGAAGAACAAGTCAAGAGCTATTCAAAACACATTTTGTTGACAAATAAATGGACAGACATGCACCAGACTCGCTTCATAACACAAACATATTAATCCACAAATAAAAGCTAAGACAAGAAATGCTACTTATTTACACAATTTACCTTGGAGAGACTGCAGAGTCTTTATGAATTCAAAGACTTGCTAAACATGTGAATAAGATCTTCATACAAAGTTAGAGGATCAAAGACTAAAAACAAACATGACTTCTGTCAGGATATCATTTCAAACACTTACAAATATCTCCTCCATTGGGGCTGGAGTTTCCAAGAGAAGACAAAAACGCATGTGACAAGTAAAGCAAGTGTTTCCTTACTGTTAAGGTGACACCAGGTGCCATCATAGGCACAAATCAATACCACCATAATATTCCCCAAACAAGGAAGGGTTTGTCAAATCCAAAAAGTTAAAAATATCTGGTAGTAATATAAAGATCAGGACCGAGACACAGATTTGCTCTTACCTATGTGGTTCTAGGACTTGTATTAGACAATTATGGTTTACTTAGGATGCTAAATTATAGAATGAGAAAATGCATATGAGTGTGGGGCATTCATAACTTTGACCTATATTAAAAGGTCACAGCTTTATACTCAGCATTGCAAAGTCCTGGAAGGAAAAAAGTGTTAAAAAAGTACTACATGCTCCAAATTGTGAATGTTGCTTTGGGAACACTCAAAACACCTTTAGCACAGGATGTTCCACAGTGGGGTAGCTGAAAAGGGCTCACTGCTTCACCAGTAATAAAATTATAATAGAATTGGGGCTTTTCATGGGTTGCTTCTGTTGAGATGGGCAGAAGCACATTTCTGTTGCCCACTGGTGTTGAGGTATGTATGGGCATGCAGCACTTCTCCATAAAGGGCCATATTTTTGGAATGTAATGTACTCACCCTGCGCCCACCTACATCATATATCATTTGAAAGCTTATTTTATGTACATTTAGATGAGTTATGACACGGAGCTGACCAGTGAGGCTATAATCCTGTAGGCGAGGTGAAACGATGGTACCCAAAATAAGAAAGTTTCATTTCTTGCACAGTTTTAGAAACACTGCAAACATGACTAACTACAGTTTTTACTGTTTAAGTTAATTTCAAACACCTTAATGTGGTGTTTACAGGTCAAAGTTATAAAACAACCATATACTAAAAGATTTTTTAATCTGTTTTCATGGGTAAGTTTTTTTTTTCAGAAATGATGAAGCTCTTTAGCATGTGGCAAAAATGGAAATCTCAACATTTTTCAGTATACTAACATGAAATGTTTAACAAGTCAGAATATGCAATGTGAAAAAGTACCTCACAAGTTTTAGTTATAGTTTTCAATTGAAATTTGCTGACTAGATCAGTCTCTCACTGAAGGTTTGCACAATAGTAGATTGCACGTGCACAGTTGTACTGTATAGTGAAGAGATAAGGTACATGAATTCCTAAGGTAGAGTTTCTCCATGTGCAAGCTTCTGTACATACAATGTTGCATCTAGTTTTTGTGGAAAAAGGTTTTAAATTGGTAATTGCCTATAAATGCAGTACAAGCCTTTGAAATATTCTAGAAACTAGCTTTTTAATTCAGTGACATGTATGCACAGGTCAGTACTAGTGTTAGAGATGACAATACACAGCTTCACATTATGAATATGCAAAAGCTATGAGGAGAAAAGTGGCCTAACAAGAAGTAGTGAAGACAGAGTCCACAAACAAGTTCTTGCCTCTGAAATGAAGAGGAATGAAGAGCATGTTACAGCTCTTACCAACCAACTCATCAACAACAGGACAAACACATATGAAGTGAGCTGTAGCTCACGAAAGCTTATGCTCAAATAAATTGGTTAGTCTCTAAGGTGCCACAAATACTCCTTTTCTTTTTGCGAATACAGACTAACACGGCTGTTACTCTGAAACCTGACATATGACCCTGAAGCACAGCCAGAGGTCCTGTAGGTATGGTCCTGTTGATGACCACTATGGGTATGTCAGATGTACAAGAGTCTCTACTGAAAATAGCAGATGTTGGTGAAGAACAAATGGAGAGATTTGTGAGAGGTATGCTTGATTCTGGTGACATAATTCTTCAGCCCAGTCAAGAAATCTAGCATCAAAATATTTGCTGATATGGCCAAGACCATCAAATTTAACTCTGGCAAGAGAGGGACAATCAGTCCAGAAACTGTTTTCTGCAGAGCCCTATTCTTAGGGAGAGGCAGACATGATGTTTCAATGGCAACTGTTCTTAGCCACCCAATAGCACCTGTGCCTATGTCCCTCTTCCATGATGATGGAACAATGAGAAGAACAGAGAAAGGTGAATTAGGGCATCCGCTGGAAGCTCAAGCAGAAAGAATTCATGACCTAAGAGCATACAAAGACACGACAGCGTATATCAGAAATACCAGGGCTGTCATACAAATGATGGCTGGAGACAAATTGCACACATTTGATGAACTGGCTGCTGAATAGTTGAGGCAGGTCCTAAAAGGATTTGACCAAGCTAATTCTGTAATCCAAGTGATTGACAGATATAACAGTAACTCCATGAAAACCACTGAAAGACAGCACTGGACAGGATTGAATGTTGGATGCAAGAAATACCAGAGGATTGGTGCATGCACTGTGCATCCATGAAAAATGTTTCTAAATGTGGCATCCAACAGGCAGTCACTTATAAATATATGGTTCAAAATGCACCTGAGTGTAGGAGCACACCCAGCACAAACATTCCATCTTGCTTGAGGTTTTTCCAAGGATGAAGGAACAAAGTCCATCACCAGCAGAGGTGTTGCAGAAGCCCAAGACTTGGACAGTACTCAAGAGAAAGTGGACACAAGGACGCTTCTACGTGCTGTATGTGCCAATAAGACTTTCGGGTAATTTGGAATATATCTACACAACAAAGAAAAACCCACAGTTGCCAGTCAACTTGGGCTCACAGGGCTCGGGCTACAGGACTGTTTTACGGCTGTATAGACTTCCAGGCTCTGGAGCCCAAACTCTGGGACCCTCCCACACTACAGGTCCCACAGCTCTGAAGTCTACACAGCAATGAAACAGCTCTGCAGCCCGGCTGGTCTATGCTAGTAGGTGTCTAGTTGCGGTGTAGACATACCCCTGGTGTCAAAGGAACCCTAATACACCTCTACCCCAATACAGCATGACCCTATATGACATTAATTTGGATATAATGTGGTAAAGCAGCGCTCCGGTGGATCAAAGCAAGTTTGCTATAATGTGGTTTCACCTATAACACAGTAAGATTTTTTTAAAAAGTAGAAGGAGTACTTGTGGCACCTTAGAGACTAACCAATTTATTTGCGCATAAGCTTTCGTGAGCTACAGCTCACTTCATCGGATGCATACTGTGGAAAATACAGAAGATGTTTTTATACACACAAACCATGAAAAAATGGGTGATCGATCACTTTAGATAAGCTATTACCAGCAGGAGAGTAGGGTGGGGGGAGAGAAAACCTTTTGTAGTGATAAACACCCATTTTTTCATGGTTTGTGTGTATAAAAACATCTTCTTCTGTATTTTCCACAGTATGCATCCAATGAAGTGAGCTGTAGCTCACGAAAGCTTATGCTCAAATAAATTGGTTAGTCTCTAAGGTGCCACAAGTACTCCTTTTCTTTTTGCGAATACAGACTAACACGGCTGTTACTCTGAAACCTAAGATTTTTTGGCTCCCAAGAACAGCGTTATATTGGGGTAGAGGTGTAATTAGGTCACCTGATACAAATGTTTTGGTCCTTGCTGTTCACTACTTTCCAAAAATGGAACACAGATAACATGTGGATTGAAACAGGCACCATTATCAGCATAACTGACAAGCATTGCTTCAGATCTGTGCATGCAATTTGTGACACATTCACTCCTGACTTCTGCAACATAGTCACCTCCTGTTAGTGTGTACAGCAGGAAGTATCATCCCTATTTGGTATTGGAGGGGAAAATGTGTTAAATGCTGTCAAAACAAAGGGAGTTTACCGCTTCAGAGATCTTCCCAAACTGGAAGAACGCACCAGACAAGCTGCAATTTCTGAAGCAAGGAAGTTGGTAGCAATGCTGCATGATCAGAGCATGAAAAAAAAAAAATAGACCCACAGAGACCTAAACTGCTTGCCCCTTTATTTAGCCATCAAAAAAGGATGAATCACTGGCCAAACTCCCACCATGTGAGGGCAGTTTTGAAGAGCATGTTAAAGCGCATCTTAGCAAACATTTAGATGTCTTTGCATGCAGGTAAACCAGATCTTCTATCACCATGGATAGAAAAAAAAAAAGTGAATGCTGAACTACTTTCTGTATGCAAGAGCTCAACGATATGTGAGCATCTACAAGATCTTCTTAGTGCCTATACCTGTACAGGCTGCTGCATAATCAGCTGTGTCTGTAGTCAAAACAATCTCCCCTGCACAGAACTGGGTGCATGCCAAGACAACGAAGATTGTGGTAGCCCACGCACTTGACAGATCAGAAAGACAAACTAGAGGATAATGATAATGTTACCCATGCTGCAACATTTTAACAATACCTGTAAAAATTTATTAGATTTTGTTTTACCCTTTAGATTGTTTTGAGGTCAAAGAAATCCAATTTTAGGTCTTGAAATAATAGAGTAATTACATTAACAGAATGGATTGCAAATATTCAAAGTAGTCATTTTAACATGGTGTTGTTTATCCCTGTTTCCGTGGTGATAGCACCTCTTAACAGCTACACATTATACTTCATCTTAAAGAGGACACAAGTTTTCAAATGATGTATGACATGCATGTGTGGAGAGAGGGTACATTAAGTCAACTTAATTGGTGTCTGCTGCTCACCTAATATGCACAGAGAATGCTCCACTGAAGGAAACTTCAGATGTGGCAGCAATCATAGGACCACTGTAGATTGTCACTGGTGTGCCCCTACCTGCAAAAGCTTCTGTACAATTAATAGGGTGGGAAAGGGACAGTAATTCTTTCACATTTTTGGCACATGCTTCTGTTTTCAGTAGGCTAAGGGGAATCTAAATGTTAATAAATGTGTTTTGCGACAAGCCAATTAGAGGCAGTGATGTTTTGCCTCCAACTCAAGTTGGTGGCAGAAAAGAGGTTCCAATGTTCACAGCTGGGGAGCTAGTAGAAAAAAAAACCTGCTGCATTAAAGATGCTGTGAGTCACCTTCTTTTGCCCTTGCTCCTCAAAGGCATTAAAGATAGCCACTTAAAAACTTCAAAGTTGCTGCTTTCGTTGGTTTGTCTCAAAACTACGATTGCCATTATTTCTTTAAGTGTATCTTTTGGAATTGCATTTTACCTATACATAATCCTAAATTACCTTTCAAAAATGGTGGCAAAACCCTTTGTTGGGGAACAAGTATGGAGCCAGTTATTTAGGGTAATTTAAATGCACAAATCAGACATTCGAGACCTGTTAGCAAATGCACTTTTCAGTGTTTGTATTTATCCACACCAATATGGCCTACCAGGTAAAAATATATTAAGGACTTTAAAAAAAAAAAAAACCAACACCTTCAGTTTATGGTTCATTAGATCTAAAAAACCTCTTTTAAAGTGCCACTGAGTTATATTTCTTACACAGATGCATTCAGAAATTTTCTTATAGGGTTTCTATTAAAATTAAATTGGAGTTACATACGCAGTCACATTTATACAGCATTAAAGATGTGCATGAAGTCTGGAAGGCAATAAAATAACTGGTCAAGTGAAACACGGCCTAACAGCTTGATGGCATCTCTCTGCCTGTAGCACAATAAGCTTTTCAGAATCCATGCTATCAATTCCAAAGTTTCAGGGAATCCTGTAGGTATCAACAGGAAGAACCCTACTGATTTTGGTGATAACTGGAAAACTCTGATTTACAATAAAACCAGGTGATTGGCCTTTGATATCACAGTCCCACTGGGTGCTTCTGGATGCTGAGGAGAGGAATTAGGGGACCACAGAGTCTCTGGCCTAGATGGGGTGGGGGATTGAGGACCTTAGAATGGGGGGGAGAAGGGAATGGATTCAGTGCCCCAGCCTGAAGGGAGGAGTGCATGGGGGCTCAGAAGGCTAGATGTAGAGCTGGTTGAAGTTTGAGGGAATGTTCTTCTGTTGGAAAATGCTGATTTGTCAATGTGGAGATGGTCCATGGGAAGGTGTCTATTTTGACAAATTTTGGACACCAAACTGGCTGGCCTGGCTTCCTGCCTGCCTGCTAGCAAGCTAGCCAACCCGGAGCCCCTGGTGCGTGCTACAATGAGCTCAGCCTATAGAAGCAACGAAACATGCCCCCTTCTAATGGTAGCAGAAGTAATAAATAGAAAGGCAAGATCCAAGCCCCAAGGAGAGCATAAACTAACTTAAGTAGAACACAATTGACAACATATGTTGTTTGTGTGCAAACAGAACATATAAGATGCTGTATTTTGATAGGACTGGATTATGTTCTGTATTCTTTTCCATCACACACACATAACATTCTTATTTTGAAGAATTATTAAGGACTTCCCTGAAAGAGGTGGGGAGTCCAGCAACTATAACCCTAAACATGTATTTTCTAAAAAAGGAGTGAGTGAGTTAGTGGGAGAATTTGGATTGTCCACAGCAGATACCTCTATTTCAATAAGAAGCCCAGTTCTTGATAAGGGAGGCCCACCATGGCCCCCCCCCCCCCCCAAAAAAAAAAAAAAGGTAGCAAGGAGTACCCATAGCTGCTGCAGAGAAAAGCTCTTCAGCATCTACAGGGTAGGGTTGGCATAGTAGCAATGGCCCCTACAGCTATCTTGGGGTAAGGATCAGCAGCTCCCTCCCTAACCCAATCATAAAATATCAGGGTTGGAAGGGACCTCAGGAGGTCATCTAGTCCAACCCCCTGCTCAAAGCAGGACCAATCCCCAATTTTTGCCCCAGATCCCTAAATGGCCTCCTCAAGGATTGAACTCACAACCCTGGGTTTAGCAGGCCAATGCTCAAACCACTGAGCTATCCCTCCCCCCCATGTCTAGCCAACAACTGGTGGAGGAGGCAGGAGGGATACGGGTGACTATTACTTCAGTCTTGAGTTACCCAGACAGAGGAACAGGAATCTCTGGGGTGTCCCTTTCATAGGCACAACAGGCAAGCAAACAGAGGCTGCAAACAGCCCCACAGATCTGCCTGTCTATGGAGTGTGCTTGTCCCAGTCATTCAGGATGGGGAGCAGGAAAGCAACCACCATTTTCACTGCCTAGCATTGAATATTCCCCATTCCCTCCTTACTGCTACTGGCAGGGCTGCCACTGGTCTCTTCGTCCCTTGCTGGGATGACCTTTCTGTCTTCTCCCAAGAAAAGATGGCTGTATCTGACCACTTCCTCTGCTCCCCAGCCTACTCCCCTTTATTGGCATGGAATTGTTTGTGTGGCTATAGGGCAGGTAGTGAAATCTTTTGAGCATGGTCGGTGGGGGCGGGGGGGGGGGGGGAGATCAAAAGGGCTTACCAGATACAGCCTACCGTCTCAGCAGATCAATGACAATCCCCAACAGGGGACAGAGGCCAACTGCATTAAGAAATGGGTGGGAAAAATAAAGCTTGGAGCAAGGAAAGCAGCATCTGTTTTCCTGACTTCCTACGTGACAGTGGCTTTGCTTTTTTGGGAAGGAGCTAGCTCCCCTACCAGGGAGGTGAAGAGGACTAGGGGCCTTTCTTCTGTCTCCTTTCCAATTTGTGTGTGCTCCTTAACCCTTCACATTATTGCTGGTCCCTGACTCTCCTTCCTGGGCAGGGGTGGGCTCTAGTTCTAGTCTCCCTTACCTTGTAACTGATGAACTTCTCTTCAGAAGTAGGACTGTGTCCCACTGCTCCTGCCATCTGGAGAGCACCCTCTCAGACATTGTCAGCAAGATGCAAGACTTATTCCTGGTGACAGGCATGATGGTTGAGTGGCCACTCAGAACGACTAAATCCCTTGCTCTTCCAACCCAATTTTTTGTTAATTGATCCATATTCGGTTATAGCGGACCTGGTTTCACTTTTTAAAATACAGTAAGGGTCAGGGATACAGCAACATATCAAAAAGGGCCGTGAATGAAAAGAAGGTGGACAAAATGGTGCATGAGGTAGACTGTTCCAGGCACACGAGGTAGAAAGGAAGACCAATACAAAGGGGAGGCTTGTGGAATGAAGACAGCAGACATATAGGTAGGAAGGGAGTTTTGTACAACCCTGACAGGAGCCAGATGAAGACTGAATTTTCCATGGAAGGTTTGTGGATAGAACAGGTAACAGTCTAAGTGACAGGAAGGGAAGATTGTTTTAGCAATATTCTGGAGGAAGTCCATCAAAGAAAAGATTTCCAAGTCTCTGGGGCCTTATAGGTTTTCCTATTCTCTGCTATTAGCTAGAATACTGCTATGTTCCCCTAAGTGGGCAGAACAACCATGGGAATATTTTATTATTCCTTAACTCAAAATGCCTACATATTACTAAACTTATATAGTTCCCATTGTATGCAACTGCATGCACTTTGAGATACTCAGATTAGTCTATTCTGGACTACTGTGTCATCATTTTAATAATCTAATGTATCTGTCTTCACAAGTTCATCAAGTTTGCTTTTCCTGTCTGCCTTCATTAACTCCCCTTTCTCAAGTAATAAGCTTTTGCAGTTGAGTTTTAACCTCCAGCATACAGGGAGTTTAAAGTGGAAACACTAGATCTTTTCCTGTACAGATACAAGCAGTGCCACTATGATCAAAGCAGAACAGAAACTGACAGCATTGCATCTTAATTTTTAGCACCTGGTTGGCCTTGCCAGGATTCGAACCTGGATCATCTGTATGGTTAGACAGAGGCTTCCCTTGAGCACAAGACCAGCTTTGGTGCAAGTTCCTTCCTTACAACTGCTATCCTTAAAGCTACAAAGTTTTCAAGCAGTTTCTGTTCTTACATGCAGCTAAAAAAGCAAAGGAAGTGTTTGGAATTTGAGTGTCATCAGGAAAGAATGACAACATGCAATTTGCAGAAGGGTAGACTAAGTGGAAATAACGAAGTGCAGGGGAGAAATTGGATCTCTTACCCTATCCTGTTTTATTATAGTCACAATATGAATTAAGCACTTTACCTTGATATTTTTCTGGATTTGGCATTGCTTTTGATCTCTTTTTTGGCAAATTCACTCGAGGATCCCCAACAGTCAGGCCCAGTATTGTACCTGCTGCAATTTCTGATGGAGAGCTTATCCCTTTAAAACACACAAATGCACATCACCGTGAAACAGACATTACCAACAGGAAGAAACAGTCTTCTCTGTATTCTTTACTGGATATATTTTTACCTTGGGATCAGATGCCTTTGCAAGCCTGAGAGGCACCATACAGTTTTATATATATTTTTGAAGAATCACTAATAGTCACCCAGTATTGGGGAGGCAACAGTAGCAGTGTTAGTTAAGATCAAGATTTGTACTTAGTGCAGAAATGAAGTCACTGTTTCACACTTTAATGACTAAATTTATTCTCCATTTTTGGCATAGTAACTCTCTGAAGGACAACTGAATTTTCCATGTGCTTTTTTTTTTTTTTTTTTTTTAATATACAAAAGGCCAATCAACTTTTTCAGAGGAAATAAAAGGCACAAGACTCTTTTCTACAGTAATTAGAAGTATTAGTTGTGTACTATATCAGTTATTAAATTGTATCATAGTTTGAAGAGTTTCATAGAATATCAGGGTTGGAAGGAACCTCAGGAGGTCATCTAGTCCAACCCCCTGCTCAAAGCAGGACCAATCCCAATTTTTGCCCCAGATCCCTAATGGCCCCCTCAAGGATTGAACTCACAACCCTGGGTTTAGCAGGCCAATGCTCAAACCACTGAGCTATCCCTCCCCCTATGTTCTATGTTTCCTTCCTCAAATCCCCTACTATATACCTTGCAACAACTTGAAGATGGCTTCTTGACGTTGATGAAGAGACACCTTCTCAGAATTCTTGCAGTTTTCTACCCACCAATTGTTAAGTTCTGTTTCTGCATCTGCCATCACCTGGAAAACAATGATTTCCTGTGAGGGAGACTAAGTGGCCCTTGAAGTGTTTTGTAGATCCAAATTCAGACTTAATGTATATGTACATCAGATATTGTCACAAAACATACTTTTCCCCCTCCTTAAATTTTGAATGGAAACTCCATTTTTACTGACATCTAAACTGGAAATTTGTCATTTAATTCCTATAATACTGCATTTTCCAGTCTTCCTTCAGCAAAAAAAATGGCCAGCTTAATTCTTCGACCCAAAACTGAAGAACTAACAGCCTACAGTGTTTCTCAACCTTTTTAGGTTAGCAACCCTTTATTCATGTCAGATTTATGACCCCCTTATGTTTACTATTAAAAAAAAGTATGTTAAAAATATGAGAAAAACAGTAAGCCTGTGTGTATGTTTCAAGAAAATACTTGACCTTAAAGGGTAAGGGTGTGCATGAAAAACAGATTTTTTGCTTTAGATTGTAACACAAATTTTCAATGACTTGCACACCCTTTGATTACCTTTCACGACCTCCTCTAGGGGTGGTAACCTGCTGGTTAAGAAACATTAGTCTACAGTATGCCAGAGTGAACCTCAAATCTGCCTGCCATCTCATGTCAAGGTTCCTTCTGAACTCTAGGGTACAGATGTGGGGACCTGCATGAAAGACCCCCTAAGCTTATTCTTACCAGCTTAGTTAAAAACTTCCTCAAGGTACAAACTTTGCCTTGTCCTTGAACCTTATGCTGCCACCACCAAGCGTTTTAAACAAAGAACAGGGAAAGAGCCCACTGGGAGACCTCTTCCCCCTCCCCCTCCCCCCCCAAAAATATTCCCCCACGCCCTACACCCCTTTTCCTGGGGAAGGCTTGATAAAAATCCTCACCAATTTGCATAGGTGAACACAGACCCAAACCCTTGGATCTTAAGAACAATGAAAAAGCAATCAGGTTCTTAACTATTCTGAAAACTTGAGTGCTTACTCCAAAGCAATGCAGTTTTGTTGACTTTTTTTTTTTTTTAACTCTTGATTTCTTCAGGAACCCCCAAATCAGACACCTTAATGGAAAGTATGCTTTAGTCAAATACAAGTTATTGGGCTCAATACAGGGGTAGTAACTGGATGAAATGTAATGACCTATGATAGGAGGGAGGTCAGACTAGATAATCTAAGAGTCCCTTCTGGTCTTAAAAAGTCTGTAAGTATGAATCATTGGTATTACTATTCTAGTAGTATAGCTTGTGCATCACAAGTAAATTGCTGATTTCCTTACAGTTTGGATAGGAGCAGTTTTCAGTGCTTCTGTAAGGACACAGTGCGAGAGTGGGCCAATCAACCGATATCTGAGAATCTCCATGGTCAAATCACTGAAAAACATAAAAATACAAAAGTGAAACTCATTGTTCATTCATGCAGTTTGTATGAATGGCACATCAGTCAATAGGATTTTAAATCAGAGATTCTAGCTAATTTCAAGTTCTAAGGTTAATAATTTCTGGTACTACGAACGTACCTGATCACAATGTCAGTAGTTTGTGATGTCCAGCAGTATGACTGAAGTGGAACTCTGGTTCCATCGCCAATGATTTTTTCCACTGGCACAGCTTTTTCTCCTTCATTGTCTTCCCTCTTCCTTTTCCTGCCCACACACATAGCTACATCTGTTTGTTTTTCTTCTTGAAGCAGTGTGACAACTGGTTCAGGAGAACAGGTTTCTACAGGCTCTGAACACTGAAAGACTGCTTTTAGCTCAGTCAGTATTTCCTAAGGGGAAAAAAAAAATTGATATTGAGTTTGCATTCGCAAAATTAGCGATTTATTTGTAAGATACAGATCTAAGATACAGTTTTAGAATTATGTTGTGCTGCTTTACCTTTCCTATACAGGCTAGATTCACAATTGGTACCTCACGGCCATTTTACATGTCCAAATCCCAGAATCAGGCCCCACTGGAATTCATAAAGCCCCTGCTCAGCTGCCCTCAAACCCTGTAGGCTCTTAAACCTCACTTGGTGCTGCCTACATTTTTTCAGTGAAAATTCCCTGGGGACCTATGGTTCTGCCTCTGAGCAAGTGCACTGCAGAGCCACACCAGGCGTCCAGATACCTAAGCTTCATAGCAATACACAAACTGAGAGAAGACAGGTGTTCTTCCACCTAACTTGCCTGCGGGGCCTGATCTGGAAGCATGTTCTCTACAGCAGCCTGATCCAGTAGGCGAGGTGTGAAGCATACATAAAATGCTGGGTTGGGGGCAAGAAAGACGACAACCTCCATCAGAATGTTTAGCCCAGTGGTTAGGGTACCGATGTGGGAGACCCCTGGTTCAAGTCTCCTCTCCACCAGAGGGGGAAAAAGGGGATATGAACTGGGATCGGCCACCACTAAGGTAAGCACCTTAGCCACTGGGCTGTGAGATAGTCTGATGTGGGACTCCCTGTCTCTCTCGTTGAAACTGTTCCAGTCTGGATAAATAAATAAACCGCTCTTTTTTCCCTCCCCAGTAAGCATGAGAGCGACTCGATAGACTGGCGGCTAGAACACTCCTTTGAGAGGTGAAAGATCCAGGATCCAGTCCCTCTGCTCCAATGACTTTTTGGACAAAGAATGTGCGCTAATTACAGAATTTTAAGGTATGTAGTTAAATATCAGACCACAAAAAATCTACAATAAAGATGTTCCAAGCTCAACTTGTTACAGAGGCGGGGAAAAACAACCACTACTTCAAGCATACAATTAACCACTGCATTACGAGATGCTGCAACAAGCCAGAGGGAATAGAGAAAATAATTCTAGTAAGAACTTAGTTTTTGTGCAAGATCAGCAACATTTATAATCCGTAATAATAGGGTAGTAATTATAGGGTTTTCAGGACCTGAGTCAAATGTTTAATTGATAAAGTCAATTTAATTAAAGGTTGTTTTTAAACCTCACACTTCAAACAAATAAAAAAACCGAATTTGGTTTGTTTTTATGACTTTTGTTCAACAGCAAACACATCTATAAGATTAATGTATTATACTTCCCTCAAGTACTACACAATACGAAAATTGAGATTAGAATGTAAATTAAGTCAAACCAAGGAGTTAAAATACAAATTACAATTGATTAACTAAAAAGAAAACAACTTGAGATCAACAATTGGTAAAATCATTGCATGAGCACAGTCAGCAATCAAATCACAAGTTAACATAACACCAATGATTAGACTGACTTAGCAGTTTACATTTTCCTTTCTGGAAACAACGGGGTTAAGTTTAGAGTATTTATGAACCCAAGATACCACAGATCATTAGAGGTTAACATTTGCATTGAACCTATACTATGGGCTCACACACACAGATTATTACTCTGGCTCATCCACCTTCCCCCCCCCCACATTCTACAAATGCTAGTACAAGTCTTTCCTGGCAGGTGTCTCGGAACAGATATTCAAATATCCTGTTGAGGAAATAAAGAATAAAGTTACTTAGAAAAAGGATCTGCTGTCTGGTTTGTTTGCTGTCTGGAGCTTTAAAGTCAGTCAGGAATTGCAGTTTGGGGAACCAGATGATGTCTTCTAGCTCAGGTACCATATTGCTAATGGGCTTTCTCCTCCAGTCAACTGGCTGGTCTGTGATGTTTGCCTACTTCCCTTGGGAGGGAAACTAGAAGTATCAGTCATCTGGTTTTTGTCATGGTGATCTTGGAAAGAACACATTCCTTCCACATTTACCTGGTCTTTTAAGGGTGAAATGCAGGCTTATCCACAGGACCTCCCCAGCAATCTTCTGATTTGAATCAGGGTAACACAAAAGTTTCACAGCCCAACTGCATTGTCCAATCCTGGTCAAGTGAGGTCAATCTGACCTTTGATCCATTCTTGCAGCCCTTCTGCCTTGGGTACTGGTTCTCTGTCACAGCCACAAGTTCAGATGCTCTCTCAACAGGAAATTACTACATCAAAAAGATCCTGACTCCCTTTATTTGAGTCAAGAGCTAGGGCTCCCAACTGGCTTCTTGGCCATTAGGGCCTGGCCATTTCCCTGCTCATGACTTATGATCCATTTTTCTTTTGACTTAGAAGAATTGTTCCCTACCTATTCACACATCTCATGCTTACACTTTCTCAAGGCCCGAGGCCTCATGACCACAGAAAGAAAGTATAGAACTGTCATCCTGTCTGGGAAACAGCGTGAAAGTTTATTTCACTATCAAAGCTCAAAGCCCAAGCTGCTTCAAAAGCTACGTATTAAATCCCATTAATGTAAACTTACTAAAAAACATAGCAAATGAAAATTTATACGTAATGCCTACATTACTAGAGGCCTCTGTGTCTTACAGGATGCAAGAAGAAACTGGAAATTGTTTTACTTTTTCTGTATGCCCATGTACCACACTCAGCTTTCCCAAATCCATCAGAAAATTATTGCATTTCAGATTTCCTGAAGAGAAAATTTCAGAGAAATATAAAAAGCCTAAATTTCAAACTATGAAGGAAAAAAAAAAAAAAAAAAATCAGATATACCTGTTTAAGGGATGGATGTGTCCAGATCCACAGCTGTCTAGTTTCAGAAGTAATACAAGACCCATCCTTGGGTTTCCAAATGAAAGTAATAGGACCAAGCACCTCCTCAGGGTAGCGATCTGCACGGTAAAGGACCAGAGAGCCCTGGAGCCTTCCAGACAGACAAGGCACGGCTGCAAAAGTTGGTCCTGGGGGGAAAAAAGAGAGAAAAAAAATACACATAGAAAGATACAGAAACATCTTCTGTTTCAAAACCTTTCTACAAATGGACCACCAGTAAGAAGCTGTAACCCAGAAGACCTGATCCTGGTGTAAAAAGACATTAAAACTCTCCCCCAACTGACACCTGAGATTCTAACAAGAATCTTGTAAGCTATCCCAGCTCTAGTACCCACTACTTTCCACCAATCATCTCCACAGAAAGATTTTTCAAGTACTTAATATAACCAGAGCTCTGTAGTAGCTTTGTTACAAGTATTCAGTTTATTCAGATTGTACTGTATTTTTATTGTACTGCATTTTTCTGCACCATGAGTCCAATTTTAGTCTCTATTTTGAAGCCTAGTTTCATTTTTAAATATTTATGGAAGTTTTACCTGTATCTATACTACACATCCGAGCAAGCACCTTCAGAAGCTCTCTCTCTTTTCCTTTCAGCTCCAGGCAACAGTAATATGATAAATCCTGAAACAGAAGATACTGAAGTTAGAATAGGTTTAAAAAACAAACTCTGATAAGGAGATGCTAAATAGATAACTTTCCGAGACTTTGATCAGACACGAGAGCTTAAATAACTTTAATATTAAAGTCAAAGACACATAGTAATTTGAATTTTGCTTACTCCGTATTGTTTATTTAAAAGTCAAGGTTTGACCTTCTTTGCTAATTGCCAGTTTTGATTCGGCAAGCATTTCTTATGTAAGGCACAGACTGTCACCGAATTTGTTTCCTCTGTCTAACCTCAGACCAACAATGTTTGCCATTGAGAACACCCTGCTTGAGATGCTGTCCTGGGGATTAGAGTTTCCTAGCTTACATACAGGGAAAAGTATTTGAATACAAAACCTTTCAAGTATAAAGAAAAGGAGTACTTGTGGCACCTTAGAGACAAATAAGTTTATTTGAGCATAAGCTTTCGTGAGCTACAGCTCACTTCATCGGACGCATGCAGTGGAAAATACAAGGGGGAGATTTATATACACAGAACATGAAACAATGGGTGTTACCATACACACTGTAAGGAGAGTGATCACATAAGGTGAGCTATTACCAGCAGGAGAGAAAAAAAAAAAAAAAAAAAAAAACCACAAACATCTTTTGTAGTGATAATCAAGGTGGGCCATTTCCAGCTGTTGACAAGAACATGTGAGGAACAGTGGGGGGGGAATAAACATGGGGAAATAGTTTTACTTTGTGTAATGACACATCCATTCCCAGTCTTTATTCAAGCCTAATTTAATGGTGTCCAGTTTGCAAATTAATTCCCATTCAGCAGTCTCTCGTTGGAGTCTGTTTTTGAAGTTTTTTGTTGAAGAATTGCCACTTTTAGGTCTGTAAATCGAGTGACCAGAGATTGAAGTGTTCTCCAGCTGGTTTTTGAATGTTATAATTCTTGACGTCTGATTTGTGTCCATTTATTCTTTTACGTAGAGACTGTCCGGTTTGGCCAACGTACATGGCAGAGGGGCATTGCTGGCACATGATGGCATACATCACATTGGTAGATGTGCAGGTGAATGAGCCTCTGATAGTGTGGCTGATGTGATTAGGCCCTATGATGGTGTCTTCAATCTTTCTGGTCACCTCGATTACAGACCTAAAAGTGGCAATTCTTCAACAAAAAACTTCAAAAACAGACTCCAACGAGAGACTGCTAAATTGGAATTAATTTGCAAACTGGACACCATTAACTTAGGCTTGAATAAAGACTGGGAATGGATGTGTCATTACACAAAGTAAAACTATTTCCCCATGTTTATTCCCCCCCCCCCCCCCCCCCCGCTACTGTTCCTCACACGTTCTTGTCAACTGCTGGAAATGGCCCACCTTGATCATCACTACAAAAGGCTTTTTTTCCTCTCCTGCTGGGAATAGCTCACCTTACCTGATCACTCTCGTTATAGTATGTATGGTAACACCCATTTTCGCATGTTCTGTGTCTATAAAATCTCCCACCTGTATTTTCCACTGCATGCATCCGATGAAGCGAGCTGTAGCTCAAGAAAGCTTATGCTCAAATAAATTTGTTAGTCTAAGGTGCCACAAGTACTCCTTTTCTTTTTGCGTATACAGATTAACACGGCTGCTACTCTGAAACCTTTCAAGTATAGTTGAACATTCCCTGCAAAGGTTTGTTTGCCTCAGTCTCTTTCCACCCAATCATTCTCTACCTCAGACATTTCATAACATCAAAAATTAATAGCTAGTAAATCATTATACATGCTTCCCTGCAAGAGTGCTCTAATGAGACATCTATTATAATTTAAAGGTAAACTGCTTAATTATCTAGGCAAGGTAAGTGAAACTGTTGCAAGCATAATACCTGAAGAAGGCAGTGTTTTGTCATGGCTCGGTAGCAAGCCCTATAGCTCTTAGTTGTGGGTCTGTCTCCTAAGCAGTATCCCCATTTCTTCACCATATGAAATCTCTTTGCATGCCAAATATGTGTTTCCAACCAAATATTCTTCTTCTGCCTGCGATTAAACTCCACCACCAAGTTTACGTGACGCCTTCGAGCTTTTCGGCACTTGTTCTTTGAATGCTCTTTTTTCTGATGCACAGCTTTCTCTGCCTGTGTTTTCAGAATGGAGGATATTTTCAGTGCCAAGCTTGAAAGCACAAGTAAGTTTCTATAGAAGAGAATGGCTGTTCTAGATTAGAAGACACTGAACACTGCTAAAACATTTATAGCTTAAACATATGGTATAATTTATTGTTCATAATTAAGTTTTTTTTTTTAATTTTGGGGAGAGAAATCTCAATTTACACACTTACAAAAAACCCAAAGCCTGTTATTCTTCACCTAAGAACACTGAGGTTAAAATTTTACAATTTTATCAGCAAAAAATGAGTTTGCCTGTTGTCCAAATTTCTGCACAAAAATCAAAATATACTACATATTGATAATATAAAGGCTAGAAAGACAGAGGGTGTTGAGAATCAGTCCTCAAATGCACCAGCAGAGTTGAATAGAGAGTCCTGCACTATTCATGACTGCTGCCAGTGTTTATTACAGCTCACTCTCAGGAAAACCTGCAGACAGGTGAATTTTAGCCTTTGCAAGTAGACACTGGTCATTTCAGACAAGTGGCTGACAGCTGTTAGCACCCATAATTAATTTTACTGTATATCAGACTATATGGGATGTCAGCGGTAGATTTAAGGATACTGAGTGCCCTCGTCCTTTTCCTAAAAATTTATGACTAGCAGTATACCAATAAGTCATTATCTTTAAGGATAAACTGAAGAGAACCTGAATTGCCAGAGGGGTATCACTGAAGTTTGATACCCAAGTCACTTCATTTGATTAAAAAGACATGGAACTGAGTTTTTTCCTTTTTGACTCCAGTAGGAGTAAGTCTTAAAGTTTAAGTCTCCTAATATATAGGTTAAAGGCATAAGTCAGATTAGAGGACACTAAAGGCCACACCATACAGAATAATAAATAAATTAGATAAACATTTGTATTTTGGGAAAAAATTACTTGAAATTATATTCAGAATTCAGAATCTTTGCAGTGACGAGATCTTTTGATTTCAGAACCAGTCATTTTATCAAATACAGATTTGTTTCAAGAAATAATTGATTGCTGTAAAGCAATGGCTGAGGGCTACCATGAGTAAGTATTTCACTGCCATTTAGTCAGTCACCCTTAAAATTACTCAGAATACACATTAGGAATGCTAGGCTCAGTAGCAGAAGTAACAACAAATTTGAGGAACCATGCACACACTAAAAGCAGGAAGGGAAAACAGACATAAAACATACTTCAAAAATAACTGAACGATGCAGTTTAGAGACCAGTCATATTTAGATACCAAATGCTATAAGTGAATTGTACCTCTTTTCTGGCAATCTCACGGAGCCGTCTAGGTAGGCGTTTAATATTGTGACTCATGGCTCGTCTTCGCATGTGCCTAGGCAGAGTCTGAAAGACTAATGAATTGGAAGACTTCTGTGTAACTGCCTTCAACATAACACTGATTTCAGCAGCACGGGCTTGAGCAAAGGTAGATGCTGAAATGAAAAAAACATGCAGAGGTGATATAATGGAAACAGAACTAAATGAGAGGCTCACCTTTTGCTTACTTCGTTTTATAATACAAGCCAATACAAAAGTTTTGCAGCAATAAAGTTTGCAATTTTAAAATTGTGTAACTATGGAATTCTAGTATATTGCTGCTATAACTCCCTAATGAGTCTTACAATATTAACTTTTGTTTTGTTTAGTAAACTACTCAAATAGTTGTACCCTATTACTGAAATAATTTAAGTTATTTAGGTATTTTGATGTTCTCAGGAGAAACCGAACAGTCATGCAGCACATGATTCTAAAAGCCTTGATGAATATTTTCCTTAGATCACATTTAATTTAACTGAAAATAGAATTTATATAATTTGTTTTGAGTGTTCAGAGCTGAAAAAAAAAAAAAAAACTATCGGTGGAGATACCATAATTGCTTCCCTTTTGGCCATTGCAGAATGTTTACAAATACATTGACAACAATCACGCCTGGATAACTGACAGAACTGATTTTAAAGTTTACCAATTGATAGAGTATTGCCAAATCATGTAAATTAGTACATTTTATTTGCCCCTTTGCTTCCACATAGGAGGGCTTTTTTCCAACTAAAATAGCATTTAATTTATGTGAACATAAGAACGGCCACACTGGGTCAGACCAAAGATCCACCTAGCCCAGTATCCTGTCTTCCGACAGTGGCCAGTGCCAGGTGCCCCAGAAGGAATGAACAGAGCAGGTAATCATCATCTCCCCTTCCCACATACCCCACCTCTGCAGAGTAGGGGAGGGGAGACAGGGCTCAGGACAGAGCAGGAGAGCTTTCAGTGAGTGCCTTAAAGAGACAGCACATGGCATCTCTCGGAAACTTCCCCAGCAGCCAGCACACCCTGTCTCTGTGTCATGCGCACAGACAGTCTTTCACACTCACCTCCCAACAAATACTTGTATTATTGTTGTTGTTACTTCTTGGTACTTCCTGCAATTCACGTATATTCTCTGTAATATTATTCTTTCAAAGTGTGTTATTTTTAGGTTTTTGACTGGTCTATGCATATCACTTTTATTTCTCTTACTACTCAAAGAATTAAATTGGAGTGCGAGTTCTAAAATACCTAACCTGTTTTGGCTGGAGTAATTATCCCTATGGTAACTTTTTAAAAACATTCTATCTAGGTTTTTTGTTTCTACTGGTGGTACACATCTGCACATACCTCAGTGCGCATAACAAAAGTTATTCCGCACATGGATGGAGGAAATTAGAGGGAACATTGCATCATCCCTGCCAATCCTGGCTAATAGCCATTGATGGACCTATCCTCCATGAATTTATCTAGTTCTTTTTTGAACCCTGTTATAGTCTTGGCCTTCATAACATCTTTTGGCAAAGAGTTCCACAGGTTGACTGTACATTGCATGAAGAAATATTTATTTTGTTTTAAACCTGCTGCCTCTTAGTTCTTGTGTTATGAGAAGGAGTATATAACACTTCCTTATTTATAAAATCATGACTGATGTGGAGAAAGTAGAGCTCTATCATATCCCCTCTTGGACCTCTCTTTTCCAAGCTGAAAAGTCCCAATCTTATTAATCTCTCCTCATACGGAAGCCATTCCATACCCCTAATCATTTTTGTTGCCCTTTTCTGAACCTTTTCCAATATATCTTTGAGACAAGGCAACCATATTTGCATGCAGTATTCACAATGTGGGCATAAGACCACCTGGAAACATCCTCAGTCCAAACACTGGCACCCACTTGACTATGTTATAATCAGAGCCCGAGATTACGACGACATCCATATAACACAAACCATGAGAGGTACAGATCACTGTTGGACAGACCTTAGATTAGTAAGATCAATTGTGTGCCTTATGTGTAGCTATATGTCACAGTGAAAAATAGGCTATATGTGTAGCTACACGTGTCAGTAAAAGGCTCCTGCTATGGGGAAAGACTACAGCAGCAGGGAGGAAGCAGGACACTACACTGTTAAAAAGAGCAGCATAGGATGGGGAAGGTACTGCTTGGATAAGTAGAGTATGCACCCACAGGGTTCAGGCATGTTCTTACTCTACGTGCCTAAGCAGTGCATCGCAAACTACACTGGTTTATATCAGCACTAGAGGCCGTGACGTGTAGTGTATGTCCTCTACATACTGCCAAAAGTGTGCAGTGCAGACATATCTTAAAAATGTAGGTCCACTGACAACATTCATTTTTCTAACCTACAAAAATCCAGAATATGTATGTCTTTGTGACCAAGTACGTTTAAATCCACAATACGGAGGGGAAAAAAAAAAAAAAGTGTGGCTTAACAAAGATTTAGTGTTAGTTTCAATCCAGAAGAGTATTTCTACTCAGGGGAAAGATACCTGATAAAACAGAAGTCCACAAGTGCCTATCAAATAAGGTCTCAGTTCTTCCAGATTTTACTATCTATTTTACTACTTTACTTTACAGATTTTTACTATTTAAAAACAAAAAACCATGGACCTGAACTATCAGTCCATGGTAACTTCTAGCAAAAATTTCTCTGGACACTTACCTGTTACGTATTTAGGCATTTCTTGAGAAACATTTTGGCGTCCTCCTCCCCAACCTCCTCTTCCTCTACCTCTCTCACCTCTATTTTGCCCCTTAGAAAAATATTGTTCTTTCCTATACGAAGGTCCAGGAGACTGATGTTGAGATCTCTGCTGCTGATACTCCTGTGAACTATCAGGATGGAGATCTGCTAGCATGTTGAAAAAAAAGAAACAGAAGAAGTGAAAATGCTATTAGACTAGCCTGAATAAACGAGCAAATAAAGTTTTTCTAGCATGGGACTAGATTTTTGAAAATGAAAGAGAAAGTCATTTTTCTATTCAGATCCAGTTTCCGTAAGTTTATGTGATCTCTTTAAGAAGCAGTATGTTTAAAAAAATTAAAAGTGAGTTCTGATTATTTTTAAGTTGATTTATTTTAAAGAAGTGCACAAAACCTTGAACAAAGGTGGCCCTAAAAACATAATGCTGTCAGTTCATCTGTTTACAAACACTTAATTTACCTAATTTAGGTGAAGAGAAGTACCACCACTGGTTCCAATGCACTAAACACTGACCGACACACAAAAAGATGACAGTTGGGAAAAATATTTGTAGTCAATAAATATTGAATGAACTTCACACATTTCACACCTTGTTTTGTAGTTTGAAAAGAGCTACTTCCCCCATTATGGTGCTGTATTCCACCATGACATGGTCCACAATCAGAAGATAAAGTGACACTAGCAGGCTGATTTCTCATTTTCTTGGCGCGTTTCTTCTCTCTTGCATTAGACATTTCTGGCGAAAAACAAACAAACAAACAAAAATTAAAAAGGAGACCATCAGCACATGTACTCTTCCATTTGGCATCACAAAGCAATACCTCAGGCCTTATCTATGCACACAAATTGTACCACTTCACCTATACACCAGTACAGTTAAGTGGTACAACTTCCCCACATGTTGCTGCAATTCTATTGTTATAAAGGTGCTTTACAGTAGAATAGCTAATCCTGTAGGTCAGGAGAAAAGCAACAGGCTACACTAGTTTAGCAGAATTCGATTTTTTAAAATATTTCAACAGATAACATCCATGTTAATTTTAAGCATTTTTAATTTTTACCAAGTTTTCAGTTAAACAAAATTATGGGGGGGGGGGTGAGACAATAAAGTAATAATAGTAAATGATGAGATTAAAAGAGTTAAAGCTTTTTAGCTGTTAAAACACAAAACCACCACCACCACCACCACAAGTCAAAATAAGCATTCTTAAATCAAATTAATAAATTCTCAATCATTTTTCTAACTTTTGCTATCTATAAATTTCAGTTATCAATGGAAATATTTTTTCTCCATTTGTGTGTATATGGTAAAATCAACACTTACTGATATTTACAGATAGAAAACTAATCCTTCCAAGCTTAGCTGTAACACAGCTTTACACAGAGAAATGCATCCACACCAGAAGTTGGACCAATTTAATTATCAAACCCTAGCAGAATAGTTTTACTGATACAAAACCAGTGGACACACAAGTCACTAAGGAAACAAATAAATTGAATGGAAAGCTGCAAGTAGATTCCTTAAAACAATCCAGCCACTGCACAAAATATTGACTGCATGCTATAGAGAAACGGTTTTACAATCTATGCCAATCCGAATCCCAAACTGAACTTCATCTTCTGCTGAAATTGTTGGAGCAAGGCGCGAGACGTTTAGCAGATGTGTTTCCCCTGGAGTGAACTTAGTGAAGGGGACGGGGGGGACCACATGCAATGCAGGTGTCTGACCTTCGCTTCCTGACTCAGCATGTCGGATGCTACAACGCACAGCCTGGGGGGGGGAGGCGGAATGACTGCTAGGGAGCCGGCTATTGCCGCATCCCGTCACACGCTAGCGCTGCAATGCAGGGACAGGACAGCCAGGGCGACCTGAGTCCATACAGCCAGGGCTGGGGTGATGGGCACAGGGCCAGGGCAACCAGGCACCCCAACGAATAGCGGGAGGGCGCGCCCCCCGCCCCGGGGGAGGAGGCGGGGCACCGGCCCTGGGGGGGGGGGGGAGCGCGGGGCACCGGCCCGGCGGGGAGGAGGGGAGGGCAGCACCGGCCCGGCGGGGGAGAGCGGGGCGGGGCACCAGCCCGGCGGGCGGACGGCTGGACACCCCCTGGGAGAGCAGGGCACAGCGCTGAGGCCCCCAGGCGGTACCTGGAAGCGGAAGAGTGTAGATACCCCACGTAGGAGCAGCCTCTGTCCCACCAGGCTCTGCCCCTCTCCCCGGCAGCGGAGCAGCCTCCGGCTACTGCTCTCCCGCCAGCGCTCAGCTCTCCGGCCTTCCAGTCCACGAAACCATGCCGGACCCGCCGCCGCCGTTGTGGGGACCGCGCAAGCGCATAAGAGCCCTTCAGGAAAGACTACATCCCCCAGCAAGCTCCGCGGGAGGCGGACCTGTCCTCTCCGAAGACGCATGCGCGGTTCGGTGCCGTGCCCCCACGTGGGATTAGGGGTGGAACCCTTATTCTTCGGTAAAAGAGCGAGGCTGTCCCAGCGGGTCCGCAGGGAGCGAAGTGCAGAGCCGCGCGGCGAGTGGCAAAGGGCAGCCATGGCCACCCTGATAAAGCGAATAATCAGCACCTCGAGGGCACCGGCTGTAATGGGCCCCTACAGGTAACGTGCCAGGCTCGTGCGCTCATCTGGCGGGGACTCTGACTCGTAGAGCGATGGCCTGGATGCTGCAAAGAGAACCACACGGCTAGCCCCGGGACTGCGCTGGGGCTCCAAGTCCATGGTCCGCATGGAGCCCGTTTTGGGAGTGGGGCCTGTAGACGAGACAAGGCAGAACATAGTGGGGAGGCCACAAAAGGGAACAACTTGGAGGAACTTTAAATTTAAGCTGGCAGCTCGTGTGGGCATTGCAGAAGAAGCGAGACTAGGATAGACTTGAAGGAAAAGATGGTTGAGGCTTAGTGAACTGGGATAAAGTGAGAATCCCACACGTTGGGAGTTGTGGGGACAGACACGGAGAGGGGGAAATTACAGCGTCTGTGTATTGCAGATATTTTGCAATGAGGAAGTGTCCATAATATTCTTGAAAATATTAAAAAATGAAGGATTATCATAGATGTTAATTGTGTCTGTGGCTGGGTAATGGTGGGTTTGTTAGCCTGCATTATGAAATACTGTTTACGTTTTCAATCTCTTTTTATTGCAGTGACTAGAAACATTATTATTGGGCAACTCTGTTTCAGTAAATCTTTTTGCGTTTACATAATGTTTTGCAATTGGCTTTGAAGTCTTTAATTGTGTGCTGTCTGAAATAACTGGGTGGTGTGCCAGCAGCCCTATGTTCAGTGGCAATCAAAATATGCTGAATTTGCAGAGAATGGAACATAGAGGGCAATGTCTCTAAAGTTAGCCCATCAGCAGATTTCAGCAATACAGCCAGAGAGCAGGTGTGCAGATTTTTAACCTCGCAACTGTAACCAACTTGTAGCTGATTTGTCAAGCAATGGCCAACTGGTGACTACAAATGTGGATTTAATTGACTGTTTTAGATTTTTTTTTTCCATTACTTACATTACTGTTGAATATTAAAGGCACTTCTTTCTAAAGCTCCTAGTCACCAACATTAGAAAACCCATGCACTCTTATAATAAAGAAAAATAATCCAGGGAGTTCCAAGAAGTCTTCCATGGGTTATGTATTTTTGGAATGACCTATTGAATGCTGAATTCCATGTTGAAGTCCTGTGGCTTTAAGTAATCAAAACAGTTGGTGTGTCCAGTAAAAATTAAAAAGATATCAGCTGTCTTAGTCTAATTTTTGTAAATCTTTGGCTTGGCATTTTATTTGTATCACTAATATCTATGAGATATTTGATCAAAATAGTCATATTTTAGTAACTGCATATTTTATTATGGCTTTTTATTTCTTACCTCATTTTGAATAGGAGGGAGGGAAACAAATTCCAGTTCAGGCAATTACAGTCCACCAGTCTAAATTCACCTTGATTGATCAATCCTTCAGCCTTCATATAGATTGTGCAGATCACAACACTTCTTCCATTCTTCTCTTATCCTGGCCTTCCTTCTCCACGTGTGGCCATGTCTTTTCATGATGAAATCTGCCCATCTCTTTGGAGGTCGGCTGTGGTGCTAGTACCAGTTGGCGACAGCTGCAGTCCATTGTCAGTGAGCCTCACTATATGCCTGGCCCATCACATTTTACTGTACCTGCTTTTAACAACAATGTCCTGCACTCCACTCTGCTGGTTGATCACTTCATTGGGGACTCGGTCGTGGATTGAAATCCCCAGAATTCTTCTTTCCATTGCCCTCTCCATGATAGACAGTTGCTGCTCCTCTATCTTCATCAGCATCCAGGTTTCGCTGCCGTACAACATTGCCGGCAGCACTGTTGAGCTGAAGAGGTTGGTGCGTATTGCCTTGTTGATTTTTTTTTTTTTCTTTTTCTTGGAGGATATCCTTGATAGAATTAAATGCGTGCCAACCAGCTTTCTTTCTCTGTGAGAGTTCACCTTCCTGATCATGGCGCATGTTAATTTCTTGGTCCAAATAGACAAATTGCTCAACTTCTTCATTTGTTCTCCCTGGTCTGTTGTTTGGGCTTTTGGCAAGGCATCAGACCACATAAATTTAGTTTTGGAGTGGTTCATTTTCAGTCTGACTTGGCTGCTTTTTGTGTTGCATTCTTGCCGCATTGTCTGTAGTTTGATAGTATTTTCAGCAATCAACATGATACTGTCCGCAAATCTGAGGTGTTTAACTGGTCTCTGTTGATTCCACCCTTCCAATTCATCTTCTTTATTACCATTTCGAGGCAGGCTGTGAAGAGTTTCAGTGAAACAGGGTCTCCTTGTTTCACACCTTTTTTTTTAACTGGGATGTCAAACAGTTAAATCTGTAGTGCAGTCAGAATTTGCTTCCTTTAGTAGTTTGATGTAGTTTGTGTCGATGCTATGCTCTGCAAGAGCTTTCAACCCTGCATTGATCTCTACGCTGTCAAACGCTTTTTCATAATTGACGAAGGCAAAGCATAAAGGAAATTTTGTATTCCCTTGAGCATTCCAGTATTTGGTTGATAGTGGAAAATATGGTCCATTGTGCTGAAATTCCTTTGAAAACTTACCTGCTCTCTCGGCTGCTGCTTGTCCAGACTCTGTGAGTCGGTTTGTTGTTGTTTTGGTGAACAGCTTGTAGAGATGTGAGAGGAGGCATATTGGACGGTATCATAGAATATCAGGGTTGGAAGGGACCTCAGGAGGTCATCTAGCCCAACCCCCTGCTCAAAACAGGACCAATCCCCAATTAAATCATCCCAGCCAGGGCTTTGTCAAGCCTGACCTTAAAAACTTCTAAGGAAGGAGATTCTACCACCTCCCTAGGTGACACATTCCAGTGTTTCACCACCCTCTTGGGAAAAACTTTTTCACTAGCTAGACAGTATCGTCTGCATTTCCAAGTAATGGCTAAACCTCTGAGCAAGGGTTTCTCAGAGGTCTTGGCCTCCAGCTCTTATTTCGGTTGTCAGTCTGTCTTTTCCTGGGGCTTTTCCTTCCTTCGTTTGGTAAACTGCATGTTGAACTTTGCTGATGAGGACTGGGAGTCTAAACTACCCCTTTATTTTTCAAAGGGATAAAGTATTCTTCATTTCCTGCCCTAAACTTTTCTGTACAGTGTCTGTGCACTATTAAAAAGCTCCTGTGTTTCACTTCAGTGACTGGTGAGGTGATCTCTATAATAACACTTATAGATCTCAAAACTTCTTAGAAAGGAAAGCATTATCTCCATTTTGCAAATGGAAAAACTGAGACACAGAGACATGAAGTTAACTTGCCCAAGGTCACAGTGCTGATAGTGGCAGAGAAGAAAATAAATCCCGGTCTCTTGAATCATAATTTAACACTATACCCGCTGGTCCAAGCTGCCAGTAACGTATTTCTTACCTGAATCTCGGTGGTGTTGAGACATAACAATGTTTGTAAAAGCACTTGGAGAGCTTGGGACGGAAAGCAACGCTTTCATTATTACAGGCAAGACTTTCGAAAGTGAGTAGGAGGGTTGTTGATAGTAGAAATATATATTTTAGAAGCTTGAAAGTGACATTCTCTTTGTTACCAAGTTAACTTTTCTCTTTTCAGTAAACACTGACTCTGCCTTTTCTACTACTAAAAATAACTGGTCCTATGATTCTTACACAGTACTTTACTTCCCAAAGAGGTGGTATAGTCTGTTGCCACCTTCCCAGACTGAGTTTTCTACCTCCATAAAATGTTATAAATTAATGGGGGGAAAGGTGAAATATTTCTTCAAGAGATTTGCTCAAAATAGTTCTGAGTGGTTGGATGGAAACGAGATTTTTCTGGATGAGCTGTAAATATATGTATGACTTACAATTGCAGTCAAGCAGTGCTGATAGACCGGACCATGTATATCGCAGGACAGCTAGGCATGGATCCTTCTAGTGGCCAGCTTGTGCCTGGAGGGGCAAAAGAAGAAGCTAAACAGGTAAGGAGTTATCCAAAGCCCACTAGCAATAAACTTAATATTTGAGTGTCTTAATATTTGGCCTGTGTTTAGGCCCTGGAGCTATTCACAGAGAACAGAGGCCCAAACATGGAGGCTGGAGTATTGAAGACCATCCCGCACAGCAATCCAGGAAGCTGGGGGAGGGCTAAAGTAGGGGAAAATGCCTCCTCTCCATCCTTGCTTTCTCCCACCCAAATAATGGGAGGGTGGGTAGGAAAATAGTGAGAAATCCTTATTTCCAGCAGGGGGGGAATGGTGCTTTAAATTTAATTGGACAATTACTGACCGTTCGCAGTGTTGTAGCCCGAAGAAGAGCTCTGTGAAGCTCAAAAGCTTGTCCCTTCCACCAGCAGAAGTTGGTCCATTAAAAGATGTTACCTCACCTACCTTGTTACTTGTTCATTAGATACTTATAACAAAGATTGAGCCTCCAAGCAGGCCCCAGGGAGGGGATCTAAGTAAGAATCCTAGTGGCTGGGAAGGGCCAGCTGGCCTACTTGTCAGGGCATTGTCTCTGGACATTGCTGTTGTGCAGTGGGGAGCCCCTCATCTTACATATGTGCCTTTTCCTGAGTTAAATCAAGGAATAAAAATGGAAGCCCTCCTGGAAGTGCAGTCACTGTGGAAGATGATTCGTAACCTACCTTCCTTTTCACTTGTCTAATGAAAACATTGGCTACCATCTGAGGCTGTCTGGAGTAAACTTTCATAGCTACATCTTGTGGTGCTGGTATGTAGAGAAGCTATAACTTTAACAATGTCAGTACCTCAAGGCTCTGTTTGTCTTCTCAATAGGCTCTAAAAAATATAGGGGAAATCCTGAAAGCTGCAGACTGCGACTACTGCAATGGTGAGTGCCTATATAAGAATAGTAGAGATGTCCAAGTATTTTATTTACAGAAGAAAACAAAGTGACCTTTTTTAAGGGAATCTTTTTTGTTGAATACATAATTGGTGCTTATAGCTGTGTGATACAAAAGAAAATATGATCTTAGACCCAAGGATTTTAAATTGAAAAAGACAACCCCGTACACTGGGAAACCCAGGGAAAGATTTTTATTTTAGGGGTGTGTACACTCAGCTGTCCTTGCCCCAAATTTCTGACTAGTGTTGCTACTGTTTTCAGCCCCATCTGCGGGAACACTAGTGTAGAGAGGGCTCCAGATGGCGGCTGGCACTTTAAGCATCCTGTCTTCTAACCCAACTCAGAGCAGGTCTACAGGGACTGGGGTGAGATTCAGAAAGGTATTTAGGTGCCTATTTCCCATTGGCTTCAAGCTGCCTAAATACTTTTGTGAATCCCACCCCTGGGGCTTAAAATGCTGCCAACACTAGTGCACTAACCGTGGAGCTGAGCCAGCATTAGCAATGGGAAAGGGGGGAGATCAAAAGGGTAACAAAAAATCATAGTGTAGACAAAGCCTTGGAAAGGCAATGGCTGGAGGTACAGTAACATATTTGTGCTTCATGGAAGAAATGAGCTTTGCAAAGGAATTTAAGGCTGTGATTTTCAAATCTGCTTTAGGGACACACAGTTCCCATTAATTTCCCTTACATGGCATTGAAAATCTCAGCCTGAAAGCATGAAGTGAGTCTAAACGTGTGCACCCCTTTGAAAATTCCTGATATTGCACTTAATTAGGAAAAAATCTTATGAAAGCAGTAGTACATGCTGAGTTTCAGGGCACTTCACTGTTTCTAAAACGTCATGATATAGTGTAATAAGTTGGGGTGAGTGGATCTAACTTCATTTTTATGTTAACAATAGATGTCAGTGTTCAGAGTAGGTGAGGTTTATCACTTGAGGTAAAATGAAGTATATGAACTGAATATTAAAGAAATGCACTGAGTTTTGCATGCTGCATACAACCCAGCGTTCCATAATATCTGCATTTGTGTAACTCTAGTTGTAAAGACTACTGTGTTGATGGCTGACATGAAGGACTTCAGTGATATTAATGAAATCTACAAGCAGTGTAAGTGGATGTTTTGTTTCCATTTTAGCAGTATCTTGTACAGTTTTATTGCTCACTAAGAGAAAAACTTAATGACAATCTGTTTTGACGTTCTTTAAGGTATGGGTTGAAACTGGATAGTCAAAACAAAAAGGAAAGTCACTTATGCATGAACTATGCTTATTTCTAACTTTAATAGGAATATTAGTCATTCAAAAAAAGATGTCTGTTTCCCCGTGACTCAGGTGTTCAGATTATTCCTGCTAGCTAAATCTCTGCCTTTCTCAGTTTAGTGTGCTTTTAATAATCCATATGTGAAAAGGACTATGGATAGGATTCAAATTCCATCCCTATGTTACACAAATCATAGTGCCAGGTGACAGTGTCAGTCATACTGTAGATCCACAAAACTTGGTGTATTAGAAGGGCAGCTTCAGCATTTAACTGACACTTCTATATTACTTCATCCTTCATTGAGGCAGATCTCTCAATTTACATGTCTTCCATGCTTTGAAGAGCCCCCCAGAGGGATTTGGCTTTACCAAAAGTGGGTGAAATTGGAACTGTATATTTACATTCATATGACAGCCAAAACAGATGGATCAGAATGGAAACTTTCACTCTGGAACCCACTCACATATGCAGTTGATAGGGTGTCTGGTTTTACAGTTCTCTCAGATAAACTGGTAATCCAGAAACAAAATTTAGCACTCACTAACACTGTGGAATTCTAACACTCTGTGTGCATAATTGTTTTTATAGACTCAACAAGATTTAAAAAAAAAATAGTCCTCACATAACACTTTAGACTTTAGCTAATTCTTCTTACAACACCACTCTGAGATGGGCAAATACAATATTGTCTGTGATATAAACTTGTAAAGAGGGGCTCCCTCAGAACAGAGAACTCAGTTCAATGTGGCTGAATAATAAGTATGAAAATTAATTTGGGATGTTCTTGGCTTTCTCTGTCTCAACAACTTAGAATCCATATGAGAGACTGTGTATCCAAAAGGAAGAGATGGGGACCATATATCTTGTACCAAATGAGAACTAGCAATGTTTGAGCATAGCCTAATGGTTTACCAGAGCCCCAAATGGTATGCCTCTTAAACACTGCAAAGCCTAGTAAAAATCAGGTCCTTTGTATTGCTGGACTTGCGGGGCCAAATATGAGCAGACTTTTTACAATTCTACATGCATATCATTGTATTTTCCCTAATATTATGCTGCTGTTGGCAGCTTTCAAATGATTAATTTGTCAGGTTGTCTGGGATTGTGTGTGTGTTTCAAGATAGCAACAGATAAACAATCTGTTGAATTCTTCGGTGTGATGCTGGTTGTTTAGTACAAGTATTACAGATAACACCATTCCTATTTGAGAACATAAAGGATGGTTGGTGGAAAAAGTACTTTGAGGTAGGAGATTCTTAAGGGCCCAATTCTGCATTTTGAAACAGGAACATGGGACCGTGAGTACTTATCTATATAATCCAAATATATGTTGACTCAGTTTTTAAATCCATGGCAGCTTCTGGCCTCAAGTAACTGTTTTTCTTTCATGGTAGATGTGGTTTCTGAATCTGAAGTAGTCTCTCCTTTGTATGTCAAAATGCAATTCCATGGGCATATGTACAGGATGCAGAATAGTTAAATATCTAGTTGCTCATTACCAGGCTCCCATGTAGCTGTAATTCATTAACACATTTGGTGTTTGCTTTTTCATTGTGACTTCTTAACCTGATTCAGTAATAAGATCTTGTTATCAGCTGCTGATCTTAGAATTAAAACTTACCAGTAAAAGCTGTCTACAACAGCTGAATTTGCACAGTATTATACCTTACTCAGATCTCTTACTCTGTTAGCTAGGTATCCTCAAAGTAGGAGCCTAATCATGGCATTCAGTTAAACTGCATAGAGTGCAGGTTAGGGCATACTGTATAAAGGTGGCTGAAAACTTCCCTTTGCTCTCCATTGATCCTTGTGCTGCTCTCTGCAGGACTGGCTCCTATGCTGGGTGAGTTTGTGTGTAATGCAAGGTGTCCTTGCTATGCCCCTCCTCCTTTGGCCAGGGCCCCTTTTCCTTGCTCATCTGGCTGTAAGAGCCCCCACATCAACTATGTCTCCGGAAGATCACCTGTACACTGTGGTGACCTTTCCTGGGGCAATTAAGCTGGTGTTTAGGGCTATGCTATGCCAGTGGTATAAACAGTGGCTGCATCGTACCAGAGAAGCTGATCTATATGTTTCTTCTTGATCATGGGGGGGAAAAAAGTAAATTACGGAGATTATATAACAGGCCAAAAAATCCAGCAATTTTTGTCTCATAGCTGTTAAACTGTAAACATTCTACTGTGTATATGTATCTCTATAGATAATTCTGAACTGTATCTTGTAGGGCAAAGTTAAAACTATTCATTTATTTATCTTTTAAACTGTAGTTTTCAGGAGTAACTTCCCAGCCAGAGCGGCCTACCAGGTTGTTGCTTTGCCAAATGTGAGTGTCAATTGTTCTTCTATAAATATCTATTTCTCTCTCTCTCTCACTTCTTGCATCTGGAGGATTTTCATTCATAGCTAACTTCTCTGAATAGTTTGCTTTTAATGGAGGATTTTTTTCTTATGTAGCTAAAATATGTAATCTCTCTCTCTCTCTCTCACTCTGTCTGTAACATTAAGGGGGAGGAAACGTCACTCCAGGAATAAGGGATTATTATATGTAGAATGATTAAAAGAAAGCTTTCAGTTTTCATTAACATTGCTGAAGAAATTACTAATACAAAAAAATGAATCAAGATTTGTAGAATTAAACCTTGTAGTTTTCCAAGGTTTTTTTTTCCCTAACGGGTACTATACTCAATAATTTAAAAATGTAGGTCTCTCTAAATTCCTATTCTGCTTCAATGTTTTCCCCACAGAATGCACGAGTTGAGATTGAAGCTGTAGCCATCCAGGGACCAATCCAAGAGGCATCAGCATGACTATAAATACAGTACTCTAATACACTACTAACTGTGTCTGAGGCTTAGGCCCTGTTCCTGCAATTGGCTGCCTGTGGGCTCACCCCCTTGGAAGCTCCATGGAGATGCACCTTTGCACAGTCAGTTGCAGGATCTTACATTCTCTAAAACCCCAATTGTGTAATGAACTCTGTGCAGGCAGATCCCTGTGCCCATGTGTAGCCCCATTGTCATCAATGGGGCTCTGCGCTGGTTTCAGGGTTTGTCTGTACTCATTGCAGGACTGGGGCCTTAGTCTGTAGTGGTGGCTGGGTATTGTCACCTTCCTAAAAGGTTGTTTCAGGTAAGGTTATCCAATAATGAACAAACTCTCAAAATATATGGAAGCAGGGAATTGCATTGGTGGTAACGTGATAGCAGAACTGATAGTATATGCTGTAACCTTTTAGAAATCCTGCTAGCACTCTAGCTATAAATCATAGACCTGGGTTTTTAATACATCACTTAATATTTTTATAAATGAGCTGGAGTTCATGCATTTCTAACTATAGAAAACCTGATTCGCTGCAGCACAGAAGTGAAAATACATATTTGGGGATTCACTGTATGAGCTTTGAACACCTGAAGTGTTTTATTAGATCAGGGGTCTCAAACTCAAATGACCCACGAGGGCCACATGAGGACTAGTACATTGGCCTGAGGGCTGCATCAGTGGACTGCCCCATTGCCCCGCCCCTGCCCCCACTCCACCCCTTCCATGAGTCCCTGCCCCTGCCCCATCTCTTCCCAGCCCCCATTCCAACCTCTTCCCTGAAATTCCCACCCCAACTCTGCCCCCTCCCTGCCCCCAGGGGGTGCAGGAGGGGTGTGGGGTGCGGCAGGGGGCTCAGGGCAGGGGGTCTGGGTGCAGGAGGGGGTGTGGCAGAGGGCTCAGGGCAGGGTGTTGGGGTGCAGGAGGGGTGTGGGATGCGGCAGGGGGCAGACTCCAGCCCGGCACACACCAGGACAGGGCAGGCTCCCTGCCCTGACCCTGCGCCGCTCCAGGAAGCGGCTGGAACCTGGGGGAGGGGGGCACAGGGGTCTGTGTGTTGCCCTGGCTGTGCCTCCAGGCACTGCCCCCCCACAGCTCCCATTGGCTGGGAACAGGGAACCGTGGCCAATGGGAGCTTAGGGGGAGGTACCTGGAGGCATGGCCAGGGCAACACACAGACCCCTGTGCCCCCCTTCCCCAGGGCCTGGCCACTTCCCGGAGCAGCACGGGGGTGGGGCAGGGCAGGCAGGCGGGGAGCCTGTCCTTGCCCCCAGTGCACACCGGGCTGGACCGGGCCAGAGCTGCTGTAGGTAAACACTATGGGGGCTGTGGGGAGTTGGTAGGCTGCAGAAAATAACCCCACGGGCTGCATGTTTGAGACCCCTGGACTGGACCTATATCTCTAGATCTGATTTATCTTTGCTTTTCTTGAAAGAGTCACTTCTAACACACACGACTTCACAGAAGTGTGAGTAACTCATGTAAATCAGTTGAAAATTAATGTTTTATTTGAATGTTTAATGAAAATTAATGTTTTTGTTTAGCACAGCGTCAAGTACCTGATGGCCTACAAATATAACTTTGAATTACCTTGTTCATTTAATTAAAGATAATTAGACACATTCTAGCTTTGGGGAAAATATGTACTATCTAATGGGAATAAACCATAATTGCATGTATTAAATATGGTGGTCTCTCATTTTTGGGAATAAACCTGCTTTTTTCATTTAAAAATAAATGCTTATATTTCTTGGTATGACAACATAATGTCCTGGGAGGTGTGCTGCCTGCCTCCAAGATGTTATGGAAAGGTTGCTGAAACATCTTTCCCTCTGACTACTACCCATGCTGATCATCCACCTGGGCACTAATGATATTGCCCGGTCTCACTCCAAGCAGATCAGCAGCGACTTCACGGCTCTGAGAGCTAAGGTGAAGAAGTCAGGGGCACAGGTTCTGTTCTCCTCCATCTCCAAACTGAAGTTAAGTGTACAGGCAGGGACATATGCATCCTGGAGATGAATGCATGACTGCATACATGGTGTTAGGAGGAAGGCTTTTGCTTCATTGACCATGGAATGCTGTTTGAGAAGACAGGCTGCTGGGAAACGATATAGTCCACCTGACCAGGCAGAGGAAGAACATCTTCATGTACTGACTTGCCAACCTAGTGAGGGGGTATTAAACTAGGTTGAAAGGGGGCAGGTAACAGCCCACAGGTAAGCATAAAAAAACCTACCTCAACATGTCTATAGGTTGGGAGGGATATGGAAAATTATAATAGGGTCATCAGCACAACAAGAAGGAAATGTGTGTGTGGGGGAGTCTGCTCAACATCTAAGGTGTCTCTACACAAATGCAAGGAGTATGGAGAATAAATAGGAAGACCTGGCTGGATTAGTACAGAGTTACATTTTATTAAAGTTAATGTGAACCTGTGTACTATATAATTTTTTTTTTTAAGAAGAGTGTTTGTACATTCGGGTATAGTGCTTAGATTATCCACAATACAAAGTTTGTTTTTAAAGTCATAAGATATATAGTGCATAATCTGCAATAACCCAAATTAAGGTGAATAAATCTAACACTACAGTTTAGATATTAGAATCTGAATACTGGGGTATATCTCTCATGAAAAGTTATACAGAGCATTGGTTGTAGAAAGCAAATATAGGAATGAGTGTAGATTGTCCCTCAGTAATTGAGCATTTAGGGTAGATTGTCCATTTGAAAAATACAATCCATGAGAAAAGTATTTATTACTTTTATTACTTAATTGAAAACAGAGAGAGAAATCTCATGAGTGGACTATTGGTATGAAAGGGTAGAGCTTGTTCAAGGGGAAAAAAGGGGAGGTACTGACTCCCTGGGTGCTCCAGGGCTGGAGCACTCATAGAAAAAATTAATGGGTGCTTAGCAGCTACTGCCAGCCAGCTCTCCTCCCCCAATGCCTCCCATCCACCAGCAGCCCTGTGATCAACACTCCCCCTCCCTCCCAGCACCTCATGCCTGCCATGATCAGCTATTCTGCAGCATGCTGGGGGGAGGGGAAGGAGTGGGGATGGTGTGGCAACAGGTGGAGTGGGAGCTTGGGAAAAGGGGTGCAGGCAGGGTGGAAGCTAGGAGGAAAGGGTTGGGGTGGAGTAGGGAGTTGAGCAGCCCCAGGCCTGGAGGAAGCTGGTGCCTGTATGTTGCATTATACATCAAGAATATGTACATGTATTTGGAGACCAGAAAGAGGTGAGTGGCAGACTAGTTTAAAGTTGCTGGGTAAAGAAAAAAGGGAGGCAGGGGGGAAATGGGATTGGTTGAGAGTGGTCATGGTAGGATCTACTATAGGCCACCAACTCTGGAAGAAGATGAGGCATTTCTAGAACATAAATATCCAAAAACACAAGACCTGCTACTAATGGGGGATTTTAACTACCCAGGTATCTGTTGGAAAAGCAATATGGCAAAACAACATTTCCCATAAGTTCTTGGAATGTACTGGGGACAATTTTGTTTCAAAAAGTGGAGGAAGTAGCCAACAGGACAGCCATTTTAGACTGGATTCTGACCATTAGGGAAAATTGGTTGTAACTCTGAAAGCAGAAGATACTTTAGGTGAAAGTCACCATGAAATGATTTCATGATTCTAAGGAAAGAGTGAGAGCAGCAGAATAAGGACAGTGGACTCCAAAAAGCAGATTTTAACAAATGCAGAGAACAGGTAAGTAAGGGTTCATGGGTGAAAAAAATCTAACAACTAAAGGAGTCCAGGAGAGCTGGCAGTTTCTCAAGGAGACAGTTTTCAGCTGTGCCTTTAATAATCTCAATGCAAATGAAAGGTTGAAAGAATAGTAAGAGGCCAGTATGGCTCTGGCAGCAGCTCTTTAATGACCTGAACATCAGAATGAATCCCACAAGAAGTGGAAATAGACAACTTCCTAATAGCATGAAAAACGGCACAAGTATGTAAGAAATCAGAAAGGCTTAGGCACAAAGTGAGTTACACCTAGCAAGGGATATAAAACACAGGAAGACTAGGATCTATAAATACATTAGGAGCAAGAGAAAGATGAAAGAAAGTGTAGTCCTCAACTTAGTGGGAAGGAGAGCTAATAATTGATTACATCAGGAAGGCTGAGGAGTTTAATGCTTGTTTTCTACCATCTTCACTAAAAGGGTTAATGGTGACCAGATACTCAATACAATTAATATTAAACAACAAGGGGGGAAGAATGCAAGCCAAAATAGGGAAAGAACCGGCAAAAGTATAAGTCAGATGTATTTAAGTCAGCAGGACCTGATGAAACTTACCCTGTGGTATTTAAAGAACTAGTTAAAGCAATCTCAGAACCATTAGCAATTATCTTCAAGAACTCATTGAGGACAGGTGAGGTCCCAAAGAGTATTTATCTTTAAAGGGGGAACCAAGGGACCTAGGGAATTACAGACCAGTCAGCATAACTTCAATAAATGGAAAAATACTGGAACAAACAATACTATAGCCCAGTGGTTCTCAAACAGAGGGTACATCAACTCATTCGGATGTTTGCCTAGTTTGACAACAGGCTACACAAAAAGCACTAGCGAAGTCAGTCCAATCTAAAATTTCATACAGAATATGACTTGTTTATACTCCTCTATATACTATACACTGAAATGTAAGTATAATATTAATATTCCAATTGATTTATTTCATAATTATATGGTAATCCAATCCCAATCACTAGAGGTTTTAAAGAACAGGTTGGACACACACCTGTCAGGGTTGGTCTAGGTTTACTTAGTCCTGCCTCAGTGCAGAGGGCTGGACTTAATGATCTCTTGAGGTCCCTTCCACCAGTCCTACATTTCTATGAGTCTATGAACATAAAGGCTTTCCAAGGGAGAACTGAAAGGAATATGATAGTCCTGAGAAAATGGTAGGTGTAATCAATCTTGTGTAAACAAATGTTTGTCCCATACAGTGCTCTGATGGCTATAGGCTCAGATTGAGAAAAAGCTTCCGTTCTATCCCATAATGGGTGAAGATGAAAATAATCCTGTATGACAGCAGAGACAACAGGTTCCATGCCTATTTTACTAATATGGTATTACAGCTGTTGAAAGTGCTTTCAACTAAGATCAGCTCTTTAGGAGTGGTGGATTTTTTTTAACACCTTCAAATATCCTATTCAGACTGTAACTAGATACTGTCATTAATCCAGTTATGCTGTACCTCTGCACTTTATATCAGTAAAACAAATCATATCGGACTATTGCTTAAAATGTAGCCCAGTGTTTGGCTTCATTTGTGGTTCACTATGAAAAATGTGCAAGACACAAAATAACCAAACTTAGCCAATTTTATTGCCTAAAGACAAAAGAGTACAGTACAAAAAGGAAACATACATACTCCTCCTTTCGGGAAGGAATTCTTATCTCATAGCATGTTCACCTTTCACAGTAGGTGTGCTTCCAAGCAACACCTCCAAAACTAGCTATGTTTATAGCAGACCTGTGTACAAGTTAAAAGCACTCTATACATCATCCAAGGCTAAAGTTCACTACTCCGCTTTTTACCTTGTTTTCTTGGTGTGTCCATGGTGTGTCCCTTAGCTCTTATTTTTGAACACAGCATTCCAAACCAGTTGGACAGTCAAGGCACTACCTACCTTGTGCCAAGGTAGAACACCCATATATTTTGCTGCTGCAGTGAGGTACCTCCAGGTTGCATATAAATACATATAAATATATAAGGTTTAAATGTAAGATGTAGCTGCATGAAAGAATATGCACTTAGAGGCCAGTGATGATGCATGTCAAATCCTTTGTAAGAAATGTGTTAAGTATTTTTATGTACTTGGTGAATTACCATTTTTACAGGAAGTCTGGGAGAAAAAATCCAAATGCTGAAAATAACTTTTTTTTTTTAACCCTCAAAAGAGGTTCTAGCTTTGCAGAGCATATTACAAATTTGGGCTCTGACTTTGTATCTCTATAGTAAAAGAAAACTAATTTAAAATAAAGATTTTGATTTACTATTAAAGTAGTTCTTCAAAAAAACACTCAGTCCTGAATGTGTTTAAACATTTTATTTTTAAAATTAAATTACAATATACTTAGCATTACCTCATTTTATTTTTAAAGAAGGCAAAAAGAGCATGAACACTTCTATTATGTTTGAATCCAAACTTCTTCAATATGAAAAATGGGTATCATACGCATATGTCATTTTTAGGCCTTAATCCAGCAAAGTACATAAACACAGGAGTAGTCATATTGATTTCAATGGGATTATTATTAATGTGCTTAAAGTTGAGCACTTACAGAAGGGCTTTGCTGGTATGGATGCCATAACATGCATAATATTAACAATTCAGTTTGAGATATGCAGTTATTACACATCATTTAGCATTTTAACACTAGGTACATTTTTTTTTTTAAAGTGCTTAAATGTGATAGATCTGTAGGCTTGGGAGGATTCCATTTTTATTGGTGAATGTCAGTAAAGGTCAATTTCACTGTATACACAGAAACTGAAGGGAAAATATTTCCATCAATGATAATGAACATTTACAGATAGGGCAAAGAAAGAAAAAATGCTACTGGGAACTTCTTAAGAGTTTGATTTTAGGATATTTCCTGTGATGTTGACAATTTGTGTTTTAACAATTATAAAGCTTTAACTTTTTGAATCTCAACATCTACTGTCATTAAATAATTGTCTGAATTTCCTGAAACTGTGAAAATTTAAAAAATAAAAATATAAATGTCAAAATTATACTTAAAAAAAATCAAATTCTGCCAAGCCTACTTATCTAATAAATTAATTTGAAGGTAAAACAAATTTTAAGTAAGTTTCTGCTACAATGTGTTCTTTAATATTTCCCCCAAATAGTTAAGTTCCCTAGAGATTGAACAAAGCAGAAATAAAAATCCATACACATAATCTAACTTTAATAAAACTACCATCCTTGTCAAAATTACCAACTAATCCTCAACTGAGAGCACCTATATGCTTAGAGCAGTGGTTCTCAAACTGTGGGTTGAGACCCCAAAGTGGATCATGACCCTGTTTTAATGGGGTTGCCAGGGCTGGCGTAGACTTGCTGGGACCTGGGGCCGAAGCCTGAGCACCACGGCCTGAGGCCCAAGTCTTAGGGCTTCAGCCCTGGGTGGCAGGGCTCAGGTTACAGGCCCCCTGCCTGGGGCTGAAGCCTTCAGGCTTCGGCTTTGCACCCCCTGCCCGGGGTGGTGGGGTTCGGGCTTTGGTCCCTCCACCCAGGACAGTGGGCTTGGACAGGCTCAGGCTTCAGTCCCCCCTCCTGGGGTCATGTAGTAATTTTTGTTGTCAGAAGTGGGTTGCGGTGCAATGAAGTTTGAGAACCGCTGGTTTAGAGCACCTCACCCTTCTTGATATCAACAGCAACTACCATATTTATTTGAAAAGACATTATATGAAATATCTGAATCTGGCTAAGCAGACTGCAAAATAGTTGGGTAAGCAGGGGACATTGTCACTGTGTTCCTAACATGGTATGTGCATGCGCGCACACAGTGGATAAGGTCCAAACTTAACAATGAAGGACACCCAGGAAGAGGCTAAATGAACAATCTTCCTACCAGATCTTGCTCATGAACATGGCTATTCCTAAGGTTACCCTTGGTGACCTGTCCCTGACCCTCATTCCCTCTGGCATGAAATGATACACAAACCCTTGGCTGGAGCTAGTAGGATCCATTAGATCAGTCTGCCAGCGTGAGTCAATTTTATGCCAATTCCTAGGACCTGACACTAGCTCTTTCTACAAATGTTTCTGAAAATGGCTTTTCAGACTGAATAGACAAAAAAATCTCCTTTAAGGTACATAGGCATAACTCCGTAGGTAGGCCTTGTAAACATATCACACCTGCAAATATGAATGTTAACCTTTAACATGGTGCAATTCCTATTTGATACAAGAACCAATTTCTGTCCTCAGCAACCCCCTTGATTTCACTGTGATTGCAGAGGCATATGTCAGGACATAATTTGGCCCTCTGGGTCTTAGTCGTGCAAAGATGCTTGTAAGGTAACAGTGTATACGTTCGTATCGTACAGAATATTGGCATTACTAACACTGGAATGTTAGTGATTGTTTAATTCTGGAGGTAGCGATAGAGTAATTTAGACAGTAAAAATAGTTTTTGTGACAGTTTATTGTTTTCCACATCCAGTCAGAAAAGCTCTTCTGCTTTTAGGATGGCTGGGATGAAGTAACATCGATGCTAGCTGTACTCATGAGGTACACAAGGAAGTGCCTGTGTTTGAGGAAGGCAAGTATTGCTGAGGAAGTGGCAGGCTCAGAATCCTTTTTCTTCCAATTAAAAATTGCTAAATGATTTCAAAAAAGTTGTGTGGTGTGATGTATATGGATGTTTTCACTTGTTTCTTTGAAGCGGCCACTGATATGCAGTTTGTGCCATGGTAATGAGATTGTTTGTGCAGTCTATAGGTTACCTTAATTATTTATAAAGTTACATTTAAAAAAACTAACGCAGCTCCGCTGCTGCTGCTACTACTACTGGTCTCACTGATTGGAATTACTATTAGTATATTTAAACCCTTTTAAATGTTTAATAATTCTGTGCCAGTATTGGAACTGGATATCAGAAAAAAGTAACAAGGGCAGTTGCTTTGATTTGATTTGAGTCCAATATTAGAGAACTAATAGAAAGCCCCAGCAATATCCAACCACAGAAATTTTACGGGGGGGGGGAGGGAGACGGGACCCACGTCCTAGGAATTTTAGCTGTATTTTGTAAAAGCTGCAGCATTTTTAAAACAGCAGCATATTCAGCAGAAAATGGAACTGATTACATTTGTTTCATCTACTGAATTGCAAAGAACATAGAACCCCATAAAATAACTGTGACTCGATACAACATGTAGGCTGCAAATAAGGATAATGGGTTCTTCCAACCTAAAACTGGTGTTGTTTCCTATCTTAAAACAGAGTAAATTTCAATAGTCTGAACAGGACGTTAAGAAATAGAAGACTGTAAGAAATAACACAGTAAACATGACCAATATTAGCTGAAGTGAGAAATTAAAAGGCAATGGATATAAATCTAAATATTTAGCACAAACCAAAGCCAACTGGAGTCAGATGTACACATATAATGCAGACTTTGTCTCTCAGTATTTTAGAAATTGTGTTTATCTTTATCACTTATGTGATGACCTCCTAAATGGAGCCAATAAGTGCTCACCCATTCTGAAAAGCCTCACCTTTCTTTCCTGACTGCAGTCCTCTGACCTCTTATGCCAAAGAGTTTTGCAAACACAATCCCAGCGATAATCAGTAGTGCCTTTCTTCCTGTTCAGTATCAGGACAGATTTATCCTCTATCACAGTGTTTCTCAAACTTGGGACGCCACTCGTTCAGGGAAAGCCCCTGGCGAGCCGGGCCGGTTTGTTTACCTGCCACGTCCGCAGGTTCGGTCGATCGTGGCTCCCACTGGCCGCGGTTCACCGCTGCAGGCCAATGGGGGCTACAGGAAGCGGCAGCTGCTACGTCCCTAGGCCCAAGTTTGGGAAACATTGCTCTATCACATCCATGAAAACAGCTGTTTCAAGGCTTGTTTCCACAGGAAGTTTATGTTGAAAGGCTTCATTATTCAGCTTCTGGAGAACAATTTAGCATGTTGTAAACCAAGTAAGAATCCACACTGTATACTCTTTCCTTTTTTTTTTTTTTTTTTTTTTTTTTTAAGATAACACTATCGGGAAAAGGTGGCTAGAATGCACATACTTTGAGAGCAAGGAGTTTCCTCAGTTTATATTTTAGAAACTATACAGTGTCTAAATGTAATTTTATTAATAATTTGTATCCGTCTGAGTTTTAGCAATTGTTAAGTTCCTTTTGCGCTTCCATAGGTGTGCTTTCTTCCACTGCAATAGTTCTTCCGCTGCAATAGTTACCAAGTGTATGTTCTACTGCTATCCTATCAGTAACCCTTTTTTTTTTAAAGTCACCAAAAGACATTAGTCATTAGAGGGTGTCACATCCTATGTATTCTTTATCTTCTTGAAAAACTGATTGTTGCATCTAGCCATGTCCTGTTAAATGGGTGCTTTCAGGTCCTATTCCTGTATATATCTATGAACTTGAGCAACTTGATAAACATGAGTAGTCCATGCACTCATTGAAACTACTCACCTGTGTCAGGTTTGAGATCAGGACTGGACCTATGCTTCTGATCTCAACCTAGCACTAACGTTGAAAAAATATGCAGTATTATATCTTTTGCATCCTGTATAATGTTAGTTGATACCAATTATAACAGTGTCCCTCAGATTGATTTTAAGTTACTCATTTTAACCTGTAAAACTCTTAAATGAAAATCGAGCAGTTATACTGTTTTATATGACAATTCCTTCCACTCTATTAGCAGTGGATAGAAGGCACTCTATGGCAGATAGGTAAAAAGTTCATACATTTCAATTACTTGTTGAAGTCTTGGCAACTTGACTTCAGGAAAAATACTTAATTTTTTTCTGGTGCCCCTTGTTAATGCTTGTAGTGAAGTCCATAAAAGCTTTTTTTAAAATCCTGATATTCCCACCCAAAAGCCATTAGATTAAAGAACGTTCATTTGAACAGCTGATAGAACCAAGAAGAGGAAGTCCAAATAGACCTGACTCTCATTCCTCGTTATTCGTTGCCTCTGAAATAGATATATAAAAAAAAGAGTTACCTTGTGATGCACTGAATATTAAGATATGTATTAAAGGGAGACTGTCAACTTGAGAACCCCTTTAAATAATACATTCTGAATAGTTTGCCCCTCTGCTAGTATATTTGGAAGGATCTTTTGGGAGGGCCTGAGAAAACCACTATCCATCCTCAGCAATCCCCACTTCCTCCATCCCCCCTCCTCTTTGCACATGTACCTACTCCATACGTTTTATGGAAATATGCTTAAAGCTGTGAATATGATGTAACTGAAATTTGCTTTATGCAAAAGGTCTCTTGTAAGGTATCATTACAAAGCTTTTAATCTACTGAATATATTCCTCCTATTTGTATGTATCATTCTTGTATCTGAAGCTAGAAATATGAAGTATAACTCTGAGGTCCTATTGTAATTAGGCAAAGTGTGGGCCATTAATGGTGGTTTGGAAGCTTGATGGCTCCCATTGACTAGGACAATTGGTTGTAAATGATCTGTTTACTTGCAAACCTTCCTGGGTGCGTGCAGGCCGGCCAGCCCTGGAAGAATGGAGGCTGGGGTCTCAAAGGACATGTGAACGTGTCACCTAATACTGGAATCCATCTTAAACCTGGTATTTTTCCCATTTAGAAGGAGAGATGAGGACCCAGAGAGACAAAAGATTCCTGCCTTGTGCGAAAGATATAAAAGGGAGTGGAACAGAACAAAGGGTGTGGCCAACCATGAGAACACCCCTGCTTTCCACCTAAGATGTCTGCTGGAACTAACAAGCACTGTACCAGGGGAAAGGATTAGGCCAAGGCTAGGAAGGAGTCTAGTCTGTGAACCATCTCTGAGGGTAAGATTTTACCTGTAATCAGTTTCTTAATGTATTAGGCTTAGACTTGTGTGTTTTTGCTTTATTTTGCTTAGTAACTTACTTTGTTCTGTGTGTTACTACTTGAATCCACTTAAATCCTACTTTTTATACTTAATAAAATCACTTTTGTTTATTAATTAACCCAGAGTAAGTGATTAATACCTGGGGGAGCAAACAGCTGCGCATATCTCTCTATCAGTGTTATAGAGGGCGGACAATTTATGAGTTTACCCTGTATAAACTTTATACAGAGTAAAACGGATTTATTTGGGGTTTGGATCCCATTAGGAACCGGGTGTCTGGGTGCTGGAGACAGGTGACCTGCTGAGTAGTTTTTGGTTAAAAACTTTGGGGCGTGGACCAGACCTGGGCTATGTTGCAGCAGGCTAGCGTGTCTGGCTCAACAAGGCATGGTTCTGGACTCCCAAGCTGGCAGGGAAAATGGGCTCAGAGGTAATTCCAGCATGTCAGGTGACAGTCCCAAAGGGGTCTCTGTGACCGAACCCGTCACACCTACATTCTCAATTTTAGTTGCACTGCTGCTGTTACTAGCAAATACCCTCCTGCAAAGATTGGGAAAGACCATGTATGTGAAAGGTGCTTTCAGATCACTGCATGAGACAGACCATGCAGATGACCATAAACAAACCAGTGACACTGGTTACACACAAATGAGCAGCTCGAGGGAGAGTCTGTGTGGGTATGCTGTTGTGTACTGCACCAACCACAATCTGAGTTTGTTATTTTAGATCTCAAAAAAAAAATTATCCCTATCTTTCTAAAAAACAATTTATTTTTAAAGACATTATAACTATTCATGAAGTTGCTGTCGCATATTGGGACTTCATGTTGCTAATGCCTTTGAGACAATGGCGTTGGTCATGTACACTGGTGGCTACTCAGGCCAGAGAACTGAAGGCAATTATTAAAAATTAGCAGAGGAACATAGGAATTCTCATACTGCATCAAACTCAATGGTCATCTAGTCCAGTATCCTGTCTCTGACATTGGCTTATTATAGCCATATAAATGTCTAATCTCTTTTTGAATCTTGCCAAATTCTTGGCCTCAATGACTTCCTGTGGCAGTGAATTCCACAGTTTAGTTACACATTGTATGACAAAGTATTTCCTTTTAGCAGTTTTGAATTTCCCACCTTTTAATTTCATGGAATATTCCCTTGCTTTTGTGTTATGAGACAGTTCTCACTCAACCTTTTCTAGACCATTCATTATTCTATAAACTTTCATCATGTCCCCTCTTATTTGTATGCTAAGCTAACAACCCCTATCTTTTTAAACTCTTCATATGAGATTTTTCAATGCCCCTGATCATTCTTGTCACCCTTCTCTGAATCCCCTCGATTCTGCAATATGCTTGTTGAAATGAGGTGAACAGTGCCACACACAGTATTCCAGAGAATGCCACACCATGCACTGATTCATATAACAGCATTATATTCTTTGTACCATTCACCATCACATTCCTTATGCATCCTAACATATTGTTTGCTTTTTTGACTGCAGCTGCACATTGAGCAGAGGTCTTCATTGAATTGTCTCCAATGACAATGAGGCTTTGCAAAAGCTAAGAAGTGCTATGCTGAAACGCACAGCATGAAAGTCAACTTCTGGCCACTTTGTCCAAAAACTTATCCCTAGAGGTGAAATATTTGAAGTAGAAAACATTTCTGGATCTTTAGAGGCAAAGCTGTCATTGAACACAGATGCCATATTCACCAGACTACAGCAGTCACCACTCATATGGTTTCAATGCTTTGGTTTTACACAGTGGCCTAGCTATTAAAAAAAATGAATTGGCATGTTATGGCATTGTACAAACTGACAATGTACTACATCACATTACACAGGTGTGAAGAGGAAGTGAATGCCCTATGCCAGAAGTTGCCTCCATAATAGCACTTATATATCAAATCTGCAACAAATGGCAACGTTTATGCACATTTACCAAACTTCTTAACCACTACGCTACGCGCCTTTCAGGATTTATTGCTCTTGGTGTAAAGCTCTTCTCATTATCCTGTAACACTGCAATGTACAAGATGGGTTTGTCACAGTAAACTTAACTGAAGCAAATCCATGCACATAAATGCTTAAAGCATGATCCAGAACTTGCTGCAGATGTGAGTGACATCTTATTCAGCCCCCAGAGGCTACTCTCTATTGGCTTGAAGGGGGACCAGTAAACACCACATTCCTGGACATTATCACAATAAGTGCTCAACAGTACCAGCAGGCAGCAATACGGGAGGACTGGATCAGTGCTATTCTGCATGATCAGATCTAGATTTTAAACCACACTGACATTAACCAGTTTATTATTTAAGGTGCTAGAATTTTCATGTGAATTTAAAATTAAATTATTACATGGTCTCAGTTCTGTATAGTGGCAGTCAGACAAGGTAAAACCAGGAGAATAAAAAGGAGAAGCCCTGGCACAATAGTCCAAACCAGGACATGCTGAATGAGAAAAATACCTCTGGAAAAATCACAGTAGCAACATTATTACATTTTTAATTTAATTGAGAGAACGAGACCATAGCTCAAATTGAGGCAATCCCGTTTTCTTATCAAAACAACCAGATTTAAAATCTTAAACTGTATGCTGACAAGTAAACAGAATTGTTTTCCTCCTCTGTGCCTGGAGGACCAAGTGACTTCAGCTTTATGGGAAAGATTAGGCCATGCTACTATTTGTACTTGGAAACTGAAGAAGCTAGGAACCTTGAAAATATAGGTTTTCTGCTCAGAGACAGGATGATCCAGTGGTTAGGGTGCTAACCTAGGAAGCAGGAGATCTAAGTCCAATTTCCTACTGCACCACCTAGTATGTGACCTTGGACAAGTCACTTAGTCTCTCTGCTTCAGTTCCTCATCTGTAAAATAGAGATAATGGTATTTCCCTGCCTCACGGGGGTATTGCAAAGAGAGTGTGAGATGTTCAGGTAATACAGTACCAGGGGCATATAAGTACCTTAGATTGATATTGCTTGTACACAAGAAGAAGCTACACTCCCAAACTATCCAATACTCATTCTTAATTTTGGACACACCCACAATTTGAGTTTCTCTACACTTTCCTACAGATGAACAGTCAATGACCTCATAATAAAGGCTTCAAGAATCACCCTCTTTAAAATAAGAATAATTTATTGTCTAGTGTGCATATGACCATTTCCCCCCCCCCCACAGTGGTGCAGACAGACTGAGCTATGCATAGAAATACAAACACCCCAAGGTATGCAGAAAAGTAGCAACAGCTCACTTTTTGTTGACAATAAGCTCACCTTTATACTGTGGTGTTAACTATAAAAAACAGCTATTGGAATTTTTCTTCTTTTATTTCACTGTTATACGGAATGGGGGCATAAGATAATGGTAATTATACTCCTGAGTCCTCTGGCTCCTTTTGATCATATAGATTTCCGCTTTTAGAGATATTCACTAGCATATTCCTAAGGTCTTAGGGTTTGATCCATCAGCTCTTAAACAAATAGCTCTTATTCATGTGAGCCCAATCAGAATGATCAGGACTATTCATGTAACTAATAGCTATTTATGAGAGTAAGAATTTGCAGGAACAGGTCCTAAGAGCCAGATTTTTAAAGGTATTTAAGCACCTAAAGCAGAGGTGGGCAAACTACGGCCCATGGGCCACATCCAGCCTGCGGGACCCTCCTGCCTGGCCCCTGAGCGCCTGGCCCGGGAGACTAGCCCCTGGCCCCTCCTCTGCTGTTCCCCCTTCCCCTCCGTGCACCGCGCCATGCTCTGGGCAGCTGGGCAGTGCAGTTGCAGAGCCGCAGCTTGACCCGGTGCTCTGGGTGTGCGGTAAGGGGGTGGGGGGAGGGGTTGGATAGAGGGCAGGGGTCCTGGGGAGGCAGTCAGGAATGGGGCGTTCCGGGGTGGTCAGGGACAGGGAGTGGTGGATGGGGCAGGAGTCCCCGGGGCGGGGGGGGGGGGAGCTGTCAGGGGACATGGGGGTTGGATAGGACAGGAGTCCCGGGGGAGCCATCAGGGGGCGAGAAGCGGGGGCGGGGGTTAGGATAGGAGGCGGGGGCCGGGCCACACCTGGCTGTTTGGGGGAGACACAGCCTCCCCTAACCGGCCCTCCATACAATTTTGGAAACCCAATGTGGCCTCAGGCCAAAAAGTTTGCCTGCCCCTGACCTAAAGATACAGACAGGCATGGCGTGGGATTTTCAAAAATCAGTGGGAGTTAGGCACTTAAGTGCTTTTGAAAATCCCATTAGGAACCTATCTGTGTCTTTAGGCACTAAATACCTCTAAAAAACTGGCCCTACGTGACCGGCTTCCATTAAAGTTAATATGGGACCCTCTGTTTAACAGTAAGGGGTAGGAAATACCTCCCATGAAATGCCTGCGCGATGACGGAAATTAAAGATGTATAATTTGAGTGTAAAGTTAAATTCTTCTGGAGTGATGTTCCTATTCCCCTACATTTATAATTTTTCATTTGTTTTTAAACATTCTCTCTTCAGCTCATGCTTTCTACTTACCCACACGATTGCACTGACTCTGGAATTTGCACTTATCCTAGTGTTATGTTCCTGAATTCAGCTGCTAATAACAAAGAGCAGGCGGATCTAAAATGAAGGATCATCTTGGAAAGGAAATCTCAAGGTTGTGATAATAAACTATTCATAAGAATAAGTCTAGCAAATAGTAACTATGGGATTCATGCTCTTAATGAAACATCTAATTTTCCAGGCCTGTGCATTAGAGAAAGTCTACCATTTTTGCCAAACAGGGAATGATTTACTGATTATAGGAACATTATACAAATGAGACCCGATAGAATGCACAACTTACGCCTGATTACTACCAAAAAACAAACCAAAAAACAACGTCTTTTAAGGTAACTATGCCTCCTGTGTTAAAATCAGAAGGCAGCAGCTGCAAATTGAGAATGCAATGATAATGAAAGATACGTTCATTAACATTGTACAGCTTTTCTGTCTCTTAAATTATAATACACATGGTTCTTCACTTCTCTGTCAACATACCTATCTCTGTTGCTGCTGTAGCATCCACAGCTTCTCCTGTTTCTTTTTCTTCTTTTGTTTCAGTCCCCTCACTTACTAGCTCACTGTGCTTCTCAGTTTCCACTTTTTCTCCCGTCTCACCTGGAAACAGTAACCATGGATATCAAATTAGGATACCCTTAACCGGTATTAAATACCCCAGCTCTTTTTTGCATGGCTGATCTGGTTTTGTCACCCCTGCAATAGCTTTTATAGATACAGCAATATGTCAACAACCAAATGAATCAATAGATAAGAGACATTCAAATGTAACTTACAATTGTGGAGGTACGTGCATGTTTCACGTCCATAAAATGCTCCTGCTTCACTTGTCATTCATAGAACTCTGAGCTGAGGCTTGATTTCATATTTAAACTGGTTTTGTTTTCTTATGTAACTTTTAATATAGATATTGTTATCAAGAGTCAACAACACAAATAGAAAAGAGTGGTAGCGTGCAGTTCCAGTTGAAATATAAAACTAATGATTTCCCTCACTGTCATCCCTCTTAGTAGTATCAGTGAATTAAGGAAATAAAAAAAAAATGCTGTAAATAAATAGAAGAGCCCAATCATCCCTAAATTCATGGAGAGAACCCTCCTCCCTGTGCGAGCACACACACAAATTAACTGTATGCAGAATAGCACCATTTTGAGACAGACATCAGCAAAACTGTACACAGAGTTTGTCCAAAAAGGAATCCTGCTGTGAGATGAAGGGGAACAACAATGACTAAATGGTCAAAATAACCCCCATATCTGTCCTTCAGACAAATAATCAGTTTCTTGATTGCAAAGATGTCCCAATACAGGGTCCATGCTACATGGATTACTAGACAGTGTTCTGCTTCCAATATCATGCTAGTAAGCTAATAAGGGCCAGTTAATGGAATAATCAAGTAATCAAACTCTCTTAGAATCATAGAATATCAGGGCTGGAAGGGACCTCAGGAGATCATCTTGTCCAAGCCCCTGCTCAAAGCAGGACCAATCCCCAATTTTTGCCCCAGATCTCTAAATGGCCCCCTCAAGGATTGAACTCACAACCCTGGGTTTAGCAGGCCAATGCTCAAACCACTGAGCTAAACTAACCAAGTCAGCCATCTAGCTTTTATGTAACACAAGTATTTTATTTTAGTAATTTAACGGATATGGAGATAAATTACCATCTCATAAAGAAGCAGACTCCAAATTCTCTTAAACAAGAATATGTAAGAGTGGAGAAGGCAGCTCCTGTGCCTCAGATATCCCTATGTGAGGGGTACAGGTTCACAACACAGATTCAGGAGAGCCAATACATTTACGGACGGTGATGCTACATATCCAAGTGACTGCATGTGCCATTAAGTTCTGCTTGAAGAAGTGACCTTTCCCCCTCTTCAGCAGGAATGTGCAGTGGGAGAGGCTGTTGGTGGCATGCTCTCCTACAGAGCACATGCCCTATGTGCTTCACCCATCTGTGCTCCCCTAGGGAACGCCTCTCCATAAAGCGTCCAATTCTTTAATAAGTGGCAATTACTCATTGTGAGACACCTGATCCCTAATTTAAGCTACTCCCCTTAGACATGCACCTACTACATGTACACTCAGCCAGTGAGAAACCCAATCCATGCGTGGGATACTCTGCCCTCATGTGTAAACACTCCCTTGGATCTCTGACTCACTGAGCAGCCTTCTCCTGAGATAACTTACCGCATCTTGCACTCCCCCCTTCCATGAGGTCCCCAGGCCCTCAATCCACGTTCCACCTTTGTGATGCACTGCAAATACTCTCTGACATGATTTTCCTCCCCAGATATCTACTTTTCCTCTTCTTCGAGAAACCCTACCCCATGCTCCTCCTTTTCTTACACTCATATCTCCTGTGCTTTTCTGCTTGTCTAGCAGCTAGCCCTGTAAGATGGCCCTTCTGCCCATTTCCTCCCCCCACAGCTTGTTTCTGTTTTTTTGAATTGGTAGAACACCACCACAATAGAAAGCAGAACTCTGTATTATAAGGCCAAATGCATCCCTGGTGTAACTCCAATAGAATTAGACCAGGTAACGCCAACAGAATTACACCAGGGAGAAATATGCCCTACAGTATAATAACTGAGCATAGCAAAGACTACTTCTGCTACCCTCTCTCAAAGAGGCCCATTGACTCCCTGCAAGGTAAAAGGACTTTCTATGCAGTTAGCTTGATGCCTGTGTTACTTATGCTTCTAGAATAACTGCATCCAGCACTCTCTAGGTGCTTTACAAATAAACTATACAGGGAACGACCCTTCCTTTCTATAGCTTGCCGAGATCCCACTCCCCCCACAAGGATAACACTACAATAATATTTACGTCAGCTATATACTAAAATGGATAATATGGCATTTGTGCATATTGAGCAATAATATTTTACAAAGAAACACCCCTCAGCACTTAAATGAGGAGTCTAAGGGATGTTTTATCTAACCAGAAAACACAGAAATGAAGTGAAATGAAGTAGCACAGTCAACAACGGATAGTGCTGAGAGGCTTTATTACAGTTATTACAATTTTGACTTCTGCACATGAGACTTTCCCAACCACATTCTTTCATATAATACAGTGTAAGAACTCTGTGGACTAAATTCTGCCCTCACACACTCATGTGCAGTGTTGACTGAAGTCAACAGGACTTGTACACAAGTCTCTAAAGGCAGAATTTGGCCTCCTGAATCTCCGAAAACACAAATATTACCCTCAATGAGTTGGTCCTCTTCGTTACTTTGTACTTTCCTGATGATTTCTGTTACAGGGCTGACACTTCCCTCTGCCGGTCCTGCAGGTGGCGGTATCCCAGTGCCCTCTGCCGGTCCTGCAGGTGGCGGTATCCCAGTGCCCTCTGCCGGTGGTCCAGTGTCCTCCAGTGGTTCTGCAGCCAGTGGTCGAGTGCCGTCCAGATCCACTCTTTTATAGTTAAAATTAACACATTCTGCTGGTGCTGGAATCAAAACTTCTGGCTCCTCTGCTGGAAGATTCTCACTAGGGTTTATCTCCTCAGATGTGAGATCCACCTCCTCCATTGGGTCTAACTTTGTCTGGTCAGGTATAGTTTCATTTTCCTCTGTGGTTGGAAAGTTTTCATCCGAAGTAGCTTTTATTTATTGTAATTAAAAAGAAGAGAGAAAATATGACATTAATGAACAAGTGTTTAAAATAGATCAGTACTAAATCAGGACAGCACTTGTGCAATTACGTCACAACTAGAGTGGGGTGAAATGCTTTTGGTGAATAGTAAATTCGCTGAAGAATGCATTTTTCAGGGCACCAAAACTATCTGCCAATTCTGGTCCAATTCAGCCAATAGTTTTGGCCAAAGAAGGAAAAAAATTAGAGCTGTTAATTAATCACAGTTAACACAAGTGATTAACTCAAAACAAATTAACTAGACTTAAAAAATAATTGATTATATAAAACAATGTAAAACTTTAGCCCCTACAAGTCCACTCAGTCCTACTTCTTGTTCAGCCAATCTATCAGACAAACAAGCTTGTTCACATTTATGGGAGATAATGCTGCCCGCTTCTTATTTACAATCTCACCTGAAAGTGAGAACAGGCATTGCACGTGGCATTGTTGTAGCTGGCGTTGCAAGGTATTTACATGCCACATATGCTAAACATTTGTATCCCCTTCATGCTTCGACTTGTAGTCTCTAAAGTTTTACATTGTTTTGTTTTTGAGTGCAATTATGTAAAAGAAAAAATAATTCCACATTTGTAAATTGCACTTACACAATAAAAAGATTGCACTTGTATGAGGTGAACTGAAAAATACTGTTTTTTCTGTTCCTTTTTTACGGTGCAAATATTTGTAATAAAAATAAATATTAAGTGAGAGCTGTACACTTTGTATTCTGTGTTATAACTGAAATCAATATATTTGAAAATGTAAAAAAAATCCAAAAATATTTATAAAAAATTTAAATTGGTATTCTATTATTTTTTAACAGTGCAATTAAAACTGTGATTAATTGCGACTATTTTTTATAATCTCATGATTAATTGCGATTTTTTTAATCATTTGACAGCCCTAAAAAATATATTTTGGAAAATTGGAAGTGTTGTGTCTTGGCCATTTTGAAAAATACTGTTTGGACTTTTCATATCAAAAATGTATTTTTATTTTAATATTTAGCTAATTTAAAAACAAAACAAAAGAGTGAAAAACACCCAAAAATCTGGAAACAAATAATTTTGGTTTAAACAAACTATTTTATTTGACCCTAAATGATTTTTTTCAGTTCTCTCATTTGCCTTGAACAAAATCAGGTTTTTTTTAAATTTCAGCTCAACCCCTGAACAAATTATTCACTCAGCTCTAGTTACAACCTGTAAGACAGTTTGCATTTATATGTATAAAACTTATTCTTTTAATAGATCTGTCATTCCTATGAGTAAAGCATATTGAATATGTAAGTGTTGTCTGAGTCAGGCCCATATGATCAGATACTGACCAAGGAAACAATTTCTACAGCAAAAATATGCATACAGCCAGTGTACTGAGTGTTAAATCCTACCCTAGGATACACATAGGGTTGCCAGGTGTCCAGTTCCAGTCGAAAAAGGACTCTGGTGGCTCTGGTCAGCACAGTCGGCAGCGCAGCAGGGCTAAGGCAGGTGCCCTGCCTGCCCTGGCTCCACGCAGCTCCCGGAAGGAGCCAGCATGTCCAGCTCCTAGGCGCAAGGTGACACCGAGTGCCAGCTCCACAGCTCCCACTGGCCAGGAACCGTGGCCAATGGGAGCTGTGGGGGTGGCGCCTGCGGGCAGCACGCAGAGCCCCCTCACCCCTTTTTCTAAGGAACCGGACATGGCAGCCGCTTCTGGGAGCCACCTGAGGTAAGTGCCACCCAGAGCCCACACCCCGAACCCCCTCCTGCACCGCAACCCCTCACCCCAGCCCAGAGACCCTCCCGTACCCAAACTCTCTCCCAGAACCCACACCCCTTCCCACACCCCAACCCCCTGCCTCAGCCCTGAGCCCCTTTCCATACTCTGAACCCCTTGGTCCCAGCCTGGAGCTCCCTCCTGCACCCCAAACCCCTCATCCCCGGCCCCCTGCCCCATTCTGGAGCTCCCTCTCACACCCTGAACCTCTCATTACTGGCCCCACCCCAGAACCCGCACCCCAAGCCAGAGCCCTCACCCCTGCCCACACCCCAACCCCCAGCCCCAGCCCAGTGAGTGATGGTGGGGGAGAGCGAGAGATGGAGGGAGGGGGGATGGAGTGAGTTGGGGGCGGGGCAAGGGTGCTTGGTTTTGTGCGATAGAAAGTTGGCACACTAGATGCACACAGGTGGCTTCTAATGGTGTTTACAGATGAGGTGCCATGTCTTTCACTTGAAAACGCAAACCACTGAGCTAGATTTTCATATTCAGTAGAATTAGCAGCCATTAGGTGGATTCTCCCCTTGATGCAGCTACACAGTTCCTGTTAACGATAGCGGCGGTAATATGCACACCAGACATATTGAGGGGAGAACATATACCTCAAAGAATGATGGGACACCTGCCTAAATGCTACCATCTAACCACTGCTAACCTCAGTGAAGACCAGGGCATTGACAGCATACAGTACTTCACATACATGACAAGAAAAAGCATTTTAATTTCTTAAAATACACAACATTTTTAACACTGAACTACTGTACATATTAGTCTATCTTATAAACACAAGCTATACATTCAAATGTACTTCTCTACTAATGTGGAAGGAATCACTGAAATATGGTAAACATAAACTAAACAGTTCTGGCTCCTTCATCTATGATTGGATTACAGGATAAATAAAGCTATGGGTCTGCTAGTCAGATGAAGTTTAGGAGAAGAAAATAGAACAAAATTGCTTTTATGCATCATTTCTATAGGCATTTTATCATAAAGTTGAAAAAGTCACAGAATGAGCCATCAAATTAATACCAATCTACCGGGCCGATTTAATCATCATCTGATTAAATTTGCCAAGACATTGAATTTAACTATCTCACAAAAAATATTATGATGAAAGAAGCCTTAGGGAGTTCATGGAGGAAATGCGTTAATATAGTAATTGCAAGATTATGACAAACTGCATTTTCTGGTGAAATGATTATTGCGGTGATGAGAGTTGTCAACAGAATTAAGCAATATTTTAAACACGTAGGGGAATGGCTGAAGAATGTAATAAATCTTGTTTTTAATCAGATTATTTGAGTCTGGTTGCTTTTGAGATAAATTCATTGTGGTATATCCTTGAAGGGAAAACAGTTCTCTGTGAGAGGCAGTCAGGGGGAAAACAGTACTTCTCCAGGGGCACTCAGGTGAGGCAGTCCCCTAAAAAGTGCCACCTGCATACTGGCTGAAGTGAGCAGGAGTACAAGGAAAGACAACTGAGGTAGATGAGTGGCAGGAATAAAGGATCGAAAGTGACAACATACATGGAAAAAACGTGCTAAACATAGGGCATCCAAAGGATGCTCTCTCTCATTTGCATAGGAAACTATAATCCGAACCAACGCACTGGGCTACCAATAATGCAATTATTCTTTATATATGTTAGGTGGATCTTGGCAAGGTTCGTAGTCACAAAGTTAGATTGCAGGTTTTAGCTAAATGTATTGAAAGGGTCACTGAAGTGTTATCACCATTGATTACATTATGATTTTGTTATATTGCATGGGGTTTACTATTATGATTCACATAAGTTATTAATATTTCAATTGATTGAGAATATTATAAAATACATATTACTGTACAGTTGGGCTTTACAATAGAATAGCAAAAAGTTTTCTGCTTTATCTTCTCACTGGAAAATCTTCACAGTAATAAATAAAAATAATTCGTGAATTTAAAAAAGTGTGATTGTGAATTAAAAGAAAAACTGCAAATGTTTTAAACAGTATTGTATATTATAAAGAAATATATATACATAAAGCCACAACAGTTTCATGTTTTCATGCAAATGAGCATTGTCAAATATTGAGGTGCACAATAGTTTGCAAAGTAATTCAAGGTATAGTGGGAAGAATGACATGAAATGAGGGGTTTTAGGTATCTGATTACAAAGAACTATAACAAGCCAAACTCAGTAAGAAGGCATGCACAGATTTCTTAAAGAGTTGGTTTTTTTCCAGGAGAAGGGGTATTTTCTGGTCATGGCCCCTATTTTCAAAACAAGTGCAACTAATGATTTTCCCCATGCCTTTGTGTGTTCAACCTGAGTCAGCTTAAAGGGGTGTAGTTTTCAAGAAGGGGGTGATCACCACTTTCTGAAGATAAGGCCTTTTTAAAGGTGTCTCAAGTTGGACACCAAAGATGGAGCCATCCAAAATCACTAGGCTCTTTTCAAAATTTGGCTCTTCAGAGTCTGATCCTGCAAACATTAACACACGTGTTACCATGTTACTTCTGGGAGTAAAATTACTGGCATGTGTGCTTACAGAATTGAACCCTTAGTTACATTACACTTCAACATAAAATTAGTTTTAACTTTCAAATAGGCAGAAGATTACATTTGCTTACAGAATAAAATCCTCACTAGAACTGTGTGCACTTGACATTTTACACTTACCAGGACACTGTCAGTTCCACATACTGCAGAACCAAAACATAGGTTTTATAATATCAAGGTTTTCAAAATTTAACATCAACAGAAATATTTCTAAATTTTAAATATTTCAATAGAAACAATTTAAAAAAAAATCCTAATACTTCCCTGCAAATATTGTAGCAACTTGGTGTTTTACTTGTACCACAAAGTGAAAATAAATGAAAATTGACTAGAAAAAAAAATTAAATGAAGTAATCTAGTCTCATAGTCAAAGCATAATATAGTGCAAAAAGGTGAATAAGCAAATGAAGTGAAAAATACATTAGATTTATCTACCACCTTTCATCCGAGGATCTCAAAGCACTTTACAGACATTAATCCACATATTAATTAATAGAACTTACCCAGAACATGACCAGGAGGTAGCTAAGGACACTCTACATCAGGGATTGGCAACCTTTGGCACGTGGGCCGTCAGGGAAAGCCACTGGTGGGCCTGGATGGTTTGTTTACCTGCAGCGTCCACAGGTTCGGCCGATCGCAGCTCCCACTGGCCGCAGTTCGCCGTCCCTGGCCAATGTGGGCTGCGGAAAGCGGCAGCCAGGACATCCCTTGGCCCACGCCACTTCCCGCAGCCAGGGACGGCGAAGCGTAGCCAGTGGGAGCTGCGATCGGCCGAACCTGCGGACGCTGCAGGTAAACAAACTGTCCCGGCCCGCCAGCAGCTTTCCCTGACAGGCCACGTGCCAAAGGTTGCCAATCCCTGCTCTACATTTTACGAGTGGAGAAGCTGAGGCACAGAGAAGCTAAGTGGCTTTACCAAGATCACACAATGAGTAATGACAGGTTTCAGAGTAACAGCCGTGTTAGTCTGTATTCGCAAAAAGAAAAGGAGTACTTGTGGCACCTTAGAGACTAACCAATTTATTTGAGCATAAGCTTTCGTGAGCTACAGCTCACTTCATTGGATGCATACTGTGGAAAGTATAGAAGATCTTTTTATACACACGAAGCATGAAAAAATGGGTGTTTACCACTACAAAAGGTTTTCTCTCCCCCCCACCCCACTCATTTTTACAGAGGGTAATGGCTTGTAGAAAGTGGTGTTGGAGAGCTGCCGAGCTGCTGAGCAGCCTCTTGTTCATATTCCGACCTATTCATGATGACAACAGCACCTCCTTTGTCAGCCTTTTTGATTATGATGTCAGAGTTGTTTCTGAGGCTGTGGATGGCATTGTGTTCTGCACGGCTGAGGTTGTGGGGCAAGTGATGCTGCTTTTCCACAATTTCAGCCCATGCACGTCGGCGGAAGCACTCTATGTAGAAGTCCAGTCTGCTGTCTCGACCTTCAGGAGGAGTCCACCTAGAATCCTTCTTTTTGTAGTGTTGGTAAGGAGGTCTCTGTGGATTAGTATGTTGTTCAGAGGTGTGTTGGAAATATTCCTTGAGTCGGAGACGTCGAAAATAGGATTCTAGGTCACCACAGAACCGTATCATGTTTGTGGGGGTGGAGGGGCAGAAGGAGAGGCCGCAAGATAGGACAGCTGCTTCTGCTGGCCTAAGAGTATAGTCGGATAGGTTAACAATATTGCTGGGTGGGTGGAGGGAACCATTGCTGTGGCCCCTTGTGGCATGTAGTAGTTTAGAAAGTTTAGTGTCCTTTTTTTTTTTTTTGTAGAGAAGCAAAGTGTGTGTTGTAAATAATCAAAAAGGCTGACAAAGGAGGTGCTGTTGTCATCATGAATAGGTCGGAATATGAACAAGAGGCTGCTCAGCAGCTGTCCAACACCACTTTCTACAAGCCATTACCCTCTGATCTCACTGAGAGTTACCAAAAGAAACTACAGCATTTGCTCAAGAAACTCCCTGAAAAAGCACAAGATCAAATCCGCACAGACACACCCCTGGAACCCTGACCTGGGATATTCTATCTACTACCCAAGATCCATAAACCTGGAAATCCTGGGCGCCTCATCATCTCAGGCATTGGCACCCTGACAGCAGGATTGTCTGGCTATGTAGACTCCCTCCTCAGGCCCTACGCTACCAGCACTCCCAGCTACCTTCAAGACACCACTGACTTCCTGAGGAAACTACAGTCTATCGGTGATCTTCCTGATAACACCATCCTGGCCACTATGGATGTAGTTCCAACATTCCACACAAAGATGGACTACAAGTCGTCAAGAACACTATCCCCGATAATGTCACGGCTAACCTGGTGGCTGAACTTTGTGACTTTGTCCTTACCCATAACTATTTTACATTTGGGGACAATGTATACCTTCAAATCAGCGGCCCTGCTATGGGTACCCGCATGGCCCCACAGTATGCCAACATTTTTATGGCTGACTTAAAACAACACTTCCTCAGCTCTCGTCCCCTAACGCCCCTACTCGCGCTATACTGATGACATCTTCATCATCTGGACCCATGGAAAAGAAGCCCTTGAGGAATTCCACCATGATTTCAACAATTGCCATCCCACCATCAACCTCAGCCTGGTCCAGTTCACACAAGAGATCCACTTCCTGGACACTACAGTGCTAATAAACGATGGTCACATAAACACCACCCTATACTGGAAACCTACTGACCGCTATTCCTACCTACATGCCTCCAGCTTTCACCCTGACCACACCACACGATCCACTGTCTACAGCCAAGCTCTGCGATACAACCGCATTTGCTCCAACCCCTCAGACAGAGACAAACACCTACAAGATCTCTATCAAGCATTCTTACAATTACAATACCCACCTGCGGAAGTGAAGAAACAGATTGATAGAGCCAGAAGAGTTCCCAGAAGTCACCTACTACAGGACAGGCCTAAAAGAAAATAACAGAACGCCACTAGACATCACCTTCAGCCCCCAACTAAAACCCTTCCAACGCATCATCAAGGATCTACAACCTATCCTGAAGGATGACCCAACACTCTCACAAATCTTGGGAGACAGGCCAGTCCTTGCCTACAGACAGCCCCCCAACCTGAAGCAAATACTCACCAACAACCACATACCACACAACAGAACCACTAACCCAGGAACCTATCCTTGCAACAAAGCCCGTTGCCAAGTGTGCCCACATATCTATTCAGGGGACACCATCACAGGGCCTAATAACATCAGCCACACTATCGGAGGCTCGTTCACCTGCACATCCACCAATGTGATATATGCCATCATGTGCCAGCAATGCCCCTCTGCCATGTACATTGGTCAAACTGGACAGTCTCTACATAAAAGAATAAATGGACACAAGTCAGATGTCAAGAATTATAACATTCGTAAACCAGTCGGAGAACACTTCAATCTCTCTGGTCACGCGATTACAGACATGAAAGTTGCGATATTACAACAAAAGAAACTTCAAAACCAGACTCCAGCAAGAGACTGTTGAATTGGAATTTATTTACAAATTGGATACAATTAACTTAGGCTTGAATAGAGACTGGGAGTGGCTAAGTCATTATGCAAGGTAACCTATTTCCCCTTGTTTTTTCCTACCCCCCTCCCCTCAGACGTTCTTGTTAAACCCTGGATTTGTGCTGGAAATGGCCCACCTTGATTATCATACACATTGTAAGGAGAGTGATCACTTTAGATAAGCTATTACCAGCAGGAGAGTGGGGTGGGGGGAGAGAAAACCTTTTGTAGTGGTAAACACCCATTTTTTCATGCTTTGTGTGTATAAAAAGATCTTCTATACTTTCCACAGTATGCATCCGATGAAGTGAGCTGTAGCTCACGAAAGCTTATGCTCAAATAAGTTGGTTAGTCTCTAAGGTGCCACAAGTACTCCTTTTCTTTTTACAATGAGTAAGTGACTGCACAAGGAAAAAGATTCAAGCCTCAGCTCCAAGTCCTCTGCTCTAACCACTAACCCATGCTTCCTTCTAGTGGCAAGAGAAACACAGATCCTTTGCACACAAGGATGCAAAGCCTGTGTTGTAGGAGCCAACACAATTGCCTTCTGTTTGAACAACAGACCCTGTGCTAGTCTACAGCCCTTTACTCAAATTCCAGTTTGTACCTGTTTCCTCTTTTCATATCTAACTGATGACAGGTTTTATATAATATGTCCTATGCAAGTGTGGATTTTAAAATAGTATTATGCCATGTAAAGTCCATCTTGCTGGGAATTCAGAGGGCATTCCCCTGCTTTCATTCAAAATAGGGTAGACTCTCTAAAATGGAAGAAGTAGGGCCCCAATCATCAGCTTAATATATTCATTCCTTAGAAATATGAATATCTTGTGGCAATCAACACTTAAGATTCCTTATAGTGATAATATATTAAGCCTTTGAAAATATTTATTTTCATTGTTGGAAGAAGATAAAGTTGGAGCTAGAAATGGTAAAACTATTTTGAGTTTAGATAGGCAATTCCCACAAACTTCATACCTCTGTAATAGAGCCATCTGCCAGCAGTTGTATGTTTGTGTTCATTTAGATACTTATTTCAGATACAGTGAAATAGCCACAAACTTTTGCAATTACATTTCAGTTGAATGAAATAAGTTTTTCCATAAACAAATTAACAGAAATCTTTTTGTAAATATCTTTTTCCTATTAAACTAATTCAGGAAGTAAATAACTTGCATCCTGATTGGTTGGTAAGAATTCCAACCCTGAGTAAGTATTTCAGCATATTTACACAAGTCCGAACTTACTAGCACCATAACATTAGTTTAAGAAGTTAATATGCCTTATAACGTACAGTAACAAAACAACAACCACCATCTAAATTGAATGACTGAAATATCTGAGATTCAGTAATTTCAGTCTCCACTTTTCTGCTCAGAAACAGGAATTTCTTCTATAGAAGCACTAGTACCAAGCCAGCTGCAGAATGAAACTGACAAGGAATTTGGCTTTAGCATATTGACGAAGTAGGCCGAAACAGCAGGAACAATATAAAATTATTTCATCAAAATTTTCAGGGGGCTCCATTGTACAAAAGTGTGCCAAGTCTGCATTATTCCACCTAGCAATCTCAGTAGTACTATTCCCTTACAAACCTGCTATTAACACTGTACAACAAAACAAACGTTCTAAAATACAACAGCAAAGATTTCACACACATAGAAAACCTTTATTCTACAGCTAGTATTCCTCTAGTCAGGGGAATAACTGTATGTAAAGTCCTTATAACAGCACCATGACTAGACCTACTAACACATAGTTAAAGAACGCAGGTAGGGATATCAGTAAAATTAAGTGCAAACAAGCAAGTTTTTAAGTTAACTATGTGCGTATTTTATCCAACCCTATTAGTGTTAGATTATGGCACTTATGCCAGAGGAGACTTATGTAGGGTTGACCTGGAGTCACAAGGCCCCACGAGAAGGACTGGGAAAATTATACTCTCAGGCAGGCACAATTTCTCCCAAATCTATTTCATGGGCATAAGAGAATGTTCGTATCTCCTCCACCCATTAGGATGGATGGATTGGTGATGGTGGTGGGGAAATAGTTCTTTGGCCTGATGGCTCCATTCTCTCTCCTGGCTGATGGCCCCATTTCCTGATTATATCTACCAGAGAGAGCATGGCTGTCTACCAAAGCACTCATGTGACCACCATGAAGAGATTCTTCCATTCTTAAGGTATGTGCAGGGGTTCTGCAGCACAGAAACCAACTGGGCTCATAGTTGCGTTTGAGTTCCATACTGCACGTGTGCCAAGGCCAGGATTTAGCACAACTGATTTTAAAATGTCTTTGAAATAACTTCTAAAATGAAATTATTAAAATTTTTGTGAGCTAAGTTTATGGAGATGCAATGTGTTAAATCTAGGAATATTTGTTAAAGCACTAAGAAAAGGAGTACTTGTGGCACCTTAGAGACTAACCAATTTATTTGAGCATAAGCTAAAGCACTGGCACTAGATACAAAGAAGTGAACCAATTCTGAAAACCCTTACTCATGGGAGTAGCCCTTGCTCATGTATGTAGTTCCAATGACCGCAAATGGAAGTACTCAGAATAGCAGATAGCTAATGTGAGTAAAGGTGGCAGGATCTGGCCCAGAAAACTAAATAATTTCAAATATGACATCAGAATAACCTCAAAGCTTCAAAAATTATTTGTTCTGAAAGAAAACTTACATCTAAAATCTTAGAGAAATATTAGAAAATTAAGGATCTGATCCCGGGGTTCAGTTGAACTACAGAGAATGCAGATCAGGGGCACACCTGCTCAGGACTGCTCTAACTTAACCTGGCTGTAGGCTAAATACTTGCTCCAACAAGTTGAAACTACAACAAGGGATTGGTGTCACACAAGATCTGTGCCACTGGATGATCACCTGCATAGTAGGCTGATCTTCCGCAATTCAGATTCCACCAGCAGTGCAATTCCAAAGGGCAGTACCATACTTGAGAGCCTCGTCCTAACACCTATAGGGTTAGCATTCAGGTTCTTTAAAAATGACAAGCATCCATTGGGACAAATAATACAGTGAAAAGATAAAGTAAGATTTGTATATTTTCTTTGCAGGTAGTGGGAAGGATAGTCTTAAGCAAGCTGAGGAGCCAATCCCACAAAACATTATTCATGTGGCTACTCCATATTCACACAATTAGCTCCTTAGGGCCTGATCCAGCTCAAATAAAGTGAGTGGGTTGCCATTGACTTAAATGGGATAGGAATGGCCCATCGATTTCATAAGGATAAGGATTGCAGGATCAAGTCCTAATATCAGACTATGTCCTGAAATTTATTTTTATGCCAAACTACCACTGGCTTCAAAAGACGTTGTACAAAAGGACTGATAGGATGACTTGTCTCTAACCTGGAAACAAATTAATTAAGAAAGAAAACTCATACCTTATTATCACAGATAAATCATATTTGAAAAACTGCATTCAACTGAAGGCAATGATAGGTGACCCAGGTACATCCATGGGCAGAATTAGGCTCAAAATCAGGTAAAAATTATTACTCAGAGTAAGTATTTTACTCAGTAATTCCCTTAAAATACATGTAATGAAGCATATATTTCAAGATGTGAAAATTACCTCTATATTAGCTAATTCAAAAATTCTGAATACTGTTATAGTCATTCACAATTTTATTGATTCTCTACTTTAGAATCAGAAGAAAACACAACGAAAAAGTATGAATATTTGTATATACTAAAATATACACATTATCTGTTCAACAAATAAAAAATATCAACAGGTTGTCTATTCATGGTGGGATTTTAAAAAGCACCAAGCCACTTAGGATCAAAAGGCCCACTGAAAGTCAGAAAAATACTCCTCATGAAATCAGTGGCCCATTTAAGTCAATGGCAAAACTCTCACTGACTTCATTCAAGAAGGATAAGGCTCAAAAGAATTGTGTAAGCACGGCATATCTGCATGAATGAGATTTTGTAGGCTTGGGTCCTTAACTTGCTTAAGGATATCCTTCCCACTATGTGCATAGGAAATATCAGAATAATTTCTTACTTCCACCTTTTCACTGTAATATTGGATTATTTGTTCTAATGGATGCTTGTCATTTTTAAAGAACCTGAATGTTAAACCTGCAGATGTTAGCGACCAGATTCTGCACTACAGTATAGCCATTGGAATTGTACTGTCAGTGGAATCTGACTCAGTGTGGATCAGCCCAGGACATGGGTGATTCTTCAGTGGGGTTGAGCTGGTGGAGGGGCTTCTTAGATAATACCACAGTCAAGGGGATTTGTACCTCTTAGACACTTTTGAAAATCCAGTAATATTTATGCCTGATCCTGCAACCCGCACTCAATTAAAGTTTAAAGTTCTAGTGACATGAGCAGATTGCAGAACTGGGCTCAGATTTTGATGCGACTCTGCTCTCTTTTTGCCAGTGGTTTCAGCGGGAGTACAAGGCCTGTTTTTATAAGACAAACTATTGTCAGACAACATTTATGAAAAAGCAAAACATAAGGTAGCATAAATATAAAATATCTGAATGACAAAAATAATGATAGGCATTAAGATCAGTGACACTAAGCTGTTATAAAAGTAGTTTTTATAATGAGACAATCATTTCATCATCTAAGGCAATAACTGGTTGTGTTTTATCTAAAGTAATAAATATTTGTCATCTTTCAGAGTTGAGATATACAAACTGCTTGTAACAGTTTTGTTTTTTTTCCCAAAGTTGCTTACAAAATTCTAGGGCCAGTCTTAGTTGATGTGGAAGATGGCTGAAGCTGAAATTTAATTTAAAAAGCTTATCCGTTACATAAACCACACTAACCACCCAATAATAGACAAAGAATTGTGTCTAGACTTGAAGGAGGTCAGGAAATTCTGCCATGGGAATGTACCCCCAGCTTTTCTATGTTATGGAATAATTGCTGATGTGTTGGTTTACCAGCTGCTACAAAGTAACTTTACTATTGCTTTTCACAAACTTGCAGGTAAGATTAGGTTGGGTTTTGGTTTTGGGGGTTTGTTTTTTTGTTTTATTTTGTGTTAATTCTCTAATGGAATCTGTTAAGATTTTATCTAATGACTCTTTTGGAGTCTTAAAATTTCTACCTAGAAATTGTCTATTTAAAAAAAAGTTAATGGTTTTAGGCTAAGACTTTGGATACTAAATTCCAGCACTTTTTATAATCAGTTTATAAATCTGTGAAAAAAAGAACACAAAAACAGAAATTATGCTGACAAATTTCTAGGGTGGCCAGTGCCTGTCTGAATGATTATTATAGGTGCGTCCTTCACAGTTAACTCTGGGAATGCAGAACAAGTAGTATAATCATTTGATACTAATATGCTTTCTATTTAAAAAGAGATCTTCTTCATTCAAGTGCTGGATTTACTTTTTAACTTGAAAGTAGGTTCGCTTAGACCACTGGTTCCCAAACTGGAGTTTGCAAAATGTTACAGGGGGTTCTCAGGAAAAAATTCCCTAATGGCGGACAGAGCTGTCCCTAGAGACCCTAGGCAGCAAGGGGCCAGTGGCCCGGAGCCCCTAGATTTCCAAGAGCTAAGCAGATAAAAGCAAGCATACCTATCACACTGAGGAGATTTAAACTTCAAGATTCCTTATAAGAAATGGAAAGGGAGGTGAATATTTTTTGCTGTTTTAAAAATTAAAGAGGCAACTAGTATTGTTTTTAAAATTATTATGAAGAACAAGTTTAAGCTTTGTTGTAACATGTGTTGTTTGCCTGGACTGCTCAAGACCTGAATGCTTGTGTAAGAGGAACTCTTTGAGTTGGCTTCTTAAATACCTTCATGCTGTTACACATCTGATACTACTTGATGAAACATACGAGTCTTGTCTTATAACAGGCTTATTCAAAGTGACACAATCTATGAAAGTGAGATCTTGGAAGAGTGTTTCCATTTTCATAATGTAATAAAAATACTGTAATGATAAATAATAATGTCTAATAAATAGGGTGTAATAAGCAAGTCATAAAAACAAATTTTATATTTCCAAGATCACTGCTTTTATCATTTATACTCAAGTAAAGGAGAAAATCCCCGGAAATATTCATTTTTAAGAGAGGGTTTGCGAGACTTGACATTTTAGTGAAAGGGGTTCACAGGTTGTGAAAGTTTGGGAACCACTGGCTTAGACTGATGTGTTCCTGCAATTCCCCCTTCCTTGTTTGTTGTCATCCTTTGACATGTTATGACTTATTTGGACCACAGTCTTAAAACACTTGTGTACATGACTTTATTCCCCTGAAGAGTCCCATCGAACTCAGCACAGTTTCTTGAGTAAAAGAATTCACATGCACATTTACAGGACCGGGCTACCTAAACTGCTCTGCTGGGCACCGACCATCAGCTTTTGACCTGTTCTGTAAATCACTAAGCACATCTTTGGCTGCATAAACAGCATTTATTTCTGGATAACTAAGCAAAATGGCAGAATTCCCTCAGCTAGAGATGACACCTGAATCCACCTTTGTAAAGTGCTTGGCGGGGAGGGAGGGCTGGGATAGAGCAGCTAGCGAAGGACACGGTTTAATAAAATCACAACAGCGATCAAGAACAACAAATAACACCGGTTCCGAGAGAAGCTGACCCCCTTTAGGAGACGGGCAGCAGCGCAGGCCCTTGCAGGATGTCCGGGCTGCCCCTAGCCCGGCTTTGGAGAGCCCCGCTTGGCCGACCCGTGCTCACCACATTTCTGCAGCCCGTTGGTGTCGCTGGGTTTTGCAGCCGGCCGGTTGCTGTCCTCGGTCTGGGTCTGGGTGCTGCTAGAACAGCCCATCGCGCCTCGTGCCCAGCGCCTGGCGAGGCCGCCAGAGGAACCCCGGGCCCGAGCCTGTCGCGTGCCTCCCTCCGCGCAGCCCGCGTGTTTACAGCTCGCGCCGCGTTGCCATATGAACCGCGCCCCCAGCCGCCGCTTCGCTTTCCCAGCGCCCGGGCTCGCAGCGGTGCAGAGCGCAGGCGCAGGCGGCCCCGGGGCGTGGCTTGGAAATAGGAGGTGGGTCGAGGGAGACGCGTGTTCCCGCCTCCTGTGTCAGCTCTGTGCAGCCCCCGCCGCCCGGCGCTGCTACTGCACCCCTGGCTTGAGGCGGTTTCCGTCCGGATTTACAGTCTGGTTCAATGGCTCTCAGCGCCCCCCACTCTACAGATTCTTCCAGGACCAGCTCTGTTGCTGAATTGTCCAGTGAGGCAGCAGAGAACAAGCGCATCTCGGACAGCAGCAGGGAGGCAGGAGCTGGCAGCCCCAGGAAAGCAAAGCCCGTCTGGGAACCCGCTGCCCCACCCCCGCCCGAGGGCGCCCACAATGGTTTCAGCGGTAATAGCAACAGATCCAAGAGCGAGAGCCACAGTCTGGAAACCCAGCCCCACCAACACTGGCCTAGAGCAGGAGGGAAACTATGAGGAAGGGGGGCGAACCCCTTCTAGTTTCATTATCCGAGTGGTGGGAAATGCGGAAAGTCAAACTTGCCCAGAGCGAGAATGTGAAGAGTAAAGGTTTTTTAATTGTTTCAGGTTTAATGATCTGATAAGGCCTCTAAGCATCATTTAAATACAAATAAAATGATGCACAAAATTTAATTCATTTGGCTTTTGCAAATTTTTCTTTAAAATTTTTGTCAAAAATGTACCAACAGTAAGATGAAAACGTGTGAAATCTTGATTTAAGACAATTTATTCAAGTCTTTTCACTTGCCTTGTACAGTTTTCATTATACTACATGTGTATATATTTTACAATATACCCGAAGAAGGCTGAGCCTGCAAGCCCTCCGTTCACAGCAGTAGTCTTTACTAACCCAAATACTCCTATTCAAATCCCTTTTTGAAGGACTTTGTATGTAGTCTCATACAAAGTGCATCCCAAATCACTTTACTTTTAAATTTACATATAATCATTGACAGATGGTCAGGGAGACAAGATATGCTTTACAATGAGGTGGAAAAGAGCTGGAGAGTAGATTAACTAGACAGACAGAAATTTTGTTCCAGTTGGTTGGAGCTACAGATTACCATAGTGATGAGTGCCATACTCTAGGAGGTTTCAGAGTAGCAGCCGTGTTAGTCTGTATTTGCAAAAAGAAAAGGGGTACTTGTGGCACCTTAGAGACTAACCAATTTATTTGAGCATAAGCTTTCATGAGCTACAGCTCACTTCATTGGATGCATTCAGTGGAAAATACTCTAGGAGGAATTCTGTGCCAAAAAAAATTAAAATTCTGTGCACAATATTTTAAAATTCTGCAAATTTTGTCAAAATAACACTATACAATCATGCCAGTTTCAATTATTTTGGTAATTTAACTGTCAGCAAGTATGTCTGTAACAATACAGACACACACAAAAATTCCCCCAGGAGTAGAGAGTTAAAGAAATCCCTACGACAACCCAGTTCCTTCTTATCTGCCCCTTCCCCCCAGAGCCCAGCTGGAGAGCCAGACACTCACACCCTTTACCCCCCAGAGCCCAGCCATGGGGCCCTCCCGGCCCAGAAACTCCCCCGTCTTGTCCCAGACCCCAGCTGTGGGCCCCCCAGTCCAGACACTCAAGCCCTTTACCCACCAGAGGACAGCTGCGCCCTCCCCAGCCCAGACACACACACCCTGTAACCCCCAGAGACAGCTGGGGAGCCCCCCAGCCCAGACACTCACACCCACTACCCCTCAGAGGGCAGCTGCAAACCCCCGGCCTAGACACTCACAGACCCTACCCTCCTAGAGCCCAGGGATACAGAGGGAGAAACAAACTGATGCTAGGCCCAGGGCTTACATGGAGTTTCCTGTGCGCCACTGCTGCCTCCTTCCTCCGGGGCGTGCTGGGAATTGTAGCTGCTGGAAACCCTCTAGTTCCCTCCCCTTCCCCAGCCTTGTCTTCTATTTGCAACCTGGGTTCTGCTGGGTCTAGCAGCCCCTGGTGGTGGCCAACAGTCTTGCAGCCCATTTCTGGGGTGGGTGTAGCGGGAAATTCTGCAAAAATTCTGCATTGCGCAGTGGCGCAGAATTCCCCCAGGAGTAATATAATAACTTACATTGACGAACAGAGGAGTAGGCTCTTGAACCAAGAGTGGCAAAATTGTATGACAGAATACTGAGGAGGCAGCCATTGTTAGGCGAGAGGACAAGAGGCAAAATTACAAAAGAGGACAAGGTCCAGAGTCAATGGAGGGCTTCTCACCCTTTTTCTCACATCTTCTTTGTGAAGTAGGGAAGCACGATTCCCTTGATGCTGAGGCAGCCAGAACACCACTAGGAGTGCTTAGGGGAACTCATGCCTGAGTGGTCATCGCTACACTCTTTGAGTGAATGCAGCAAAAGCTCCCCTCTCATCCGGGCTATATGGAGTTTCTTCTACAGCACCGTTCATTGTGATACCCGAGTGCCCTGCCGTGACAGCTCAGAGGAAAGGGGGTTGGAGAGTAGGGCTCCACATTTGCCCTATCCAGCCCGTTCCCTTTGCACAGGCTAGAGGTCCTTTTGTTCCAGGTTCACAAAAATTAAGACTATGGCTGCCCCAGGTGTGGACATGCAAAGGGAAAAAGTTGCATACACCCTCTTCACCCTTACTAGAATCTGGGCCTAAATCTATAAACACAAGTGTTAAGTACTGCTCACATTTATGTGTGTATGCAACCTCATTGATGTAAAAGGAAGGTGATTTGGCCTAGAGACTATATTTACGACAGGATTTTTCCTTCCAATGTGAAATATGTATTCCCATATGTCTAGGATCTATAATCTATAATGACAACTGGATTATCATGTGTCTTGAATATATGAGATGTAAAGTAACACATCAACCTAAACATTTTTACTTCCTCCTGTTCTGTAGCTCATATTCATTTTTACATCTTTTTTTAAATGATACACATACTTATAGTAGATATCTTTGTGACTGTTTCCTAAGCCTGTTAATATTAGGTAGTGGGCAATGTAATGCTAGCAATTCTTTAAGAAGCAATATTGATGTTTGCAGTACATTGTTGTGTAGACATGAAGTATCCAAGGAATTAACTAAAGCACAGGAGCTTGTGCAAACAATTGTTTTACAGAGGGGGTGGGAACACTTCATTTTATCCCAAAGTGTAAGTCAGGAAATAAAAACAATGAAAGAGAAAGGGGAAAAGGATGGGGAGAGCTAGGAGGTGTCAAACAGGAAGCACGAGCAATTGAAAAGGCAGTTAATGCCGTAGACCCAGCAGGGGAGACCGAACACACCTAACTTAAAAGGAGAAATAAACTCAAAAATAAAAATGAAAATAAGGGGTGCAGAGAGAAGGGGAGGAGAGAAAGGACAACTGAGGAGAAGGATGTTGAGGTTACAGGGACAAACCATTCCGATGAGTCGAAAGAATAGTAAACATGGCAAGCGACCAGCTTGGCTTAATGGTGAAATCCTAGCGGATCTTAAACATAAAAAAGAAGCTTACAAGAAGTGGAAGGTTGGACATATGACCAGGGAAGAGTATAAAAATATTGCTCGGGCATGTAGGAAAGATATCAGGAGGGCCAAATCGCACCTGGAGCTGCAGCTAGCAAGAGACGTCAAGAGTAACAAGAAGGGTTTCTTCAGGTATGTTGGCAACAAGAAGAAAGCCAAGGAAAGTGTGGGCCCCTTACTGAATGAGGGAGGCAACCTAGTGACAGAGGATGTGGAAAAAGCTAATGTACTCAATGCTTTTTTTGCCTCTGTTTTCACTAACAAGGTCAGCTCCCAGACTGCTGCGCTGGGCATCACAGAATGGGGAAGAGATGGCCAGCCCTCTGTGGAGATAGAGGTGGTTAGGGACTATTTAGAAAAGCTGGACGTGCACAAGTCCATGGGGCCGGACGAGTTACATCCGAGAGTGCTGAAGGAATTGGCGGCTGTGATTGCAGAGCCCTTGGCCATTATCTTTGAAAACTCGTGGCGAACGGGGGAAGTCCCGGATGACTGGAAAAAGGCTAATGTAGTGCCAATCTTTAAAAAAGGGAAGAAGGAGGATCCTGGGAACTACAGGCCAGTCAGCCTCACCTCAGTCCCTGGAAAAATCATGGAGCAGGTCCTCAAAGAATCAATCCTGAAGCACTTACATGAGAGGAAAGTGATCAGGAACAGTCAGCATGGATTCACCAAGGGAAGGTCATGCCTGACTAATCTAATCGCCTTTTATGATGAGATTACTGGTTCTGTGGATGAAGGGAAAGCAGTGGATGTATTGTTTCTTGACTTTAGCAAAGCTTTTGACACGGTCTCCCACAGTATTCTTGTCAGCAAGTTAAGGAAGTATGGGCTAGATGAATGCACTATAAGGTGGGTAGAAAGCTGGCTAGATTGTCGGGCTCAACGGGTAGTGATCAATGGCTCCATGTCTAGTTGGCAGCCGGTGTCAAGTGGAGTGCCCCAGGGGTCGGTCCTGGGGCCGGTTTTGTTCAATATCTTCATAAATGATCTGGAGGATGGTGTGGATTGCACTCTCAGCAAATTTGCAGATGATACTAAACTGGGAGGAGTGGTAGATACGCTGGAGGGGAGGGATAGGATACAGAAGGACCTAGACAAATTGGAGGATTGGGCCAAAAGAAATCTGATGAGGTTCAATAAGGATAAGTGCAGGGTCCTGCACTTAGGATGGAAGAATCCAATGCACCGCTACAGACTAGGGACCGAATGGCTAGGCAGCAGTTCTGCGGAAAAGGACCTAGGGGTGACAGTGGACGAGAAGCTGGATATGAGTCAACAGTGTGCCCTTGTTGCCAAGAAGGCCAATGGCATTTTGGGATGTATAAGTAGGGGCATAGCGAGCAGATTGAGGGATGTGATCGTTCCCCTCTATTCGACACTGGTGAGGCCTCATCTGGAGTACTGTGTCCAGTTTTGGGCCCCACACTACAGGAGGGATGTGGATAAATTGGAGAGAGTCCAGCGAAGGGCAACAAAAATGATTAGGGGTCTAGAGCACATGACTTATGAAGAGAGGCTGAGGGAGCTGGGATTGTTTAGTCTGCAGAAGAGAAGAATGAGGGGGGATTTGATAGCTGCTTTCAACTACCTGAAAGGGGGTTCCAAAGAGGATGGCTCTAGACTGTTCTCAATGGTAGCAGATGACAGAACGAGGAGTAATGGTCTCAAGTTGCAATGGGGGAGGTTTAGATTGGATATTAGGAAAAACTTTTTCACTAAGAGGGTGGTGAAACACTGGAATGCGTTACCTAGGGAGGTGGTAGAATCTCCTTCCTTAGAGGTTTTTAAGGTCAGGCTTGACAAAGCCCTGGCTGGGATGATTTAACTGGGAATTGGTCCTGCTTCGAGCAGGGGGTTGGACTAGATGACCTTCTGGGGTCCCTTCCAACCCTGATATTCTATGATTCTATGATTCTATGTGTTGTTTGGCGTTAAAAATTGATAATGAACAATTAGTGCCTTCTGGAAAAATTTAAATCATTCCATTTAGTAAAATGCCATCTGACAAAGTAAAATACATGGTCTGGAGTTTTCATAGCCATTATTTCTAAAGGCATTTACATGGAAACAGATCTTTGCTTCCTTAGACTCCTATCCTGCCAGTATCTGATGATAGAGCAGATTCTTGTGGGGCAACTGGCAGGACTGGGACCAAAGAGTTCACTAGCTCCAACTGATGCTTTCTTACTTGAGGTCACAATCTGCTGGTTGTGTCATTAATTACATTCACAGAAAAAAATAAATACAGGATTAGGACTTCAAAGGGGCAATAAGCAGCATGAACAGAATTCTTAAGAAGCAAAGACTGATAGTTTGTGTACTTATGTCCCAATAATAAAGTAATTATATATAAAATATTACATAAGTGGAAGGGCTAGTCCATAAACTACTTTTTAAAGTTTTCCATAAGGTGTCAGCAATTTTTTAAGCTTCTTAGGCCAGAAACTACAGGACCTAACTTGTTTCACTCTTCCTGGAGCTCAGTAGCTAATTGTAATTTTGAACTTTTTAGGCAGTGAGCCAGCTGCAACTTGAGACTTCCTACATTTTAATCTCCTATCCAAGTGTTGTCCCACACTCCCAGGACTCACTAGTTTTTCAAATAAGTCTATGGAAGTAGAGCGATCTTTTCCTCAAGCCACAACTCCTTTTCCTAGATCCTTAGGCTATTCTATACAGAAAGAACAGGATTGCATAGGCTGGACAGCAAATTGTTTGAGAAAGTGCAGGCCAGATTCTCAATTGGAGTAAATTGGGTGTAGCACCACTGACATTAATTGGGTGGTGCTGATTTACATCATCTGGGGATCTGGCTCCATGAAATCCAACTTTTTTAGGTTGCCTGGGACAGCAAAACCGACAAGCATGGTTGACAGAACATGCTTCTTCATTGCCAAGGAAGGTATCTGAAGAGCTTTTCACTAAGACTAACTACAATTTTTAGAAACCTGTAGATGTACACATTTCCTGATAGAATTTGGCACTAGGAAAACGTAGATGTATTTTTTTGGTTGGAGAGCTTTTAACACCACTTCAAACTTGGCATTTATGTAGTACTCAATAAAGAAAAGCCTCCTCTGCAAACCTGAAAATAACTGGTCAAGAAGTAAAGTTCTGAATACTTGAAAATAGTACATGTGCAATATGCTACTTTCCTTGCCACTTTAAGCCTGGCTGCATTTAGTGTGCATATATCCAAATATCCACAAATAGGTATTTAACTTCCTGATTTTCCCTGTATCCTGGCCCTTTCCCTCATCTTTTTTTTTTTAATCTTTGTAGTCATTGGATGGATGACAGACAAGAAATGTGAATGCCAATTCAGCAAATACATACATTAGTAGGGTTCCAGACTCTAATGTTCTGAAACAATGAGATATATTTGTTTGCCTGACAATAAGGGGATAGCATAGTGCATGACCCGATGAAAATTGGATGAACATGTTTGCATTTGCTTTAAATGTGATCATTATCAGAAAACACAGCCTGTCACTTTTAATACTCTTAACAAGTGCAAAAGGAAAGTAATGAATGCAGGTGCCCACATGGAGTTCTTATGTAACTGTCTATTAGTTCTGGTGGGGAAAATATTCAAAAACATTAACCTCATTCTTCTTGCGTATTTTTCCTTTATCAAAATAAGTCCAACAGCTTTTATAAGATGCTCTAAAAATCAGGCTAGTCACACTGATAAAATAAAGATCATGGACCATATTTTTTAAAGAGCAGTTTCCATTTCTGAATGTATAATCCTACCATTTGGGGCTAATTATAACTTCAGGCATAGCCCTGAGCAAGGAGTAGTGTATAAACAGAACAACCCTAGGAGATATTATGACTCAGAGATACACCTCTGAATCACAATGCCTCCCTACTTCAACCTTGCGCCCTGGGTCCTGTACCAGATGTAAAATACTATACCTTCTCCTCACACTGGTTCTGCCACCCTGACAAGAATATCAGTAGGCACATAGCCCCATTTACTCTGTGTGCCTGGACCCAAAGTCTGAATAAATCATGGTAGAGTGGCATTTGGATGTTGGTGTTAAATCCCAGCAGTGGTTCCAGAACAGGTTTTCCAAGTCCCATTTGCGAGTTCCTCCCTCAGCTCAAGGTGACTTGTGCACCACACAGTCTGCCAATCTACCTCCAGGTGAAAGCCAAGGTGGTAGTTACTATCTCCAATGCCCTGAATAGCCTGGCCCAATTTACCTGTGTGATCACCTCTTCCTCGCTGACCCATTGCTATTGGTCCAGTTTTCATGAGAACCCAGTTCACACAGAAATTTACAGAATGGTACATCTCTGATAACATATAGTACATATATATCATTTATATCAATTTTTGACACTACAGGTTTACAGTGTTCAATGTAATTCTTTTCTTTCTTCACTAGAGGGAGTTCTTTTCCATTTTTATTATTTTCTCTCTCAGTTGACCATATGCTACCTGTGACAGCACATATAACCACTATTTCCATTGTATATGCCTCACATTACTGTTATGGAATTACGTCATTATTAGGGCTCCATGTCTGTCACTGAGGTCGTGGAAGTCACGGATTCCATGACTTTCTGCAATCTCCATTACTTCTGCAGCGGCCAGTGTGGCTGACCCCAAGGCCACCCAAGCTGCTTGTTCCAGGACCAGCTGCTCAGGTGGCCCCGGAGACAGCCACACCAGCCACTGCTTGGGCGGACCCCCAGCAGCAGTCCCTGGGCAGCTGGCCGGAGCAGCTGTGGTCCACTGGCCCCCAACAGCTGGTGCCGCTGGCCCAGGGCACCCACCCCTGCAGCTCTCCCGGCAAGATTTAGTCATCGCTATTTTTAGTATAAGTCATGGACAGGTCACAGGCTATGAATTTTTGTTTATTCCCAATGACCTGTCCATGACTTTTACTAAAAATACCCATGACTAAATCGTAGCCTTAGTCATTATTACTTTTTAGGAAATATATACGGAGTACCATCTTTACCGTGATTATCCTATATCACTTTATCATTATTAAAGTAGCATTTAGAAGCTCTGACCAAGATTGGGGGACCATTGTGCAAGATGCTGTACATAACCATTATAGAGAGGGAATAGTAAAAAAACAAACCCATTATTTAGAAGGTCTTAATAGAGAAGACAAACGAAAGATGGGAGAAAAGAAACATCATTCCCTTTTACAGATGGGGAGCTGAGGCACTGAGAGTAATACAAGTTTAGATACTCATCCAATTACAATGAACTTCTACTCTTAGATTTCTCAATAAAGTGACATCGCTGTTCAATAAAAGCCTATGATATCACACATTTTATCCACAGAATCTTCCCCCTCCCCGCTCATCACCCTATCCCCTATTTTAACCCAAAAAGATATATTTCAATTTAAAAAAAAATAAAGGTTATCCTCCCAGTGCATGACTGCACCATACCTACATGAAACTCTTGATTAACATTTCATTAAGATTAGGTAGCAATCATGCAAACATATAGCACATATGATACAGTTCCTCATTACAGTGTATTGCCTACTTTAGATATAAAAATAAAACATATATCCTATTGGTCAAGTAATATTAAAAATTAAGACTCCCTTTGGACCCTCCAAATGCATCCCCCATCCCTGTTATAGGTAACTTAGAAATATGTTGACTCTGATATGGCACCAAATTCAGCTCTTCCTTGACTGGGTTCAACTACCACTGACTTCATGGGGAATTGTGCCCATTTCCACAAACAAAGGCTAAATTTAGCCTCTCTTTTGCACTATAACAAATGAAACTATGATGAGAAAAAATATCAGATACAAAAATGTCAAAATGGGTGAGGAAACTGCTACATATGTATACATAATAAGACTGTAACTAAGGAACATTTATATAGAACTTTTATCTAAATTTATCCCAAAATGCTTCACAGATTGTAAAGATGAAATAGTTCTCCAGGATGATTTTGAGGCAGAGCAATGCTCCATTAAATATTCTAAAGTTTCTGGCTGTCTGACTCTTCTCACAGGGCTCCCCAACCACTGATTTGTTAATGTAGCAGCTTTGACTAGTGCTTTCCTTCCCCATATCATTAGTAAAAGTGCATCAACATTTTTAACCACAGGAAAGTAGAAAGGCCTCCAGGTCATCCCTATCTTGATTGAGATCTGGATCAAATTCACTCTTTTCTCGTGGAACATTTTCTTTCCCCCTCCCTGTAGTACTCATTTCCCACTGCTTAATTCTGAGGACGCTTCAGTGCAAGTGGCTATCTACTAACTGTTTGCCACTGGACCCACAGAATCATAGAAACGTAGGGGTGGAATGGACCTTGACAAGTCATCAAATCCAGCCTCTGGCGCTGTAGCAGGACTCAGTAAACCTAGACCATCCCTGACAGGTGGTGTCCAACTTGTTTTTAAAAGCTTCCAATGATCGGGACTCCACGACCCCCTTAGAAGCCTATTCCAGAGCTTAACTACCCCTATAAGTTAGATATTAGGAAAGGCTTTCTAACTAAGTCACCCTTGCTGCAGATTCAGACCATTACTTCTTGTCCTACCTTCAGTGGACCTGGAGAACAATTGATCACCGTCCAATTTATAGAAACCTGTAACATATCGGAAGCCTATCAGATCCCCCTCGGTCTTCTTTTTACAAGACTAAAAATGTTCAGTTAGCTTTCTTCATAGGTGAGGTTTTAAACCTTTTATTATTTGTGTTACTCTCCTCTGGACTCTTTTCAATTTGACATCTTTCCTAAATTATGATGCCCAGAATTGGACACTGTACTTCAACTGGGGACTCACTAGAGCAGAGTAGAGTGGGACAATTACTTCCTGTCTTACACACAATACTCCTATTAATACACCCCAAAATCATATTAGCCTTTTTTGCAGCTGCACCACATTGTTGAGTCAAATGCAGTTTGTAGTCCACTATAACCCCTAGATACTTTTCAGCAGTACGACCTAGTTAGTTATTCCCCATTTTTTAGCTGTGCATTTAATTTTTCCCTCCTAAATGAAGTACTTTGCATTTGTCTTTTTTGAATTTCACCTTGTTGATTTCATATCAATTCTCCAATTTTTTAAGGTCATTTTGAATTTTAACCCTGTCCTCCAAAGTGCTTGAGGCCTACCAAACCCAGGACTGTATTATCTTACCCAGAGAAGCTATGTGGGGCCAAAGCCTTCCCTTACCTATACCTCTGCCCTCAGCTGAGATGCACCTTTTCCTGGCCACCAAATCTCAACTTCCTCTCTTGTGTGGACCCCAGATTTTCAAGAGAGGCCTTCGTAGGGTACAAAAGGACAGTATCTGGTCGGCAGAGAGACCTGCAGGGGCAGTTAAGCTCCCACTTTTACACAGTAGAGGGATTTTAGTGTTTTTTGTGGCCTTCTATGACCTTAAAGTTGCCCTGGTTTAAAAGTTGTTTATATTAGCTTTCTAAAAAAGGGAAAGCTGTAGGGCACTATATATTGTGACTAATGAATTAAGCTTTAACGCTCCTTGGAGTATGGCCAGTATTGTTATTTTCTTCCTATTAAACAGATGGGGAAAATACAGCATGGAGAGAAGTAGTGATTTACCCAAAGTCACAGGATAGGTGACTAGCAGACCTATAACATAATCTAAGAGCCCTGACTCCTGATTCCCCTATTTTTCATAAAATGTTAGCTGGAAAACATCTCTTCTTTCTTAATTTCATTGCACATGCATTAATGGTCTCTGCAATGTGCTCACTGCTTGCATAAATTAACATAACTGTCTCTATGAATTTGAGGCCCTGATCCTGCAAACACGGGTGTTTAACCTTAAACATGCAAAAAGTTCCACTGAAGTCATATGGGACTACTTGTTTGCTTAAAGTTAAGCACAAAATGTTTGCAGGATTGTCTGGATTAGGAAAAGTGTTCAAGGTTAGGCTGGGTTTAGGACTTGTCAACACTAGAAGGTTTGGCCATTTTAGGAATACCATCACAGTTAAAAGTGGCACCAAAAACCCAGTGTGGTGCAGTTGTACCATTATAAAGTACTTGTACCACTCAATAATAAATAGCTTATTCTGATTTGGGAAGTGGACAGGTCCCACTTCTGGGCAGTGAGGTTGTGGTATGCCTGGTTGTGGGGCATCTCACCACTACCTGCCCTAAATGTGATGCAATCTTGTCTGTGCCCACTGTGGACCAGCTCCTTGAAACCAACAGTCTCTGGCAGCACAAGAATGGCCTTTCAGGCCTCACTCTCCCTAGACAGGTAGCAGTAGGCATACACCAACCCCCAAGTCCTCAGACTGTTCCCAGCAGCGTCCAGCCACTTATCCACTGAACACACTCAGAAATACTAGGCCTGCTTTTCCCAAAGGAAAAGCTTGCAAGCTTGCAAGATTCAACTCCTGATCACCTCTCTGCTTAACACCACAGCACTCAGATTGTATTTATAGTGAAAACAAGAATAAGTTTATCAAAGAACAGAGATTCAAGGGATAGTAAGCACATTGAAAACAAAGGGTTACATGTAAAACAAAATCATAACTTGCTTTCTAGAGACTAAACTTAACAGGTTAGCCTCCAGTCTAAAGAAGTTTCTCGCCCAAAGTTCTCACCATTATTTTCAACCAAACCTGACTGAGACCCCTCTTTCATGAAGTAAGCTCACTGTCCTTTTACTTCCTCATTGAAGAGTTCTTGGGTGTCTTCTTTATCCCCCACATATAGCAGAGCAAATATTTGATGTGCACTTCAAGATACGGTTCTCCTCCCCTTCCATGATTTTTCTCTTACTGTTAGTTTTTTTCTTCGAAACTCTCAAAATCCTTCATTAACATTCAGTACAGACTAGTAATAGGGGACCCTTTGTGAACTATACAATACTTATTTTACATGTGAACAGTCAGCTAGATAAACATTTCTTGTCTGACAGGAAACCTTCACTTTGTCAGTCCTTAGACACAGACTTTATAATAGTGTATATACTTAACTCCTGATACAACATCTGTACATGTGTTTCACAATAATATAGATGACCAATCTGACCCTGGCTTTTATTTGGGAACTCACATGATATTCTTTGGTGAATTAGAATACACACACTAGACTCAGGAGATTGCTGTAACTTCTATGCCCCTCCGCTGTACCCCCTGCCAGCTGACACCAAGAGATTCCTGGGTCATAGGGAGGTTGAGTTGGAGAGAGCCCACACTGCACAGCTTCCTGCTCCGGCCTGTTAGCTCTTGCTAATGTCATGTAAGGCGCAGCCACATGCAGGCAAGTCCCTCTCCCCTGGATGCCCCCTTCTCCAATCTGGGCTGAAGCAAGCCAAATAAAGTGATCTAGCAGGCTGGAGGTGGTCCCCTGGGTTGCCAGTTGCTCATCCCCATTTTAACTGGTTTCTGTAAACAGGGATTTTACACAAAACCGTGCTTGGAGAAACTGTTTAAACCATTTTCTAGAACAAAGGAAACTGTGATCACAGGATCCAGGGGAGAAGGGAAAGGCAGTGGAAAAATCATCACTAAAGAGCAAGAAACAAAAACAAAAAACAGACAGTTAAAGGGGAGTGGAAATTTCCCTTCTTCATCCCTCTGATGTTGAGAGGGCCTTCCAACTAGGAAACTCTAATGAACTGTTTCAGAGTAGTGATTCTGTTGTGTGTTTGCACTAACCCAGGAACCTATCCTTGCAACAAAGCCCGTTGCCAACTGTGTCCACATATCTATTCAGGGGACACCATCATAGGGCCTAAACTCGTCAGCCACACTATCAGAGGCTTGTTCACCTGCACATCTACCAATGTGATAGATGCCATCATGTGCCAGTAATGCCCCTCCGCCATGTACATTGGTCAAACTGGACAGCCTCTACGTAAAAGAATAAATGGACACAAATCAGAAGTCAAGAATTATAACATTCAAAAACCAGTCGGAGAACACTTCAATCTCTTTGGTCACTCGATTACAGACCTAAAAGTTGCAATTCTTCAACAAAAAAAACTTTAAAAACAGACTCCAATAAGAGACTGCTGAATTGGAATTAATTTGCAAACTGGATACATTTCACTTAGGCTTGAATAGAGACTGGGAGTGGATGGGTCATTACACAAAGTAAAACTATTTCCCCTTGTTTATTCCACTCCCCACTGTTCCTCAGAAGTTCTTGTCAACTGCTAGAAATAGCCCACCTTGATTATCACTACAAAAAGTTCTTCTCCCCTCCCTCCCCCCACTCTTCTGCTGGTAATAGCTCACCTTAAGTGACAGGTTTCAGAGTAGCAGCCGTGTTAGTCTGTATTCGCAAAAAGAAACGGAGTACTTGTGGCACCTTAGAGACTAATAAATTTGTTAGTCTCTAAGGTGCCACAAGTACTCCCTTTCTTTTCACCTTAAGTGCGTATGGTAACACCCATTGTTTCATGTTCTCTATGTATATAAATCTCCCCACTGTATTTTCCACTGAATACATCCAATGAAGTGAGCTGTAGCTCACGAAAGCTTATGCTCTTATAAATTTGTTAGTCTCTAAGGTGCCACAAGTACTCCTTTTCTTTTTGCGAATACAGACTAACACGGCTGGTACTCTGAAACCTTAGAGACTAACAAATTTATTAGAGCATAAGCTTTCATGGGTTACAGCCCACTTCATTGGATGCATACAATGGAACATATAGTAAGAAGATATATATAGACACCAACGAGAAACTGCTGAGCTTGAATTAATATGCAAACTAGATACCATTAACCTGGGTTTGAACAGAGACTGGGACTCGCTGTGTCTTTACACGTATTGACTCTATTTCCCCTTGTTAAGTATCCTCACACCTTCTTGTCAACTGTCTAAATGGGCCATCTTGATTACCACTACAAAAGTTTTTTTTTCTCCTCCTGCTAATAATAGCTCCTCTTAATTAATTAGCCTCTTACAGTTTGTATGGCAACTTCCACCTTCTCTGTATATATATTTTCTTACTATAGGTTCCATTATATGCATCCAATGAAGCAGGCCGTAACCCACGAAAGCTTATGCTCTAATAAATTTGTTAGTCTCCAAGGTGCCACAAGTCCTCCTTTTCTTTTTTCTAATGAGCTGGGCCCCTGCCTTTCAGGGCAATCACAGAACAATCCCCGGTCTGGGCTGAGCCAAGCCAAAGGACCAGGCGTCCACAAAATTACTCCCTCTTGTCCCCCCAGCCAGAGAACCAGCCCCTCACCCTGAGCTACTCTCCCCCACCCCACCGGAGCCAGCCCCCTTACAGAGCCCCACCTAAGCTGTTGCTTTCCCCCCCCTTACAGAGCCCCAGGCCCTGCCGCCCAAACAAACCCCTCCCTTCTCCCCACTAGAAAACCCCGCCGACTACTGTCCTCCAGAGTCTGGCGCAGGCGTATTTCAACCCAGAAGGGGCGGAGTTAACTAACGCCTCGCGAGATTTCACGCCGGGCAGCGGGGGGGAAATGCGCTGCATTGTGGGAGGTTCTTCCTTTCTTGTTGCCCGGCCATCTTGGAGGCGCGCCTCGGGTGAGCGGGGCTCTGCGGGGTTGGGCAGGGGCGCTGCGGGCCGGCCGGCACTCGGGACTAACCCTTCCTCCTTGTGTTTCAGCAACCGCCGGACCCGACACGAGGCAGCAACATGGTGGCCGCGAAGAAAACGGTGAGTGAGCGGGGCGGGCCTGGCGCTCACGTGGCGGCGGCGGCAGGAGGCTGCGGAGCGGCCCCGGGGCGCGGGGCAGCCGCCTGGGGGGCGGGGGAGCGGCCAGTGGTCTCCGGGCTGTCCCGGGGGTGGAGGCTTGGGGGGGAACCCAATGAATGAGGGGAGCGGAGCAGGGTGCCCCAAGTCGCTGTGGGAGGCCTCCCCCTGGGCTCCTTCAGCTCGCAGGAGGCGCTGGCGCAGGGCGGTATCGTTCCCTTAGCTGTGTTCGGCTGCCCCTCACCTCGCTCTCCCCTGTGTCTTCCGAGCCCGGGTCGCCTCACGCCCGGCTCTCGCCGTCCGCCCGAGGTTCCCTGGCGTGTCGATATCCTCCCCCGGGGGCTTTGCTAGCTCTGTGCGGTCGGGATGGGTTATTGCCTAATTATTCTAGAACAAAGCGTGGGTGAGGGTCAGTGCATTTCGGCGTCTGCTCTCGTATCTTGCTCTGCCTTGTGATGAGCATTGCTTTTATTTTTGTATGCTTGAAAGTATGGGAGTCATGCTGTAAGATGTCCTCTGTAATTACAAAATTCACTACCTGGTTGCAATATGCTGCAAAGCATTACAGAAAAATCACTTCAGCACCCTGTTAATAGTGATCATTGTCCTAGTTATATTGCATGAAATGTATGTACACAGGACAGGGTCTAATGGTCAGACTGCAATTTAAAATGGGGTAACTTGATGCTTCTTTCTAAACCTGGCTTAGCCTTGGTAAATTGAAAAAGGACCTTTGAATGTAGGATCCCACAAATATGCTGACACTGAAAAGGGTAGGGTCAGGTTGGAAGTTCAGAACAATACAATGTAATTTGTATAGTAGCTTTAAAAATTTTCAGGTAATTTCTCTTTGCATTTAAGAGGTATAAATAAGGGGACTATCTTGAAGTCTGAGGAATGTTGTCATATGATATACAAATTTCTTGTTTTGTTATTGATAAGCTCTTTCTTAACTTCTTGGATATTTAGATATGAGCTACTTCATCTTCTGAACGGTAAATAGTAAAAAGCTTAGTGAACCAAAAGACTTGTTCAGTTAAAGCTCTTTAAAATTGTTCATTCTCTGTGTTAATCTGCATTATTCCATGTATTTCAACTCTGTTACAGAAAAAGTCGTTAGAGTCCATAAACTCAAGGCTTCAACTGGTTATGAAAAGTGGTAAATATGTGCTTGGGTACAAACAGACTCTGAAAATGATTCGGCAGGGCAAAGCCAAGTTGGTCATCCTAGCCAACAACTGTCCTGCTTTGAGGTAGGTACTGTTCTATTGGAAATTGGACTTCCTGAAAACTGCTTTTAGAAAGAAAGATACTTTATCCACATCTGCTTTATGCTGTGCACAGTGTGAACAGTTTTTAGTACAGTGCACTGAACTGTCCTGTCCTAGTTCTACAATGTTATATTTGCTGCAAAATGATGCTGGATCTCTGGTGCAAGTTGCTTGTGCAAACAATGCAGAACTGAGCCTGTAAAGTGCTTTTAAATCATGCTGCCCAGCTTCTGTACAGCAAAGGAAGCTTATATTAAAGAAAAAGTTTCTGCACCTGATATGATTCAAATAATAAGGGTGTAGCAAAGTGGCTGTTATGCAGGTGGAGAAGGAATCCTAAATGGCTTCTATGCCTCTTCCTCTCCCCTCCCCCTTAAATAGCTTCTATGCCTCTTCCTCTCCCCTTCCTATTTTGAAACCTCATGCTGTGTGGGCTGGATCCTGTCTGTCATCAAATAGGGATTTGGTGGCTTTGAAAATAACTTTTTATGAGGAGTTTCAAGATGCAGAAAAGGGATCCAGACCCTGTAGTGGCTGGAGCTATTCGGGTTGCCCGGGGGGGGGGGGGGGGGGGGAAACAGGTTGATGTGGATCTGCATGTAATTTGGATTGCTGGAGGGGACCAGTGGTGGTTGACAAGACCTGCAGCTCATAGAGGCCAAGTGAAAAAGGGGCAAGCTAGGAATGTGAAAGAACTGGACACAATTCACTTTAATGCCTCTGTCACCACCAGAAGCCTAGGTTTCTGCTTCCCTGTCTGCTTAGCATCTGGCCACCTGCCTTCCCCAGCCCTCATCAGTAAGGCTACATTTTAGTCATGGGCATTTTTAGTAAAAGTTATGGATAAGTCACAAGGAGTAAACAAAAATTCATGTCCTCTGACCTGTCCATGAGTTGTACTATATACCCCTGACCAGAGGAGAGTGACCTGGGGGGTCTCTGGGGGGAGCAGCCCGGGGCTACTGCTGGTGAGGGGTGGGGCTGGCAGACTCCCTACCTGGTTCTGCGCAGCTCCCCAGAAGTGGCGATGTCCTTCCCTCAGCTCCTAAGTGGAGGTGTGGCCAGGCAACTCTGCTTTGCCCTGAGCACCAGCTCCGTGGTTCCCATTGGCTGGGAACCATGGCAGTGCCTGCAGGTGGATTAGGAGCTGGAGGAGGGACATGATGCTGTTTCTGTGGAGCCCCACCGAGGTAAGTGCTGCCCTGATTCCTCACCCCTCTCGTACACAACCCCCAGTCCTGAGCCTCCTTCCACACCCAAACCCCTGCAGCTGCTGGGGGGGGGAGGGAGTGCGGTGGCGCGAAACTGCCCCTGCAGCGGCCAGGCCCTGGGCCAGTCGCTGCTGGGGCAGAAGTTAGAGGTCCTGGAAAGTCACGGAATCCATGATGTCTGTGACAAACTCGCAGCCTTACTCATCAGCTACAGGTTCCAGTGACCAACCCATCAAGTAGTCCTGTTCACTCCCACTCCCTGTCAGCAGTCTACTTTTGCATCTCCTGTCAGCCCTTTTTCCCTGTACGAAGGAGCCTACCTGCTATTTGAGCAGCTCTTGAGGCCTTTCTTGGAAAAGACATCTGCACTAACCAGAGCTGCCAAACCCCGTTCCTGTCTAACAGAATCAGACTCCTATATCCAAAAGCTGTGATTGGGAAGTCAGGCTCCCCTTGGGGGAAAGATGGTGACTGCCCCCCAACACACACCTCAAGTGGAAGAATAAAACTAACTTCACTGCTCAATAATCTAAAACTTTGGAAGTGTAGTTAGGATTCAAACTGGTCTAATAATGTCCCATTGAAGGATTCATCTGATGGGAATGAGTGAGTGTACCATTTTCTGATACATAGTTTCTTAATTCTTAGAAAATCAGAGATTGAGTACTATGCTATGTTGGCAAAGACTGGTGTGCATCACTACAGCGGCAACAATATTGAGTTGGGTACAGCATGTGGAAAATACTACAGAGTGTGCACGCTGGCTATCATTGATCCAGGTATGTGTTCTAGCGTCTTTTGCTTCTATACGACTCCATCACCACAAAACATTAATTGGATTTGCCATTCTGTTTAATACCAGGATCCAGGGCCTGGACAGGACTTCCATGACACAGAACATTAAAAACAAAAAACCAGCATATTTTCTTTATTGGGCTTGCTTCACCTCGGCAAGCTATTTTTCCCACCAGGAATGGGGATCTTTAGAATACTTTGGCCAGTTGATATGGCTTGGAAATATGATCTCTAATTCAGTTTTTCTTATTGGACATCTAACCTTGAAAGTGAACAGGATTGCTAAATGCTCTAATCTGGGGTTCTCAAACGGGGAGTCGGGACCCCTCAGGGGGTTGTGAGCTGTCAGCCTCCAGCCCAAATGCTGCTTTGCCTCCAGCATTTATAATGGTGTTAAATTAAAAACACATTTTTATATATTTACCGGGGGGGTGTTCACTCAAAGGCTTGCTGTGTGAAAGGGATCACCAGTTAAAAAAAAGTTTGCGAACCCCTGTTCTAACCTTTCTCATTTTAAATGATTGGTGTCAGCAGTGAACAAAGATAATTACCATTGGCTGGTGGTATCTCTGGGCCTAAAGGCTGACTGTTATAACCTCTAAGATGAACACTCTTAATTAAGCAGTTTCTTGTCTGTATTTACCCCAAAGTATCTTTAAACATAGTCTATTTAGATGGTGCCTTGTTTAGTTGCTGCTTTGTCAGCCACTTTGAATGGCTGCTTAAAGATGGATTTCACTACATTTCTAGATGTAACTCTGCTGAGTTGTCCTTGAGTGACCATTTGAATTTTCACTAGTTATATCTGCTTATTGTGCGTATGATATGAATACAGTATATTTTGCTCTCAAACTAATTCCAGCAAAATCTAATTTATAACCTGCTGCTTCAGGTTTGACTTGTGAATAACTCTTTTAATATAGTTACATGCAACACTTTCATTTTTAGTTGTATAATTTAGCTCTCAAGTCTGTATAGTATCTCTGCTTTTGAGTTGGTATTTCATATACTGCAAATATTGTCACTATCCTATATTTCAATGATCAGGCTAGTCACTTGCTATATTAAAATTCTGCAATGTGTCCTCAGGACTTGCTTGTTTCTCTAGTTCTGTGTTTTTAATGGCTAGTGATGTGTATTTGTCATTGTGTTGTACATTAGTATAATTTATATAGAAACAGCTTTGACATCTTGTTTTTTAAAAGGAAAACATTTCAGAGATTATTAATAGAGACCATACTCAGAAGTATACTATCCTTCAAAACTATTTGTTGGTGCCAACACTTGAGTTTTTAATTTAATGTGATGTAACTTGGCTTTTGAAAATTCTAACAGACTTTTAAGTGGAAGATATTGGTCATTGTGGAATGGCAAACTTAAAATCGCTTCCAAATAGTTGTCCTGTATTTGTAAATGGATTTTGCTGTAGCCCCTTTCCTGAGATTTGAATATGGTTTATTTTCCCATTTACAGGCGATTCTGACATCATTAGAAGCATGCCAGAGCAGACCACTGAGAAGTAAAAGCTGGAGAGCTGTCATCCTTTCTATAATAAAACTGGTTACAGACTTGTTTTAAAAAAAACCCTGTATTTTGTATTAATTTATACTGTTTCAGGCACAAGTGTGCAAATAGAGACTGATTACCATGACTGTGCCTCCTTTTCTGTTAGAAAAGTGTTCTACAAAAAACAGTCTAAAACTTTCCAAAGGCTTTGGATTTGAATAGGGCAAGTAGAATAAGAATCCCTGAAAATCCTAATAGTTTGCTTTATTTTGTGTGGTTAATTCAAGAGGAGTAGGACATAAAACAGCCTAAAAACTTAATCTTAATTTCATTTGATGTAAGTCTGAGGTAGGTAAGCAAAGGGAGTGGTTGAGAGAATTTTGTTTAAACATATATAGAAGGAAGAGGCTTATTTGAACTAAAATTAATTCTTTTTTTAAGATCCAGGAAAGAGATGAGACTAGTTTTTTCATTCCCAGGGGAGTGTTGGAATTATTTATGTAGGGTATAATTTAACCATAAATCCTTCATTAAATCCAAAGACTGAATGGTATTTATAAAATTGCTCTAAATGTGCCTAAAAAGCCTAAACAGCAAGCAATTTACTACATTCCAGGAGTAACAAAACATAAGCATTTGATCAAGATGCTTACAAATGGTCTAGGGAGGCATCTCTGGCTTTAGCCCTGTATTGGTCAGCTCAGCTTGGTCAGGTAGGTATTAGCAGTGAATCCTTGAAGAGTTTACTTTTTTTATAATGCTTTTAATAAACGTGATATTACCAATTATCAGACCTTACCTAAGGCCAGATGGAGTTTCTTCTATAGCCTGTTATTTATTGCACCTGGTACCCAATTAAGAGGTTTTTTTGCTTTAGCCCAAACCTTAAATGAGATAACACTGGTATTTTGAAGGGTCACTGCAAATTTGACACAACTCTTATGGTTTCATTCTTTTTGGTTTCATGTTTTGGGTCTATTCATGCTAATATCCCTACTCAATTGAAAACCCTAGTTCACCCAAATCTAATGTGGGCCTATATTTCTAAAGGGAGAATTCATTTCAGTGTATTAAAATAGCGCTTATAAAATCTAAGCGACAGTGAGATACAGGGTTTTTTTTAAGTGACTAGGCTGAGTGCCCAACTTGAGACGACATAAAGGGACTTCTTTTTTTAGAAAGTACTATGCATTCCATCTGCAGATCCTTTTTTTAAAGGAGATTTATTCAGATCACTAGTTATGCTTGAAAATGTTGGTCTCTGCTTATGGACAGGGACCATCTTTCTCTGAAGCCCTGATCATTGGTGCTATTTTAATACAAATTAGGAGTATTTAGAAGTGAGAGGTCAGCTCTCTGCAGGCATCTAGTAAAAAGAATACACAATAACAAATACAATTTCTCTCATAGGTGGTTTCAGCTTTTCAGCAATGTATCTTTAATAGAGCCATACAAAATACACTTTACTACAATTCTGTGTATGTGTATTTCCCCTTTTGATGTATGCTGAATCAGTCATGGATTATTAATAAATCTGTTCTGAACTGTAAGAATCTTTACAAGTGACATCCATTAGTCCCAATAAAACCTGAAGGAAGTTACTTAACTAAATCCTGTGATACTGGAAGAATTAACCCCATTGATCTTTGAATCTCTGTATTAGGATCCTCTCAAGAGGAAGTTTTATTTTAAAAATGATTTTGAAAGTAAAATTTGCCTGTTTAAATTCCCATTATTTAAATTGGACACCACTTAGTTTGTATGCTAGATGTCAGTTAATCCATTACCTGTACTTAAACATTCTGAGATTTAAAGTTCTGGGAAGGTGGGAGAGCAGGATCCATCAGCCACCATATTTGTTCAATTATAGGCATATTTGCATTTTTTGTGCATCTATAAACTCCCATGAGCACATACTAATATCGAACAACAAACTCTTCATGTATGCTAGGAAGCACGTAAGATGAAACTGCACTCAGTTCCCTGTTCTAGAAAGGGGGGTGTGTGAGCTAAAGGTCAGATTTGAAACCTCTTACTTACATAGAGCTTTAGTTAAGTTTTCTTTGACCAGTCTGAAAAACTAATGGATCTTTAGCAAAAACCAATATTGGATGCAGAATTGTTTGCAGTCTAACAGCGTGATTACAGAATCCCATCACTTACTGCTTCAGTCTAGTTTCAGAGACTGTTGTAACACAGTCATATTTTTCTTTACCAGTTAGCATGTTGCAAGGGGAGACTTGTTTTAAGAATTTGAGTCCAAAACAGTAAATGCTTTTGAAAATCTATTCATTCTCAAAAATGAATTCTACTTAATTAGATATAAAATAGCTTATACTGCTTTACAAAGCAGTATACATTCATGCAAGATTTATGTAATTGAGTACCAAAAAAAAAAGTTCAGTCTTCAAGCATCTTTTTGGTACTTTCAGCTGCTGTAAGTTGTAAACACGTGCAAAATTTGGAGGTACCAGGAACTGAAAACCATCACTCTTGAGTCTGTATGGAGGGATGTCACTTAACCCTACAAACTTACTACTGTAATGTTTGCATCCTCACAATGGATGAACTGCTCTTTAACAAGAATGTGCAGAAAAGGCTACTGCCTTTTTGGAAAGAGCTAGGAAATTACTATTTTGACAAGCTGAAATCAAAAGGGAACATGTATACTGCTTGTCTGTACTTTACCTTCAGAGCATGAAAAAAGGAATATAAAACACTGTCCAAGGAGAGAGGACGGCAGCAAAAACTAAAGGATTTTGGGAGGGAAAGAAAACACCTTTCAGGTTTTGTGGGGATAGAGCTGGTTTTCATCTGTAAAAGTCTCCATGCTCTCCTGAGAGAACACTTGCTGTCACAGTTGTGGCCTAAGACATGTAAGATTCACTCGTGACAAAAAGGCACCAACAGGTGGTAGATTTTTTTCAGAGACTGGAAGAGGGTGAAATTGCAGTTCAGGAAAGCTATTGCTCAGTTTAAATGTGGGGTTTTGTTGTGGTAAGAAACAAATTCAGTGTCACTTTGGAACTAATCACATTTTTTTGGTTTGACCACCACATTAAATAATTAATTTGCTTAGCTCTACTGTGAGTTATCCAACAAGAGTAGGATTGTCTAGCCTGAGAGAATCTACTTCAATGAAAACAGTACCTTCTATATGGCTCTCAAAGTGGAATATTTGAATGTAAAATCACCCTAGGACCATTCTCCCTGAAACAGTTAGTGCCCCATATTCTGCCCTTTAACTGGAGGAAATTTGCATGTCTCCCACTGTAAACTAGATAGCGTGCACACACAAGAAAAGACCCTTGACCTGAAGCGTTTACAATGTGGTAGAGTAGAGTATAGACTGGGACCAAATAATTGTGAATTCTGTCCACTGACTAGAGTGCTAGGTGAGAGGAGATTGTGTGTTCTGGATGTAGTAGGCAGATGGCAAACTGTTACTTGAATGCTGCTCAAACACCTGGAATACTGCAAGAAAACACTAGTTTGAGTTAGTGCATACATTTGTGATGCAAGTAAAAACCAATTAAGCTAGACTACACATTCCCTCATGTCTAGTTTTCTATAGACAATGTTTTAACTAGGCAAAGGAGAGTATATAAAAATTGTTTTATCACATTTATGCTGCACACTTAATATTTTTAGTATGATAGAGGGGGTGAGAGATGGAGCACAACTAATAAAGCAAAAATGATTTACAGAGTATATTAGAGTCAGATTCCCAGGCCAGAAGAGGGCCATTGTGATCACTAGCCTGACCTGTGTAACACACCAGTAAGTAGTCTAAAAATACCCAAACACACCATGGAGGTTTCCATTTAAAAATAAAAGCATTTTATTAGATTGCATAGCTTATGAATTCAAGTGTTAAATTCTTAGAAATTTTTCTAGTTACTAAATTTTTTTATAAGTTCCTTTCAACATTTGTCTTACTGCAATCAATGCAAGAGAACAATATGATGCTGTACCTCAGAATGTAAATATTGGGTCCAAAAATGTCCTTTTCCCTCAGACACAAAAAGATTTGTGCTACGTAGCTTTGTACTGCTTTAAGAAAATAGCTTTGTTGCAACTTGTATGTATAAATATACAGTACAGTGTATACATCTGTTAAGAACTCTTCATCAGTATCTTAGTCTGTTTTCCAGGGCTTCCATTCTCTTAGTTATTTCTTCCAGTATTAATAAGTTAAGGAAAAAGCTATCTGGAATACACAGTAGTATACAAAAACTTGCCAGAAAGTCCTTCAAATATTAATTTGATTCTCAACACACCAAAGGAAGGTGAAATCCTTTTTAAAATGACAGTAATTTGACAAGCATGTCATGGCAGCCTCTAAAATTGTACACACCTGTATTTGTAACAAATATTGTCTGTTGAATCCAGCACAATGCTGCATATTTTTTTACTCAGCATTCTGGCATATAATTGCTACATTTTTCTTTCATTATCATTTAAGTGCCTCCCCCCCACTGCCCTTCATGTCCCCAACTTATTATGGAGGGAAGAGAAAATATAACTGCAGCAGATGCTGCTGGTTGTGGGGGTTTGTAGTCTGTTACTGATGTGCTGTCGCTATCCACTCCCCTCAGTCCTTGTATTTCACGGCTCAACCCTATTTCCTCCTTTTCAATGCAGGGCTAGGCAAAGGGAGCCCAATATGGAACTTTACAACTGGGTTTCTTTATCACCCCTAAACATTTTGTTCTCTTACATTTAAATGTACTGTCCACTAGTATTACCAAAAGGACCCATAAACAGGAGTTGCAGGTCACTGCTTGTATCTGCTTAGCACAGTGATCGGAAAAAGAGGGGGCTTCTACTGGCATTTTAAAGTGAAGTGAAACTTTGTTCCTTGCTAGTGCAATCTTTAAAAATGTTTCAGTTAGTTACTTACTGCTACGAAGCATTATTTATATATATGAACATACTATTTACACTAGATTAAGATGGAAGACACATGAAGTCCCTAACCCACAAATAGATCTGGTACAGTACAGGAAAACAGGTAGTTATGAGTACTGTAGTATTTGAGCACCTCATAATCTTTAGTGTGTGTATCCTCAACACTTATGAAATGCTTTATCCCCATTTTACAGATGGGGAACAGAGAAAATAAGGGCTGAATCCACAAAGGAGACTTTGGGCCCAGCGTGGATTGTTGGATGTTTTTAGGAATACATTGCACAAACACCTGCCAGGACCGGCCTCTGCAGGGGACTGGACTTGAGGACCTCTCAAGGTCCCTTTCAGCCCTCCATTTCTCATTCTTCGCAACACCTAATTAGGTTGTCTGCTGCCTAGTGGAATCCACAGAGGGAGAGTTGTGTGCGTAAGAATGGGATTCACAAAAGCCAGAAAGCTGATCTGGCTGCTGTTTAAGCTAGTAAGCAGAAAATTTGTAGAATGGGTGTGGCTTAAGCAAGACTGACTTTCAAAGGGAGTTAGGCACCTAACTCCAGGCTGCAGGGAGTGGCTGTTGCTACTTGGGATTCATAGCTGTGAACCTTTCCCAGAGTTTGTTGCAGGAAAGGGCTGACCTGGTTTAGGCATCTAAGAGGAGACTAAAATAATTAAAATTGAAGCCAGAAGTGGTTTGTGTGTGTAAAATCAGTCATCATCACTGTTCTCTGTAGAATATCCTGACATTTTCATTTGGAAATTATTTTAAGTGACTTGTTGCATGTGGCTATTCCCTGAGCACAGCAGGAGACTTCTCTTCAGTATTCTGAGACAAGAGTTTCCTGTTGCCAATAAACACTACTCAAAAATAGTATGATGGAGGACTAAAATTTCAGCAGAAGTAATAGCCAAATCCAGAGAATAGGATTATGGTCTCAAAATCAGTCTCCATTTTTTTTTGCCTCCTCTTATACTCCCTACTCACCTGATCTAAGATGTAGACTTCTCTTGCTATTCAGTGGTTATGAAACATTAGGATGTATATTTATGAATAAAAACTTTGGTCCTTTCATTGAAGGAGTTGTGGATTTGAAGTCATTTTAAGAGCTGTATAAACAGTAGTAGAGTCTTTTGGGCCCAAGGAGACATCTGAGACTTTGAGTTTTAAGTGTGTGGCCCTAATTAGCATTTATTGTAACTGTCTTTCCCCCTCTTCCTTCCTCTTATAAATAACTTCCTTTCTACCTGTGATCCAGGAAATAATTATTCAGAAAGGATATATCGCTGGGTTAGTTTTTTTACTTCAGCATTGGCATGGTTCTGGAATGTTATGAGATTTTCACAGTTGCACTGCTCCTTCTTATCTTTTGAAGGGTTTGCTGGAAAAGCAGACAGAAGGCATTCAGAGAAACAGTGACATGTAATCTAAATATACTGAATCTGCAAGAGAATGTAGCTACTAAATGCAAAGTATGTTCAATATTTTCCTGGCACCAAAACATAGTATAATCACTATCAAAAGATGCACATATCAAATCCCAGTTAAATACTTAGCTGTAATCACCACAGATGAGGATGCACTTAGAGGGGGTACTATGAAGAAACAGGTAGGCAAGGAACGCCACTCTGTGGTGGGCATTGTTTATGAATTTCCAGTCTTGACACGTCTTTCTAACCTGTGTAATCAAAGGAGAAGGCTGGAATTGCCTAAAGATTACCTGAGCCATGGTAACTAATTACCTGATCTTGTTGTTGACTGTGAAACACTCTCCTCTTCAAAAAGATACTTGTGATGTACTGCAAAATTGGAACAGGCAAGGAGATCTGTGACAGCTATGCTGGCTGGTTCAGATCCTGCAGGAAACCCCAAGACAGAACTGTGGTCATGATTATGTAACACATCTATTGAATTTTGTATGTAACACCTTATTCATTTAAGGCCAGATTCTTCCACTCACCCACTGATCAGCACCTTAATCCAGTGGATTTTAGCGGGACTTCTAATGGTGTAAGGTACTACTCAGAGTTTGCATTTTACACAAAGAAGCTGAGCTATTAGATTGTATACTGTAAATAGACTGCTTATGTGTTGTATTCCAGGCCAGGAGAAGGACTTCAGCTCTGTATTGGTTACTGTTAAGCCTGAGCCTATTAAATAGTAAACGATCATGTAAATAAAAAAATGTGTTAAAGTACATCAACGTATAAGGCTGCTGTGGAAGTTGCAGCATCCTAATAAACTATTACGGGGGATAAGGTGGGAGCATGCAACCATAAGCTTGTTGCAGCAAAGCTCAGAAGACCAAAAAGGGTTTGTGAGGTTTTTTTTGGTATGGGTATCCCTCTGGGTGAATGATGAACTTTCTATAGAGGATGCCGTGAGAAGAATGCTGAGTGGGGAGCCAACTGAGGGGAAAATGGGACACACAGATTTAAAGCATCTAACCTGAAGAATGAGGACCAGTGTTGTGAGGCCTCCCTGTCAGTGGATCCTGATGGGGATCTGACTCTTCCAAAGCTGGCAGAAACAATTTCCAAAAGAGAAAGATATTAATAGAAAAAATGATTTTATTCTTTGCACAGAACAGTAGCTTCCAATGACAGGAAAACGATATTTCTTTCCTGATGATTTTCTGTGAGCAGCTTCCCTCCTCATTCATAACACATTGGCAATGGCTCTCCTGAGTGGAATTCAGAGGGGGCTCAGCATTTTTGCTGGAGGCACCAAGACTAAGCCCTGCCCTTCATCTTAGGCCATCAAAAGAGTTCTTCTAAAGCTAGAAACACTTCAGCAACTGACTACTAATAACTTACAATTATATCAACTAACCTTAAGTCAGTTATATGTTTGTCAACATTTACAGAAAAATTTCAGGTCAAACCCCCCATAGCAGAGTCCAAACTTTGGGCTGTGTGCGCGTGACCCTGGCTTGCCAGTTTGACTCAATCCCCTATGGCCTGCCAGAGTCAGCAATGGTGGCTTGCAGCAGCAGGGCATAACTTGACCTCTGAGGCTCCTGAAAAGCTGCCTATTGCACCTCTTAGATTTGTCTTGATGCTTGAAGGGCTTTCTGCTACTGTGCGGGGGGTACAGGGAGCCAGCTAGAGAGATGCTGCATGGGAGAAACGAGAGGGTTAGAGCCAGTGATTCCTCAGTTGAGGGGAGGTTGAGAGGAACTTGCTGGAACAGTCGTTGCTGCACAACAATTACAAATTAAACTTATAAATAAAACAAAGTGGTTATGAGAAACTGAGCTGCCAATTTGTTCCATCACTTGGGGCGGAATTTCTGGTGGCCCACGCTAAAGAGTGGTGCTTAGTCCTGGAGCCTCCAGCAACAACCCTGGGCAGCCTCCCAATTCCGCAGGTGAGAGGCATTACCTGTTTGTGATGAACGAAGAGAAGCTGTGCAGCAGAAAACCAGGAGGTAGACGGACCCAACACTGGAGACAGAGTTTCTAGTTTGGAAACTGCCTCAAAGGGGCAAGATTTACTTATTTTTTGGTTTACCAAATAATGCATTTCTGAAAAGTAAATGAAATTTATGGCGAACAGCACTGCAGCTATCTAAAGGATGTTTGATAGGGAGAGAGATTTATTAGAAGAGTTGCCCGAGAATTTTGGACTTGGAATCTCCCTATGCTTCTGAAATTGTCATCATGTGTTTGCCTAGCTAGTACACCTCTACCCTGATATAATGCTGTCCTCGGGAGCCAAAAAATCTTACCGCATTTATAGGTGAAACCGCGTTATATCAAACTTGCTTTGATCCACCAGAGCGCGCAGCCCCGCCTCCCTGGAGCGCTGCTTTACCACGTTATATCTGAATTCGTGTTCTGTCGGGTCACGTTATATCGGGGTAGAGGTGTATGCGGGTGGATGAACAGAACTGCTTTTCTACCATCTCAGTATTTTGCATATCAACGGGAGCTAGCAGTACGATCCATAGGGGAGAGGCAGAGGAAACACAGTCTGGAGGGCCCCCCTGTCAGATTCTTTTCCCTGACTCCTCCCAAAGCCCTGCCTAAAAGGAGGAACGCGTTACTTCCTACCAGGCAATCTTGCACAGCAAAGAACCCTCGAGGGTTCCTGGGCTTCATTCTCCTGTTATATGAAGTGACTTCAGCCATGTATATGAATGAGCACGTAATACTGAGTACCAGCTGTGTGCGAGTGGGTGCAGGGGTGTCATTAGGTCCCTGGTGAACAGGGGTCCATTCTAGCTCAGAATCCCCAGGCCTCTTGAACAGCTGCTATGGGAAGCAGGTCTAGAGTGTGGCTGCTAGTGCCATGGTGGGGGTGGGGGATGATTTTGCAAAGCCAGGTTCTGCGCTCATGGGTCAAAGGACTGGTTTGACGCACAAGCTGGTTGTTTTTCAGTTTCCTTCCTGGGTACATCAAACTATTTTGTTGCTGTTGTGAACGTTGCACAATAGCCATTAAGACTTTTCTTTCTTTTTTTTTTTTTTTCCTTCCGCTGCTGAGCCCAACCATTGACTTACATAGCGAGACATTGGCAACATTCCCCTACACCGGAGGTTCTCAGACCGTGGCCCGCGGACGACCAGTGGTCCGCAAGCTCCATTCAGGTGGTCCGCGGGTAGTTCCCTCTAAGGTGCACGCCTGGGCAGCCGTACACAAGAGAATGAAGGGCCACCCACCTAATTAGTAGAGCTGCACAGACATGGCTCCACTAATTAGGTGCCTGGACCCTGCAGAAGACACACAAGTAAGGTGAGGTGGTGGCCTTGGGGGGAATAGGGAGTAAGTGGGAGGGGGCAGTGGGGTAAGAAGAGGGGGTGGGGGGAATTTGGGATGTGCAGGGCTGCAGCAGCCAGAGAAAGGTGACTTTCCCCGGATCCAGAGCTCTAGCTGCCGGGGAGAGACAGCCCTCCTTCCCAGCCCCAGATCAGGGGCTGCCGCGGCAGGGGAGATACCCCTCTCCTTCCCAGGCCCGATCAGGGGCTGCCGCGGCGGGGGAGATACCCTGCTCCTTCCCAGCCCCAGCTTGGTGGCTGCCACAGTGGGGAAGAGAGGGAGAGACCCCACTCCTTCCCAGCCCCAGGTTGGAGGCTGCCGTGGTGGTGGGGAGAGAGGGCACATCCATCACATTAGAAAGGTAAGACTACTGATATTAAAATATGAGTTTTGTGCTTTTATTTGTAGAACAAAAAAATGTTAATTATTAAGGTTTTTTTATATAGCGCTTTTATCCAAAGCACTTTACAATCGCTAGCTAACGGTACAAACAACATTTGGAAAGATCATTAAGTGGTCCACTGAGACCCTCAGCAATTTTCAAGTGGTCCATGAAAAAAAAAAATTTGAGAACCATTGCCCTACACAATTTTAAACATGACTCATACAGACCAGAAGAGCAATTGTTCTCCCAATAAATCATCATTTGGATTTCCCTCCCCCCCCCACCAATATTCCTAATGGAATAGCTCATGTTTAGCCTGGGTGGGGTTCACTGATCTAACTGCAGCCTGAAGGAAGGTGGGGAACATTACCAATCCTCCTGGGGTTTAAGTGTATATTTTATGCATCATTTATTAAAAACAGAAGAGAAATGGCTGTTCGCTTTTCTTATATCTCAACGGAAGAGGCATGTGGTACCTTCACAGATTTGTTTTTTTAGTTTTTCACTTATCTCCCCCATGGTACTGAAGTCTTCAGCATAGAAAAGATGTTTGTCTGGTGGGTCAGAAGCAATTTCCAGTAATTCTTCCTCGATTGCTTTTCCTATTCCAACAGCATAGATAGTTATACCTGGGTGCAAGAGAAATTGCACATTATTACTACCGCAAAATTTTTTAAAAATCCGGAGTTTAAGTGAAAGGAAGATGTATTATTGATTACTTATAGCACCATAAATGTGCATGCCACGTAACTCCAAAGATTGTGTTGGATGAATAATCCTAGTTACACTGAGTAATAGAACATCTGAAATGCTGTAGAAACTGACTGCTTTACTGTTAGTTTTATTAACAAACAATTCTTCAGCTAAAGAAACCATGAATATATGGTCACCACTGAAGATAAATGAATCCCAAAAGAGCGCTGCCTGCAACACACTGAGGGAGAGAGAGCACCTCTGATCAGTTTAGCAGTAGCACTGAGAGACTCTGGAGGGACACAGAGCTGGAGGGACATAGGGTCCAGTTCCTTTTTTGCTGAAATGATAGATAAGGTTGATGTAGTAGCAAGGCAGGCAGGCAGGGGACAGAATCCTGAAAGAGATCAGTAGTTTGCTGAGAAATAGACTTAAATACATAGTCTTCTGATACAGTCAGTTAGGCAGATTAATCTGGAGCCTTGGAATCTAGGAGTTCTTGGTCATCTAAGAGAAATGCAGAATTTATGCTGGGAGAAGGGACTGAGAGAGAGGAGCCATTTATGGGGCTGGTGAGATTAATGAGTCCTGGGGCAGGGATCCTGGGTGTAAGAGTCTCTCCTGCATTGGGGGTCTGTTTTTTTGTCAAGGGAGGGAGGGGAAAGGAAGAGAACTGAGAGTACGAGATCAATTGTTTAAGGGGATTCATGCCGTAGTTAGTCTTAATACATCCTGGTAGCTGGGCTGGGGACAATGGCTCACATTCCTCTCAGACAGATTTTAAACTCACACCACACAAAGCAGAGCACACTTCATATTCCTGTTTTCCAACAGCTGGCAATAACTCTTTGCTTCTGGTTTACACATGATCTGAATATTCATTTCTAGTTACATCACTTCTGCCATTAGAAAATGCACTCATCTTGCACTGACCGCTTTGGAATTTATAAAAGATTAAAAGTTGGTCCTTGTCCTGTCTGCAAAAGGTCATTGTGAAATGAGTGCAGAACATCTGTTTGGGATCCTAGTCATTTAAAAAAAACAAAACCCACAACAATTATCCTTTTAAGGACTGAAGCAATTTTTAAGAGAGCTCCAGATGCCAATTACAAAAACTGATTTTTCAGCTTCTTGGTTTCAGATAAAAAGTAGGGTGTGGGGTTAGTACATCTGCTTTCCTTTGCTGTTCAGTGATAACATCTATGTACTCACTATGAATAACCACTTTCAACCCTCCACTGGCAATGCAGGAGACTGGATGTGATGACATAGTAAATACACCTCTTCCATCTCCAGTGCCTATATTTTTATTAAGCAGGGTCCTGCTTTCTACCAAGACCTTGGGTGACATTGTGCTAGCCAGGAAAGTAAAACATCCACCATGTTACAGAGGTTGATTCAGTTTAACGAATGGACTGTTCATGCTGAGGTCTGCTGTTTTTTAAAGACTTGGCGTTAACAATGATAAAACATTCAGTGCCAAATTTCTGCTCAGCAAAACTACATTGCCCCCAGTGGGATTACACTGGGGATGTATTTGGCTCCTGGTGTCTCAGTGAAAGCAATCCACTGCTGAGGTTTCTCACTGAAAGTAAGTGGGGTTGGCTTGTACTTCTCTCCAAATCTTTTACTTGTCAAGGCCTGTAATTCTTCCATACACTGTCCCAAATCCTGCCTACTCACTCCCGTGCATGAAACCATAAGTTATTGGTTTAATTTTCAAAGCTTCAGAAAGAGGCATGGTGTTGACATTTCTTTGTGAATACAAGTTTATTAGCTCTGTTGCTTCCTACTCTGTATTTTTCCACAGTTTCTTCCTCATCTCCTTGTACCATCACTTCTTCCCTTTTCTCCTTAGCAGAGTCATATCAGGACACACTCCAAACTGGTTGCACAAATGGGTGCCCCTGCCTGCATTCAGGTGTGCAACAAGGTATCATTGTGTGGATATGTCAAAAAACAAGGTGTGAAGCCTCTCTAAGGTCCTGACAGCTTTATTTGTGCCACAGTCCATCAGCCCAGGTTAGTAGTAGGACTCTTGCAAAACATTTCCTGTTTTACAGGTAAGTCCTTTTTTATTTTGAAAAATTTAGTAGATACTATGTGGGAAAAGTGATTTTTGCCAAGGGTGCCTTACAGAATTGATTTCTGCCACCTTGATCATAGGCTACAGTTTTATGAAAACCCTCCCCCCCCAAAAACAATCAAACAACAACATATTGTAGACCATGTTTACTGTTCAAAATCACCAGTCTTCAATTAAATCTGAATGCGAGTTATCATCTTGCTAGGCCCACCTCTATAACAAACAATGGGTTTCTTTTTCAGCAAGACCAGTAGGATATGGACAATAAAGCAACTGTCACAGGGTCAGCTCACCTCGAGGGCACCTCCTCCCGACCGCTCTGGGGATTAGCTCCTTCCAGGTGCTGCACACACCTCTGACAGTCTCTCCATCCGTCATCCTCTCTCACCATGTGGCCCCTCTCATTGCAGGAGAGGCAGCTTCCTCTTTGTGACTTGGCCCTCTAGCCAGGTCACTATGGTCCTCCCCTTCCAGGGTATCAAAGTCTTTTGGGCCTAACTGTCCCAGGCAGTCCACTCTCCCCTGCCTGGTCTGTGCCACTGCCCTGCTGGCTGGTAGGGGAACCCAGGCCCACCCTCTATTCTAGGTTCCAGCTCAGGGACCCTCTAGTCAGCAGCCAAGGACCTTACTACCTTTTCTCTGAGCCTTTCTGCACCTGGTTTGTTTAGTCTGAAAAAGAGAAGACTGAGAGGGGACATGATAACAGTTTTCAAGTACATAAAAGGCATTACAAGGAAGAGGGAGAAAAATTGTTCTTAACCTCTGAGGATAGGACAAGAAGCAATGGGCTTAAATTGCAGCAAGGGAGGTTTAGGTTGGACATTAGGAAAAGCTTCCTAACTGTCAGGGTTGTTAAGCACTGAAATAAATTGCCTAGGGAGGCTGTGGAATCTCCATCATTGGAGATTTTGAAGAGCAGGTTAGACAAACACCTGTCAAGAATGGTCTAGATAATACTTAGTCCTGCCATGAGGACAGGGCACTGGACCAAATGACCTCATGAGATCCCTTCCACTCCTATGATTCTGGCCCTTCCCCATCTCCGGGTCTGCCAGATGCACAACTCCCTCCTCTTCCCAGGGAGTAACTGGAGACTACTTCCCTGCAGCCCCCAGCTGCTCTTAGCTCCTGGGTTTAATACTGGCCCTTCCTATCCCCATCCAGCTGAGCCTCAACTAATTAATCCTGTTCACTGGCTCCTTCCCCAGGTGCAGCCTGGGCCATTAACTGGATCACCTAGCCACCTTAATCCCTTCTGGTCTTGTGCAGGGTGGGACCCAATCATAGCAACATATAATTGCTTCCAAGTCTATGCTGTATTTTTAAAAATTATAGCATAAAGCAAAGGCTCTGAAACAACATATTTCTGATATTTTGAGTGCGGTGTTTTATATTAATATTATGTGTTAAAAGGAATATTTAATAAAGCTCATAATATCTGCGATTCTCCATTTAAATGAAGTACCTTTAGTGGAAACATGCAGGGCACAGTTCAGCATTCAAGCTATACAATGCAACTGCCTTGTGCTGATTTGGTTCTTCAGTACATAGACCCTCTCAGAGGTACTTACTCGTTACTTCCTGGGAGTAGGTGCATGTGGTGCTTTGTGGCAAAGCCCCTAGACCAGTGGTTTTCAAACTTTTTTTCTGGCGACTCAGTTGAAGAAAATTGTTGATGCCTGTGACCCAACAGAGCTGGGGATGAGGGGTTTAGGGTGTGGGAGGGGCTCAGGGCAGGGGCAGAGGGTTGAGATGTGGAGGTGAGGGCTGTGGGGTGGGGCCGGGATTGAGGGGTTCAGGGTGTTGGAGTGGGCTCTGGGCTGGGGCAGGGATATGGGAGGGGATCAGGGCTCTGGGCTGGAGGTGCAGGCTCTGGGGTGGTCCTGGGGATGAGGGGTTTGGGGTGCAGGAAGGGGCTCCAGGTTTGGAGGGGCTCAGACCTGGGGCAGAGGATTGTGGCATGGGGTTGGGGCATGGGCTTACCTCGGGTGTCTCCCGGTCAGCCCAGGGTGTCACCCGCAGTGGGGGTGCAGAGGCAGGCGTCCTGCCTGTTCTGGCACTGCGGTGCACCCCAGAAGCAGCCAGCAGCAGGTCCAGCTCCTAGGCATAGGCACACAAGTGGCTCCATGAGGCTCTTGCCAGCAGGCACTGCCCCCCAGCTCCCATTGGCTGGTTACTGGCCAATGGGAATGCAGAGCCGGTGCTCAGGGCAGGGGCAGCGCATGGAGCCCTGTGGCTCCCCTGTCTAGGAGCTGGACCTGCTGCTGGCCGCTTCTGGGGCACAGCACGGTGTCAGAACAGGTAGGGACTAGCCTGTCTTAGCTGGGCAGCACTCCTGACAGGACTTTTAATGGCCCGGTAGATGGTGCTGACCAGTGCTGGGTTGCGACCTGCAGTTTGAAAACCACTGCCCTAGACAGCAAACCAAACGTTTTGGAAAATATAATTCCCTCCAGCAGAGGGCAGTGCTACATGCACTGACCAGTACATTACAGCAATCTTGTCTCTTCATTAATATATGCTGAAATACTTTTATAAATAAATAAATATAAACATCCTTAAAATAACAGTGACAAAGAAATACCAGATTACCATTCTGCTTTGCTTTGCTGGCCCACTCAGAGACTTCATCTTGGGCTCGTCCATCTGTAACCACTATAGACACCCTGGGCACTTCTGCTGAAAATGGCCTTGCCCCTTCTGCTTCAGTAAAGCTTCTCTCAAACATTTGTTTCAAGGCAAGTCCAGTCATGGAGCCTTTCCCCATGTAGTTCATTTGGGATACTGCTTTTTTCATGTCTTTGGCTGTGCTGAATTGTCTTAATGTGAACTCTGTGCGGACTTGAGTGGAATACTGCAGCAAACCAACTCGAGCAGCTTTGGCAGAAATCTCAAGAGAATCCAGGATTCCAGAGACAAATTCCTTTACAACTTCAAAATTATCCTCTCCGAGACTTTTTGATCCATCAATCACGAACACCAGATCAATTGGGCCTTCAGTGCATCCTGTATAAATAAAATAAAAGCAAAGATTTTAAAGAGAGGAAAGATTTCTGAGTGTTTAGGGAACTAGCCTGGGACTTGGGTTCAGTTCCCTCCTGAGCAAGTCACTCAATCTGTCTGTGCCTCAGTTCCCCATCTATAAAATGGGGATGATGATACTTCATTACCTCACGGGGCATTATGAGGATAAATACATTACAGATTGTAAGGTGCTCAGACAACATGGTGACGAAGGCCATAAAAGTACCTAAGATAAAGGAAAATATGACTTCATGGGAGTCCAATAAAGGAGCATGACAAGAACCAGAATAGATTGAAACAACCTCCCCTCACAATCAGATGCTCGTGTTAACAGCTTGAATTCTCATATCCTCTTTTCATCATTTTTTGAAATTCTACAGTGAAAAAATGCGTAAAAGAAAACGGTACAGAACATAGGCCACATTTGGATTTAGGCCTAATGAAGGTTAGCATTACTAGATGTCCGAAGCAGCTTTCCGGCTTGGAGGCAAACGGTTATTAGGGTAAGGTCATCCACTTGCCCTAGACTCTGCCCCCACCTTTCAGCATTACTTTCCCAGTGTCATTTCATTGTCCTGAGTACATGTGGAATGAGTGGATGTGTATACGCTGACAAGTCATTAATTATATTTAAATACTATGTTGTGGGCCTAAGCAGAAGTCTGCCTATCAGCTCCTTATCACATGGCTCTTCTTGTGTCCTATTTTCAAGAGACATCTGTTAGCAGTTATGAACGAACTGTAGCAAGACATGTACACTCTAACCTGGGCTCTTCAGTTTGACTTCAAGACCAAGTAACTTATGGCTACCAGGTTGTAACAGCTAATTGGTCTTTGAAGATATTGGGGTGTCCCCTGAGGTGGAGGAAGGGGACACTGATCCCTACAAAACACTCTAACCATGTGGAAGGAAGTGGAGGCTCTCTCACATCAATAAGACACCCAAAATTGTATCCTGCTCACTTTCCTGGACTGCCATCTGAGGACGAATAGGTGAAAGATTCTGACCCACAACTAAGCCAAGCCTGAAATCTACATGTGAGAGAGAAAAGACCAGGCTATCCCCCCACATCAAAAATCTTCAAGTTTCATTTTATCATTTATAAAGATACAGGTAGATATCACCTAGAGCTATGTCTACACTACAGACCTTACAGCGTCGTATCTGTACCGCTACAGCTGCCCTGCTTTAAGGTCTCCCATGTAGCCGCTCTCCTGCCAGCATAATTAAACCACTCCCAACAAGTGGCGGTAGCTACGTCGGCAGGAGAATGTCTCCCACCAACATAGCGCTGTCCACACTGGCATGTTTGTCAGTGAAACTTATGTTGGTCAGGGGTGTGTTTTTTCTCACCCCTGGCCAACAAAGGTTTTACCAACAAAAGTGCTAGTGTAGACAAAGCCTTAGTTCCAAAACTAAGGCCTAGTCTACACTTAAAATTAGATGGACCTAGCTATGTTGCTCAGGGCTGCAAAAAATTTCTCGCTCTGAGTGCCATGGCTAAGTTGACCTAACCAACCCCCGCAGTGTAGATGCTGCTACCCTGAGAGAGAGGGACTAACTGCATTGATGGAAAAACCCTTTCCATCAATGTAGAAAGTGTCTACACTACAGCACTAGTTGCCATAGTGTAGACATACCCTAAGATTAATCATGTGAGCTAAAGACATCAAGGCAGTGTGAAAACCTTTCTGTAGAGTAATTTGAGGGTGCTCAAATCACTCCAACACCCATTAGTGTGCATGGGTGTCTATGTGTCACAAACTGCTCCCTGGAGTAGACACTAAATCCCTAAATCTGTTAGTGAGAGAACTGTAGGTTAAATAAGTTATTCTGAAACTGCTATGTGTGGGATTCTAGAAAACATTTTGTATCTGTGCAAGACTGTCAGAAAGATGCAGCCATTGTGTTAACGTGGGGTGGGAAAATAGATTAAATAAACAACAGTGTGATGTAGTTTCTGTGAAGAGTGAAGTTTAATGGGAGAGAGCAGCCAAAGGAGGCCTGGTCTACACTAGATGGTTAGGTCGATGTAAGCTGCCTTATGTTGACCTCGCTGTTTCTTCACTTAAATTTGGCTCCTGCTGATGTAAGAGCCTCTCTACACCGATTTAGTAACACCTCCCCGAGCAGTGTAGAGTTACGGGCCATGTAATTAGGTTGACGCAGTGTCAGTGTAGACCCTGTGTTGCTTACATGGACTGTAACTGGCTTTCAGGAGCTGTCCCACAGTGACAATACAATTGATACTAGCACTCCTTGTGAGGACATACACCACTGACACAGAGCTGAGTGTGCATACACACAAGCAATTTAATAACTGCTGTGGCTGTTTGCCCATATAAGTTAGGTCGACATAATTTTGTAGTGTAAATATGGCCTATGAAATGATTCTAAGGGCTGTATTTACTTAAAACCAAGGCAAGAACTAGACTTTTAGCTGAATGGCTTAACTTAAAGGGAACAGCTTCTCCCCTTAACCTTCCTGTAAAACACTGAGAGTTGTTTTGTTATAATTAATACAATCACTAATTGTAATTCTCGGCGAGCCAAATAAACTGAACCAGTGACTTACTGATTATACTTCATTTATAACCTTGATTTAATTACTGCACTGTATTATTGTAAATTAAATTAAGAAAGTTAGGAAAACTATAAGTTAAATTAGCTAGTGACATATTTCATTTAAACATATATTTGCTTTATAACTGTTTGCTTAATGTTTAATACATTTATAAGAGATACACTGGACTGGCTTATCTCTCAGAATTTCAGCCAAGACAATTTCATCGTAGAGGTAAAAGGCGAAGCCATTAAAAAACATTGCTGAGACCATCCTGCATTTTAATTACTTAAAATACCACCCTATTATCGCTACAAAACTAAAAGCAATAAGATGGCAATGACAATGGCCAATCAACATTTTAGTCTTAACTTTATAATGACATAGAATCATAGAATATCAGGGTTGGAAGGGACCTCAGGAGGTCATCTAGTCCAACCCCCTGCTCAAAGCAGGACCAATCTCCAATCAAATCATCCCAGCCAGGGCTTTGTCAAGCCTGACCTTAAAAACTTCTAAGGAAGGAGATTCCACCACCTCCCTAGGTAACGCATTCCAGTGTTTCACCACCCTCCTAGTGAAAAAGTTTTTCCTAATATCCAACCTAAACCTCCCCCACTGCAACTTGAGACCATTACTCCTTGTCCTGTCATCTTCTACCACTGAGAATAGTCTAGAACCATCCTCTTTGGAACCACCTCTCAGGTAGTTGAAAGCAGCTATCAAATCCCCCCTCATTCTTCTCTTCTGCAGACTAAACAATCCCAGTTCCCTCAGCCTCTTCTCATAAGTCATGTGTTCCAGACCCCTAATCATTTTTGTTGCCCTTCGCTGGACTCTCTCCAATTTTTCCACATCCTTCTTGTAGTGTGGGGCCCAAAACTGGACACAGTACTCCAGATGAGGCCTCACCAATGTCGAATAGAGGGGAACAATCACGTCCCTCGATCTGCTGGCTATGCCCCTACTTATACATCCCAAAATGCCATTGGCCTTCTTGGCAACAAGGGCACACTGCTGACTCATATCCAGCTTCTCGTCCACTGTCACCCCTAGGTCCTTTTCCGCAGAACTGCTGCCTAGCCATTTGGTCCCTAGTCTGTAGCGGTGCATTGGATTCTTCCGTCCTAAGTGCAGGACCCTGCACTTATCCTTGTTGAACCTCATCAGATTTCTTTTGGCCCAATCCTCCAATTTGTCTAGGTCCCTCTGTATCCTATCCCTACCTGCCACCGTATCTACCACTCCTCCTAGTTTAGTATCATCCGCAAATTTGCTGAGAGTGCAATCCACACCATCCTCCAGATCATTTATGAAAATATTGAACAAAACCGGCCCCAGGACCGACCCTTGGGGCACTCCACTTGATACCGGCTGCCAACTAGACATGGGGGGAACAAAATGGATTTCTAAAAATAAGTACAGATTGAATGTGAGGGTTGGGGGGGGGGAATTTTCATACAATTACTATGTACTGTAAACAATGATATCACCCAGTCATGCCGCACCAGTAATGTTCTATCTAAGGGCAATATTCTGCTCTTCAGATCCACACTTCTCTGTGCTTGATTTCTCAGCAAAACTCTCAATGATTTTCACCAGCATAAAGATATTGAGTGAAAAATATGCACTGAGGAGGGATCTGTACTGTGGATAGAAGAATAGAATTTTGCCTTGTGTTTGACGTCAAACACAATTCCCACTGCTTCTGTGATCTTCTAGTAAAGCCATAATTTATAACCATCACTGGGAATGCAGCACAGTAAAAAACAAATGAACAAAACATGAAAACAAAATACTCTGCTCCATCACACTATTATTAGGAAATAGCATTTAGTTTCTATTCCAGTATTGTCTAGCATGCAGTACTGTGACAGGAGCATTGAGGATTAACAGAAACAGGACTGGACTATGCTTGCTGCGTCTTCCTCTTCCTTCTAATAGCTCTCTCCAGCCAAGTCTAGGTTCGTGGGAAAGACTCAGAGAGGGGAGGGAACAGAAGTGGGAAGGTTGATGGCTTTTCTGCTGCTTGGAAGGAGACAAGAAAGAGACAGGAGGTGCCTGTATCCTTCAGTTTAGAGACCTCAGCAGGAATATTTTTGGTATTGTTCTAATTATTTAGTAATAGGATTTTAACTCTCAATCTCTTGGATTTGTGTTATTGCCCAAGCCATCTGATAAGGAACAATAAACTGAGGATTGTACTTTCTGCAAAGGATTAAAAAAAGCTCCAAAATTTTAACGTAAAACCTGTTTCAAGTTTATTCCAAATTCATTAGATCCATTAAACAGAAAACTCATCTAGAGACAAAAATGTACAGGGACAGCTAAAATGAACAAAAATATTGCCAAGTGTATGTGTTTGGGGGTATATTTTACACACACACACACACACACACACACGCACGCACGCACGCAATTCGCAGGTTAGTAGAAAGCAGCGGATGATACACAGTTTCTGTCACAAAGTAGGATGGGTTCTCCACATTTTAACAAAGCAGTTATTATGCTTTACTGTGAGAAAGAAGCACATTTAAGGAATTCCTGGAATTAGTTTGTCTTATAAACAAAACAAAACTTGATACCAGCATAAACAGTCTGTTCATATAATCATGGAAAACAACTTCAAAATGCCAAACAATCAGGATACCTTTTAGTTTTACCATACAGTCTACATTGGATTAAAAATGATACAAGCAAGAAGCATTTGGAAAGATTATTTTCTAAAAGGAAGACAAAGCCACACGTTTACTATACAACAGTAGAGGGAACCAGTCAGATCTAAATCACTACTCAGGATCTCCCCCTGGGGCTCAAGAGAAGGGGTCCTTATTTGCTATGTTTTGATTCAAATGTTAAAAAAGAGAACTGACTACACAGGTGAGGTCTCAGCCTGCATTTCCCCCCCTAAATTAACAGTGTCTCTCTCCCACCTTAAAGCAGGCAGAGTACAGAGACATGGAAGTGGAATCAGAAAATAAATTTCAGACTCCAAAAAACAGTTTACATTTCTGAAGGAGGGTGTTGCAGGCTGCTTCCTTGAAGTGGGTCAGATCTGTCTTTGCCTACTATCTTTTACAATAAAATTTCTCCCTTCACAAATTATATTTTCCCATTATATTCATCACTTGACCTAAGTTCAAGCTCTAACAACATGTACCATGCTAATAGTTGGTACAAATGGATGAAATAACTGCCTATCCTTTAAGAAACATCCCTTATGCCTAGTCCAGTTCAAGGGCAGCTACAGTTCTGAAGAATTTAGTAAATAATAATACCTCACTTTGAAGATGAAGGGCCACAATATGATGATAGGTGTTCTGGGGTGGACTAAGGGTGGGGAGGAGAAGGAGGCACATTTCACAGTAGCCTACACACACAGGAGGTAGCCATAATTTTAGCCAAAGGCAGTGAGGAATGTGAGGTGGGCTAATCCTGCTGGCAGTGAACCAGTGGGCCCAGAGGCAAAGCATAGATAGGGATGCTACTGTATCCCAGCAAGGCCTGTACCTGATGGATTTACCTGTTGCATAGGTGTAGAAAGCCCCTCTGCCACAAGCAAGACACTTAAGCAAGACATTTAGAAGCTTCATCCTGCAAGGTATTGAAAACTCTGACTCCAGTCCAGCAAAAAACTTAGAATCACAGATTCCAAGGCCAGAAAGGATCATTGTGATCATCTAGTCTGAGGAGCACAAATAGTTCTATTGGCTTTGTGTGCTTAAAGTTACACATATGGGAGTGTTCATGTACTTAAGTGCTTTGGTTGGATCAGAAGCAGTGCGCAGCACTTTACAGGATTGAGCCCTTAATCTCTCTGTGCCTCAGTTCCTTATTTGTAAAATGGAGATAATAATACACCCTTACTTCACAGGTGTGTTGTGATGCTAAATTAATTAATGTGTTTAGATAGATGTTTCGATAGGTGTTTAGAAAGATTACTGTGAGCAGTGCCAAAGAAAGTCTTGATATGAATGTACTAATTGTCCTGCATTCAGATATGTATTTGTCAGTTTTGCAAGAAATGAATGACCACCCACCATTTGACCTTATTCTGAAGTTTTCCTCTGTGTTGCAAAACTTACTAAAAACAAATTATATTTGTGCTTTCTTTTTTATCTTCCTCTCTCATCTGAAAGTTTAGGTTTTTCTCCCTAATTGCTTGATTAGGGCAGAAACACTGAAGGAACTTTAAGGTAGATCAAATGTTGCCAGCTCCAACCTCATCACTGCTATAACCATGGACAGAAAAAAAAGAACACCTTTGTTTAGTTAATATTAGGCCAAGCCTCTTGTATTCACTCAGTCAAAATTCTCACTAATTTCTAAGGGAAATGTGACTGAGCAGGGACTGTAGGATTTGCACCTTTATTTCTTTAGGAATTTCAACGTCTCCTCTAACTGCCCCAAATTAACTTTGATTTATAACTTTTACTGGTGTCAAGATCAGTGTATACTTTCTAGTTACAATTCATAATAGACAATATTCAGATTAGATGGAGATTTTTCTCTCTCCTTTTCTAGGTATTCTAAAGAAAAGGTTTATACAGTGTACTAAAACACTAAGCTCTGGTTAGCTGACCATGTGCCCAGTTTAGCTATGCTTTTCATAGTAACAATCACAAACTTAACCTAATATGTTAATATCAACTAGTAATAAATCCTGTCTGCAACTTGGCTTAGTTTTTCAAAATACAAATACATACTGGGATATAGCTATGTTTACATTCCAGATGCCATTATCCTGTTCCCTTTCTCCAAGCAATTTAAAATATTTATTATTCTTTACATGTAAATAAAACTTAAAAGCCAACATCCATATATTTTTAGACAGTAATTGATTATTGCAGCCTAACATATCTGTAGGAAAGAGCCAAGAGGTCTTTTGTATATTTTGCAGCATTCTTCCATTGACAGAGGTCAGCAAGGCTACTTGCCTATGCTTTATAAGAGACTTTGAAAAAGTGTCTATTTTTTGTCACAGGCCCCAGTTTGGGGCCCTACTCACGTTACAGGAAAGGGTCTGTAACTTTCTTACCACTGTTTAGGCTGATGATCACCTTCAGGATGCAGTGTGCAATCACCCTGGTGCATGAAAGAACTGAGGAATGGGGACCTTTGGCAGCCCTTGGCAGTGGGAGTTCCCCATTCCCTCAGACAGAACTCCACTGATCCTGCTTCTCCTTCAGTAAGTTCTGCTGCCCAAGCAGGGACTAATCCATGACCCATGGTCCTAGGCAATGAGAAGGTTTGGGCAGGTCCATGAGCATTCTATTACCCTTTGGGGGGCAGGTCTCCCAACCTAAGATTAGAATGGACATCTGTCATAAATATAAAGGGAAGGGTAAACATCTTTAAAATCCCACCTGGCCAGAGGAAAAACCCTTTCACCTATAAAGGGTTAAGAAGCTAGGATAACCTCGCTGGCACCTGACCAAAATGACCAATGAGGAGACAAGATACTTTCAAAGCTGGAGGGGGGGAGAAACAAAGGTTCTCTCTGTCTGTGTGATGCTTTTGCCGGGAACAGAAAAGGAATGGAGACTTAGAACTTAGTAAGTAATCTAGCTAGATATGCATTAGATTCTGTTTTGTTTAAATGGCGGATAAAATAAGCTGTGCTGAATGGAACGTATATTCCTGTTTTTGTGTCTTTTTGTAACTTAAGGTTTTGCCTAGAGGGATTCTCTATGTTTTGAATCTGATTACCCTGTAAGGTATTTACCATCCTGATTTTACAGAGGTGATTCTTTTACTTTTTTTCTTCAATTAAAATTCTTCTTTTAAGAACCTGATTGCTTTTTCATTGTTCTTAAGATCCAAGGGTTTGGGTTTGTGTTCACCTATGCAAATTGGTTAGGATTTTTATCAAGCCTTCCCCAGGAAAGGGGGTGTAGGGTTTGGGGAGGATTTTGGGGGGAAAGACATTTCCAAGTGGGCTCTTTCCCTGTTATATATTTGTTAGACGCTTGGTGGTGGCAGCAATAAAGTCCAAGGGCAAAAGGTAAAATAGTTTGTACCTTGGGGAAGTTTTAACCTAAGCTGGTAAAAATAAGCTTAGCGGGTTTTCATGCAGGTCCCCACATCTGTACCCTAGAGTTCAGAGTGGGGAAGGAAACTTGACAACATCCTTTGTTGCAGAGCCAGACTGGATCATGCAGCTTTGATGGGCTGCACACTGCAGAGGTTTCTAGGGCTTTATATAGTAGTAGAAATGTACATGGTAGTTCATAGAATGGTGGAGGGGAAGGAGAGGGGGCGGAGTTTCTATCCCAAACAGCTAACAATCTAATTTAGGAAAACATTGATAAATGGGACAATGGTCAAGGCTTTTCATGTTAGAAGACAGGAAAGTTAAGCCTGATGTTCTTTTAAATCAGGAAATACAACCCTATGGTACATGAACCTAATTAAAGTGCAAGTTCCTTGGCAACTTGATTTTTACTTTTGGCTCTTTTCCTGATTGGAAAGAATGATTGCTATACTCGCTGGTTTACAAGGACAGTCATTCTTACTTTCTTAATAGCTTTTGCTTCCAAAATCTTCAGGTTAAGTGGTTCAACCTCAAATTTTATATGATTTTTGAAGAAGGGATGCTGGATCAGTTCATTGTAAAATCAAACAAGCAGTTGCTCAATGAATGAAAAATACAGCAAGGATCAAGTTACTTACTTCTGCACATTTTCCCATCTTCTTGGAGTACAAATCCCTTATGGCATTTGCAGACGTAGGAATGGTCATTATTAATGCAAATATGTTCACAGCCATGATCAACCGTTTTGCAGAGGTCTTTATCTGAGAGAGAGTTAAAATGCTTTTATAAATGGGATTACAAGGACAATCTGCTAGTAAATATCAGATTACTTACTTCTACATGTTTTCCCATCCTCTCTGAGTACAAATCCCTCGTGGCACTTGCAGACGTATGAACTGTCAGTATTAACACAAATATGTTCACAGCCAGGATCAACTGATTTGCAGGGATCCTTAACTGGGAATAGATTAGATATTTATTATTTTATAAATGCAAAAATTACAAGGACAATCTTCCAAGGAAAGGGCACTTAAGATTTTCATTCTCTCATGTAGTAAATATCAGGCTACTTACGTCTGCATGTTTTCCCATCCTTTCTTAGTATGAATCCCTCATGGCACTGGCAGGTGTATGAAATGTCATCATTAACACAAAAATGTTCACAGCCATGGTCAATGGACTTACAGAGGTCTTTATCTGAGAGTAGTTGAGAGTTGGCTGGTTAGAACTACTTTGCATTTATAAAAGATTAGACTGATATTTCTCAAGTAAGAAAGCAATGAAATTCCTTCTTTTTTGGTCCTCCGAAGACATAAATGTACTACAAAGATCAAGCTACTTACTTCTGCATGTTTTCCCATCCTCTCTCAGCACAAATCCCTCATGGCACTGACAGGTGTATGAATCATCATTATTTACACAAACATGTTCACAACCATGGTTGACTGATTTGCAGACGTTCTTATCTGGGAATAGTTAAAATATTTAATATAGTTTGCTAGTTAAAACATATTTATAAATGCAAAAATTACAAGGACAATCTTCCACAAAGAGAACAATGAAGTTCCTTCTCTTTTTATCTGATGAAGAAAAAATGTACAGTAAAGACCAAGCTACTTACTTCTGCATGTTTTCCCATCCTCTCTCAGTACAAATCCCTCCTGGCACTTACAGATGTAGGAATTGTCATTATTAACACAAATATGTTCACAGCCATGGTCAAATGACTTGCAGACATCCTTATCTGAGAACAGTTGAGAGAGTTTGCTAGTTAAAACACTTCTACAAATACAAATATTACAAGGATAACCTTCCATTAAAGATCAGACTACTTACTTCTGCAAGTTTTCCCATCCCCCCGCAGTATGAATCCCTTACGGCACTTGCAGATGTAGGAATTGTCCGTATTAACACAAACATGTTCACAACCATGGTCAACTGATTTGCAGAGGTCTTTATCTGAGGATAGTTTAGATATTTAATACAGTTTACTAGAGACATTCTTTCAGTAAAAGAGCAATGAAGTTCTTTCTTTCTTTGCCTGCTGCACACACAAATGTACGGCGAAAATCAGGTTACTTACTTCTGCACGTTTTCCCATCTTTCCTCAGTGCAAATCCCTCACGGCACTTGCAGATGTATGAATTGTCACTATTAACACAAACATGTTCACAACCATGGTTCACTGATTTGCAGACATTTTTACCTGAGAATAATTTGGACAGAAAAGAAAGTTTGCTCGTTAAAATTTTTATAAATGCAAAGGTTAAAAGTTCTTAGTTTTCCAGTGAAAGAGCCCTGCAGCTCATAATCTTTCAAGTGTTGACTCAGTGGAATCCAGAAATGGATTTCCAACAACCTCTGACTCTTTCATCTTTGTTTTTTAACAAGCAAGCACATCTTTCTCCTCCTCTTAATCCACGGTCTCTTTATTAAGGGGAAAAAATCAGAGAGCATAGTAACTAGGGGCTAGATTTTCAAAGTTGTTTAGGCACCTAAAGATGCAGGTAGGCCCCTAGTGGGATTTTCAAAAGTACCTAAGTGTCTAACTCTGATTGAAACCAAGGGGAGTTAGGTGCCTAAATGCCATTGAGGAGCTAGGTGTAGTGCTTTTGAAAATCCCACTAGGTGTCTATGTGAGCACCCAAATACCTTTAAAAAAATCCAACCCTGGGTCACTGGCCTCTAAGGAATAAGCAGATTTTGAACTGTCAAGTTATTTACATTTCAAATCCAGCTTTTCCTGTGAAAACAAGATATTTATCATCATCTTACGATCTTCAAGCAAAAAAACCTGCTGACCAGAACCAGAACACTCAGGCTTTTTCCCTCTGTGGTTAAATAGATATTTGTCTTTTTGTAATAAAATAGGACTACAAAAGATCAGTTTACATGGTGTTTAAGGTTGGTGTAAATGATCTGTTTTATTATGTGCTGTGATGCCCACAGGAAATCGTCAGCTGATAATGGGTAGACAGATGGCCAGTGAGGACTACTGATATTTCATTTAATTTTAGCTATACCTTATATTTAAAACAAAACAAAAATTAAAAGCTATACAATCATGTACTAAATATATTTGTTATGCTCATTTTTCTTCCCTTTCTCTCTCTCTTTGCTACACTCCCTTGTTTCAGCTTGTTTTAAATTAAAGTCCTGCACAGAGCTTGTCACGGGATCCACTCAACATAGCGTCCCTCCTGCTGGCCATTCTGGGGATTAGCACCTTCCAGCAGCTGCACACACCTCTGGCAGCTTGTTGCACACTCCATTGCTGCTCTTTCTCCAGGAGCTACAGCTTCCACTTTGTGACTTGGCTCTCCGGCCAGCTCACTGTGCTCTTCCCCTTGTGGGTATCAAAGTCTTTCAGGGCAAACTGTCTCAAGCAGTCCACGCTCCGCTGTCTGGTCTGTGCCACTTCCCCAGTGGCTTTGTGGAAACTGGGGCCTGCCCTCTACTCTGGCTTCCAGTTCAGGGGTCCTCTCATCAGCAGCCAAAGTTTGCACTATCCTATTCCTTGCTGCTTTTCCTAAGCCCTTCTTACCCTTTCTGGCTCTCCCTCCTCTCTGGGTTTGCCAGCCAAAAATCCCTTCTTCCAGGGGGTAACTGTAGGCTGCTTGCCGTTGTGATCCCAAACACACCTCCCTTCTCCCAGGGAATGACTGCAGACTACTTCCCCACAGGCTCCTCTGTTATCAGCTTCCTGTCTTTATAAACCACACCCAGCTTCTTCCTCCTCAACTGGGCCCCCTCATCCAATCAGGGGATTATTCAGCTGTAGCCTGTCTGGTTAATTAGCCCCGCTCCTCATCTTGGCCTACATTAACCCTTTCAGGGCACGTTTGGGGTGAACACCCCATCACAGAGCTCAATGCCAATGCAGGAGTCCACCTGCACGTAACTTCTTGCAGGATCTGGGCCTGAGGTTGTATATACTTTAGGGAAGGGAGCATGTCTTTCTGTATGTTTGCATAGTTTAGCACAATGGGGCTCCAATGCTGATTGTGGTTTTAATACAAATAGTAAATAATATTATCAATTTATCACTGTAGTACAGTGGTGGGCAACCTGCGGCCCACAGGCTGCATGCAGCCCATCAAGGTAATCGGCTGGTGGGCCGGTGGGCCACCAGACCGTTTGTTTACATTCTCATGGCCATCCACAGCTCCCAATGGCTGCAGTTCACCTGGCCGCCACTTCCTGCAGCTCCCATTGGCTGGGAACAGCGAACTGCGTCCCCTGGGAGCTACGGGTGGCTGTGCAAATGTAAACAAACGGTCTGGCGGCCCGCCAGCGGATTACCCTGACGGGCTGCGGGCCACAGGTTGCCCACCATTGCTGTAGTATCTGAGTCTTTTAAAAGCTTTCCTAATAACATGCTTTTTAACATCAGATGTGAATCATTTTAATGGATTAGTCCCCAAACAACTGGGAATACAATTACATTACTATACACATTATATCTAGGTGGCTTTTAAAGAAGTAAGATACAGTGACTGAGCACTAGAGAGGGCTGTAATACTGAAGAAAATTTGGCAATGATTTTTTCAGACTTTCATTTCATTTCATTACAGTCTTGCCCAAATTATGCAATCCCTTTTTAACGTTCTTTGTCACACAAGTGGGGCAAAGAAATGGAAACGCCATTCATATTGTGAGCTCCTTGGTTGCAGTACAAGGAGTGAGGCCGTAGAAATGTTAAATCTCTTTAACCTAGTTTGTGGAGAAAATTACTGTTGCCTGTTGCAAAATACAAATCTGTACTAATGTACCTTTGGTCCCCAGTTTCATCCCAGAGTCCAGCTTCAGAGCTACTTATTTACATCACACATACTGATTTTATACTGTACAGATGCAGGCAACAAAAGATATGGTGCCATGTCACTTGGTCTGATAAAAACTTACGTTTACAAGTTTTCCCATCATCACGAAGCTCATATCCTTCAAAGCACTGACAAGTATAAGATTTTTCACTGTTTACACACAAATGTTCACAACCAGGGTCACTCAGTGCACAGTAGTCCACTCCTGAAAATGATTGGAGTTGTACAAAGAAGTTAAAAATTCATGAATTAGCAGCTGGTCGTCTCTAACACAGCTGCATGATATATGAACAAGCAAATACTGTATTGTTTGAACAATAATTCAGTTCTTTTTCAAAAATAAATATACCTTTCAGAAACATCAAAGGAGTTTTTAGGTATGATTTAGCGTGGTCTCTGTGGGCAGAGGTGAGAAAAAGCTATCTTTCCGTTTGCAATAGCTCAGAAAAAAGAGTCCAGACACTTCAATACTTTTTGAATAAACTGTAAAGATATTTTGCTAATTATGTCATATAGTAACATACAGTAACAACTACCAGGTATCAAAACAACAGAGGTTTTCTTCTAAACATTCACCTTTCATTGATGATTCAGCATACATACTTGATGTGAAAACATGGAGGTGGGTGAGTCCCAGAACTCTCAGTGTACCTGATCTCATTGACATCAATGGATTTGGGATTAGACCATGTGAGCTTTGATGCTGAACAATAATTAACACAAATCATTTAAATTCAGTTACATTTGTCTTCTTAACTTTCCTACGGATTTTCTTTTCTTTAACATGAGACCTAGTGCTCTCAGAGTTCCATACTCGGCACTCCGTTCAGCTGTGTGTGAGCTCTGCTGCATATGGAGTTCCATTTGCTATAGTTGCTAGATGTCAGAGCAGAAGCCAGTTTATCACTAGGGTGTTCCCAGTATTTATGACAGCAGTCTCTTGATTCAGAAGTGGTATATATTAAACACATCTATTCAGCTGCTCATTTAACAGTTATCTGAAAGACCCAAAAATCTTTTATGATAATCTAAAAAGATTGCCCGTGTGATTTTAACGGGGTCAGCTGGAGCTCAGGAGCAGAACAAAGTCTGTTCCCAAACAGATGTGCAGAGAGGGGTAAATCAGCAAGTAGAAGAAATACTCAAGAGGGATCAAATTCAGTGCCCAGAGGAGTCCAGGAGTCACTGTATAGCTTTAATGCTTCTGATGGGAATCCAAGTAATACCTGGAGGAAACTAAATCGCCAGAGTTTAAAAACGTCTTTTCTACTACCAAGGAAACAGGATTTTCCATAGGAAAGTTGATATAATTCTTAAAACAGCAGCTCAGCTTCTTCCCTATATCCTTTGGTTCCGCTCGAAGCCGTGGAGCCATCCCTCTCCTCTTTCTGCACAGAAGGCAGGAGTCTGTCCTGGTAGCATTAGTTACCCCTCTTCTGGAGGGGTGGATGGATGGATGGATCTCTGTGGACTTCAGGGGGCAGGAGATGGTGGAGCAAAGGTGTTTCACTCTCTGATTTGCATTATCTTCCCCTGGATCCTCTCTGTGACTGCAGCTGTGCGGTTGCAGGGGGACCTTGCTAACGGTAGTTTGACTCGCTGAAACTTTGTTGCCCAATGGCAGGGAAAGCAGCAGATTCAGGAGCTGTCCATGCAATCCACAGGCTTGGGGAACTGAGGAGGGGGGAAAGGCAGATAGAGTGGCCACCAAAATCTTTGGTGAGGCCTGCCAAACCCCTCTGACCAGTGGGGATAATTCCAGGAAGAGTCAGCAAGGCAAAATTCACCGAGTTTTCCTTTCTCATTGGCCCCTTCTGCAGATTTTTCCACTGAAGCGGGCAATTTACCCTACTAATTCTATTAAACTGGAGTGAATCTTAACACTCATTAGCTATATTAAGAATAGAAACATTGCTAGGGCAAGTTTAATTTCTGATGTATTGAGGCTCCTATGAAGACTGCATTGGGGAACAACTCTACTGAGGACTTGAAGCTCCTGAATAAAGAAGAAAGTCACTTAACAGAATGTGTTCATCCACACGCAAGGCTTCCAGAGCATCACGATTTGTACCTGTATCCACACACACAAGAGGGATGATGATGAAAGCAGCAGCACGAAATTTGTGAAGAGGGCCAATGAGCTGGCTGGCTTTAGAATAATATCTACAATAGATCACTCACCAAAACCCTCCTCTTCAACAGCAAAGAGGACAGGATAAGAATGCCCAGTAACATCTTCCTCCCTGCCAGCAGGAGAGAAGAACAGACAGCCAGAGATCCTGAGTGAAGGGTAAATGAGACAGAGGCCTTCCCCCACCAAAGAGATTTTAGAACTGCAGCCTGAAGATGGACACTAAGTTGCTGTCTGCAATGCAGTCTGCTATTGCTCACTGACCTACCAGCAGAGAGATCCTGGAGCCCAGGAGTTGAAGAGGTGTGTATGTGGGGGAAGGCACATGGAGCAAGAGCACTGAAAACAGATTTTCCCAGGAAGCACTTATTTGGTCTCTCAGAATACAGGAACATTTGAGTGCAGATCTCTTAGTGCATGTGGTCTTTGTGGGAAGATACATATTTAATGGAGAGTGATGATGCATGTTCTTTGGAGGGCTTTGTACATACCTGTATTTTGTGGAAGATGGATAGCATAGCCTATGTTGCGTAGGATGCCTGACTAGATGATCATAATGGTCCTTTTTGGCCTTAAAAATCTATAAATATGTATCTGCAACCAGGAATGAGAGGATTTTTTTTTACATATATGGGGCGTGAAGATACTTGGGGAGCATGGACTCTTGTAAGTATATTTCTATGGTCTGTACAGTTGTTTATTAATAATTCAGCTGGGATTTTCACAGGAACCTGAAGGGAATTAGGTGCCCAAATTTCACTGATTTATGCGCCTAACTTCCTTAGACTCTTTTGAAAACCCCAGCCTTGTAATTTCATTGGCCAGACTTCTATTTCTAATTCCATCTTCCTGTTACTATCCATGCACAGGTGACAACTTCTAGTTTGCTCTGGGGGTACTCCTCCCCTGCTCCAGCCCAAGAGCCCACTCCACTCCACCCCTACTACATAGGCCCTGCCCTCACCCTGTCTCTTCCCCACCCCTGCTCCACCCCCTCCCCGAGGCCCCCACGTGCCCACCGCCACTCTCTGCCCTCCCCCAAGTCCCCCACCAAGCTGCCAAACAGCTGTTTGGAGGCAGCCACCGAACAGCTGTTAGTCGGTGTGGCCAAACAGCTATTTGGTGCTGCCCCTGGTTAGCTCATTGGGGACACCGCCAAACAGCTGAGGCTGCTGGGTGCTGAGTACACACTATTTTTTTCCATGGGTGCTCCAGCCCCGCACTCCCATGGAGTTGTCCATGAGTACTCAGAATTTGTTCTCATTATTCCATGCATTTTAAAAATGCAGAATTCAAGCACAAATTGAAGATTCGGCACACTCCTTATATGACAACGGCATAAAAAATGACTTTCAATCTGAGCTACTTCAATCTCAGCAACGGCAGAAAAAATGACTTTCAATCTGAGCTACTTCAAATTTACAGTCTCAGCTGCTCAACTGGAAGCACAGTTTGATGCAGAATAAGCTATTGTCTCTGCTTTTCTTAAAGTTACTAGGAGTTCTTAGTCATTGGATGAGAAGCAAATATATTGTCTTGGATAAAAAGGTGGCTAGGAAACAGAAAGCAAAGAGAAGGATTAAATGGTAAATTTTCATCATGGCAAAAGCTTAGCAGCAGGATGCCTCAAGGTTGTTTAACATTTTTACTAATTATCTGTAAAAGGGGGTAGATAGGTAGCCAAAACTGCAGATTACTTAGTTATTTATGTTAGTCAAGACCAGAGAGGCCTGTGAGGAACTTCTGAAAGATCAAAACAAGCTAGGTGAATGGACAATATGATGCCAAATGAAATTCAATGTAGCTAAATGCAAAATAATGAACATTGCAGGAAAAAAAATTGAAGTCCTTAAGTACTTGTACACTTTACAGGATTCTAAATTCACTCAAGAAAGGGACCTGGGCATCACTGTAGATGTCAATACAAAGCTGTGATCTAAAAAGCTAACAAATGTTTCAGTGCATAAGGAATGGTATGCTGAATAATATGGAGACTATTATAATGCTATTATATAAATTAATCATGTGGCATCATCTGGAATAGTGTGTGCAGTACTGGTCATGCCATCTCAAAAAGGCTACTGCAGAACTAAAGGAGATTCAGAAAGGGGCAACAAGAAAGATCTCTGGAAAAACTCTCAGATGAAGAGGCACTGAAAAGATTGGGACTGTCACCTTAGAAAGAAGACGAATAAGAGGGAACAAGATTAAATTATATATAAAATAATGAACAGTGTATAGAGAAGACAGATCATGAGCTTCTGTTCTCCCTATCTCATAACACAAGAACAAGGGGACATTAAATAAAATTAAAACGTGGAAAGTTAAAAAAATCACTAAAAGGAAATACTTTTTCATACAATAAATAATGAAACTGTCTGCTACTGTCAGTCATTGAGGGCCAGAACCTAACAAGAGTCAAATTATCCAGAGTTGTCACAATTAATGATGATAAAAATGTTTTGGAAGGGATATGAAACCTCATGTTTTAGAACTTATGTCAATCTCTAACTATTATAGACCAGGATGAGACCTAATGTGGGGGACAGATTACCCCATATCTGTCTACTGCAGGGTTCTCGCATCTTTCTCTGAAGCATTTGGTACTGGCCACTGTCAGAGACAGAATACAGGATTACATAGACCTTGGGTCTGATGCAGCGTATCAATTCCTATGTTCCTAGTGTTTGTTTGCTTCCCTCCACTTTCATTCTAATCAAAGAAATAATCAAGAGACTTACGTGTGCAAGTTTTTAGGTCTTCATTAATGATGAATCCTTCAGAACACTGACAAACATATGAATCGCCTGTGTTCAGGCACAGCTGCTCACAGCCATGGTTGTTCTCAGCACAGTGATCCACTCCTGATGGTTTATGTTAGGAATTAAGAAAACACATTAGAGAGTTAAAGACCAAAACCATGACATTGTACTAAGTGCTTCAGAATCTTTGTACATATGATTATCAAGAAAAAAAATCATAAACGTTTGCACTTACATAGCTAACCCATCTAAGGATCGATTTGAGAAACATGAGTTAATTTATCCTTATAACAGCTCAGTGAGGTAGGTATTTATTATCCCTATGTTACAGACAATGAATGTAAGGCATGGAAAGGTGACGACTTGCCCATAGTCACAAAGGGAATCTGCAACAGAGTTGGGAATAGAGAACCCAGGAATCCTAACAGTGTTATGCCTAAACCACAAGGCTATGCTCTCTTTTTCACACACAGAAATCTTTTCTTTGTTCATGACATGTTTTTCTCAGACAGTAAATGTGAGTGTTAGTCATTTATGAGTTTCAACTTATTCCACAACAATTAGAGGATTATGAGTCAATTCTGTTTAAACTGACAGATATAGTAATTTAAAAATATTCTTTTGCTGCTAGGTTCTATCTGCTAAAGCCAAAATATGGGACACTTAAAAACGGAGAGTGTAGGGGACTTAATGTAACCACTTTGCATTTTATTGATTCTGTATTTGTGATGGAAATGGTCTCTATAAAAACCAAATATATGTGTGAATTTGAGTTTAAAGTCTGCCCTGTATGTCCTAACAAGGGACAATTAAGAGGTATGGTTAATAGTTCATAAAGCAAGATATGTGCTTGTGTGAAGGTGCTGTGTAACTCTGCTGATTTTGTAAAAATATAGAGCAAAGCACTTTTTAGCAAGAAAAAATCTTAAAAGCTTTTTATAGCAAGCTTCCCCCTTAACATTTTATAGTGGACATTCTTCACTATTCTTAGTCACATGGGTGAAATTCACCCTAGGTCAACTTGACTGTAGTCAGTGTTACCCAATATAAATGTGGTCTATTATGTCTCAATTCCGCAAAGCCTTTAAAGATGCAAAAATTTACTGGATTATCAGAGTCATATCCATAGCCATTTGCTAAGCCTAATAAGGCCTCCTCTATTGTGTAAGATTGGAATTTTTTTAAAATTACATATAATATATTTACAGAAATCTGTCCCGATTTAACATCATACATAGTTACAAATACTGTTGGCCTGAACAAGTGAAGCTGAGATTGAAGCTTTTGCTAGTTACAATAAGTTCCAGTTGGCAGATTTTCCTTTTTTCCATAAGTTTACATCACAAGTGGAGCTATGCTTTGGGGCCGTTGTACAAGAGAAATGCGAAACAACTAAAATAAACAAACCACTATCCTATTTGGCAGATTACAGTCTCAGATCACCATCATCTGTTACAAATAAGAGATGCCAATTGTAATATGTATTATTAATATCACTTTTAAAATCTAAACCTTCTAGCTTCTCACACTAAATCTTTCCTTATGTTTTTTTAAGTAACAAAATAATCACAAATTATAGTTGTCACCAGGCTTCTGGAACTATAGTAACTATAAACTTAGGTCTACATGTTTTGATACCTAAATCTGCAAAAATAAAAACTGTAATGCTAAAAAAGAGAAAAGGGCCAAGATTTTCAAAAGCGACCAGTAAATTGGGTAGCCTCAAGTGTGGCATGCCCTATTGGTGACACCTCAAAGGGGCCTAATTTTCAGAAAGAGCTAAGCACCTTCCCATCTGAAAATCAAACCACGTTGTCTAATTTACTTATATTACAATGTATCAAAGTTTTTGTGTATGTTGCAGAATCCATCAACATTTTCTTTTGATCACTGAAGATAATAACTTTCTTAATTATATAAGTCTTTAGGTACTTTTTTCCAAATGGCATAAGTACATCAAGAAAAATTGCAGCTCTCTGCATTTTTAAAGTGCTGCTTTAAATATGCAAAATGGTTCTGGAGAAAACAATATATTTTGACAACTAAAGCGATTGCAAATATACAGGGTTAGCATGATTTTTGGTAGAACATCATTCCCTTAGCGGTATTCTCATTACCATATAGCAAGAGATATGTTTATATCAGATAGACTTCAGAAGAAAAAAAATAAACCAGCCTTTGAGATGAAAAAATCATTAGTATTAGGCGTGTAACTGTCTAAATATCAGCTAATATTGGATGAATTTTTAACAAGCACTTCAAAGTATGTCAGGCACTCCTGCTAAATAAACAATTCCTGTTATTAGAATGTTATAAGACGATACACTTGTTCTCCACTGGGTGGACATATGCAGGCATTTTACCAACATTACCTCACTGGAGCTGGCTCTTGTTGGACTTTACAGTTACAGCAGTTTACATAGCTCTAAAAGATCTCAGAAGGGCCCCTGGAGAGTTCCCTTGTCCTTTTCAAAACTCAGCCCAATGCAAGAACTAATTGCTGCAGTTTGTGTGAAACACTCACTTCTGCACGTTTTGCTATCAAGGTTTAGGGTGTATCCACTATGACATCTGCACACAAAAGAGTCTTCTGTGTTAACACATTCCTGTTCACAGCCATGTTTACCCAAAGCACAGAAGTTTATTCCTGTGGAGAGAGAGGTTAAAGAATACAAGCTAAGTATGCTGGTTACTGAACAAAACATCATGCTTCTTAAATGTTACTAACTTCCATGTGACTGTTAATAAAACTCTGGGAAGCAGCTGATCTGGTGGCCTATTAGTAAAAATGTGCAAGACTTGGCTTTGATTCCCAAACGCTTTCTTCCCCAGCCATCAGAAGTAACATCAACACTTTGGGGAGGAGGAGTGCCTGGTACTGCTCAACAGTGACACACACAGTTTGGCTTAGAAAAGAGGAAGTAGAAAAGTTGATGGATTGTTTTATTTTATAAGTCTGTTTCATGTGAACCATGAAGTAAAGTGTTTGGGAATGAGAGCCCCCTTCTGAAAATACTACCAAACTGAAGGGCTGATCCAAAGCCCACTGAAGTCACTGAAAAGAATCCCATTGACATTAGTAGGGACATTATCATGTCCATAATTCACAGTTGTACTCCTGGTAATAAACATTATGCTTGGAAATGTTTTCAGAATTGGACCCTTTGCTCCTGGTCCTGTAAAGTCCTGAATATAGTCACAATGCTATATAAAATTATAAACATAGCAGCAATCCAGACTGCTGTTAAAAATGATACTGGTACATGAAAGCACACACCGAAACACACATTTTTTGTGAAGATGAAAGACATTTCATCATGTTCCAAAAGAGGCTATTTTCTTAGCTTTACTCTTAGCTTGTGAGAAACATTAATACTACCTCTTGCTCCTGGCTTTTGTAGTGCTTAGGTACTAAGAAAAACTAGTTGCTTCATCTGCGTGCAGGTTCTATATATGCCTTAAGAATCTCTCATGATGCATCTGCTTTGATGCAAGCTTGCTGGGTCCCACACCAGAGCAGCTGCGTCATAGAAATCATAGAAATGTAGGACTGGAAGGAACCTCAGTATATCACCTAGTCCCGTCTCCTGCACTGAGGCCTGGTTTACACTACAAAATTAGTCCACCTAGCTGCGCATCTGTCTACACTTAAATTTGTCTCCCACTGATGTAAGTGCCCCTTTATGTGAACATAGTAGCACTAGCTCCCCGAGCAGCATTGAGCCATGGTTGCTGTATGGAGTTCAATGCAGCGCAAGTGTAGACACTGCATTACCTATGTTGACCCTAACTAGTCCTCCAGCAGCTGTCCCACAATGCCCAACGCTCTGGTCACAATTGTTAACTCCACTGCCCAGAGGTCACATATACCACAAGCCTCCACTCCTTTAAAACCCCTGTGAATTTTTGAAATGCCTGTTCCTGGTTGTCCTGTTTGGTGAGCACACTTCTATCTGCTCTCCTTTGTTGTGTGCAACTGACCATGCCAGCTACATGCTCCAGCTGCACTCCTGCCTGGAGTAGATGGGAGGTATTGGATCTCCTGGGCCTATGGGGAGACGAGCCTGTGCAGGCCCAGCTCTGAACCAGCTGTAGAAACATCGTCAACATTGAAGAGCAGCTTGCTCTTGGGAGGCAGAAAAAGGGCTACGACAGGGACCAGCAGCAGTGACAGCCATGAAAGTCAAGGAACTGTGGCAGGCATATCAGAAAGTCAGTAAGGCCAACCATCGATCTGGTGCCAAGCCACAGACCTGCTGCTTTTACACAGAGGTACATTCCACCATCCCACACACCAGCATGGATACCTCTGAGGCCCCTGCTGTGAACAGCGAAGAGGAGGAGTGTGGGGGACAGGTGACTGGGGGGGCCAGTGGTGCTGTGACCCAGGACCGTTTTTTGACTCCACCGCAGTCCAACTAGTCCCTGTAATCGAGCACAGGTGAGCCCGATGCAGGGGAAGGAACCTTGAGTAAGCCTGTAAATGAATTTCCCATTCAAGTGACAGCACCCCCAATTTAGCTGGACACAGCTATCAACTTTTCATTAATTCACTCATATACAAGAGGTAATGATACAACAAAGAGCTATCTGCTCTTCATTCCCCTCTAGAGTTAGGCGGGGGAGGGGGCCATGTGGAGCAGTTTGTTTATATGCACTCTAGTCCTCCTGAGAGATAGATGAAACTTCCCTGGAGGTACAAGGCAATCCTCTCCCGAAGGTTTCTAGAGATGGCAGCCTTAGTTTTTCCTCCGCGGTAGGACACTTTCCCATGCCAGTCGGCGATAACTTCAGCAGGCACCATTCAAATACACAGTCTAGCAGCATTCAGACCCAGATGACTTGAAGACGCCAGCAACAGTTGTGCTCTCTGTGCCTTTGCTACCCTCAGGAGTGAGATATAAGCCAAAGTCACCCCCACCTATGGAAAAGGGTGCCAGTATTCAGTGCCCTATACTCATAGTTTCATGCAACTGAGCAATTCCCTTCTCCTTTCCCTCACCTCTGGCAGCTCATACTCACCATGGCTTGAGCAGAAAGTGGCACCAGGCACAAGCACTCCAAAGCAGAAGTGTCAATAAACTCATTTGGTTTAACACTTTAGGGCAGCAAGGGAAGGAGGGAGTGCTGAATCGGAAGTTTTGCTTTCCATTTCTGCTGTACTGACAATAGTGCCTCTGTGTGTGTTAGCTGCAGCTGTTGCAGCCTTGAGAGGTTCTCCCTCCACACCAGAAGCGGTGCTCCACCATCTGCTGCTGCTCTGTGAATGCCACCAATAACCTTGAATTGGTTCTCGCTATGTCCCACAGTAAACTGACCACCGTGTTCCCTGCAGCTCTTCTTGCGGCTCTGTAAATACTGGAGAACTGTGCATCCTCTGCTTGCAGTGCTCATGACAATAGTGCAGAGCTATGCAATCTTCATGCTTCTGCCAGAGACTCCAGGCAATGACAAGTCCCATGCAGGTTCAGAGGAAATTGAAAATAGGTGCAAAAATTATGGGATAAAGATGATATTATGGGATGGAGAATAGTACATCATGGGAAGTTGACCCCCTGCTCCCAGTCACCCCTACGCGAGTCGTTTCTGCCCCACCAGGCATTGCCAAAACTACCCAAAAGACAGTGTGCTGAATGGTGGCAGGTTGCACACTGGAATACCTATCCATGGTGAACCTACCCATTGACACAAGCACTCCTGGAGAGTACGTGCAGCGCCGACGCAAGGAGACAAGCATGTACACGCACAAGTGATATACTAACTGCTGCGGCTGTATGTACAAGTGATATACTAACTGCTGCGGCTTTATGCTGACGTAACTTGTGTTAGGAAAACTTTGTAGTATAGACATGGCTTAAGTCCATCCATGATAGTTATATGTCTAACCTGCTCTTAAAAACCTCCAGTGATGTAGATTCCACATCCTCCCTGGAAAATTTGTTCTACACCAAGGTCCACACACCTCATTTAGGAAGCTGATACAATGGAGGCGGTTTTCTAAGCTTTGTAAGAAACTGGGATGGTGATTTAAAGCACTGATTCTCAGCCACGGGTTCAGGGTCCCCTGGGGGGCCACAAGCAGGTTTCAGGGGGGCCGCCAAGCAGGGCCAGCATTAGACTCTCTGGGGCCCAGGGTAGTAAGCTGAAGCCCCACTGCATGGGGCTGAAGCCCAGGGCCCTGAGCCCTGCCACCTGGGGCTGAAGCCAAAGCCTGAGCAATGTAGCTTCACGGGGACCCCTGTGGCATGGTGCCAAGGAAACTTCTCTGCTTGCTACCTCCTAACACCAGCTCTGGCTTTTATATGCAGAAAACCAGTTATTGTGGCATAGGTGGGCCATGAAGTTTTTATAGCATGGGGGGTGGGGGTGGGGGAACTCAGAAAGAAAAAGGATGAGAACCCCTGATGTAAAGAACTCCGTAGTGTTTAAAATATAAATGTAAACTGCTTTTAATAACTAAATAATACATCCCTTACTTTCCCAAAATTAGTCAAAGGCATCTGTCCTTGGCTACAACATAAATTTGAAGTATTTAGGCCAAAACCACTTGAGTTATGACAAGCCCAAATAAGAAAATTTCAAAGTAGTAATGAACGACCTGGTTTTGAGCCATCATATGTCCCATAGTACTCCCCAGAATTGCTTCAGAAAAATTGTAATGTGGTGTAAAATCTGGTCTGTAAAATATCAAGGAGTTTCGTTTAGGTTTTGGCAAAGTTATGGGGTGAAGGAAGGGGGCTGAGGTTAAAAATCAACCTTACAATAGAAGGTTTGTTTCAGCCTTCACTATGGAAGAGGCTATGATCTTTCCGTAAAGTCAGCCATACAGGTTTTCAGAAGTAAAAGCAGATGAGCTTTATTGCATACTGTAGGACAACTTACTTTTGCAAGTTCTCTTATCTGGATTAAGAGTAAACCCTTGTCGGCACCGACAAAAATAGGAATCATCTTTATTAACACATTCCTGTTGACAGCCATGGGTCTGCAAAGCACAGTAATCTGGTCCTGTAAAAAGAAAAAAATGCGCAGCAATGAGGAACATTGACAAATACATTAAATGAGGAACATTGACAAATATCTTGATTTCTTTCAACGAGCATCTCTCTTTCTGGACATGCTGCTGACACCTTGCCATGCTGTCTCAAGCTGTGAAAACAAAATGTTCCATTTTCACACATACTATAATGCAGCATACATATTTTTAATGAGCCCCTGGGGGATAAGTTTTCCATGGCAGGATGTACAGAAATGAGTGTTGGTATTTTTGAGATTTTTGCAGCTAAATACCCATAGATCACACTGAAAATGTATCACATGGTTTTCTAACAAAGTACCTGGTTATACTATTTTACTGCATGCAAGTTAGATATGATTTATAAGAAGAAGTGTATTAGTGTGCTTCTGGGTGCCTCTCACCAGATCAGAGCATTACTTCACCTGCAAAGTCAGTGTCTGAACAACTCAGGTTTGTTTGCTTTGCAGTTCCCTCATTTAAGTTGCTCATGAGATGATAGTCATGAAGGTTTACAGGCAACCATTACCACCAATGTATAAAGTATGTTAGAAAAGGAAGCTCACTGTGCAGTGATCAGTGGGATCTATGCACAATTAGGGCCTGATTCAACACCAGTGAAGTCAATGAGATTTTTGTCATTTACTTCACTTAGAAGCAGCATTTGGCCATAAGGCTCTCACTGGTTTTATATCGGTGTAGCTCCACTGACTTCAGTGGAGATACTACTGATTTATACCAGTCAGAGTTAACCCCTAACCCTTCATTCCTGGCAAAATTAAATAAGAGGGCAGAGGTTAGTTCCTTAAGGTCAAATTTTTAAAGATAGTTAGGCTGGCTGGCTGGAAAACATGAATCCAGGTTGTGAACATTTTTGAGGTTTTGATATGTGATTTCATTCCTCATTGGAAGAATGAATGAATGAATGAGCAGTCTGGGAGCTGACCTTGTTCGTGAAGACAGAGGCAAAAAAAGCATTGAGTACATTAGCTTTTTCCACATCCTCTGTCACTAGGTTGCCTCCCTCATTCAGTAAGGGGCCCACACTTTCCTTGGCTTTCTTCTTGTTGCCAACATACCTGAAGAAACCCTTCTTGTTACTCTTGATATCTCTTGCTAGCTGCAGCTCCAGGTGCGATTTGGCCCTCCTGATTTCATTCCTACATGCCCGAGCAATATATTTATACTCATCCCTGGTCATATGTCCAACCTTCCACTTCTTGTAGTCAGGAGCTATTCAACTATAGGCTGAGCAAGTGCAGAATGGTGGTAGAGCGTGCATTTGGATGTTTAAAAGCGCGCTGGTGCAGCTGACTAAGTCGTTTAGACCACAGCAAAACCAATATTCCCATTGTTATTGCTGCTTGCTGTGTGCTCCACAATATCTGTGAGAGTAAGGGGGAGACGTTTATGGCGGGGTGGGAGGTTGAGGCAAATCACCCGGCCACTGATTACGCACAGCCAGACACCAGGGCAGTTAGAAGGGCACAGCAGGGCATGCTGCACATCAGAGAAGCTTTGAAAACCAGTTTCATGACTGGCCAGGCTACGGTGTGACAGTTCTGTTTGTTTCTTCTTGATGAAAACCCGCCCCCTTGGTTCACTCTACTTCCCTGTAAGCCAACTGACCTCCCCCCTTCGATCACCGCTTGCAGAGACAATAAAGTCATTGTTGTTTCAAATTCATGCATTTTTTATTAATTCATCATACAAATAGGGGGATAACTGCCAAGGTAGCCCAGGAGGGGTGGGGGAGGAGGGAAGGACAAGGCCACACTGCACACTTATTGAATGCCAGCCTTCTGTTGCTTGGGAAGTCCTCTGGGGTGGAGTGGTTGGGTGCCCAGAGGCCCCCCTCCGGTGTTCTTGGGCATCTGGTGAGGAGGCTATGGAACTTGGGGAGGAGGGCAGTTGGTTACACAGGTGCTGCAGCAGCGGTCTGTGCTCCTGCTGCCTTTCCTGCAGCTCAACTATACGCCGGAGCTTATCAGTTTGATCCCCCAGTAGCCTCAGCACTGCATCCTGCTTCTTCTCATCATGCTGCCGCCACCTATCATCTTGATCCCACCTCCTGCCCTCGCGTTCATTTTGTGCTTTCCTGGACTCTGACATTGCTTGCCTCCATGCATTCTGCTGAACTCTTTCAGTGTGGGAGGACTGCATGAGCTCAGAGAATGTTTAATCACGAGTGCGTTTTTTTCGCCTTCTTATCTGCACTAGCCTCTGGGATGGAGATGATGGGGGAGCGTTGAAACATTTGTAGCAGCGGGAGGAAAAAAAGGGAGAGTAGTATTTAAAAAGACACATTTTAGAGAACAATGGGTAGACTCTTTCATGGTGAACCAAGCTGTTAACATTACATAGCACATGTGCTTTCGGTACAAGGTCGCCAACCCCCTAGCCCCCAATTCTCGGGGATGATCACCCCTCCCCTCACTGCATGGCTAACAGCAGGGATGATTTCTTTTCAGCCACAGGCAAACAGCCCAGCAGGAATGGCCACCTCTGAATGTCCCCTTAATAAAATTCCCCTATTTCAACCAGGTGACCGTGAATTATATCACTCTCCTGAGGCTAACACAGAGAGATAAAGAACGGATGTTGCTTGAATGCCAGCAAACACTGGGACCATACGCTGCCATGCTTTGTTATGCAATGATTCCAAACTACGTGTTACTGGCCTGGAGTGATAAAGTGTCCTACCATGGAGGACAGAATAAGGCTGCCCTCCCCAGAAACCTTTTGCAAAGGCTTTGGGAGTACCTCCAGGACAGCTTCACTGAGATGTCCCTGGAGGATTTCTGCTCCATCCCCAGACACGTTAACAGACTTTTCCAGTAGCTGTACTGGCCGCGAATGCATCCCAAGTCTTCAGGGCAAATTAATAATTAAACATGCTTGCTTTTACACCATGTATTATATTTACAAAAATACACTCACCAGAGGTGCCTTCTCCAGCTTCATGGTCCGGGAGCCCTCCTAGGGAGATTTGGGAGGGTATTGGCTCCAGGATGATAAACGGTTCCTGGCTGTCGGGGAGAATGGTTTCATCCTCCTTCTCCTCATCATCTTCCTCGTCCCCAAAATCCTCATTCCTGTTGCGTGAGACTCCCCCCTTGCAGAAGTCCACGTACAGGGGTGGGGTAGTGATAGGGGTACCACCTAGAATTGCATGCAGCTCATCATAGAAGCGGCATGTCTGGGGGTCTGACCCGGAGTGGCCGTTTGTCTCTGGATTTTTGGTAGGCTTGCCTGAGCTCCTTAAGTTTCACGCAGCACTGCTGCTGGTCCCTGTTATAGCCTCTGTCCTTCATGCCCTTGGAGATTTTTTCAAATATTTTGGCATTTCGTTGTTTGGAATGGAGTGTCGATAGCACGGATTCATCTCCCCATACAGCGATCAGATCCAGTACCTTCCGTTCGGTCCATGCTGGAGCTCTTTTACAGTTCTGTGACTGCATGGTCACCTGTGCTGGTGAGCTCTGCATGGTCACCTCTGCTGATGACCTCGTTACAATGGCCAAACAGGAAATGAAATTCAAAAGTTCCCGGTGCTTTTCCTGTGTAGCTGACTAGTGCATCTGAGTTGAAAGTGCTGTCCAGAGCGGTCACAATGGAGCACTCTGGGATAGCTCCCGGAGGCCAATACCACCGAATTGCATCCACGCTACCCCAAATTCGACCCAGCAATGTCAATTTCAGCACTAATCCCCTCGTCAGGGAGAAGTACAGAAATAAATTTTAAGAGCCCTTTAAGTCAACAAAAATGGCTTTGTTGTGTGGATGGGTGCAGAGTTAAATCGATCTAACGCTGCTAAATTCGACCTAAATTTGTAGTATAGACCAGGGCTCAGACACCCATGTGTATCTAGGGTTGTATAAGATGCTTTGTCATATTGCACTGCATTATTTCATAAACTGTATTTGTTCACACTTAAAAATATGGGCTAAATTAATCACTGGTATAAAGAGTGTAACTCTACTGAAATTAATAGAGTTGCACCCACACACACCCATAGCAATTAAGTTTCTTTATCATAATCCATATGTAGAAAGAAACAAAGTTAATGTTGTACATTCAACCTTTCCTTTTACATTTCCTGAATGTGGCATGCTTAGCTATGCAACCTTAACAGTTGCATATGCCCTTAATATGGGGCATTTTGCATTTAATTATTAAACTTGTTTTATCAACAAAGAAAATTTAAGATCTGTGTGGTATAAAATTAAGCTGTTTTTCTGGTCTATTGCACGAGGAAGGAGGACACTCAAAATAAAGGACTCTGGCAATCCAAAGGGATCATGCAACATAAAGGCTTTTGATTTTACTACCTAGGGAGAAGCATGGCCTCATGTTAAGAACTCCTTGTCCCCAGAGAAGGAGAAAACTTCCACTGCTTTTATTTCCTATGGCTCCAGGAGCTAGTCCATCCCTGAGATTCTACTGAATGTCCTCAGCATCTTCAGGAACAGCAATGGGAGAATCACCACTGGAAATTAGGAGGTACAAGGAGAGCAAATTTATCATAGTACTTAAAATTCATCACAACTTACTTCTGCAAGTTCTTCTGTCTGGATTTAGAATAAATCCTTGATGGCATCTACAGTAGTAGGAGTCATCCGTACTTACACACTCATGTTGACAACCTTGGTTATCCAAAGCACAAAGGTCTACAACTGAAAAAGAAAATAAGAAGAGTACATAAAATTAAGATAAATGGAATCAAATAAAAATATGATTAAATATGTATATTATGGCAGTGGCTAAGGGTCCTGATCAATGTCCAGGGCTCTACAAATAAGGAATTGACATGATCTCTGCTCTGAACAACTTGCAATTTAAGAACTTTAGTGCAATGATTGATGCACCAATTATTAGGGGCTCACTCCTTTTTATCAGAAGGGATACATTTTGAATGGCTGATCACATTTGTGACTATGTTGGAAGACTCAGTGTGAGATCCCATTCAACCCACTTTTCTATGTTGATTAGAGAAGGGACGCAGAGCAGATTCTAACCTGGGTTACTTGATGTTAAACCAGAGTACTGTCATTGATGCAAGGAATTTAGACCACAGTAACTGAGATCTGAATCTGATTCTCACATTGGTCCCCCCACCAAATACAGTCAGCAGCCCTTTTTTTTCATTGGCTACCTGGAACTTTTGTAACTTTTCAGCATGTCTTCTCGGCTCTTGAAACAGTGCCTTAATCCTACACTCCATACAAGATGCATTTAGCACAGGTTGGGGAGAGGCAATAGTGGTTTTACTCTAGTGTTATCTTCTGTCCCTCTGCCCCCAATCCTGGAACCAACTGGGGCTGTGCCAGACCCCAGAATAGCTACTGTAACTTACCCCCAACTGCTTATGGCATCAAGGAGCTGAGCCAGCATCCAGGAACCACAAGTGTAAAGGGGGGAGCACACCCCCTGAACACACCCCCTGCACTGGGGACTGGGACAACAGCTTCACTCACTCTGTGTCACCTCAAGATTCCCATTTGAAAAGCAGCTGTAGCAGAGGCCAGGGTCTGACCTGGATAGTTTACTTTAGATAGAGCCCTTTGTTTGACAGAAAAAGAATGTCATAATTACTCTAGTCACTTACATCAGCATATTTAAAAGACGGAATACAATCAGGCTAAACACCATGCAAGTTTTAAAATAAGAGTTTACACAGATAAGTAAGAGGTTCAAAGCAAAAGTGCGTAAGTAGTCAAATGCAAATAAAACTTTAATTCCCTGCAACTTCAGTTGTTTCTTCATTCATCAATTCTTACAGTAGATTAAACATAGACCAATCACAAAGCAAGTGTTCTTTCCACAAGACACTGCCTGGCTCGCACTATTCCCATTTTGTCTGATTTAAGTTTTATTTTCTGCTCAGGACAGCAACATGCTCAACTTCACATAGAAATGTGAGGAGTAGGGTCGCCAACTCTGACTGAAGCTATTCCGGGATTTTTTTCCCCCCAACATGACGTAATGTCATTAATTGTACTGTACCTAATAAAATCTCCCGGGTTGCTTTCAATAGTCACCGGGAGATCGATGCTGATTCCGGTAGACTCCCAGCCAATCCGGGAGGGTTGGCAACCCTAACAAGGAGTTAGTTTTCTTGACACTACCAGTAGAACAACTCCGACCTAGCCGCTGCTAACCCTTTCTGTTACTTTATTTATCCGTTTTTAAACCTCCCAAGTTACATTAAAATTCTCCTTTGACCCATGCATATGTATTGTAGAGATTAAAAAAAGTTAAAAGTGAAATCACGTATATGATGAAAAAAAATCTACAAATAAAAGTGTAACTAGGATGCTTTGCATCTAGACTTGAACCTGCCAACACTAGCATCAGGATGAATAGCATGAGTTAGGGGATTCCACCAAAATAAGTATAAGTAAGCAATACTTGAGAGATCAAGTGGATTTAGTTCAGAAGGAGAATGCAAGATATAACAGGGAATACCAGTCAGAACCAGATCATGCAAATAATTTGGAGTTGAGGATATGAATGCTTTGAACATTACTAAGAGAATTTGGAACTTGATTCTCCGTTTCAAAGGAAGCCAACGCACTAATGGAATGGAATGGGAAAAACATGAAACATTAAGGATGCAGCTCAGTTCTGGGTAAAACATTACAGACTTTATAGAGAAGTGGTGAGAAGACAACAATTAGAACGTTGAGACAAGAAATTATATAGAAACGTACTAATGTTTTAATAAGAAAAACATGTACTTTTTGTGTATTAAAGAAAGGATAGGAGCTGACATCAGAATAGAACCTATAAACAATCTCCAATGAAGCAAGTGTGTTTATTTATATTTGTATTGCAGTAGTGCCCCAGGGTCCCAATAAGGATTGGGGCCCCATTGTGCTAGTTACTATAAAAATACAAAGGAAGACACAGTCCTTGCCTTGTAGAATTTATAATCCAATTTAAGACAAGATGCTACAAGTAGATGTAACAAACAATAGAGGAAATAGTGAGGGAGGATGAGGACCACAGTCATAATAATAATAGGGGGTTATATAGGTTAGTTAATGTAACCACCTTTCTGATTCAGAGAAACTTAAATTGAATCTTTTATGTGCTTAAATAGATATATATCCACAAGCTCCACTAGCCCTCTGTATTCAGCATTACTGAGACCGATACTGGAATACTGCATCCAGTTCAGGTGATCACATTTTTAAAAAGATGTTGAAAAACTAGAGAAGTGAAAAGAAGAGCCACAAAAAAGATATCAGGGCTGGAAACAAAATGCCTTACAAGGAGAGACTTAGAGAGCTCAATCAGGTTAGTTTATCAAAAAGAAGATTAAGAGGTGACTTAACTATCTCGTATAAGTTCCTTGGGCAGAAAATACTGGGTACTAAAGGGCTTTTTAATCCAGCAGAGAAAGACATAATAAGAACAAATGGCTGGAAGCTGAAGCCAGACAAATTCAAGTTAGAAATAAGGCATAAATTTGTAATAGTGAGCGTGATTTATCACTGGAACAAACCACGAAGGGAAGTGGTAGATTCTATATCTCTTGATGTCTTCACATCAAGACTAGAGGCCGTTCTGGAGGATATGCTTCAGTCAGACAAGTTATTGGGCTCAACACCGGGGTAACTGGGTGAAATTCTATGGCCTGTTGTATACAGGAAGCCAGCTAGAAAGAATCCAACTTCAGAGGACAAGAACATAAAATGGTACTTGAGTCCTAGGACCTATGGAAAAGCATCAGTTATGTAGCATGAAAAAATTCTGCAGCATTTTGAAACATTGTGAAACAAGCAGATGCATGTCCTCTAAAAAGCCAGACATGGATCTGATCCGCATCTGCTTATGGGTGAGAATGAAACTCATATGCTTTATATCTTAAAAAAGTTGCAAATCCAGGAAAACAAAACAAAACAATGAGCTAAGAAAAATGCTCAGGCAAGTAAGCATTCTGATATTTAAATCATGAGACCAAGAGTAATTGAAACATTTCAAAGGACTAAGCACACAGTTGATTCATCTGCAAAAGGCACATACAACCATAGCTCTCAAAAAAACCAAAATGGGAAATGGCATGAAAAATGCCCCGTGGTATGGGCAATTACCTATTTTACATACTGAACTAATATTATCCTGCTTCCTAGGGCATTCTAAGAAATTACTTAAGTGGGCTGTCAAGATGCAGATTACATTGTGTTATGGGGCTTTAAACTGACAAGAATTTAGCTGGAAAGAAGGTACAGCTTTGGAAACTTGTTATTTCCTACAACTTGAGAAGAATTGTGCTGGGACTGTGTGTAGGGGCCTAGGCTCCAATTCAGGAAAGCATTTAGGCGCATGCTTAACTTGAAGTATCTGCTTAAGTCCCATTAATTTCAATGGGACTTAAGCACATGCTTAACTTGGAACATGTGTTTAAGTGCTTTCGTGAACCAAGGCCCGAAAGAAAAAGGCAAAGAACTAGCACTTATTAGTTCTTCGACAGAAGATACCAGAACAGGACATTCTCCTGAAATATAAGACCAGGAAGGAAGGTTTGTGAGAAGGGAAATAGCCTAAAGAGCTAGATTACCCTAAAACATACTGTGGTATAAGTATGGAAGAAGTGAAGAATGAGTTATTTACAAAGTTTTAAGGACAAGATTGTGTTTCGCATTTAATATTTGTTTTCCTGAATTTTCATTCTCTTGCTTTCATCTTGCAGTACCCTGGGCCTATGTTTGTTTCTTTACTGCCAACGGTACGAATTAGAGGCACAGAATGCCCAGTTCCTTTAAGGGAACTAAGCTTAACCAACACATTCTACAGACAAACTTAATTCATAGGCGTAGCTTGACTTCTATATTTTGGGGGCGGCTCCAGTCAGGCCAACGGGGACACGTGCATGGTGGGGGCAGCGGCGTATTAACGCCTAAGCCAGCAAATTTATATATAGCAGCCAGAGGCTTCTTCCCTAGATGCCGGTTCACGCCCTCGGCCCCTGCCCCCATTCCCTGCCCCCTCCCTGCCCCTATTGGTCCCCTTCCCCAAATCCCCGCCCTGGCCCCGCCTCCTCTCCTGAGCGAGCCGCGTTCCCCCCACTTCCCCCCTCCTTTACGAAGCTGTTTTGAACACAAGCACCGGCAGGGAGTGGGGAGAAGCAGGACCCGGCGGCATGCTCAGGGGAGGAGGCAGAGTCGGAGCGGAGGTGAGCTGCGGTGGGGGGGCCGGGACCTGCTGGGGGGACAATTATTTCAGGGCCTAGGGGCGGCAAAATCATTAATCCACCACTGGGGGGGGTTGGGGGGGGGAACTCTGTGCCTGCCCACAGGGGCACCATTTCAGATTGGGGTTTTTTGCAGGGGGCAAATTTCACCATGATTCCAGGAGCTACATAACTGAAAACTCTAGGGTTTTTTGTTGTTTTTTTTTGCAGATAATAACTTAGAAATTATCTGACAGCAGCACTGTATCTAATTCCTATATATCAAGCAAGAAAATTAAATATTAGACCTACTCAGCTCTAATATTAACATGTTCTAACATCTTATGGAAAGTCACTTAAGGGACACTGGTTAGGTTTAAAATTGTAATGTATATTCTTACTCAGATACACTTACTAAAGTCAGACGTGACCATCATGATCATCTAGTCTGACCTGCACCTTGCAGGCCACACCACCTCACCTACTCACTCCTGTAATAGACCCCTAAACTCTGACTGAGTTACTGAAGTCCTCTAATCATGGTTTAAAGACTGCAAAAGTGGCAAAGAGTCCTATGGCACCTTATAGACTAACAGACGTACTGGAGCATGAGCTTTCATGGGTGAATACCCACTTCGTCGGATGCATGTAGTGGAAATTTCCAGAGGCAGGTATAAATATGCAAGCAAGAATCAGGCTAGAGATAACGAGGTTAGTTCAATCAGGGAGGATGAGGCCCTCTTCTAGCAGTTGAGGTGTGAACACCAAGGGAGGAGAAACTGCTTTTGTAGTTGGTTAGCCAGTCACAGTCTTTGTGTAATCCTGAGCTGATGGTGTCAAATTTGCAAATGAACTGAAGCTCAGCAGTTTCTCTTTGAAGTCTGGTCCTGAAGTTTTTTTGCTGCAGGATGACTACCTTTAAATCTGCTAGTGTGTGTCCACGGAGGTTGAAGTGTTCTCCTACAGGTTTTTGTATATTGCCATTCCTAATATCTGATTTGTGTCCATTTATCCTTTTACGTAGGGACTGTCCCAGTTTGGCCAATGTACATAGCAGAGGGGCATTGCTGGCACATGATTACGTTGATGCTTAACTTCCTCTCTCTCGCTGGTATTTATCCCTCTGATGTATTTATAGAGAGCAATCCTTTCTCCCCTCAGCCTTCTTTTGGTTAGACTAAACAAGCCAAGCTCTTTGAGTCTCCTTTCATAAGGTAGGTTTTCAATTCCTCAGATCCTCCTACTAGCCCTTCTTTGCACCTGTTCCAGTTTGAATTCATCTTTCTTAAACATGGGAGACCAGAACTGCACGCAGTATTCTAGATGAGGTCTCACTAGTGCCTTGTATAATGGTACTAACACCTCCCTGTCTCTACTGGAAATATCTCACCTGATGCACCCCAGGACTGTATTAGTCTTCTTCACAGCCGCATCACATTGATAGCTCATACTCACCCTGTGATCAACAAATACACCCAGGTCTTTCTTCTCCTCTGTCACTTCCAAATGACAAGTCCCCAGCTTATAGCAAAAATTATTGTTGTTAGTCCCTACATGCATGACCTTGCATTTTGCACTATTAAATTTCACCCCATTTCTATTACACCAGTTTACAAGGTCATCCAGATCTTCTTGTATGGTATTCCAGTCCTCCTCCGTATTGGAAATACCTCCCAACTTTGTGTCATCTGCAAATTTTATTAGCACACACACACTTTTTTTTTGCTAACATCAGTAATAAAAATGTTAAATAAGGTTGCTCCCAAGACTGATCCCTGCGGAACTCCACTAGTAACCTCCCTCCAGCCTGACAGTTCACCATTCAGTATGACCTGTTGCAGTCTCCCCTTTAATCAGTTCCTTATCTAACTTTCAGTTCTCATATTAATCCCCATCTTCTCCAGTTTCACTAATAATTTCTCATGTGGAACTATATCAAATGCTTTACTGACATCCAGATAGATGAGATCTACTGCATTTCTTTTGTCTAAAAAATCAGTTATCTTCTCAAAGAAAGACATTAATAACTTTGTTACTACCTCTTGAATACAATTGAAACAACTGTAGAAAATGTTATTAAAGCTAATGTTAAAAAATTATATAGTACACAGGTTAAGAAAAGAGTGGCTGTTCATCTGGGTATAGTGTTTAGATTATCCACAAATACAAGTTTGTTTTTAAAGTCATAAGATCCATAAAGTGCAAAATCAGCAATAACCCAAATTTACGTGAATAAATTTAAGAATACAGTTTAAATATTAGCATTCAAGTATTCAGGTACATCACTCATGAAAAGTTATATAGAGTTGGTTGTGGAAAGCAAATATAGCAATGAGTGAAAACTGTCCGTCAGTAATTGAGAATTTAGGGTAGGTTGTCCATTTAGAAAATACAATCCATCAGGGAAGTATTTCAGTTACTTTCCAATTTTGCTTCTCATCGGCACTCCAGCTCATCTCACCTGATATTGCCGATGTTTGGTGATGTGCTCTATGTAGATGTCCCTTGACCACCTGATGGCATCTGACACCATGAGTTGCCGCATCAGCCAAGCATAGCGCTGACCGATTCCACATTCTCTCAACACTCTCTCATTACTGTAGTACCATGCACCTTAGGCTCTGACGATCAGTGCGTGTGTCTGAACCTGGTAACCCTTAGCTCTCAAGGTTTCGGCCAGAGGGGCATATTTGTCCACCTTTCGAGCTCGGGCATCACGGAAGGCCAGGGTCCTGTTCTCAAAGGGCACTGTGACGTTCACCATCATGATCTTCTGGTCCTCGCTGGTGATGACGATGTCCAGTTGCAGTTTGCTGTCGGTTCCGAGGATGGCAGAGTTCACGGCCACCTTCCCTATGGGTGGCAGGATGGCTCTGACTAGGCGATTCTGGATGGCATTATGACGCAGCTGCCAAGCTCTGGAATGGGGCTTGCAGCTACATAGGATGTGGGGTAGTGTCTCATTGGCATAGCTGCACTTCCTGCATCGCTCGTCCCAATTCCTGTATCTACAATTACTTTCTATCATTTAGGCTACTTACTTTTTGCAGTTCACCGAGCTTGGAACAGATATTTAACTTTAGGAAACATCCTAACAGCCCTTTCTTATCTTAATCACCTGTTCATCACTCTGTTTATAAACAAAATTCTGACTCCCTGCCTGCCTCAAGGGCATAAGCTCGGAGCAGTCTCCTGTCTCCTCTGCAGAACTCTTCATATAGCAGACTACTGCCTCCCTGAGGCTTGCAGTTTGGGGGGGCAATGCCCCCAGTGCCTCACCCAAAATCCACCCATAACTTGATTCTCACACAACAAATCACTACACAGTGATCTTTTATTGCCACCCCTTGGAAACAGATGTGGAAAACCTCCTCAGCATACCCTGGCATGGAAACAGATGTTCCAAGGAATGTCCACCCTCTCCCAGATTTACCAGGATCTGACTCCTACCTGAAGAGATAGCAACCCTAGAGTAGTATTACGAGCACTCTCAGAGTAGTGTCTATGCTTCTGGGGGTTTTTTGTGCTACCAGTTTAAATAGTACCATGCAATGCATTGCTGACAACCCAAATGGATTCTGAATAGAAAATCAGGTTGATTTCAAAATGCCAGCATAACCCTGTGTGAAACTAGTTGGGGCAATTTTTCACCTTTTTGCTATTTCAGAGTTCATTGAAAAAAAAAACCCTAACAAAAAATCTATATGCAGTATATTGTGCTTAAAATCTGTGTGAGAAAGGAGAGTTTCCTATCAAGGCTTGTGGCTGTATTGTACATTTATTTGTACTGAAAAAGTAGAAATCTTTCACACTATTTAACTTATCCTGACTGCAAAATTTAGTCACAGAAGTCAATGAGATCGGAACAAAATTAATCAGGTGGTTTGTGTCAAACTCTCTCCCCTCCAAAAACCAGCCCCCCAAAACTGAATCTTGTCTCCCACCTCTTTGGCTTGTGTGCCAATGGGAATTTCTAAGATAATACTTACGGATACACTTCTTTCCATCTTCATCGAGCTCATAGCCATCATAACACTGACATACATAGGACCCAGGTGTGTTCACACAGATCTGTTCACAGGCATGTTTCTCCACAGCACATAGGTCCTGGGCTGCAAAAAACCATCACATGAATATGAGACTCCTTCACCTTCTATATTGCATAGGCTTATATATTGAAAATGCTGTTCAGGAAGATATGAATAACTCATCAGAGAATGACACATTCTAAGGAGGAGCACGTTTCCAGGACAAGGTTTGAAAAATTTATGCTCTCAAGAGCAAACACATACTTCTTAAGGGCCTGATCCTGCACCCACTGAAGTCAATAGCAAAACTCCATTTACTTGAATGGGGCAGGATCATGCCCTAGTGGACTGGACGAAAAATAAAAGTTTGAGTTTTTTGTTTGTTTAGGTTTTTGGGAAAAAAAAATAGAAATAAGTTCTGCAGGTGTCTGAACTTAATCAATGTTTCATTTATTCATTTTTTTCATTTTTGGGTTTTACATTTTTCCTTCCCCCTCCTCCAACTTTTTTCCTTTTCCCTTTTGCCACTGGCAAAAGGGGAGCAAGGTAAAGGAAAAAGGAAACCAATAAAGAGAAAAACCAAAAACTGAGAAAAAGGCCCATATTTTTTGTTTTTCAATTTTGTCAGAAAAAACACAGAAAATTTCTAAAATAAAAAAATCTCACAAAAATTACTTATTTTGAAAAAAGGCTCTTTTTGTTTTTACGTTAACATTTCAATAGAAAAATGTAGATCAGCTACACTGCTTAATTTAGTACATTTGCTATATGAACATGATGATCTATATATAGCTCAAGAACAATGTGAGGGAGTAATTTAAATAAACAAATACAATGTAAAATGAATGCAATATGAACATTGTTTGTTAAAACAGTTATTTTCCAGAAATAGAAAGTTAAACCAGAAACATTAATGCTTTTCAAAGTTTAGGATACTGTTTTGAAAATATTATTCTGTGAAATAACAGTTGGCTTCTCCACAAAATGACAACACAATGGGTAGCCTGTAAGATAGATAGATATATCTTTATCTTACAGGCTACCCATTGTAATATACAGAGAGAGAGAGAGGCATAATCCAAGCACATTGCAGTTACATCATTGCAGTGTTTAATGCAGAATGCCAAGATTGTCCAATGGAAAGCTCCCGAACCTTTCAGTTACAGCCAATTTAATGCTATTTACATATTTACAAATGTATTAGGTCCCTGAGTAAACAGATAATAATACTTAGCACTTATGTACCAGTAGCACTTTTAATCTTCAAAGCATGTTACAAATATTTATTATTTCTTGAAATATATAAAATACAACAAAAGTGCCTATCCTCTGGGCATCTATCTCATAAATTAAAAATCACAAAATAAATATAACCATAGAACCGCCCATAAATATATCCACCTTAACCCTCACCCTCCTGCATAGCTGTTAACAAAGAGGAGAAAAAAGAAAAATATTAACTAATTAATCCTTAGAACACCCTTTGGAGCCCATGCTGGTTAAATTATTTTTCATGAACAATTAATTTGGTATATGTTTCTGTCTGTGAAGTGTCACTGTTATTACAGACCTGTTAGTTTTTCAAAATTGTTTGACAAATAATTAATGGAAATAAATCCCGCTCTAAGGATTGCTCTCCAACTATTTATAGCAGGTATTGACTTGATTAGTAAATAGTCAGAATTCACTATTCAAGTTATGTGATTGGTCACGAAAATCATGGGTTTTTTTCCTTTTTGTTTTGTTTTTCTGTTCCCTGATTAGATAACACTTATAAACTACTTCTGCTCTCTCAAAATTCAGTTTAGTTCTAAAACATTTTACTTCTTGATTAAACAAATCTTGGTTAGTGGGCCAAAATTCACATCCCTCAAACAGTCATAGGACCAATATTTGCTTGTGCAAATATCTGTGAAACATTAACGGAAAAAAAGGTGCAAATACTGTTGATTCAATATATGATTCAGATGAGGAAGGTGAGGCATAGAGGTTAGGTGATTTGTCTGAAGACATGGAGAGAATGAGTTCTTGCTTTAGACCCCTGCTCAGACTACAGCTCTCCCTCATTCTGCAACATATTTCAACATAATGTAAAAACAACATAGACAGTAGTCAGTGATTTTATGAACTAACAAGGTACAGTTCGGTCACACAGTGAGCTATGACTTTTCACATCATGCTAGAGAAATCCTGAGAATTTCTGAACAGCCATCACTTTATTGTTAGCTGATGACATGCAGGAAGATATTTTCTACTCTCGATTTCCTTTAAGCTTTACAAAGTATTTTACCTTCTACTGCTGCTTTTGTAAACAGGGCGGCAGAATTCTTGTCGCAGACAAGTTTATATGGATGGTCTCAATATTACAAATGCTGTAGCTGCGATGAATGTGCTGAGCAGTCATAGGACAGCAGAACAAAGGAAAAGGTTCGTGGCATTTGGGAGGACTGTTGCTCAAGAGTGGGTTAGGTGTGATAGGTGCAGTGCATCATTTGAAGGCAGTTGGGTTATGAGAGCTGGCGCATGGAACGTTACCGCTGCCCCAGAGTTGGACACCACCCAAGCACAGGGGGAACAGTGTTCTGTTGGGGGCAGTGCAGGAGCTGCTGCATCAGCATAGAGGAACAACGCAGAGGTGTCCCCAATGAGACCTACCCCAGGACTGCACCCTGACCGGGAGACGTGCAGGATACATAATTACCTCTAGTCAAAAGGGAGGAGTGGACTAAGAGGGGCACCAGTGGGCCAGGTGAACCCATATCTTCTTTTGGATGTCCCCTAGGAGCCAAGCTAGGGACTACTCTTGTCGTTTCATTGCAACCGTTGAAGCTAGCATACCTAGCGTATTTGTGACCTGTTCTGCCACCCCTTGTCAATCATATTTTTGTCTGAGCCATGCATTGCAGTGAACCTACCAGGAGCTGGAGCCCATAGGGTCCAGCAGCTTATGCACCATTTATGCTTGCCTTTGAGTTGTTGTACACGAGGCATGCTACCAAGTACTGTATCTGAAAAGGGTTGATGTACCACAGTGATCCCACTATATTCCTCCTAAATACACACCAACACACCATGTATTCTTTAAAGCTTGTGCGGTTTTACAAGACACCTCCGTCCTCATGCACTAATCCATGGATTTAAGTTTCTTTGAGAATTTGTTTACAGAGCTCAGTCCTGTATTGCTTACTCAGGCAAAACTCCTGTTTGTTTTAGATAAAGTTTTCCTGAGTAAAGAAGCCAATAGTTTGTATTCTAATTAACTTGTAAATGCGCTTAGCAATCAGAACAGTCCAATGACTGTCCTAGACATTATACTGGTGATAGTGGCTATCCTTCGTTGAAGTGATCTGAGCTTCTGTAGCAGGATGACATATAGGGTTTTATCCCCACTATTGCCATGAGGTTCTGAATAACTTGGAGCACAGCATTATGACTCAGAACCCCGATGCCTTGGATTTGCTGGGGTAATCTCTTACATTAAATTGTACTTCATCATCAGCTTTATAAAACTCATTAATATTGACAAAGCAGAAATTCAATATTGTAAAGAATGATTTCTTCTAATACTTTCTGCATTTATTACAAGAAACATTCTACTTAGCACTTCAGAATGTGTTTGTATTCAGTTTAGAAAGAGAAGAGAAATGCAATGCTTTATGTTACATGAAAACGTAATTCCAGGAGGCCAGAGTTTAAGTGATCTTATATAAAAACTACATTAAAAGACCGTTAAACTTGCAGAATCAAGCACTCAAAAGTTAGGAATTGCCAGAATTAAAAATGTATGTGGAACCATAATTCAGACCCCTTGTGTATATGCATTCTGAGTAGGCTGGCAGAAACAATTTTTATTTTTGCATAATTTCAACAGATAATATTGATGTTTATTTTTAAGCATTTTTTAAAATTATTTTTATGCATTTAAATGTTCACAGTTGCACAAAGTTTTTTTGGGGGGGGGTCAGACAATATTTATTTAATGACAGTATATGTTGAGATTTTAAAAGTTAAAGCTTTTTAACTATTAAAACACAAACTGTTAACATCTCATGTCAAAATATACAAAGTAAACAGCCTTAAATCAAGCTCTAATAAGGTCTCAAGCAGCATTTTTCTTACTTTGCCTATCTGTAAATTTCAGTTATCATCAATGGAAATATTTTTCCATCTGTTTGTGTGTATACGGTGAAATAGACATTTATCAACATTTACCGATAAAAAGTTAGTTCTTCCAAGCCTTGCTGTGAGACAGTCTTTAATTACATGATCATAAACTCTCTTTCCACAAGATCCTTCCTCATTCAGTGCACGGGAAGCATGCTACTCACTGAACAACTAGCTATTCAATATTTCATTTTATCCTCATTGTTCAGCATGCGGTCCCAATGCCTTATTTACTGCAAACTATCCAAACCTTACTCTGAAGACAGAGTAATTATTTCCTCATGGGCTTTTCTACAGCACTCATCATTATAATATTTGAGTGCTTGACAAACGTTAATCAATTTATCTTCACAGCATCCCTGTGAGGAATGTGGTATTGTTTTCCCATTTTGCAAATTGAAATCATTGCACAGGAAACCGTAATACTGGCATTTTCTTACTTCTGAGGGCTTGAATTTGCAAACAGAACATTCTTTTAATGTATTCTTTTGTTGTTATGTACAATTTTCTAGATTTTAAAAAAACAGAAATTCTATCACATAGAAGAATATTGACTCCCACATGGTTCAAATCAGCAGGCTTGGAACCTTTCGATCTTCAGAACAGACCTCTGGCACTTGAACTAACCAAGTAAATGGTAGTAGTAGTACGCTCTCATCCTCTATACAGACACTAGTCAACAAAATAATTGTAAGAATTTTTTATATGGGCAAAAGAATGCATTTTTCCCTAATTCTCTGGGTTGGTCTATATGGCAAGTCACTGAGTGGCAAGCCCAGGTGTGAATCTACAGCACACCAGCTTTCTGCACAGTAATATCCTGTATGGACCCTGCTACAGTGGAGTAAAATCTCAGAGTGAGGCTTGATGTACAACTATTTGAAAGGTTTCAGAGTAGCAGCCGTGTTAGTCTGTATTCGCAAAAAGAAAAGGAGTACTTGTGGCATCTTAGAGACTAACCAATTTATTTGAGCATGAGCTTTCGAGAGCATCCGATGAAGTGAGCTGTAGCTCACGAAAGCTCATGCTCAAATAAATTGGTTAGTCTCTAAGGTGCCACAAGTCCTCCTTTTCTTTTAACTATTTGAAAGTGCAATATGCCAAGCCGCACTCCAGAATTTCACTGCCTTGTACAGTGTCCATGGTAACTCACCATGCAAACAAGTCCTCTGAGAAATGGCTGGCTATTTTTGCTTAAATTGATCATTTAAGATCTACATGCAGGAGAGAGGTCCTTCTTTCTAATGGGAAATTATTCTGTGAAAACTGTATGTTAATTTAACAGTTTCATGATGAAATGTATCAAATACAGGAGTTAAAAAGACATCCATACATACAGGGAAACTACCACCTTTTCCAGTCTGCATTAAAGTCAGTAAAGCCTTGCTGACTGCAATTAATTTAAGGGCTCTTAACAGCAGAATGGCACACAATAAAGAAAACAAACGATCACTTCTTCTGATGTACGCCAGCTGCTCTTTGTATCCTCTTCTCCTAACATAACTATTCACCACTTCCCATTTGTTAATTTAAAGAAAGGTGTTAAAATATCTAAGGGTACGTCTTCACTACCTGCCAGCTCGGGGATCTATCGGGGATCAATTTAACGTGTCTCGTCTAGACATGATAAATCAATCTCCGAATCAACGCCTGTACTCCACCTCGGCAGGAGAAGTAAACAGAGTCGACAAGGAAGCCACCGCAGTCAACTCGCCACCATGAGGACGGCCAGGTAACTCGAACTAAGATACTTTGACTTCAGCTACGCGAATAGCGTAGTGGAAGTTGCATATCTTAGTTCGAAACCCACCCCCCCCCAGTGTAGCCCAGGCCTAAATAAGGAAACTATTTATGCAGGAAAGAATGGAAAACTAAACTTATAAACTTGGATAAATACATCTGGTTCATGTTGATAATTAATTGCCCTAAATGTAAACATGACGGAGGTTTATCTTGCACAGAGGTCACGTAGGGAATGTGTTTTTGTCTGTGTGTGCTTGTGAAAATCAGAGGCCAACAGCAATAGCTAGGTCAGGGTCTGTATAACACACAACTCTACCAATGTACTTAATGCCTGATGTACAACACATCTCCTTCCATATTTGATCTCTCCAGGATGTACAGTGCTGTTTGCCTCAAACTGTTTGACAATGTAAAAATATGTCCAGTAGGGAGTATCCTGAGAGCAGACAACATAATTCATTTCACTTTTGAGTTTAGCTAACTGGAACCAAGCCATCTGATTGACGGATGGATGGACGAATGAATGAATGCATGCATGCAAGCAAGCAAATATGGAAAAAACAAGAAAACACATATTTAAGACAAAGTATGAGAGAATAATGTAAAATTTAATCTTGCATATTTTGAATCACAGCTAGAGAAAGGAAGAACAGGATGAGGAGAAATCGGGCTCTAAAGAATGCTATTGCAGAAACAGCAGTGGAAATGCTATCACATTAAAGGCTAAAGTGCGATGCCCCCTATAGTGATTCGCACACACCACTCCAACTGACAATTTTGAAGTCCCACTAAAGATTGAAAGCAGAGTAGGATATGTGTCTACACAGCATTCTGGAATGAGCCTCCAACCTGGGTCAACAGACTTGGCCAAGGAAGGCTCACACTGCAACTTCAAAGGGCTGTCTACACAGCAATTTTTAGAATGCTAGGGCAAGCCCTGCTCGCCCAATTCTGTTGACCAGGGCTAGGAGGCTCGCTCCAAAATGCTGTACAGACATATCCATAGAGCCCAGAATCTGCAATTCCAGTTGAGATTCTGGTGATACATAAGTGTATAACATAAGAGAAAACAGCAAGAGCTAATAAAGAAAGGATCTTAACCAAAAATGAATAGCAATTAAATTGAGTTATCAGGTTCAATTTTTTGAGAGGGGGATAACAGTGTGAAAGTGAGAGAAAATAAAATAAAAATGTTGAATTTTAAACAGTTTTCAGGAACTATGATCTATTCCAGAAAGCCGGGGGAGAGGGAATATTTCTTCAAAAATACATTTGTTCAGTGAAAATGAAGAGCTGTGGAAGGACTGAGAGAATGGATAATTTATCTGATGTGATTGTGACAAAAAATTAGCAAGTCTCAGAAGACTTCCTTTTCTAATCTTCTTTTTTGAGACAGGGAAACTGGGAGAGCAGAGTAATTTAAACTACATTTTGGAATTGATGTTCATCAAAAGGAAGAATGGGATAAGCACAAGAATAGGAGTCAGGAGATCTGGATTCAATACCTATATGCTGGATGAGCTTGAACAAGTAACTTATAAGTTTCAATTTCCCCATGTGTAACATGAGAGTGCAGGGGAAGTAATACAAAGCGTACATGGGTGTATTGTGAAGTTTAGTTCATTATATTTGCAAACTAATTTGAGAGTCTTGGGTGGAAAAAGCTGTAGAAGTAAAAAGTATTATTCTTAAAGTTTTGTTAAAGTGAAGGGGAGACCCCACAGATGAAATCTCATTGTGAAAGGGTAGTCAAAAAAGCAAACAAAATGATAGGGTGAACAAAGAATGGGTCAAAATAATATAACATTATCTTTAAATAATTGGTACCCTCACCTGGAGTACTGTAGTCAGTTCTGATCCCCCTCTCTCAGAAGATAGATAGCAGATATAGAAGGGCATCAGAGATGGGCAACAAAATGATTAGAGGCATTGACAGACTTCTATATGACTGTGAAAGTGACTGGGACGGTTTCATTTAATATGGAGATGTTTAAGAGTGAAAATGTGCCTCGCACATAGTGGGTGGTACCACACATAATAAACAACATGATAGAGATATTTAAAATGGATAGATGGTGCAGAGAAGGTAAATTAGGCACCCCCAATTTACCCTCTCACATAATATAAGAACAATTTGATATTCAATTAAATCGAAAGGCAACAAATGTAAAACTGATAAAAAGAAATACTGTTTATACAAAGCATAATTAACCAGTGGAACTCATTATTATACAGCATCATGGAAGCCAACTGCTTAGATTTAAAAAATATATTAGCCATTTATGTGAATAACAAGAACATCCACAATTATGTTAGATAAAAAGAATTAAACAGTTTATTGAAAGGATATAAAACCTCATGATTTAGATAGGGGTTAGGAAGAACCTTCCCCTCAAGTTATTTCATAATTGTCCCGAGGGGTTTATTGCACTTTCCGATACTATCTGGTACTGACTAAGACCTGAGACAGGATACCTGATGAGATAGACTGTTGGTTAGAGCTGGTATGGAAATGCTCATGTTCCTGTCTTGGTTCTTTCCAAGACCCTCTGGCTTTCATACACCAACAAATATAAATACCATTTCACTTTGTTACAGTACAATGCTACCGTTTTTAAAAATTAACTTAAAGCTGACAGGCTTTGGAAGGGCTCACAAGAGCTTTTCCATTTACCAAAAAAAGAGGCAAAACTTTGCCCCATCTAATTTGTTTTGGAGACCTCCAATGGTTTTATGCTCACTTGAGTCCTCTTTTTTCCCCTCACTGAAGATGTGAGAGTTTGCATGTGTCATGGGAATGAGAAAAAAATAAAGAAGTTAGAAAAGATAACTTACTGCTGCAAGTCTTCTGGTCAGCGTTCAGAATGTATCCCTGTTTACATTTGCACATGTAGGAGGCAGGAGTGTTAATACAGAAGTGATCACAACCATGCTCAGTTATACTGCACACATGGGGCACTGAAAAAAGAAACATCAGTCATTACCATGATCAGTTAATGGTGACTATAACTAAAGTGAAAATAAATTGCTTGTTAAGGATTATACTATAAAAATCTAGAGGTTCTAAAATTAATTTTCAACAGTCAAGACAAACACAGAAATCTTAAATCTCCATTTGTTATTGTGAAACATACAACAAAAGCATGATAGTAGTATATATTTATGCCTGAAAATATTTTGTACTTAAGGTATTTCTGTGCCTTATCAAAATTTATATTATGTTTTTGTGAATGGAGTTAACCATGTGAAAGTTTTCTACCTTAACAGTTAAAATTTTATGTGGAGTTAACATAAATAAAACAAATTATAGAAGAGTTATTTTCATACACAGTAAGGCAGATATCTTAAAATGTTGAATACTGTGGATTTTAAAGAGATATGGAGCCCAATAAAACAAATATATCACATTAAGCTAGTTCAAGAAATAAAATGACTTTAAATACATTCACTTTTGTGGACTATTTAATTATATGATTGTTGAATGAAGAAAATAACCCTACATCAGACTAATGAAATAGAGTGAGTAGCAGACAAACTGATGAGGAAACTTGCAGTATTCAGGTAATACACTGCTGAATGTCATATAAGCATGCAGCTAGACTAAACTGAGGCCCATTCACCTGTAGTCCAATAAACAGAAACTGAACACGAGTATTTTTTCCCCAGGAAAAGAAGAATACCAGCCTTTCTGAATTAAAAACATAGTTTTTACTTTCTCACCAAATTAAATTGCAAGTTAAAAGAAGCAAAATGCAAAAGAGTGGGAAAGGAAGAAGGAAAGAGAGCATTTGGGCTAGTTCTGCAGTGTTCACTGCTGTTTTATTGGGCTTTTGCTTTCTAGATCAGACTGACTCTGGGCATTAAGAATCCCCTATAATCTTTTCTTTCCACTTGAACATTGCTTATATGTCACTTCTGTTACATATGGTGAAACCCTTCCCACTGAATACCTAGTTATGGATAAGTACACTTTGTGCAGTAGCCAGCTAAGAATTTAAGGAGTCTTCACTGTACTAGATGGATGAACCTCTAAATTTATGGACTATATACATTTAACCTCCATATTTTTTAATGGCCCCAACAGAAACCAGAGAAACAGCTCAGCATGTGGTGTGTGTGGTACTTTTAAAGAAAAAATGTGGTTGAAAAACACATACCCTGCATCTAGTCTTTGGAACAGTCTGCAGCATTATGAATTCACAACCAGTGTACAAACCAACACTGTTTCTAACCCTCTTATTAAAATTTTTGGATCTTAATATCATCTGCTGTACTACAACTTTTCAAGTGCTTTCATTTATGTGGATAAGGATCTGCTGGAAGGAACTCCTTGTCTTTTTCTTCATACTCTTCTGAATGTGAAACGTAAGCTCTCTGATGCTTCTCCAAACACAAGTCTCCTGCTGGCTGTATTCCACTAGCCATAATAATTAAATACTATCTTATTATGACAAAAAAAACCCTTTTAAATCTGCCAATTGCTAAGCAGAAAATGAAGTCATTTTAATGTCCCAGGCATTAGGGAATCTTCCATTTACAAAGTGAGCAAATGCAGCACAAGATGTATTTATAGACTATTACATCAAAAAACCACACACTACCTTAGAAGAACATCCAAGTTGCAAGAACATTCAAGTACTCAGAAGTCAGGAAATACTAAAATTAAGGTTCCCTGTGGGTATGTCTACACTGAAATGTAAGCCCAGGTTTAGACTCGGGCTCAAACCTAAACCCCAGTTCCATCTACACACAATTCTGTCTGAGTCAGGCCTGGGTACAGGTCCCCAGGACCTGCAGTGGGTGGAAGGTTTAAGTCTGGCCCCATGGGGGCTCAGGCCCAAACTCCATCTTCTGCATTGGGATACAGCTTGGGCCTGGGTCCCCCAGACTTCAGACCTGAGAGTCTCTCAGTGCTGTCACACAATTCCATGGGCCAGTGTTCTTTATCCTCTCTATAGCCAGTTGACGCCCAGGAAATGGAAGCAACTCTCTTTGTTCAAGTACAGTAGCTCAGTGTTTAACCCTTCCATTTTATTCTGATCGCTGAGCTGCTGACACATTGAACCTTCTCCTGTGTTTGCAATGGCCACCAACCAGAAGTCTTTTGCCAACTGCGCTGCTTCCTGATCACAGGAGCACAGCCAGATTTTGGTGAATCTCTGGTGCAAGGTGAGCAAAAAGTTAAATTTTAGCAAGAGTTCCAGGAATGACCACATGTCCCAGGAAATAGTGAAGAAGTTGGTAGCATTGGGGATTCACCAGACACATACCCAGTGCAGAAAGTGGCTCAAGACCGACTATCGGAAAGCCAGAGATGAGAACCGCACATCTGGGAACTTGCCATCATACAGCCTCTTTTATGAGGGGTATGACCAGGTGCTGGGTACTGCACCAAGCACAGAGCCACCAGAGCTTCACAACAGCCTGGTCAGCCAGGATGGCGACCTTCTCACCCCTGAATCCAGTATAGGACCAGATGATGCTACCAAAATGACTCTGTTACTGAAACCAGTCCCGAAGGAGGCTTTGATGCTGGAGCAGCTGCAGCACATCCTGGGTCTTTACTCAGAGGAGCTTTTTGATGTCTCCCCAGAGAAGCAGCCCGCCATGGAACTGGCAACAGAAACAGAAGAAGCAGAAGTTGCCCCAGAGCCTGGTAGGTTTCTAGCTCCATGTGTGTCTTTATTAATATAGTAAGGGGAGGGATTTCTGGATTATGAACCAATGCAAAAATTACTACCAGCCACAGATGGCTGTGGCTAATGGCAGATTGCATGCCAGCGGCTTAGGAACCCCCCACTTTGGAATATAAAATGGACACCAGGAAGTACAAACAGTGGAACAAGCATTTAAAAAAAGTTTTAATAGAAACTCACACATTCTTACTATAATGTGGAGGGATATTAAAAATATGTACCTTATACAGCCTTCCCTGTTACTGTGCCGCTCCACCCCTCCCCAATGGTTTAACAAGGCTCATGTAAACAGTGAACCGTATGAGGGGGAGGGAGGTGGAATGTAGTCCACTTACAAAAGTAGTCCATTTAAGCTAAATGTAGCCCATGTAGCCCATGAGTGATGAAAACATTTGTCTAAAATATAGCTGGAGGTTCGTATGCAGTCCAGAAATGTGCCAGGGATTGGCGGAGGTGGCTGTCAAATTCTTGGCCAGTCTGTATTAGCGTGTGTGTTTGCATGCAGTCCTAACAGGCTGCACTGTGTCAAAGTCAGATTCAGGACTCACATAATTTGTCAGACCACTCTGTTTATTAGCAAAGCGCTTTGCCAATGCACCCAGATGTGAGCCCCTCTCTGAGGCTCAAGGTAACTTATTTATACAGATAAGCCAAAGCCAATTTAACATAAGAGACAAAAGGAAGCAGAAACTGACAAATATACATACATATCTTATTTGCATACTAACGTTTACCAATCTCCTAGCTCAGTAGGAGCTCTAAGTTAATTAGTATGAGGACCCATTGTCTCACAGTCCTTAATGTTTCTCTTCCTGACAACTATATTTCAACAAACCCTTCAAGTAGCATTTCTTGAATGAATTATAATTTCAATATAATTCATTCTACTTTCACAATCCCTCCTTTTGGTCAAGCTACGCAATGACCAACAATGACTGGGTTCCACATATCAATCGTTCTTTATCTCTTTGTTCATCAGTGATATTTAAAATCATCAAATTAGCACTCTGGTTTGGGGCAGTTATCTGTGTAGCATGCCGGACACAATTTTGGATACGACAGGAAAGTAACTGAAAACATACAAAAATTATTAGGATTCCAAACAGGAGAGTTAGGGCTCCCTGAAACAACCAGTTTCCTATGCCAGAGAAATTGAAAAGGTTAAGTAGCCACAAGTTACTTAGAACTTGGCTCTTTGTGGGGAAGCACGATCTATTACCTCATGGGTGTTGTCTGGTATATATACACAGCAGTCTTTTCCAATGAGAGCACAAGTCCCTCCTTTTGCCGCCAGCACTATGTCCAATGCCTGACGGTTTTGGAGGGCCATCTGTCGGATTGCCCCTGTTTCTTTGGCCAGGGCTCTTAAACTTTCTCCGGTTTCATTTGCCATTATTTCAACTACTGCTTGTAACCTTAGGAGCCTTTTTGCATGGTGTATTACTCCCCCTAATGGTATTAAGGAACCGCCAATGGCCTCTTCCGAGGTTAAGGGGCTTATGTTATTTACATACCATTGGGCATCTGTTAAGTCCCTTCTTTTTTGCCTGAAATTGCAGAGGCGTTCTCGAGGGAAGGTTCCTAGCACTCGGAATTATGGGAAGAGTCGGGCGGGATAACAGACTCCTGACCAATTAGCTGGTAGTGAGGTATAAGCTCTGGTCCCACACACCCAGTGATGGCCTACTAAGGCCGGGAAGGGTCGGTTGCACCCATTTGTCATATAGGTGTTTGCAAAGGAGGAGGAGTATCCCCCAAAGGGTACAGGGTAATTCTCCTTACGAGGAGTGGTGTTATTTGCATGACTGTAGGGGGAACATGAGATTGATTTCTCTGTTTGAATTCATATCTCCATACCCGGCCCGCCACTTTTTAGTTTTGTTTGAATAATCCCATACACCATTGGCCACAATATGCTAAAGGCAACGGCTTTTCCCCAGATCCAGCCCTGTCCCATTACACACGCAACACTAATGACCTTTTCCCTCCACCACACTTATCCATTTAGATGCATTTATTCCCACCGTTTCCCAAGTGTCATTGCTGTTCCATATTTTGCTAAACGGACGAGGCCCCCCAGTGAGGTCTGGGGACTTGAGTGGGATAGCCAGGACAGGAACACCAGTTTGAGAGTGGGCTGGGATGTGGCTGCAGACCCAGCAATTAGAAATATTAAGGGTCTGAGCTATCCACACCTGCTGCTGGATAAAAGAATCGTCATCGTGGTCTCCCCAGGCCGTAAGATACCAGCAGCTGAGGAACAACGTCTGCTTCTGGCAACGCTTACGAGAGCGTAGATTGTAAGGTATTGCAGACTGTTCCTCTACGTCTTCTTCTGGAGTCAAAATTGACTCTGCGTTGTCCTGAGGTGATGATTGGTTCTCTGGGGATGGTGCCTTCTTACACTGTGAAGCATGTATCCATGCTACGATGCCAGATAGTTTAACAGCCATCTGTGTAGTAAGCAGTACCTGATGAGGACCCTTCCACCGGGGCTCCAAGGCGTGCTTTCGATAATGGCGCCGTACGTAGACCCAATCACCTGGCTTGAGGTTGTGGCAAGCGTCGGAGGTGGGTTCCGTGGGCCAGGTGACTCGAACCTGTGAATGGAAGTGACTTACAGCTTGCATTAGTCCCTTGCAATACTGAAGGAGCGCACTGTGAGTCAAGTTCAAATCTGGAACGGGAGTAATGGTAGCTGTAGTAAGTCACTTCCAATGCACCCAGATATGTGAGCCCTGAATTTGACTTTGACAACTGAAAGCCATGGGGAGGCAGTAATACATGGGGACGCTAATGCAGCATCCTGATTGCCCCATGAATTGTGACCCAATCTGAATTGCTGAAAGCACCTCTTCCCCCAAGCCCTCTCTCCCCGCAGCAGCACCTGGGCTCGGGGGGAGAGGCGCCTCTCCCCGCAGCGGCAGCTCTGGGGCTGGGGCTGCAGGACAGGCACCCCTCCCCCAACCCCAGCAGGTCTGGGCCGGGGGAGGGCTGCGCCACTCCGCTCCGGCCGCACCACTCTACCCTGGCCAGGGCTGGGGCCGCGCCGCTCCGGCCATGGCTGGGGCCGCTCCGGCAGTGCCTGGGGCCGCTCTGGCTGCGCCACCCCAGCAGGTCCAGGCGCCGTGGCCACAGCAGAGTTGGGGCCGGGGTAGGCCCAGAAGGGGCACCCCAGCCATGGCAGGTTGGGGGATGGGGGAGGTCCACCCGTTGCCCGACCAGGGTCCTGGAGCGCCTGCATGGCGCTAAATAGGCTGCTGCGTGGCCGTGCGGCTTACAGGGAACTTAGCTGAGCACTATTCTCCAGGCAGTTCATGTACCTGTCACAAATCTGTCCATGGTAGAGCTGTATGGGGAGTGCATAACTCCAATTAACCCCACCCCAGCAGGCATTGTGGGGTGTGTCTTTCTTGTGGGCCAGTGCTCAACCCTCCGTCTCAGGCCTTGTTTCTTCCCCTTCTTGGGGCCCCAAGTGAAATGACAAAACAGCCTACAGTCAACAAACAAGGTAACCCACCCTGCCCCCTCCGCTCCTATCCAACCCCACCATGGCAGCTCCTGGACTTTCATTTTAATAATGTATAGCAAAACCTACTGAATCCCCTTAACATTAAATTAAACAAACCTTGGAAAAGACATTAGCTATGCAACTTCCACTTGCATGAATTACAAGTTACGAATACCTCCCCTAAACTTCAATTGTTGATTTGAAAGAATCATTAAAAAATTAAGTCATCCATAGAGCTGGAGGGGAAAGTCTTCCTATCCCACAAAAATTTTTGACATTTCAAAAATTTTTCCACTCTTCTTGGAACAAAACGAACACCTTTCAACGTTTTTCATGAAAAGCCAGAGAGAGTGTGCACACCATCCCAGAATAGCCAATAGCTTAGTGGCTAGGGCACAAATAATTATATATTCACTGGGACAGAGAGAGACCGACTCTATAGCCCAGTACAGTAACTCCTCACTTAAAGTCGTCCCGGTTAACGTTGTTTCATTGCTGATCAATTAGGGAACATGCTCGTTTAAAGTTGTGCAATGCTCCCTTATAGCCTTGTTTGGCAGCTGCCTGCTTTGTCCACTGCTTCCAGGAAGAGCAGCCCATTGCAGATAGCTGGTGGGGGCTTGGAACCTGGGCAGACCGGCAGCCCCCCTATCAGCTCCCCACTCCCCTAAGTTCCCTGTGTGGCAGCCGCCCAGCAGGCTATCAGTTGCCCACAGTTCAGCTGTCCCTTCCCCCACTGCCATGTGCTGCTCCTGCCCTCTGCTTTGGAGCTGCTCCCCGGAGCCTCCGGCTTGCTGTGCAGGGGCGGGGGAAAGGGAGAGAAGAAGGGTGCTAATGTCAGGGTGTCCCCCTCCCCCCCCCCGCTGTTGCCCCCCACTACTTTACCACATCTCCACAGAGCTGGGGGAACACAACAGGGCTCAGGACAGAGGGAGCTTGCTGGCAGCACTGCTGTCTCAACTTGCTGATTTACTTAAAAAGGGAATGTACTTAGAGTGGGGTGAGCGTACTTAAAGGGGAAATGCGTGTCTCTCTCTCACACACACGGTGTGTGTCTCTGTCTCTCTCTGCCATGCTGTCTCCCCTCCCTCCATTTGTGCTGCCTTGTAGAATGTGAGGCTACATTAACAACAATGTGTTAACCCTTGAGGGCTCAGCCAAGTGCTAGGTCATCATTTAGCAGTAAGGCATTCCCCGGGGAATATCCCACCCTCTTCCACCCTCTGACTTCACCACCTCAACCAAACTTCACAATCATTATTGCTGTGTACAGTATCAAATTGTTTGTTTCAAACTTATACTGTGTATTATATAACATAGTCTTCTGCCTGGTGAAAAAGTTTCCCTGGAACCTAAACCCCCCTATTTACATTAATTCTTATGGGGAAACTGGATTTGCTTAACATCATTTTGCTTAAAGTAGCATTTTTCAGGAACATAACTACAACGTTAAGCGAGGAGTTACTGTAGTTAGGGCACTCACTAGGTTCACATTCCCACTCCAATGAACATTTAATTACACAAAGTGGAACAGCTCTAACAGGGGAGCGAGACCCAGTCCCGAACAGCCAATAGCCTCATGGCTAGAGCACTACTAACCCCAACCACCAAGCTATTGGCTATTTTGGGGTGGGTGGAGGTCTCTCTTTTGTTTTGAATAGAAAGTTTTGTCGAAACTGACCCCTTCTCACCAAAAATTTTGATTTTGAGAAATTGGCATTTCTGACCAAAAAACCCTGTTTTGTCGAAAAATTCCCAACCAGCTTTATTCATCCTGTGGCTTAATACTCTATCACAGTGGCTCTCAACCTTTCCAGACAAATGTTGACCTTTCAGGAGTGTGATTTGTCCTGCCTACCCACTAGTTACACCTCAGTTAAAAACCTCACTTAAAACCTATTTGCTTACAAAATCAGACAAAAATTAAATGTGTCACAGCACAATATTTCTGAAAAATTGTTTACTTTCTCATTTTTACCATATTATTATAAATCAATTGGAATATAAACGTGATTATATTTCAGGGTATAGTATATAGAGGTGTGCAAACAGGTCATTGTATGAAATTTTAGTTTGTACTGACTTTGCTAGTGCTTTTTATGAAGCCTGTTGTAAAACTAGGCAAATATCTAGATGTACTCCCTGGGAGACCTCTGTGTACCCCCAAGGGTACGCGTACCACTGGTTGACAACCACTGATCTACCATACCTTTAAAGAGACATGGACTCAACTACCAGCCTTAGCTGCTCAAACCCTGAGCCCAGAAGTGCTGAGGAAGGCATTCGCTGAGCACAGGGAGTGCCTTTTGGCAAGCAAAGGCAATCCCGCTCATCCTCCACATCTCTTCCTCTGGAAGGAGGGCGTCTGTACTCCAGGGCATGTATGCTGAGGGCTTAGAAGCAAACTACAAACAAGGCTTGTATTGTTTACTTGACACCTACTACTCTGAGAAGTAACTTACTAACCAAAGTAAAACACACTTGTGCTGGCCCCACCTCCATACAATTTAAAGGAATAATAATAATAATTTAAAAAAAAAACAGTTGTGTACTATTTACTCTTCACTCTGTTTAAATGTAATGTTGTCAATTTGCTTTTTATTTATTTTAATGTAACTCTCTACCATGGCTGATAATATAGCAGAAAAAAATTGTCAAATATATTATCTGATGAATTTCAGTAGGTTGTGATATCACTGCTTCCACTGGAGCAATGTTACAATATGGAGTGGTTCTGGAAATGGCAGCTTCTCCTCACTGCCCTACCCATGTGCATCACCCCTATTCTGGGGGGATCACTTCTAGGTGTGAAAGGGCATTTTGGTCTCCCCACCCATTCATTCTGTGGAGTCTCCACTGAAAATGCCAGCAAGAACACAAATTGTGATGGCTCACGTGAGGCAGATGCATGTTCACTTGGACGTGGGTTCCATACAATTCTGAACACACTAATTTGTATTAACATCTTCCAAAGCAGTCTCTATGCATCAGGGTGAAGTAAAATAGAAAAATGTATTTTAACATGTGGATTAGAACAGATCTTCTGCATTAATCTTAATATATTAGATATGCCATAGGACTTTTTAAAAACCTGTCTAAATTCATAATTACCTGATATAAAACTGTGACCAAGGGACCTCTTGGTGCCCATTAGCAGAAGGAACAGGGGTGCAGAGGGTTACAGGGATCCCTTTGGTCTACAGAATAGTTTATCAAAGGGTGTCATGTAAGGTCTCTACTGAAAGTCTGCATCACTGATCATCCTAATCATTGAGAAATGTATGCAGGGAAATATGTTAGATATATATCTATATCTATCTATCTATATAAATAAAAGTTAGGGTCTGAATTGGGACTGGTCACCAGAATGTGATAAACAAGTTTTGTTCAGGCAGGACATGCTTATCCACCTGTCTGGATATATGTAAATTGAGTATTGTATAATTCACAATGAACGCCTATTTACAGCCTGAGCAAAACACTACTCAAGTGCACAAAATGCTAATCAAGATATTACAGGGGAAGGTTCTCTACAGGAACAAACAAGCAGCAAGGGTTACCCTGTTTACAAATATAAAACAATGGATCATCATGAACTATATCTGGGACAGTGGGGGTGGGGGGGAGCAGGCTGCCAGCTGTCGTGTCTTATGAATGGAGGACCACAGCCAGTCTGACTGTTTAACCCTGGCAGAGAAACTTTGGGCAAGCTATCCTTTATGAGACAGGAGAATGTCTTGTTAGTTAAGTTCAGGCTCGAGAAAGCATAATATGATTTTATTTTATATATAAGCATTTGTATCTATTAAGTCTGTTTGCTTCTTCTTGAAACTCTGTTCTTTGTTAAATAAATTCATACTTATTTTCAGTATAAACAAATCTAAGTGCTGTAAGTTGAGTGGAGCCATGATGCAGAGGTGAAACTGGTAAACTAGTGTGAATATTCCTCTGGGAGTAGCAGATGTGTGAACGTTGTGACTGTCTAGTGCAGGGGCGGGCAAACTGCGGGCCAGATCCGACCCCTCAGGGCTTTGGATCCGGCCTGCGGAATTGCCCCCCGTGGCACCACAGGCCCCGCGTCGCTCTCAGAAGCGGCCGGCACCACGTCCCTAGGGCCCCGGGATGGGGGGAGAGCAGAGGGCTTTGTGCATTGCCCTTGCCTCCAGGCACTGCCCCCCACAGCTCCCATTGGCCAGGAACAGGGAACCGCAGCCAATGGGAGCTTTGGGAGAGGTACCTGGAGGCGTGGCAAGGGCAACACTCGGAGCCCTGTGCCCCCCCACCCCCAGGGGCCACGCAGGTACATGGTGCCATATGCTTCCCAGAGCGGCGCCACATGGGGCCAGGGCAGGCATGCAGGGAGCCTGCCCTGGCCCCAGTGTGCGCCGCTGCCTCCCCGGAGCCCGAACCCCTCCTGCACCCCGCCCCCCAACTCCCTGCCCTGAGCCCCCTGCCGCAGCCCGCACCCCTCCTGCACCCCAACCCCCTGCCCTGAGCCCCCTCATACACCCCGCACCCCTCCTCTGCCCCAATCCCTTGCCCTGAGCCCGTTCCTGCACTCCGCACTCCCTCCCACACCCCACACTCCCTCCCACACTCTAACCCCCTGCCCCGACCCTGCATACAATTTCCCCACCCAGATGTGTCCCTCAGCCCAAAAAGTTTGCCCACCCCTGGTCTAGTGGCACAGGGGCTGGACATTCCAGGGGAATGCTCAGAGTGCTTGGGGTTTGGAGTGTGCCTATTGCTTACCTGCAGAGGAACTGCGGAGCCTGCAAAGGGAATGTTTGTGTGGCCTGTGGCTGGTGGAGTTGGGGAGATGACCCCTGTCAGACACAGACAAGGCTTCCTCATGCTAAGGGCAGGTTTTAATGAGGTGCCTCACAACCCCGGGTACCCCCAGGAAGGATCACAAAAGCCATTTGCCTATTGCAAAGTAGTGTACATGAGCAAAGATTACTTTTAACTTTATTGCATGAATGAACAATACTGCAGTAATGGCTGTTCATAAGTTTTTGTACACAAAAAGGACTGTAGATGAAACAAAAGTACTACTTAGTTTTCATGTCTCATTTCTAATATTAAGGCACGTGCAGAGATATTTCTTTGCACAGTGTCAATACTTAAGCATTTGGAAGGGTTCTATATATACTGCCTGAACTCTGTATTTTGGTTATAGCCAAGAGATCATTGTGACCCTAACAGCAGCCCAGTACGAGAGGGCGAGGGGCTCATTGGTATCTGGTAGTAAGCTTCAAATGGCATGACCAGTTCAGCATACCCCCAGTTCACAAAGGTCATAAACTGTATCTGATATGTGTAATGTAAGGTGTCACTGGAAAACTAATAACACTGATCAGTAATATTCTTGCATGGTGTATGTACAATAAATGCCCAAGGAACCATACAAATGTGAAGGAAGTGGGTAAACAGGTTTCTCCAAGATAAAGGACAAGCTGATGCCTCCAGCCAGGTGTCATCAGAGTCATTTGGCAATCACATGGCAAGGACTCATTTGCATCACAACGGGAAGAACAGAAACATTTGCATTTTTGCAAACACCAATGGTGGAAGAAACCAGCATTTCCTTCCTTCATCACCAGATTCCAGGTCTCCTTCCCCACGGCTTGAATGAACCTTATTTTGTGTGTGTATGTGTGGGTGTGTGTGTGTGTGGGGGGGGAACCTTCAGAAGAATCCATTTCACAAGGTCACTGGACTCTGAAAGAGAGGGGCAAAGAACCCCAAGTTACCTTTAAAAGGAACAGAACTCTCTGGCGTTTGTGGAAGATCCTAGCCAGAGGGGTGGTCAGCCATCTTGCTGGAAGGTAATGTGGTAAGAATCTGACCTTGAACTAAGACGACAGTTTTGTTAAATCTTAATCTCTAGGAAGCGTTTTTCACTTTTATTTGCTTGTAACCATTTCTAACTCTATGCTTCATACCTGAATTCATTTATAATCCTATCTCCTTTTGGTAATAAACTTTTTACTTTTAATCTAAACCAACCCAGTGCTGTTTGAATTGAAGTGATTGTTAACTCCAGTTAAATTGATAAGCTGTGCATTTTGTCCCTGTAGCAGAGCAAATAAACCTCTGATTGGTCCAGGAAAGGACTGCACATTGCAGAGCCTGCGGTTTTGGGAAAATTCAGGACTGTGGGGTGTTGGGGTCATCTTGCAAGGTGTACATAAAATCTGGTGGATACGAATGTGAGACTCGGGTGTAACAAGCAGGCTGCTGGAATCAGTGTTGCAGACCCAGAGGTACTTATCTCGCAGACACTCAGTGCATGCTAGTAAGATGACTGGGAGTGTCCAGATAAGGGAGCTACAGCAGCAGAGCAATTCAAGGCACCCAGGGTTACAGGACAGGCAATGGCACAACCCCTCACTGGTTTGGACTGTACCCAGAATCTGACAACCGTGAGGCTTACAAATTTAAAGATCAGTACTAAATGAAAAATATTTTAAAAATATAAATCAAATTACTTATCTGACATTTAAGTAGCAAAGGATGGCAAATTATGCTAAAATAATAATAATAATAAATAATAAATGGTAAAAGAAAGGTATGTGTATTTCACTCATTGCATATTTCCACTAGGAATTAAATCACATTTTTATAGGTCCAACAGCAGAATTGGCTCTCTCCCTCCCAGTTATGTCTGCTATGCTAAGTGTCTTTTGGATAAATCTCTTTTATTGGTGTATACATTTTATATGAATTAGGCTCCAATGTTTTCTAGTTTAGTTAGCTTTCTGCTTAGCTTTTATGTTGCACCACAAAACCTAAGTAATTTTTCTTTGATGTTTTTGCATGTTTGTTTTTTACTCTGAATATTTTCACCCAGGCTTTCAAATCCACAAATAGTTGTCTTACCGCACAGTTTAGTCTGGAATGCAGAGGTTAGCGTTTCAATCTGACTGAAATCAGCCACCAAAAAGACATGCTCTTCATGAGGTTCACTTCCAATGGACTTCAAGGTGTTCATATCCACTCTTCCTACACCAATGGCAAAAATCAGGATGCCTGAGTTCCGGGCTTTAGCTGCAACCTCTGCCACAGGATCCTGTGGTCTCCCATCTGTCACTATCATGATAATTCTGGGCACATTCTGGCTCAGTGGCCGCGCCCCTTCCGATTCTGAAAATGCAATGTTCAGTGCATACTGAATAGCCAGCCCAGTCATGGTGCCAGTGGCCAGGTGCATCATTCTTTTCACTGCTCGTTCCACATCATGTTTCCTCCTGAACGTCTTCAATGAAAACTCATGTTTGACTGTGCTGCCATACTGAAGGAGGCCTACTCTGGTGATGTCAGGACTGATGTCTAGGAACTGCAAGATGGTTAAAATGAATTCCTTCACTTTTTCAAAGTCGTAAGGACGTACACTGCGAGAGCTGTCGATGATGAAGACGAGATCAAGACGTTTGCGGTTGCAAGCATTCTCTGGAAGAGGGGAAAAAACAAAGGCTATTTGACTAGAATTCTAAAATACAAAGCAGATCAGGCTGGCCCAAAGATTCAACTGTGCTGTCAAAACAATGAGCTACTATGTATCTCAAGGGAAAGCAAAGTCCAACCATGGACCAAATACTACTTTTCTACAATTCAGCTGCTCTTCAGTGCAAAGGGGTGATCTCCACAGAGTACAATTTCCATGGCATGTGTGCGCTTGCACACATGTGCACACACACACTTTCTAGTAACATTCTGGTCATTTCTGTCCCTCACTGCACTTTCTTTTCCTTCTCTTGTACCTCCTTTCCTGCTCCTCTGGCTTTTTCAGTGCCTGTTATTCCCTCTTCCCTTCTCTCTTCCTCCTCCTCCTCATCCTTCCCCTACATTTTCTCTCTCTTCTTCTCATCATCTTCAATGCTTTTTCAGTCCCTCTTTTGTTCCAACAATCCCTCTTTTCTCCTTCCTCCTCCACTTTCCCTAATCCAATTTTCTCACTCTTTAAGCTGTCTCATTAATGTTTTAATCTTTCTCTATTCCCATTACCTTTCAGCACTTTTCACCACTGTCAGGAGGGAAAGAGGAGAAAGAAGGAGTTGGCATAGGTATTTATCATATAGTCTTTAATTGCATGATCACATACTCTTTTTTCCACTGGATCCCTACTTCATTCAGTGCACAGGATGGGCAATGCTCACTGAATGAGCAGCTATTCAATATTTTGTTTTGTCCTCATTGTTCAAACTGTGGCCCTATGACTGACTTACTGCACACTATTCAAACTCTGCTCTGAAGACAGAATTATTACTTTCCTCATGGGCTTTTCTATGGAATTCATCACTAAAGTATCTGATTGCTTCACATACATTAATTAATTATTTTTATCTGTGATGAATGGTGGTATTATTACCTCTATTTACCGAGGGGGAACTGAGACACAGAGTGTTTAAAGGTTAAAACTGTCTGCTAGTTTTGTGTGTCCAATCTGAGATGCAGTGGGCCTGATTTTTCAGAGAAGTTGGCATACATAGTGCTGTACACGTTCAAACACAGCTCTCAGTGACTTCAGCGGCAGCTGGGAATAGTCAGCACTTCTGCCAATAATACCTCAGGCTCTCAAATTGGGCACACAGAAAATAAGGAACACGTAATCTGTAGCCAACTGTGTAAAGTAAAGTAACTTGCCTACCATCACACAGGAAAATTGGAATCAAATTTTCAATGGTATTAACTTTGGGACCATCTTTTTCTCTTTCTGCAGTCCCTTGGTCTCATTCACTATACACCTTTCAACTTCAGCAACAAATGGGGCAGGATTGTATAGACAATAGCCTACTTCGCTATCCAGATCACCATCTATCTTGTGCTCCAAATGAGGCAGGAGTCTTATGAAAAATGTAGTATGTGATCAGGTCAATCAAGATTGTATAATACATACGCACAAGTAGGGTAGCCACTTGCAGATTCCTGGGATACTGAAGGTTCCGGGACTTCCAAGAATGGCATGACCCTCCCCCACACTGGCGTCACCTTCCACGAACAGTGTATGTGAGGTTATGCCGCACAAAAAGTGTCCCCACTGGCGTGACCTCGCATGCACGCTGCGTGTGAGGTTATTCCACATGGAGGGTACCATCTTTAAGTGCATGCTGCTCTGTCCCACTAGTGTGACCTCAAACACCTTGTGGGTGAGGTCATGCTGCCTGGTGGGCACCATGTTTAGGTGCATGTCCCCCCACCAGTGTTACCTCGCACACATGGTGTGTTCAAGGTCATGCCAGAGAGGGTGGAGCAGCAGGCTCTTAAAAATGGCATTCCCCATGCAATATCAGAGAAAACCACATCAGGTTTTGTTCCAGTGCCGGACGCAGGACAAACCACCCCAAAAGAGGACTGTCTGGCTCAAAGCCAGACAAGTGATCTCCCTACACACAAGGGAGCTGATTTAAAGTTAAATCGGTGCAACTTCTGTGTGTAGACAAGCCCTTGTTTAAGTTCTCTTGTGAACAGCTGAAAAATACATGTTTCTGCCAATGAGAAGGAAAGGAAAGGATCCGTTTCCGTTCACTAAATCAGAGGCCTTTTCACAGGCAACCAAAAGCATTTGTAGGTATAGAATAGAAATGCTTTTTGCTGACCATAAAGTAACTGCATGGACTTCAATAGCACAGATATAGGTGTGAGGTTTTTTTTGTAGGAGTGGTGGGTGAAATTTTGTGTCCTGCGTTGTGCAGGAGGTCAGACTAGATGATCATAATGGTCCCTTCTGACCTAAATATCTATGAATCTATGAATCTATTCCTGTGGAATCTACAGTACAGCTTTATTCATAAGCAGACGAATAAGCAAGAGCCACATAGTCTTGCAAAATCAAAGGATGTTGAACATAAGCCAAAATGAGCAGAAATGGAATTCCAGTTGTAGTGGGATACAGGCTTGCTGGCATATTAACCAATTTTCCATCTCATTATCTTACTGCTCTATCTAATTATTACTTGTTTTAGCTAAAGCAAAATAAAACAAACACGACAAAGGTGTGATGTGGGGTAATTTGCAGGAGTGCATGCAAAAGGGAAGAAAGCCAGCCACTGAAGAAGGGCTAAAGCTGCTTCTCTGGAAAGCTGGTGTTAAAACTAGCTAGTCACCAGTAAGGACAGGCCAAAAGTGGAACCTCACACCTGAATCCCTTTGTGTTTCACAGAGAATTTTCAATTTAAATCTAAGGATTTGGACTCACTTCAATGGCTCCGGTTCCCTAATTCCCCACGTGGGGATTCAGATGCAGATCTCTGTGTAGAGAATCTTGCACAGTATCTGCACAACAGTACTGGACTGTGCTACAGAGCACTGAATGGATTGATAGTAAGGGATAGATTCCACTAGTGATACAATACATCAGTATTATTTTCATCAGTAAAATTCTTATCTATGGTAACCTCAGCTACTTGACAATAAGACAATAGTTTCTTTGTGGATTTAAATCTTTGTCTTCAAATGAATATTTTTTAAAAAGATCAACAATTAGATTGTTTAAAGGTGCAATTTTGATGGGTTGGTGGCTATTGTGTGACAGCATTGACATTATTAATACTGATGTAACTGAGCTCAGTTCAGTGAAAAATAAAACTTTAATCCTTGTATTACATATAATTGATTAATTGAGGAAAAGAATGTTTTTTTTGGGTGAGTAGACTACCAGCGTGAGAACAATTCTCTTCCATTTACATTTAAACTTTTGCAAGACTTCTGACCTTTTGTTTGGCACTTCCTCATTTCCTTGATTTTGCAAATTTTAATTTCTCACTTGCCCTGTGTACTTTCTCCTTAATTTTGGGAACTTATCCACTTATTCACGGAGCAGATAAGCAATTCACAATTTTGGCAAACAACTCCAGACCTGATAGTAATCACCTTCAGTAGTTCATATGAGAAGCGGCACATTCCTAGGCTCTAGATATGGGAAAGACCTATTCTGTCATCTAGTCCAACTCCTGGCCAAAGCAGATTTCGGTATCGTCAACCCCAGAAGTCCAAAAATCATGAATCACATCCCTCCAAAATGATGAGACTGGCCCAAAAAACATGACATAAAGAAGAAAAGTTAATACCAGTTTTTGCAAAAAGAAAAGGAACACTTGTGGCACCTTAGAGACTAACCAATTTATTTGAGCATAAGCTTTCGTGAGCTACAGCTCACTTCATCGGATGCATAAAGTGGAAAGTACAGTGAGGAGATTTTATATACACACAGAAAAAATATACACTGTAAGGAGAGTGATCACTTAAGATGAGCTATTACCAGCAGGAGAGTGGGGTGGGGCGAGAGAAAACCTTTTGAAGTGATAATCAAGGTGGGCCATTTCCAGCACATTTCCAGGAGTTAACAAGAACGTCTGAGGAATGGGGGTGGGGGAGGCTGTCTGTAGGCCCAACCTGAAGCAAATACTCACCAGCAACCACACAACAGAACCACTAACCCAGGAACCTATCCTTGCAACAAAGCCCGTTGCCAACTGTGCTCACATATCTATTCAGGGGACACCATCATAAGGCCTAATCACATCAGCCACACTATCAGAGGCTCGTTCACCTGCACATCTACCAATGTGATAGATGCCATCATGTGCCAGCAATGCCCCTCTGCCATGTACATTGGGCAAACTGGACAGTCTCTACGTAAAAGAATAAATGGACACAAATCAGACATCAAGAATTATAACATTCATAAACCAGTCGGAGAACACTTCAATCTCTCTGGTCACTCAATTTCTGATCTCAAAGTGACTATCCTTCAACAAAAAAACTTTGAAAACAGACTCCAACGAGAGACTGCTGAATTGGAATTAATTTGCAAATTGGATACAATTAACTTAGGCTTGAATAGAGACTGGGAGTGGTTGAGTCATTATACTAAGTGAAACTATTTCCCCTTGTTTATTCCTCCCCCGCTCCCCCACTGTTCCTCAGACGTTCTTGTTAACTCCTAGAAATGTGCTGGAAATGGCCCACCTTGATTATCACTTCAAAAGGCTTTCTCTTCCCCCACCCCACTCTCCTGCTGGTAATAGCTCATCTTAAGTGATCACTCCCCTTACAATGTATATTTTTTCATGGTCTGTGTGCATATAAAATCTCCTCACTGTACTTTCCACTTTATGCATCCGATGAAGTGAGCTGTAGTTCACGAAAGCTTATGCTCAAATAAATTGGTTACTCTCTAATGTGCCACAAGTACTCCTTTTCTTTTTGAGAATACACACTAACACGGCTGCTACTCTGAAACCTACCAGTTTTTGGTTTCTTTTGATTTTTAAACTCCCTCTGCCCACCTCCAGGGGGAGTGTGACAATTACAGTGCTGCAACTCTCCCAAATGTACAGAATAAGGTGATTTTGGCTCTCATTGAAAGGATCCAACTGAGATCAAATTACACAGATTTGTATAAAATGCTGCTATACAGTTGGCGACTACATGGTCACCAAAAGCTTTGGGGGCCCAATAATATCACCAGCAACACACAAAGTCTATTTAAAAACCAGTTAGACAAACAGCTGTCAGGGAGGGTCTAGGTATATTTGGTCCTGGACTAGATAAGTTATTGAGGTCCCTTCCAGCCCTACATTTCCATGATTCTAGCTTCTCCGCAAACCTCCAAAATCTAATTAAGTAATTCTATGTCTGCTCCATCTCCCCATTCCCCAGCCCTGCAATTAATTATACACACCCAACCCCCACATCAATTTTGACCTCCCAGCCTCATATTGATTCTGCTCCCCAACCCAGCCCTTTGCCCCATAAGACACATCTGCACATTTGGCAGCTGTGGGGGTTCAACCCCTCCCCAGCTTGGGGCAGCAGCTGCAGCAGGGTCTTCTTCCCGTCTCTATCCAAGTGCAGGGAGAGAGGTCAGTTTCAAGTGTTCTTCACTCCTGCTCCCCCTTCACAGATCTCCTGTTGCAGGGATAGAGAGTGGAGAGGAAGGAGGGATGAGATAGAGCAGAGTGACCAACTTTTCACAGAAGGGGAGGAGGAAAGTGCCACCCTGAGCTGCTGGGCTTTCTTCTCCTTCCTCCTGACTTCTGAAAATGTTATTGGCTGCTCCATCTCCTCCTTCACCACCCCAAAACTCATCTCTGCTCCTGAGAGAAGTGGGAAGCCTTGATTAGCTACTGTTCCACAGGAGATAGGAAAATAGGGAAGGCAGCTAATCAGAGAACGGTTTCTCCTGGGCAGGGCTGAAAATCCATGAGCACTGGACCTTCTGGGGAGACTGGTTCCAGTCAGGGCTAAAACCATGTTATTAAATTGCAAGAGCTGGCTACACTGAGATTTAATGTATATTTATTAGTTTGCCAAGCAGTGGGACTTCCACTAATGCCCCTAGGAAACGTAGGCTAACAGATCTCATTATCAGGAAGAATTCTCTGATATTTAGTCTACATTTTTCTCACATATTATTCCTAATTATACCCATTATACTAAATAATGCTCCTCCCCCTTCATGCTATTTACAGCCAAGATTTTGAAAAGTGACTAGTAGTTTTGGGTACCAAACCAGAGACTTCATTAAAAGGGCCTTGTTTTCCTGAGATGTGTTTGCAATACTTTCTGAAAATCAGGCCCCACTATGGTGTCTCCTGTTAGGCTCCCAAAAATGGTCATCAAAAATCATTAGTCACTTGTGAAAACTTTGACCTACACCTTTATGAACCTCCTTAGGTGTTTCTTAATCAAGTTATTTATCTTTAGCCTTCACCAAAGGCTCTTAAGCAAAGTAAGCAATCATGCGTTAAGAGGGAAGGTCCTCTCATGGATCAGTAATTGGTTAAAACACAGAAAACAAAAAGTAAGAATAAATGGGCAGTTTTCACAATGGAAAGAGGCAAATAATGGGGTTTGTCAAGGATCTATACTGGGACCAGTGCTGTTCAACATATTCATAAATTATCTGGAAAAAAGGTAAACAGTGAGGTGGCAATGTTTGCAGACAATACAAAATTACTCAAGATAGTTAAGTCCAAAGCTGACGGCAAAGAGTGAAAAAAGGATCTTACAAAACCAGGTGATTGGGCAACAAAATGACAGATGAAATTCAATGTTGAAAAATGCAAAATAATGCACATTGGAAAACATAATTCTACTATCCCAAAATGATAGTTTCTAAATTAGCTGTTACCACTCAAGAAAGAGATCTTCGAGTCATTTTGGATAGGACTCTGAAAACATCCACTCGTGCAGCAGCAACCAAAAAAGCTAACAGAATGTTAGGAACCATTAGAAAAGGGATAGATAAGAAGACAGAAGATATGCCACTATATAAATCCATGGTACGCCCACACCTTGAATACTGGGTGCAGTTCTGATCATCCCATCCCTGAAAAGATGATTGGGGATATGGAACAGCTTCCACCAAAGGAGAGATTAAAAAGACAGGGACTTTTCTGTTTGGAAAAGAGATGACTAAAATGGAATATAATAGAGGTCTATACATTCATGAATGGTGTGGAGAAAGTGAATAAGGAAGTGGTATTTACCCCTTCACATAACACAAGAACCAGGGCTCACCCGATTAAATTAATAGGCAGCAGATTTAAAACAAAAGGAAGTACTACACAACACACAGCCAACCTGTGGAACTCATTGCCAGAGGATGTTCTGAAGGCCAAAACTGTAACTGGGTTAAAAAAAGAATTAGATAAGTTCATGGAGAACAAAGCCATATCTCTTTCTCTAGTTTCCTACATCTCCTCCCCTTCTTCTTCTTCTTTGTTTTTTTAATAAGACATAGAAATTTAGGGCTGGAAGAGACCTCAAGAGGTTATCTAGTCCAGTGGTTCCCAACCTTTTCTCTGCAATAGCACATCTTGAGCTCCAGGGGCTCTTCCCCTCGCCCTCAGCTGCAGGAGGGGGAAGAGGAGAGGCAGAGGAGCCGACCGATTGCTCACAAAGGACGGGAAGGGGCAAGAGCTCTGAGATTAAGCTCTGATTGATTGCTGCGCTCCTGGAGGAGGCAGGGCCATGGGACAGACGGCCAATCAGAAGGCAGCTTACCCCCCTTGTTCTCATATGTACTTTAAAAAAAAATTCTGCAGCACACCTGTTCGGCTGTGACGGCACATCAGTTGGGAAACACTGATCTAGTCCATTCCCCATGCTGAGGCAGGATTAAATTTCTTTTTGTTTCTTCTCTCTCTCTCAATATTTTCCTCTTCTCCTCTTATTCTTGCCACCTCCCTTGTAGAACAATGGAAACCTTACCAAGCTTGTCTCAAAAGGGGTTCACTAATTCATCGTGTGCCAAAAATAGTTCTTAGGCACTGACATTCATAAAGGTTTGAGTTCTGATTTTCTTCTGCTATGAAAACAGACAAAGCTTGGGTTTGACAAGCTCTCACATATTCACGCATATTTGCATAAGCTTTCTTAGCCCTGGTCTACATTACGAGTTTAGGTCGAATTTAGCAGCGTTAGATCGATTTAACCCTGCACACATCCACACGACGAAGCCATTTTTGTCGACTTAAAGGGCTCTTAAAATCGATTTCTATACTCCTCCCCGACAAGGGGATTAGCACTGAAATCTACATCCCCAGGTTGAATTTGGGGTAGTGTGGACGCAATTCGACGGTATTGGCCTCCGTGAGCTATCCCAGAGTGCTCCATTGTGACCGGTCTGGACAGCACTTTCAACTCGGATGCACTAGCCAGGTACACAGGAAAAGCACCGGGAACTTTTGATTTCATTTCCTGTTTGGCCAGCGTGGCGAGCTCATCAGCACAGGTGACCATGCAGTCCCAGAATCGCAAAAGAGCTCCAGCATGGACCGAACGGGAGGTACTAGATTTGATCACTGTATGGCAAGATGAATCCATGCTATCAGAACTCTGTTCCAAAAGACGAAATGCCAAAATATTTGAAAAAATCTCCAAGGGCATGATGGACAGAGGGTACAACAGGGACCCGCAGCAGTGTCGTGTGAAAATTAAGGAGCTCAGGCAAGCCTACCAAAGAACCAAGAGGCAAACGACCGCTCCAGGTCAGAGGAGGATAGTGCACAGCAGGCAAGAGGAGAAACCGTTCTCCGCAACAGCCAGGAACTGTTTATGACCCTGGAGCCAATACCCTCCCAACCCTCCCAAGGCGAGCTCCCAGACCATGAAGCCGGAGAAGGCACCTCTGGTGAATGTACCTTTGTAAATATAATACATGGTTTAAAAGCAAGCGTGTTTCATGGTTAATTTGCCCTGAAGACTTGGGATGCATTTGCGGCCAGTACAGCTACTGAAAATGTCTGTTTACGTGTCTGGGGATGGAGTGGGAATCCTCCAGGGACATCTTCATGAAGCTGTCCTGGAGGTACTCCCAAAGCCTTTGCAAAAGGTTTCTGGGGAGGGCAGCCTTATTCCGTCCTCCATGGTAGGATACTTTACCATGCCAGGCCAGTAGCACATAGTCTGGAATCATTGCATAACAAAGCATGGCAGTGTATGGTCCCGGTGTTTGCTGGCATTCAAGCAACATCTGTTCTTTATCTCTCTGTGTTATCCTCAGGAAAGTGATCATCCCAGAGAATTGGGTGGGGGAGAATTGGTTAACCTGAAAACTGCAGCCCCTCCTTTTAAAGGGCAAACCCAATGGGTGCTTGATATGGGAAAGGAGGGCGCTGCTGTTTGAAACCATTCCCACATGTTATAAAGGTTAAAGAAGCCGAAAGACTGTGGCTTACCATGGCTGCCTGCAAGCCAAATTCTGTTGCCTTGCCCTTCGTGTGTGATCTCTCACACCAAACCAACAGACTCTCAATATAAGAGGCAAAATGCAACCTTGTACTGAAAGCACATGTGCTATGTAATGTTAACAGCTTGGTTCCCCGTGAAAGAGTTGACCCATTGTTCTCTGAAATGTGTCTTTTTAAATACTACTCTCCCTTTTTTTCCTCCTGCAGCTGCAAATGTTTCAATGCTGCCCCATCATCTCCGTCCCAGAGGCTAGCACAGATAAGAAGGCGAAAAAAACGCACTCGCGATGAAATGTTCTCTGAGCTCATGCAGTCCTACCGCACTGAAAGAGCTCAGCAGAATGCATGGAGGCAAATAATGTCAGAGTCCAGGAAAGCAGAAAATGAATGTGAGGACAGGAGGGAAGAGCGAGACAAGAGGTGGTGGGAGCAAGATGAGAGGAAGCAGGATGCAATGCTGAGGCTACTGGGGGATCAAACTGATATGCTCTGGCATCTGGTGGAGCTGTAGGAAAGGCAGCAGGAGCACAGACCACTGCTGAAGCCCCTGTGTAACCGCCTGCCCTCCTCCCCAAGTTCCACAGCCTCCTCACCCAGATACACAAGAACGCTGTGGGGGGGCCTCCGGGCACCCAAACACTCCACCCCAGGGGACTGCCCAAGCAACAGAAGGCTGGCATTCAATAAGTTTTGAAGTGTAGTGTGGCCTTGTCCTTCCTTCCTCCCCTCATCCACCACTCCACTCGGTGCTTCCCTTCACCCGGGCTACCTTGGCAGTTATCCCCCTATTTGTGTGATGAATTAATAAAGAATGCATGATTTTGAAACAACAATGACTTTATTGCCTTTGCAGTGATTGAAATGAAAAGGGCGGTTGGCTTACAGGGAAGTAGAGTGAACCAAGGGGGTGGGTTTTCATCAAGGAGAAACAAATAGAACTGTCATACCATAGCCTGGCCAGTCATGAAACTGGTTTTCAAAGCTTCTCTGATGCTCAGCGCGCCCTGTTGTGCTCTTCTAATTGCCCTGGTGTCTGGCTGCACGTAATCAGTGGCCAGGCGATTTACCTCAACCTCCCACCCTGCCATAAACGTCTCCCCCTTACTCTCAGACATTGTGGAGCACACAGCAAGCAGCAATAACAATGGGAATATTGGTTTAGCTGAGGTTTAACCGAGTCAGTAAACTGCACCAGCGTGCTTTTAAACATCCAAATGCACATTCTACCACCATTCTGCACTTTCTCAGCCTATAGCTGAACAGCTCCTTATGACTGTCCAGAGTGCTTGTGCATAGCTTCATGAGCCATGGCATTAAGGGGTAGGCTGGGTCCACAAGGATAACTATAGGCATTTCAACATCCCCAACAGATCTTTTCTGGTCTGGGAAGTAAGTCCCTTCCTGCAGCTGTTGAAATAGACCAGAGTTCCTGAAGATGCAAGCGTCATGTACCTTTCCCGGCCATCCCACGTTGATGTCGGCGAAATGTCCCTTGTGATCCACCAGTGCTTGCAGCACCATTGAAAAGTACCCCTTGCGGTTTATGTACTGGCTGCCAAAGTGGTCCAGTCCCAAGACAGGGATATGTGTTCTGTCTATTGCCCCACCACAGTTAGGGAATCCCATTGCAGCAAAGCCATCCACTATGACCTGCACATTTCCCAGAGTCACTACCCTTGTTAGCAGCAGCTCGGTGATTGCATTGGCTACTTGGATCACAGCAGCCCCCACAGTAGATTTGCCCACTCCAAATTGATTCCCGACTGACCGGTAGCTGTCTGGCATTGCAAACTTCCAGAGGGCTATCGGCACTCGCTTGTGAACTGTGAGGGCTGCTCTCATCTTGGTATTCTTGTGCTTCAGGGCAGGGGAAAGCAAGTCACAAAGTTCCATGAAAGTGCCCTTATGCATGTGAAAGTTTCACAGCCACCGGGAATCATCCCAGACCTGCAACACTATGCGGTCCCACCAGTCTGTGCTTGTTTCCCAGGCCCAGAATCAGCGTTCCACGGCATGAGCCTGCCCCATTGTCACCAGGATGTTCAAATTGCCAGGGCCCGTACTTTGAGAGAAGTCTGTGTCCATGTCCTCATCACTCTCGTCACCATGCTGCCGTCGCCTCCTCGCCTGCTTTTGCAGGTTCTGGTTCTGCACATACTGCAGGATAATGCGCGAGTGTTTACAATGCTCATAACTCTCACGGTGATCTGAGCAGGCTCCATGTTTGCCGTGGTATGGCGTCTGCAGGAAAGCAGAGGTGCAGCGGAAGCGGTGGAGGACGATGGTTAGCACCGCACACATTTCCCGAGAAAGAACACATGTACCTGGGAGCCCAAGACAGACAACATGGAGAAATTCGCTACTGAGACAATAGCAGCAGAGCAGAGTGCAGCGGTAGCAGTGTATGACGACGGTTAGCAGTCCTACTGCACTGTCTACTGCCAGCAGCACCCAGGACACAACAGTGGCGGTGGCGGTAAGCTGAGCTGAGTGGGCTGCAAGCTTGCCGTGGTATGGCGTCTGCGTGGAAAAAAGGCACGAAACGATTGTCTGCCATTGCTTTCACAGAGGGAGGGGTAACTGATGACATGTACCCAAAACCACCCGCAACAATGTTTTTGCCCCACCAGGCATTGGGGGCTTAACCCAGAATTCCAATGGGCGGCAGAGACTGCGGGAACTGTGGGATAGCTACCCACAGTGCACCGCTCCGTAAGTCGATGCTAGCCACAGTAGTGAGGATACACTCTGCCGACTTAATGCGCTTAGTGTGGACATACGCAATCGACTATAAAATCAATTTATAAAAATCGACTTCTATAATATTGACCTAATTTCGTAGACATACCCTTAGTTTGTCAGGAGTAGGTCTGGCCTCCTGGCCATAATAGCAGAGAACTTATGGCTTTTACTTAATAAACAATACTCAAACTTGAAATTCACTAGCAAGGAGAGCCTCACTTTATTCACAGAGATTCAAGATAAAAAATGCTTGCCAAAAGCTTCAATAGGAAGTGGATACACATAAATAAACAAATCCAGGGAACTGCAAAAGCTTTGCAAAGGCACATCAAACTTGAACTTACACTGCAAGCTCTTCAAGGCAATTACTGTCCCCTCTTTTCTGTTTGGAAAGTACTTATCGCATTTTGTGGTTATCATCAAAAATAAATACATATGAATAATTCTGAGTGCTTTTTTTGCACAGCCTTTCTCCATCCTTCATTTTCTTTTCTCTCCTTCCTCCCTTCTCAATCTCCTCCTCCATTCCTTATTGTAAAGTCATTCAGCAGGGTGACTTGGAGAAAAGCTTTCTCTCATATTTTACAGCCTCCAGTCACTTCTTCATTCTCTCTCTGCCAAAACCTTCCATCATGTTCCAGCAGGGATCCTATCCATAGTCTTTTCCATTTCCTTCCATACACAAATGCTCCATTACCAGTCACTGTGGTAGATCATTACATTGTCCCCTTCTTTACCTCTTCCTTCCTGCTTTTTCTGTATTCACCCGTACCCAAGCACCATGGTTATGATTAATAGCATTAGTTAGTTCCTCCCCTCCCAGAGCACCAAAGAAAGAAATGAGTTCAAATAGTTCTTTAATTTCCTACTCAGGTATGGAGTATTGGAATGAAGCACAAACATCTTGCCATCTACATGGATCACAGGGACACAGATTCTGATGCCCTAGAGTTCCTCAGTTGTCCTCACTTGTTTCAGCTGTTCTCAGCTAGGTATGAACATCACTTGTGCTCCCAACTCAGAACAGATGATACACGTAAGGGACTAAGAATCAATTTCCTGAGCAACCACAGGGAAGTGCAGGACCACAACTAGTGCTACTTTTAATTCAGTTTCTCTGCACAGTTTTGGGGCATTTTCCCCTCTTTGCTTCCTTCCCCTCCTGCCCATGTAACAAACCATAACAAAAACATGAACATAAAATAATGTGTGTGTATACAGAGGGGATTCTTAATTTCTTTCTTCTCACAGGCCTGAAACTTCTATGTGGCCTACTTCTCAGCCTTCCTATGGCACTATACTGGGGACATGGAAATGATTATAGCTGAGAAGGGCCAGGTTTAAAAAGTAAATAGCTTTTGGAAGACTTGTGTGGAAAATTCAACAAAAAACAATATAAAACTTTAATGAGTTTGTACTGTTCTCTCAGAATACCACATTAAAATATTTTAAAAGGTATCTAACAATCTTCTTTTAAAATGTGAATTTTTGACTCTGTATACCAATGAAAGTTTCCTATACATTGTAAGCTGTCAGTCATCTCAACATTAATCATTAAAGGGATGACTTGTATCCAGAGGGAACACATTCTCACATTTCAGGAGTTGTCTTTTCGGGTTGCCATAAATTCGTTTGGAAACAATACCATAAGCTAGTGCCACATAGCTTGCAAATAAATAAAGTGCATGCTACATCACACTACCTGGGACAATATATTTATACCATTACTTCACCAACAGCTAAATAAATAGATAGGGCCCCAGAGTTTTCAAAGCAATTTTCTCCACTCTTTGCTCACAAGACCACTTTTCTGCTTTCCCACCCTTCCTTGTAAAGTGAAGCAGTTTCTCAGAGTCCCCTGAAAAATGCTACTCACAGTATTTTCACAATGATTTTGCATATCTGCAGTTTTTTAATTGGTAAATTGAAGTGCTCAGACTGGAGCCAGGAATGCTACATTTCTGGATGTTTCATGTTCTTTTTTGGCCTGACCTTCCCCGACAGGGAAAATATGCATAGCAGGTTTAGTATTCTGTATGAACGAACACACACACACACACACACATAAAGTGGAGTTTTTAATTTTAGAGTGTGATTCGTTTTCAAAGCAAACTGTGTTCCAAACAGATATAGTACATAACAGTAGTTTGGTGGTTGTGTTTTTTCAAACAAGCAGTTTCAAGTAGAGTAGGGGTCGGCAATCTTCGGCACATGGCCCATCAGGGTAATCTGCTGGCAGGCCGTGAGACCGTTTTTTTACATTGACCGTCCACAGACACGGCCCCCCGCAACTCCCAGTGGCCACGGTTCACCGTTCAAGACCAATGGGAGCTGCAGGAAGTGGCAACCAGCACATCCCTGTGGCCTGCGCTGCTTCCCACAGCTCCCATTGGCCAGGAACAGCGAACCACGGCCACTGGGAGCTGCGGGGGGCCGTGCTTGTGGACGGTCAATGTAAACAAAATGTCTCGTGGCCCACCAGCGTATTATCCTGATGGGCTGCGTGCTGAAGTTTGCCGACTCCTGAAGTAGAGAATGCACAATTTAAGAAGAATAAAAACTTTTTGCAGTTTGGTACACGATTTATAGTATTGTCTCTAGAAACAGATGTTCCTTTAGTGAATTACAATCTCTGTTTAAATAAAGATAGCTAGAGAAATATTAAAATTTAAATATTAGAAAATGTAGAAAGACATCCAACATATGCAATAAATTTCAATTGGTATTCTATTGTTTAACAGTGTGGTTAAAACTATGATTAATCGCAATTACTTTTTTTTGCGATTAATTTTTTTTAAAAAAAGAAAAGGAGTACTTGTGGCACCTTAGAGACTAACCAATTTATTTGAGCATAAGCTTTCGTGAGCTACAGCTCACTTCATCGGATGCATACTGTGGAAAGTGTAGAAGATCTTTTTATACACACAAAGCATGAAAAAATGGGTGTTTACCACTACAAAAGGTTTTCTCTCCCCCCACCCCACTCTCCTGCTGGTAATAGCTTATCTAAAGTGATCATTCTCCTTACAATGTGTATGATAATCAAGGTGGGCCATTTCCAGCACAAATCCAGGGTTTAACAAGAACGTCTGGGGGGGGGGAGGGTAGGAAAAAACAAGGGGAAATGTAACCTATTTCCCCTTGTTTCCCCCCCCCCCCCAGACGTTCTTGTTAAACCCTGGATTTGTGCTGGAAATGGCCCACCTTGATTATCATACACATTGTAAGGAGAGTGATCACTTTAGATAAGCTATTACCAGCAGGAGAGTGGGTTGGGGAGGGGGGAGAGAAAACCTGGATTTGTGCTGGAAATGGCCCAACTTGATTATCACTTTCCACAGTATGCATCCGATGAAGTGAGCTGTAGCTCACGAAAGCTTATGCTTAAATAAATTGGTTAGTCTCTAAGGTGCCACAAGTACTCCTTTTTTTTGTGAATACAGACTAACATGGCTGTTACTCTGAAACCTAATTTTTTTTAGTTAATTGCGTGAGTTAACTGGAATTAATTGACAGCCCTAGTCCAAAGCAGACCAAAATCCCAGATCCAAACACTCTTGATCTGTGAGGGATTCAGATTAGAGCTTTGAAATTTAGGCCCATCTCTACTTAGAACACAAACCATCACTGGCAAACAAAAGTTGAAAGTCAGCGAGAACAGAACTTGTTCATTAGAAGTGAGAGTTTGGGTAAAGTAGGGCAGTTCAATATTACTGTTTCAAATCCAGCCCAGGTAAGTAGCGATCAAAGCTATTACCATCTGATAATGCTCAGTGGTCCACGTTAACAGAGTTTGCTGGTCTGAGTCCAGCCCCTAGTGGCTAAGTGGACCATAATATCACCACCACAATTGGCAACCTTGTTAGCAGTCTCAACAGAAACATGAAGGATTGAATGGGAATGGAGACTGAACTGCTCTCACTCCTAGAGCGGGTGCCTCCATGTCAGGTGGGTGTCACAACAGCAAGGCCTGTGGAAAGCCTCCCTGTCACTGTCTTTTTTGTCCTGTCTGTGGATAGACTAATTTAATCCAGCGATATTAATCTGACATCTTTTGTAAGCAAAATATTCACACACACACACACACACACACACACACACACACAAGTGTAAAAACTAGATGGGATAGAATGGATTTTTAGAATAATCTTGTGTTGCTTGATTGCCTAGAGTGAATGAATCACAAATGTAGTAATCACTCCACATGCATCGTATTACTTCCATTCATGTTATTAAGGAAACCACATGTAAATCATTATGTCTTTAGTTGCAAAATATAATTCAACACAGACATGCAAATTTGACTAACAGCTGTTTTTACTGGACAGAGTCCAAGTACATTTCTTTTTTTAGGCCGTGTGTGTGTGTGTTTGTTTCAGTCCCATGCAGTTTCAGGTAACTTCTAGCAGTTTAAATTCCATTGCTATACATATCACGGGACGAAATGTTCCCTAAATGAACATTTCCCTCATTTATATACTTATGCTCAGAAACAGATAGATATATAATTTATATTCCTAAGAAACACAATGATTGTCATTATCCTGACCTGCCACTGGATTGCAAATCTCATTCAATTACCCAAATGCATTCAGACTATAGCTCCCAGAAATTAATATGCTCATGTCATGCTCATGCAATACACATAGACTTTACCAGAGCAGATATCTATCAAGAAAACAAACTGCTTTCTCTGAAAAAATGTCAATTTGTTGTTTTGTAGAATAAAAAGATAACAATGGAGTATTTATATAGCTGTTAGTTGGTCCTCTCAGTCTGGTTGCAGAGGTCCTCTGTATTTTGGTTATATTGTTCTTTACCTTTCCGTATATGAAATTAACTAGTTTATTCTGATGGGACGTTTTGCCCCTTGAACTGTATAGTCAAATCTGCTTCCATACGGCGTATTATAAATAATCTATTTCACTTTAGTTTCCTAAAAACAATATTACACTATCTATTAAAATTCTCACTGGGCTGACTCCTAGCTACTTTAAAGATCACTTCACAGCTACATGCATCAGGACCAGTGATGCTGTTGGTGCCTGTTACAGCTGCATAGGGTATGTAGAGAGCATAACACACCAAGTCTTCTCTCCTCTACAAGTTTCAGAGTAACAGCCGTGTTAGTCTGTATTCGCAAAAAGAAAAGGAGTACTTGTGGCACCTTAGAGACTAACCAATTTATTTGAGCATAAGCTTTCGTGAGCTACAGCTCACTTCATCGGATGCATACTGTGGAAACTGCAGAAGACATTATATACACAGAGACCATGAAACAATACCTCTTCCCATCCCACTCTCCTGCTGGTAATAGCTTATCTAAAGCGATCACTCTCCTTACAATGTGTATGATAATCAAGTTGGGCCATTTCCAGCACAAATCCAGGTTTTCTCACCCTCCGCCCCCCACCCCCCACACAAACTCTCTCTCCTGCTGGTAACAGCCCATCTAAAGTGACCACTCTCTTTACAATGTGTATGATAACCAAGGTGGGCCATTTCCAGCACAAATCCAGGTTTTCTCACCCCCCCCCCCTTTTCCAAAAACCACACACACAAACTCACTCTCCTGCTGGTAATAGCTCATCCAAAGTGACCACTCTCCCTACAATGTGCATGATAATCAAGGTGGGCCATTTCCAGCATAAATCCAAGTTTAACCAGAACGTCTGGGGGGGGGGGTAGGAAAAAACAAGGGGAAATAGGCTACCTTGCATAATGACTTAGCCACTCCCAGTCTCTATTTAAGCCTAAATTAATAGTATCCAATTTGCAAATGAATTCCAATTCAGCAGTTTCTCGCTGGAGTCTGGATTTGAAGTTTTTTTGTTGTAAGATAGCGACCTTCATGTCTGTAATTGCGTGACCAGAGAGATTGAAGTGTTCTCCGACTGGTTTACGAATGTTATAATTCTTGACATCTGACTTGTGTCCATTTATTCTTTTACGTAGAGACTGTCCAGTTTGACCAATGTACATGGCAGAGGGGCATTGCTGGCACATGATGGCATATATCACATTGGTGGATGTGCAGGTGAACGAGCCTCTGATAGTGTGGCTGATGTTATTAGGCCCTGTGATGGTGTCCCCTGAATAGATATGTGGGCACACTTGGCAATGGGCTTTGTTGCAAGGATAGGTTCCTGGGTTAGTGGTTCTGTTGTATGGTATGTGGTTGTTGGTGAGTATTTGCTTCAGGTTGGGGGGCTGTCTGTAGGCAAGGACTGGCCTGTCTCCCAAGATTTGTGAGAGTGTTGGGTCATCCTTCAGGATAGGTTGTAGATCCTTAATAATGCGTTGGAGGGGTTTTAGTTGGGGGCTGAAGGTGACGGCTAGTGGCGTTCTGTTATTTTCTTTGTTAGGCCTGTCCTGTAGTAGGTGACTTCTGGGAACTCTTCTGGCTCTATCAATCTGTTTCTTCACTTCCGCAGGTGGGTATTGTAGTTGTAAGAATGCTTGATAGAGATCTTGTAGGTGTTTGTCTCTGTCTGAGGGGTTGGAGCAAATGCGGTTGTATCGCAGAGCTTGGCTGTAGACGATGGATCGTTTGGTGTGGTCAGGGGGAAAGCTGGAGGCATGTAGGTAGGAATAGCGGTCAGTAGGTTTCCGGTATAGGGACGTGTTTATGTGACCATCGTTTATTAGCACTGTAGTGTCCAGGAAGTGGATCTCTTGTGTGGACTGGACCAGGCTGAGGTTGATGGTGGGATAGAAATTGTTGAAATCATGGTGGAATTCCTCAAGGGCTTCTTTTCCATGGGTCCAGATGATGAAGATGTCATCAATATAGCGCAAGTAGAGTAAGGGCGTTAGGGGACGAGAACTGAGGAAGTGTTGTTCTAAATCAGCCATAAAAATGTTGGCATACTGTGGGGCCATGTGGGTACCCATAGCAGTGCCGCTGATCTGAAGGTATACATTGTCCCCAAATGTAAAATAGTTATGGGTAAGGACAAAGTCACAAAGTTCAGCCACCAGGTTAGCCGTGACATTATCGGGGATAGTGTTCTTGACGGCTTGTAGTCCATCTTTGTGTGGAATGTTGGTGTAAAGGGCTTCTACATCCATAGTGGCCAGGATGGTGTTATCAGGAAGATCACCGATGGATTGTAGTTTCCTCAGGAAGTCAGTGGTGTCTCGAAGGTAGCTGGGAGTGCTGGTAGCGTAGGGCCTGAGGAGGGAGTCTACATAGCCAGACAATCCTGCTGTCAGGGTGCCAATGCCTGAGATGATGGGGCACCCAGGATTTCCAGGTTTATGGATCTTGGGTAGTAGATAGAATATCCCAGGTCGGGGTTCCAGGGGTGTGTCTGTGCGGATTTGATCTTGTGCTGTTTCAGGAAGTTTCTTGAGCAAATGCTGTAGTTGCTTTTGGTAACTCTCAGTGGGATCATAGGGTAATGGCTTGTAGAAAGTCTTCTTTATTAACTTACAAAATGGCCTTCAGGGACCAGGCAAAATTCCCCACCCCAGAATACGTTTATGGACTATCCTATAATAACTATCCTGAACCCCCAGGATACAACTTCCCTCCCACTCCAAGTTCAACAAAAGTTCCTTGGTAGGAAAATCAACAGCTCAGTATAACAACTGGAACTCTAACTAGAGGTGCAGAGAAGACTACCTGACCTCGTGTGGAAAAAAGGGAAAAGGGGATTATTCTGCCCCAAGTCACTCTGCCCCCTTCTTCCCCCGCAACACTCTATCTACAGGTCCAAGTGAACAGGGGGTTTGTGTTGTCTCGTGCAGAGGTGGTGGACTAAAGCAGATATTCCCAGCATAGCCAGGAGAGGAGGAAATTCCACAAGCACCCAAGTACTAAGAGATCCACTCCAGTACCTGCTCCAACAGGAGCAGATTATTTACTTCTCCTAATTCCAAACTTGGATGAATCATAGGAACAGTAGCCTCCACTGATCCACCACTCGAGTCCATTGAACCTGACTTGGGTTCCTTGCCTCCTCCTCAGGCAAACAGATAATCTATATGCCATCTGATGAGGGAATGTCCTACAGCAACCTAACAGGAAACCAGGTCTGTAACTTGTACTGTCGTACCAGGCAGCCACTTGGGCATTCCCACAAAACTGCAAATCTAAACAAGTGCTCTAGGAGAGAAAAAGCAAGTGACCTGTTGATGGTCATGCTTGTGTTTCATATTTTCTTCTAGTGTTCGCAGTCTTTTTCCCAAAACACCATTTCCAAAATAAATCACTTTCTTGGCCATTACAACATACTTTGAGCACTTGAGTTGCAACCCGACTTCCCTTAACCTTTGTAGGACTTCGTCTAGGTTCCATAGATGCTCCACTTCTGTCTCTCCTGTCATGAGAACGTCATTTAGGTATACCATCTTTGGCTGGTGCAATCCAGCCAATAATCCTTCCATAATTCTTTGGAAGATAGCATAAACAGAGGAAATCCCAAACGCTAAGCAGGTGTACCTATAGAGTCCTTTATGCATATTGATAGTGACCACATTCTGCAAGTCTTCATCCAGGACTATTGGTAAGTATGCGACATATCTAGCTTGGTAAGGCTCTTCTATGTGATGAAAGGGTACTACTCCAAGCAGGTAGCCTGGTTTGCAGTTTGTTTGTAATCATAGCATAGATGTTTGAAGCCAACAGCTTTTACTACTGGCACTTCCAGAATAGCCCATTCAGAGAATTTCACTGGACAGATAATCCCTGAAGTTCCTCTTCTACCCTGGCTTGTAGATCATAAGGAACAGGGCAGACCTTACAAAACTGAGGGTGTGCTGTGGGATCTACATGTATTTTCACCCTGAGATCCTGGAGTTCTCTCAGCTCCTCTCTTTTCAACAGGTCATTGATTGATCCTGCACTCATGTGATACAAAGGTCCCAGGAGTCTTTTTCCAGCCACCTTTCAAGGCAGAGAGACAATTCCAACCAAAAAGATTTGGCCCTTCCCCAGCTACTACAAAGAAAGGGAGACGAGCCTTCTGGGGCCCATACCTCACTTTGACTTCCATTCTCCCCAGTACAGGAATTTTCCCCCCATTGAAGAACTTGAATAGAGCTCAGGTACAGACAAAATCAAGCTGGTGAATGCATCAGCAATAACTTTCTCATTCTCTTGCCCCAGCTCTGTAGCCACTACCCCTTTGTCAAGCTCCATTTTCACGTTCTGCCAATTAAATGGAGCTTGACTATGATTGGTTCCTTATAAGAATCCGTCTGATTCAAGAAAGCATACACCTTGTCTCTTCTTCCAGTTCAGGGTCCCCAGCTGATGCTATTTTCCTGCAGAGACTATGGACAGATAGTGAGGGTGAAACCATTTGCACTTGATATGATCTTTGGTTTCCTGGTTGCACCACTGCAGCTTTGTGCCAGAATTTATCCTGTTCTGTTAATGGTTGTACATGCATTTTGTCATCTGGCTCCAGATCTGGCATCTCTCTTGCACATCTGTTGTAATAAAACACTTGTCTTTTTTGTTGGTTTCTCTGTAACTCTGTAGCCAAGTGAAGCACCTGGATACCCAGGATCAAACAACGTTCAGCTTGTCAGCAAGAGTATCTTCATTCTCCAGCTCATCAGTCTTTAGGCTGGACTAGAATTTGGCCCTGGAGAGGGAGTATTCCTGTAATCTAGTACAGTAACTCCTCACTTAAAGTTGTTCCGGTTAACGTTGTTTCGTTGTTACGTTGCTGATCAATTCAGGAACATGCTCGTTTAAAGTTGCGCAATGCTCCCTTATAACGTCGTTTGGCAGCCGCCTGCTTTGTTCACTGCTTGCAGGAAGAGCAGCCCGTTGGAGCTAGTGGTGGGGGCTTGGAACCAGCGTGGACCAGCAGCCCCCCCATCAGCTCCCCGTTCCCTGTGCGGCAGCCGCCCAGCAGGCTATCTGCCAGCATTTCAGCTGTCCCTCCCCTCACTGCCATGTGCTGCTTCTGCCCTCTGCCTTGGAGCTGCTCCCCGAGCCTCCTGCTTGCTGTGCAGGGGAGGGGGGGAAAAGAGGGGCTAATGTCAGGGTGTCCCCCTCCACCCTACTCCTGCCCCCTGCTTACCCCTTCTCCATATAGAGCTGGGTGGGGACAGGACAGGGCTCAGGATGGAGAGAACTTGCTGGCCGCAGCTGCTGTCTCAACTTCCTGATTTTTTTAAAGGCAATGTACGTAGAATGGGGTCAGCGTACTTAAAGGGGCAATATGCATCTCTCTCTCCCCCACACACAGGGTGTGTGTCTCTGTCTCTCTCTGCCATGCTGTCTCCCCTCCCTCCATTTGTGCTGCCTTGTAGAGTGCGAGGCTACATTAACAACAATGTGTTAACCCTTGAGGTCTCAGCCAAATGCTAGTTCATCATTTAACAGTAAGGCATTCCCTGGGAAATATCCCACCCTCTTCCATACCCCGGTGCTTTGACCATACCGCGGTGAAGATGCGTGATCAAAATCTCAGTCCTTACTGAAATTCTGAAACTCTCCTGAAGCAAACCGTGGTCCACTATCAGAACCCACGATATCCAGTATCCCATACTGTGCAAAGTGTGCTTTTATCTTCCACATGACTGATCTGGACCCTGTGTCTGGTTAAGTCTATCTCCCAGAAATTAGAAAAATAGTCTACAATGATCATGTATCCTTTGTCTCCAAAGTAAACAAATCCACTCCCACCTTTGCTAATGGTTGTTTTGGAACTTCATGTTGCCACAGGGTCTCTTTTGGCTGACAGCCTTCCTACGACCTGCATACATCACACTTTTTCTTGAATGTCTGTGTAACCCCTTGGGGTTTAGAGAACATGGCCCCTTTAAATCTTTTTCCTATTGGGGAGGGGGAGGAGTGAGAGAAAGGAGGGGAACTTGGGGGTGTGGCTCTGTAGTCCAGGGAGGGGAGGCCCTGGACAAAGTGAAGGAGAGAGAGAACCTGCCTGAAGCCTGGGAAGGACAGGGCGGCTGATCGATCGGGGACACCCCAGGACAGGAGCCAGGAGGAGCACTGTGCCAGGGAGGAACTGCCCAAGAAGGACAGGCAAGAGCTGGACCTAGTATCACTGCTACCCAGAGCTGCATGGGGCTGTGAGTACTGGGGCTTGTGACTCTTCATTGGGAATAAGGAGGGAGGCTGCCAGTTAGTTAAGCGGGGAGGTGGTCGCTCTGCGTGGCTTTGCAGAGAGCGGTAGAAGAGGGCACCGGAGGGGTTTGTTGGGGAAAGTTCACTGGCGTCGAAGATGACCAGGAGCACCCAAGACTCAGCATTGAACTGAAACTCTGCTCAGGACTCCTGAACTCTGCGTGCAGACACATTGCTGGGTGTCTGCCCTTTCAGACTGTGCTACCACTGGGAGTGTGGGGCCTTGGTTTGGATGCAAGCCTGTTCTACTGCTCCCCCTACATTTCCCCTTGTTGTTTTTCTCCTCTCATCCCTCTATAAATAAATATCTCCCTTTGTTATATCCATTGTACTTTTCCTGTGGGTGGGCGTGTTCACTCTGGGGGGTTTGGAACAGGTGCCCCTGGGGTGGAAGGAATTTTTCCTGCTGCATTCCTGCAAACGCTGTCTCTTGGGCAGAGCTGCCGGCAGAGCAGACTCCATCGTGGCCACGAGGGTGCTAAAGTTACATCTGTAATTGCTCATTCATTCCTGCTCAGTATCATAATTTCTCTGGCTCACTTTAAGCCACCTTCAATTCTCAGATGTGACAAATGAACTTTGTGCATAATCTCATTCCTAAAAGCTGATGAAATAACTGCTCTTCCTCCCCAGAATATAATGCCATTCTGTACATACAACTCGCCTCTTTTCTGAAAGAATGGTGTTCTCTCTTTAGGTACTCTGTCTTTTGTTGCTGGCTATCCCTGTAGGATCATGAGTTTCAATGTCTGCAGCATTCTGTCTTGCTCCGTAATGAAAATTATTTATGGTGACCTAGAAAGGTAGACATTATTACCATTTGTGACCGGGCCTGATGTGGGTCATGGCTGAGAATGCCAAATTCAGAACAGACTGATAAAAACAGGGCAATCACACCCCAAAACTGTTGGTTATTCTAACATTAGAGTTCACCAAGTCAGTAACAAAAGTGAGCTCCTGTATCACCACATTGGTTAACAAGAAGCAAAAACACAGTCTCCTTAGGCAATCCAGCCCCTATCACCACCCAGACATCTGGTCTTTATGATGCAAGGTTACTAAAAACCAGATATACATTAATTACACCTCTAATCCCAAAGGTACAGCCACTCCCCAGATCAATATATATACTTTAGATCTTACCAAATACCACACTGTAGCCAATTCCTTTAGTAAACTATAACTAAATATTTATGAAAAGAAAAGAAAAGAAAGAGTTATTAAATGGTTAAAGGAATCATATACATTACAAGTGATTTCAGAGTCTCTAGATCAGGTTCATAGCAGTGATGGTAAATCTGCTAGCTTGCAAAAAGGCCCTCTGGATTATCCAAAGGGATTGGCGGTCATCAGTCCTTTGTTCAAAGCTTCCTTATGTTAGAAAATCACAGTCCAGAGGTGAGGAGCAGGACTGAAGACAAAGTAGTAATGTCACAGTCTCCTTCTATATATTCAGCTCAAGTGCATGGAAAGTTATTGGCAAAAGATGGAGTCTTAGATCACGTGTCCTTATCACATGCCCTTACATGACTTGCTGAACCATTGCCTCAGTGCTGTCTGAAACATCTCCAGGAGGGGCTCACTGGGCAAGCTGATTGTCTTTAATGGGTCATCAAGCAGGCTGGCTAGCCTTGATGCAAATCTGTCTTGGGACATTACCCAAGAAAACAACGTCTGAGATACAAACACATATAAAATATTCATAACTTCATATACAAAGATGACATATGGATTTAAACACGATAATAATATTTAGCAGTCTATAATTTTTCCATTGATACCTTACATGACATACTTTGTACAGAATTTATTGCAATTTTGTAACCATGGTGACTGTATTAGTGTAAGTTGTAATCTTCCTTTTTATCACCATTGACTGTGATAGGCAGAATTAATGTACTTAAAATAAATGTCCTGCCAATCCTTTTTTCATGATTCCCTCTACACCTATCAAAAATTTCTTTAAGAAATTTTAAAAAGCTATTCAGAGATTCCTATGGTCACATCAGAAACCAAATATCAAAATGTATTGGCTGAAACATCCAGTTGAGATGGGAGGCCAGGCATTACCAGACTCCAACAGATGCTATAAACCAGTACAAATTAGACCAGTACAGGAATGGATTTCTAACAGAGAGAATCCATCGTGGATACAGATAAAACAGAAACTAGCAAACCCAACCTCATTATATAATACTATGCTGGACTTGTATCCCCAAATTCTGGTAACCATGAAATATCACCCATTACTTAAAAGTGCACTTACTAATTGGGTGTAGATGAAGCACTTGACCTAACAAAAGGAGCAGATCTCAGTAATATCTAAGATAAAAAATAACAGTGCTTTCAAACCCAAGATGAATAAGGAAATTTTTAGATGTTGGGGCAAATGTCGCTATGATAAGTGGTAGGATTTCTTTAGGGATGGACAATCCTAAAAACAAACAAATACAGCGGATGTATTTAAAAGAGAGAGAAAATGTGCAACCCGGGTTTATGTGCAACCTGAGAAAACACTTTCAGAGAAGAAAGGAACCAACAAAACTATCTGTATTAGGAAATTTGATACATAGGTTTGAAGTGTCAACAATCAAGGTTATATCTAGAATGTATAACCTCATGACTATGTTTTTAAAGGACAATCTGGATGAAGCTATTAAGTCAAGGAGTGCAGATTGTAAATATGAAATAAAAGTAAAAGAATGGAATGCGATAAGTTCAGATGATAAATATTGGCTTTACTACTAACCAAATAGTGCAAGTTCAGTACTTTTTAGTTTACCGAACATATGTTCATCTACCTCTATATAATAAAACATATTATATTGCCTCAGATATCTGTATGAAATGCAAAACAGCCAGGCCCTCTTTCATATACATGATATGGGACTTCTGGATGATACAAAAATTTTGGAAAACCATCCTGAGAGAAATTATAAAATATTAGAGATGAAACCCTGTTCAAGTTCTAAGACATTTATGTTAGGGCCGGTTAAAAAGTTTCCTATTGCAAATAAGCAAACTATTCCTATTCTTGCTCTTTATAGCAAAAGCAACAATCTTAAATATGTGGACCCAGGCAACAATTCCTAGCATAGGTCACTGGAAAAAACTATTAATAGACTATATTGCTATGGAAGACTTAACACATTTTGTGAGAATAGTGCCAGACAAACTCACAAAAAATGGATAAAAGTAACCGTGTACTTCACACAGGAAAACAATATACTAGAAATACTGAAATCTTTGAGATGCTTTGATATAGACACAGTAATCATATACTTATAGGATAGTCAAAAAGAATATACAAAGAGGATAATCCCTCCTTCCCCTTAGTTTTCCTTTCTTTCTATTTCCTTGAGACTCCCCCGTATCCTTAGAAAACATTTAATTCTCCCCTTCCCCCAGAAAGACAAAAATTAATATGAATGGTCACACCCACCCACCCACCATGTTACGGGTGTATTTAAATAATTTTGGGGAAAAAAGGGGGTGGAAATGGTAACAATATAACAGGATATGGTCAACATATAATAGGTTGCTTCATGCTGTTAACTCTGTATTAAGATATGAATGTAATTGTAATGTCTTACTGTCAATGGCTGAAAATATCAATACATAAAATCTCAACCCTCCTGTGACGGGTTGTACTTGTCCTGCGTTACAGCGGAAGGGGTTAAGGCAGCACTCTTAGCAGCAGAAGCCATGCCCCCCTCGATCCTGCTGGACATGCTCCAGCTGCTGCTGCAATATAAAAGGGAGCAGCATAGCTCAGTCTGGGCTGACTGTGGAGGAGGAAGGATGCACCTTGCTGGCTCCAGCCGAACAGCAGCCGGGATCCCAGACCACAGGAGCAGGAGACACCAAGGCCCAGGCAGGCGCCCAGGTATCTGCAGATGCCCCAGAGAGATTGCAGGCATTTCCCGAGTAGCCCAGAGACTCCAAAGACACCCCAACTTCAACTGCAGGAGTCAAAGTAGGAAATAGCCCAGGGAAGGACTAGCCAGTGTCCCTGCAGCAGTCTGTGTGTTGTGGGCAGATTCTCAGCCACTTTAGTGGTGAACCCATTCACCACTACCAGAGCCCTGGGCTGGGACTCAGTGGAGCAGGGAGGGCCTGGGTCCCCCTACCCCAGCTGCCACCTTTTGGGTAGGGTGACCAGATGACAAGAACAAAATATCGGGACACGTGGGGGGGCAGCCACAGGCTCAACCCCCACCAGGGCCGGCTCTAAGTTTTTTGCCGCCCCAGCAACAACAACAACAAAAAAGCCGGCGTGCCGCCGAAGCAAAATATCGGGACAAATGGCGTCCCGACTGTACATTGGTTGGGACACGGGACAAACAACTAAATATTGAGACAGTCCCAATTTTATCAGGATGTCTGGTCACCCTTTTTGGGGGGCGGCCCATCAACCCGCCTCCTACTGACTCTGGCCATTGGGCCATGCTGCCCTGCAGCCCAGGGGAGTCCTACTGACTCTGGCCATTGGGCCGTGCTGTCCTGCAGCCTAGGGGAGTCCTACTGACACCAGTCCTTAGGCCACGCAGCCCTGAGGCTGAGGGCACCCATACTGACTTTAACCACAAAGCTACCAAACCCTTGTCCCACCCCCAGGGTGATGGGATGTACTTGCCCCGCACCACCTCCCCTCAAAAAGAAAAGAAAAGAAGGCCATGCTAAGCAGTTTTCTGGACCAAATGCAAGATGCGGGAGAATCGGGACCATATTTTCTTGTGTCTCTCTTCATGGGATGGGGCTCTATTCATCATGCTACAATACTTATACGTTATAATTACCAGTTCCATGAGGCATTCTACCTTCCTCCCCTAAGCCTACAAGGTCTTACATGACTATATAGATATATCTCGTAGCTTAAACATCAAGAGAGACATTCATATACATAACCAATAACACTTTTTATAGCAACAACCACTTTTCTGAAGTTAGGTCACTGTAAATATTTCACTATATTTATTATATATACACAAACACACGCATGCATACACACACATCTATTCTTAATCAGCTCAGTTTTAATAACTTACTGTATATTTGCTACAATTACTGTGTTGTAAGAAACTTTAAAGAAAAAGTGCTATGAAGGAAGTGAATTGGATCTGAAGTGGTTTGATAGCTAGGAATACAGGATAACTTTATGGTGGGGGAAAAAGCTTGAAATTAAACCAACTTATAGTAGTCCAGCATGCCTGGATCAATTTCCCCAGAGTGAATTCCAACAACATCATTGCTACTCAGCCTTTGCAAACAAAATTTATTTCAGATCTTTAAAAGGAAAATATTATTACTATTATTAATAATTTTTAAAGAGAAGTGGAGCAAAGTAAGCAGCCACAAAACAAAACAAAAATACTCTGAAATGTAGGAGAAAGATTGGGGTGAACCAAAAAACAAGTTAAACACCATGGGTCATTCCTTCTAAAACCCTCCTTAAACTCACTTCTTCTATTAGACCTAATAAAGTATCCTGAATCATCAGAAGAACGTTCATGCCTTACACAGTTACAAGTCTTTTCTTATGATGGCTATGTGACAGCATTTTATACTTACTATTTTTCATTAAGTCTAGATATTTATCAACCTGTGAAAATGGCAGCGATAAGGAACAACAGAGATTAAAACCCAACCAAACATGTTTCACTGAGCCAGACTCCTAAGCACGATTTTCTCTGAAGTCATAAAAGATAAAATAGCAACCTTAAATAACAGCTAATGTTTCCCATGCAGTCAGCCTAAGAGAGCTTAATCCTTCAATAAATAAACCATCATTTTCAACAAGATAGTGCATCAGTAGAATATACAAGGATTCTAATAGTCCAAGAAGATTCTCATTTCATTATGCGGGGTTTTTTAGATTTTTTTTTTTTTAATATTTGTGTTTGTATATTTTAATTCCTGTAAAAAGCACCTAATACTGTAAGGATAAGTTCTTTACACAAATCAAATTATTTAAGTAAATACATTTCTTCCTCCTTTCAAATCTCAGAGCAATTTTGTGGGCTATGCTTCTTCAGGAAACTCTGGTTCACTATGCCATTTGGCATGGACCAGATACAAATTATAGCAGCTCCTGTTCAGGGAACTTTTACAAGGCATTAATTAATGAAGGAAATGCAAGGCATTTTCTGGTCTAGCCCATGAATATACATGAAACTTGGAATCAGACCCTTTGGTTCCTACATCACATTACAATTAATTGAGTACCCCACCCATAGCTCTGTGACCCATATAACATATTGTCATTTATTTCAGGGTTTAACGAACTGCTGTTTCTCTAAATTCACGTAATAGTTTCTAGATTTCAAAGAAGCCCTGCTTTTCGATCCATACAAGAAAGATTCAGACAGTACTAAAGTTTCATCTAGTATAAAATATGGGTGTTTCTTTGGTGTTCATAAATTAGACACATTTTGGAAAGCACAAATCAGAGCTAACAAGAAACAATCCCAACAAGAAATAGTCTATAGTCCACAACCCCAGGCGGCTCATTGGAGAACATCTCCACTCTGACAAAACTCAGGTGCTCCTTTCTCTTCTGCCACTCCAGCGCACAACCAAACTCAACACCTACTTCTTCCTCATGCTTCCGAACACTTCTTCTAAGTGTCCACTCACATCCCCTTGGTTCTTTAAGGTCATGCTACATGGTGAACCCAGGAAGGATAAATGGGGATGTGTGTGTTGGGGGTAATGAGGGATTTAGGTTGGAGCTAAAGGCTGCCTAGTGGAAAGACAGGCTGGCAGCATAAAAAACTGAAGTAGCTAATAGATCTGAGCAATTCCATCAGCTAAATTTGGTGAAATTCAGTTAGGTTATCATGAATTAAAGGAATAAATATATGTTTAATTCTGAAGTTTCAGAAGTGACCTATATCCACAATATCACCATCATGCATGGGAGGGAGGGGTTGGAGTTTCTGAATGTGTAGTTAATGGAACTCAAAGGGGGAAAAATGGCAAAATTTCAGAATGAACAGTTTAAAATGTTTCTTTTGCAAAAGGGAACACTGAAAAAATTACATAGAAAAATTAGTTGTCCTCCGAAGAATTACTGTACCAAATCTGGAGTCTAAATTCACTAATAAAGTATAAAATATAAGGATTTTAGTCCTATTTTAACAGAGAATCAAAATGCAACCTTAATTATAAAGTCAATTCTAATATGGCATATTTCAATTCATCCACTCAGTTAAATTAGATTGTGAGTAATTGAACACAACCCTAACTAATTCATGACTTCCAAAAAGCTGACCAGAACACTATCTTATGAAGTGGGATCCATGATCAATGAAAATGTACTGGGCAGCTCTATAGAGTCCAGCCACTAGCTAAATGTTAGTCTCCTCCACAGCTTCCCAGCACAGCAGGGGAAATCTCTACCCATTTGAAGAAAATCAATATGATGCAAATGAAGGGAGTGTCTAAATAGGAGACAATAAGGTCCATTGTCATCAGCTGTTGATTACATTTGGTACAAATTCCCTCATCCCAGCACACACGCCCAGCTAGAACTTGCTAAAAAGTGCAGTGGTCAGACAGCTTGTGACAGGACCTCACATAAACATCCTCTCTCTAAACAGGTGAGACAGGGTCTCTCTCCAATGCAATAGTCCCATATCACACATTTATTTGGAGAAAACACACACCAGTTAGAAATAAATTACATTGGTCTAGCACAGGGGTGGCCAACCTGAGCCTGAGAAGGAGTCAGAATTTACCAATGTACATTGCCAAAGAGCCACAGTAATACGTCATCAGCCCTCCATCAGCTCCCCCCCCCCCCCCCGGCTCCCAGTGCCTCCCACCCGCCGGCAGCCCCACTGATCAGCACCTCCCCCTCCCCGCACCTCCTGATCAGCTGTTTGGTGGTGTGCAGGAGGCTCGAGGGAGGAACAAGGGCATAGCAGGCTCAGGGGAGGGGGCGTGAAGGGGTGGATGGGGGCAGGGCCTGTGGCCGAGCAGTGAGCACCCCCCAGCACATTGGAAAGTTGGTGCCTGTAGCTCCAGCCCCGGAGTCGGTGCCAAAACAAGGAGCCACATATTAACTTCTGAAGAGCCGCATGTGGCTTGAGAGCCATAGGCTGGCCACCACGGTCTAGCAGATTGATAGCAAACTCCTTCTCCCAACAACAAACACATAGATCAAAATCTCTCTCATTCCCCCCTGCAGATGGCAGACTCCCTTTTATTATAATTATCCCAGCCAACATCAGGCCAATAAGCCATGCATTTATAGTTTGTGTGTGAGGTAGGCTTATTACAACTCACCAAGTAAAGTACCTTGTGGGTTAGCACCATTTCTTTGGCTTGAAAATGTTGGTGGAAGATGTCTCTCCCTGGCGGAGGCACTGAAAAGTAGAGTTTGTCCAAACAGCAGTAGGAAGCATGTAATCATTTTCTTCATTTTCGTGAAGAAAAAGCAAGATGAACAATCAGAGGCGCAAAACTGTGACAAAGAAAAGAAATGAAATGAACTCTCTGATTAACCAAACAATGTGTACTTATGCTGTGCTCATGGCAGACACCCTGCCCTCCCTTCCCCCCTTCCACCACATACAAACACCCAGACACACTGGTTTAGAATGTCTCTCATATCCATCAAAGATGGGTCTACATAATTAAGTAATCCTGGTTAGCAGACTACAGCTTGGCCTTTATGAGGCTGGTATAAATAGATGACCTTCATAGTTGACATTGTTAACAGATCTACTGCTAGATCATTCACAAGAAGCAAATAGATGGAAGTCTAGAAAAGGGACTTTCATTCTGTGATCCTACCACTTACTATAAGAAGGTTTGAAACAGCTAAAAACAAAACAAAAACAAAAAACCCCACCCTGTTCAAAACCCTGAACTTTCAGTGGGTGGAGTGTATTTTCTAAAAATAACTTGTCACCTTATACCGGTTAGTGCTAGTAAACTCTCAAAAAATATGCTCGTGAAGAGTTGTTATGGATTTGATGGAAGGAAGACAGACACCCACACACGTATGAATTTCAGGAAAATAGCTATATTGGTTGCACCTTTCATACTTCACTTCTTGACTCCTTTTCTCATTTACACAGGGCCGAAGGTTCCTGAGATTTTTTGTCACTACTTCTGGTCCATGGCACAGATTTGAAGATCACAGAGTTCCAGTCTTTTTCTCTTCAAACTTCCTGTTGACAGAGTCTTTCCATAGTATTCTCAGTCTTCCATGTCCTTTCTTGCTGTCCTCTTCCTGATCATTCTTTTCCCATTCTTATCACATGTACAGCCCACTCCAAACATGCCCTCTCCAGCCTATGACAGAGTCACAAGTTCCTCTTCCCCATGCACTCATTCTCCTCAGAATATTATTTTCTACTACCTGTATCTTCTTTTCTTCCATCTCCGTAAGACCCACCATTTCCAAACCATAGAGCAGGCACGGGCAAACACACTCAGCATACATTTTTCCTTTCAGTGTGTTACTTACTTGCCAGTCCCACAGAACTCCTGCCATCTTTTTCACTGCCACCCATGTGCATTGATTCCTCTTTTCAATTCTCCAGATCTCTCTCCGATGGCACTAAGTACACAAATTCTGTCTTCTGATTCAACTTCTCTCCTGAAGCTTCAAATCAGAAGCTCTTCTTCCACCTCCCTTACTTGCATAATTTCAGTATTCTTTGTGATTACCTTCAAACCATGGCTTTAAAACACAGATGTCTGCTCTGATACCTTATTTACCAATTACTTTTTGCTGTCAGCCAAAAGGGCCAAGTCATCACTGTACATAAGTTTTCCCTGCGTCTCCAGAGGCTTGGTTCTCCTGCTCATTAACACCATAACTAGGATGAAGAGAAGCAAATCAGTACACTGCCTTGTCTCAATCACACTGTCACCTCAGAACTGTCTGAAATTCCATACGTTGTCATCACCTGAGCCCTGGATCCTTGATACAGCTCCTCTATCACCACCAGTTCTTGAAGTCCTCCTACCATCTCTCTCAATGCCCCAAACACCAACTCCTGCGGAATCAAGCCATACCCTTTCTCAAGATCAACAAATGCTACATAGCAGTTATGCCCTCCATTTACACTACTTTCAAACTTCTGTCTCATTGCAAATATTGAGTCTATAGTACTCCTTCCCTTCCTAAAGCCATGTTGCTCCTCTCCTATATTGTCCTTCACCTTGCACCTCAGCCTTGCTTCCAAAACTCTCTCAAGGACTTTGAGAGGCTGACGTAACAGGGTGATGTCCCAATAGGTGGTTGAATCATTTGCATCACCCTGACCCTTCCAAAGAGGCACAATCAATCCTGTTCTCCAGTCATATGGTATTCTAGCTTGAATCCAGCAAACAAATAATAATCCATGAAGCCACTTTATTCTAGTATCTCCAACTGCCTTGATCATATCATCAGTTCTCATCTTCACCAGCTGGTTTACCATTTTTCACCATATTCAGTGCTTCTTCTAGAGAGATCAATACCTTTTGAGGCTTCCCCATAATTGTCGATGATGCTTGCTCATGTAACTTTCTCTTCTCATTTAACAGCTTCCATATTGCTGTCACCTCTGTAGGGTTAATCACCACACAGTTCCCATCCTACACACAAAGATTTATTCATATCTTGTGTTTCATGATTCCTTTTTGGTTTTTTTTGCCAACCTATAACCAATTTCCTGCCATCATCTTCCACCAACTTTCTTTTTAATTCCTCTTCAGCCTTCATTCTTGCCTTAGCAACTGCTTTTTTAACCTCTTTTTGCCAGTATGTATGCATTTTTTTAATTGTCTGATTATCACAACCTGCTTCCTAAAACTCTTGGAATAATTCTTGGCTGCACCTTTATGAACATAAAATCCGTCTGTAATGCCCAAGAGACATGAAGGTAGGCCTTGTAAGCTAAATTTGAAGCTATTCTACCCTTTCCTAAATGATTGAGAAGGGATTCCTAATATCCAGCCGCAAGGTTCCATCATGGTGCGACCGGCACCCCAGAGGTCATCCAGATAAATTTTTAATGCCTACCAGCACAAAACAGCAAATCGTTCATGCTGAGATTGTACCACTATTAAGCCTTCATCAGTCCTGACTGGTTAACTTTTTCCCTGAAGGGGACTGAGTTCTCCTACCTCCCAAGTGCCAATGAGAAACCATGTACCTCTATCCACTCACAATCCAAATTTCAACCTAATCATTTTGCAAGGACTACCTGACACAATATACCACTATGCCCTGTCATACTTGGCACCAAAAGGCGGTGGGGGGGGAAATTCTGACCACTCTAGTCTGGCTTCTGGAAACTTCTGCTACTGCTACTCAGCCCGATCTTCTTTGACTCTAATCAACACCATTCCATTTCCTGATATCCCATATTGCCCCCAAAATAGATTATGTTTGGTCATCCACAGTTCCCTTACATGGCACTGATAAGGAGCATAAGCTGGTTCCAGTGCACACCCTCATTGCTTTCCTACGTGATCCTGACTGCACCCTATTTGAATCCCAGCCCTCCCCATTTTTGGCCAACCACCTCCAAATCCAGAACCTGATGCTGTGGTCAATGGTTCTTACAACGTGAGGGGCACCCAGTTCAGAAAGCACAAGGAAAGAAGTTGAGAGGTAAGGTAATACATCCCAGGAATCACCCCCCAATACCAACTGCTGGCTACCCATACTTCACCACCAAGGAGCCTTGCCTCGACAGCTGGCATGGTGATATCAGTGCAGAAAAAATGGGTTTAGTTTACTCAAGAGGCGGCTATATGAGGAAAGAGACCTATGAAAAATGGCAAGGATCTGGTAATGGGTAAGGAGAGGTCTCATCCACATGGAGGAACAAGCTGGCAAATTTCACAGGCAACATTAAATCTCATAAGCACTTTTTAATGGCAATTATCATCTAAACAATGCTTTATAAGATGCTAGAAATGTTTTATTTAGTACACGATCCCAAACCTGACATGCAGAATCATATAGGGCTCCAGTCCTATCCCAGGAGCTAGCAAACTAAGGGTCCCAATTCTGTGAGGCTTAGAGTAAGTATTGGGAATCAATGGATGTTCAGCAGCCATCACAGGAGATGCACAGTACCATATAGGATAGGGCGCTAAATCTGTCCCTCTGAAGATGAGACCCAGCAATGTGGTTATTCATGTTATGGCCCATCATCCACTCATGATCTGTCCTTGTGTCCCTGTCCACTCCACGGCAACCAGACTCAGCCTCTGACCAGCAGCCATGCAACAGGCCTTAGAAGCAGTGGATCTCTCTACAGGGGCTGGTTGTTTCGGTGTCTGCCCCAACTCTCCCTCAACTGCTTTCATACCAGGTCCCTAATGCAGAGAATGGGGTGCAAATTGGCCCCTTTTCTTAGCAGCAGCAGAATTTGGGGCCTTGCAGGCCAGTTTTGCCTCTGAAGTAGAGATCAGTGAGGCAGACCCAGGTATTTCCTTACTGTAATTTGTTTCCTTGAACAGGGATGAGACAAATTTACTCTTGGCACAATGCTATTCAATATCTTTTATTAGTGGCCTGGAAAAAATATAAAATCATTGTTGTTAAAATTTACAGATGACAAAAATTGTTGGAGTGATAAATAATGACAGGTCAGTTCTATAGAGCTGTCTGTATTATATGGTAAACTGGGCTCACAAACATGCAAGGAGATGTTTGGAGGAACCAAGAACATAGGTAACACTTATAGAATGATGGACTATTGTTTGGAAAGCACTGACTCAAAAGGACTTAGGAACTTTTGAAAATTGGAGCCTAAGTGCCATTGAAAGTCAATGGGATTTAGGCTCCTAGATGCATAAGTGACTTTTGAAAATAGGACTTAGGTGCTTTTGAAAATTTTGTCTTAGGGATCATGGTGGATAACTATCTAAACATGAGCTAACAGTGTGATGTGATGGCTAAAGGAAGCGAATGTGATTTTCAGATGCATAAGCAAAGAAATATTGAGTAGAAGTAGGGAGATTCTCTATCACTTGAAATCTTTAAATGAAGACTACATATATTTCTAAAAGATAAGCTATCACTAAACCAGGAATTATGGACTCAATGCAAGATTCACTTGGTGGGCCTGTGCTATGCAGGAGGTCAGACGAGATGATCATAATAGACCCTTCTGCATACAGCACAGAAGCAACAATCTCTTTCAGAAACTTAAGAAAAGGAACTTCTCCCCATTCCCGGAAGCAGCTATCGGGCACCTCTGTCACTCTCCAGGGCCTCAGCTGTCTCACTGATCCAACCCATGAGTTATCTGGGAAATCTCTAGTTGAAGGCTCTGGATGTCTACATGGCCTGAAAATGTGAGCCTGGGCATAATCTCCTTGTTTACAGCTGCTCTGACACATAAGGAAACCTTAGCACTTCAGCTAAGGATAATGCTTTAACCCACACAATACACTTCACGATTCTCTTGGTGCAGTTACTGCATGGCATCTTTAGCTCCTTCTATGGGGAGCTTCAACTTGAATGCTTAAAAATCAATGGGCTGTGCAAACCATTAGAAGTAGTGGACATATTTATTTGGGCTGTGGAGTTCTGATGCCTACCCCAGCTCTGCTTCAACTGTTCTCATAGCATGTCCTCTCTGCTGAGAATGGAGTGTGAGGGAAGAACTCCGGACTGACCACAGAGATCCTGGAACAGCAGCTACGAACCCTACAGCATGCCAGATTGGTCACATGACCAATAGAGAAGTTGTGGCTAATATGCTACAACCTAAGCTCCAATGAAACAGCTGGGATATTCTGAAAGTGAGGGTCAGCTGAAGACAGGATTGTGTTTTTCCAGTGGCTCTAGCTGATACTATTGGAGCTTATAGGGAGTTATTCCTCCACTACTTCCTCACCTCCTGCACCTTAGGGGACACCAGCAAGGCACTCAGAGACCTCTGCAGCAGACCTTCCTTTCTCCCTGGATTGCTGCTTCAGTATAGGAGCCAGCCAAGGTATCAGTATCAGAAAATCCTCTTTAGAAAGGCAAAAGGAGCTCTCTGCAGGACAGAAAATGTCGAGATTTCAAGGCATCTTTCCCACAACTGCGCTTATGGTTACTATAGAAACTGGGCAAGCTAATAAGGAGGTGAGTTTATACACAGCAACTGAAGTGGGGTATCAAGCTGAACCACCAGTGATGTAATGTGTCCCTCCTACCCCTTCAGCCCAAACAATCTTGGAGACTGGGCCAACCACAAGGCACACCCAGTTTACCCATTTCCCATTGCACCCTCTAATGGGGAGTCTTGGAGACAGTGGCATACCACAGTCCTCCCAGCTGAATCACTGACTTTTTTGCAGTGGGGACAGGTCAAAGGAAACCACTGCTTTCTGTTTTCTTCCTTTGCTTTGGGCAAACTCAGCCCAGCTGTAGGGCTGGACTAGCATAAATGATCACTACAGGAGGCTCACAAATAATATGAGCAATCAGACATTTCGTCATAATTCAGGAGAGTAACACAGAGCAACTGTTCCACTAGTTTTGTGACAGTACTGAATCCCCATATTCCTAGTTTTGACACTTGGTAGCTATATTGAATTAACTGGATTTTATAGTGCAGTTTCTCAGAAACAACATGAGCAGTCACACAAAAAATGATTTTATTTGTAGCAATTTTTAAGAATTTAAATTTTATTAAGGACATTTTAAATAGTCTAACACAGAGGGGGGCAAACTACGGCCCGCGGAACCGTCCTGCCTGGCCCTTGAGCTCCCGACCAGGGAGGCTAGCCCCTGGCCCCTCCCCTGCTGTCCCCCCTCCCCCTCCGCCACGCCGCCCAGGCAGCGCTCTAGGCGGCGGGGCTGCGCACTCCTGCAGGCAGCGCAGCAATGTGTCTGGCTCTGGCCGGGTGGTGCAGCTCCCAGACATGCTAATCTGAGCGGCATGGTAAGGGGTCCCCGGCAAGGGGTCCCCAGGGGCAGCCAGGGGACAGGGAGCAGGGGGTGGTTGGATAGGTGTGGGAGTTCCGGGGGGCCTGTCAGGGGGAGGTTGGATGGGGCGGAAGTTCTGGGGGGGCGGTCAGGGGACGGGGAACAGGGGGGGTTGGAAAGGCATGAGAGTCCCGGGCGGCCTGTCAGGCATGAGAGTCCCAGGGGGCGGTGGTGTGGATAGGGGGTGGGGCAGTCAGGGGACAGGGAGCAGAGGTGTGTGGATAGGGACCAGGGATCCCGGGAAGGGGCATCAGGGGACAAGGAGCCGGGGGGAGTTGGATGGGTCGAGGGTTCTGAGGGGGGCAGTCAGGGGGCGGGAAGTGGGAGGGGGCAGAGGCTAGGCTGTTTGGGGAGGCACAGCCTTCCCTATCCAGCCCTCCATATAGTTTTACAACCCCAGCGTCGCCCTCGGGCCAAAAAGTTTGCCCACCCCTGATCTAACACACACAAAAATCATAAACATAGCTAAGCATGTAAACAGGTACACATCTGAATACATTGCCTGTTGTAATATCGTGCATGCAGCTCAGTCAGACCTACACTGAATATCTTTTCAGTTTGTATGAGCTGATTACAATTAATTTTAAACTATCATGTGGTAAAAGAAAAACTTGGAAAGTTTTTAGAACCTCTTAACTCTTAGTTCTCTCCTTAAAATCCTTACTAATAGTTTTTGACTTACCAATATCTGCTAACCCATTAATATTTTATTTGCATGTTATAGTAATTTGAGTGTAGCTCATAGTTAGAGCTCAAGACATCCACCAGCTTAGTCACTGAAAAACAATTATAAGATCCGTAAGTGGTATAGAGTTCGGCAAAAAAAATCCTTAGTGATCCTTTATCAGCACTAGGGATGTAAATATCATTTAAAAAGATAACCACTGAAACTATTAAAATTATATCGGTTAACCCATTAAAGGGAGAGGGGCTCCAGCTACCTGGTTTGTCCCAATGCAGCATCCACAGATGCTCCATGCCACCCCAGCAGCAGCTTCCCTTCTCTTCACTGACCAGTGCGCTGTCCACCTCCACAGCCGAACCCCTTCCAGTGGCACAAGGGGAGGCTGGGGATTGCTTAACTCCCCGATAGAGCCTGCAGCCTAAACACACTCTCCCTGACCTGCTGGCCAGCCCCTGCGAAGCTCCCAGAGGCAGCCCAGGGCTGAGGTCGGGCTGATGCGGCCCGGCGCAGGAGAACCGGTTTGAGACCCGCAATTAACAGTTAGGGTAGGCTAATGGTAAGACTAATACTTACCAGTTAACCATTTAATATTTTACATCCCTAATCAGAACCTACTAAAACTTTTACCATCTTTACTTTTTACTGTTGATGTAAAAGGATTATTTAGTTTTCTTATCTTACCATTTTTGACAAACAAGATATATTAAGAAAAAAGTAAAATGAAAATAAAAAACCTTTTTGAATCAGAAGACCAACATATTCCTTACAAACACACAGCATATTATAACATACTCAACATTTCAGCTTCCACATTGCCATGTCATTGTGCTACATAAATGTCATAGTAACACTTTCTTGCTCACACTCACTCAATTTAATTATCTAATCAACTTAGTGAAAGTGTTAAGTATATTTTCTTTAAGAATACATTTCAAGTTATATTTTATATCACTTCATTTTCTACATCTCTAATGAAATAAGAAACAATAATATAGCATCTGTTAGTTGTTTCTAATGCACCCATCTCTGTGATATCTGCCTCTGTTAATATCACTGTGGCTAATATTGACAACATTATTCAAAGCAACTAATGACAATTTCAAGAATTTCAGAAATTTACCATAATAAAAGTTTACAGTGATCTTGGAAAGCAGTACACCCATAGAATGGTTCACTCTTCACAATTTCCACTGAGCAGGATTTACCAAAGGGGATTCTTATTTTATGACAGCATCAACCACCCTGTTAGTGATTTTTCTTCAGCTGCTGCTTGGACAATAGATCTTTTCATTAAACTTGTTCTTTTGGGGCAGATACATCTGCACTCTCTGGTTATGGGTTTGTGCTAGACATCAGAGTTTCAAAATTACCAGAATAGTAGCACTGTGGTACTGGGAAATTTAGTTTTGTCTACTCTGAAAAGGCACTATATTTGTAAAGTGCATATTATGTGATATATAATACAAGTTGGCTGTTCAGTTTTGTCTCCTAACATACAGCTGCTTAGTTACAAACTGAAAGCTCTATTAAAAAAAAAAAAAATACAGGCATGCTATCTTTTCCATACTGACCCCAATGCTGCTAAGTCAGGTTGAAGAAAGGGTGAAATGAACACCATCATCTGCCTGAAACAAAATGTTCAGGATATGAAGAAGTGCATTCCAGATACTCCTTACTTATAATGAAAACAAAGTTTAATTGTGAGCATGGCTTATCAATGAGAACAATCTGTCATTAGTGGTCTGATTATATGTGAAATAGTGGCAGTTGATGTTTTCTCCTCACCTGAGTAGCGTGTACCAATCATACTAGATTATTTATATCTGATTAGTCTTCCTCTAGTTTGTAAAAAAATGCCTAAAATACACCTTACTATTATATTCTTGGGCCTCAATCCTGCACACACTTAAGCATGCATTATACTTTACTCATGAGTAGTCCTACTGAAGTCAATGGAACTACTTACAGAAGTAGTTAAGCATGTACATATTTGCAGGATTAGGGCCTTAATTGCAGCCTCATATAACCAGCCTGATGTTATATTTTCTTTATTAAAATAGTAACATAGAAGTACGTCAGATTTAGTTTGAATACCATTTTATTTAAATATATATATACACACACCCACACACACATACATACAGACACACCATTATTTATAAAGCCAAATTTTAAAAATCTAGATTTTAAAACACACATTTGAAGGAAATAGTATAGAATATGATTAAAGCTGTTTTCAGTTTCAAACATTTCAATGTTCATCGAAAAATCATATGCATGTCTCACCATTATTAGAGTTTCTTATCCCTAGATGTGTTGGGATTTGTTAAGACTATGCCTTCTATCTTAGTGCCCCTTATTAGGGCAGGCATACCAAACCACATATGATTTTTTTTCCAATCGCTCAAGCTAAACAGAGTCAAGCCTGTTCACTTCTTGAATGGTGGCCTAAGAAGAAAAGCCAAATGCTTCAGAAAGTGCTTTGTAAATCAGGAGGTTGCATTCTTCCCCTCTGAGTTAACACTAACCTAATGTCCAGCATCATGTTAGGGGTCAGTATGATACTGAAATGCTGTCTTCTAAAACTGAGATTCTGACTATTTGTGGTCACTGAAGATCCCACAACAATTTTCATGAGGCTAGAGAGTATCAACAACTGGCCAATTTCCAGATTAACTAAATATATTCTACTTAATTTATATTCCCCTGCCATTTCAATAGGCTACAGTGTTCTTCAGAGCTGTATTTTGTCTTGTCAAAACAGTTCTTATGTTTTACCCCAGAGGTGGCCATGATTCAGCGATCAGCCATTTGTAAAGAGTTTAAGGCTAATATATAACTGTAAAATATCATATATACTTTTGCACAACTATTAAACAAACAGTTATTGTGAGGTCAAATTTGCCCCCAAATTTACATCAGTAAGTAGTAGTATTAAAAACAAGTTTTTTACAAAACCTAAGACCAACGTAAATGTTAAATGTTACATAAAATACTGAAGTATGTGAATGGCCCCATAAAACTGGGAGCTTAGTCTTACACAATTCATAGTCATATTGAATATAGGACAGGATACGGAATCACTTCACCCACCACTGAAATGTAGCTATCTGTGTGGGGCAGGAGTGTCAGTTAGTTGTTTGACAGCACAAAAAAAATGAAGAAATACACTCATGTGCTTTCTTCGGCAAAATACATTCCTTTCCACCTCACTCCCCAATAGTAAACAACACAGTTGACACTAGAAATTTAAAAAATCTGTGACTACTCAGGACTTCATAGTTGTCATAATGCTCTGACATGCTGTACACCATGACCACTCAGAACTTTACAGCAAAAACTGGGGACATAACTCAAATTCTCCTACTCCGAAAGCATAGGCCCCTACCACCTGAGTTCAAAGGAGAATCTCCTTTAGATACAGTATAGTGCTTGTTTCAGAGTAGCAGCCATGTTATTCTGTATCCGCAAAAAGAAAAGGAGGACTTGTGGCATCTTAGAGACTAACAAATTTATTGGAGCATCAGCTTTCATGAGTGAGCTGTAGCTCATGAAAGCTGATGCTCCAATAAATTTGTTAGTCTCTAAGATGCCACAAGTCCTCCTTTTCTTTTTGAGTATAGTGCTTATGATACACAGTTGAGCTGTTCTAAGACTATGCAGGAGAAAACAGTGAGGCTCAAACACATTAGCTCTTTCATTACATACAAAATACAGTCATAAATATAACACAGAGGTTGCTAATGGTGTTTTCACATTTATGGGGGATTCAGTGTGACTATTTTTTACTGCCCTATAGTACCTAAGGATAGTAGCAAGGATCTGGTTGTCTATAAGAGAGGCAGGGCTGGTAGAGTCCTTGCTTGAAAGAGCTAAGAACCAATTAATCTTCTTGACTCCTCTATACAAAGGTTTGACAGAATGTGTGGGTTTCTTTTATTTATAATTTCAATTGATGATCTCAATGTTTATTTTTCAGCATTCTTTTCTGTTTTTATTGATATACATGTTCACAATTGCCCAAAAGTATTGGTTTTAAGCATTTTTTCTATTTTTATCCATTTAAATTTTCACAGTTGTGGGAAACTATGGGCAGGTATCAGATGCTGGGGGAAGCAGCTAGTTATTTAATGACAGTAGAGGCTGAGATTCAAAAAGCTAACCACTACACAAATTGTCAACATCACAAGTCAAAATATACACAGTAAATATCCTTTTTAAATCCAGCTCTAAGAAGTTCTCAAGCAGCACTTTTCCTTTCTTCACCTCTCTGTAAATTTCGAGTATCCTCAATGGAACTATTATGTCACCAGTTGGTGTATGCACCGAAACAAGCTAATGCTGCCAAGCCTAGCTAAGCATCTCAAACCCCAGCGCTAGCTGCAGTAGGTAGTGGCTGCAGACTTCAGACAGGGAGCTAGATCTCCAGAACTGTCCCAGTCCCCGCCAGGTCAGGAGCTGTTTGGTTCCAGCCCTGCCCTGGCCCCGAGCCAGCCACACTTGTACGCACTGCCCGCCGGGGAAGGGCGGAGGGACCCGCAGGTCCCCGCGCAGCCGGGCTCTACCCGCGGGGCTTGGGGCTGCCGGAGTGGAGCCGGGCGGGCAGGCAGGCAGCGGGGCAGGGACGGCGCTTACCTGCGGCGCTGGCCTGGCGGCTGCAGCCCGCGAGCCCCGGCAGGCTGAGGGCGAGAGCCGGCGAGCGCCCTCCGGGGAGCCCGGCAGGCCGGGGAAGAGCCGCCCGCCCGGCCGCCCCAGCCCTGTGGGCGGGGGCCGGGGCGGCTCTGCTCTGCGCGCACGCCGGGGGCGCTGGGCTGGCTGGGGCGGGGGGAAACGCGCCGGCGGGTGCCCCGCTCGGAAGCTGAGCCGGGGGGGCCGGTTTCGAAGCTAGACTCGGCTCATCTCCTCCCGGGCCCCCCGCTCGCCGCGGCGGAAGGGCCCCAACGCCCCTGTGCCGGCCGGGGGAGGAAGCCAGGGGTCACTGGCCCTTCCCCCACCGCCACTCTCTCTGAGCGCCCCCCGAGACACGCGTGAGGCCGCCTGAGGCCCGGCCGAACGTGCTCCCAGAGCCACCCCTCCGCGGGTGCGGGGAGAGCCCCTGGGCCCGCCGCCCCTGCAAGGGGGCTCCGGAATCCCCTGCGTGACCCCGGGCTCGCGCGGCTGCCTGTTCGGCTCCTGGAAGATGCCGCCCGCCCCCAGCTATCGAGGGTCTCAGACCTGGCTCTGCTGAGGAGCGTGCTCGCTTCAGAGCAGAGGGTGGGGGGAGTTCCTGGCGCTGCTCCTTGGGATCCCAGTAAGGGCGAGGCGATTTGGTTTTCCCGGGCACCAGAAGTTCAGTCCAGGATCAGCAGCATCCTTCTTCTCCCAGCATCTGATCTGAGCGTCAGCCATTGGCACCAGGCCGGCGCAGTTAGTGATTCCCTGCCAGGGAAATCCACCAAAGGAAACGCTGGGAAATGGAAATCCCATTCCCCACACGAAGCACCTCCAGGGCCAAAGCAAACCGTCCCCAGGGGAATTATGCGGTCTTCCTGCCCTCAGACGTGGTTTCTCTGTCTGCATGGAGGCTGTGGGAGTTTCTGTAGGGGAAGCAGATTGCAGACCTAGTAAAGGGACCAGATAGGGGTAATGATTGTTTATTAGTTAACACTGGAGTGAAGCCTGCTAAATAATAAATTGCTTAGATGGAAAAAGCTGGACATGGGCTTTATAGCAACAGCTACAACTCTGTTATGCAAGAAAAGACTTGAGTCACTACCTTTGTTAGTCCAAATAACTTGTGATTTCTTCCTTCTGGCAAACAGCAGGGGTAAGGGGCTCAAGTCCAACTGGCAATAGGGCAAGCTAGCCATTCTACCACTGCCAGGTCAGAAGCCTGAAGCAGAGCGCTGCAAGTTTAGGTTACAGAAAGCACATATATGATTTGTTGAATTCAAACGCTTGGAAAAATTGTGTGTACTTTCAACAGTTACTTAAGGGTAAGCACATGTGTTTTTAGTCATAAAAGCTACTTTCAGTGAAAGATTTGTAGGAGAAACAACTCTATAAGGTATGCAAAGGAAATGGATCCTAAGTGCATCACTCTGCACGCAGGAACTACAACTGGGAGGCTCTAATATGAAAACATGAAAAGAAATATCTTTCTTTCAAAGTGGGCTGTTGTGATAGACCCAGTAACAAATGACAGGGGCAAATAGAACAGAAAAGACAAGACCCTGATCTATAGAAATGGGGCACAAACCATCTGTAAGTCTCAAACTGAAGAGGAGATCTAGATCACTGGGTCTTTAGTCTTTCCTCTATCCACAGGGAACAACAAAATAAAAGTGAATATTTAAAGTAATAGTTGATCGATCTTATCACTTTAAAAATAAATTCTGAACAGTTACTATTGAGTTCTGTTTCATTACCGTCAGTATTTATTTGCACCAGTATTTTCCCAGGAATTGAAATTGGGGAGCAAGGGAGTTTGAATTTACAAGAGAGGTGATGGTTGAGGGGTGAGAACATGAGGGTGAAGGTGGGATGTATGACACCATAGTAAAAACTGAAAAATGTTTCAGGACCATTTCATTAGATTTAACTCACATTTTAAAATCATCATACAAATTAAAGTTGGATACTCAAGCCTTCTATGAAGCACTACATCTACGTCCTTGTTGATTTCTTGCTGTAATTTTCCACAGCTCTGTTCATGAACTTTTCAAATGTAGTGCATTCATGTTTGGTGACTTCTTGTGTGTCCAGTACTTCCACTCCTTCAATTGATATGCTAATTAGTTCATTAGCACGATCAGGCAAAAGGCAATTTCTTTCAGAACACAAAATTCTATTCCAGGATGAAAAACGAACACTCAGCTATAGCTGTTGTGACTGGAAGTAGCAAGAAATGAATTCCTACTTCTTTCATCCCAGGAAACAGCACAAAGATCGGGTCAAGCCTCTAGTGATGATAAAAAAGAAGATGAAGTCAAGTCTTCATTCATTCATTCATTCGTTGTATGATATTGCACTCTGTGTTCAAATTCTCTATTCTGTCCTGATCACATGGCAGCTCCATTGCTGATAGTGCCTCACTCCACTCAACTGTCACTGCTGTAGATTTGTAAGAATCAAGTCTGTGTACTTTTTCAGCTGGTTTAACAAACACTTCTTGTTCTCTTTGCTTAAGGATTCAATATAAGTGCCTTCATTAAGTCAACTTCTGGACTGAAGTCTTTGATTCTTCCAGTATGTTTTCAATGGATAGCTCTCTGATCCAAGTGTAGCTTCCATTGCTGGACAAACATCTACTACTGTTGTTACAGATGCCTTGATGGCATTGTTTAATGACCCAAGTGGTTTCAATACTAGACTTACATGAGAGAGAATGGTGATTATCTTCTCTGAACGTAGTAGCAAAAGTAGTCCACCGGCCTCACTGCTTAGATCTATTCCATCTTGGTAGATACTTTCCAAAGCCATTAATAACAGTTGCAGTAATTTTAAGACAACATCCAAGGATCACTCATGAGAAAGCCAGCAGGTTTTCCCAGGTTGGACTAATTTGAACTTAGGTCCCAGAGTATCTTTTATTTTTTCCACAACATTCAGGTTTTTTGGACTCTTGTTGGAAAAAAAAACCCCAAAGACATTAAATTTATGGCTTTTTTAATGTCTTTTGAAGATTCTGCAGTTTGTACTAGCGCTAGTTGAATAGATCATAGAATCAAAGGACTAGAAGGGACCTTGAGAGGTCTTCTAGTCCAGAGGTTCTCAACCTTTTTCTTTCTGAGCCCCTCTCCCGCCCCCACCTCCAACATGCTATAAAAACTCCATGGCCCAGCTGTGCCACAACTGTTTTTTCTGAGTATAAAAGCCAGGGCCAGTGTTAGGTGGTAGCAAGCAGTGCAATTGCCTGGGGCCCCACACCATAGGGTGCACCGTGAAACTAAGTTATTCAGGCTTCAGCTTCAGCCCCGGGGGCAGGACTTCAGCTTTCTGCCTTGGGCCCTAGCAAGTCTAATGCCAGCCATGTTTGTCAGCCCCCTGGGGGCTCCGGACCCCTGGTTGAGAACCACTGTTCTAGTCCAGTCCCCTGAACTTAAGGCAGGACTAAGTATTATTCTAGAGTATCCCTGAGATGTGATTGTCTAACCTGCTCTTAAAAAACTTCCAATGACATAGAATCCACAACGTCCCTAGGCAATTTATTCCAGTGCTTAACTAACCTGACAGGAAGTTTTTCCTAAAGTCCAACCTAAACCTCCCTTGCTGCAATTTAAGACCATTGCTTTTTGTCCTATCATCAGAGGTTAACAAGAACAATTTTTCTCCCTCTTCCTTGTAACAACCTTTTATGTACTTGAACTGTTGTGTCACCACTCAGTCTTCTCTTCTTCAGGCTAAACAAACCCAAATCTTTCCCTCAAAGGTCATGTTTTTTAGACCTTTAATCATTTTTGTTGCTCTCCTCTGGACTTTCTCCATTTGTCCACATGTTTTCTGAAATGTGGCACTCAGAACTGGACACAATACTCCAGTTGAGGCTGTATTACCGCAGAGTAGAGAAGAATTACTTCTTGTGTCTTGCTTACAACACTCCTGCAAATACATCCCAGAATGATATCTGCTTTTTTTTTTTTTTTTTTTTTTTGCAAGTGTTCCACTCTTGACTCATATTTAGCTTGTGATCCTCTATGACTCCCAGATCCCTTTCCGCAGTACTCCTTCCTAGGCAGTCATTTTCCATTTTGTATGTGTGCAATTGATTGTTGCTTTCTAAATGGAGTACTTTTCATTTATCCTTATTGAATTTCATCCTATCCTCCAAAGCACTTGCAGCTTGGCATTGTCTGCAAACTTTATAAGTGTACTCTCTGTGCCATTATCTATCTAAATCATTGATGAAGATATTGAACAGAACTGGACCTAGGACCAATTCCTGCGGGATCCCACTCGATATGCCCTTCCAGCTTGACTGTGAACCACTGATACCTACCTCTCTGGGAATAGTTTTCCAACCAGTTATGCACTGACCTTATACTAGTTCCATCTAGGTTCTATTTCCCTAGTTTGGTTTGAGAAGGTCATGCGAGACCGTATCAAAAGCCTTAATGAAGTCAAGATATACCACATCTACAGCTTCCACCCATCCACAAGGCTTATTATCCTATCAAAGAAAGCCATTAGGTTGATTTGACATGATTTGTTCTTGACAAATCCATGCCTACTGTTACTTATCACTTTATCATCATCTAGGTGTTTGCAAATTGATTGCTTAATTATTTGCTCCATTATCTTTCTGGGTACTTAAGTTAAAATGGCCTCTGCAGCGTGTATAGGAGAGATTAGGGTTATGTTTTTCTCAGAGAAAAGTGCGTCTTCCAGAGAAGTTTGCAGCTCCATCAAATGCACAAGTGGCCATCTGTTTGGTGTCCAATTTACAAGCATTTAACTCTTCTAAGATGTGGGCTGTCACAGATGCAGCCGATGTGTCTTCTATAACCTGAACATCTAGAAATGCATCTACTGGCCTACCACTGACATCAAAATAATGTTTCCATTGACTTAATACTTTACGTCCATTTGCATCAATGCACTCATCAGCCATGTATGTGAATTTTTTGAATCTGGTGAGAGAGTTCTTCACTTTTTTGACTGTGGAGTCTTTCCACTGTTGCACCACATGCTTCTAACCAGTCAGCTGAGTTTTTTGCAGAAAGATAGTGACCACTTGCTTGTCTTGTTTGGAACCAATGTCCAACTTCAGGGATAACAAGTGACAATGCACTTAACATAGGTCTCCAGTTTGTAGTGTGTGGTATCTCTTGCTTAAATAGTATGTTGCTACAGCCATGTTTGGTGCATAAACTTGTGTCTCCAGCATTCTTAACAGCCTCAATAAGTACTTCTAAAATTGGCTTTGCCAGTGCTTGGCTTATAAAGCTTTCTGTATGTCGATGCAGTCCAGAGGTTTGGTGTTTTGCAGTCTTTTCATATAGTTTGTCAGCACTGGCTTTGCTGATCGGTCTGGCAAACCAAGCTCCTCCAGTTTTACCAGTTGAAGCAGTGGGAAGCTTTCCTTCTTTGTAAGTTTTTTTTGCAAGAGATGCACTAGTAGTTATCTCTTGGAACTTCAAAGAACAAACATCAGGAATTACCTTTAAGTTGTGGAGCAACTGTTTCTTCCATAGGTAGCTGTATTTGTGCTTTGGGGTGTTCAGCTGTAGATACACCACTAGGACCTTCAGATAACATGTTGATATATTCTTGGTAAGCATAGAAGTTTGACTTCTATATTTGGGGGGGCAGTGCCCAGCGGGGCTAGGGCCAGCTCTGCACAGTGGGGTCCAAGAAGGGAGCGCTACCTCTACTCCCTGATTAACTTCTGCAGGCTACCCAGCCTGTTGCGGTTGGGGGGAGGGCTGCAACCAAAAATTATAAATCAAAGGTGGGGATGGGGCTCAGCTCAAAAAGTCTGAAAACTGCTCAGGGTGCAGGCAGGGGTGTAGCTCAGGATAAAGGGAGGGTGTAGCTAGGGGCTGTGTGCAGACAGGGGTGTAGCTTAGGGTGCAGGGAGGAGGTAACTAGGAGCTGTGTGCCAGGGAAGGGTGCCCTCACTCACAGTTGCTGCTCCCTGAAGGTTCTGCCAGGCTTAGAGCCAGGTCCCCCCACCTAAGCGTCTCTTACCAACTGGGCCTGTGTGGTAATCGCCGCTGACTGTTGCTGCTGTAGACCAAGCTCCTTGATCGGAATCAGCATTCAAAAGCTAGAATTGTTACTTACTGACAAACAGAGAAATACCATCAAGTTGAGGGGAGGGCCTCACTTCGCTTGGCTAGCAAGACTACATTCATCCTTTAGGACCTGGTCCATTGCTTATTTAAATTAAAGAGTTTGCATTGGCATCAATGGACATTAGATGCAAATGTATAATGCCTTTAAAAAAGCTTAACATTAGTTCCTTCAAGCTATGATGAGATTTCCAAACAGATATGGTGATTTAAAAAACAACAACAAGGATGCTTTTTATTTTTTTTCCCCTGCTAAGAGAGTTTTGTTCATGAATATTAGTTGTTCATGGGGGTTAAAAACTAATGTCATTTAAGGATGGCATGATACAAACTATAACGGATGTCACTTTTTCCATGCTTGATAATGCCTTCACTAATATCAGCTGGGACACATCTTTCAGAGTAAGCAATAAGAATATAACTTTTAAAAAACAAATTTGATAATGTTGTTCTTTTATTACTGAGCTGATGGATGTATAGCTCATCATTTTAGTTTAAGAACTTACCTTTTGGTTACGCCCAGAGCTTCCCTTCTACTTCCCTCTACGCCCAATCCCCCCCTCTGAACTCAAAATTATTTTGCTATTTTTGGTCGTTTATTCCAGTTAATCCATCCTTTGTGTAAAGAAGTTCTTTCTGAGTTTGCTTACATGACTGATAACGCTTACTCAGCATTTTACACTCTTAAAATGTAGCTTCAGCAAAGGAATGAGGCCGAAAGACTTTTAAAAACCATATGGTTCTCACAAATGGCATTTCCATTCCTTACAGTTTATAATTAGCTAAATATATATAGTGTTAATTACTACATTTCCATATTTATAGATATCTAGTGCATTGGTAAATATATCTAGTCAGGATTCAGGCAAGCCATAGAGAGCCATAGAGTGGTTTATGATCACTATCCAGATTGCCAAGGAGACATTTCATGTTTATTGGTGAAACAAGTTTGAGAGATGATTTGAACAGGGGCTGGATTTCAATTAAATCAGTGATTTCAATATAATGAATGCCGTGAACTCTTCTGGAGATTGTACGTTACCTATTTTCATGCAGAATAAATGTATTGGGAAATGTCACCATGTTAAAATCATTCACAGAACTTCACTGGTGCTGTGAAAACTGAACATTATGTACTTTTCCTAGGTAATTTGAAAGTGGTGTGTTCCCACTTTAGAATCCACTGAAATAATTTCACCTCGGACCAGAAGGAATGGTAGAAAATATTTCCACATAGGCCTTTAGTGACCTATAATATCTAATGATGCTGCACAGAATTCTTTAAATAAATGAGTTTTTAAAAGATTAAATTACAGCAAAACTTAAATTATGCTGATTTAGAACCAAAATCTGCTGGCTGTGCAGGCAAATAGTCAATCCAATGTTTTCCCTTGGTGCTTCAATAGGACAAGATTGGCCCTTATGTGTTATGGTTCAGTGTCTGAACATTGTCCTTGACCAGGGCTAGTGTGCTGCTAGGTTTTATTTTTTTTACTGAGATTAATTGGCTATATTGCTTCTTTAATGGAAAGAGTAATATTATGATGTTACAAGGGCCTACCAAAGAAAATTTATTTTGCTATTTTATACTTGGTTACTTCTGTAAACATAGAAAAGTTATTAAAAATTATCTGCTTTTAATTAACAAATAGGAACATAATTTGTTAAAAATGTATACATGAACTATGTCTATCCACTATAGCCACTTGATGAACATAGCCTCTTTCCCATATAGCTGTTATAAGTTATTTAGTGCTAGTATAATACTCATGTATAAAACTGAAATAATTTAATGGAACACTGCAGGTATCAACTGCAGCGCACACAGGCAGGACTCAAACTTCCCACCAACTCCTCTACCCCCATCAAATACAAGACAACAACTTAACACTAAGATAAAGATACAACATCATCTATTGGTGACAGTACAGTCTACCATGATCATTACCAGTTTCACTCCTCTAGCTGAGTAAGAATTTAAAACAGTAACTAAAATTTTAATATTGTTGTAACTCATAGGAATCCAGGAAGTCTGCCATCCGCAAAAGTTTCCTGGTTGTTTGCCTGTTTGAGTCCTATATTCAGTCATGGAGACATGATTCATAGTTGGATCTAGGCTATCAGTGAATACAAGGTCCACGTCCTACCGGTTAGGCCTATCTGTTGTGGACAGACTACCTGTTGAAGACTTTAGGATAGTGAGATCTCAAGGACACCCCGACAACTCTTCACAACCAGTCCCCCATCACAAGCCACAGAAACCTGCCAAGGTACCTCCAAATCCTCTTCTGCAAGCTTTTAGGATGGTTATTGAGCATCCTCAGTATTTGCATTCTCCTTTCTTTCAATGAATCAGTTCAGTTCTCTGTGCACTGCAAAGGAGTGAACTCTCACTTTTTGCATCAGTGAAGATAAATGGTTTATTTTCTTCATTAGTGTGTAAGGTCCCCTCCAAAAATGAGTAAGTTTGGAATTTTTTCCAGCCTGCTTTTTCCGGCTGAATATCCGCAACATCTCTCCTTCTTGACTGGGCACAGAATTCTCCTTTTTCCTGGCATCTTGTGCTTGGCATGTGATTTTTCAGCTCTTTTGTTTCTCCACCTTCTGGAATGCTGTCATCAGATCACTTACATAAGACCCTGCTGTGTCAAAAACCTGGGTAGGTTCAAGGAGGTTTACTGTGTCTTACTGCCTGAACCTCAGATCATAGGAAAGCATGGTTTTGTGGAGTCCAAATATAATCTCATAAGGAGAATAATGAATAGTTGAGTGCCAGCTGCTCTTATATGCAAATACGACAAAAGGTGTCTCAGCATCCCAGTCTCGTTGGTCTTCACTGACTTAGACTCTAAGCATGGAACCAGTGGTGCCGTTTACTGTCTCTACTCCCTCATTTCTCACAGGATGGGCAACACTGGTCCTCATCTTAGTTTTCTGGAATTGTTGGCAAACCTCACGTAATAAGTGATTCAAATTCCTTCTTCTGATTGCTGCAGATGCAGGTTGGTGGGCTGAATGCAACACTACATATTTCATCAATGCTTTTGAAACTGTCTCTGTCCTTTTATCTGTTAAAAGCTGCACCATCATGTATTCTAAGGAGGAGTCATACACTACCAGCAAATACAAGTTTCCAGATGGAATTTCTGGTAGTGTGTCTTTCAAGTCAAGCAGAATGAACTCCCAGTCCCATGACCTACTAGCATGGGGCATTTCTCCTAAAGGATTTCTGCCTCTCCTTGCTGCTGCTTTCCTTTCTTGACAGATAAGATAGAAAAGCCCACAGTCCTTTACAGCTGCAGCCACGCCTAGCCAAAAATATCTATCAGATACCTGGCTCGATGTCTTTTCATACCACAGGTGACCTGCTGCTTCATTATCACGAAGACACTCCAGCACTGTTCTCCCTAAGCTTCCGGGCATGACAATCCTGTTCCTGCCAGATGTTGTCGCAAGACCAGGTTGAGTCTATTCTCACTGCCCTCACACAGGTGAGGGCATCTGCCACCACATTTTGCTTTCCAGGTTTATAGTGAACTGTGAATGTATATTCAGAGAGTTTGTGAATCCACCTCCATAGGCACCCTTCTGGGTTGTAATAGTTTCTTATAGAACTCCAAAGATTTGTTGGAACATTGCAAGTAACAACTCTGGCACAAGCAGGGAGGACACAAACTTCCTACTACTACTCCCCCTACACTCCTCCCCCTGGATCATACACAACAACAAAACACTAAGACTAAGCACCATCTATTGGTGGAAGTGCAGTTAGCAGTTATCATTACACTAATTAAATGTGCCAGACTGAAAGCAGAAGCCCTATAGCTATCCACAGAATAGCTACAACATTGCCCTCAAATGAAGTCTGATTGGAGAACCACTTTGAGATGATAGAGTATTTCAGTCTCCATATGCCCACTGTGGCCCTGTGGCACTCTGTACCTCAAGGCAGCACCTTGAAACCCCCATATTCACCCATCATATAATTATGATATAGTTCATACAAAGCATGTCATGTAAGATAGCATATGAAAGGGCATGATCTCCTGAAATCCATTGTTCTGTCCAAATATGTATATCATTAGTGTGTATGAAATTGAGATTTTGCTGTCTGGTTGTAAGTTTTAGAGTCTCTACTGCTAGGTGGTGGTCCACTCCCAGGAGGGTGTTAAGTGACCATTAATCATCAGGGGAGTTGTAAACATGGGATTTACAATACTGTAAGAGGGCTGCACAACCCTCACACAATGGGGGATTGCTCAACCCTGTGACTCAGCAAAGCCCACCAGGACGTGTCTGGGCTAGTATTTTCCAGGCACATGGACGGAGGGTATAAAATAAGGGACAGTGGCATCGTGCCTTGGCCTTTCTCCTCCCCCACTTACGCTGGAAGCAACAAGAACACTGGGAAGACAAAGACTTGAACTGAGAACTGTAACATCCAGTGGGGTGAGAAAACTGCTTATTCCAAATACTGTCTAGAATAATAAGGTTTAAAATTTAGAATGTGCACTTACCTTTTTTTTCTTTGGTAACTATCTCCGACCTTTTGCGCCTACCACTTATAATCAATCTTTCTGTAGGTAATAAATTTGTTCTGTATTTTACTTAAAATAGAGTATTTTGGTTGAAGTGCTTGGGAAATCTCAGCTCAGGTTACAAAGGCTAGTGTGTGTCCACTCCACACCTAGAGAGAGGCAGACTGGTTAATAAACTTACACTGGTAAGGCTTCTGACTAGGGCAAGACTGTACAGTTCTGGGGTGCAAGGCTGGGGAGATGCGGGGAGGAGGGGAATTGGCTGGAGCCTCTCTCGATGTGATTTGTGAGTGGCTCAGGGAGCATTCATGCAACCTAGCTGAGCGTGGGGCTCCACATGCTGTTGTGCTGAGTGATAACAGCGCCTGGAGGGATTTGCTGCTTCTCACTAGCAAAGCATTGTGAAAGAAAGCCCAGGCTAAAGAGTTATGTGGGCACAATGCTACCCCAGTTCCAGGTTGCACCACGGGGATATCATCAAAGCCCCCAATCCAGAATTCATTCCTGTTTGAAGTAGAACATATCTTTTAGAAAAAGATCTGATCTTCATTAAAAAATTTCCAGCGATAGAGATTCCATGACAACCTTTGGTAAATTGATCCAATCATTAGTTACCCTCATCATTAACAATTTGCACCTTATTTCTAGGCTGAATTGATCTGACATTGGATCTTGTTATACCTTTGTTTGCTAGATTACAGTGCCTTCAACTATCAAATTTCTGTTCCACATGTTGGTATTTATAGATCAGGCTACGATTTAGTCATGGAAGGCATGGCAGTCACAGATTCCGTGACTTTACTGGACCTCTATGACTTCTAGGGCTTCGAGAGGCAGAGGCAGGATTGTGCACCCCTGCCCTGCAACTGGGCCTGGCTGGAACTAGGACCCTGCAGCCCCAGCTCTGCAGCTTCCACCGGGGCCACATGCCCCAGCCCCATGGCTTCCACCTGGGGCTGCGGCCGGGGCTGCGCACTCCAGCTCTGTGGCTTTCACCAGGGGTTGCAGCTGGGGCCACATGCCCTGGCACCGTGGCTTCCGCCTGGGGATGAAGCTGGGGCTGCGGCCTCTAGCCCCGTGGCGTCCTGGGCTTGGTAGGGGCTGCAGCCAGGGCAATGCGCCCCAGCCCCACAGCTTTCACTAGGGACTGCAACTGGTGCTGCGCACCCCTGCCCAGCAGCTGCACTAGGGGCCATATGCCCCCCTCGGGACTTCCCAGGGCCGTGTGTCTCCCCCTACCCCAGCTGCAGCCAGCTCTGGAGCGGGGGCTGTGCGCCCCCCATGGCGGCTGGCATAGGGCTCGGCCTTTCAGTCCCTGTCCCCCACCCCCATGGGACTCCATTCATTCCCCCTACATAGCCTGCCCCCAGGTTATTTTTAGTAAAAGTCACAGATGGGCGATAAAAATTCACAGAATCTATGACTTGTTTGTGACTTTTACTAAAAATAACTGTGATAAAACCTTAGCCTTACTTAATCTTAGACTGTGATCAAGTCATCCCTCAATCTTCTCATTGATAAGCTAAATAGATTGAACTCCTTGTGTCTAACTCTATAAGGCATATTTTCTAACCTTTTAATCATTCTTGTCACTCTTCTCTGAACCCTCTCCAATTTATCAACATCCTTTTTGAATTGTGGATACCAGAACTAGTCACAATATTCTAGTAGCATTCACACCAGTGCCAAATAAAAGAGGTCACATAACCTCTCTACTCTTTCTTGAGCTGCCCATTTTATAAATCCAAGGATCGCATTAGCCCTTTTGGACATAGTATTTTACTGGGAGCTCATGTTCACTTGATTATCCCCTGTGACTCAAGTCTTTCTCAGAGTCACCACATCCCAAGATAGCATCCCTGTCACAGGCTGTACCTGTAGGTCGCCCCTGTGAGGTAAGGATGGGCACCTCTCTCATTCCCTCTAACCACCACCCTACACTGGGCTTAGATCCTCCCTTTTAAGGAGCTGCCCCTCTCCAGATGCAAGAGGCCTCACAGGTGTGCCAGGCTGGGGCTGAGTGAGCCCAGAGGAGCTCTTTAACCCCTTCCTGATGAAGGTGGGAGCTGTCCATATTCTGTAAATATGGCCTACCTTTGTTCCTAGATATTTACATTTGGCCATACTAGGAACAGCAGAGTGAGCCTGGACTGTTTTGGAGACTGCGGCTTTATTCTGTTTCTTTTTTCATCATGGACTGTCCAAAGTTGGAAAATCAGAAACTCAGGTTGGAATGATGATGTTTGAGGATACTGACACCCTAGCAAGGAAAATATTAGCTAAAATAAATGGTTGAAAGATAAAAGATCTTCTGACTGACATTAAAGCATCTTGGAAAATAACATCCACTGTCACGACAGTGCAGACAGAATACACTTCAGGAATGAAAATCAATACAGATGAGACTAAGATAAATCCACTCTGCAAGATGTGCTGCTTTTGAATGTAATATTGTAAGGAAAGTGATGCTCTTAAGATTTGACACCTTGGATCAAGCCCTTACAGAGGACCTTGTAAAAGTTGCCAAATTCATTTTTGAGTTTCATGGGTTGATATGATTATTGAAGGACAAGATAACGACAACAACTTCTTAGCTTTCATTCAACATAATTAAGATGCTACTGTTGAGGAAAACATGCTCTTCTGTAAAGTGCTACCTAGCCCACGACTGGCGCATGTCTATTTAACATATTTGTTGAAGCTACCAAGTATTTTCAAATCAATTGGGAAAAATGTATTGCTTTATGCAGTGATGGTGCCAAAGCAATGACTAGCAAGAACAGCGGTCTTATTGCAAGATTAAAAACCAATATGCCACATTTAATTTGGACCCATTGCTTTTTACATGGACAAGCAATTGTTGCAAAAGGAATGCCTTCTGAGTTGCATCAGGTGCTTGGTGAGTCTGTAAAAGTTGTGAATTTCATAAAAAGCTGGCTTCTATCAGCTCGCCTGTTTACAGTTTTATGAGATGAAATGGGAACACTTTATAAAAGTCTTCTCTTGTACACTGAAGTGAGGTGGCTCTCATGAGGAAAAATATTAAGCGGACTTTTTGAATTGCGAGCTGAAGTACTTACGTTCCTACAGGAACAGGGGTCTCCTTTTGCTAAATCGTTCAGTGACCCATCGTGGCTTCTTCAGTTAGTTTACTTAGCAGACATCTTCAGTCATCTGAATGAGTTGAATATGAGTTTTCAAGGATGACACAAAAACATAATTGTATTGGGAGACAAAGTGAGAGCCTTTGGAAAGAAGTTTGGAACCTGGTCTGCTTGGCTTCAGAGTGGAAACTTTGAATCATTTCCTCTGAGTTGTGAGTTCATGAAATCGATTGCCAATGGACAAGAAGTGGACATTGAACAATTAAAAAACATTATGATTGAACATATACTTACATTTAAGCAGCTCCAGGATTATTTCCTGCCTGACGACGTAGAACTTGGCAAGAGGTGGATAATTAATCCGGTCAACAAAAGAGTAGTCGAGTCTGCCAAACTTACAGGAAGCCTGCAAGATAAACTGATAGAGCTTTCATCTGATAAAATGCTCCAGTGTTCATTTCCTTCAGAAGACATGTGCACGTTTTGGATGGCACAGAAGCATGAGTATCCCAAACTTGTAACTGAAGCTTTGAAAGTTTCAATCCTGTTCGCAATGTCATACTTATTAGAATTGGGCTTCTCATCGATAGTTGCAATAAAAACAAAGAAATGAAATAAATTATCTGTGGAGAATGTCCTGCTGAGTGTTTCTTCAATTCAACCCAACATAAAAAAATTAGCTGGTACAAAACAAGCACAAGTGTCTCATTGAAGGACTCTGTAAAACTCATAATTTGTAAAAAAGTGAATCTATAGTTTGTTTCTATGCAAAAATAAACTTTCATTTGGCACAAATGTTTTTTCTTACTTTTACTTATTTATGTATGTTTGAAATATTAGTTTATTAATGCTGGTGGGCCAGTATTATTCATAATTTACTTGATGATATTTAAGGTAGGGGGTCACAAATTTTCAAGTCTTAGTATGGGGAGGGGAGTCACAGTTTTGTTTTGTTTTTTTAATATAAAGGGAGTTGCAAGCACAAAAAAGGTTGAGAAACACTGATTTGGTCCACTAAAATTGGAAGAATAGCAATGTGAGCCTTGAAACTTCTGTTATTAGAGACCAAAAATAAGATCATAGACAAAGAATAAATTCCTGCTATTTCAAAAACAAATCTGAATCAAGCATGCATTCTATTATCTGTGATAAGCACAAACACAGAAAGGTCAGCTGTCTGAAAGATGAAGCCAAAACTGACATATAATGATGGATGAATTCAGATGTCATAAGCACAGCTCTTTGATCAGAGATCATATCTCAACTCAAAACATCCCATACTGTGATTCAATCCAATCATATGACCTCTGGGTGTGAAGCCTAACTCTCCCAAAGGCATTCTTCCCCTTCCCAAACACCAGCTCCTATAGCCCTTCCTCTGACAACCTGTGGAAGGAGATGGGTGAGCTGATCTGAGGTTAACCCTTTTTTTTTTTTTTTTTTTTTTTATTGGCGACCAGGTAGTGCCCCATGATCCAGTCATATGAGGGCTATGGATATGTATCAACACACAAAACTTTTGGTTGTGTGAAATCCAAACACTTTTGAGCGGGGGGAGGGAGAGGTAATTTCCAGCTCGAGAAGGGATACCCACGCTAGCTTTGATTGAGCGACGGTATGTACAGTAAGAGGGCTTAAGTGCCTAAGTATGAGCCCATCCGAGATGCTAGGTCCTTACTTGGGTGGCTAATCCCTTGTGCCGCTGCGCTTAATTCTTCTATTTTTATCATGCTAGCTTGATCAAAGCGGAGGGATAGCTCAATGGTTTGATCATTGGCCTGCTAAATGCAGGGTTGTGAGTTCAGCCCTTGAGGGGGCCATTTAGGGATCTGTGGCAGAAATTGGGGATTGGTCCTGCTTTGAGCAGGGGGTTGGACTAGATGACCTCCTGAGGTCCCTTCCAACCCAGATATTCTATGATCTAACGCGGGTATGTCTTCTTAAGCTGGAAATTACACCTTCCAATTCCAGTATAGACGCATCCTTAGATTCTCATGGTTACAACTGTTTAGTGTCCATTTTAATGTTTTGCAGGACTACTTTGTTCCTGAACTGTTTGCACGGCTTATGGTGAAGAAGTTATCCCTTTTTCAGGCAAGCAGTTAGACAAAATTTGAAGTTCTTCAGGTTGTTTCGATTAGGAGAAGAAATTGAGGATGCAGTTAGGTATATTTGATGGAATCCTGTTTATTTACAAAGAATGTACCAAGTCCTGTTTCTCTGAAAACAGAAGGAATCAAACTACAAGAGATATCTTCTTTGTTTGAATGTTTCAAACCTCTTTTAGCCAGCACTCAGCCCCAAAGTTCTCTCTCTCTCTCTGTTTTTCTCAGGCCCACGCTCCCAGTGCTTGTTCAGACTGTTTCCTTGACTTTTTGCTGCTTTTCTGGTCTCTCTCCTACTTCTTTCTCACTTACACGTACATACCCCCGTCCAAACAAACCTCTCCCACCAAGAAATACTCAGTGAACCCCCACCCACCTACACAGTTCTAATTTATTTTTGGTAGTGATATGTGGCTGTGTTTTGGGTGGAGTCTCCTATTGTTCCTTGCATTTATCCTGAATGACATGTGGCTGTTACACTCATCAGTTGATATATAAAATACATTTTATAACACTTTGTACGTTCAAAGGCATGCTATAGATATTAATTAATTTAGATGGCATTTACTACTGTCAACAGTAAAATTTGAATTACACGCTGAGGTGAAAACAATCAGGAGATATACAACAAACTGTAGTTGCTGGTTGTTTTGAAATACTAGCAAAAATTAGTATGAAAACTTTGAAACCAGACCACATCCTCAGACGACATTTTGGCTCAAGAACCTCGGATTCAACATCCATAGCTCATTTGATTTTTTTTTTAAATTGTAAATTGCAACTTATTTTTTAAAAACAACAAATTGCTACATCAGCTACTCTAACAATTTCACTGGAAGTGTTCAATGCCTCTTATTTAGTTGCTCTCTGTTTAGCAAAGGCAAAACACCCACACATAATAGCAGGAAATTTAAATTTATCTGTGCCACAGATAAAGTTAATATCTTCTTTAAACAAAGGAAATGAAAGCCATTCCATTTTCAAATGGTACCGTGGTGAGCAGAGTTCACAAACTGGCAGAAGACAAATGAGAGTAACTAATTGTCCAGTTTTATCCCCCCATAGATTTCCCACTATAGCTACCACAGTTCAGTTCAGTCGGTAGTAGCCAAAGTGAGAGCCCCTAATGTAGATAAGGGCTGGCAGCCACTGATACTTTAACCACGGTGCTGTCTAGTCCTGCTCTGAACGTGGTTAGATGACATGATGCTAAAGTACTGACAAATGCCTGGAGCTCTGGCTACAATAGCACTTGTACCATTGTTACCCCTGGGGAAGCTGAACCATAAACTCGCGGTAGTGACTTTGGAAATTTTAAAGGGAAAATGGATGTAGAAATCTAGAAGCTTGCCCCATCCCTTGAGTTTCTGGTTTTGGAGTGTAGTGGGAAGAAATCTCAGGGCAGGTCTACACTACTCCTTAAGTCAATCTAACTTGCGTCACTCAGGTGTGTGAAAAAGGTCCCCCAGAGCAACGCAAGTTACAGTGACCTAAGAGTTGTCCACACCGGCACTATGTCAGTGGGAGAGGCTCTCCTGCCAACATAGCTTCTGCCTCTTGCTGAGGTGGAATAATTATGCTGATGGAAGAGTGTCTTCACTGGACATGCTACAGCTGCACTGATGTGCTTCTAGAGTAGACCTGCCCTCAGAAAAGGCAGGTCTGGGGCCTTGATGCCTGCTGCAAGCAGGAGGTAGACTAACAGAAGTGGCTGGACTGATAGCAATACCTACCCTGGAAGCATAAGAAGAAGAAGAAAACCACTTCTTAGATTTATTAGCAGGATAAAATGGATTTAGGTTTCCCCGTCCATGCTGGAACAGAATCTTATTCCTGGCTAAATTCTAAAAGTTTTGCTCAAGGGGCTTTGCTATAAAGAAGAGCCATGACAAACTTGATGGCAAATCCCCCCTTCGTCCAAAGCCAGGAAAGGAACCAAAGAACAAGTCTGGTGGCTGTGGTAGACTCTAAATAAATAAATAAAATGATTGCCTTTTCCTATTGGCTAATTAGATTTTTGTATTACATTAGCCAACACATTGTTCTTAAATATTTGGCACACCAGAGCAGTACCATACTTCTGTAACTAACTTTCTTCAAGGCACAGCTAATACTGGAAATCTAGTGGGACACAGAACAGCAATAAGATGGTAGCCTGACAAAACTTTGTTGCACCCTGACAGGCGCTTTTCTCTCTCTATTGCTATGGAAGCCAAATATCCAGAGTCTCAGACTGATATGACAGTGCCACAGAAAGTCTCTGCATTGCTATAATCAGAGAGCTCAACGCAATGAGTATCTATAGGTCTTAAAGTTGTGTGTCTGCCAGTTCCCCTATTCCTGAACACTTAGAACCAAAGTGGTAGCTAGGAAACCTCTCAAATGGCTGCAAACGCTCCATGCTGCAATCTCTCTTTTCCGAGTGGGCTCTGAGAGTAACTTTGCAGTGCCCACCCTCACTTGCTCATATACAACTCCTCCCATAGGCCAGTGAGGAGACTGACTCATATCTTTACCATGCTTACCCATCTCCCAAATGACAAGCCAAAATCACTGTGCCCTAGTCTCATGCCTCTTAGGGTATGTTTACACTGCAAGTGGAGGTCCGATTGTAGCATGTATAGGCATACCCAAGATAGCTTTAATGTAACTAGCATGGGGAACAGTAGAGAAGATGTAACAGCACAGGCTTCAACAGGGGCTAGCCATGTGAGTAGAAGCCCACTGTGGACCCTGGGTACATCACGCAGGTTGTTAGCCCAGGCCATGCCCTAGGTATATACTCAGGTTGTTAGCCCATACCATGCTGTTGTGCTAGTGATTGAAACAATGCCTTCCCATTCTACAGCTCCACCTTCATTTCCAGTACAGGACATACTCTTACATAACCCAGCCCTGGTTATATTGTTTTGCTGTTTGAAAGGTCTGGATACAGTGAAGAAAAAAAAAAAAAGTCTCCAACTGCTTTACATTGCACTTTGCTTGCTCATTTAAAATAAGCAGCTGTTCTGACTAATTGTCCAGTATCAAATGTATGTTTGTAGAACAGTCTTTTGCTTTGAAGTAACTTTATATTCATTGGATGGGTGACAAAGTTCTTTGCTCCTGCTGCTTCAATATCCTATTCTGCAGGAGATAGATATGGGCTTGTAGGCAAAAGGTCAGAGATCTGGCTTCCACATTCAGCTGAGTTATTCATCTGAAAACTTGGCCAGGTTGCAGAACCACTGTAGGTCAAATCCCTGGATGCGGAGACATCTTTATAAATACCACTCTCTGTCCCTGAGAGAACTTTAAGCCTGATTTATCAGAGCCAATCCTCCATTTACAGTTAGGGATGCTATTTTTGGTTTCTCTGAGCTGTGAGCTGAAACAGTGTTGCTGTAAGCTGAAACTTTAGGTGTAGAATCTTTGCAGGGAAAGCTATTACAGTATACACGATTGCAAATCCAGCCTCTAATAAAAATGTAAATATGATTTCAAATAGATCTCTTTAGAAATAGGGATACTATGCTCTGAGTCTTCCAGCAACCTTGACCACCAGGCTGGAGTTTAACCAACTCTTCTTTAGATATGGAGGGCAGAGGTCTGCTGGGTCTCAGGCAATCTTACAATAGGTGAGACCAAAGTGTCATCTACTTCAAGTTCTGGGATACAGCTGATAATTTGCTTAAGACTAGAAGATAGAACTTACATATGTTTGCTCTTGTCTGACTGTGGCACAGGAGAAAGGAAGCATGCAAATTAATTTCCTTTATTCTTATAACACCGATTCTTATGAATGTAAAAATATTAGTCTTTGTGCCGTCCAATGAGATTAATGAACCTTCCCTCACCCGTTCTATCATCACCACTTCATCTCTTGTCTTCTGCTCCTACTCATAACCATTCCCCCACATCGTGCACTTAGAAAAGACCTTATTTTAACATTGGCAAAAACACCTTAACAGCTCCTGGGCACTGCACCAGCCTGGCATTCTCTAGACAATAGATCTGTGGTTAGGAATATGTTCTAGAGGCATATATTAGAGCATTTTGGTTATATTTACAAACCAGACATTTTCCTAAAGGAATATCAGTTTGAACAGTGCATCACTCAAAACTGTGGTTGTTAATAACTGTTGCAATATGTTAGAAGCACTGAGATGCATCAAAAGCACATGTACTTACCAGATCACCACCAAAGCTTTTCTGCTCACCTTCTACAGGGCAATATCTTTGTATGTGGGAGAATACTATTTTCTATAGTTCTTATGTAAATGCAGCAGTAATAACAGAGCTGCAGTTGAGGAAGAGAAAATTGGGGGTTTAGATTCAGTAGCTGTTGAGTTTAAGAAGCCTGCAAAATTCTGTGGTTGACATGAAAAAATTCATAAAGTTTCAGCCAAGTATATCTTTACACATCTGGTAAAACCAAGGCCCAGATCCTTAGCTGGTAGATCTGGACCTGTATGTCTGACTTGAGTGCACCACCTTTTTAATATTTTTCATTCCAGTCTTTGATGATCTGGCAATTATTAATAATGATCCCCACATAATATAGAACTAATATAAAAAATAAAATGAGATGCAACCTGGAAAAATAATATGCTGATGTCTGCGGGAGAGCGGGAGGGGGAGAGGAGGAGGACAGGAACCAACAGAAACAAAATATATACATGGATGAGAGATACCTGGGAGAAAAGTACTGCTAAGAAAAACCTACAGCAAACTAGATATGAATTTATACAATGTAATGGTAAAAAAACAAAACAAAAGCCACCACCTGGCTATGGAAGTATCATGGAACAGACCAGAGATGGCAGTCCTCCTTTATTTGGCACTTTGGAGACGAAACTCAGAAAACATTTCTGGATGCTAACAAAATAAGTCTGTTCCATCTCTGATTTCCATTGCTCTGTAAGAAATATTCTGAGCCTAATAACTATTCTTTTCTGCATTTGTACATGGCCGGAAGAAGGAAGATGTGGTTATTGACTGCATGAAACAGAAGTTGTAGTTTTTATTTATTTACACAGAAAACCTGTCACATTTGATTGACAATACTAGATTTGTGTGGATGTTATGTTAGTGAAGAGATGCAAAAGAAATTGCCATAGGTACAAGGAAACATCCCTTTTATTAGAGAGAGGCTAGCTAATATACATAGTAGATTCAATGAGAAGTATGTACAATCGGCTTATTGTCAAACAGATGAATGATTAAAAATTCTTCAAAATCAGTCAAGAATTAAAAGAAAGTGAACAGCCAGGAGGATCAGAAGTCCAGGCAGCCCACCTCAAAAATAAATTCAGTTCTGGAATGTAAATGGTTATGAGGCCTACGCTGGAAAACACTAGAGTTACCCTGCAGAAAACAATGGGATTTTTCTATATATCAGTATCAGCAACTGGTCCAATCAAGGTATTGCCTGGTCTGATCTTAGAGTGATTGAACCATGAAACAAAACAACAAGGGCTAGACTGGGATCTGCTCTTGCACAAGTGTGTGAAAGGGTCATTTTAAAAAGCCTTTCCCTCATTTCATGGCCTGCACAAGGACAGATCACAATAGCGGTCTCTGAACAGGGACTGTTTGGTCATTGTTCAGAAAAAGGCAGGGAGAAGGCAGGACCATAGACCTGCCCACACTCTGCATGGGCCTGTAGAGTGGAGTCAGTGCACTGAAATCTACATTGTCCTAATGAACAGTGCAGTGTGAGCACTCCAGGTCAGCTTCAGAAGAGATCATGCTTCTTGAAGGACAATTTCTCCTGAGGCTCCCCCGGGGTGGTGCAGCTCCACAAGGTCCCTTTGCATAAGGCTTTGCACCCCAACATGTGCTGACATCCACAAAGCGACAGAGATGACACTTGAGAAGAGATGAGAGGTAGAAACATGTCCATTCATATAGTATAGATGATCTTTAACAATTTTTAAAAATAGAACTCTCAACAAAAAAGTTACATGTGCAAGAGGCACTTTTTGGAGAAAAGAGTACCTCACACAAACATACATAGCAGGATCAGCACAGATGGGGGAGTCCCACTAGAATGAATTCTAATGCAAACAGTTGTCATACAAAGGAGTCCCATATTCCCATATGATGCAGATGCTGCATCCTTTTGATGCATATAGGTATTCATGAGAGATTTCTGAAAATGTTAGGAGAAATTACATGCATATTTTTCCCATAGGCTGGGAGAATTTATCCCCATATTGGTATAACTTAATTCACAGTCCAAAACTTTGCTCTATTTACAGGCACACTCCCACAAACTTTCACACTTTGGATACCAAGGAGGCATCTTCAGTCACCAAGCCATGTGATTTTAAAAGCACAGGTATTTTTTGAGGTTGCTAAAAGGGGAGGGGCTGTATAGGCAGGAAGGGAGTATCAGCAGAACGGTGGCAGCAATGTTTACTTATTTATTTTGAAGTGAAAAGAAGAGTGGCTGTAGGGGACAGAGCAGGTATACGTTAGACCATGGACCTGACTTGCCACAGTTTTGGGAGCTAAGCAACCTTGCTTTCCCATGCTTATTCCCCCCCACTAAATGTTTGTGATTAACCTGGTTAGTGAGAACACTATACCATACTCCTGTTCCTTTAGAGACCATTCGCTTCAGCACAATATTTTATTAGCTTTTTTGGAGTAAAGTGGAATGTCACTTTTTTGGGACTGACAGACTACATTTTGTCCTATACATTCTAAAGGTGGAAAATGGGCATTTCAGAAACTTGTTTCTACTGATCTGGAAGATTTGTAGATAAAAAAGGAAATGTACACCTGCTTTATACACAAAAGTTCTAAATTCTCTAGCACTGCATGTCAAAATGAGGTGAATAAAAGCTACTGAATGATTCTTGTCGTCATCTTAACACTAACCCACCCCTCCCAAAAAAAGGTTCCTGAAACCAATTCAACACACTGTTTCAGTTGAAGCACATTATTAAAACTATCTACAGCATTTTGAACACAAAATCTACATTTCAAAATTTCAGCTAAACAGCAACACATAAATCTTAGAGTTACATCCTGGAAGTGAAATAAACTATTGCTCAAATGTTTGAGAAGTAAAGCTATTGTTCTTAGGTACACTTCACATTCTTGCTTATGCTGACACATAAGGTGGTGGTGGGTCTTTACTAGCTGCATTTGCAGGATCTTCATAAGGTGGCAACAGCACCTGAGGAAAAGGGAAAAAAAATAATCATTTTTTTATGTCAGCTGGCTAAAATTATAAGACAGGAATTTAGGACCTTGTTCTGCAAAATAATTAAATGACTAAATAAAATAAAAACTGCCTCAAGATTAGCAGTTAGCAAATAAAATGTTATTAGTGAAATACACAGGTCATTGCAATTTTATTGTGTGTTTCCATTATGAAGAGCAACTGAATTTCTTGTAATTTCTTACAATCTCTAATCACAACCCTAAACATGACAGCCCCAGAAGATGATTTTGACCATTAATTTACTGACTAAATTTGCACAGGATCCGTGATTGATTATATAGTAGCTGTACAGTAAAACTTCAAAGTGCTCTACTGCTTTGGAGATAGCCAGACTAGAGAGAAAATAATAATACTTAAATGAGAAATGTCTGCATATTTCCTAAAATATACCAGTATATGGATATTGTGTTTGGTCCATTTACAGAGTTATTGGATGTAGATTGAGACCATGGTGTAATTCCCAGATGTTGCCCACATGACCTCTCAGTTATGATCTGATCTTGAAATGTAAAGCTGAACAACTAAATACACGTAAGGGGACATCCTGACCACACGGAAGTCAATGAGAGTTTTGCCATTGGCTTCAACGGGGCCAGAATTTCACCCTTATTCTTAAGGAAGTCAATAACTTGCTTTCCTAAAGAGAAACAAGTGTTCTTTTCCATTTAGGACCTGATCAAAAGCACACTGAAATCAATGGGTCTCTTCACTGACTTCAATAAACTTTGAACCAGACCTTCACAGAACAATTCCAAGAATGATTCATGATGTAATCAGGGTCTAAATGAACGCTTCCCCGACAGATAGCTGGGAGGGGAAGAGACTACGGGTGTGTTTCTGTAAATACAGGTTGCTCCTGCTCTGTTTACATATTCATCATTTATAGCTGTGTCAAAGGATAAACTTTGGCTAGTGTTGGGTACTAATGACCTTAGTACTGAATGCAGGGATAGTGAAATACGGTTACCAATGTTGTAATTATTATAACAATACAGGAGCGTAGGACTGTGCTTACCCTGTCCCAAATGAGGGGGGGGGTGTGCACCCTCAGTTGAAAGAATGTCATTAACCAGGGGCTTGAATGTCAGAGCCCTGTGAAAGTAAGGGTGGGGGGGAACAGGAGTTCTAGTCAGGAGGCTACATGCCCCCCCTCCCCGCCTCTCTAGACTGGCTTAAACTGTTCTTCCCCACTGTCTGAAGAACAGGGCTAAATAGGCTTCATTAGGAGCCTCTTGTTATTTTAATTGCTTGATCAGAGCTGAAACCAGTTGTAGTAGGACTGTGTTTCTGCCTTGCCTGCTAAGAGCTACGATCACTGAGAGCTGAAATCACTTGAGATGAGGCAGTGTTTCTGCCCAGCCTGCAAAAGGGCAGAAAATCACTGAGAGACTGATGTGCAGAGGTCACAGAAGAGAAGCAGAAGGTGACTGACAGCCAGCAGGGCGGCACCAGAGAGGCGCGATGAAAGCGGTGAGCAGGTGGCTGGTGAGGGGCCAGCAGAGTGAATAAGATACCTCTTTACTCTCCACCCAGGGTGGGTGGTGAACTCTGCAGATGCACCTCTGAACTCTGGGTCTGCACCGACCAAGGACAACAACAGAGAAGTATCGGGCATGTGAAAGGGACTTTTGGGTCGCTGGACTTAAGAACCTGAGGAGAAAAGGGCATTGACCATCCTACTTCGGAGGTGAGTCTTTTACCCATAGTTTATGTTTATCAACCCTGTTTGCAGTGTTTTCCCAAATTAACTCCAAGTTAGTTCCCTCCTTTTATTAAAAGTTTCTTTTCTACACTCAGACTCTATGCTTGCGAGTGGGGAAATATTGCCTCTCAGAGGTGCCCGGGGGTGGTGTGTAATTTTCCCAGGTTACTGGGTGGGGGCTAGAGCCGGTTCTGTGTTGTATCGATGGAAAGGAACCCCTAGATATTGAACCTGGCCCTGGTTGCTGCTGGCTCCACCTGGCAGAAGGGTTACAATATTATACATATGCGAGCTTACACACTTCTATATCTGTGTGTGCTTCTATGCACATTTGTTGAATTAGAACACAGACACAGTAGGATTTTCAGTCCTGCATCTAAAAGAGACTCAGAGTGCTTTAAAATTCTAACACATTTGACAAGGACATGACTCCAGGGTTAACAACGCCATGGGTCTGTGCTTGTGAGTGCAATATCCCATATACCATTCCAAACAAGCACAAGTTCTCAAAAGCTTTGCATTAATCAAAAAAGCATTTAATATTTTATGTCTGCTTTAAAATGTACAGCTAAATATAGTGGAATACATGTGTACTGAAATGATATACAACAAATAGGACATTAGATAAATGTTATGATAAAGTCAGATTTATGTCTTAGTATAATATAACCACTAAACCACAAACCATAATTCACTCAAAACCTGGTGGTCTCTTCAGACCTCTCAACAAAGTTTTAATAGCAGATTCTATAGGGAGGTCTCCTATTTCTAAAGATGTCATTATTTCCCCAATTATACTACAGAACATTTACTAGTATATTACGAATTATTATTAGTCGTAATTAATTAAAAGTAATTAAAACTAAACTACAACTGAAACCAGAAGTGAACCCAGGACATTTTTATGATGTATTAGCCTTGCTTTTGTATTGTGTTTGTTCTCATACTGGCTAAGTCTCAAAATGCTGTCATTTGCAATGCGGCTCTCAATCACAAGGGCGAAAGATATAGTGATGCAATGTCCTGCATGGAATCAAATAAGCAGAAAGGAAGAAAGGCCTCCCAGTTATGCTGTTGCCCAAGCCCTATGCTCTTATGCAATTCAACCCTGTGGACCCCCGTCTTATGCAGGAACTGAGAAATCCCCGAAGAGTTTTAGGAGGCCTTCCCTGCCCCAGGAGGTCACCCACAATGATCCTATTTGGAGGAATCCTCAACTAGCCTCTAGTGCTGCTGACTAGATCCTTTTAAGGTTTGCAGGGTGTGTAGGTTTGGGAGCCCCCAAAGAGTCTCCTAAGGTTCCACAAGTGGGGAGGCTATAGTCTTAAGGCTCCTCTGGAACTTAACTGCATGCAAAAAGTTATGCATGTAAAGTCACCATAAATGATCTAACTAATCATTGCTAATATGTATGGGCCTAACCTTGATGCTCCTGAAACCTTTCATAGGTTTTTTACTAAGTTATACGGAGAACCCCAAATCCCTAGTGCGATTGTTGGGGATTTTAATAAGGTGCTCGATCCCTTTGTGGACAAATCTCAGCCCCAGGGTCATAAGTCAACCAAAATTAGAACGGCTTTGGAGTTGCAAATTAAAGATCTGGGATTATGTGAAACCTAGTGTTTTATACTTCCAGCGGGTAGGCACTATTCATACTTCTTTCCACAAAATGGGTCCTATTCCCAAATAGATTTCTTTTTTTGATCTCCAAAAACTTGGTAAATTCTGTACTTGACTCCTCAATTAATACAATTGCATTCTCTGATCATGCCCCATGATTCTTCAAACAGCAAGAGACGGGTGAGAAACAGCCAGGCAGATGTAGATTTAATTCTTCACTTTTATTAGATCTTCATTTCAAAACTTTTTTTGAAAAATAAATTTGACATGTTCCTGGAGACAAATTAACTGCAACATCTTCTAGCAGGCCATTGTGGGAGACACTCAAAATCTATTTGAGGGGTGCAATTAGAAGTTTCATGTTTGCCAAGAAAAGGGAATGTGAAGAAAATATGACAGCCCTTGAGAAAAAAGTAAAAAGCTTTATTTGTATTGTGCAACAGCCCCATCTCCATATTTGCTGCGATCCCTAATTAATTTGAGATATATACTCAATAAGCTGCACTGGGGGCACAGGCTGAATTTGCCCTATTTTGATTTAGGCAGGATTTCTGAATTGGGTGAAAAAGCTGACAAGTTGCTGGCATAGCACCTAAGACAAAAGACCTCTGCATATAGAGTCGTGGCCATCTGTGATCAACATGGTAAATTATGTATATCACCTAAAGATATTAATAAAGAGTTCTTTAATTTATATAAAAGATCTGTACCAATAGGACCAGGGCCAGCCCACAACATTTTGGTACCTGAGGCGGGGAGCTCAAATGATGCTCCAATGCCCCCTTGCTTGAGCCAAAACTTTGAAAGGTCTCAATTCTGCCTTCTTCCTGTTCTACTCCTCTCATGGTACTGCTCTGCTACCTACCCCAATAAAGGAGAACTAACAACTTAAAATGCCTGTTCACAAATTTTAAGTAACACTTAACTTTCAAATGCCTGAACAGCAAATGTAACTTTTCTTGTCTGCATAGTAAACACTGGCATTTTTCATCTGTTTGAATAATCAAAGTGGTGCTTTCCGTGCCTTCTTGGTTACAAAGATTTGAACTGCTTCCTGAAGGTCCACAGTCTGGGCCAGCTCATGCTCTATTGAGATGGTTGCAAGGCCAACCAGCCTCTCCTGTGTCATTGTGGAGCGTAGATGTGTTTTTATTAACTTGGAGTAGCTGCATTCTCCACTGGCAACTGTTACAGGAAGTGTTAGAAGTATGCGGAGAGCAACAAAAGCATTTGGAAAGAGGGTGGTCATCTTATTTGTGCACATATATTCCAGAAGAGCCTTTGGAGTTGATCCTGCTGAAATGTATCTTGAGAGGGCTTTCAGTTCATCACCTAAATCACTCGCATCAATATCGCGCATGTCATCATGTGTCACTGTCTCTAGTGCCCTGCATTGTCTCTAGTTTAGGTCTTCTTCGGATATCGTGAGGAGTTTTGGAATATCATACAACATACCAAATATACTGCTGTGTTCCTTGAGCTGCATGAAATGGTCAACTGACTGTATTGCACAATCTAGCACCTGGTTAAAGAATTCAATTTTGAATTGTTGTTTGGGGTCTCTTATGGGATTATCCCATGCCTCGTAATCAAACTGTCATCTACTTCTTCGGTGACTCTTGTAGTCTTGAATGGGTGGGAAAATAGCTTCAGTATGAAGTTCCTCTGCCAACTTCTGTGCACTCTTCAGAACGTTTTGAAATCCCTCATCTGACAGGTAAGACTGTAGGTATGACTTTGCTTTGTCCAGTTGTTCCATTGCTCCAGATATATCAAGGTCAACACCTTGGAGTCTCTTGCTTACAACATTTCAAACAGTATGTCATGCCACAACACTAAGCCACACAGAAATTTGAAGTTATGTATGTTTCTGGTGATTCCATTTCCCTCTGCCACTGTTCTCCCACGAACAGTTCCTGTCATAGCATTATCCTCCACAATGGCAACATCTATCTTCCCAACTTGGTGTTTGATAGGCTTTATCGCCTCCACTCGACCTTCCCATCGTGTGGCACTCAGTGGTTTCAGTGTCAGAGAGGATGTTCCCAGATGTTGTTTCAAAATTTGCCATCGATGAGTTAATGCAGAAAAAAATACATAGATGCTTTGAATTACATTAAAAAATTCAGCAGCCTCTCTAGAAGCTGATGCTGCATCACTGACCATCAAGTTCAATGAATGAGAACTGCATGGGACAAAAAAAGCTCAAGGGTTTAACTCTTGGATCCGTGTCTGCACTCCTCTGTTCTTTCCTCTCATGTTGGCACCATTATTGTAGCCCTGACCTCTCATGTCAGCTATTGCAATTCCCGTGTCTTACAGCTTTTTAAGAAGCATATTTGTCATACCAGCTCCTGTAGTATCATCAATGTCAATAAATTCTAGAAAATGCTCTGACAGTCACCACTGAAGGGACATTTTCACTTGGTTCTGTTGTTGTTACAAAATGCACCATTAAAGTCATTTGTGTGCAGTCCAGAACAACAGAGTAATATCTTGCTGACTTCAGATCTGCCACAAACTTCTGTTTGACTTTTGTTGCCAGTAACTGTATGATCTCATTTTGAATTGTTTTTCCAAGGTAGTGGTGTGTGTACATTTCTTGGGTGGTGACTCTTAGATGCTCCTGGAGTACAGCATCAGACTCAGCCATCAGTTGCACAATTTTAAGGAAGATTCCATTGTTTGGCACATACGGCTGATCTGAAGTGCCATGCAGTGCTAGGTTTTGGGTAGCAAGCATTCTCACAATGGCAATGAGCCTTTTCGGAACATTTTGCCAGTAAAGAGACTCTGATGCAATCTTCTGTTGATGCTGATCATCTATGGTGGCCTTTAACCTTAGTCTCATCTCAAGCTCTTTCCAACTATGGAATGCTCTCTGGTGATTTGCTGCCTTCTCAAGGCATGCCAGATTTCTAGCCAGATTTTTCCAGTCCTTTGTTCCTGTAGAACCCAATATGGCTGGAACATTAGACTGGAAGAGTTTGCAACAAAAACAGTATGCAGCATTCTGGGTTTTTGAGTACATAAGCCATGGCCTCTCCACTTCGTCACCATTGGGGATTTCACGCCAGTAATGTGTTGGATGGAAACTTCTATTTTCATTGTCTTTGGGGAACATGAAGTTTTTCCACTTGCTGTCGCCCATGCAGCACAAGGAAATCCCTCAGGCTACTGCTCAAGTGGGTCCACAGTCCTGGATCATCTAGACTTAAGGAACTAAACTCAGCAGCAGCTGTTTCTTGCGCCTCCACCACGCTCTTCTCTGATCTACACTTTTCTTCAGGAATGTGCATGGTTACATCCATCCGAGATGGAGATACGGATGCCGCAGTAGCTGCCAGGTCACCTGCACTCTGACTAACTGGAAGATCAGGCATCTCCTCACCACTCACATCCTCACTGGGGTCGGAAGGCTCACCATGAACATTTATGTCTATGTATCACAGGAGAGCTCCTTCCTGCTTAGATAGAAAAGCTTCCTTTGCTTGCTTGCTTTTTCTGAATGCTGCCCCAGAGGGGCGTTTTCTTCTTTCACTCATGACTGCTGTTCTGTGCCATCTATAGTAGCTCTCAACACTCAATTGAGGGGGACAAATAAGCAGGCTGGTAGCAGGGCCTGAGTGAGGGAAGATATCAGCATCTTAAGGGCCTAACTGGCTTCTACTACTTCAGTTGACTGCCTGTTCTCCTCAAGTGGGTTCAGGGAAGCAGCAGGAAATAGGAAGCTCCCTGAGAAGCTGGTGTTAATCAGTCCAGGCTCCTGGGGGTGCTAGAGAGGTACATAAGAAGCTGCTCCTCCTCATATCTCTCCCTGCAGCTCCTGCTGCTTTCTGTTATTCCCTCTTACCTTTTCTCCTGCCTGCCTGCCATGTCTCTTGTGCCCTCCTTCCTCCAGCCCAGCACTCCACCATCTCTGTGCATCTAGAGCAGAGAGAATACATATGCAACAGCAGCAGACACAATTTTCTACTCTCTGGGTCCCAGTGGCGCCTCCACCTCCTGGCAGCTGAGGCAGCCGCCTCAGTTCGCCTCGTGGTAAAGCCAGCCCTGAATGGGACACAAACCCCTGCATGGACGCTTTGTATTAATTTTTCAAAAATATTACATTACCACGTACTGCAGTCAAGAGTAGAAACCTTAATGTGCCCCTAATGGAGGATGAGTTAACTGAGGCGATTAAGAATATAAAAGTTGGGAAGGTCCCCCGGAACAGATGGCTTCCCTGCCAAATTCAATAGACGTTCCTTGACCTCCTGTCTGAAAAGATGCTTAAAATGTTTCATAAGTCACTCCTAGAAGGCAGTCCTCCCAGGCCTTAGGCCCGGTCTACACTACGAGTTTAGGTAGAATTTAGCAGCGTTACCTCAATTTAACCATGCACCCGTCCGCACGACGAAGCCCTTTTTTCCCCCAACTTAAAGGGCTCTTAAAATTGATTTCTTTACTCCACCCCCGACGAGGGGATTAGCGCTGAAATCGGCCTTGCCGGGTCGAATTTGGGGTAGCATGGACGCAATTTGACGGTATTGGCCTCCGGGAACTATCCCCGAGTGCTCCATTGTGACCGCTCTGGACAGCACTCTCAACTCAGATGCACTGGCCAGGTAGACAGGAAAAGGCTCATGAACTTTTGAATCTCATTTCCTGTTTGGCCAGCGTGGCAAGCTCACCTGCACAGGTCACCATGCAGAGCCCATCAACACAGGAAACCAAGCAGTCTCAGAATCGCCGAAGAGCTCCAGCATGGACCGAAAGGGAGGTACGGGATCTGATCGCTATATAGGGGAGACGAATCCGTGCTGGCAGAACTCCGTTTGAAAAGATGAAATGCCAAAATACTTGAAAAAAAATCTCCAATGGCATGAAGGACAGAGGCTATAACAGGGACCCGCAGCACTGCCGCGTGAAAATTAAAGTAGCTCAGGCAAGCCACCAAAAAACCGGAGAGGCAAATGGCCACTCCGGTTCAGAGCCCCAGACATGCCGCTTCTATGATCAGCTACATGCCATTCTAGGGGGTGCAGCCACCACTACCCCAACCCTGTGCTTTGACTCCGTCCAAGGAGTGGGAGGCAACACGGAAGCGGGTTTTGGGGGCGAGGAAGATGATGATGAGGAAGTTGTAGATAGCTCACAGCAAGGAAGCTGAGAAACTGGTTTCCCCAACAGCCAGGATCTGTTTATCACCCTGGACCTGGAGCCAGTACCCCCCAAACTCACCCAAGGCGGGCTCCCGGACCCTGAAGGCAACAAAGCATTGCAGTGTATGGTCCCAGTGTTTGCTAGCATTCAAACAACATCCATTCTTTATCTCTCTGTGTTACCCTCAGGAGAGTGATATCATTCAGGGTCACCTGATTGAAATAGGGGAATTTTATTAAGGGGACATTCAGAGGTGCCCATTCCTGCTGGGCTGTTTGCCTGTGGCGGAAAAGAAATCCTCCCCACTGTTAGCTACACGGTGGGGGAGAGGTGAAGCCATCATCCCAGAGAATTGTGTGTGTGTGTGTGTGTGTGGGGGGGTTAGTTGGGTTTCTGCTGCACGTTAACTCGGAAACCACAGCCCCTCCTTTTAAATTGCCAACCCATTTTAAATGGCAAACCCAATGGGTGCTTGGTATGGGTAATGAGGGCGCTGCTGTTTGAAACCATTCCCACATGTTATGAAGGTTAAAGAAGCCAAAAGACTGTGGCTTACCATGGCTGCCTGCAAGCCGAATTCTGTTGCCTGGCTCTACGTGAGTGATCTCTCACACGAAACCGGCATACCCTCAATAAGAGGCAAAATGCGATCTTGTAATGAAAGCACGTCCTATGTAATGTTAACAGCAAGGTTTACCGTGAAAGAGTGTTCTATAAAATGTTTCTCCTTCCCAGAGGCTAGCGAAGATTAGAAGGCAAAAAAAACGCACTCGCAATGGAATGTTCTCTGACTTCATGCTGTCCTCCCACACTGACAGAGCACAGCAAAATACGTGGAGGCAGACAATCTCAGATTGCAGGAAAGCACAATATGAACGCGAGGAGAGGTGGGGGGCTGAAGATGGTAGGTGGCGTCAGCTTGATAAAAGAAGGCAGGAGTCAATGCTGAGGCTGCTGGAGGATCAAACTCATATGCTCCAGCATATGGTTGAGCTACAGGAAAGGCAGCAGGACCACAGACCACCGCTAAAGCCCCTGTGTAACCAACCACCCTCCTCCCAAAGTTCCATAGCCTCCTCACCCAGATGCCCAAGAACGCGGTGGGGGGGGCCTCTGGCCATCCAGCCACTCCACCCCAGAGGATTGCCCAAGCAACAGAAGGCTGGCATTCAATAAGTTTTAAAGTGCTGTGTGGCCTTGTCCTTCCCCCTCCACCACCCCACCTGGTGCTTCCCTCCTCCACCACCCCTCCTGGGCTACCTTGGCAGTTATCCCCTTATTTGTGTGATGAATAAATAAAGAATGCATGAATGTGAAGAGACAATGACTTTATTGCCTCTGCAAGTGGTGATCGAACAGGGGAGGGGAGGGTGCTTAGCTTACAGGAAAGTAGAGTGAACCGGGGGGCGGGGTTGTTCCATCAAGGAGAAACAAACAACTTTCACACTGTAGCCTGGCCAGTCATGACACTGGTTTTCAAAGCTTCTCTGATGCGCAGCGCGCCCTCCTGTACTCTTCTAACCGCTCTGGTGTCTGGCTGCGCGTAATCAGCGGCCAGGCGATTTGCCTCAACCTCCCACCCCGCCATACACATCTCCCCCTTACTCTCACAGATATTGTGGAGTGCACAGCAAGCAGTAACAATGGGAATATTGGTTTTGCTGAGGTCTAAACGACTCAGTAAACTGCGCCAGCGTGCTTTAGATGCCCAAATGCACATTCTACCACCATTCTGCACTTGCTCAGCCTATAGTTGAACAGCTCCTGACCACTGTCCAGGCTGCCTGTGTATGGCTTCATGAGCCATGGCATTAAGGGGTAGGCTGGGTCCACAAGGATAACTATAGGCATTTCAACATCCCCAATGGTTATTTTCTGGTCTGGAAAGTAAGACCTTTCCTGCAGCTGTTGAAATAGACCAGAGTTCCTGATGATGTGAGCGTCATGTACCTTTCCCGGCCATCCCTCGATGTTGGTGAAACGTCCGTTGTGATCCACCAGTGCTTTCAGCACCACTGAAAAGTACCCCTTTGCGGTTTAGGTACTCGCTGCCTTGGTGCTCCGGTGCCAAGATAGAGATATGGGTTCTGTCTATAGCCCCAACACAGTTAGGGAATCCCATTGCAGCAAGCCATCCACTATGACCTGCACATATCCCAGAGTCACTTGATAGCAGCAGCTCAGTGATTGCACTGGCTACTTGGATCACAGCAGCCCCCACAGTAGATTTGCCCACTCCAAATTGATTCCCGACTGACCGGTAGCTGTCTGGCATTGCACGCTTCCATAGGGCTATCGCCACTCACTTCTCAACTGTGAGGGCTGCTCTTATCTTGGTATTCCTGCACTTCAGGGCAGGGGAAAGCAAGTCAAAGTTCCATGAAAGTGCCCTTACGCATGCGAAAGTTTCGCAAGCACTGGGAATTGTCCCAGACCTGCAACACTATGCAGTCCCACCAGTCTGTGCTTGTTTCCCCGGCCCAGAATCGGCATTCCACGCCATGAACCTGCCCAATTGACACCATGATGTGCACATTGCAGGGGCCCGTACTTTGTGAGAAGTCTATGTCCTTGTCCTCATCACTCTCGTCACTGTGCTGCAGTTGCCTCCTTGCCTGGTTTCGCTTTTGTTGCAGGTTATGGTTCTGCATATCCTGCTGGATAATGCGTGCGGTGTTTATAGTGCTCATAATTGCCGCGGTGATCTGAGCGGGCTCCATGTTCCCAGTGCTATGGCATCTGCGCTGAAAAAAGGCGCAAAACGATTGTCTGCCGTTGCTCTGATGGAGGGAGCAGCGACTGGCAACCTGGCTTACAGGGTTGGCTTACAGGGAATTAAAAATCAACGAACGGGGTGGCTTTGCATCAAGGAAAAACAGAATGGCCCCCTCAAGGAGAGAACTCAAAACCCTGTGTTTAGCAGGCCATTGATTTCACGGAGGGAGGGAGGGGGGGAGAAAATGAATACAAAACAAATCTGGTCTATTTCTTGTTTTGATCCACTTAATCTATCTTTATACATCTTAGGCTGGCAGCAGACGGTGCAGTCCGACTGCTAGCCATCGTCGTCTCCTGGCTGCTCACCAGAAGATGGTGCAGCACGACTGCCAGCAGGACTGAATCTCCATGAGATGAAACTTAAAAAGGGAAAACCTGGTTGAGTCACTCCCACGTCTGCCCAGACACGCCTGACCGACCTCACCGAGGTCGGCTAAAAGAGCACCCAGGAGTACGACGATAATGGCTACCAGTCAAAGTACTATCTGCTGCCAAAAGGCAATGAGCTGCGGCTTTGTAGCAATGCAGTACCGCGTCTGCCAGCACCCAGGAGACATACGGTGACAGTGAGCTGAGCAGGCTCCATGCTTGCCATGGCATGGCATCTGCACGGGTAACCCAGGAAAAAAGGCGTGAAACAATTGTCTGCTGTTGCTTTCACGGAGGGAGGGAAGGGGGGGGCCTGATATGTACCCAGAACCACCCGCAACAATGTTTTTGCCCCATCAGGCACTGGGATTTCAACCCAGAATTAAAATGGGTGGTGGAGACTGCGGGAACTGTGGGATAGCTACCCACAGTGCAACGCTCCGGAAGTCGACGGTTGCCTGGGTACTGTGGACGCACGCCCCCGACTAAATGCACTTAGAGCATTTATGTGGGGACGCACACAATCGACTGTATAAAAAAAGCTTTCTTAATTCTATAAATTCAACCTAATTTCGTAGTGCAGACATACCCTTAATAACAGTTATTTCTAAACCAGGAAGAAATGCCACACTGTGGTCCAATTCCAGGCCAATTACACTTATTAACAGTGAAGTCAAAATACTAGCAAAAATTCTGGCAATGAAATTGGAGAATGTTTTGGGTTCTATCATACACTCAAACCACATTGGGTTTGTCAGACGCCGTCATGGCTCTGATAACCTTTGACAACTTACCGATATTACAGCAGTGAAATATAATGACCCTGAGGCACAGAAAATATTAGCCTTAGATACAGGAAAGGCTTTTGATAGAGTGGGTTGGAGATATACATTTTATATCCTATACAAATCTGGATTTGTACCCTTATTTAGTTCCTGGATCTAACTATTACATTCTCACCCAATCTCTTCAATCACAGCCACCAATGTGACCTCAAATATGTTCAGCTTCTTCGGGGGTACTCGGGAAAGGAGCTCGCTGTCTCCATTACTTTTTGGTTTGGCTCATGAGCTCTGGCAATAGCTAAAAGGGGTCATTCAGGTATCCGAGACATACAACGTGGTTCCATGGAGTACAAATTACTGTTGTATGCAGACGATGCCCTTTTGTTCAAAGCAAGCACCGCCCACCTAGTGAGGATGGGAAAACGCTAGCCAGCCACGCATGCAACTGTATTGTCACCCCCAACATGGACGTGTTGCGGCTACCCCCAAACCAGAAGTCACAGCAGCAGACTGTAGTAGGTAATTAGATGGTCGCCTGACACCTAGACTGAGACAGAGGTGCAATTCACAGCTACTATTGCGACCGACTCTTTAGGATCCCCTTTTCTCACCCTGCATGGGGAAAGGGCTAGAAAAGGTGCCCTAAACCTAGGCTGTCTCATACACTCCTCGCTGGATTACTGTGTCCACTGGGATCACTCTGCCTGCGGTCGAAGCTACACAAAGATAGTGAATTTTGCTACATGGAATGTTCGCACCCTGATGGATAACATAGATAATGTATGGCCGCAAAGAAGAACTGCTATCATCACCAGAGAACTTGAGATATAACATCGACGTCGCTTCCCTCAGTGAGACAAGGTGCCCAGATGAAGGTCAACTGAGAGAAGAAGGTGGAGACTACACCTTTTTCTGGAAAGGAAAATCTGCAGAGGACAGGAGCATTCATTGTGTCGGTTTTGCAAATAGGAATACGTTTGTCAGTCAGCTTACAGAATTTCCTGTCGGAATCAATGAACATCTTATGACTCTTCGTCTTGAGCTCAGCAACAACCAGTCTGCTGCTGTCAGTGCATATGCCCAACCCTTGATTCTACCGAGGATATCAAGGAACAATTCTATATAGATCTTGAGAGTCTTGACCAACATTCCCAACGAGGACAAGATCATTCTCCTCGGAGATTTTAACGCTAGCGTCGGGCGGGAGTCAGATCTCTGGAACGACGCTATCGGAAAAGGAGTAGGAAAGGCTAACTCCAACAGCATCCTCCTCCTGAGCAAATGCGTAGAACATGGCCTGGTCATCACAAACACCCTCTTTAGACAAAGTGAAAAGTATAAGACCACCTGGAGACATCCTCGCTCCAGGCATTGACACCTTCAGGACTACGTTATTGTTAGAGCTCGAGATCAGAAAGATGTCCGCATCACGAGGGCCACGCATGGAACTGATGACTGTTGGACAGACCATTGCCTTGTTAGATCAATCATGAATTTGCAGATCACCTCAAGGCACTGCAAGAAGGCAAAATCAGTACAAAAGAAATTCAGTGTCAAGTCCCTTGAAGATATCGTGACTTGGGAGAAACTTCAGCAGCGTCTCCAAGAGAAGTTTGCTGCTATGCCTACAGCTGGTGATGATAATGAAAATCTCTGGAAGGGATTAAAGACTGCCATTCTCTTGGCATGTGCCGAGTCCACCAGCTATGTCACCCACCATCACCAAGATTGGTTTGATGAGAATGATGCAGAGATTCAGGGCCTGCTTGCCCAGAAAAGGAAAGCTCATTGCATGTGGCAAAACGACATATCACACCAGCAGAAAAAAAAAGAGTCTTACAAGCAACTCAAGGCTGAAGCCCAAAGAAAAATCTGTGACATCAAAAATAAGTGATGACGAAAAAAGGCCAAGGAGATTGAGCTTTATGCTGATAAACACGACATGAGGAGCTTCTTTCAGGCAATAAGGGCCATTTATGGCCCATGCTCCCATGGACCCACACCACTCCGAGCCCAAGACGGGTCAACATATTTTAAGGACAGTGAAACCATCAAAGCCAGATGGAAGGAGCATTTTGAGTTACTCCTGAACTGTGAGGCAACCATCTCTGATGCCACTATCAAATCTATACCTCAATGACATGAAAGAGAATCTCTTGCTGACCTCCACACCCTCGAAAAAGTAACATGAGCCATTATGCAAACTAAGAACAAGGCAGCAGGGCCAGATGGCATACTAGCTGAAGTCTACAAGTTTGGAGGTGAAGAACTGGTAGGGAAGCTCCACAAACTTTTCTTCATATCTGGTATAATGAGAAGATTCCAGAAGACTTGAGAAACGCTAACATTGTTACAATCATTAAGAAAGGAGATAAGCTGGAGCGTGAAAACTATCAAAGCATTGCCTTTTTATCTACAGCAGGGAAAATTCTTGCCTGTATCCTCTTAAACCGATTACCTTCCCCTTGTTGAATAAATATTGCCAGAATCTCAGTGCAGTTTTATACCATCCCAAGGGTATAATATAGAATGGATGGGTGGCTCTTTAATCTTCAGTGTCTCCGCTTGAAGTCCCAAGTTTTCATGGCATACATTACTGATCTTCAGTATGCTGATGATTGTGTCATCCTAGCGCACACTAAGAATGACCTTCAGTCCATACTGGATTTTCTTGCACAAGCTTACCAAAACCTAGGACTCTCACTCAATATTGAGAAGACTAAAGTGCTCTATCAACCTGTCTCAGGCCTTGCACATGACCCACCACAAATCACCATCAAGGGTCAAACTTTTGAGACAGTTGAGCACTTTTGCCACCTCGGTAGCCCACCTTCTCACAATGCAAAAACTGAAAGTGAGATCCAGCACAGAATCTAGTGTGCAAGTGCTTCCTTTGGGAAATTGTTCTGACGCATTTTCACAGACCTTGACCTATGGCAGGACACCAAGATCCAGGTCTATAAGACAATTGTTGTTCCTATACTTCTCTATGGATGCGAAACCTGAATAACCTATCGACAGCACCTCAAGAGTTTGGAGAGGTATCACCAACGATGTCTCCAGAAGGTCGTTCGTGTCAAGTGGCAAGATGGCTAGTGTTAGTGTGGCATCCTCGCTGAAGCCAATGTCACCAGCATTGAAGCAATGATTCTCATGCACCAACTTCACTGGGCTGGACATTGTGTATGGATGCCAGTCTCTCGCCTCCCAAAACAAGCCCTCTACTCTTAGCTCACCGATGGTCAGAGATTCCGTGGTGGTCAGAGGAAATGCTACAAAGACACACTGAAAGCGTATCATAAGAAAACTGATGTGGACATCACAAGCTGGAAAGAGCCAACCAACCCCAATGGTGCCCCATCCTCCATCAGGCAGTGGCCTGCTTCAAGGAGAAGCGCCTTGCTCTCGAAGCTGGAGAGAGAGAGAGGAGGAAGGAAAAAGAAATAACTTTCTCCCAGCGGGCCACTGGCCTGCCACAAAATGTCTGTACCTACTGCAGGCGGATTTGTGGTTCCAGGATTGGACTCCTGAGTCATCTCAGGACCCATATGTAAATCCATGGTAGAGATCAACCTTGAATTGAGGGATTGCCAATCAGCCAGTCAATGCCCATGACTATCATTGAAAAATTTCTAGCTCCTATAGCCCCGGGACAGTTTGGGCTCTCAGACCGACAAAATTACTATTATGTTTTTATCATGTCACAGATCTCAAATAGTTTCTAGCATGCACCTTTATCCCTGCAACTGTGGAAACTGAATGGGTATTAATGCATCCAATTCTCCCTGTGGGTCTGATCAGTTACTCTTTTTGTCCAATGGAGAAAAATAAGGGGCCTACAGTGGTGGCTGTGCAAAGGTTCTGGGCTATCCCAGCTAACAGGGAACAATTTTATCCTCACCACCATGCAAAAGCACCTATCTGGGATAACCCAGACTTGCGAATTGGTGAAAACCCTATAATTTAGAAGAACTGGAGAAGAAATGGCTGAGCAACGGCATCACATGGATTTCCCAATAGTGAAGGATGAGGGCTTTGTCTCTTTTCTAACATTAAATCAACTATATGACCTAACACCCTCAGCGGAGTGGCAGAGCTTACAACTGAAACCTGTGCTAAAATATAAATTTGGTCCAGAGACCCCAAAGCTATCTGGAACCTTGGAAATGCTTCATAAACTCCCCAGGCACATGTCCACTATGTATGCCTAATAAAGAGGAACTCCATTGGTCCGGAGTTCTTTGTGAAAATATGAGGAGGAGAGTTAATATAGCACTTAAAAGAACCCCAATGGCACAGCATATTATGGAATGATAAAAATGCTTCTGTGGATCTCAGGCTATGCCTTAAACAGCAAAAGTCTATTCAAAATGTATTGGACGCCACAAAGGTTGTGCAAGACGGGCCTTTTCCTCTGATGTTTGTTGGCGCTGTAATAAAGAAAAAGGAACCCTGATACATCTGCTGTAGGGTCTGTCCGACAGCCAGGCAACTATGGAAAGAGGTGGACACAAGAGTGAAATACAGTAACTCCTCACTTAATGTCCTCCCGCTTAACGTTGTTTCGAAGTTACGTCTCTGCTCCATTAGGCAACATGCTCGTTTAAAATTGTGCAATGCTCCCTTATAAGGTTGTTTGGCTGCCTGCTCCGTCCACTGCTTGTAAGATTCTGTGGAAGAGCAACGACTTTACAAGGGAGCATTGCACAAGTTCCTCTTCTCCACCTCCTCCCCCGCCCTCCCAGCACTTCCCCCGCCACCAAACAGCTCTTTGGCAGCACTCAGGACTTTCTGGGAGGGAGGGGGAGGAGCAGGGAAGGGTCACGTCTCCATTCCTCCCCCTCCCTCCCAGAAAGTCCTACGTGGCGCCAAACAGCTGTTTGGCGGTAGGGAAGCGCTGGGAGGGAGGGAGAGGAGCGGGGGACATGGCGTGCTCCAGAGAAGAGGTGGAGTGCGGGTGGGAAGAGAATCATAGAATATCAGGGTTGGAAGGGACCTCAGGAGGTCATCTAGTGCAACCCCCTGCTCAAAGCAGGACCAATCCCCAACTAAATCATCCCAGTCAGGGCTTTGTCAAGCCTGACCTTAAAAATACCTAAGGAAGGAGATTCCACCACCTCCCTAGGTAACGCATTCCAGTGTTTCACCATCCTCCTAGTGAAAAAGTTTTTCCTAATATCCAACCTAAACCTCCCCCACTGCAACTTGAGACCATTACTCCTTGTTCTGTCATCTGCTACCACTGAGAACAGTCTAGATCCATCCTCTTTGGAACCCCCTTTCAGGTAGTTGAAAGCAGCTATCAAATCCCCCCTCATCCAGAGGTGGGCCTGGAGCGGAGAGGGGACGGGAAGAGGCGGGCCTGGAGCATCCCCCGGCAAAGTTGGCGCCTGTTCTTCTGGGGGAGGTGGGGGGGAAGCTGCCGCTGCGCAAGGTGCTTCCTAGCATCCTTGCCTGCAGCGGGCTGTGCCTGTCTGGGGTAAGCCAGGGGCACCTCCCAACCACAGTACAGGACAGTACTGTACAGTATATAATGCCTTTTGTCAGCCCCAAAATTTTTTCCTTGGAACCTAAACCCCCCACATTTACATTAAATCTTACAGGAAAATTGGATTTGTTTAACATCCTTTCACTTAAAGTTGCATTTTTCAGGAACATAACTACAATGTTAAGTGAGGAGTTACTGTAGTATTTGGCTTCAGCAATTAAATCTCATCTGAAAATTGTATCCTAGATTACGTACCTAATATGCTGGGTTTAACGCCACCACGAAGACTTTGGTTCTTGAGGGCCGCAATGATTAACAGTGCATGATTTTACAAAAATGAAGGAGTAGGCATACGCCCAGAATAGAGCACTGCTATTTGGGTCCATCTGAGTTAGCACCGAAAGAAAGAATAGCTTATCAATGTAGAGAGAAATTACATGAATTTGAAGAAATGTAGATGCTGTTTCTCGGTACATTTGGATAAAGAACAGGGAGATAGCTCAAATAATGCCAGAATTGCATTCCGCCTGACCTTTCTGCTTTTTCCCTATCCCCTCCTTCCCTTTTTTGCCTATTTGTGTATATCTTTTTTATTATTAACCCCACCCTAACATGTTACATCTGTGTGATACTGTCCGATTTAGTATGGTCTGTTCTTGTAGCTTTGACAAACTGTATTGTATTGGACAGGCTATGTATTGGATTGCAATTGTATTGGATAGGCTATGATGTGTGGTATCTGATGATATATACAATCTGTAAGTTGTTGAGCTTTATGTATTTTTTATTGTTTATGAAAATTAATACAAAATGAATCACAAAAAGTTATGCATGTTCATGGACTAGAGTTAATTTATTATCAGAAGTTATTTATCTAAACTGTAACTGGTGAGTTGTATCAATGATGAGTTTACAAGGTTATTCCCTTCATAGATTGATTATTCAGAAATCCTGATCTTGCATACCGCTGACGTGAACAAGGTAGGAAGCTTTACAAATTTAGTAGGTCTAGAATGAGGAGGATGTAAAATTACAATGAGTGTCCAACTGGTAAACAAACAGACAAGGAAAATATAGACAGGACTGTCACAGTTTCAAGGCAACTGCACCTGTATTCCTCACCCCTCGATCCCCTGAGGGAACCTGCTTAAGTTTTCTGGCTTCCAGCTGTCACCTCTTTTGGGTGAAGACCTGAATCTCTTTCCGTTTTGACTGGGAGTTTTAAGGCTGCACAGCTCCCTGCCTTACACAGATATCTCCAACAAGCCAATCTACCTAAAGGCCAGCATGTGTGCTTTGTTCTCTCTCCAAGGGCTATGACCAGCATACTGCCACCAGTTCCAAGTTTCCACAAGCTCTTTCTAAGCAAGCACATTTATTCTTAAGGTAAATGTATTATATTTTTTCTTGAATGCCAACACTTAATAGATTTAAACATGGGCTAAACATACCAGGAGTCAGCCATCAATCTCATGGGGCCTTAGCAGACCTAAGTATTTCCAGCCCTTCCGCAGGGATTGGGACCCCCATTAGACAGAATGTCCTGTCCATTTTGCTGGATCAGAAAGGTGGCCACAAGTCAGTTCAAGCTCACCCTTTTAAACCAAAAGCCCTTTCTTTGTTTCTTAGTCTCTGGAAAACCCAGCCTGAGCCAGTATATGCACACTTCTCCAGGGGGTGGAACTTCTCTGGACTTGTTTAGTTTCAGTGAATGGCCTTAATCACCCCCTCCCCCCAACTGCTTTTTAGTTCCTGTACGAGTTGTGGCAACTCTTCCCCATGGGGCAGAAAAGTCAGACAAACCATTCATAACCATAATTCAATATTACAATATCACAAGGATGTTAAGTATCAGAGGATGTTATGCATTAATGAAAAATAAGAATGAGGATGATGGACAACACCTGGAGGAAAGCAATAAAAGCCAGAACATCTGGGTCACTTGGGGTTTAAGGATAACTTCATTACATTTCCTCATTTACAGTAATACACAAAAAATTCTTTATATTACTTTAACTGTTTTGCTACCAGTCACTTCAGCAGGTTATGGTGCTGTATGAACAATCAGTAAACAAAATATCAATAAGCTCCACTTAAAGTTCTAAGTATCCATCATCAACTACTCTAATGTTACAAAATTGTTAGGTTTGTAGCTTTGCAATAAATAAAATAAATAACTAAAAAAAACCCACACCCCAACCAATGAAAATTGTCCAAATAGGGTAATTATAAATTAAGGTTAGAATTCATCATTCTCTCCACAAAGCCTACTTAACATTTTAAGGCACAATGATAATAATAAATAATGCTACCAATAATAATTTAATAATTATAGACTTATGATGGAGACAGAAATTCAACCTAAACTATGGGGAGGCTTTCACCGCCCATAATAATTGAGGAAAAGCTGAAAGATTAAGTCTATTTCAGTCAAAGGGGACAATAGTGCAGTATTTAACTATTTATAGAATAAATTACAAGATCTCAAAAAAAAAAAAAAGAGGGGGTCAGATTCTGGTCATTAGAATTAAAACCAATGGATTTACACCAGTGTAGCTGAGATCTGAATCTGGCCCATAAATATTTGTTTCTTACTTTTGTGTTAACCTTAAATTCTGATCCATTTTAATGGAAACGGATAAATGCCTTGGACACAAAACTGTACTGTTACTCAAGAAATTCCTTATGACCCCTAGAGGCTGTTATATAAGAAGCTGGATTTACTTCACTCATCAATGAATTCAGCTACTGGAGAAATAGATGGAAGCTCACCACTCACAGCTAGTCTACACTGCAAAGTTAAGTTGGCTTAACTATATCACTCAGGATTGTGAAAAAGCTGGCCTCCATCCCTGTGCAGACAGAGTCAGGTGAATTAAAGATTTCTTCTGGTAACCTACCCATCACCTCTCAGAGAGGTAGATTTATTACAACCACAGAAGAACCCCTTTCATTGCTGTAGTAAGTGTCTACACTACAGCTATACACAGTAGCATGTCTAGTGTAGACATATCCTTAGTATTACACCATTTGAGCATCTAATAGAATAGATATTTCCTACCGGGGACCATAAAGGACAGAAGAAATATGTGCACAGTTTAGTGTGATTCTTAGATTGTAAGATCCTTGAGGCAGGGACCAACTTTTCCTTCTGTTTGTACAGTGCCTAGCACAATGGGGTCCTAGCCATGACTAGGCTTCTTAGGCACTATGGTAACATAAATGAACAAACAAACACACACCTCCTTCAATCATGCACCCAGAATAAACATTTAGACCACTGATTTACTCTGTGCCCTCCTTGGGCAAGTAATTTACTTGCTCTTTGTTTATCTGTGAAGTGAATAGAATGCCTACTTATCTCTCAGGGAAGAACTGGGACTGAATTCATGTTTGCAAAGTGCTTTGACATCCTTATATGAAAGATAAGTGTAAATGCAAAGTAGAATCCCATTTTAATGAACCCTGCCTCTCCCTGTTGGTGGACCAATACATGAGTTTAGAAGATTGGAGTTCTGAAGGTTCCAACCTGCAGAGTTCTTAATATCCACAGGAATGAAGCTCCTCAGTTCCTGAAAAAATGCCTAAAAGAGCTCCACATGGATTTAGCTTTAGCCTGTGGAGCTCTTAACATCTGCATGGTTGACACTAATGGCAATATTTTGAAAAGAGCCCACACATTGGGTGCTTACTGAAGTGCCTAGATGGGAGCTGAGCTCTGGCCCCCATTGCGGGTGCTGAATCATTTTGAAAACTCTGGCCTAAATTCCTGCAGAACTTCTAAGATAAGAAGCTTCAGTCCAGCAAAATGTAGGAGCCGCACAGGACTGACACTTGAAAACTTCTAATCGCCAAGCTTCTGATTATCCGAACTCATGTCACCCTAGTTATTTGGGTAACTTGGGTAACTGTCACCAGTTGGCAGTGCTGGGGATCTCTGCTCTGCCCTGCCAGGACTACAGTCTTCCTGGTGGCTGCAGGATCAGGTGTCACCAGCCCTGGGGCCATGCACGGAGTGAGGGTGCAGGGCCGCAAGAGTAGAGCTGCAGAGGGCTCCCTCACTCCTAGGATATCCAATCTCTGTAGGCATAAGGTGGGAGTGAGGCTGCAGGCCTGGCCTGGCAGAGCAGAGACTCCTGGCAAGGGCTATGAGGAGTCGTCATCCTCTGCCATGGAGGAGGCCAACCCAGTGCTGTATGACTCCATCCCCATGCAAGAGCCATTCAGCAGGGGTATGGCCTCCCCCACAGCAAAGGACCTCTGCTCTGCCTGGCCAAGACTGCAGCCTTCCCCATACCTTGTGCCTCACAGCCATGCAAGGAGCTCTCTGCAGCTTCACTGTGACAGCCCCGCTTGCTCACTTACCAGCCAGGAGCGTGGGTGCCATCCCCAGGCACGAACTGTTCAGCAGTCTGGTGACTTCCTCCACAGCAGGGTGGGGCTCATCCTCCTTACAGTCCTGGCCAAGGGTCCCTGCTCTGTTGAGCCAGGACAGCTGCAGCCTCCTTTGCACCCTGTAGCCCTGGGGTCTTGGGCCCCTTAGCCGGACAGGGAGCCCTGCTGTTAGCATTGCCCCCCACAAATGTAAAAAACAAAAAGCTACAAATAAAAAAATTAATCGATAAGAAGTGTCAAAGTTAGAAAAAAAATCAAATTCTGCCAAGCCTATATAGAAACCTTTTATAAACACAAACCACATCACACAGTATTTCTTCCCAGGAAGGCTGCAATTACAACATTAGTTCCTTATTAGCTATATTGTGTATTAACTAACAAGAACCATATGCTATTTCCTACTTTTCCACTCCCTAGATAACTCAACAATTTCTTGGGGATGCTAGATGACTTCCTTAAGATTGTTTCTATTCAGACATCTCTGCAAACACTAAGGCAAATGTTTATTATTCAAACATTTTAGTATTAATCTTGGCTCTCGACATGTCTACTTGGGGATTGCACCATTCCAAGGATCCTCCCACATCTATGGAGCTGTTTCCACATTTACCTGAACTTCCAGTAGAACACATTCCTTCCCCACCAAATATGCTTACTCTTACATTACTGCATTTACTCCCTAATGAACATAAGGCCCCAGTTCTCTTCAGTTTACAGTTAATTTTTAAAGCACAAGTGGTGCTCTATCCAACTGTGGGTAAGCTTAATAAAGTAAACCAGCTGTAAAGTAAACCAATTCATATAATGAAGAAATGTTTAATGAATGACTTTATTCTTGCATCATTAAAGGATCTTTCTACTGACTTCAGTAGTCTTTGCATCAGGCCCTAAGTGCATTGAATGGTAAAAGGTGCATTGAACCAGAAAAGCTTATTTAGATTTGGACTGTTTTGGCATGCAATAATGGCATGCCATCATCTTGAACCTTTCATCTGTTGAGAAAGTCAGCCATAAATTCCCCTTGCCTGGAATAAGTTTGTCACACAGTTGGATTTTTTTTAAACAGATTAAATCATAAGACCAATACCAAGGTTTATAATAAAATAATTAAAACTAATTTTGACAAGTGAAATTAACTGAAGTGAAACAAAACACTCAGCATTAAGTTCCAGGAGTCTGCCTAAAAACCTGAACCGGACTCCATTCCCAATACAGTTTATTCTGGGACTACAGGTTGAACCTCTCTAGTCCAGCACCCTTGGGACCTGACCGGTCCCAAACCAGAGAATTTGCCGAACCATGGGATGTCAATGCAGAGTCCTAGTGGGTCTCCACAGGCGTGGGAAGTAGGGGTGCAGGGGGTGCTGCAGCACCCCAGGCTTTGCACCCAGCGTGGCCCCCCACCCAGGGGCCCCGCTGCCACCCAGAGTACTGGCCGCCGGCCCCTCGCCCGGGGTCCTCCCCCTCCCTCCTGGAGCTTGAATGCCGTGAATCAGCTGTTTGCGACGCTCCAGAAGCACTGGGAGGGAGGAGGAGGAGTTAGTAGAGACACAGGGGGAAGGGGGCCAGAGGGGGGAGCTTGGTGCCAGTGGATGCTCAACACCCACTAATTTTTCCCCGTGAGTGCTCTGGCCCCGAAGCACCCATGGAGTCGGCACTTATGCCGGATAAGAGATGTTGCCGGACCAGGGAGTGCCAGATTAGAGAGGTTCAACCTATAGTCTAATGAATGTTTTGCATTTGAACAACTGTGCGCTCTGGAATCAACCTCCCTTAACAGAATGTATTTCTTCCTGAGGAATTTGGGAGGAGTGCATCCTTGAACTCAAGTAGTAGGAAGATGATCTCTTATTTATGAGCCATCTATATCTGAAGGAACATTTCAATTGTGCGGTAATCCCTGACTTTACTGCTGAAGAATCCACTGAGCAGCTGCGAACTAATTTTAGAGTGTCTCAGTAAACACATCTACCTTAGAGTTTCCGAGTAAAAATATAAGCTACAGGACACAAATCTTAGTAAATACACTACTTAAATGATGGGAGTTGACCAGTGTAGTGCAGTCAAGTGATGATGAGCATGGAATTGGGAGTTGTGACTTATGTTTTAATCCTAGCCCTGCCACTGACACACTGTATGACTTTGGCAAGTCACCTGACGATGCCTCACCTTACCCATCTGTAAAACAGGTACATTATTTCCCTACATAAAATTATGTTTGTAAAGTACTTTGGGATGAAGTGTGCAAATGATTATTAACCAAGATAGACACCAAATTCTGGAAACATATTTACAAACTGAACATAATTTTGTAGCATACTCTGTATATACTTACAAATTTTAAACTTCACCCCAAACATTACAAATTATAGATTATTATTTTAGTAATTACTTTTACACCTCAGATAGTCAAACGAGCTACAGTAATGTTTAATCAGGGCCAGGTAGCCCTGTGCAGATGTGCTGGGAAGTGGGAGAGAAAGAGGGCAGAAGCAGCTTCAACTCCTTACAGCCAATGTAGCAGCCTGCTTCCTGCTATTGCTCTTACCTAAAATGGGTGGGGAGCTATGAAGTGAGCAGGCCTGGCCAATCACAGAGAGGGACACATGCTGTATGCATGACAAGGGTAGTGGAGCTGCTGCTGCTCCCTGGTAGCCTTAAGAGGAATTCTCAGCCAGCCTGAATTTCAATAGGGGCCCTCTGGCTGAAAGAGCCAGAACCTAGCACTTTCTATGGAGTTTTCAACTGCACCCTAGTAAAGAATACTTATATATCTGTAGCATGCAATTACAGTGTGACAGTAATGGGAATTTTCTGTACTATTTTTTATGAATGATATGACTGGGCTGACCTATTTAGCTTGGTATGGCTGCCCACTGGGTACAGAAGAGCTAAATGCTTCCCCTGGGACAGAGCAGGAGACTGGAGGTGTTTTGGGTCCCACAGCTGTCTGGGGTGGCATGAATTAGCCTCCAAGGGCTGGCTGGAATCAATACATATCAATGGAGGATCTGGAAAGACCAGGGAAACCCCAATGACTGAACGTTAACACGTCAGGAGGCTCTAGCAGGCTGAACATGTGAACACAACATGGTTTTGCTGTGGAAGAACAATGGACAGAGGTGTTATGAACTGTGCTCTCACTTGAGGCTGGGAGACAAAGGGACAGAGGGAAACTCAAGACTGGCCCTACAGCAACATAGTTTGGTAGAGCTCTGGCTTTGGCCAGTCTGAACACCATCTTAACTTTTGCTTCTGTACATCAACCTAAAGACTTCCCAAGTTTGTATTCCACTTGACTATTGAAACTACCTGTGTTTTGAAAAGGCTGCCTGCAGATACTTTCTGAGGTTTCTTGATCCCTAAAGAAGTAAAAGTCTCTGAACAGGAATCTACTGCATTTCAACTCAGTGGGCAGGTCTCACAGTGAGAAACAGGACTGCTGTAGTCTGAAGGTTCTATCTCAGATGTGTTGAGGCCGCATGGACTGCTCTTATGGAAAAAAGTGTGACCCCTTTGGGGTCTGGCACACTGAAGTAGTGCTTCCAGGAGACTGTTTAAAGGCCAGGGCTTACCGCAGACCCTTTAAATCCATGACAGGGTTACTACTTCCCACCTTGCTTGTGTCTGGAACTTGTTCACTTTGCTAATTCAGGATGAAATTCACTCTTTAGCAGAGAGCCAGCACTGAGCCTATGCACTACTTGAGCTCTAATCTAAGGATTTAAGTGGTGCATAGTGTTTGCACTAACCCCTCTACACAAGGGTTACTTTCACCTTCAGTCATTTGCCATTTCAGTGACAGATTAACCAGCTACCCCCTTCATTTTAACTTGCAGCACTGCCAAATGTGTTTTAGAGGTTCCTCATAGTTTGATCAATCAATATACAGGTTTTATTAATCACATTTATTTCTCTGCCCTCATGTCATTCACTTAGACAGAACTAATGGAGTTTCCTTCCACAGCTGTGGTGGTGCTAGGAGCCACTAGCTGTAACAAACTATATTCAGCCAAACACTGCAATAAATGAAGCAGCTAGCCCAGGAATGGCTCTGAAGGGAAGATCATGGTATTGACCACCTGCTTAACTTAAAACTGTCCAAATAGTCCTCTCATAACATTGTGTTCTTGACTACACATTTTTAAGACCACCCAGGGATGATTAGACATTACAGCAGGACCATGAGCAGCTATATCACAAATAAAAACCTCTTAACAATTGATTCACTTTATGTATAGAGACGGCAGAGAATTCTTCTCTCACTCTGCTATTTTTCCCCAGACAAGTTTGCCAATGCATTCTTTAATTCATTGCCAATCCAGTCCTTTAAAGGTCTTTCAAGAGGGTAGGGCCCTCCAACGTGATTCAAGTTAGGCATCCAAAACCTAAGACACCCAAAATCATTAGTCACTTTTGAAAATGTAAGCTATAAATTGTAAGAGTCTTGAGAGAGGACTGTGTTTTTAGCACTGCACACCATCACCTTTTAATAAATAACTTTGAAAGACTCGATAAAGTCTATGACACAGACTGGAGTTCCTAAGAAACAGGAACTGACTGGAAAATATAGGAACTTTTAAGGCTCTATCTATTGCTTGATACTTCAGGAAACTGCAAACTTCAGGACACTGATCCTTCTAGGGAGAGACCCAAACATGCACACAAATTTTATACTATATACAAAGAAGGGAGATGAACCTTACCAGCTTTTTGGGAAAAGGGAACTTTTCACATATAGAGAAGGAATGGGGAAAAATAAGCTTATTTTGGAGAGGGGAGCATCCACTAAAATGTGCTGTCTGAGGTAAAACTGAGAAAAGTGATGGAGAATATTTCTCTTCTCACTATATTGGACCTAAACCAGTGTGTGACTATTACAAACGTGTGCACAGAACTCCATGGCTAATTTGGCAACACAGACTCACTTCTTGACTACCAAGTATAAACCAGGAGTGACTGAACAGAAAAGGGAGCAGATGGACAGGGTGGTGAGCATGCTACACCAGAGAGGCTAAAATGTTAGTGACACAGAAATGAGCACAGTAACAAGTCTAAAGGACCTGATATAAGTCAAGACATCTAAAGAGGGGGCCGCTTTTTAGTTTATTTAAAAGGTTGTAGGGCCTACCTAAGTGAGGTCGCATGCAGGCATGTTTTGTACCATTTATTGTTGGCTTAATTTGACTTCCTCGCAGTTTCCTAAATATACTTTTCTTTATTTAACACCCTTTTAGTCTTGAATTATTTGGGGATTAATTCACTGGGGCTCATTCCAAGGAGAGGTAAACTATCTTCGGGCCTCTTAGAAGTCATGCCCAGTCACGTTTTAGGCCTAAGACACTGAATGGGGGGGAGGGAGGGGCGGAAAAAGAGAGAGGGGGTTTGTCTACCCCCATCTGGTGCTGGTGGACGAGGTCAGTCCAAAGCCTGGGAAAGGCCTGAAAGTTGGACAAGAGAGGAATTGGAGGGGGCCAAGATAATCATAAGAATAATGACTTTAGCAACTCCACGCAATCAGTCAAATTGCTTATATACTGCTGCCCTAGGTATAACAGATCTTTTTATTGTTCCACAAGTGTTTCCTGGACATAAACCATTTGTTGCGCAACATACTGCACACTTTGCATCCGCTCCTCTCCTCCCCCCAAAATTGGAATGACCTTATCTGAGTGTGCCTTGGGCCCATAGCAAGGGGAGGGCTCCAAGAGCAGGCATGTTAAAAACACATTACAGACAGAGCAGGTCTCCTTCTAAGGAGCTTAAGAGAAATCTTTAAAGGAAATTCTTTTTATTCAAAACAGAAGAACCTCATCTCCTAGTAAACCCACCTTGGGCCTGAGGCTTCACTTCAGAGCTACCTTACATTTGTTAAAGTGAAATGTTCCTCTGTGCTCTGTTCAGAGAGGAATTTGTTTGAACAGTCTGGCTGAACCTCATTGTTTAAGTACCATTTGGTTAAGCATTTCACGATATGGTATCTGTCAAACAAATTCCAGGGAGCCTCCCTCACTACACAGACAGGAAGCCTCCCAATGTTTATATGCACACACTTCCATTAGAAATCACATGGGAATGATTGCAGATGGAATAACTGGAAGCAGCATGGCTCAGAGATCATTTATAACCAAAGGGAATGAAAAATTAGGCCTCCCTGACGCAAAATACTCTGTGCCAAGGCACATTAATGCATATTTATTTTTGACAATGATCACCATTTATTCATACTATTAACCATTTCTAGAACTGCAAGAGATTAGTTTTAAGAAAATAGCACAAGATTTATGAATTTCTGTCACAACAGACATGAAGTTCCATGAAGTAAACACAATTTATTCAGCATTCCAGGCACATGCATAAGCATATATATTACAAGGACACTGCCATATTTAGGGTCAGATTATGGCTACTCAAGTAGAAGAAAGTTTCCTGCACTAATTTTATTTCTCCCTCCCTCCTCCCCCCCCCCCCCCCCCCATGTGCACCTGGACAGAAGGCAGCCACAATAATGGAGCAATTACACTCTGCATGCAAAGGAGTGGAGCGACAGGGAAGGCTAGTGCAATCTGAGGTGAATCACACCTTGGCCAGGGTCTCACTCCACTTCTGTGCTTTCAGTGCTGCATTACCACCTGGTACTGAGGGAGTGCACGCTTTAAAATGGAGTGTTCTGTCAGGGGTCACAGTATTCACCAAACACGTTTATCAGCTGGTCCAGTGTTCAGGGCATTATTCCTGGCAACAGTGTCACTTCTTGTCCTTTTTTCCCCAGTGAGATAGTAAAAAAAGCTTTACCCTCATTTTCTCATATTTATCCCCATAGTCAGTTCTGTACACAATCTCAATTGTTCTTGCTACTGCTTCCAAGCTTCTGCAAGGTTTTTTTGTCTCAAAATCCAGCACCCCCGGTAATCAAAGTCCCTCCATGATCACTGTTTGTTTTGTTTCGTTTCTAGATGCTGCTTTGTTTGCCTGTTAATCATACTCTTTCTTGCTGTAGATCTCACCAGACTGACCGCTGCTTGAACCCAGTTGTACTGTTTTGGGTAGAGACCTAAGTTCCCTCTAAGCCACACAGCAGCCTATTAAGTGCCGCACAGGTGCTCAGGGCTGCAGTGGGGAGAGATGCCTCTCCCGCAGCCCCAGACCTGCTGAATCTGGGGGAGAGGCGCCTATCCTGCGGCCTCAGACCCAGAGCTGCTGCTGCGGCAGCGAGAGAGGCCTCTCCCCTCCAGCCCAGGTGCTTCTGCAGGGAGTCCTCTCTCCCTGTCGTAGCCCCAGGGCAGCCTGCACCCCAAACTCCTCATCCCCAGCTCCAACCTAGAGCCCGCACCCCCAGCCAGAGCCCTCACCCACCCCCCGCACCTCAATCCTCTGTCCCAGCCCCGAGGCCTTCATCCGCGGCCCAACCTCAGAGCCTGCACCCCCAGCCAGAGCCATCACCCCACTGCACCCCAACCCTCTGCCCGAGCCCTCACTCCCCGCCCCGGCCCTGAGCCCCCTCCCACACTCCGAACCCTTCAGCCCCATCCCTGCCACATGAATTTTGTTCTGTCTCACACATCACATCCATATTGGTGCACATAAAATTCATTCAGCACATGCATGGGAAAAATTAGAGGGAACACTGGTAGCGACTGCTAATTATGTCAATTCTGGGCAAATATCCACTAAGGCCTAGGAATGAGACTTTTAGGGTCATTTTCATTTGTAACTGGAATCATCCTATTTACATTTTACCGTAATGTCAAATTTGGATCAAAAGATAGAAACTATTCACAGGAAACCTACAATAGAAATTTTTTTTAAAAAACAGACAGACATTCTCCTGCACTTTTTGCAACCCAAAGATTGTCAAATTAACTCAGTACACGAAAACCTGAAAGTGATTCTATCTGTTCTCATTAAACAAGAATGTAAGAGTGTATTCTGTATTTTGTCTACTTTTGTTTCACTTTATGCTACTCTCAGGGACACCACAAGAAGGCAGTAGAAATGGTGGAGGAGTGCACAATTAGAAGACTAGAGTACGGACTGCAATACTACCCTTGATGATGCAGCAACAAGATGACTGAACAATCTAAATATTGACTTGTGATGCATTTGAAAAGTTTAAATGAGATAAATACAAAAAATAGAATATTGTCACACAGTACCGACAAGTAAATTACATCTTTCATATCCTTTGATTTCAGTAATCTAAAGTGTCACAACACCGGAAAAGAAAAATATAGTATTTGTAAAGTGGCAGTGATCCTTTAAATCATCTTTTTTCTGACAGGGCTTGTTTGTTACCCAATGATAGAAGCAGTTCTATGGTCTTAGAAAAACGAGTGAAGATTTCAGTCTGATTCCTACTGTCCGTACAACAAAAACATTGACAATGTGCATCCTGGTTGGTAGGCTCAGCAGAGTTGCCATGGCTAAAATGGGCACAAAGATTAAACTGCCTTCCCCCACATGCTCTGCCCAGGTCAGGTTTAAGTCATTTTGGCATTACCTTGTAGGGGGAAAAAAAAAACCAACAACTTTGGACTTGGTGCACCTGAAATCCTATAACCCATACCTAGGTCTCTGACCACACTTGATATCATACAGTAAGCAAGGATAGGAATGACATTGGTCATAACTTGGATGGGAGACTAAAGGAAAATGTTGCTGTTGGTGATTCAATACAGGACACTTGTTTCTCTGAGTCTGTTCTAAACTAATGCTCAGCATGATGTTAAGGAGAAGTTTGCAACTGGAGGCCTTCTGTAGGGTATAACAAAGCCAAAAAACCCGGTTACTTTCTCGTAACTGTTGTTCTTCAAGATGTGTTGTTCACGTCCATTCCACATTAGGTGTGCACGCCGTGTGCACGACCGTCGGAAATTTTTCCCCTTAGCGGCTCCCGGCGGGCTGGCAGGCCCCCCAAGTGGCGCCACTGCGCCCCGCATATATACCCCCGCCGGCCCGACCCTCTCCAGTTCCTTCTTGCCAGCGACTCCAACAGAGGGGTAGGAGGGTGGGTGGTGGAATGGACGTGAACACCACATCTCAAAGAACAACAGTTACGAGAAAGTAAGTAACCGTTTTTTCTTCGAGTGCTTGTTCACGTCCATTCCACATTAGGCGAATTACAAGCTTACCTCTGGAGGAGGGTAGGAGTCACGGAACAACTGCTCGGAGGACCGCTCTGCCAACTGCTATGTCCTCTCTGGCCTGCTGGTTGACCACTTAGTGGGTTGTGAAGGTGTGCACCAAGGACCAGGTGGCTGCTCTGCAGATCTCCTGGATTGGGACCTGTGCCAGGAACGCTGTGGAAGTCACCTGTGCCCTGGTCAAGTTGGCCATGACCGCCGGGGCTGGAACACCTGCGAGCTCATAGCATGCCTGGATGCTGCTCGTAATCCAAGACGAAATCTGCTGCGCCGACACTGGGAGGCGTTTTAACCTCTCGGCCACAGCCACAAACAGCTGTGTGGATTTGCGAAAGGGCTTGGTGCGCTCCAAATAGAACGCCAGCGCTCGACACACATCCAAGGTTTGCAAGCTGCGGTGACTCGGGTCTGTATGGGGTTTCGGGAAGAACACCGGCAGACAAATGTCCTGGCCCAGATGGAATTGGGACACCACCTTAGGGAGGAACTTGGGGTGCAGCCAGAGCTGCACGTTGTCCTTGTGAAATACTGTGTACGGTGGCTCAGAGGTGAGGGCCCTCAGTTCGGACACCCTTCTGGCCGAGGTAATGGCAACCAGAAATGCCACCTTCCAGGAAAGGTGGAGGAGAGAACAGGTAGCGAGGGGCTCGAAAGGGGGTCCCATGAGTTTAGAAAGAACCAGGTTAAGGTTCCATGGAGAGACTGGGGGGTGGGAGTACGGGAACACCCTCTCCCCAACCCTTTAAGGAACCGCCCCACCATTGGGTGGGAAAACACCAAGCCCCCCCGAGAACCCCAGATGGAAGGCGGAGATGGCCGCCAGGTGCACTCTGAGTGAGGATGGGGCTGGCCCTTGCTGCTTGAGGTGCAGGAGGTACTCCAGAATGGCCTGCACTGGGGCCTGGCCCGGCCACACCTGTCGGGGTTCACACCAACACGAGAACCTTTTCCACTTGACAATATAGGCCGCTCGGGTAGAGGGCTTTCTACTGCCAAGCAGAATCTGCTGCACAGGAAGGGAGTGCTAGCTCTCCAGGGTCTTTAGCCACAGAGCCTCCACGCTGTCAGGTGCAGTGACTGCAGGTCGGGGTAGAGAAGCCGCCCGCTGTCCTGTGTAATCAGGTCCCGGTGTAGGGACAGGACTACTGGGGCCTCCACCGACAGCTCTAGGAGCTATGTGTACCAGTGTTGGTGGGCCCAGGCTGGGGCCATGAGGATCACCACCGCCCAGTCCCTGGGCACCCAGGACCTTGTGCACCAAGGGAAGCGGAGGGAAGGCATACATCAAGCCCCCTCTCCACGGGATAGCAAACGCGTCCGTGACTGAGCCCGGGCTGCAGCCCTGGAACGAGCAGAACCGGGGGCACTGGGCGTTGGCCCTGGTGGCAAACAGATCTATCCGGGGAAACCCCCACCTGTGGAAGAGCGAAAGCATGACGTCCGCCCTGAGTGTCCACTCGTGCATGCAGTACGACTTGCTGAGGAAGTCCGCCAGCTCGTTCCGCACCCCCGGGAGATAGGATGCCTCGAGATGAATCGCATAGGTTGTGCAAAGGTCCCAAAGGAGGAGAGCCTTGCAACAGAGTGGTGTGGAACGAGCCCCACCCCGCTTGTTTATATAAAACATGGCAGTAGTGTTGTCTGTCAGAACTGTCACGCGGTGACCACTCAGAGTGGTTTGAAAGGTCTGGTAGGCGAGACGAACCGCCCTGAGCTCCTTCACGTTGATGTGGAGCGACTGCTCTGCTCCGGACCACAATCCCTGCATCATAAGGTCCCCCAGGTGAGCCCCCCATCCGTGGTCTGACGCGTCTGTCACCAGCGTCAGGTCCGGAAGTGGGGCAGCAAATGGGATGCCTTTGCAAACCACAGGCTGGGACTGCCACCACAGCAGGGAGTCCAGCACATCCCTTGGGGCTGTCACAGCCAAGTCCAGGGGATCCCTGCCAGGGTGGTACACCCGAGCGAGCCACGCCTGCAGAGTCCTGAGTCTCAGTCTGGCATGCCTGACCACGTGCGTGCATGCTGCCATGTGGCCCAGCAGCCGCAGGCAGCACCTGACTGTTGTCATTGGAAACTGGAGCAGGGAGGCCACTGCTTGTTGGATAGCCCGGAATCGGGATACCGGAAGGCTTGTCCTGGCCTGCACCGTGTCCAGGACCGCCCCTATGAATTCCACTCTGAGTGGGTACGAGTGTGGACTTGGGGACGTTGACCAAGAGCCCCAGCTCGCGGAACAATCCCAGGGCTACCTCCACATGGCCCCGCACCTCCGCCTCAGATCGGCCCACCAGTCGTCAAGGTACGGGTACACCCAGATTCTCTGCCTCTGTAAGAAGGCCACCACCACTGCCATGCACTTTGTGAACACCCTTGGGGCCATGGCTAGACCGAACGAGAGAACCGCAAACTGATAATGTTCTCGGCCCACAGTGAAGCATAGGAACTGCCGATGTGCTGGGAAAATAGCGATATGAAAGTACGCGTCCTTAATGTCGAGGGCGGTGTACTAGTCCCCGGATCCAGGGAAGGGATGATGGTGCCCAGAGAGACCATGTGGAACCTGGCCTTGACCAGGAATTTGTTGAGCCTGCGTAGGTCTAGGATTGGGCAAAGGCCCCCTTTGGCCTTGGGGATGAGGAAGTACCGGGAGTAGAACCCTTTTCCCCTTAGGCCGTGAGGCACTGCCTCTACCGCCCCCGCCCATAGCAGCAAGCGGACTTCCTCCTCTAGGAGATGCTTGTGAGACGGGTTCCTGAAGAGGGACGGGGAAGTGGGGTGAAAGGGGGGCAGGGAGGCGAACTGCAGCGAGTACCCGTTCCACACCGTGCGTAAGACCCAACGGTCCGACGTAATGGTGGACCACGCGCCGGAGAAACGGGACAGGCGGTTCAGGAAACAAAGGGACAGATCCGGTGACTGGTCTGGTACGCTGTCCTTCAGCGCACCTTCTAAAGCCTGGCTTAGTGGCCGGCTGGGGTTTGTGCTGGCCTTGGTTCTGGCCTGGCGCATTATTGTTGTTATTGTTGCGCCATCGCCTGTTATCCCTGCCTCGCCTACGGTAAGGCTCATGCCTATGGCGAGGCTGGTACTGGCGTTGAGGGGGAGGCTGCGGCTTAAAGGGCTTCCTTTGGGTTGCCGGGGTGTGCATACCCAGCGACTTGAGCGCAGCCCGCGAGTCCTTGAGGCTATGCAGCCTCGTGTCTGTCTGGTCCGAGAAGAGCCCGGACCCTTCGAAGGGGAGGTCCTGGAGTGTATTCTGGACCTTGGTGGGCAGGCCTGACTCCTGGAGCCATGCCGAGCGCCTCATGACCACCCCGACAAGATTGTTCTAGCGCCGCATCTGCCGAATCCAGGGAGGCCTGGAGAGAGGTCTTGGCTACCACCTTGCCCTCGTCCACCAGGGCCTTGAACTCCTGTTGGGAACCTTGCGGGAGGTTGTCCTTAAACTTCCCCACCACTGCCCAGGAGTTGAAATTGTGCCTGTTGAGGATGGCCTGCTGGTTAGCAATCCTCAACTGAAGGTCCCCAGATGAGTACACCTTTCTACCAAAAAGGTCCAGACTTTTCGCCTCCTTGGCCTTAGGGGCCGGGGCCTGCTGTCCATGGTGCTCCCTTTCGTTCAGCGCCGAAACCACTAGGGAGCACGGACTCGGGTGGCAGAATAGGAACTCATAGCCCTTAGATGGGGCAAAGTATTTACGCTCCACTCCTTTAGCCGTTGGAGCGCTGGAGGCCGGGGTCTGCCATATAGTCTTATAGTTAGATTGAATGGTCTTAATGAGCGGGAGAGCTATTCTGGATGGACCTTCGGGGCTCACAATGTCCACCATGGGGTCCTCCTGCTCAACCGTCTCCTGGGCCTGCAACCCCAAATTTTGGGCAACTCTGCACAGCAGTTCCTGGTGGGCTCTACGGTCTACTGGCGGAAGGCCGGATACCTCTGTACCCACCACCGCCTCATCAAGGGAAGACGAGGAGGTTAGCTGCTGCTCGACCCCCTCTGGTTGGTCCTCCTGCTCCCCATCTCCCATGGTAGGGGCCCCCGGCTCAGGCTGGGGCGGGAGTCCATGGGACGGCACCAGGCTCGGTGCTGGACTCTCCGGTGTATGCTGGGGGGATGCTGGAGGCCTGGACACTGTTGCCTCCAGCACTGTCTGGCGTCGGTGCGGGGACCGGTACTGCTGTACCGAGTAACTTGCCCTGGATGGGGCCCCTTGGCGCTCCTGAGAGGCCCAGGGAGTCCAGAAGGGCAAATGGCCTGGCGGCCCCCATTGACATTGCCAGCTCCCCTGAGGGTCCCTGCTGTCCGGGCCCCGGTGCGGGTAGCTATAGCGGCTGGAGCCAGCGCCAGACTGCGGTGACGCCGATCGCAAAGGCCATAGCAGTGCCAATGATCTGCGCCGGCGGGAGAACGAGCTGCTCCTGGCTGAGTGGGACCGGGAGCGGTACCGGCACTGGGACCGGGACTGGTGCCGGCGTTCCCTGGACGGGGACCATCTGCGGGAGACCTCTGGCAAGGGCCGTCTCAACTCCTTCCGGTGCTGGTCTCTGGGCGGTGCCGGAGAGTGGTGTGCCCTTCCTGCGCTTCTTCGCATCGACCCGGTACCGCAACCTCCTTCTGGGCCACTGACAAGTGGGAGTCTGTGGAGTTGGAGCTCGACTGGGACCAATGCTGGGAGTGGTGCCAGGACGGTGTCTTTGAGCGGCACACACTGCCAGCTTACCCTTGACGGCGCCCAAGGCATGGGCACTGGAGGGTTCTCCCCATACGGGAGGGGGCTCGCCGCCGACAGCTCGATGAGGTCCTTTGCGGCCTCAAAAGGTACCAGGCGTAGAGGGCTGATCTGTTATGCCCTCGAGCCCACTGTCCGCACTGAGCTCCCTTAAGTCGGGGCTTGTGCCGCCGGGACCGCTTGTGTCAGCGCCGGTACTGCGGCCTTCCCGCTCTTGTCGGTGCTCGGTGCCTTGGGAGGCGCCAGCCTCCTGTGTGGGGAATAACCAAGCCTTCCTTTAGGCTGCGCCAGGGGCCGCACTGGGGAGGACGATCGGTGCCGGGGCCTAGCCTGGTGCTCCAGGGCTGACAGTTTACTGTGCTTCGCCGGTGCCGGGTCTCCTGAAAGCTCTGGGGCACTACACACTGAGGAAGCCTGAGCCGGCGTCGGTCTCTCCGGGCCTGGCGGCTGCAATGTAGCCTCCATCAACAGTTGCTTTAGGCGAAAGTCTCTCTCTTTCCTTGTCTTTGGCTTAAATGCCTTGCAAACCTTTCAGTTTGATGTCCGTCCCCCAGGCAACGTAGACACGAGTCGTGGGGGTCACTAACTGGCACAGGTTTGCGGCACGTGGTGCAAGCCTTGAAGCCATGGGCCTGCAGCACGCCCCACGGCCGGTGCTGCAGGCCTCCAAGCACCTAATCACTTAAGTGTTCACAATCTATATGTAAACAAACTGATAACAGCTACTCTAAAGGCTAAGGGACTGCTCTTGAGAGAGATTGTTCCAGCGCCGCCACCAACAGTAAGAAGGAACTGGAGGAGGTCGGGCTGGCGGGGGTATATATGCGGGGCACAGTGGCGCCACTCGGGGGGCCCGCCGAGAGCCGCTAAGGGAAAAAGTTTCCGATGCTCATGCACACGGTGCGCGCACACCTAATGTGGAATGGACGTGAACAAGCACTCGAAGAAGAACCTTGAATACTGTACTGGTCATTAAAGATCTCAGAAGGCCTGATCCAAAGCTCAGTGAAGTCAATGGGACTCTTTCTAATGAATTTAGTAGTCTTTGGATCAGACCCATAGTGCTTTCTGTGTTAGCTCTGGTGTCATGAACAAATTCTAAATGAGCAACTGCAGTCTTCAAATGGAAATACAGAAGGTAGCCAGAGTGTGAAGAAGGCATTCTCTACTTTCTGTCCTAAACTATGTAGAGTTTAAGGTTTGGATCTTCCATCCCCAGGAATGGCTGCATTTCAGTGGCAAGTAAAGAAAGATCTGCTCCAACTGAATTTAATGACAAAACTACCAAAGACTGCAGAAAACTAGACAGAGGCCAAACTGCCCTCTTTGTCTCTCGAGGTGGATAGGGAAAAAAATCTGTGGTTTAATCAATCTTTCCATTGTATAAATCCCTGTGGGACTTTGGATCAAAAATGAAGGGGGAAAGTGGGGCATTGCTGCAGAGGGCTGAGAAGCAGCAGAGAGACAGGGGACCCCTCTGCAGGTGGCCCTGGCTTTGTGGGGGGGAAGGGGAGTGGGAGGGGCCAGGGAAGGGGACAAATAGAATCTGTGGTTTGCAGGGACCAAAACCCAGTCCAGTTCACGGGACAAACTCCAATTCTTGTGGAATGATGAAATAAACTCCGCAAGAGCAGATCTATAGAAGTTTTAGCTATTATACATGAATAACCTGAAAAGAGGACAATATGGCCCAAAAAAAGAGTAACTGATTAACAGACAACATTGTATGTATGTGATACAGTATCTATATATTCATGCACCAGTTCTTCTTTAAAAAAACAAACACTTACCCTTTTGGAAATCCCATTATACTTATATAAAAGTCATGGTTAGTTATGGCCAAATTTGACATCACATGGCCCCACTGGAGTTTCTTGATAAAATGTGTAAGGATCTAAATCCCATTTAGAAGAGAGATTCGCTACTTCACAGTTTATTTTCAATGACAGCAGAACTGTGGATGAAGCTTCCATCTCATTAGCTACAGTGAAATTTAAGAGTTAACAATAAACAAAATGAGATGCTCTAAGTGTTCAAGACCATAATTGGGACCTTAGACATTTTGCTCTGAACAACACTAACTTGAGACATTGTCCAGGTTGGCAAAGGAGATGGATTAATTCAAGGCAGTATAATGGAAACAAATTTTGCAGGCTGAATTTCCTACCTGATGTAAAATACTGCTCTTTTGTCTACAATGTGCTCAACGGAGCTAGAAGGGGAAAAATAAGTCCAAGACTGCAGATATGGAAACAATATGCCCCAATGTGTGCATCTGGCACATCCCATTCATTGTGCGTGATGAAAAGGAAGTTCATTTGTACCAGCTGGCAAAGCTTGTAAAGGTACGGATTTAAACATTTGTTATTAAGTGAGGAAAATTAGACAAATGTAACTGTACTGAAAACAGAGCTTGAGGAATTGTCATTTTCCTAATCTGCTTTGTATATGATATTTAACTGTGCATATGCACCTTTCCAGTGCTAAACCAATATATGTCAAAAAATCAATGAATAACTTGATTTGTACTTTTGGGGGTCATATTCTGGTTTTGGTGACCCCACATCCAATCATGGCCTTTCTTCTGAATTCAGACCCAGCTAGAGTGTATTTTAAAAGGGACTTATGACCAGAGTTGGTTTGAACAGGGTTTATAGGCACTTCAGCAAGTGAGTATCAGTGGATCCCTATTGTCTCCCACATCTTGGCATCTCACCTTGATATGGATGGAATAACTGTCTTCCCCAGGAAGTACTCAAGAACATTGTCATTAAATGGAAATATATGTCATTAAACTGCAAGTCTCAGACAGATTTTCCAGAATTCAGAGAAGGCAAAATATTTTCTGAAATCTTTGGTCCAAGTCTCAGAGGACAAAGATCAGGATAAATTTATGGGTAATTTACCCATTTCTATCAATGAGACATCTAAAAACTCAGTTTTGCCAATATTTGAACTGGTTAGAACAAACTATACTCCTTTGTCTCAATCTTTCTTACTCTCTATAAAATATAAACCTTTTTTAAAATGGTAAGCATAATAAAAAGCAATCATGATAACTGTAGGTCAAGCACAATACTTTCTCTCCTTTTTGATGATTTATTCTTCTATAGTAAGGGATATTTTAACACTGGGGACATTCCAGAAGCTGGAAGAAAGCAACTGTTGTGCCAGTATTTAAAGAAGGTTAAATGGGATGAGGCAGGTAATTATAGGTCTGTCAGTCTGACACTGATCCTGGACAAGCTAATGACACTACTGATACAGGACTCGATTAATAAAGAATTAACGTAGGGTAATATAATTAATGCCGATCAACCTGGGTTCATGGAAAATAGGTTCTGTCAGACTAACCTGATTTTTTTTTGATGAGATTACAAGTTTGAGAAAAGTAGCAGTATTGATGCAATATACTTAGACTTCTGTAAAGCTTTTCACAGGATACCACAAGACATTTTGATTAAAAAATTAGGAAGATAAAAATTAACATTGTTGTTTGCAGTATTGTAGCCATATTGGTCCCAGGATACAAGAGACAACGTAGGTGACTTAATATGTAGTTCGAAAACTGGGTGCAAGGAGTAGGGGATGCTGCAGTCCTGGCCTGGCAGACCAGAGACTCCCACAAGGCTGCAAGGACAAGAACAAGCCTGTGTGACTAGAGTTTCAATGTTAATTCAGTTTGCAGAAGAATCTTGCAACCAAGACTTTCAATGTGGTGAATTATACATTTTGCAGCATTTTAAGCTGAGTTACAACTACCTAAGGACTTCATAACAGCTATCAATTTTTTTCCCATGCAGAGCTTCTGGTTTTACTCAATGTAGGTTCCAAATGCATTCCTCCCACTTTCATTTAGCTTTCAATAAACCCATAACTGAATGTTCAAAATTCAGTGTTGTCAACTCATGATTTTATCTGGGTCTTGCAATATTGAGGTGTTTTTTTGTTGTTGTTGTTGTTGTTTTAAGTCCTAGCTCTTGAAGACAATGAATTATGTGAGAATCTCAGCTTCCGTTTTAGATAAATAGTAAGGTTCAAGTCCTCAAGGCTGCACAGGAAAGCTTGAAAAATATAACTCAAGTTCATCCTAAAGGTTCTGAAACCAAAAGACAACCCCTCAGCCCCAACTTTATTTTATTTTTAAATCTCACTATATTTAAACCACTCAGTTTTGGGAGCCTGTATTATGATCTTGGAATATTTGAGGTTGGCAATATTGAAATTTCATTAGCTGGATCTGCCCTCCCTTCCACCCATGCAAGGCCAACAGGCCAAATTCATCCTGGTGTAATTCCAAGGATTAAATTGCAATCCCACTTCACTTAAAAGTCCGTGGAGTTACATCAGAGATGACTTTGACCTATTGACCTCAGTGGGATAGCTTGGGTGTAACAAAGCAGAATTGGGTTCCATGTGTGCAGTATCACCACAAAAATGTCATACTATGCAGAATCAGCAGTGTCAAGTTACCCATTTTTTTTGCACATTTTAAACACAACTGAATGAACAAACAGCACACGGAGTGCTTCATATCTTATAAATGTAACACTAAATTATTGCAGAAAGAACTGACAACTTCCTGTCCTTTATAGTCCAGACATGTCTGCTAATTTATTTCAACATAGTCTTCATTTTACTCAGTGTTCTTACAATTCAAAAACGACAGCCAAGTCATACAAATGTCATACCTAATTCTCAGTTGCTGAGCACCAAATCACAACTATAGCATATTGCAGTGGTGTAGATACACACACACACAGATCACTAGGAGCTATGTATCAAACATTCTTCTCAACAGACTGATCTGATTCACCATGAGCTGGAAATTGGATACAAGGACGTCGATAATATGTGTTTAGTGGACAAAGACGATAATTGAGAATTTTGCATTAAAGGTTAAGAAGCTGTCAGTAACACTGACGAATGGTAAAACAAAACGTTAAGAGACATGCTTACCGCAGTGTCATTGGTTGCAATGTACACCAGCACATCAGAGTTGTTTCTGCTATTAATGTACCGGTAACAGTTCCATACGCAGCTAATCAGATAACCCTGCAAAGAGAATGTGCTTGTTATTACATAAAGAAAATACGAAATTATATATATATTTTTTTTAATGAAAATCCCTGAACTCTGATTGGCTAAAAATGGTCCTCAGCCGATCAGAACACAGGATATACATAATTGCTAAACTTTACATGAGAAAAAGGAAAGGAAAGGAAAGAAAAGACCACAAAAAAAGTTAAAATCATATGTTAAAAAAAATCAATAAAATGTTACTTTTGCTTTAAAAATATTTTAACTACTTCTGTCTTTATTGTGTCCCTCTTCCACACACTCTTTACATCTCTTGTGGGGTTGTAAGTGGTCATTTCACAAGAACTCTAAATAATTTTTTTTCACGATGCATTTAAAATTATATTGGAAGAGTTCTTATTCAGAATCTGGCCCAAATTAGTTAACCTTTATTACTGAAAATATTAAGTTGTTATAATATTACAGATTAAACAATATACTTCATTTAACAGATTAACAGTTTCTATGCGGTTTCAAATTATTATTCTTACATATATTTATATATTTTTCAGTATAATAAAAGCCTAATATTAACTCACTAATAATTGTATCCTGATCTAAGCAGCTTCCTGCTTTTGCCCTTGGAGTTTATGAAGACGAGAATATGACCACTGCCTTGTAAAGAAGCAGCAGCCTCCTGTTATTTGAATAAAGCAAAACAAAAGATGCTCTAGAGATATCAAAGTATATACTGAGGAATTTGATCTTTCCGATGATTAAATACTAAGTACTTCAGTAGCTGTGCATGGTTTAACTGTAGGTTTTATGGTTTCAGAATTCAGATACTATGGTGATGAGTGCTGTATAAGAGTCTATACAGAACACAGAATAGGAGTTCTGTAAAGCTATAAAAACTTAAGAGTTGACATACTGGTTCAGAGCAATATTCCATCTAACCCAGTATAAGGTCTCCAACAATGGCCAGTACCAGAGCTACTGGGAGTGTGTGGAGAACAGGGCAACCTTGGGGTAATCCACCACCTTCCACTCCTACCCTCTGGCAGTCAGAGGATTAGGGCTGCCCCGAGCATGGGTTTGCATCCCTGACCATCTTGGCTAATAGCCATTGATAGACCCGTCCTCCATGAACTTATCTAGGTTGTTAGTTTTTTTTAAAATGGTGTTATACTTTTGGCCATCACAACATCCCATGGCAATGAGTTCCACAGGTTAACTGTACTTTGTGTGAAAAAGTACTCCCTTTTGTTTGTATCAAATCTGCTGTCTATTAGTTTCATTGCATGACCCATACTTTTTGTATTGTGGGAAAGGGTAAATAATTCTCTGATCACTTTTCCCCATACCATTCATGATTTTATAGACCTCTAAACACTTATTCTTGTTTATAAAAAAGTGTTGTCTGTACAGGCTATTCATTTGGAACTCTATTTTTTAATTCCTGCTGTCAAAATCCAAATTCACAGATATCCTCTCTTGATTCCATAATGTCAAACAATACACTACTTTTTCACAGATGACAAAGTTTTTTGGAGTTTTAAGCAAAGCTGGTTTTGACCTTGTGAATAAAAATGTGTTTAAAATTACAGTATATGTTTGATACTACTCTGTAGGGTGTTAATCACTTACTCAAGTCAGCTCTGCTAATTTTTACTTGTTTAAAGCAGGAGCTGTTTCTCAGGCTGATGGGAGTGCCGTAACTAAAGGGGTCACCTGTTAGCATACAGCAAGCAATTGGCTACTGGAATGTTAACCCACACTCATTTGAGAATATAAGCAGCTGGCGTCGTTTTACTGGCCAAGAGATTTGGACACACACATTCTTGGCCAGCTCAGCATTAGTAATGGAAATTCATTTTGCCCACGGTACACTGAAAGTCCAGCAACTTTCCTTTAGATTTGTTCTTAAGAACTCATTTAATATTTGTGCTGACGCATCACTGGACGGAGTCACTGACCTACTTACTAATTCTTCCCCCCCTCGCCCCTTGAAAAAAAAGCCTGGACTGAGCTTTCAAACAGAGCTTTAAGAAATGTCACTGGACAGCACAGTGAATCAAAACATTAGTCTCATCTCTGGAGACCCATGTGAAAGGAATTCAATGATCTCAATTTAGCCCATCCTTACTGGTATTTATGCACATCACACACCAAACTGCACACATGCATGCACACCCATTCAGTAGGAATGGTAACCTTTCCTCACAAGAGGCGCAAGAGTCAAGTCACAAGGGTATGGCAAGATAGTTCTTCCCATGCACCTTTATCCTGAGTGTGGAAACTTGCACATTGCCTGATGATCTCCATTTCAAGAACACTAAAATTCATTAAATTCCATCCTAATAAAACTTTAATAAACCCCCACATTAATTTCTATTTGCTAAGCAACACAGATCACAGTAATACCATGGTACTAGGCAGCATAAAAGATTAGCAATTCCTATTTCTTAGCTGTTTCAGTGCCATAGGAAGAAATACAACAGACTCAATGGGTACCTATACACAGCCCAGGGCAGCAAGTCTCAGAGCCTGGGTTGACTGACCTGGGTTTGAGCTATGGTGCTAGAGACAGTTGTGTGGTAACCGGGGTTCAGGCTGGAGCTCAGGCTTTGAAGCCCATCCTGTTCCCTAGGCTTCAGAGCCCGAGCCCAAATGTCTACACAGCTATTTTCAGTGGTGTAGTGTGAGTCCCGCAAACCTGAGTTTGTCAGCCAGGCTCTGAGATTCGCTGCAATGGGCTTGGGCTGCCAGTCACTGTGAAGATGTACCCTGAAAGGGCCATTTCACATGGGCCTATGCAAATACAATCTGCACTTACATCTATCTTGTGAGCACAATACAAATACACATTTTCAGACAGCAAGGGTGGCCAAACACTCCATAACCAGAAAACCACAAAGCAAAGCTGTGCTGACTGCTAAGGATTAATATGATCCAGTGGTTGGGTTTTACAAGGTTTCAGTCGCATTTGACATGAAAAAGGGCTTGATCTGTTGGCCCAAAAATGCCTACATAATTAAAATTTGCATTTATCTTTAATGAAAGTAACTTCCCATGCTTTAGAGAGGCTCTGCGCGCCTCGCGTTCCCACTGCAGTACACCCAGAAATGCCTGTGGGCTAGCGAACTCAGCAATTAGAAATCTCATTAAACCTCTTCCTGCAAGTCCTGTCAAACCCCCCCTCCCCCCCAGTGTTAGGGTGACCAGATGTGTCCTGATTTTATAGGGACAGTCCCAATTTTTGGGTCTTTTTCTTATACAGGCTCCTATTACCCCTCACCCCCGTCCCGATTTTTCACACTTGCTGTCTGGTCACCCTCCCTAGAGTTCTCCTAGGGTACAAAGATATAGAGAACAGTTTCATATCAGGGCACAGGGATGTATACATGTAACTTACAAAACTTTCGGCTGAAACTTTCTTTGGTGAACGGTTTCTATTAAACTGCTCCCACCCTCCACCAAAAAAAAAAAAAAAGTTTCATTGTGGCATTTTTGAAATGTCAGCTTGAGATGTGAAACTTTTGTTTCTAAATTTCTTTCAACTTCATTTAGAGGTTTTTAAAAAGCTCAGAATCGAAACAAAATGTTTCATTTCATGTTGAATGGTATGTTTAATTTGACTCTAAATCCATTTTTTTCCCCCAATTTTTCAGAACTGCCAGCAAACAGGGGGGGAAAAAAAAAGTCAGATATTAACACAGCTCTAATAAATACACCTATGGTGCTGGATGCTTTCCCTTGGCCAGATGGGAAACACCTACATTTTGTGGTGTCTAAAGCCTGGTCTGCACTACAGACTTATATTTGTATAACTACGTTGCTCAGGGATGCGAAAAATCCACACCCCAAGCGACGTTATACCGATCTGACCCACCCCATGTAGACAGCGCTATGTCAACAAGAGACCTTCTTGGGGAGGTGGATTAACTACACCGATGGGAACAGCTCTCCCATTGACATAGGAGCATATTCACTTACATCCTACAATGGCATAGCCTCATCAGTGAGGCTGTGCCAATGCAGCGCTTCAAGTGTCGATTTGCCCTAAAGCTGGTTCTCTGTTTGGAGAGATTAAACATCTGAAGTAGTACATTTCTGGTGAAAACTGAAAGCCAAAAAGACTATTGCTTTGGGGTTGTTGGGTTGCAATCAAATCCATGCTAGTTGTAAGTAATGTCCCACTGGTCATTCAGCCTTGTTAAGTCAACAAAATACAGTTGTTCTGCAGAGAAAGGGGAGGGCTATTCCAAAGACATTCCATATATAGAAGATGAACTTTATACACATGTGCTCACCTTGAAAGCCAGAATGATGCTTATAAAGAGTAGAATAATCACAATTAGACAAGTCGGATTTACTGCCATAATCTCTTCCTTGTAGGGAAAGTTAGCAGGCTGCAGAAACAAAAACATAAATAAAACATCATAAATCTCTTGACAGATTAGGGAGCCATTCCCCAGGCTCTTTAATTAACAGCTTATGAGAAGCCAGTTAAATCTGATAGCTCTTCTTTGGACCTGTATTTTAGTTTCTGGCACATCTGGATACAATAAGAATTATAACTATAGTGATGTCTTCATACTTCAGAAGACAGGACAATTCAATGTAACATGCACATCTTAGTGAAGAGAAAACTGGAGGGCTGTTTTAGGTTTGGGGTTTCTTTGTTTTTTTGGCCTGTTTGCCTTGTAACTAACCCAAAGGAGAATGGACAGAACTTTGGGAAGTTTAGAGAATGCCAGTGATGGCAGACTGTCAAAGTCAGAGCAAGGTTTGCAAAGAATAAATCTTACACTGATAGCACCTATTCGCTATACCTCAGTTTCCTCATCCATACAATCAGATAACAACACTCTTCCTACTTCATAGGAAAACTGCTGTTAATGAATAAAATCTTACATTGAAAGGCACTTTAAGATCATTGGACAAAAGAAGTTAGAGTATTTTTATTATCTGCTGCATTGTTTTAAAATAAAAAAAGTGGAAAGCATCAAATTATTCTGAAGCATTGCAATGTGCAATTTGCAACTGCAGTTGGAGTAAGTCTCTACTTATAAATGAAATCGTTCTTTACAAAAGAACTTCACTCAGGACTTCAATGTAAACCTCTTCTTGGACACAACAGTTTTGAATACCCTTCTAGTTACATTTTAATTAGCCCTGTCCTTCCCCGAGGCATTAAATGAACCAAACTGTTCTGTCAGTTAATCTGGATTTACACCAGCGTAACTCCTTGTTGTTACTTAGACCAGAATTTAGCCCCGTGTCTGAGGAATTTCTCTTTTTTTTGTCAGCTGTTTGTGAGAAGTTTCTTTATTTAGAATGTCCATGAAATGTTTGTAATGCTTAAGATCATCAGATGGTACAACAGATTGGAAATAAGTGCTACAGAAATATAGTTTCAAGTCCTTGAGAGATGTGTTTTTATTCTTTCATAGAATTTCATAACTAATGTTTTGATCACTTTATTTTCATTATAAAATTTCCTGCTTCTTGCAGAAGTCTAGCTAAATCTAAAATTAACTGATTCATTGCCTGCAGAAGAATTTACTTAACAATATGCTATTTCACACAATATCCTTATCGCAAACACAATGAAAGTACAGTAGAACCTCAGAGTTATGAACACCAGTTACAAACTGACTGATCAACCACACACCTAATTTGGAACTGGGAGTACACAATCAGGCAGCAGGGACAAAAAAAGTATAGAGTACAGCACTGTATTAAGCATAAATTACTAAAAAATAAAGGGAAAGTTTAAAAAAGATTTGACAAGGTAAGGATACTTTCTGTGATTATTTCATTTAAATTACCGGTAAGTTGGTTAAAACTGGCATTTTGCTTCTGCATAGTAAAGTTTCAAAGCTGTATTCAGTTACTGTTCAGTTGTAAACTTTTGAAAGAACAGCCATAATGTTTTGTTCAGAGTTACGAACATTTCAGAGTTAGGAACAACCTCCATTCCCAAGGTGTTCGTAACTCTGAGATTCTACTGTAGTTACTCAGAGACCCAAAAGGAGCTAGAAGTGTGTTGATAAGAAACCTGATGAAAAACAAAGAAACGTTACCCAAAAATAAATAAATAAAATAATGCAGAAACTTAAAAGATTTCATGCCATGGTATGTACTTCAGGACTACAACTGTGGGGTCTTGTACTTTGTTAGTCTAACCCTTATTGGCTGCTGAAGACAGACTTATAAACAGTTACAGTAAAACTTCCTGAATATAATTTCTTCACTACTGAACTTGTACTAAAAACAAAACAAAAACTAGAATCAATTTGTAACTGGAATGAAGACTCAAACTGAGGACACTTCTGTCATGTTAGACTCTCTGATATCAGAGAACCTCTGTCACAGTTATGAAATTGGGTGTGTGTCAAGTCCATATTTTGTTCAAACCCAAATGGCATATTTCCAGAATTCAGCTGGGCTGGAATTTGTTCCTCTGAAGGAAAGAGAGAGGGTGGGGAGGTGGGAAAAAAGCAACGACCAATAAAGTTCCTACTTGTTTAAAGAGCAGGAACATCTGCTAGAGCCATGAACCATTAGCTAGCCAAGTTCAACAGCAGCAGGTGCTATTCATCAGGTCCAAGCTTGTCTAAGTTTCAGTCAATAGAAATTTCAGATTCTATGGAAATAACAGAGCAAGCTACAATAAGCATCAATATGTATAAAACAGGTGATTTTTTGAAGAGTTGAATCTAATGGGAATGCTACAGAATGAGTCAGGATAATTTCTTCTCAGATGACATTTTTCCCACTGTTTTGACTATAAAGCCTCAGGATGAACTTCCGTAGGTCTCCTTCCATGTGGGCTACTACGCCTCATTCAGGTAAATTTGAGCTCTATGGCAGCAGTACTGTGTAGTCAGCTCTTTTTCAACACCTCCCGATTACTGTGAAAGCTCAAGCAATGCCCCCACTTGGTAGTTCCACATGCTCCCTATGACGAAAAGGTTATTTGAAGGCTGACCAATAGCACAAGATCAACAGGTCAACCTGGGAGAAAAATACTGTGTTGCAACAAGACTACAGACAGCACCAAGGTCTCCATGTACGGAAGGCAGGTATGGGGAGAGAGATATTTGTATGCTGAACGGCATTATTCTCAGCTAGAATCATGACACTGATAAGGCATGTTATACAGGTGATATAGTTAAAGACTGAATTAATATGTGAAATAAGACCAGAGGGCCATATTTTTATGCACAGTAATGAGATAGAAAGCAGAAACACGATGAGACTCAAAAGAAATTCAGCCTATCACTTTGACTAATGTTACCTTTCCTGTTGTCCACACTGGGATTTTACCATTGCCAGTTCCTTACCACCACAGTGCGATTTGCACTGGCAGGGTAAGCCATACATATGCAATACATATCCACACTAGGGCTTTCTAGTGGTGCAGCTACACCAGTAATTGAAAACCCAGTACAGAAAAGGCCTGGGAGACAAGTTTCAGAATAAGAGCTTGGTGGGTGCACAACTGATAGGGGTAGAACTCCGGTGGGGGAAAATGTCAAATGTTATACAAGGTTTGACTTGTCCGTGGCAAAAATTAGTTCACAAGTGAGTTCGCAGCTAGATATTCTATTTGTGCATTAATTAAAATGTGGCCTGTGAGAAGTGTTTGCATGTTAAAAGCATAATGAATGTTTTATTTATATAGCACTGTGGGCATTGATAGTTCTGTATAAATAATAGTTATAATAATAAACTCAGCTTTGGCATGTGTAAGCAGTACTCACTTTAAGGATGAAGAAGTTAGGTGATAAGCGTATTTTAATAACTGATGACTTAAAATTTATTTTATAAACTACAATTGCAACAACCTCCCTTCCATCTCCCCCAAATCCCTTACATAGCCAAACTTTTATATTTGCCCCCAATTTTATAACTCAAGAACTCCATGTTTAAATATGGAGTCAATTCTTCTTGAACAGCTATAAACCTTGAAGTATAAACTCCATTAGAATTTAACAGAAAAAAAACCAGGTGTTTTATAGGGTTTTTTTTTTAAAGTCGTGCAATGAATTCAATAGATAATTACATCCCTACTTTAGAATTCTATAGGATGACTAAAAAAAATCTAAGATATTTTCTATTTGATTTAAAGGTTTTTAAGAGTAAATTCTATCTATTGTTTTCATCCCTATTATATCCTATAGGCCCTGGTCTACAGTAGGACTTTAGGTCGAATTTAGCAGCGTTAAATCGCTGTAAACCTGCACCCGTCCACACGATGAAGCCCTTTATTTCGACTTAAAGGGCTCTTAAAATCGATTTCCTTACTCCACCCCTGACAAGTGGATTAGCGCTTAAATCGGCCTTGCCGGGTTGAATTTGGGGTACTGTGGACACAATTCGACGGTATTGGCCTCCGAGAGCTATCCCAGAGTGCTCCATTGTGATCGCTCTGGACAGCACTCTCAACTCAGATGCACTGGCCAGGTAGACAGGAAAAGAACCTGCTAGGCTGTCTGCCTGTGGCTGAACAGAAATGTTCCCCGCTGTTAGCCGGGGGAGGGGGGAGGGTTGAGGGGGTAGCCACGCGGTGGGGGGGAGGCAAAATGCGACCTTGTAACGAAAGCACATGTGCTATGTATGTAATGTTAACATAAAGGTTTACCCTGAAAGAGAGTGTAGCCACTGTTTTATAAAATGCGTCTTTTTAAATACCGCTGTCCCTTTTCTTTTCTCCACCAGCTGCATGTGTTTCAATGATCACAGGATCTTCTCCTTCCCAGAGGCTAGTGAAGATTAGAAAGAAAAAAAACGCACTCGTGATGAAATGTTCTCTGAGCTCATGCTGTCCTCCCACACTGACAGAGCACAGACGAATGCATGGAGGCAAATAATGTCAGAGTGCAGGAAAGCACAAAATGACCAGGAGGAGAGGTGGCGGGCTGAAGAGAGTAAGTGGCGGGCTGAAGAGAATAAGTGGCGGGCTGAAGAGAATAAGTGGCGGGCTGAAGAGAATAAGTGGCGGGCTGAAGAGAGGGCTGAAGCTCAAATGTGGCGGCAGCGTGATCAGAGGAGGCAGGATTCAATGCTGAGGCTGCTGGAGGATCAAACCAGTATGCTCCAGTGTATGGCTGAGCTGCAGCAAAGGCAGCTGGAGCACAGACTGCCACTACAGCCCCTGTGTAACCAACCGCCCTCCTCCCCAAGTTCCATAGCCTCCACACCCAGATGCCCAAGAACGCAGTGGGGGGGGCCACCGGCCAACCAGCCACTCCGCTACAGAGGATTGCCCAAAAAAAAGAAGGCTGGCATTCAATAAATGTTAAAGTTGTAAACTTTTAAAGTGCTGTGTGGCATTTTCCTTCCCTCCTCCACCAACCCTCCTGGGCTACCTTGGTAGTCATCCCCCCTATTTGTGTGACGAATGAATAAAGAATGCATGAATGTGAAGCAACAATGACTTTATTGCCTCTGCAAACGGTGATCGAAGGGAGGAGGGGAGGGTGGTTAGCTTACAGGGAAGCAGAGTGAACCAAGGGGCGGGGGTTTCATCAAGGAGAAACAAACAGAACTTTCACACCATAGCCTGGCCAGTCATGAAACTGGTTTTCAAAGCTTCTCTGATGCGTACCGCGCCCTCCTGTGCTCTTCTAACCGCCCTGGTGTCTGGCTGCGCGTAACCAGCAGCCAGGCGATTTGCCTCAACCTCCCACCCCGCCATAAACGTCTCCCCCTTACTCTCTCAGATATTGTGGAGTGCACAGCGAGCAGTAATAACAGTGGGAATATTGGTTTCGTTGAGGTCTAAGCGAGTCAGTAAACTGCGCCAGCGTGCCTTTAAATGTCCAAATGCACATTCTACCACCATTCTGCACTTGCTCAGCCTGTAGTTGAACAGCTCCTGACTACTGTCCAGGCTGCCTGTGTACGGCTTCATGAGCCATGGCATTAAGGGGTAGGCTGGGTCCCCAAGGATAACTATAGGCATTTCAACATCCCCAACAGTTATTTTCTGGTCTGGGAATAAAGTCCCTTCCTGCAGCTTTTGAAACAGACCACAGTTCCTGATGATGCGAGCGTTATGTACCTTTCCCGGCCATCCCACGTTGATGTTGGTGAAACGTCCCTTGTGATCCACCAGAGCTTGCAGCACTATTGAAAAGTACCCCTTGCGGTTTATGTACTCGCGGGCTTGGTGCTCCGGTGCCAAGATAGGGATATGGGTTCCGTCTATGGCCCCACCACAGTTAAGCCACACCACAAAGCCATCCACTATGACCTGCACATTTCCCAGGGTCACTACCCTTGATATCAGCAGATCTTTGATTGCTTGGGCTACTTGCATCACAGCAGCCCCCTCACTAGATTTGCCCACTCCAAATTGATTCCCAACTGACCGGTAGCTGTCTGGCGTTGCAAGCTTCCACAGGGCTATCGCCACTCACTTCTCAACTGTGAGGGCTGCTCTCATCTTGGTATTCATGCGCTTCAGGGCAGGGGAAGCAAGTCACAAAGTTCCATGAAAGTGCCCTTACGCATGCGAAAGTTTCGCAGCCACTGGGAATCGTCCCAGACCTGCAACACTATGCGGTCCCACCAGTCTGTGCTTGTTTCCTGAGCCCAGAATCGGCGTTCCACAGCATGAACCTGCCCCATTAGCACCATGATACATGCATTGCCAGGGCCCATGCTTTCAGAGAAATCTGTGTCCATATCCTGATCACTCACGCGACCGCCTGAATGGGTGGATCACACTCACCTTTATGAGTTTATGAGTGAGGAGGCACATAAAGTGAGCTGAGCGGCCTCCATGCTTGCCTTGGTATGGCGTCCGCACAGAAAAAAGGCGCGGAACGATTGTCTGCCGTTGCTCTGACGGAGGGAGGGGTGACTGACGACATGGCTTACAGGGTCGGCTTACAGGGAATTAAAATCAACGAAGGGGGTGGCTTTACATCAAGGAGTATTTCAGGCAGGACTTCACGGAGGGTTCCAATAAGAAATGGTGCACCTAAGTAATTGTTCTTATTGGAACAAGGAGGTTAGTCTGGCCTCTGATTGATACATGGCTAGATTTACCTCGCTGCACCTTCTCTGTGAGTGACTGCAGTGTGACCTAGAGGAATGAGTCCCCTAGACGGGGGAGGGGGGGAAAGCAAATGAGTACAAAACAAATCTGGTCTATTTCTTGTTTTGATCCACTCCATCTATCTTTTACATCTTTGGCTGGCAGCAGACGGTGCAGAAGGACTGCATGCCATCCACATCTCAGGGCTGCTCAGCAGGAGATGGTACAATACGACTGCTAGCCATCCTCATCTCTTGCCTGCCCAGCAGAAGATGATGCAATAGGACTGCTAGCAATCCATATCACCTGCCTGCTCACCATAAGATGGTTCAATAGGACTGACTGCAGGACTAAAGAGAATGACTTGATCAAGTCACTCCAAATTTAGTCCCTGCGCCCTTGTCTGCCCAGGTGCTCCTGGCCGACGTGGCCAGGAGCACCTCGGACATGACGATGATGGCTACCAGTCCTATTGCACTGTCTGCTGCCACAAGGCAATGGGTTGCTGCTACTCTGTAGCAATGCAGTACCGCGTCTGCCAGCACCCAGGAGACATACGGTGACAGTGAGCTGAGTGGGCTCCATGCTTGCCGTGGTATGGCGTCTGCACAAGTAACTCAGGAAAAAAGGTGCAAAACGATTGTCTGTCCTGAGGTCCCTTCCAACCCTGATATTCTATGATTCTATGAAGCATGCGGAGAGCAACAAAAGCATTTGGAAAGAGGGTGGTCATCTTATTTGTGCACATATATTCCAGAAGAGCCTTTGGAGTTGATCCTGCTGAAATGTATCTTGAGAAGTCTTTCAGTTCATCACCTAAATCACTCGCATCAATATCGTGCATGTCATCATGTGTCAACACTGTCTCTAGTGCCCTGCATTGTCTAGTGTAGGTCTTCGGATATCGTGAGGAGTTTTGGAATATCATACAACATACCAAATATACTGCTGTGTTCCTTGAGCTGCATGAAACGGTCAACTGACTGTATTGCACAATCTAGCACCTGGTTAAAACAAATCTGAATTGTTGTTTGGGGTCTCTTATGGGATTATCCCATGCCTCGTAATCAAAATGTCATCTTCTTCTTCGGTGACTCTTGTAGTCTTGAATGGGTGGGAAAATAGCTTCAGTGTGAAGTTCCTCTGCCAACTTCTGTGCACTCTTCAGAACGTTTTGAAATCCCTCATCTGACCGGTAAGACTGTAGGTATGACTGCTTTGTTCAGTTGTTCCATTGCTCCAGATAACACTTTGGAGTCTCTTGCTTACAACATTTATTTCAAACAGTTTGTCATGCCACAACACTAAGCCACACAGAAATTTGAAGTTATGTTTCTGGTGATTCCATTTCCCTCTGCCACTGTTCTCTCATGAACAGTTCCTGTCATAGCATTATCCTCCACAATGGCAACTATGGCATCATCTATCTTCCCAATTTGGTGTTCTATCGGCTTTATCGCCTTCACTCGACCTTCCCATCGTGTGGCACTCAGTGGTTTCAGTGTCAGAGAGGATGTTCCCAGATGTTGCTTCAAAATTTGCCATCGATGAGTTGATCCAGAGAAAAATACATAGATGCTTTGAATTACATTAAAAAAATTCAGCAGCCTCACTAGACGCAGGTGTGCAGTCCAGAATAACAGAGTAATATCTTGCTGACTTCAGATCTGCCACAATCTTCTGTTTGACTTTTGTTGCCAGTAACTGTATGTGTGACAGGTTGGATCACAGAAACCCCCTTGGGGCTGCCAACTGATGTGCCCCTGCTTTCCCTGCCCTCCCAGCTTGGGACTTCAGTGCCCTGCCTGGTTTGAGCCAGACCCGGTGGCCTGCTGCAAACCCAGACCCAGTCTGAACTACATTCCCTAACAGCTGTAGGCATAAACTGAAAGCAGCTTAAGTAGTGTTCCTGTCTTTAACACTCAGATGCCCAACTCCCAATGGGGTCCAAACCCCAAATAAATCCGTTTTACCCTGTATAAAGCCTATACAGGGTAAACTCAAACTGCTCACCCTCTATAACACTGATAAAGAGGTATGCACAGCTGTTTGCGCCCCCAAGTATTAATACATACGCTGGGTTAATTAATACGTAAAAAGTGATTTTATTAAATACAGAAAGTAGGATTTAAGTGGTTCCAAGTAATAGGAGACAGAACGTGAATTACCAAGCAAAATAAACTAGAATATGCAAGTCTATGTCTAATACCGTAAGAAAACTGAATACCGATAAAACCTCACCCACAGAGGAATTCCAGTAAGCTTCCTTTTTATAGATTAGTCCCCTTCTAGTCTGGGTCCAGCAATCACTCACACCCCCCGTAGTTACTGTCCTTTGTTCCAGTTTCTTTCGGGTATCCTTGGGGGTGGAGAGGCTATCACTTGAGCCACTGAAGACAAAATGGAGGGGTCTCCCAGGGGTTTAAATACACACTCTTTTGTAGGTGGATACCTCTCTCCTATGCAAAGTCCAGCTCCAAGATGGAGTTTTGGAGTCACCTGGGCAAGTCATATGTCCATGCATGATTCAGTTTTTACAGGCACCAGCCACTGTTCACATGCTACCTTGAACGTCCTCCTGTAGACTTCTTATGTGGATTGGAACCTTTCAAGATCCATTGTTCGTTAAGTGCTTCTTGACTAGGTACTTAATTTACACATTCCTTTCTCAAGAAACTGACCAAATGCTTTACTAAGGCTACTTAAAAAGCAAGCAAGTACACGGCCAATATTCATAACTTCAAATACAAAAATGATACATCCATACAAATAGGATTAATAGATTCAGTAGAATCTTTACAGAGATGTTACATGGCATATGTAGCATAAAACATTCCAGTTATGTCATATATACATTCATAAGCATATTTCCATAAAGCCTTATGGGGTGCACTGTCACAGCATGATCTCATTTTGAATTGTTTTTCCCAAGGTAGGGGTGTGCGTACATTTCTTGGGTGGTGACTCTTCTTAGATGCTCCTGGAGCACAGCATCAAACTCCGCCATCAGCTCCACAGTTTTAAGAAAGTTTCCATGGTTTGGCACATACAGCTGATCTGAAGTGCCACGCAGTGCTAGGTTTTGGGTAGCAAGCATTCTCACAATGGCAATGAGCCTTTTCAGAACATTTTGCCAGTAAAGAGATTCTGATGCAATCTTCTCTTGATGCTGATCATCTATGGTGGCCTTTAACCTTTAGTCTCATCTCAAGCTCTTTCCACCTATGGAATGCTCTCTGGTGATTTGCTGCCTTCTCAAGGCATGCCAGATTTCTAGCCAGATTTTTCCAGTCCTTTGTTCCTGTGGAACCCAATGTGGCTGGAACATTAGACTGGAAGAGTTTGCAACAAAAACAGTATGCAGCATTCTGGGTTTTTGAGTACATAAGCCATGGCCTCTCCACTTCGTCACCATTGGGGATTTCACGCCAGTAATGTGTTGGATGGAAACTTCATATTCCCCAAAGACAATGAAAATAGAAGTTTTTCCACTTGCTGTGGCCCATGCAGTACAAGGAAGTCTCTCAGGCTACTGCTCAAGTGGGTCCACAGTCCTGGATCATCTAGACTTAAGGAACTAAACTCACCAGCAGCTGTTTCTTGCGCCTCCACCACGCTCTTCTCTGATCTACACTTTTCTTCAGGAATGTGCATGGTTACATCCATCTGAGATGGAGATACGGATGCCGCAGTAGCTGCCAGGTCACCTGCACTCTGACTAACTCAAAGATCAGGTATCTCCTCACCACTCACATCCTCACTGAGGCCGGAAGGCTCACCATGAACATTTGTGTCTATGTATCACAGGAGACCTCCTTCCTGCTTAGATAGAAAAGCTTCCTTTGCTTGCTTGCTTTTTCTGAATGCTGCCCCAGAGGGGCGTTTTCTTCTGTCACTCATGACTGCTGTTCTGTGCCATCTATAATGGCTCTCAACACTCAATTGAAGGGGACAAATAAGCAGGCTGGTAGCAGGACCTGAGTGAGGGAAGATATCAGCATCTTAAGGGCCTAACTGGCTTCTACTACTTCAGTTGACTGCCTGTTCTTCTCAAGTGGGTTCAGGGAAGCAGCAGGAAATAGGAAACTCCCTGAGAAGCTGGTGTTAATCAGTCCAGGCTCCTGGGGGTGCTAGAGAGGTACATAAGAGGCTGCTCCTCCTCCTACCTCTCCCTGCAGCTCCTGCTGCTTTCTGTTATTCCCTCTTACCTTTTCTCCTGCCTGCCTGCCATGTCTCTTGTGCCCTCCTTCCTCCAGCCCAGCACTCCACCATCTCTGTGCATCTAGAGCAGAGAGAACACATATGCACCAGCAGCAGACAATTTTCTACACTCTGGGTCCTAGTGGTGCCCCCCAGAGTCTGGCACCTAAGGCAGCCACCTCAGTTTGCCTCATGGTAAGGCCAGCCTTTTACTGGATATAGTCCAGCACATAGGTGCTGGCTTTTTCCTTTGTCCAGGGATGCTCAGGCCCAGGCCCCGCCCCCACTCCATCTCTTCCCCCAAGCCCTTACCCCTGCCTCTTCCCACCCCGCCTCTTTCTGCCCCCTCCCCCGAGCATGCCCCATCCCACTCCTGCTTTTACAACAGACATCGCTTAGTTAGCAAACTGCCGGGTCTAGAACCTGGTGACTGTGTGTGTGTCAAATTGGACAAAGAAAAAGGAAGGACAACTCCAGCTGTCATGGAGAAAAAGAATTCATTGTCCATATCGTATGCGGCTGAGACTAACAGCAGAGAATTCAACAGAAACAGCTGATAGCTACAGTTTGTTCCTCAGAAAGAACAATCAGAGCCAACTCTAAAGATGGTGGATCAGAATAAGACGACTCAAAGATTCCAAACCAACCACAGCCTGTTGTAAATAATGGACAGCCAGATAATCAAGTTGTGTGTTCAGGTCATATATTTAGAAAGCTAGTATGATTCAGAGACACTTAACAGACAAAGAGAGCATGAGAGCGTAAATGGTAGGGATGTAAAACTTAAGCGGAGATGTGATGCAATGCTAAACTGTATTATACTCTTCAGCCACTAGGTGGCAGTGTGTAAAAATAAGCTAACAAGCTTACCTCAGCCAAACCTGACAGTGGTTAAGGATCTTACGATGAACACATGTGGTATCTTACTAAGGATACATCTACACTATGAAATTGGGTTGAATTTATAGAAGTCGATTTTTATAGAAGCGATTGTATACAGTCGATTGTGTGCGTCCCCACTAAGAGCATTAAGTCAGTGGAGTGCATCCACAGTACCGTGGCTAGCGTCGACTTTTGGAGCATTGCACTGTGGGTAGCTATCCCACAGTCTCTGCCGCCCATGGGAATTCTGGGTTAAGCTCCCAATGCCTGATGGGGCAAAAACATTGTTGCAGGTGGTTTTGGGTACGCGTCATCAGTCACCCCTCCCTCCGTGAAAGCAACGGCAGATAATCGTTTTGCGCCTTTTTTCCCCCATGCGGACACAATATGGCTTTCAGCAGACGGTGCAGTAGGACTGCTAACCGTCATCATCCACGGATTCCGCTGCAACTCTGCTCTGCTGCTATTGTCTCAATAGCGAATTTCTCCATGTTGTCTGTTATGGGGTCCCAGGTATGTGTGTTCTTCCTCGGGAAATGTGCTCTGTGCTAACTGTCATACTCCAATGCTTCTGCTGCAACTCTGCTCTCATGAACCCACCTCGCAGGTCCTCTCATCATTCTCTATAAATATCTATTCTCGTGGCATCTGTCGTCAGCCACCACTTCCGCTGCAACTCTGCTCTCCTGCAGACACCATGCCACAGCAAGCATGGAGATCACCGCAGCAGTTATCCTGCAGTACGTGCAGAACCAGAACCCGCAAAAGCAAGTGAGGAGGCGACAGCAGTGCGGTGACAAGAGTGATGAGGACATGGACACAGACTTCTCTCAAAGTACGGGCCCCAGCAATTTGGGCATCCTCATGGCAATAGGGCATGCTCATGCCGTGAAACACAGATTCTGGGCCCGGGAAACAAGCACAGACTGGTGGGACTGCATACTGTTGCAGGTCTGGGACGATTCCCAGTGGCTGCGAAACTTTCACATGCGTAAGGGCACTTTCATGGAACTTTGTGACTTGCTTTCCCCTGCCCTGAAGCACAAGAATACCAAGATGAGAGCAGCCCTCACAGTTCACAAGCGAGTGGCGATAGCCCTCTGGAAGCTTGCAATGCCAGACAGCTACCGGTCAGTTGGGAATCAATTTGGAGTGGGCAAATCTACTGTGGAGGCTGCTGTGATCCACGTAGCCAGTGCAATCACTGAGCTGCTGCTATCAAGGGTAGTGACTCTGGGAAATGTGCAGGTCATAGTGGATGGCTTTGCTGCAATGGGATTCCCAAACTGTGGTGGGGCGATAGACGGAACGCATATCCCTATCTTGGGACCGGACCACCTTGGCAGCCAGTACATAAACCGCAAGGAGTACTTTTCAATGGTGCTGCAAGCACTGGTGGATCACAAGGGACATTTCGCCGACATCAACATGGGATGGCCGGGAAAAGGTACATGATGTTCGCATCTTCAGGAACTCTGGTCTGGTTCAACAGTTGCAAGGAAGGGACTTACTTTCCAGACCAGAAAATAACCACTGGGGATGTTGAAATGCCTATAGTTATCCTTGGGGACCCAGCCTACCCCTTAATGCCATGGCTCATGAAGCCATGCACAAGCACCCTGGACAGTAGTAAGGAGCAGTTCAACTATAGGCTGAGCAAGTGCAGAATGGTGGTAGAATGTGCATTTGGACATTTAAAAGCATGCTGGCACAATTTACTGACTCGGTTAGACCTCAGCAAAACCAATATTCCCATTGTTATTGCTGCGTGCTCCATAATATCTGTGAAAGTAAGGGGGAGATGTTTATAGCGGGGTGGGAGGTTGAGGCAAATCGCCTGGCCGCTTATTACACGCAGTCAGACACCAGAGCCATTAGAAGAGCACAGCAGGTCATGCTGCGTACCAGAGAAGCTTTGAAAACCAGTTTCATGACTGGCCAAGCTACGGTGTGAAAGTTCTGTTTGTTTCTCCTTGATGGAGCCCCCCGGGGGTTCACTCTACTTTCCTGTAAGCTAAGCACCCTCTCCTCCCCCCCTTCGATCACCGCTTGCAGAGGCAATAAAATCATTGTTGTTTCAAATTCATGCATTCCTTATTAATTCATCACACAAATAGGGGGATAACCGCCAATGTAGCCCAGCAGGGATGGGGTGGTGGAGGAAGGGAGGAGGGAAGGACAAGGCCACACTGCACTTCAAAAAGCTTATTGAGTGCCAGCCTTCTGTTGCTTGGGCAGTCCTCTGGGGTGGAGTGATTGGGTGCCTGGAGCCTCCTCCCCCGTTCTTGGGCATCTGGTGAAGAGGCTATGGAACTTGGGGAGGAGGGAGGGCGGTTATACAGGGGCTGCAGTGGCGGTCAGTGCTCCTGCTGCCTTTCCTGCAGCTCAACCATATGCTGGAACTTATCAGTTTGATCCTCCGGTAGCCTCAGCATTGCATCCTGCCTCCTCTCGTCTTGCTCCCGCCACCTCTCCTCTTGCTCATCCCTCCTGTCCTCGCGTTCATTTCCTGCTTTCCTGGACTCTGACATTGTTTGCCTCCACACATTCTACTGAGCTCTTTCAGTGAGGGAGGACTGCATGAGCTCAGAGAACACTTCATTGTGAGAGCGTTTTTTTCACCTTCTTATCTGCGCTAGCCTCTGGGACGGAGATAAGGGGAGCGTTGAAACATTTGCAGCTGCGGGAGGAAAAAAAGGGAGAGTAGTATTTAAAAAGACATTTTAGAGAACAATGGGTAGACTCTTCCATGGTGAATCAGGCTGTTAACATTACATAGCACGTGTGCTTTTGGTACAAGGTCACATTTTGTCTCTTATATTGAGGGCCTGCTGGTTTGGTGTGAGAGATCACACACGCAGGGCCGGGCAACAGAATTCGGCTTGCAGGCAGCCATGGTAAGCCACAGTTTTTTGGCTTCTTCAACCTTCATAACGTGGGAATGGTTTCAAACAGCAGCGCCCTCATTTCCCATACCAAGCACCCATTGGGTTGGCCATTTAAAATGGGTTATACATATGCAGAGAGCAGCATATGCAACAGCAGCAGACACAATTTTCTACTCTCTGGGTCCCAGTGGCGCCTCCACCTCCTGGCAGCTGAGGCAGCCGCCTCAGTTCGCCTCGTGGTAAAGCCAGCCCTGAATGGGACACAAACCCCTGCATGGACGCTTTGTATTAATTTTTCAAAAATATTACATTACCACGTACTGCAGTCAAGAGTAGAAACCTTAATGTGCCCCTAATGGAGGATGAGGATGGAGGATGAGTTAAAGTGAGCATGAATTCACTGCCACTTTAAGGTCACCCTTTATGCTGCCAGAGCAGTTATGAGAGAGGCCTTACTGTAAATGAGAATCAGGCTGAGAATATTTGTCAAACTGAATGCAACCTAAAAAACAAACACTGTCCACAGGTAATGGCACAGAGGGGGATGCCAGGGAAGAATCCCACAAACCAGCTACAAACTTTGGACCTCCTCTGAGGGGAGTGGCAACTTGGAGCCCTAAGAACCTCACAGGAGTGGGTCCTGTGCACCTGCAGGTTCCACACCTTTCAATTCACCAGAGCAATACAAATAAAGGTACAGCCACTGAATGTAGTCTGTCGGGCTGCATGACTGCTTGATTAAAAAATGATGTAGCTTTTTTTTATCCTATCACTTTTATCCATAGTCAGACCTGTAGCCAGTCAAGCAAGAGAGAGATGAAGTTCTTGTGGCTGGGAGGTGAAATAAAGGTAGGAATTGCCACACTGTATAACACCCATCATCCATCTAGTCCAGTATTGTCTCTCCAAGAGCAGCACTAGATGCTTCAGGAGGGGAGGGAGTCTGAAGATTCTTTCCAAATTTTTTTTTGAAAATATTAGTGTCATTTCCAAGAATGTAGACAAATAAATCCTTTTGTAACTAAAAGGTGATGAAAAAGCAAAAGCACATGTATGTTCCCTGCTAGTTTTCTGGAATTCTGTAAGAGAATAATTTGCCAGCATGGCAAATTACTTCTCTAATACTACTAAGCACACACCAAGACCACAGGGTTTCGCACAAAAACAGATATGAAAATATTCAGAGACAAAAATCAACACTAATAAAAAACAGATTAAACAAGCTATTCCCATTCCCTACGCATGGAAAGCTGGGGCTCCTATGCCCCTTCTCCTAACCATGTTTGCCAAGCCCTCTCAATCCACACACACACACACAATACAAAAATCACATCCCCGATACATAATTTTAAAAGACAAACATATCGCATATACCAGCATTGTTTGTAACACTTTGGCATCCATTTTTCTGTAAAATAACCTATACAATTAATAGCTTTGTCTCTCTTAAATCGAAGAGGGGGAGCATAGAAGTTCTCTTTCCTTCTCTCTTTGACAGTCTTTTTTCTCAATCATTAGGGCTCTCTCCAGGTACTTCCCCTCCATTGCATCTGTGGTTTGGATTATTTTTTCTTCTATCATACATGCACTGACTTAAAATTTTCCAAGCTGAATCTTATTTTGTTATTTCCCACCCACGTTTGTAATCTATTTGTCCTTTGACTTATTCCTCTGCCTTCACTTCCAAGTGTAATTTCATCTGTGAATTTCTTTAAAATGGCCTGTACTCCTGCATCCAGATCACTACAGAGGATATTTAGGAGAGCAAGATTCCTGTGATACCCCACTCTCATTGACTTGATAGAATGCCACCTCCCACGACTTGGTACATTAGTGTTCATCATTACTCTGCCTGCTGCTTCTCATTACTCTTTATTTACAGTTCTCTAGCTAGTCTTCCATCTACATGACAGAATTCATATCCAAACCAATTTGAATTCAATTTTTCCAGGTAAATTTTGTGAGACAGCTGCAAACTAAGTTTCCCCTCAGTGCTCTGTAACTCTGTCTCAACCCTGATCTGGAGGGGCCAACTCTTGGGGTGAGGATAGGTCAGCCCATTCAAGGCTCGTCATCACAAGAAAACATTAGGGTTTGAAAAGCACATTGGCTCATATGATGCTGGCTGATTGGCCGTCTTGCATAGATCAGGGCAAACACTGTTCAGCCAGTTAAATTTTGCAATAACATTTTCTAGTAACAAACTCTCTGCCCCTGGACTTTCTCCTGAGACACCTAACAATGAAGGTGCCAAATGGAATAGTTGCTTTTTGTGATGCAAACTCTTGCCCACTAGAATCTGGGCTGAAACCACCAAGTCCATTCACACAGGCAACCAAAGAGTCATGAAATAATAACCGAGCTGGGCTGATTTCAACCAATGATTCTGAATCCAATATCAATCCTCTAACCATCTACTTCTCTCAATATACTCCTTCTCCAACATAAAATAATGCTAATGATGTTTAGGAACATAATGACACAAGGTGCCCCTTCCAGTCCTGTAACCTTTCGGTGGCTAAAGCTTACTTCACTGCCTTTCTCCTAGTGCAGGGGTTCTCAAACTGGGGGTCGGGACCCCTCAGGGGGTCATGAGGTAATTACATTGGTGGGGGGGTCGCAAGCTGTCAGCTTCCACCCCAAACTTGGCTTTGCCGCCAGCTTTTATAATGGTGTTAAACATATATAAAAAAAGTGTTTTTAATTTATAAGGGTGGGGGTCACAGTCAGAGGCTTGCTATGTGAAAGGGGCCACCGGTACAAAAATTTGAGAACCAGTGTCCTAGTGCTTAAACAGAACTCCTATAGAAAAGTACATGGTGACTCAGAATACAGTAATTGAGGGTTTTCAGCAAAGATTGCACAAGGTCAACCTCCCCACAATCAAGTCCAAAAAGAACAAAAAGGAATGAATTTAAGAATTAAGTACCAACTTCATAAGATCTTACAATGATTAATAAAATAATAAATAATAAATAATAAATAATAATAATAATAATAGAGGCTTAATTTCTACTACAGAACCAGGCTACTTGATCATCCACAAACATTATCTTCACAGTTATATATAAATATAAACAAAAGAAACAGTAAATCTAAAGACAGGTTTCAGAGTAGCAGCCGTGTTAGTCTGTATCCGCAAAAAGAAAAGGAGTACTTGTGGCACCTTAGAGACTAACAAATTTTGTTTGAGCATAAGCTTTTGTGAGCTACAGCTCACTTCATCGGATGTTTTTCCACTGAATGCTTCCGATGAAGTGAGCTGTAGCTCACGAAAGCTTATGCTCAAATAAATTTGTTAGTCTCTAAGGTGCCACAAGTCCTCCTTTTTTTTAGTAAATCTAAAGAGGTTAACCCACACAAACACAGTGAGAAGTAACTCAGAGTTCCAAAAACTTATTCATAGATATTTAGGTCAGAAGGGACCATTATGATCATCTAGTCTGACCTCCTGCACAATGCTAGCCACAGAATCTCACCCATCACTCCTGCGAAAAACCTCTCACCTATGTCTGAGCTATTGAAGTCCTCAAATCGTGGTTTAAAGACTTCAAGGAGCAGAGAATCCTCCAGCAAGTGACCCGTGCCCCATGCTACAGAGGAAGGCGAAAAACCTCCAGGGCCTCTTCCAATCTGCCCTGGAGGAAAATTCCTTCCCGACCCCAAATATGGCAATCAGCTAAACCCTGAGCATATGGGCAAGATTCACCAGCCAGATACTACAGAAAATTCTTTCCTGGGTAACTCAGATCCCATCCCATCTAATATCCCATCACAGGCCATTGGGCCTATTTACCATGAATATTTAATTACCAAAACCATGTTATCTCATCATACCATCTCCTCCATAAACTTATCGAGTTTAATCTTAAAGCCAGATAGATCTTTTGCCCCCACTGCTTCCCTTGGAAGGCTATTCCAAAACTTCACTCCTCTGATGGTTAGAAACTTTATCTAATTTCAAGTCTAAACTTCCTGGTGGCCAGTTTATATCCATTTGTTGTTGTGTCCACATTGGTACTGAGCTTAAATAATTCCTCTCCCTCTCCGGTATTTATCCCTCTGATATATTAGATTGAGTTCCCCCCAAATTAGTCTTTATTCACCAACTCTGTACAGTCTGCTGTGTCAAAAGCACTGCAACAATATCTCTCCTCTTGTTTGCAGAAATCTCCAACTGGCATCCATGCAGACTTTTTCTCCTCATCTGCTGGACTGTGGAACTATTCAATTAGCTAGTCAGCTAACTAATTAACCCACCAATCAGTAGTAAGTATATATATGAAAAGCCCTGTTACAAGAAAAATACAAAACTGAGTCTAGCAAAATATAGATGACCCTTTCCCCATCATCACAGTTAAATATTTATATATATAAAAAAAGAGTTGGTGAACTATATCAGTGAAAACAATTTAACTAAGACAATTTGGATAAAATCAAACATTCAAGGTATACAATTAAAATGAAAGAAGTTAGAGGAAATTGGGAGGGAAAATATTCTATAACACTGCCAGTGCTTCTTTGCATTAGAAAGTTAACCAACAGCTGCAAAATGATTCAAAGTTAGAGAAAATCTGCTTTTCTTCTCCCAACCCACGCAGGTCACATATCCTTTTATAAAGCAGCTACCATGGTGTCTAGGAGTCCAGCTATAGGGAACCTACTGAGCATGCCCAAAACTACCACACCCTCCAGAAACTTCTGGGTGAGGAATGGTAATTGTGCATCAGCCTAACAACGAACCAGACACCACTCATTCCTCTCATCCACTTACCTCTGTAAGAGACCTAGAGAGATCTCCCTATTTGGCTTGTGGCTTCCATCATCAAATCCAGTCACCTGCTATTGCAGGCGACCCTGCCTTTTAATCACGTTCACACTTATATAGCCCTGTAAAACTTCAAGACAGTATACAAATATTTTAACTAATTAGTCCTTCCAACATTCCTGTGAGGTAATTAAATGAGCAGAGACAGTGATAGCCCATTGAGGCCCTAGCCCAGTGCTAGCCCATTTTGACCCACCCCCAAACACACAATAAAAAGCAAACAAGGGGTTTCCTTGAGCTGCTTGGGGCCCTAAGCAATTGTTTAGTCTGCTTATGCCTAGCAGCGGCTCCGTAAATGAGTACACCATTTTACAGATTGGCAAAGTAAAGCTGAGAGGGGGCATGACTTGCCAAAGGCTGTCCTGGAAGTCAGTGGAAAAGTCTTGGATTAGAATGCAGGATGAAATGTGTTTCCAAAGTTTTCTCTAGATCATGAAAATGACTGTTCACTTCAAGTGATTTACCAGCTGTCGTAGATAGTCTTGAATTGTGTTTGGATAAACAAGCACACTGATGGCAACCAGCGTGTTGAGGGCGAAGTCAAAGATCTGGTAACAGAAGAAAGGGATGATCCAGGCTGCATGTTGCTATAAAAATATAAAAAAAGAACAGTTGCAGGTTAAAGCATAAAACTATTATTTCCTTATGTTTCAAAAATCCACAGTGGAACTAACAATGCAATGAAATACTCTTTAACTGTGTTTCCCAGGGGGAAGATTACTTGTTAAATCTGCTAAAAATTATGATATGCAGCCAAAGATGCTGGGCAGCAAAACTGAGATAAATTAAAGTGTATGAGTCTACTGAGAACTTATACGGGAACAGGTTTAAAAAAAAAAAATAATTAAAAAAAATAAAATCACACAGTACTGACTTGGCTTCCTAAAATACCAAATTTTTGAGTGGGATTAATATAAATACATTCTTTGAGACAAATCCCAGTCACAGGGAAGTAAATGGGAAAAAAGTCCATTCACTTTTATAAAAACCAAGATTTGGCCATTTCCATTTAAAGTTTGCCCAGATTGTACCAAAAGATCTCACATTTGAAACTGCAGACAATGAATACAGTCAGACAAACTTAGGCTATGTCTACGTTAGCACTTTTGTCGGTCGAAGTGTGAAAAAAACCACACCCCTGACCAACAAAAGTTTCACTGACAAAAGCACCGGTGTGAACAGCGCTATGTCGGTGAGAGATGCTCTCCTGCCAACATAGCTACCACCACTCGTTAGGGGTGGTTTAATTATGCCGGCAGGAGAGCTCTCCTGCTGGCATAGGGCAGCTACATGGGGAGACCTTACAGTGGCACAGCTGCAGCGGTACAGCTGAGCCACTGTGAGTTTCGTGGTGTAGAGACAGCCTTCGTCTTGCATTCCCCCAATCAGCATGGCATCACTTGACACAATCAGATCTCAACAAACGTAAGGGTTTCCTATAATCTCATAGGATAAATGAAATTGTTATATAAATCTTACAACAAACAACAAAAAAATGTTAGGAGACAGGGTTTTAAATTTCTGCTTGTTAGGAGTTTCATAGGCAGAATGATTTCGGTGGATGAAGATCAACTTTTTGTTTAATCGTATCGATTACCTTATATGCTCCATATGTAGCCATCGCACAGATCAGAATCATAAGGAGAGAAATTGCAGTGGCAATGCACATATCTGAAATAGATAAATTAAAGTGATTGCAGGTAAATATGCAGCTCTGTGTTGCTATTTTGCCAACTGTCTAATGCAGCATTTCCCACAGTGTACCGCATGCCCCTGTGGACAAAAGACTAGGTGGGAAGGTAGGTGGTGCTGACACACCATTCCATTGTCTCAGACTTTTTTTTTTTTTTTTTTTTTTTTTTTTTAAGGCACGTCTTTAGCTAGGGGTGTCAAATGTATAGTCTTCTGGCAGGATCCAGCCCAAGGACTTCCCATGAATCTTTGGACTTTTTCTGCACAATCCAGAGTCCACTTCATGATGTGGCAGACCAAGCGCCAGCTCTTTTCAAGGCTTTAGGCCTTGGCCAAGCACTAACAAATTCATTGCTGGAAACCAGTCTGTTTCACCTGTGTGTTGGTAGGGTTAAGATAGGTACTGGACTTATAACAAAGTGTTTAGTGTTAGACTTTATGAAATGCATGTAAATTGCTGCATGCATTAATCTCACTTATATCTTTATCACTTGCTATAAAAGGTAATATTTATGTTTTTGCTTTATAACTGTAAAAAAAAAGTTTGCTCTGAAACTGTGCACCCAGTCAGGAGGGATCGTCTCCTGCCCATGAAGAAGGCTATCAAAACACTAAAGGGACCACTGTGGGACATCACGAAGAACTTTGTTAATTACACCCTAGAGCCCATGAAGAGACTACGTGCAAAAGAGCTTGTCCCATCAGCCTGAATTCTGGAAGAAGGAAATAAAAATAGCTGACAAGAAAATTTTTCATCTCTTTGGCTGTTTGGACTCTCTCAGGGCTGAAGCTACAAAACAGAAGCAGAGATCTCCAGGGTCAACCTGGGTTATCCCTAACAGACATTCAGAGCTGACAGATTACTATCACTGTCTCCTTTTAAAACCATAGACTAAGTCATTTGTGTACATATGCTTGCCTGCTTTAACCTTGTAATAACTAATAAATTGTAATAAATAATAATTTATGACCTAGTTAATAAATCTTTCACTCATTTATTACAGGACTGGCTACAAGCATTGTCTTTGGTGAGAGATGTAAGGTACTAATTGACCTGGGGTAAGTGACTGGTTTCTTGGGCCTGGAAGCAACCCGAGTATCTTGTGATCTTTGGTATATAGCAACCATCTATCACTAAGTCCAGCTTTCCTGGGTGGCAAGCAAGAGGCTCAAGTGGACTGTCTGTGACTCCGTGGTAAGACTGTTATAGTGCTTTAGGAAGTCACACTTGTTACTGGGTTGGTGAAATTTAACTAAAGAACATACAAACCAGTTCGGGGTCTCTGCCCTGTTTCTTGACAGTACACCCTGAGGTTGGCATTCCTGTCTGTAAGCCACTCCAGACAGCATGACGTCACATGCTACAGGAGTGTGCTTTGGAGAGCACCAGTGCGCTCTAACTCCCCTGTGTAGACCCTCCTAGCATACACTGATGCAGACCTCTTTCAGACAGGACTATGTCAATGTGCCCTAAGGAACATTTTGTGTGTGCCAGCAGGGTCCACACAGAGGACTTAGAGCACAGCACACTACAGATTGTTCTACAGATCACACCCCTTAGTCCAGACTCTGGCACAGCAATCATGCCAAGCCTCACATGCAGATTAAGAACCACTTGGTCTGTTTAAGAGGCATTGGAGAGGCATAAGTCTGACAGAAAAAAGGTATTTGTCCAGACGAGGGAAAATGGCACTGAAAAATGCTGGAGAGCAGATATCCCAGCTTGGCAAGCTGGAGAAAAGGAAATATCAATAAATAAAAGGGTGAATGTAAGTACTTAACATGGTTTTTAATTTCTATTTCAATTATTTTTGCTGAATGTGTCCAAAGCCAAGTGGCAGACCTGCCACATGAAATGAGTTTGGCACCTCCGCTGTAGATATTATGGTTGCTAAAAGAGCCTTCCAAATGTGAAATGTGCATAGCCCATCCCATGATGGACAATGTACACATTAAGATACATAGGCCTTTAACGTATAGTGATGTTACAGAGAGGATGTGATCGATTTCATTTTCCTGAAGTGTAGGCTCAGCTTTCAAGAGTTGGGGGAACACTTGATTAGTGAAGTATATTTTGCCTATGTTGAGGCACTAGCTAGTCTAAGAGCAATCAGCTCGTGACAAATGCAATCAAACTCAAAAACTGATTCCCCTCGGGCCAGGATTTTACCCATGGAATTCAGATTCTGTTTTGCAACTCAAAGAAAGGATAGCCAGGCTAACATTGGTCTTGAAAAGAAATCAAAATGAATACACAGCTATCATCTTCCTTGTTTTTGTCATAATGAATACACCAAAACTCAAAAGGTCGCTGGCAACTTAAAGAAAAAGCACTTTATAAAACCAAGCAAAAGAGCCAGAGGCATCTTATAGCAGAAACAACAACTTAAAAACCCTCATTCATAACAAAATCACCATACAAACTAAGATGTAGATGTATCTGATACACCTCTTACGAATAGCAGAAGTTTGGGAAGAAACTACCCCCAAAAAAACCTGCGTTTGTGCTTGCGCGCGCAACGGAAAAGGCGGCACAAGTAGAATTGTTAGAAACTTGACATATTTTAAGGTTTTGATGGGAGTTGCAAGAAGATATCTGTCTTTTGCTTCCCTAAACCGAGACATTTTGATTCACTTTTTCACTTGCCCACCTGTAATACAGAAAGTTTAAACGTAAGATGGGGAATGTGTGGACATCGCATCCACTTTTCTGAGGCACTAGCAAATATTGGAAAGAAAGGAGAGGGAATAGGATATGCAGAGAACCCAACACCTAGAGATCTTGATTAACTCAAGAAGAAAAAAGCACCCAGCAAAACACAGCTATGTTAAGTAGGAACCACAACCCTGCATTCCTCCTTTTGCCGTTACCTTTGCTCATTTACACAAACTGCTCGGTACCATGTCAGTGAATACATCACTTTAAAACTAAAAATGACTTTGAGCAAACTTGGTATGAGTACACTAACTAAGGAAAGGGATTGGTTTAGACTTGGTGGCATTAGTGCTCCTCACCTGTGCTGATCAAAGAAGAATTAGATCAGTCGCAGACTTTTGTTATTGAAATTCTTCAATCTGGGTCCAGCAGTGTCCATCTCCCAGGACAAGCTCTTACCCATCCCCTGCCCATTCACTTTATCCATTTTCAAGACTGTTGCAGGAAGGTCCAATGACCAGAGGTCAGGGTGTGGTCGTACAGTTTCTGCCAGCCTAGTCATCCCAGTGGGTGCCCCGGCTGCAGCCTTAACCCCCTCCCCCCCCCCAGCACATGCTCAGATTGCTCCCCCAGAGGTGGACCCAATCCTACACATTCTGTTGGGTCCTGACTCAAGGCCCTAAGGGTTTATCAAAACATCTGGCCTAGTTATTGAGCTACTCCAAATTATGTTTTCCCCTGGGTCACTTCCTACCAGTCTGGAGCTCCTCAGTTTCGGGCAGGACGGTCGCTGGCTTAGGAGGATACTCCTTGGTGTCTCAGCCTCCTGTTCAATCTCTTTTAGCTCCCAAAGAATGGAGAATCCAAATCCTAGAGCAACCTTCACAAAGCTGCTGCCACTTCTGACACAGCTCTCAGCATCAGCTTTGCTTCCTAGTGCAGCAAACAGCACCTTCCCCTTCCTGGGCCAACCAGGGTCCTTTTAAACTGTCCCTCCGCTGGGAGCATGTCCTGCACCTGTTGAGGGGTGGAGTCATCCTTGCCCAGTATTGATCTACTCCCAGCCCTGGTTCATTGTGGGGCCTGTAGACCCCATCACGAAGACCAATCACTCATTCATTGTTTTGAGCAGAAATTGTTTTTAGTTTTAATTTATGACTGACATAGCACTGTGATAGGACTTGTTCTACTAGTGACATCAGTGTCATTTCAATGCCAGAATCTCAGAAACTGCTATAAAATGTGACACTTCTGCTGTGATCTGATGTGCTTGCGCTCTCTCTCTAGCTACGTCAAGCCCTAGTTGGCTCATGCAGGCTCTTTTTTATTCAAATGCCCATCAGCTCTTTTGAGTTGTCAGCTTAAATTAATTAGAACTGAAACTAGATATTTAGCATACTAACAGGTACCCTTGAGTGCTCTTTCATAGTAACTAATCATGCAATGCATTCTATTGTGTTAGTGATTATCAGCTGAGATGTACTGATACTGTTTCTGTATCATATTTATTATTGCCTAAAGTAGATTTTTGAAGCACTTTTTTATACAAGCAGTAAGAGACCCAATCAGTGCATTTTAAACTAAATCTCCTTAATTTTTGAAGTTAGATCATATTTTTCCAATTGTCTTTACTTCCTGCTTTAGGGAGAAGACACAGCTGATGTTATTGAGGACTGCTGGCACATATTCAGCCTAATTCATCCAGAGAGTCTGCAACTTGATCAGTCCTGGGAATGAGACCAGGAGTGGAAATTAGAAAGAAAATTGGAGGACAGCACCTGCAGGAAGCAAAGGCAGGCGCTCCCCCTAAGACTGGAGCTTCCTTCAGGGTCCTGAATGCAGTAATCATCCCACTTGCTCTCCTGGTCTTACTACCTCTCTCACTCACAGGATTGCTTACCCTGAAGATGGGTGAAAAGGCCCGAGAGTGGCAGATAGTGCTACAGGTGTAGGGAAGAAGGAGAAGTAAATAGATGATGGCAGCTAACATGGAAAATCTCAAGTCCTTGAGCTTGGATCCAACACAGCCACTGAGAACTTTAATCTACTGTCTCTTCACCTGTTGGAGTCCTAGACCTCATCCCTGGCTCACAGCTAAGGGTGACTCCAGACATCAAAAGCAGTATCCCTTTCTTCCAAGCTCTCAGGGTGAACTGTGTGCATCTCCTGCACTGCTGCTCTCTGTCATGACAGACCCACTGCTTGGAAGTTGCCCAAGGTTATGCACAGAGCACCACTGAAAGAAGGAAGAAAAAATAGTGAGAGAACATGAAGGATAGGGATGTTGGTTTTTTTCTTTAAACCAAGTCTGGTTATTTACTTCAGCTAATATTACTATTTTGAAGCCATTTAAACAGTTTTCTGCTGTTCTCATCTTAACTTAGACATGTAAGCATTTTGGGGCAGAGACATGGGTGAAGTCATGGCCCCACTGAAGTCAATGGCAAAATTCCCATTTACTTCTATTGAGCCTGGATTTCACCCTCCATCTTCACTGACTTCGTAAAGTATCATGTACATATATGGCACTGTATAAGTAACAAATACATAAACAAACAACAGTTATAAATAAAAACAACAGTTAGACAATACTAGCAACCAGACAGGAGAAGCAACACAGCTGTTGCACTATTAACATGTCAGGGTCAGGATCTATGGAAATAGACAAACTGAGAAGGAGTCTCAAGTTAAGCCAACAAAACCCTCTGGAATTTCAGGTTTATTTACAGCTATTTCCATTCCCTGTATGCAGCATATCAGACTTTAAAAACCCAAACAAGTACACAGGGCAGCTCTCATGTCTCCAGCACTTGCTGATCTAGTTTGCAAATTCTTATCTGTTCACAGGGTCCCTAAAAATAGGGGTGCTTCTCTCGAGGGCTCAGTCTACTGAACCCAGCAGTGCCAATGTCAAGGGCAAATAGGAGGTTTCAAGTTTTCCCTCAGGCACCTTTAGCTCAGGAATGTGTGAGAGAGATACAGATTGCCAAGTTACGTGCTCTGGTACCTTCCCAAAATGCCTGCCTTGGCAGTTCCTTTGCCATCATGTCCCTTTCCTGTCTCCAAAATGGAAAGGAGAAACATCACCCTCAATTAGCCATGTAAACCCCCACCTTCCCCCCCATTCACTTCAGACCCTCCAGAACACAATAGTCCTTCACAATCCCGCAGTTTATAAATGTTTCCTATATTCATTGGGAGCACCTATGTCATACTGATGTTTATAAAGTTAGAACGTTTGAAGAAACTGTGTCCTCAGTGCAATGGGAATTTTCTCAACTACTGTTAATGCAAGTCTGAAAGTGCTCCATAAGCCACACTTACTCCCACCTACAAATACAAAAAGATACAATCCTAGCCTCATTGACTTCAATGACAAAACTCTCCCTGACTTCAACAGAGCCAGGATTTCATCCATCATGACTAATCGTGGACAGGTTTGTATCTACCTGAAACTTTAAGGCCTGATTTTCAGTGACTTGGTTTCTGTTTTTGGAGGCGTGGAACAACAATTTTGCACCCACAACTTGTGCCTGCAATATAATGTGGTCTCAAATACTAATAATTAGAAGTCTATTATACTTCTACCTAGAATTCATTGCCAGCAAAAAAAAAAACAAAACAAAAAACAAAAAAAACAAGAACACCCCACCCAAGTAGGCAATGATTTTGGAATGCAAAATTTTACTCAAAAAACAGGTTGGTTGAAACCCAACAGAACATAAGGCCCTAAAAAACATGACAATTGATGAATTTTGTAGTTTTCAAACATATTACGTATTGTACATGTTTTGCATACGAAACATGCAAAAAATATATAAAACATTTCTTTTGAACAAGACCAGTAAAAAAGGGCAAGGTGTGATGAGAATATTAATGTAAACATTTGCCTGCGTACTTTATCTCAAACAGAAAATACCAAGGTTTAAACAATCCTAGTCATAAATTTAAAAAACCCTCTCTCTGAACAGAGATTGAAAGTAATTTGAATAGCAAATTAATTAAATTAGCCGCCTGTACTTCATAAAGCACGAAAATCAAGTAAGCAAATGATCAGAATGAAAGGAGAATTCTCAAGGTCCATTCGTAATTAGGAACCATTTCACTTTCAGTTATTCTCAAATGGATGTGAGGTTACTCAGACTACAAGCCATCCTTTACTCTTTTAGACTTCATCTCTGAAGGCCACAGAGAAAACAGGATTTTCAAATCAAGATAGAAATCCCAAATGTAGTTGGTCTGACAGCTACAGTATTATAAAACAGAATTACTATTTTAAAGCCTCCAGCACTGGCAGACCACTAATGTCAGCTATATAAAACCCACACTGATAGCAATCATGGCAAGGTTAATCTCTAAGAATTAGGACAGAACAGTCAGTTTTAGTATGTCAATTTCAGCTAGGTTCCATTTGAATCTGTTATAGCCCTTACTATCTTACACCCAATCATATAAAAAGATTGATAGATAAGATTTTTTCCAATCAAAACACATTAAAAAAGTAATAAGCCCCATATATTTAAATTTTTGGCGTATGAACCTTAAAGAATGTGTGAAAATAAACATAATTTTGATATGTCATTTGAAGTGACACAATAGAGGCTCTGATGCAAGCTCTCTAATTTTCACATTCAGAGACACTGAAGTCAATGGGAAAATTCCTGTGGAATTCAACCAGAGCAATGCAAGGGCCTAGGCCTTTTACTATAAGCACTTGTGTTACAATATATACACATTGTCCCATCTGCTTAGTGTATGAAAACAGCTTCCTCCATATTCCAGTGAAGTGTTTAGTGTAACAGTCAGTCAATCACTTAGACCCAGAATATTGTTTTATGAATCAGCAGGAAAGTAGCTACAGAAATATGGAAACATAGATCTTAGTTTTAAAACTATCACTTAAGATAAGAAGATTTCCTATCAACTATTTAAAAATTAATTTTTAAAAACTCACAAATATTAATGGAGGGTAAAAAGTGTTTTCCCCCATGTGACAGAATATATCAGATCCTCTGAGGCCCCCTGCTAGAGGCCTGGTGGCCCTGCCACACCCCGCCCCAGAAAAGGGCAGTGGAGAGGGTCCTCTAAGCTGCCTAGAGTAGATGTGTGGGACACAGCCAACCAGGGCCCAGAAGGTCAGTATAAAAAGAACTACAGGGCCAGAGTACGTTCCAGTTCCTTTCTAGAGCTGAAGGATCATGGATGGTGTGTGGCTGGCTGAGGGAGCCGCAGGACCTCCAACAAGGTACTGCTGCCAGAAACCAGGGAGAGCAAGAAGGATCTCTGAGCTGGTTGCGGGGACTCGATCAGGACAAGGCCCTGAGGTAAAGGTGAAGATGGCGCAGTATCACAGGGAAGTGGCCTAGGGAATCAGAGGAGCAGTGCAACTTAGATAAAGGGACACAGTGGACAGCTGCTATCTACAGGGTCCCTGGGCTGGGATCCGGAGTAGTGGGAGGTCCCAGATTCCCCCCAATGCCCTTTAGCCACTGGGGGAAGTGGCCTGGACATTGAGGCATTGCAGAGGGGGAACTGAACTACAGCGGTCCAATGGGAGAGCTGCAGCCAGAAAGGCCCTAAGAGGGCGAAGACTGTCACCAGGGAGGGAGCCATGGGGCACTGCTCTATCCCGGAGCAGGGACAACTTGTGGGAGATGTTACAGAGGGCACTGAGAGACACCCTTGTTGAACTTGTACCCTGGATGGGGTTTTGCTTTCATCACACAGCGTGAGACTCAGCTGGAGGGCTGAGTCACTGAAGACACACGACAAGGGGGGTGTGCGCAGGTACATGCACTTGGCCAAGGGGATGCTTGCAAGAGGTGAGTGAGCCCTGTTACACCCCATAAGAGGACAGAAGGTTTTGGTAAAAGAAATGGATCTGGATCTCTGAGGGATCATGGGCTCAAACCTGCGCCTGTGGGTAGCCCAGCAGTACTCAGACCAATGCTCTAGCACGCAAAGGGCCCCACCTATAAAGTTCCTGATAGAGTGAAATGCCCAGTCCCACCAATTAGCTGGGAAGCTCTACTTAAACCAGAAAGCGTCACAAGAAGTTGTCTGAGAAACTAGAGGAATCCTTGGCTGGTTGTTACTACAGACCCTGCGTACTTGCCAGACTCTGAGTCCTGCCTTTCTGCCTGTGCCTGGTTCCTGTCCTCCTTATCCCAGACCCTTGTATTCCTGGTTCCTGCCACGCTCCAGGTCCCTGTTTCTGTGCCCTTCCCCAACCCCTGGCGTGGCATCTAACTCTGTCTCCAGCTCTGATCTTTGGCTTGGCACCTGACTCTGACCCCAGCTCTGGTCCCAGGTGCCTCACTAACCATTAGGCATGACCACCCACACCCAGTCCCTACAGCTTGCTCATACCACTATCAACTTCTAAGTCAGCCCACCAGAGGTCGGACCCAGTGGTATTTGCCATACCCTGCATGTGCAGGTAGATAACTGAGCATTGCTGGTGCAGAACATGCAGCTGGCCACTGAGGATCAGGCATTGTGGGGGCAAGACCATCAACGTCACATGGAAAACGCTGTGAGCCTGTCTGGCTGTGCTGTCACCTGAGCTGGGACCTGCTATCCATCTGCCAAAGTGTTCTGATGGGAGCCACTCCAAATTTCGAGGCTTCATGAAACCATGCTGGCCCTTGTTTTTGCTTCAACCACAAATGTACGCTCCTGGCCATACCAAGTTAGGCTTCGTAGTCAGCCTGCTGACAGGGGAGATGTTGAACTGGGCCTCTCTCCTGTTGGAGGCCAACAGTCCAGTTCTATCTAACTAGGATGCCATGCCTTCTAGGGGGCAATATCCACAGTCTTCAATGACCCCAACCACGCCCCCCCACTGAAACTCCACAGGGGTAGGGCACAGACACCTTCTACACAGCTCACTTCCAACAGCTCAGATTGGACATGGAATGGAATGAGGGGGCCCAATTATGTCCGTTTCGATGGAGCCTGCAGGACAAGGTTAAGGATGAACTTGAGACCCTAGCGCGTCTGGACATCTTCACAGATCTTGTTATCCATATTGACGATCACCTACATGAATGACAGGAAGAAATGAGAGGGGTGTCACAACTGCTTCACCAGCTGTAGACAGACCTGACCCACCAGCATTTCGCCCCTGGAGAGAGAGCATGCTGGCAAAGCCTTAATACGTGTTACTACTATGGGGAGCTGGGCCATGCTATCTTCAGTTGCCCCACAAGGAACCCAGGAAACAGTCCAGGGCTGGTGAACGGGGGCTAGCCTGGGCATCCCAACAGAGTATCCCCCTGAAACCCAAACTGAGGTCCCCATGGAAGCACATGCTGGCTCCCGTTGACTGGTACTGCACCTGCAAGTACCAGTCAAGTTATGAATCCTGGAGCCTCTCCAACCACCCCCTCTGCAGCAGACCTTTAGCAACTCTCATGCAGTAGACACCTTTAACAATGCAGAAGCAGCCTGGACACTACAGATTCCTCTGTGGCCCAAGGCCATTCCAGACCTGGTAGAGACCATCGACGAGCCGCTTTTATCCTCCACACCAGTGGCCACAGGAACTGTTCCTCTCAAAGTTACTATCCAAGGGCATCAAATGACCCTACAGTTCAGTGCCAGCCATTCCCTGCACTTCCCTCTGATCCTGGGTATCCTGTGGTTGTCCTGCCACAACCCCCTTATCAGCTGGTGCAAACTAAAAATTGAATCTCTCTCAGAATTCTGCCCCCAGCACTTCTTGCCCCCAAAGGTCACACGGGGTAGCTGGCCCAGCAGAGCTGCTGGCTAATTCTGGTCCTTGACTTCCATCCAAATACAGTGACTACGAATGTCTTCGAAAAAAGGAACACAAACACCTTGCCCCTGCACAGGGACTATGATTGCCCAATCGAGCTATAACCAGGGGTCAACACTCCGTTTGAGTGGATATATGCCATGTCAGAGCCCAAACCAGCCAAGCTGCGCACCTACTTTCAGGAGAACCTAACCCAGGACTATTCATAAATTCTCTTTGCCTGTGGAGGCGCCAGTCTTCCTTGTTATAAAAGGATGGAAGCCTCTGACTACATGTGGACTATCAGACCCTACATCAGGGCACTAACAGAAACAGAGACCCATTATCACTAATCTCTGAGCCAATGGATCACATGAGCACCATCTGAGTATCCACAAAACTAGACCTCCAGAGGGCATACAACTTAGTACATGTTAGAGCTGGAGACAATGGAAGACAACCTTTCAAACATATTATGGTCACTTCAAATATCTCATGATGCCATTTGGTTTGATGAATGTACCCACAACATTCCAGCAATTTATTAATGAGGTATTCTAGGACATTCTGGGCCAATACATGGTAGCACAACTGGATGATGTACTTATTCATACGGTGCCGAACAAAATATGCACATCCGTTCCATCCTGAAGCAGCTATGCCAACAAGGCCTCTATGCTAAGCTAGAAAAATGTGCCTTTGATCAGTTCTCCATAGGATGAACCCGAGGAATTTTATCTCCTGCCGGTATCGAAATGGACCTGTGCAAGGTAAAGGCAGTCCTTGAGTAGGTGGCGTCATGGAACGTTTGCAAACTAAGTCTTCTGAGGTTTGCAAACTTCTATCGGTGGTTCATCCCAAAGTTCTCGGAGCAGACTGCCCCTTTTGCTGCCATGCTCTGCAAAACCACCAAGTTCCTCTGCTCTCCCTAGGCATATCAGGCCTTCAAGCAATTAAAACTGACATTTTCCACCATTCCCACATTGGTCCACCCCAACACCTCACACATCTTTATCACTGAAGTGGAGACTTCCAGCTGGGAAATCAGAGTGCTATCCCCAAAGCATGGTGCTCAACAACTGCTACATTTGTGTGCCTTCTCTTCCAGGAAAAACACACCTGAAGAACAAATTAAGACCACCTTGCTGCCACTGCCTAGAAGCGTCCCAGTATCCTGTCCAGGTATATACCGATAAGAACCTTGAGTATCTGTGTAAGGCCAAGGCCCTTAACCAGCAACAACTTCAATGGGCCTTATTCTTTTTGCTCTTTGGTTTCACAATCTCCTGTCATCCAGGAACCAAAAATAGCAAAGCTAATGCTTTGTCCAGGAAGGGTGAATATTACATTGGCCTAAAGGACTCTAAACCTAAGGACTAAAACGTTTGTATCCTCAAGCCTCATAACTTTCTGAGTGTGGCTCCCTGCCAAGATCTGTTCATTATACAATCAGCCTCAGAACACAAGATCCCTGTAGTCAAACAGGAAGCCATAAGTAGGGAACCCCGATGTCTAAGATGGGGTAACTTACATAAAAGGCATATTGTCCTCCCCGGGCTTCCAAGAACTAAAACCCTACAAGTATGTCATGACCTCTCCCTCTTCCCCCGTGGCAGGACATTTTGGCTCCTTTAAAACTCAGTCCCTCATCTCTTCTGGTGGCCTCATGTGCAGGCTACAGTTCAGGCCTACATGGCCTCTTGCAAAGTATGTGCCCGCTCCAAGGAGTCACGCAATAAATCCCTTGGACTCCTGCATTCCCTTTAGACTCCATCAGGCCCTTGGACAGTCATCACCTTAGATTTTGTAGAAGGACTACCTAAGTCCAATGGGTTCACAACTACCCTCATCTCAAGAAATTCCCTGGCACTGGGTGGACGAAGTTGTCCACCACTATGGCCTTCCAGAGTAAATAGTTTCTGACTGCGGTGCACAATTTATCTACTGCTTTTGGAAAGAAGCTTTCCGGATGTTTGGCATCTGCTTCTGCCTCTCCTCCATCTATCACCCTCAGACAAACTGTCAAGAGGAGAGAACCAAGATGATCCTGGAGTGCTATCTTCGATGCTCCATAAACTTCCACCAGAACAATTGATTCTTGCTTCTATATCAGGCAGAGTTTGTATACAATAACTCATAACATGCATCTACAGGGCAAAGCCCTTTTCTCTTGAACTATGGGTTCCACTTTGGTTTTCCCTGGAGCTACCCACCACTTCCCACAACCACCAACCCTGGACTGGATATAACAGATGCACTGAACCCAAGACGACTTGAAAGTTTACTTGGAGGATGCCAAGAAGAGCTACAAACCATATGTAGACTACCGACGACAGGAGGGGCCTGCCCTTTCAGTAGGCCAGAAGGTATGGCTCTCAACAAAAAAACCTACATGTGAAGAGGCCATCTATGAATTGGACTACCAGTTCCTTGGCTCCTACTGAGTTTGCTGGCAAATTAGCCCAATCACTTTTGAATTCTATTCACCCCGTTCTCTCTGCATACACCCAGTTATTGATATATCACTCCTGAAGTCCTGCATTCAGGACCCATTCCCCTCACCGCTCCCACCCACCACCACCCTGCTGTTACATGTTCAAGACCATGATGAGTATATTGTCCATGAAATCCTTGATACCAGAATCAGATGGGATAGACTCTGGTATCTTGTGAACTGGGAAGGCTACAGTCCTTAAGAACGCTCCTGGGAACTGGCAGAGAATGATGTCCACGTTGCTGACCTGGTAAATGCCTTCCATGAAAGCCACCCTGAAAAACCTAGCCCACTACTTCCCTGAGGGTTCCCTGGGGGGGGGGGGAGGTGATGTGAGGGATCATGGGCCTCAAACCCAGGTCCACAGTTCCCCAGGCAGTGCTCAGACCATAGCCATCACACAGCAGCTCACATGAATGGCTGAAGGGGGCCAGCAGAGCTCTAGCTTGCAAATGGCCCCATCCATGAAGCTCCTCATTTGGGGAGATGTCCAGCCCCACCACTTAGCTGAGAAGCTGTACTTAAACCAGAAAGAGTCACAGGAAGTTGTCTGAACAACTAGAGGATTTCTTGGCTGGCTGCTACTATGGACCTTTCCTGACTCCAGAGCCCTGGCTTCCTGCCTCCCACTCTGTTCCTGGTTCCTGTCCTCCTCATCCCAGACCCGTCTGTTCAGCTTTCCTGCCTCGCTCCAGGTTCCTGTTCCTGTTCCCTACCTCTGCTTCTGCCTCTGGCTCTAATCTTTGATGTGGCACCTGACCCTGAATGCGATCCCAGGCTCCTGATTCTAACCATTAGGCATGACCACCCATGCCCCAGTCCCTACAGGACCCTGAATTCAATGGAAGTTTGTAGGATTCATAAAGGTTTATGCGCTTGGCAACATTCAGGGCACACCCGGAGTGTTGTGTAGGAGTAGTGCACACACAGCTCCTTTCAAGGGCATCAACCTTGGAATCTCGCCAAGATGATATGAACCATGGGAAGCCTCCCAGGACTGGGCTCAAGGCCCGAGAGCAAGGAATGCGGTAGATAGAAATTGGTAAATAAGAATGTTAAACAAAGCCAATGTATTCCTTTTATCTGTTGGAGAATGTAATGCGCGGGGGGAGAGAGAGAGAATAAAGGGGAAGGTGGAAAGCTGACAGGCAGAAGCCCGTTAGCAGAGACCAGCCTGCTTGCTTGCTAAAAGCTGTGTTCTGTCTTGTCATTGAACCGCCACAACTGGCACCCAAACGTGGGGCCCTCAGCACTCACCTCGCCCGGCAAGGGTTTCAGACGCGTCACTCATCCGCTTCGTGGATCCCGGTGAGTATTTTTCGTTGTGGTAAGTATGGGAAGCTCCCTCTCTGCTTTGCAAGTGCAACACCGCAATGAGCTACAGTATTTGCTGCGTAAGGCTCAGCATGACTGCCCCACTCGAGAACTCACTCTCCTGCTACAGGAGGTGAGTGCCCAATGCCCGTGGTACCCTGAAGCCGGAACCCTTAAGCTAGCGGACTGGGAGCGGTTGGGCCAGACATTGCACAAAGAGCCTCGGGCGTCCGTGCAGGCTTTACATGCCTGGCACCTCTGCCGCGACGCGATACAGCGTGTCGCCCCGGACAGGCCCTCCCTCGCGAGGCTGGTGATCTCGCCACGCCCGTCCGCTCCTGCAGCCACCCCCCCTCCTACCGATGCAACACGGTGTGTCACCTCAGAAAGACCCTCTCCCGCGCCAACAGAGGGGCTGCCGATCCCGCCACCCCCGTCCGCTCCTGCAACCATCCCTCCCCCTGCTTCGCCCCCAGTGCCTCTATTACCACCGCCTCCCTGGCCTTCCCCACCGGAGCCGGTGTGTGATCGCCCTCCGCCCGTGGGGCCCCATGCTCCGGGGCCCCCCGGGGGGTCGTCTGCGTCTGCTCAGAGGCTTTCGCTGGTGCAACAAATGGTTCACGCAGCGAAGACTCGCTCAGATATTACAGCAGAGGAGCTGGCTGATCTGGTCTCAGTTTGTCCGGTGACCTGGCAGGATGATGGCCAGGGCAACCAGGTTGCAGACTGGGTCAGTTTGCCTTACTCGGTGATCAGAGAGGTAAAGAAAGCGATTCGCGAGTTCGGCCTGACTAGCACGTATGTGCGTGGTCTCATTGAAGGGCTAGGTAGTGGGTACTTCCTGATCCCTGAAGACTGGAAGGCGCTGTTGGGCATGATGCTGACGCCCAGTCAGTATGTTATTTGGCTTAGTGAGTATTGGCAGATGGCGGAACGCCAGGCCCAGGTATATAGAGAGCAAGGTATCATTTATGAGCAGTTGGCAGGGGAGGGCCAGTTTGCTATCGTTCAGCTGCAGTCTCAACTCCCTCAGGCCGTCTTCCCCATTATTTCCACCTGCGCCCAGCATGCTTTCCGGAAGGTCCCGGATTCGGGCAGGCCTACTAAAAGCTTTGCCAGTATCCGTCAGGGTGCATCAGAGTCCTTTATGGATTTTACCAACAGATTGCAGGAGGCTATCCTCCGACAGGTGGATAACCCTGCGGCAGCTCAGGAGATCCTGTTAAAAATGGCGGTTGAAAATGCGAACGAGGATTGCCGCCGTGCTCTCCAGGCTGCACAAGCTTCTGGAATTCTAGAGCTGTCGGACATGCTGCGGGCGTGCCAAAACATCGGAACCCAAGCACATAAGGCTGGAGTTCTGGCTGCCGCCCTGCGAAAAACCAGGAAGGAGGGGAAGCGTTGTTACCGCTGTGGTAAGGAGGGTCACCTTCAGCGGGAGTGCCGCTTATCGATGGCGCCCGCCCGCCCCTCAAAGAAGTGCCCCAAGTGTCGGAAGGGCTATCACTGGGCTAATCAGTGTCGTAGCGGGTCGGGAAACCGCACAACGGGTCCCCCCCGAACCCAGGGCCAAACGGGGGTGTTTCCCACTCAGACAACTGTTCCTCTGCCTTACAATCCATAGATTCCATGAGGGCGGCGACTGCCGGAAGTACAGGGCTTGATTTGATTATGCAGGAGGACGCTGATTTTCAGTTGCCAGGGGAGGTTTGCGCCATACCTACACAGGTGACGGGACCTCTCCCTGCCGGATTTGTGGGTCTGGTTCTCCCTCGCTCACACGCTGGGAAACAGGGTTTTTTTGTCATCCCAGGAGTCATCGATGCTGATTACACTGGTGTTATTAAGGTTCAGGTGTGGACCCATCTTCCGCAATTGCTCCCGCGTGGACGGTCAATTGCACAATTGATTTTAGTCCCCTATCAGGTGCCAGCCGCAGAGGATCGAACCCGGGGCGGGAACGGCTTTGGATCGACGCTGTCTCAGTCACCGTCTCACAATACGTCCTCTCCACTTGTTGCTCTGACAATGTCAGTCCGCCCCTCAAAACCTCAGTTAACACTTCTCTTAAATAATGTTCCTTTTACAGGGTTGGTGGACACTGGAGCTGACGTTACGGTGATTCGTGATCCGGAGTGGCCAGTCGGTTGGCCAACAGTTCCTTCTAAAGAGTTGTGGGGGATCGGGGGTAGCAAACCTGGGAGCCAAAGTTTGTCTTGGGTCACGGTCTCTAAACCAGGAGGCTGTGCCCTTGCTACAATCCGCCCTTTTGTACTCCCTGTCCACCTCAATATTTGGGGCCATGATTTACTTACAAAGCTGGACACCACCCTCGATATTAATATATAATGGCCCCAAATCCTCCCTCACCCACCTTGCCATCCGCATTACCATTGGTATGGCAATCCTTAGAGCCCATATGGATTGACCAGTGGCCCCTCCCTCTAGAAAAGCTGAAAGCGCTTCATTCACTTGTACAACAATATTTGCATGCACAGCGCTTGGAGAGCTTTACTAGTCCTTGGAATTAGCTGCTGTTATTTTGGCCTTTCAATTTTTTGCTGATTGTCCCTTTAATTTGATTATGGACACGCATTATGTTTATCAGGTAATTGATCATTTACCCCTTGCCCTCATTACCCCTCAGGTCGATGCGGACCTTCTTGGCCTGTTTTTGTCCTTACAGTATTTCATCACCACTCGTAATTTCCCTTATTTTGTTGCTCATATTCGCAGTCATACCCCTCTGCTTGGGCTACTCATTGAAGGCAATGCGCGCGCCGATCGCGCGTTACGTGGTCAGGTAAATTCCCTTTTTTCTGACCCCACTGAAAGCCATTCCTTTTTTCATCAGTCTGCCTCTGTTTTGGCCCGACAATTTCATATTCCTGCTGATCATGCACGTTCTATTGTTCGTTCCTGCCCCCACTGTGCCGCTGCTGCCCCTACCTTTTTTTATGCCGTTAACCCTAGAGGTACCGCAGCGAATCAGCTATGGCAAATGGATGTCACTCATGTGCCACAATTCCGCCCCTATTCCTTTTTACATGTTTCTGTTGATACTTATTCGGGGTTTCTGTGGGCAACCCCACGGCGTGGGGAAGCCACTGCTAAAGTTATTCACCATTTGCTAGCCTGTTTTGCTGTTATGGGTCACCCGAGCCAGATAAAAATGGATAATGCCCCAGCCTATTGCTCCACAGCACTTTTCATCTTTTGTGCCCAATGGGACATCCGTCTCAAACACGGGATCCCTTATAATTCCACAGGCCAAGCTATTGTTGAACGTGCAAATCGCATGCTAAAAATCTTGCTTGACAAACTATTAAAACAAGGGGAGCTGCGTCTCCGAACCTTAGGAGACATTCAGCAACAACTGCATATCCTTTTGTTTCCTTTAAATAATTTAACGCTGAACGCAGATCAGCAGACCCCCGCGGATCGGCATTTTCACAAATGGAAAGACCGCGTGTCTATTACCATCAGCTGCCCGATCCGCAATGGTTGGGCCCAGTGCCTTTAATTACTTGGGGTTGGGGATATGCTGCTGTGTTTCTCCCTGCAGGACCGTTGTGGGTTCCAGCCGGTGTGTGCGACCGGCACTGAAACAGCATGGCATGGCACCAGGGGCTGTCGAACCCCATACCGGAGTTTCAGCTGACCTTGGAGGAGAACGCGGTGCCTCCCAGGTCGACAACGACGGAACGGAAACGGAGGAGACGTAGCATCCCAAGCCAGCCCGTGACATGCGGAGCAGTAAAAGCATTGGTCGCCGCGGCTCAACGAAGACTGGCAGCAAACCAACAGCCAGAGACTCTTGAGACTTTGTTTGTGGCAATTCTCGCCCAAATTACTGCTAATTCTGTACTGATTGTATGCCTTTTGTGCCTGCTATTTCCTGGAGGGGTTGATTCGGGAGCGCTTTCTTCATTACGGGCCCGAATGACATATAACCTATGGGAAAGATTGGCTTTAATAGCAAATGTTACCCACTTTTGTTTATCTGATTCTGTAGCAGCCGGAGAACTGTTAGGTACATGCCTTATTTCAGTATGTCATCACCCTGAGGAAATTGGGAATGAGATGATGCTCGCCGCTTACTCAAACCTCTCTTCCCAGTACTCTAGCATGGCTAATCGGGGCCAGGCCAATCACACTTTACCTTTTTAAGCTTATTTTTTGCTGCTGCTGTGTACAATGTATTCCTTTTTGTTAAGGCTTTGTCGAGACCCGCCCTGGCAGGCTCCACGAGTTATGACCTTGTCTGTCCGGGAGTTAATTGGCTTGCAAATGCAAATTGATGGCTACCATGAGATGGCCGAGCACAAATAAACAAAAAAGGAGGGGATGTAGGATTCATAAAAGGTTTATGCGCTTGGCAACATTCAGGGCACACCCGGAGTGTTGTGTAGGAGTAGTGCACACACAGCTCCTTTCAAGGGCATCAACCTTGGAATCTCGCCAAGATGATATGAACCATGGGAAGCCTCCCAGGACTGGGCTCAAGGCCCGAGAGCAAGGAATGCGGTAGATAGAAATTGGTAAATAAGAATGTTAAACAAAGCCAATGTATTCCTTTTATCTGTTGGAGAATGTAATGCGCGGGGGGAGAGAGAGAGAATAAAGGGGAAGGTGGAAAGCTGACAGGCAGAAGCCCGTTAGCAGAGACCAGCCTGCTTGCTTGCTAAAAGCTGTGTTCTGTCTTGTCATTGAACCGCCACAGAAGTTTTGCCATAACCTTCTGTGGGAGAAAGAAAGTCCTAAGTTACCACTAATCAATGAATTTTGTGCCATTTATTAGCCATGAGAGAGATACTGAAAGTTTCTGAGAAAAGACAAGGACTCCTGCTTCTGTAGCTCCATGCAAATGTATTATAAATATAATAATCTCAGAACCAATACTATTCATATCCTTATTTACTTTTTTTTTTTTTAGTGCTAATGAAGGTGCTGATTTGCAGCTCTGTTGACTCTAGTCCTCCTTCTGTTCACCTCAGAGCGGCTACATCACAGCCAATGGTAGTGCAGGCTTTTCCACACACCCTGCTAATAAGCCACACCACTATTCTGGAGGGATCTCTGCTAGATGTGAAGGGGTAGTTGGTCTCTGTACCCATTCAGTTAACAGGCAATTGGATGAGACTACTGAAAATATAAACAAACAGTTCCAGTGTGGTGGTGCTTTTGTGCCGTAGATATGCCTTTTGCAATAAAAGCCAAACTGCTAGGATACTGTAGTGAAGCAATGTTTAGGAGACATAACCATTACCAGACTGCCTAAAAAATACTACTGCTTCAGAAACAGAAATGAAATACTGATAATTAAATGCTATATACTTACTGGCATCATCCATAAATTCAAATTCGCCCCCTAAATCAGCACTTGGTAAGTGGTACTGATCAGGATCAGTCAGGGCACTCAGCAGGATCAGCAGTACCACTGAATTGATGATCTACAGAGAGGAGAAAGGGAAAGGTCAGGGTGTGTAATTTCTTAGTGAAAATACCATAGAGTGGGATATGCTAACTGCTGCAGAGACAGTGTTCCTACTGTGAAATGCATTTACTTGCCACTATAAATACCTTCTCCCCATTTGAACAGATTGTATAGTTTTTCTTTGTACCAGAGCCCCAAACTACAGGATAATGACACAAAACCCCCATCAACCCCTTTTCCATTTGCCTCCCCGTTCCTTTAAAAAAAAGGAAAGAAAGAAACAAGTCACCCCTGACAAGGCCACTCCATCTACCTCACTGATCCTGTTCTTTTGGATTATAAAACATGATAATCTATTTATAGTTCATTCAGTTCCTGGAATTACAATTATTTTTAAAATCCTAATTGAGATTCTTATAACTGAATAGTTTCCAGTCACAAATTACTAATCTGTATAATGATAATAAGCTGGAGTTGATGAGTGATGAGATCACTTCCTGGCAAATTGCTAGGTGGCTGTAGATGTGTTTGTCCACTGAAAGAGGCTGAATTCTAAATGAGGCTAACATTCAAGCTGATTCGCACTGGCTGCTAAAGCAGAAGCCTTAGGAGGAGCCCAGGGCAAGGACAGATTGTGATATTTGCTGCTGCATACGCTTCTGTCCCATGTGACTTTGAGAGATCAGTTCATGTATGCTGAAGAGTTCTGTGAACAGTAACACTTAAACTAGGTGTAATAACACAAGGCCAACATAAGCAAAGGGAGGAAGAAATGGTTGTATGCAGGGTATGAAACATGAAGTATTAGAGAACTAAAAAGACTACCAAGGGCCAGACTGTCATACCTTTACATGTGATGAACAGAGCCTTAGACACCACTTTAAAGTGAGGGGTACTTCTTGTGGAGAAAGTGAGTAAGAGCATCACAACCTGGCCCCCAAATGAAGAGTGTAAAAAATTATAAGACAGAGAAAGCATGATTCTTTTCTACTACTAAGGAGACAAATGGTCAATGACCTACTTTTTTTAAACTTAGTTATTTTAACAGTATAATGGAATTCACATATTTGCTTCATGCTCTCTCACAGAAGGGTAGAGAACAGATGATAGAAACAAATATATACCACTCAAGAGGAGAAAAAAAAATACAGAAGAATTTAAGATGCATGTGGTATGCTATTAAAAGTATGAAAGCATCATCCTTTTGTATGGATGTATTGAAAGATTTTTGGAATACTGTTAGAGAGCACTCTTTTCTCCATTTGGAAACATTCAGATTTCACATATGATGGAACAACCCTTTGTGACTCCCTAACACAGCACTGTAGGTACCAATCAATACATGGTTAATTGCCTAATCAAAAGTCTATTTAACTCAGTGAGAATCTTTCCATTGACTTCAATGAGCTTTGAATCAGGTGCAAAGATTAGATTTTGTCTGATACTGAAATTTAATATACATGTCTAATAACTGATTTTTGCAATACCTTCCAAAAAACACGTGTGATGAGTTGGACCCCCCTTTCCAGGGTCCCACTGAATCCACCTGTTCAACCAGCCTGGGCTCCCTCACTCTGTCCTGCTGTGCACACAGAGGTAGGGACACACCCAGCTGCAAAAAGAAAAGGAGTACTTGTGGCACCTTAGAGACTAACCAATTTATTTGAGCATAAGCTTTCGTGAGCTACAGCTCACTTCATTGGATGCATACTGTGGAAAGTATAGAAGATCTTATTATATACACACAAAAAGCATGAAAAAATACCTCCTCCCACCCCACTCTCCTGCTGGTAATAGCCCATCCAAAGTGACCACTCACCCCACATTGTGCATGATAATCAAGGTGGGCCATTTCCAGCACAAATCCAGGGTTTAACAAGAACGTCTGGGGGGGAAGTAGGAAAAAACAAGGGGAAATAGGCTACCTTGCATAATGACTAAGCCACTCCCAGTCTCTATTCAAGCCTAAGTTAATTGTATCCAATTTGCAAATGAATTCCAATTCAGCAGTTTCTCACTGGAGTCTGGATTTGAAGTTTTTTTGTTGTAAAATAGCGACTTTCATGTCTGTAATCACGTGACCAGAGAGACTGAAGTGTTCTCCGACTGGTTTATGAATGTTATAATTCTTGACATCTGATTTGTGTCCATTTACTCTTTTACGTAGAGACTGTCCAGTTTGACCAATGTACATGGCAGAGGGGCATTGCTGGCACATGATGGCATATATCACATTGGTGGATGTGCACGTGAACGAGCCTCTGATAGTGTGGCTGATGTTATTAGGCCCTGTGATGGTGTCCCCTAAATAGATATGTGGGCACAGCTGGCAACGGGCTTTGTTGCAAGGATAGGTTCCTGGGTTAGTGGTTCTGTTGTGTGGAATCACACAGTCTGCAATCAGCTCTGTGTGGGAAAATTCAGCTGGGGGAATTGTCCAGAACTCTGGTGCACACACCCTCTGGAGTGTAAACCCAAAATTATATTGTCTTGTGCTATAGAGAGAGCTATACAGCATAAGCCAGTGGTTCTCAAACTATTGTACTGGTGACCCCTTTCACATAGCAAGCCTCTATGTGAGACCCCCCTCTTTTAAATTAAGAGCACTTCTTTACATATTTAACACCACTATAAATGCTGGAGGCAAAGTGGGGTTCGGGGTGGAGCCTGACAGCTCGCAACCTCCCCATATAATAATGTCCCGACCCCCAGTTTGAGAACTCCTGGCATAAGCTCATGAAATTCACTCCCTCCCTCAATTTGGAGGAAGATATGCACAACTTCTCACCCACCCCCCCCCCCATTATTAATTGCACAAACTGTTTTAGAACAAACAAAAACAAGTTTAACAACTACAAAAAGGTAAATTTTTTTTACTGGCTACAAATAATTTCTCACCCTAAATGTTGTTTCAAGCAGGTTGCAGAGTTTCTTGAAGGTAAACTGCACTGCTTGCAGCATAAATCTCCAGGGATTCCTTTTACAGGCTGACCTTTCTCACCTAGGCTCAGCCCCTGCTGCTGCTGCCGCCGCCCCCTTCCCCAAGCTTAGTTCCTTTGTTTCTTCAGGTGTTTACAGCAGTCTTCTTCTTGGGCAGGAAGGCAGTGGAGAAGAGCCCAGATTAACTCACTCCCCGGCCTTAAATAGGATTTACAGATGGTGGGAATCCTTTGTTTCCCAGTTTTGACCCCCTTCCCGTGGAAAAGTATCAGCATTTCAAGATGGTATTCTGTACCAGGTAACATTATCACATGACCCTGCAGTGTCAAAGCAGCATCCCAGGAAACTTCTCAGCAAGGCGGGATATTAGTATCTTCAAAGTCCTATTGTCCTTCCTAATGGCCCTTCCAGGCTGATTGCATACTGTCTGGCGGGCATTCCCCAAGTGCACACACAGCTGTAATTGTTACACAGTCAATATTCCTAACTTCAGATACAGGAGTGGTACATCCATACAAATTGGATAATTACATTCAGTAAATCATAACCTTTCCAATGATACCTCACATGACCCATCTTGCATAAAACATCTTAGTTATCCCATATTCATATCATAACAATATTTCTAGAAAGAATATGGGGCATAATGTCACAACATGATCTAGTAAAAGAGTAAGAAGATTACACCACTTCGCTGGATTGGCAAACACAAGGCTGGTAATGAGCATGTGGAGAGAAATCCTCATCCCATGAAAGCCAACAGGAATTTTGTCATTCACCTCCATGGGGCCAGGATTTCACCCGAGGTGTTTCATACTGTCCAGCTAATGCATAGTATAATGAACAACAAAAATACTTAGATAGCATTTTTGCCTCAAACTGCTTCACAAACATTAAGTAACTAAGCCTCACATTACTCCTGCGAGGCATATTATCCTCATTTTAAATATGGAGGAAGAGATATAGAAAGGTTATGTGATATGTTTGAAGTCAAAGCAAGTCAGTGTTAGGAACTAGGCTTAGAACCCAAGTCTCTGACTATGAGGCCAGTGCTTTAGCGATTAGACTACACTGCTTCTTATGAATACAGCTCTACCCAGCAACTGCTGGGAAGAAGGTAGGAAGATGGGGAGACAGGTTTAAGGGGCCAAATTCAGCCCTCTTTGCTTTTGTCTCCAAAATGCCATAGGGAGACCACTGAATATATAGACCATTCCCCTAAATCTACACCCTGCCATGGCACACTCCTTTGTGGCTCTGGATGACTTGCACAGTATGAATTAGGTGAGTTTTTGAGGAGTGGGAAACAAAAGGTGGGCTCTGCTAAGCTGCCCATCCTGCACTGGCAGAAGGGGTGGCCTTGATTTGACTCCAGCTAATTTAGAGTAATGAAACCTTTGCCCCTTAACCATATGGTTAGACAGCCAGATACTAGGATACAATTGCAATGGATACCCTAGAAATACCTTAGACTAATTAGATAGAAAGATGAGATAGAGGACAGTCAAAACAATTACAGATCTTATCAAATACACTGATGTAAGAAAGAGGTTGTACCTTCTTAACTGAAGGATCTGGCTATTGAGAGTCCTCTCGCTAAACTTGAATATACCCTTCTGCAAAACCTGGGAAAACAGACAGGCATTGCAACTTATCCGAATGTAATACAGACGTGGGAGCTGTCACAGCAAAGGGAAGCAAGTCTCAGAATAAAGGTCCCATCACTAAAAATGCCCCACCACCAGCCCTCTCCCATTTAAACCAGGCAGCAATTAGCTCAATGACCTCCGCCAATATCAGACAGCTTTGTACCACACAAGGAGAAAGGTGGTGTTAGCCAGGACCAAAACACCCTATGGCCTTATAGGTCAAAACTATAGCTTCTAAATGAAGTTGCAAAGCACCTATTTAGATACTTATATGGCCATCATCACCATAGTATCTGAGGCCTAGATATTTAAATGGATTTATGTGTTGCTCCAGTGAGTGCCTTGGAAGCCAAGGCAAGCAATCAGAAGGCAGTGCTGATATGAGTGCACATATACTGTGTTAGTGGTGTGAAGCAACATTAGGAACTGTATTGTGCACAGGCTGAATGGTCTGAATAGATGTAGCCCTATGTAGACCACATTACAGCAATCCACTCTCAAGGAAATGACATATAGATAACTGTAGGGAACCCACAACTTTAATAAAAAGCTTGTATCCTCTTACCCACGTGCAGATGGGGAAAAACAACCCTCCCCCTAAAAAAATCTTGACCACTGCTGTTAGCTGGCCATCCAGATACAGCTAGAGATCCAACAGATGTGACACCCGAGTTGTGATCCAGGAAAATGAACAACTGGCACACTCCCACAACCGGAGAACTAAAATAATCTCTGCCATCTCTTCCACTTGTTTCTCCTCATGCAGAAGAGGAGGAGCCAAAAAATGGAAATGTTACAAAGTGCCTTTGGGGAAGATAGCAATTTCCCCAGCATTTCCTCATAAAAAGGAAAAAGAATTGATCTTCAATCCATGCAGGGCTCCATAGGCAGGCCCACAACACCCATGGTCAATGGAATCAAAGGACAGATCTAAAAGAATCAGAACAGACATCATCTATTGCCAGAAGGAGATTATTAACTAGTGCAATCCCCCTAACATAAAAAGGCCAAACCTCAAACGGAGAAGGACTGAAACCATCTGAGGAATCCAGATATTACTATAGCTACCTCACCACAACCTCCTCAATAATCTTACCTAAATATGGGAAATTTTAGACACAGTGACAACTGGAGAGTTTGTCAGTTCCTATATGGTTTCTTACGTGGGGGGTCCAGTAATCACTTATAGCAAGCAACTTGCCTTCCAAAGAGAGGACAGTCAACTCTATAAACATCCTCAACATCTTCCTGTTAGATTTCTCTAGCCAGAGAAAACACATTCTAATGCAGAGGCCATAGCTCTAACCAAGTCCAGCTCCTCTCATGTCTCAGGGAGTGACATCATCTAAAATTCAAGCAGAGAAAGCTGGTTTTCTCCTCCTCCTCCATAGATGATACTGCAACCATGGAAGCAGACATCTTGGCCTAAACCCAACTGATCTTATCTGCAGAGAAACTTGAGAACTCCTCAGATCAAGAAACATTCAGTGCCGTTACCAGCTCTTGGGGGCAGGGGCAACATTTTGTTGTATGCAGAGCTAGTTAAAAAAACAGTATTTCAATATAGTATTTAACAACATTTTTGAAAAACAAAATTTTCACCAAAAAAATCAAAATGACATGATTTTTTCCTGTTGTAATGAAAAAAATTCAAAATGAATGAAATGAAAAATTTTGTTTCCAATTGACAAATTTCATTTTTTTTTGTTTTTTGAAAACTGAAAAATTTTGTTTTTCAATTTAAAGTTTTTAAGTTTGCTTCTCACCTCCTTTCTTCCCCTCTCTAAAATAATCTCCCCCACACTTTTCCCCCCCACCACTTTCTCTCCCTCGTTTCCTTCTCCACCCCCTTGTTTCCAGTGCAGTACTGAGAGTTCTAACCAATCAAAATATCTCAATAAGAGGTTATAACCTGAGAAAAGGAAGGAATGTAAACACGAGAGAGGGGGGAGGAAAAAACCACCAAAAATTTTAGCTTGAAACTAAACATTTTTAATTTCCAAAAAAAACCCCAAAAACCACAAATGAAATTTTTCATTTAAAAACAAACTGAAAAATTTAGTTTCACTTGTTTCAAAAAAATTTTCATTGAAAATATGAAAACTTTCAAACACAACAAAAATGTTAATGGAAAGGTTTTGTTTACATCAAAAAGGCATTTTTCATCAAAAAAGGTTTGATTAAAAGTGTTTTGATTATTTATAGTTATATATCTGTGAGCACAATGAGGATCTGATAGGGATCTCAACGCATTACAAATAAACTATAAGAAGAATCAGGGTTAACCAGTTTGTGCATGACTGATGCAATTCTGCAAAATGGAAGCTTATGAAGCTTCTAGGATGGAAGTTAAATAAGCCAAAATTTTCTTCACTTCCTCACAGACCCTGCATGTGGATTTTACAAACTCTTTGTTGCAATCAGACTTGATATAGGAGTTCTCTCACTGATGAGCTATTTCTCATAGTTCATCCATGACCCATGGTGACTAGGAAGAGTTACACTGGGAAAAACGGTGTTTAGGAACCGTTGTATCAACAGGTGAGGACAAAAAGACTGACAATGACATACCAGACCACTGATATAATTGCCTGTTGGCTGCATAGAATTCTTCCCCAATCATCGGAAACTAAACTAGTTTCCATCAGCCTCCGAGGGGAGACCATTAAAACATGTCTTTAGTCCTGATAGGAACGGAGCACCCCTAGCTCAAAACCAAAAGAGCTAATGATCAGCCCATGAGTTAAACACTGGAAGCCATGAATATTAAAATAATTGTCTAGGATTATAATGGCTAAATAACCCTCTTCATACACACTCCTCCACCAGGTTTAGTCAATACTGAAACATTCATATAGTAAAATAAATCACTTTTAAATATGGGAATACTTATGTCCAATATTGTTTATGTTCGCTTCCAGTTCCAGCCCCTACAATTGTTCCCACAAACCCTCATTTAATACAAACGTACTGATAAAGGAATTCAGGAGAGGAAATCTTGGTTCAATGTATACTCTAAGCATTAAGATAAAATTACTATATCTAATAAACAAAATGTCCTTCCATCTTTCTGTTAAATGCTTTGGGGGTCTCTCCCCTTATATGTCTAAGTCCCCCGACATGGCTAATGGGAATTGCTTACACATAAGGAGAGAAGTAACGAGCCCTGTATGCTTGCAGTGCCATTTTTATGCTTGAACCCACATGTACAATAACCTACTGTACATACTGTATTCTTGTTTTCAAATCTGATATGTAGTTGTATTTTTCCCAAGAAGATTAAATTGGAGGGTGATAAAGATATAGCAGTTGTTACAAAAGTCTGGAGGAAAAAACAAAACTGCTTCCCCCCCTCTCCCCAAGGGTGATCTATGCCTTAGATAAACTATATAAATGACAGGCGGATTTAGGAAGAAATATTTCAATAGAAGAATGGAGCAGATATGGCCAATAGCCAGTGGCCTACAAGTTAGTCAAGGAAGTCAAAGTGAAAATGCTGAAATACAGCCCAACACACAGCATGTAAAAAAATGTGAGATTGTTTGGCTACTTTTTCTTATTCAGACATTTTCTGGCATTATTAAAAAAAGAAACCAATAGTTAATTTTTTAAATTTAAATATAGATTTGCTTATCTTTGATCAGAAACTCATTATCAGATATGCTAACCAAAGAAATTCTATGCACAACTTAGGTTTGAAGAGTAAAAGTAAGGATTAACAATGTACTGTCAATAGCCAGAAAGTGATATTGCTCCAGAAAGACTTATAAATCGGGAAAGCTTGAGTTCAGAGGTGGGTGAAATTATTTGCAGAAATAGTTTGTCAAAAAATGCAGTTTTAGCAGACCTAGAGCTTTTTGGGAATTTGACTAAAATTCACTGAATAATTTCAGCTGAAACTTTTTCCCCCTCCCACGCTGGATTCACACCGGGACTTAGGCACCATTCACAAAACAGCCAGAAGAAAGGATGGAGGTACCTATTAAGTCATTTTCACTCACTGTCTCTGGCCCAATAACTATTCAAGTTATTTTACACAAAGTGGAACCGCTTCAACTGGAGAGATGGAGATCCACCCCAGAACATCCCCTAGCCCAGAGGTTAGAGTGCTCTATTGCAATAGGGGAAATGCAAGTTCAAATCCCTACTCCATATCATGCAGAGGGAGGAACTGAACCCAAATCTCCCACATCCCAGGTGAATTCCCTAATCACAGGGCTAAGGTTATAAAGGAGCTGCTACCTTCTGCTCTGGGTGCTTTGTGAATCTACTTTCCTTGCCTTTGCTTTTTATTTTAAAAATGCTCAGAAATGAAACAAAACATTTTGTTTCACATTGAACAAAATATTTTGTCAACTTTTTTGATTTGCCAAAATTTCTTCAGAATTTTCGGCTCAACCTAAACCGAATTCTTTTCCTCCCAGAACTGCCAGTGAACTGAAAAGTCAGTTATTTGCCCACCACTAGTTGAGTTGCCCGTCAGACTTTATTCCAACAGTGGGTAAACAGGAAGTTTTAGGACATGCGAAAAATCACCCTGCCTTCAGGAACAAGGTATGAATACCCACACACCCCCAGTTGTTCAAATATCTGAACCTCCAAGACTACATAAAAAAAGGACTCCTTGGATTTTGTGTCACCTTTCTTGTTCCTCGCTATTCTATGTACAGTTTTATGTTGTTTCAATATATATGAACCTTATCAAATAAGATATTAATTGAGATGATAAAATTCCAGTGGAAGATAGGATCAATTCCAGGGATCAGAAAGAAATAGTAAAGATACCAACAGAGGCACAAACTTAATCTATTAACACCTAAGTAAACAAGCAAAGGATCATGACACACACTATTAGCATGAAATAGATTAAAAGGGGATGATTTGTAGTCCAAGACTGTTAACTGTATCCATCTCTGTATGCAAAACAAAATATGTCTGATTCTGATGAGGTTATATAAAGTATGTTAAGCCAGTGGCTCTCAACCTTTCTAGACTACTGTACGCCTTTCGGGAGTCTGATTTGTCTTGAGTACCCCCCAAGTTTCATCTCACTTAAAATCTACTTGCTTGCAAAATCAGGCATAAAAATACAAAAGTGTCACAGCACACAGCTAAGATACAGCCCTGTGATTGTGCATAATGGAAAATTAAGGCATAGCATTAAGAATCAGGAAAAGTGTATTGTATTCCTGACTCCACCACAGACTCACCCCATGAGCTGGAGCAAGTGACGTAGGCCCTGATTCAGCAGTCTCTCTCTATTCAGCGAAGCACATAAGCACATCCTTAACTTTGAGCATGTACTTAAGCCACCAGAGATTCACTTAAGCACTTGCTTAAAAATGTTTTATTAAACTGGGGGTTTATACTCTTGCCTCACCTTCGCTACCAAATGGGGATTCTTCCTTGCCTCAGAAGGGTGTTGCGAGTTATGCAGGTACTACAGTGATGAGCACCTAAGTATATAAAAAATAAACTACATTAATCTGGGTGGAGGAGGCAGGTAGAAAACTACGTAACAGTAATCTTGATTTTAGCTTTCACGTTATAATCCACATAGAATCTTTTTTAAGTATTTTTTTTAAAAAAAGCATCGATAAAAGGGCATAATTACATAAGACACTCCTGGAGTTCAGGAAATCTTAGAATGCTGTGCCTCATACAATACTAATCTACCAGACGAAAGAAGATATTTATGAATGAAGATGGTTCTGGCTGAGCAATGATTAATAGTGAAATACTATTTGAATTCTCTGTGTCAGACAAACCATTGTGCTACATGTTCTGAACATTACTTTTTTTAAAAGGAAGCAAAATTATTTTATACATAACAATAGCTAACATAACCCAAAGGGCTTAATTTAGCATCTATCCATAGTAATTGTTGAAATGAGCTTCCCTATATATAAACATTTTAATAAAGCTGAAGACATTTTCAAGCAAACAAAAAAAACTGAGTTAAGATGTTATGGTGGAAAATATCTATAGCATAGTTAAGAACGGATTGAACTACACTTTTGAACTCTCTAGTTCTTTCTAAAAAGAAACAACCCCCAAAAAAACTAATTAAAAAGTCCAATCATATTTTATAACACCTTGATATTCAAAGTTATTGTGACACTTGGAGAAAGTCAGAAAACACAACCATACAGATCACCTGAACTATCTTAATTCTGTCCCTGCTCTCTCTACCCTTCCACCCCACACGTTCTGTGCAGCTTTTGGCACAGAAGGTTTTAATAAGAATTTGAAAGAGGACAGTTTGTACATTGAGAGGACACCTGACCACTTCAGCAGAACAGTGCTTTTAATTTCAAGTTTGATTTATATACTCTTTGGCTCCTTCACGGAATTAACAATGGGTCAGGAGACCTAAAGTTCTTTATCCTTTACAGGTAGAATTTTAGGTACATTCTTTGTCACTAGAAGGGGAAAGGAGAACGAAGTAATTTCATATTCTGATTCAAGTGAAAGCAAGAGGCCATTTTAGTTCTTGAACCAACCTAATTGTTGCGGGGTGCTCACCAACTGTCTGACCCTCGTCACAGAAACTATCGCAACAAAGAAGAGTAATTTAAGGGTCATCAGAGGACATGGAACCTGGGGGTGGGAAGCTGGCTAAAGTAGCAATGGGCTAGAGTTAAGTAGGAGGTGGGAACAAGATAGGTCATTAAGCACTATCTGATAGTGTCAAGAAGCATCAAACCCTTCCTCTGGGATTTTTCTTTGGCAGGGAGAAATATGCATCCATGTTATCAACTGAGTTAGTGAAGGAGAAGGGGGCTTGTCAGCACACCAGACAACAGGGAATAAGACAGTAGGAAGAGAAAGGGTCTGGCTAACAGTCTCGCTTTCGAGGGGGTTGAGGTTAACATTTTCAGAAAGTGATCAGAGGACTAAAGTGAGGTAGAAGGCCTGACCTTTGGTGTTAAGGGAGAGTGGAAGCCTTCCATAGACCTACAAAGTAATTGTTATTATTAGCCACAATAACAAATCTGTTTCAGTTTGGTGGAAGAAGGAGAATTGAAAAGCTAGCTGGTACTATGCTTCTAAGACATTTTACTATTAGAGAAACCAGGTCCAGCAAGATTACCTCTCCCTCTGAGAAAGATGGACTCACAGGATTTTCCTATGTTTTCCACTGAGGTTTATGCAATCAAAATAGGTTTGTCAGAACTAATGGGAGGTGGACGGCTCAGAGATAATAGGTATATCAGAGAATGTGTCACTCAACGGTTGAAAGTTCTGGGAAAAGCAGCCGCAATATAACCCATATGTTGACCTGACTGTCAGAGTAGATATTTCTTGTTGTTCTTTCCCTGTATACAAGCCATCTGGTTCATGCTGAATAAAACATATATCCTCTTTGGACCAAAGTAGCCGGAGCTGCTGCTCAGGACTGACTACACAGCAAGGCAGACATGGTAGTGATATACAAACTAATGAACTGTATAGAGAAGGTAGACCAGGTCCTCTTACTTAAGGCTCATCTAGATGAACAATTAGTACATGGCACACAAATGTGCTGTAGCTTTACACCCCAGCTTGCCATGCACTAACTGTTCATCTAAACCAGCCCATATCCACTCTCACAACAAAGAACAAGGGAAACGGAAAGGCAGTAATTTAAAGATGGATTAAAAGGGAAACCCTTTTCCTCCATGACACAGTTAGCCTGTCAAACTCATCATCACAAGATACTACTGAAGCCAAGGGCTTAGCACAGTGGTTTTCAAACTGTGGGGCATGCCCCCCCTAGGGGGGGCATGGAGGAATGGTCAGGGGGACAAGCAATGATGCCAGGAAGCTCAGTCTTCAGCCCCACATGGTAGGGCTCAACGAGAGAGTGCCACATCCACCCCAACTCCCCTCTTTTTGTTTGGGTCGGGGAGACAACCAAAAATTGTAACACAAAGGAGTTGGAGGGGGTTAGCTAAAAAATTTTGAAAGCCACTGGCTTAGTAGGATTCAAAAAAGGATTAGCTATATACATGGATAAACTATACATTTAGTTACATTATATAGCATTTTTAAAGGCCATATTAACGCTCATGCTTGAGGCCATATGCCAACCTTTAACTAACAGGGAGTTTGGACAAGACTTTCCCCATACACAAGTTATTCTATACTTCACTATGGGGTTGCTTACAGCATCTGGTTCCGGCCACTGTCTAAGACAACATATTGGATTAGACAGAACATTAGTCTGATCAGATGTGGCCATTCTTATGGGACAGGGGATTTGGAGAAAACACTGGAAACTGGAATTCTTGTCGCTTAAGACAAATTGTTAAGAATTGCCACGTTGTTACTTCAACTTGTCAACAGTGTGATGACAGCAAATGGTCCAGCAGATTCAAACTGGCATATCAGAGGTGCAGAAAATATTTTAGTTATTCTTCAAATACATCTCAACTTTGATTATTATAATGACACTAAGTATTGAACTTTAAGTCTATGCCAAATAAACTGATAGTGGAAATCTAGCATGATTTACAACCATTCTTCTTTGCAAAGGACTCTGCTATTGCCTGTTGGCAGCCTTTTAAGAGGACCTGAAGTCCAACCCACAACAGACCTGTCTCAAATGAAAAACAGAAATGACGGAATTTCTACAAGAAAGTTTAGATGGATGCAACGTGCAAGGTGCACACTGAGTATCTTTCTGCCTCCCTTGGGATATCAGTTTAATTTGGTAAGTATGACAGGTAAGCATACTGTTAATCCTTTACAGTTTGATAAATAGAATATTCATGTGTAAATGTATTAATGGGTTCTGTGTTACAGCTCTTTCCAAGTACAGTTTAAAAAAAAAGTACCTGTACTTTGCCAGGGACCTGAAAATTACCACTGATGGATGGCTGCTACCAAAAATCTACACAGTGGACTGGGATCTGAGAAATATAATCCATTCTATTATGTAGTGTGTGTTCAAGTTAGAATATTGTTCTGACAAGCTAGAATTCCTGTTTAAAGATATCTAATCAAAGAGACTTCGTAAAGTTAGACAGAGAAGCCAGCTATATAAAGAACTGATATCTATTAAATCCACATTCAACATGGGTTAGTTGTTTAAGTGGACAATGATGAATGGTTTGATTCTCCCATTGCAGTTCTCAGATTCCAAAAATGGACTGATGAACCCTACAAGTGATTCTTAAATAAGCATGATAAAAACATGTAAGGTGAATTTTTACTCTCAGTCTTTCAGTAGAAAAATGTTAATGAGAGACAAACAGACTGAGGGTAGGGTACGACCTTAAGTGATAAAAAAAACCTGATCCATTTGAGACAGACAATAAAAGATGCAAAAGCATTCAAAGAAAACTAGGCTTCCCACTAATTTGAACATACTTCTTAACATAAGGAAGGCACTTTATGACACTTTCTTTTGTTCAAAGCTATTGGAAACAAAGATTGCTTTGCAATAGAAATAAAATTACAGGGAAAAGATTAATTGCAAAATTCAGTTATAAGGTATACAGAATTTAAAATCTGTTCCCTCATTCATACCAAGACCTGAAAGTGCTTTGCAGACTTCAACATACTGTTCAGCAAACACACTCCTGTCCTCCAAGACCTATTCTATTTCAATCCTGACACCTCTTTTCAGCAGAGGCTGCCAACTGTGGTGTTTTTGTGATGCGAACAAATGAGTTAGACCAAACAGGGATGAACAGAGACCAAGTTCATTTCAGGAAAAGTTGCAAAACTTGTAACAAAGGCCCTTAATTTGTCCACAGAACATGTACAACACAGTTAGTGGAAGTGTGTTATTACTGCGGTGCCCTTCCCCAACTCTGTTCTGGAGTGACTGGTGATCACAGAATCATAGGACCAGAAGGGATCTCGAGAGCTCATCTAGTCCAGTCCTCTGAACACATGGCATGACTAAAATTTACCTAGACCATCCCTGACAGGTGTTTGCCTAACCCGCTCTTAAAAATCTCCCGTGATGGAGATTCCACAACTTCCCTGGGCAATTTATTCCAGTGCTTAACCACCCTGGCAGTTAAGAAGTTTTTTCCTAATGTCCAACCTAAACTGCAATTTAAGCCCATTGCTTCTTGTCCTATCCTCAGAGGTTAAGGAGAATATTTTTTCACACCCTCCTCCTTGTAACAATGTTTTACGTACTTCAAAAAACGTTATGTCCCCCCTCAGTCTTTTCTTCTCCAGCCTAAACCCATGTTTTTTCCCAATCTTCCCCCATAAGTCATGTCTTCTAGACCTTTAGCATTTTTGTTGCTCTCCTCTGGACTTTCTTCAATTTTCCATATCTTTCCTGAAATGCAGTGCCCAGAACTGGACAAAATACTCCAACTGAGGCCTAATCAGTATGGAACAGAGCAGAAGAATTACTTCTCGTGTTTTGCTTACAACACTCCTGTTAATACACCCCAGAATGATGTTTGCTGCTTTTTTTTTTCCCCACAACAGTGTTACATGAGTTAACTATTCATATTTAGCTTGTGATCTGCTATGACCCCAAGATCCCTTTCTGCAGTACTCTTCCTAGACAGTCATTTCCCATTTTGTATGTGTGCAACTGTTTGTTCCTGCCTAAATGGAGTACTTTGCATTTGTCCTTACTGAATTTCATCCTATTTTCTTCAGACCATTTCTCCAGTTTGCCCAGATCACTTTGAATTTTAATCTTACCTGCCAAAGCACTTGCAATCCCTCCCAGCTTGGTATCATCTACAAACTTTATAAGTGTACTCTCTGTGCCATTATCTAAATCATTGATGAAGATATTGAACAGAACCGGACCCAGAACTAATCCCTGCTGGACCCCATTCAATATGCCCTTCCAGCTTGATTGTGAACCACCGATACCTACTCTTTGGGAACAGTTTTCCAACCAGTTATGTACTCACCTTACAACCTAGATGGAGCTACTATATTTCCCAAGTTTGTTTATAAGAAGATCATGCAAGACAATATCAAAAACCTTACTAAAGTCAAGATATACCAAATCTACAGCTTCCCTGCTATCCACAAGGCTTGTTGCCCTGTTAAAGAAAGCTATTAGGTTGCTTTGATGTGATTTGTTCCTTGACAAATCCATGCTGACTCTTACTTATCACCTTCTTATCTTCTAGGTATTTGCAGATTGATTGCTTAATTATGTGCTCCATTATCTCTCCAAGTACTGAAGTTAAACTGACTGGTCTGTAATTCCGCAGGTTGTCTTTATTTCCCTTTTTATAGATGGGCACTATATTTGCCCTTTTCCAGTCCTCTGGAATCTCTCCCGTCTTCTTTGGCAAGAGTGAGTAGTTGTCCATATATCAAATCCATCAGCATTTCTAAACCATCCATCACACTATCACGTACGTGTCATTCAGTCCTTAGCCTCTCTGCTATGACCAAGGACAAACAGTGCCAACTAGCATAATATGTGATTACGGGGTTTGTGATGTGGACACATAGTAGCTGTTTGAAGATCATCAACTAATTTCACAGAAGGCCACTGAAAGATCACTGCTTGTCTGGGCTTGACTCAAACTGGCATCAGGGAAAAGAAAAGTGTGGTATTCTACCACCAGTCCTTGGGTTTTCCATTCCTAGGACTTCTGGTTTATTCAACAATTTCATTCTGATCATTTTTATATTATTTGAAGTCTTTAGAAAAAGTTTTTTCCTCTTACATCTATCGGAATCCCAAGAACATGTGTTTAAAGTAATGCATGCATCAGAAATCAGGGCGGTGGATGGGACAGCTAAATTTTCTGTCTGAGAAAGTCTGAGCTATGGCTTTTTGCACCAAAATTTAATTCCCTACCTTGGCTTTTTTCTTATTTACACTATGCATTACTACTCCAGTGAGACACATGCACACAAAGTTTGACATTAAACCATGTAAACCTTATTAATCCAAGAATACGCATCAATTATTTTATACAATCAAAAAAGATATGCAATCCCTATGAAAGCCATGTGACATGCCAGTGGTACCACTATTGGTAGGAAAGAAGCCTATCCTAGCATCGTTGGGCAACCCGCTGTACTAAATGAATTATATAAGGAAACTGAGCCCAGCAGACTGTATGGTACAGTAGCTGAACCTGATAATCCTTAACTTGGTAAATGACAAACCCACATTAATCTGACAGACCCTAGGCCAGCTGCAATTACCTTGGAGCTGAAACACGCAACTTTGCAAAAACAAAAATTTCTGCAGAGCCGAATTTCAACTGAAAACTTGTGTCCTGAGTATTTAAAAATGGTTGAAAGTATCTCCTGATAAAACAAGAACTTGTTCAATTAAAAACCAGAAGCAAAATGGAAGAGAGCTCTCGGGCTTGAAAACGTTACCAAAAGCCCTCTTTTAGCTAGAGGACTAACCCTGCTGTAGCCATAAGAAAAATAGGAGACCGATGGCAGGGACCAGAGCAGTGTACTAGTTAGAAGCTCAGCGTGTTGCTTCCCCAGAACTTGCTGGGAAGGGGGGCACTGTTCATCAGCCAGCAAAGCACTGCCTCTGGACCCTGCCTAAATGTCTGTTCAAATTGGAGCACCCTCCTTCTATTGCTGTGAGTGAGAAGGAGCTTGGCTCTGACCTCTATCCCCCTACTCCTGGCTTCCGGGTTAAATGGGAGCTTTCAAGCACTGAAGCTCAGGGTGCAGCAGTGAATCCAACCCCAGATACTTGCCAGCACTCACCCACTTATCAGAAAGAGTTCTCGGTTTGCCAGTAGCCAGGCCAATTACAAGCCTTTCCAGGCCAAACTTGGAACACATGCGTGACCTGGAGAAATAATTAAAGAGTCTAATTTAAACTTCCAGGATCTTTGCAGTCATAATATGGCTCACGCAATAAAATGAGGAACAGAAAGAAATACTGTAAACTACACTCTTTTGGTATTTCACAAACTCCATACGTCACGATGAGACAGCAACTGTGTTTTGCCCGACGTCAGTATCGCCAATGGTAAATTTACAAAGCTTAATGTGTTAATCTCTGGTTCACCATCAAATGCAGATCAACAGCAACCTTTAATCAGAACCTCTAAACATACTTCACTTGATTAATATAATATATTGACTCCTTGCTATAAGTGTGGTCAAGATTATTATACAAGATCTTACATTTTTATGTAAAACAAATGTAAATATCCATGTTTGTTATACTCTAAACCCATCTTTGTCTCCCTCACAAGTATGTGTAAACTTTGTCACTCTCATAATCAACCATCTGTTTTCTCATAAAAAGGATCAAACTATTCAAAATAATCCCAATGGCTTTACTACAGATTTAAAAGGCCTCTTTTTGAAAATGAAAACTTTTAAGATTATTCATCGGTAGAAGTTTAAAAATCAACCATTATATAAAAGTCTGTGTCTCACCATGCTTATTAAAAGGTAACCTGGAGCTTTGTTGCATCAGTAATCCTTTTTGATGACCCATACAGAGTTTAAAAAAATCATGGCTTGACATTTTGGAGATGTTTGCACATGAGCAGATGAGAGGGTCAGAGCTGAAAAACAACACTGAAATCCTTGCAGTGTGTTACAGGCTAACTTTCAGTCCCCCATTTCCTTAAGAGGTTGTAGAGTCATCACCAACATTTAAAAAAAAAATATTTTTTTTTAATAGTGAGAGCTGGTTAGGACTAACAAAATCAATTTCCACTATGACAGCTCCTATGTTCAAATTTAGCACAGCACATGTGCTAACCTGGTTATTTGCTCTAAAAATGGAAAACATGTTTGGGGAAATTGTACGAAAGAATGCCTGGGGATGTTTTTAAACTGCCCTTGCATGAGTTCCACCTACTTCACTATGATTATTCTCAGACTGTCAGGGCCTGCTCCTGTCACCTCTGACTCAGTAACCAGTACCTCCCTAGTAAGCAATGTCATTGACTGTATAGCCTCAATTCTTGTAGAGTTGAACCTCATTTTGGGGGTAGTTGCCTTGATTAGGTACTATCCAGCTTGAGTTAAGAGAAGCAGAATCTGACCCTAAGCGACAAGTCTCAGCCCTAGTGTCCCTATGGTTTTCTTAAGTCTTTCCACTGGAAGGCAATTCATGAAGCAAGTAATGAATCATTGTATTTTAAACTATTTCTCTACAGTGCTAACAGGTAGGCCTAGGTGTACTCATTTAATTCTCTCTCTCAAAAAAAACATACATTGGGAAAACGGAACTCAGCATTCACAGAAAACAAGCAAACCCCATGGATTGAGGGCCTTTGTGGATTTTCCAGTTTTCTGAAGAATCTAGTGTTCATTTTGTAAATTATGTTCTTAGCAGGAGAGATTATTATAAAGTTGCTTAAATGTACACAGAATTTTAAAGACAAATATTTAGTCATTGTGACTATCACAATTACAATTAGGATGAAAGACAAATACCGTCAGGCCAAATCATGACCCATGGATCTGCCTGTGGATCACATCACACACTGAATGGGGAATTAGCCACCTCTATGGCTCCATTCCACACTTCCCAAGATCATGCAGAGGGCTCACCTTGGATTTTGGGCTACCATACACTAGGGAGAGCCAGCCACTTGGTGGGCCCAAACTGCTTC